>NW_024104317.1:0-1356638 GCF_003945595.2 Pipra filicauda
CCCAATGAGATTTTAAATAGATGTATGAAAAATAAAAACCTAGATCTACAACCCTCAAGTAGGAAAACAGAAACAAATCGAGCTGTGAGGGACAAATGTCACAACTAAAGCAGCAAAATCCCGTAAATTCTGTAACACTGCAATCAATTGAAATTGTGTCACAGCTCAGAAATTGAGCTGTAATTACTGAAAGGTTCAGGAAACACAAGGATTGCAGTCTTATTAAAACAAGCCACATTAGCCACAGTAAAAAGAAATAGGCAAAATAAAAAAAAATACCATTTTTTTAAAGTAAGAGATTTCTTTAAATATCAGCCCAGGATTCAGTGTCTTCTCAAATTATGGACATTGGGAGGAACACCCGTGGCTGGGTCATATTACAAAGGCATGAAACAGGTGTAAAGACTTTGCAGTTTATATCTTCCAATTGAAAGGAAAATACTTATCAGAAGGAACATTTTTTTGGCTTTGTTTGCTGGCTAAAACCACTCTCATTAAGATTTGTAGAACTAAAATTTTCAGTAGTTCCTTTTAATTTCTGAGGCACTTATAGCTGAAATGATCTACAATCACTTGGTACTGAGCCGACAGAGTATTTCAAAAGCAGCTCAGCCTCTCCTGCCTTCCTTCTTAATTCAGACATTCTGGAAATGGTGCCATTCTTACCACTCCTACTATTATTTCTGCTCCACATCTCTAGTGGCTTCAGATCTTCCTGCCGCCCATCCAACATGCTCTTTTAATATCCCTCAACGACTCGCGCCAGCCACTGGCATCAGAATCAGCCCTCAGCAGCCCAGCACTACCTTGGAAAGCGAATGTCATTATTACCATTGATCGCCAATGGAGCAGGGGATCTGTGTCAGCTGAAAAGGCGCTTAACTCTTCAGCATCGCCTCAGTTCACGGCGGTTACTTTTCTGTCTCCTGATATTTTATTACAGCAGAATAATTTTAATTGGCACATGCTGGTGGAAACAAAACTGCATCTGTTGAGGGCCAGATTCTAGCACTCCTGCTCAGGTGGTATGAGTCCCTTGTTCTGGAGTGTGTCCATTGAAATCAAGAGATATGCCCAATTGTTAGAGGTTCATAGGAACACATTGTTCTGATAGGTATTCACTTTTATTCCATAATATACTTTAAAAATACACACTGTAAAAACCATTAAAAAAACTCCTATTAAAGTAAGTTTTGCCATAATAGAGCAGGGAAGCAGCAGGAAGGGAACAAAGGGCTACCCAGCACGACACTTATGCTAGCAAACACCAATTCACACCTGTTAACTACTGTGAATAAAATCTTTGGAATCAGTTCCTCAAAAAAGTCAAAGAAAGAAAGAAAAACTGTTCACCATGAAAGGAAATGGGAACCTCAGGTGTGCTGCTGAAAGCTTACAGAGTCAGATCAGCATTTATAATCAGTCACTTCTGAGACTACCTGAAGGAATGGAAGGAGAGGACTTGGCAGGTATACAAAGTATACACAAGCACAGAAGAATCCATCCTCGTAATTTTGAAGTGAAACGGAGGATAACCTCACCAGGTCCCGGCAAAGACACAATGTTCTGAACTAAAAGTTCAGCCAGAGCTTTGGTTCTGGGAGATAATTATAAGGCTGCCTGACCTAACTGACCCAACTTAATGAAACGAGTATGTCTGAACTGAGGAGAAAAGAAAAATATGCAGTGAGCATCAAAATGAGGTTCCTGATCTGTCACTGCTATTCAGATTCTTGCGAAAAGAGACGTGTCATTGTCAAAGGCTTTTCCATTAATAGATGTCAGTCTTCGCAGCTCCACACAACCAAGCAGAGTATAGAAACATAAGTGAACACATTCTGATCTCATTTCTATGTCCACAAACCTGGTGATGGTTGCGTGAAAACCGTCACTAAAGACTGAAGTGATTGTATTCAGGACACCTGCTCAAGATGGGCATTTAATTGTTAGTGCTGCTTGTCAATCTAAAGTCCAATTACACATCCTTACCTTTGTAAGGATAACGCACTTGAGCAACATTTCATCAATATGAACAAGCAGGAAAAATCTGTCCCCTCATTATTAATAATATTACATTATTTGCTCTTGCAGAGAGACCTAAGACTACTGAAGAACCTATGGGCTTATATCTTACATATTTTAAATCATCTCTACACTAGCCCTAGTCCCAAAGTAAGCTTAAACTGGAAAAATCCAGCTGTGGAAGTCTGGCTTGGTGAATTTTCTAGTGGTATGGGACTGCCTTCCACTGCATACCACTGAGAACTGAGGCTTGCATATCCACAACCCAGCAGTTCTTGGCTCCCCATGCAGCCCAAATGGCCTGTTCACAGATGACACAGCATAAATCCTGAGGCTGTATCCCATTTTCCTTTATTTACACACACATGTGGTCTTAAACAAGGGATGCTTCATCAGGCAAGAGCAAGGTACAGTACTTAATGTGCAAATTCAGTTCAGCAGAACTCCAACTAAAGCACGTCAGCCTCAAGGGCTTCTCTCTCAAACAGTGATCCTAAGTTCTCCACAGAAGGAAACTTGCTGAACTACATTTTTCTGAACTTTAAAGAAAAGAGTCCTGATTCTAAACTGAACTCATTCAGCAATAAATGAATGAACAACTTCACTGAAAGCAAGGAGTGGCCCTAGTCTATTCTAGGAGAGATATAGAGAATCCAGACAACGAAGTCAGGACAAGAAAATGTTCCCACTTACTTTTTTTAAACTCTTTTGTTGTAAGAACGTTATCCATCTCAGTGGTTTTATTCTCAGCAGCAAACCTTAGACTGGTCTTTGAGGACTCTCTTAAATAACCTCCAGTAGATGTAAAAAGGAAGCAAACCAGAACAATCAAACCTAAGGTTTACTTTTCACCATATTTCTAAGCTACCTTTTTGATTCTCAGGCCCCTGCCTTCAGCCTTTTCCCAAGTCAGTTTCATTCCCATCTTTTTCTCCCTGGATGATTGCCTCACAGCGGGCAGAGAGGCACCACTGCCAGGCAACTCCTGCTGTGCATCAGTTGTTCCACTGTAGTCTTTTTCTTGAGGCTCCTTTGCATGGCTAAGCCTTCCCAGCTACTTTGGCCTCAATTTCCATGCTTCTGTGTCATTTAGTGGTTGGCTACAGTAAAATCTCATTTGATTGGAAGCTGACCTGCTGCCTATTCTGAATTATTTTATATTTGGTCCTGGGATCTGACTGGGATCTTGTGTTTTAAGAGTCCTTCCTTTCTTTTCCTGGTGATAAATGAACATTTTCAAATAGCCTCATGTGGTATAACATCACAAGGTGCATTTCTTT
Organism: Pipra filicauda; assembly: GCF_003945595.2. Classification (NCBI taxonomy): domain Eukaryota; kingdom Metazoa; phylum Chordata; class Aves; order Passeriformes; family Pipridae; genus Pipra; species Pipra filicauda. The sequence goes on from NW_024104317.1 coordinate 3,303, forward strand.
CGCCAAAAAAATATCCAAAATAATTAGTATTTAGCTGTTACATATCTCCTGTTTTCCTTACTCTTTGAGACTATGAGCATCTGGGAAGATATGATGTTCCCATTCTGGTGTAGCAGACCCTTGATGGACTGACTCATGTAAGCTCACAAACTTGGGTAAAGCGTTACATTGATATTGGAAACTCATGGCTCTGGCAAATAAATAAATCAAAAAAGCTGTGGAAAACTCCTGGTCTTGTTAGAATTTCAGTTGTCACTACGCACTTCTGCGGATAAGTTTGGGGACTGTAGATGAGGAAAGAAATGAAGTTCAGAGGAGACTGATCAGGCTCATAACATAACTTTTAATCTCTGCCTTATTCAGCTCCTCATTCTTCCTGGCTATACCCACATGCTTTCCTCTTGTGCAAACTTTTGCTGAGGAAGTAATAAACTTATTATTGAAGGTCCTTTGAAGAAAATCTGGGACAGTGGTGAGACAACAGAGGAGTAGAAGCCCCAGTCTGAACAGGGCCAGAAGGATTATTAGTCACACATTTGTGACTTGGTCATGCAGCAGAGGAGTGTATGCTAGTATTGGTGGTGGAAACTGGGTGGAGTTTTCCTAGGCTCTGCTTAGATGTAGTGTCTAGATTTGGTTCCCTAAGACAAGGGCCGGTCAACAGCTCAACACATCCTTGGTGTTTCTGCAAGACAGAACTGCACAGTTGTCTTCGACCTTGAGGTGATCAGGATTTTGAGCTGAGATTTATCAGCATTGCCTGGTTTCTTTCATTTGCCAGGCCACAATTTCTCCTAATATACATGGAGAACTTTTCTGTCTTATCCCAGTCCCTCTATATGACTCTGGCTAAACATGTAAGGACAGAATCATAAGATGTTTCCATGTAGACTGCTCTTTCTTTGGTCTTCACAACACTTATTTTGCAGGTGTTAACATTTTTTGTCAGGAAATATTAAAAAAAAAACAGTTACTAAATTGTATAAAATAAATTAATTTGGAACAACTAAGATAAAGTGATTTAAAAAAGAACATAAAAAATGACCTTCAAGAACATTTTCAAAGATACTCCTTTCCTGATTAAATGTTTGAGAAAAATGCCAGTATTTCCTTTCTGTACAGGAATATTCAAAGGGCAAATATAACCATAGTAAACTTTAACAGTACACAAAGTAAAGATGAATATTCTACCTCATCATCTCTATATTAATGGTATCTCATCTCTATATTAATGGTATCTTGTGATATTAATCTTAAAAAATCTAAGAAAATTAACATTACATATTTATTAGCAGATTACTAAAATGATTTATAATCTCAGAGGTTCCTGTAAGTAATGCTGAAAATTTTTCCATTAATTTCAGTGCGCGCAACAGCATAAAAGGACAAAAAGTGCTTCTCTTGTTTGCTTATACTTCTTGCCAGGTTACATAATCTTTTAATTCTGCCACCAGATATATCTTCTCTCTTTCTGCCCTTAGGATTCTTCTACACAATTTCAATATGCTTGTCTGAGGGAGGGAAAAAACATCTATATTATCATTTCAGATTTTGAAAATATCTTATGCTTACAACTCTGCCTTTTCACATTAAAAAATTATTGTTTTGGGGAAATCGTTTTGGTAAGATCTCAGAAAGAAGACCTTCAAGGCTCAAGGACTAAAGACAAGACACTCTCACAGTGCAAAGATTCAGCTGAAAATTTTAATCAAGACTGGAAGTGGAGTTGGCAGATTGATTTAAATTAGGCAGGCCTGGCTCTATATTGCAAAGTCTATGCTTGCATATCTATTTTTTTTACACCAGTGCTTCTTTTGGATTCTTAGATAAAAGAGAATAAAGTGGGCATTCTCCACTTGATGCAATTTCACTATACAGTGATTCCCATCAATGTATAATTAAAAGTGGATTTCCTTTTCCCTGTTTGGCTGAGATGGGGGAGGGTCTGCATAAACCTGGTTGATGTGAAGTGAACAAAGAGAACTTTCATGAGTTCTCCTGCAAACAGTCTATCAGTTACAATTCCTAGTGTTCACACTGCTGCACTGTTCAAAAGGAGCTCTAAAAAAAAAGTCAAGCAGGGGGTCCAAGAAAAATTCAACCCGCATGCCAACTAAGGGAAAGAAAGAGAAGGCAGGAAAAAAAACCTAGCTTTTGTTGTAAAAAGAACTAATGAAGCTGCTCTTAGAACTGTCCACGGTGACACAACAAGCCTGTGCACCCACACACATTGTGAGAATGCCAGTCACCCACGGTAATGAGAAAAGGAAACACTGTGGGCAAAGGAAATATATGAATACATTGCTTTTATGGTTTAACTGTAGGGAATCACAACGCTGGCCCACAATATCTTGCGCCAACTGCCAAAAGTGGTAAAGTAATACATAAGGTTGTCTTATATTTTTCTTACAGACAAGATGGACTGGTGGGGGGTAAAATCCCATTATCATTATAAATTGCTAATTAAATAATTATCAATTAGATGGGCAGACAGAACTCATTCCAATGAATTCCTTAGAGGGCTTTCAGTAAAGAAAAACAGTAATTTTGATTATTTTTTTTATCCATACTTCCTGCCTAGGGGCTCTAAATAGAGATGATATATGGTGTATCCCATGTTAGACTTTCACACAGTATATCCCATGTTAGAGCTCAGGGACAAACACTGAACTTTGGAGCATATATAGATCTTTTTTCAGTTTTTCAGATAAATGGCCTTAATTTCATGATATTAATTAGAAACCCAGGGTTATTTCCTAAGGAATAAAAAGAATACTTTGCAGACTTTTAGATGGCTTTGAGAAGTCACTTTTTCCCAAGTAACTGTTAATATTTTCTAATATGTCATTGCATTTTCTTTTGCCTTTTTTGCATAATCTAGAATTTTCTTTGAAATAAAATATTAAAATATGTAATATAGGTATTTATGCAGACTATAGGCAGGATTGAACACAGTGCAAGGAGTATTTTTGTTGAACTTTGTTCTGTTTATTGGCACCAAAATCAATGCAAAATTAAACCCTATGTGTGTTGGTTTTAGCTGTCAAGTTTTCAGATCAGATCCTTGGGCATAAAAACTGCTTCCACAGTACTGAGCAACAGAATTGACCCTGTCCCTTCCTGTACCCCTTACTTAGGTAAGTAATTTTTTCCTGAGGAGAGGGGTCCTGCTGGCTTTAGTAAACTTAGCTGTAATCAGCCACTACTCACATGTGCAGACAGTTGTTGCACCCACACTTTTCTTGTCTTAAATCAGTTTTCCAGGACAAAGCTACAGTGATGCACAAATGCTATTTAAGAAAGTTTCAGTTGTCTGTGACAAGGGATATTTTCTAAGAACAGGAGTTCTGCAGACTGAACTGAAGAGTCACACTAATGTTTTGGGGCAGAGCTTTCACTGCCAGCAAACACCAACAAAAAAGTGAGGAACGGAAATGGTAACATGAAAGATGGACTTTTAATTCCAAAGCCAGGAACATTTAAATATGAATGGAGCTTGCTCCAGTCCTCTATCTTTTGTCAGGAAATATGAAGCTCTGGAAGTCCTTTTGTTGCCTTCTTTGTTAACTGTATGAGGCTGAAAGGAGTTAGATGGCTTGTTTCATTTTCAAGCTCCATCACAATGAGGTCCTCAAAAATGAATGCTGATAAATACATGAAAATGATGAAGGGTTCATAAAGGATAGAAAACTTTCTTTTGCATAATCATCTGTCACTGGACGACTTACTAGGGACAATTATAATGAAAAACAAACAGCAAGGTAGATTTTTAAGGTTTAGAAAGGGGGACTGAGTTATATACACTCAAATTATCATGACAGGAAGACAGATATCTGACAACAAAATCAAGTGATATAAAGTATGATTAGCAATATGCACATCTTTTCCTTCCTATTTTGCTATTTTCCCTGTTAGTTTTCAGGAGATCACAGAATCCCAAGGTAAGTTCCTCATGGTGATGTTCTCTAATGCGATTTACTTTGAGGAATACTTAATGGAGAAAGGTGCCTACTACATTTAGTTATTGAGTTTTTGTTCAGCACTTGGATCATAAAGAGAGGATGGAAAATTGTTTAAATATTTGATGATAATTCTTTCTTGAAGGTGATATAGGCTGCACAACTCTGAGATATTACTCTCAAATTCATGACAAAGCTTGAAAAGAAGTTGAATAAGCAGGTTTTTTTATATACCTTCCCAGACCTAGTCCTAAAGAATTGGTCCATTCTGCGTTAAAATGGAAAGGGGCTACATTTTTGAGAAATGTTTTCAAAAAAATGTTATTTTCTACCTCAGTCTTTCAGCAGGAAAGCAGTTCTTTTGCCAGTTAAACATTCAAAAATCATGTCTCATTTGAATAAATTAACATATTTTGTGGCAAAAATTAATTCCAAGGAAGGAACAATAAATAGGAAAGCAATTTAAATTGTGTATTTTACAGAGGAGGGGAAAAAAAAAAGAAAACCCAACATTGTCATGCGTATGACAGCTCAGCTAATTTGATGGGCTTTGATGTTAATTTAGGGTTTACTTTAATTTCAAAACATATTTTTTCACTTAATAAGGGAAACAAAAGAAACTTTCAACCAGTTTGTTATCTGGGAATGTTTTGGCTTCTCAAATGTGAGAACATGATTGTTTTTATTTCCAGGAGGAGATAATAACACTGAAGCAATAAAAAAGAGTCAAGGCAGCTTGCACAGCACAGGAAGTTCACAGCCAGAGACTTAATTTCCCACACAATGTACTGTGCAATGGGCCCATTAACATAGATGAATAGGCTCTTTAAAGGTTTTTTTTTTCCAGATATGCAGCTGCCGCTGAATGGTGCTATGTTAATAAGGTACTCACTTGCCTATTCTTCAGGTACTCTGGCATTCTCTACCTAGGTAATCTCCATATAGGAAAAGCTATTAGGGGTTGTATCTCCTACCACACCTTCAATTATTTTAACACCTGCATTGATAATCCAGGCAAGGTAAACTGGTAGGGGGCTGAAGGTCTAAGTCCATCCTCTTTCCCCCCCAGAGTCACATCTCAGGGGGAGGGGCTGAAGCAGAGGGGGGAAGGAAAAAAAGTAAAGTCACTTTTATTACACATCAGTGGGAACATTCTGAAAAAGCTTTCATGCCTAGGAAATTGTTATTTCTTCAAACAACTGACAGCCTGCAGAGGAAACTCTAATGGAAATCCAGCTCATGCATTGTTATGCATGGCCCTCATGTAGATACATGGGGGTGGATTAAGTTAGCTTCCAAAGGGTCTATTGTGTGCAGCATTAATTTGCAGTGCTCTTGATATTTGAGTTTGAAGGTTTTACAACCTTTGTGTTTACTTAGATGCACTATATCCTAGGTTTGTTTATTTCCTTCCACAATCTTTTATTACTCAGTAAATGTTACATTTATCTTTATTAACTTTCAATACGTTGCTGTAAGTCACAGAGAAGGAAATAATTACAACCATCTTCAGATGTATTAGATTTAGACAAGAGTTTTTGCCTTTTCTTTTTTTCTTCCTGGTCAGTTCTGACTTTCCCATCTGTTAAAACAGTGGCTTTCTTTATAAAGACAGTGGAATAAAAGCATAAAATCTGTGTCATTTATTATTATTATTATACGAATATTAATCTATAAAGAAATATGTTATATTTTCCTTGCTATATATGACAAATAAATAAACCAATCAATAGTCTTCTAAGAGAACTTGACACTGATGAAATTGCCTCTTACTACACAGGGATATAAAAAGAGAAAATGCACATACCACTCTTCATCATCACAAACTTTCCACTGTTTCCTTAGAATTCATTAGAAATTTGTTGCTATAACATACAACTTAATACCTCCTGGTATTAAGATGCAAAATACAAACAAGACTTTTCCCATGCTGCCTTCACTTGTATTCCTGTTTTACTGTAAAGATTCATATACACTGTAGATAGGCATTTTTGTAAATTCAACTTTTCAGTGAGGTTTATATTCAGAAGAACCTAATGGATTTTATTTGAACTTGTCAGGGATGTCTGAAAGTGTTAGTTTTTCAACACTGAACTAAGAACTCAAAGTAGCTTGTACATTCAAAGGAAGCTATGATCCTAATTTGAACTAAAGGGCTCAATTGAATAAAAATAGCTTATGCTCGAGTAACTCAAGTTATGTGTGGTTCCTTCCCCTCCCCCTTTCTGTGGAAGTCAGTCAGTTAGACATTTTTGTATTTTAATAACACAAAAGGGTTTGTCCTGGAAAGAAATAAGTGCCTGACTTACAGTAATTAGGGTCTGAGTTGCATCAGGTGCACAGTTTATCAAAAAAAAAAAAAACCACCCCAGCACTAACAGAAGACCTCCTAAAACTTAAGGAAGTTTTGAATTCAGTTTTTGATGCTACATAATGGATAAGAGAAAAGAAATTACCTTCTTTAGGGCTCACTCATTAGGACACAACAGCAGAAACAGCTGCCTCTAGACCTGCTTGCTTGTTAGTCTGGGGGAGTCTATTTGTAACCTGTCTCAGACTGAGCAAGAAGAACTGCAAACCAAATGACAGGAGCCAATGACCTCAGCTGTTGAAGATGTGGAGGAGATTTTAATCCCACTTTTTGGGCTCAAGATATTTTCTGATATCCTAGGAAATGACAATAGTGGGGATAGAAGGAATTGCATTTCACATGCCTGTTTGAAGTACTGTGGTACTACTGGGATTGTATAAAACAATGACACAGCATCCTCTAGAACTTGAATAAAAGTATGCGAAACCATGGCTGGTTCAGAGAATATAGACCTAGTGCTTCTGTTCTCTTTGTTCTATAAACACAAGGACAAAGAGTGATAATAAAGAGATGTAAACACAATAAAAGAAATCCCTTTTTTTCCTCACTTTGCGTATTTAGGCTGTCAATATGCCATATCATATTATTTCACCAAAGTCAGGCTAAATCCAACAGAATAAACAGAAATCTGATGCTTGTATGATACAAGGATCTCCAGCACTACAATAGTCAATTTGAATTACTGGGAAATAATAAGAGACACAGGTCTGAAGCAGTATAGTCCTCATTTGCTATCACAAAATTCTGTGAATATTTAGACCCTGGCTCTTGCCAGAGATATGGTGCAGCAATACGTTGACTCTTCCCTGATACAATATAGCAATTCTCACCTTGTAGCATTGCTAATAATATCCTTCACCTTTAGTCATCATTGGATTGTACTCATAGATTATTTTCTTAAAATGAAACGACAAGAACTAGAGAGCAGAAGGTGTGTTTGGTTGTTTGTTGGGGGTTTTTTGTTTGGGGTTTTTTGTTTGGTTTTTTTTGTTGTTGTTGTTTTTTTTTGTTGTTGTTGTTTTGGTTGGGTTTGGTTTTTTCTGTGGGTTTTTTTTTGTTTTTTTTTTTTGTTTTTTTTTAAGATGGATAACTACAAAGTTTTTCCAAAATAGAGCAAAGAACTGAGTAAATATCATCTAGCCCATTTTGCTCTCATAAAAACTGGTAAAGTTCTTCTAGTCATAGTGTCCATGGAAGACTCCCACAAGTCATCAAAGACTGTATTATTGAGATAAAAATATACTCCTACCCACCCAGTAACACCCATCCCTATTAAAAGAGAAAGTGGGCACCAGGATTTACTGCTGCCATCAGGCAGAGATTGCAGGCTTTTCTTTATTACTTTTGCAACTGTGAAAACATTTTTGATCCCTGATCTCATTTCTGGAATGACACATAATATTCTGTGGGTCTGTTGACAACAAAGTCTTTACAGGCACATGAAAAAACCTCCTATCCGTATATTTTTTGAACATTAACATATACTCTGTGTATATACTTCTCTAGCAGAGCAGCTATTTATTTAATATATGAGGTATGAGCATACTTACTGCATGTTAATTCTGTGCAGTTTTTTACATCTTCCCCATATTTCTCAAGAGGAGTCATATACAAAGAATACATTATATACCTGAAATGGCCTCCTTCATTTTTTATCTGTGTCTTCTTTAAGCCATCATTCCAAGAAATTTGTGATCTGAACTTTGGTAAAGAATGCTCAGTGTATTAAAGAAGGGATCTGATTTGCCTTTGGTTTCAAAGTATGCACAGTACTTTGATTAGGTCTCCACCAAGCCCTTGGCAAGCTAGGGAAGGATAATCTACTCCAGTGTTCACAGTAATTCAAGATGTTCACTGCCCTCACAACATAATGGGGAGGTGTAGGATGGACCAGACCAATCCCCTCTCATTACTGAAACCTTCCAAGTAGGTATGTAGGTGTCTGTATCTCCACTTTTCCACCTCTCTGGAGCCAATCAGGAGTAGGCAAAATGAACAGCATTTATGATTTTGTGCACCCTTTAAAGGCAAGAAACTGTCTATCTCATAATCTCCTTCTGACTCATACAATACTGAGTATTGAAAGAATATCCAGAGTTACCTGTGGTAGGGAGGAGATGAAAGTCAACAGTTTCCTGATCAGGAAATGAGCAGGTAGCATTAATCTTCAAGGCAGGTTACCCTTCCGGGTTCTCTGAATACGATCAGTTGACCTGAGGAAACCAGGAGGAGTGGTTAGAGGCACTGTACTGTAAAGTGGAAGAAGATGAAGATAAGTGAAACTACACAATTTGTGTATTTGAGATAGTAAAAGACACTCTTCAAAGCTGGTCAATCAGAAGTTTGTTAATAGCCCAGAAAAATTATAGGTGCTCTCTAGAGAGTAAAAGTTATTGGAAAGGAGCTAGTCAACTGGAAGAAAAACTTTAATGAGAAGCATTGTAAGGAAAAAGTAACTACAAAAAGAGAGAAGAGAGAAAATAAACTCTCAAAGTAGTGGAAACAACTGGAGAATTATAAATACCTGTGCAAAGTAAAGCACAAATTATGGGAGCAGGCCACATGGGTGACAATAAAAACAAATGGAGGGCAATAAAATGATGCCTGCCTCATTTGGAGAATGATATTATTCTGTCAAAAAAAAGGCACAACTATTTTCTTTAGACTTATATGAATTATAAGAAAATGTGTAATTCTGTCTCTGATTATTCCCTTCTGCGTTCATATACCCATTGCTCAGGGTCCTGAGCACCTCGTTAACCAGGATACATCACCATGGAAGCCCATCAGACACTGACCTGATGAGCACAAACCTCTTCTGGGTGCCTCGAGCTGCAGTCATACCATCAGCTGGGACTGACTCTTCCAGATTTCACCAAACAAAAAACATGGAGAATAACAGTAATGATAGCCAAACAAGGGGAGTGCTAGCCAGGACCCTTTGCTCACCAAGGACATTAAGGCTCTCATGTTCTGCTTTGTTCGGAGTCTGGGTATTACAGCACACACACACAAAAAGGACCAGATTCTTTTCTCTCTCTTTTCCCTGTCTGCCTGAGCATCGCTGGCATGTACACCTATAGGCTTAACTTCAGTCCTGCCTTCTCCAATCTTTGAAACAGCATGCTCTGAAGCACAACTTGTTATTAGTCAGATGGGGAAGAGATGGGACCAGATTCCCTAATTATTTCTAATGGCCTTTCCTGGTGAACTGCAGAGCCCTGCTCCCCTCCATAAAGGGTAGGCTGTCATGAGGCTCATGTTGTATAGTATTGGACTGATAAATCACCCCAATTTTAGCTCATTTATTTTTTTTTTAATGGAAAGCTGCCAAAGCTGTCTTTTTAGATAATGTTGAAGTTAATTAATTATCACATGATATAGATTTATTTTTTTCTTAATAGAAAGTGTTTTCTCGTATTTTAAAGGGAAAAAAATGCACCTCAGACTTGGAGCACTAGAAGTTTTTGGGATGTATTCTGGTAGGAAAACTCAATAAGTCACTGCTTACTTTTGTGCCCCAAAAATTTGGTGTGTATAAGTTCAAAATGGGCCTGTGTTTCTTTCCAGTCAGGACTGCCTCCACACACAGGCCAGGGACAGTTACCTTCAAATGAAAACTCCTTTCCCTATCACTGTGCTTCATATAATGGAATATTGACCTCAATTAGCCTTGGTTTCTAGTTGTACCTGACAGAGCAAAGGCCCCTGGTGAGGGACTGTCTCATAACTACACATTTTAAAATGCAATATGGGCAAAATTCATACAAAATCCTTGCACAGGAAGAGGAAGCATAGATAACTAATTTTCTTCCCTACCAAAGAATACTTCAGTAACTTGATTTCTTGGGGACTAATGAAAATTACAGGACCAGGGATGTTTTTTCCCTACTTTATTCCTCTGTAAATACAGACTGAGTCATTAACAGGAGAAGGAACAGAGTGATCCCAGCAGTCTGCATCTTTAACACTGAACACTGTGTCTCTATCTCTCTGCTGCTCCTGGAGGCAGCTCTTAACAGCCACCTCCAGGATGATGTGGCTCAGAGACAACCAGCCTCATTGCTGAGCACTGTGATTTTTTTTTCTACAACCAGGCAGATTGTTTAAACCACCACAGAGCAGGGGCAGAGCCTGCAAGAAGCTGAGGTAATCATTTTTGCATTAAATATCTGGCAAAGATGTGGGCTGTGGACAGGGAGAAGGGACACGGAGGGAGGGAGGAGGTGCAGAATAGAACAGTGAAAGATGAAGAAACAGTCTTTTAAAACAAATCCAGTGTTCCTTGGGAAGGTATGACACTGCAGCAATACTGGAGGCAGAGAAGGGAAGGCAGAAAGGCTGCACATCTGCATTCTACACATTTGGTTCTAATGTGCTCTTTTACCTTTATCTTTTTTTTGTTGCATCTCCATCCGGCTGCAAAGTTTTGCAAAAGACTCCCACTAACAAAGGCAACTAAAAAGGGAGGGTACTGTGGTGGTGCATCTTATCTATGGACATTTTTTTTCGTATTTTGTTTTTCTGAGATGGGCTGCAAAGGAAATAAAACCCCATGTAATTTCTAGCAATGAGAAGTGAATCAGTTCTTTCGCTTAAAAAAAAACCCTACCTCATTTTCATATTTCCATATTTAATTTTTGCACTTGCATGTACATTTCTGTTATCTTCCAGCCACATGTTGCTATTTGTCTCTGTAGTGAAGGATTTTTTTTTCTTTTCTTTTTTTTTGACTGTGAGCTATGTGGAGCCTGACTTGCATGTAAAAGATCCACAGGGAAAAAATCCTCCAGTCCTCACTGAACTAAAGAGAGCTGGCATGCTGCACGTTTTGTGGGAGCACTCCATGCTCACCACTACCTCAGATAGCATGTGGCACAGGCACGCAGCACCACACACCTACTGACCAGTATCACATGGCCAGTGCAAAGTCCCCCAGCAGATCAACAGGCGTGGGTGATGGGAGGCTGAGAAAAATTAGCAGCCACTAACTCTTCCAAGAATCAGCCAGATTTGGCCAACTAAACACTGTTTAACACTCAGCCAGCCACTATGTAACTTCCACAGAGTACAATTGCCAAAACTTGGGTAGAAGGAGAGCTCTGAAGTTTATGAGACCATTCCAGGCAATCTTACTGCATTTAGACTGTTTTTTATTTAGTCACCCTTCAGCTATCTGACTTTCAATGAGACTCAGGCTCCTATGATATTTGGGTGCTTTCGAAAAGGTTACATGCAGTCACCAGCAGGCAGCCAAGACTCCTGCATTCAGCTATAATTAGTGAGGCAGCTCATGGTTACAATACGTCTTAACCCAGAGGCAGCAGTGTTTGGACAGACATCATTTCTGCTGTGCTTGCTGGCAGACAAGATTTCAGACAGACTCTGGTTATGATTTAGTTTTGGTCTACATGTTCAGTGCTCAGCCAAACTTGTGCAGCCAACACAGAGACTGCCTTCAACAGGAAAGGGAGCAAATGCAATGTTTTCTGTTCAAACAATATTTCGGTTGTTGTTCTGTCAGTGGACCACAGCCACTCATGAACTGCTCCCAGACTGCAGACAGTTCTGGTTTGTCCATGTAAAATGTATTCAACGAATTTGTCCTGCAAGTTAGCAGAGGGGACATAGCACCAGCATCTCAGTGTTTCTTCTGGTGCCATCATGAGGCTGCCAAACCCACCAGTATTCCTGCTCTCTGGCAGGCATGTGCTGTCCTTGCAGCAGGAAAAAATGTTTAATAGAAGATTTTTTTCACCCCCAGTGGTGGAGTTGGAACTCAAAAAATACAACAGTGCACACTGTGTACTCACCTGGTGTGTATCTCCCTCCCATTTCACTCAGCTTTCTGTATCTCCATGTTTTCAAGTCTTCCCTTCCTGGCACCCAGTTGCCATTGTAGTCTTCAATGTTTGTGAAGTGACTCTTGATAATGCATGAAGATTACAATATCTCGTACAGGAATTGCCAGGTTTTGAACTTAAATAGGCTACAGGTAAAATGAGTGTGAGACTCTGGAAAAGTATTTGAAAATTAAGGAAAAAAACCTTCTAAACGTGAACGTACCTGCAATTAATATTGAATTACCACTATAAATGTTAAATAGGATAAAGACCTCGTATTACTATTTCTAATGTAAAGGAAAAAATGTGAGTTCTTTTTTTCGGGGGAAGGGAAATGTTTTTGTGTCATTTGGAACTTTGAAGGTTTAACTAGCCTATTCCTATGAAAATCTTGAAATTCAGCCAAAGACGTCACGGTATTACACACTTTTCTCCTGCAACTCTATTCATATTCTATGGCAAATGTAGCATTTTCCTTCTGGAACAGTTAGTATAAAAGTTCTTGGTTAAGAGAAGCTTTTCTCTTGGAAAAGATAATCTGCCTTCAAAGTTATAAGTTAAACAACTGAGTGGTCTAATTGATTGAACATTTACAAATTATAATTGAATTTGTGCCAAACTATGTGAAAAAGATTTATGTTCCGCTTCCCCAGACTGTTTATCCCTCATTTTTTTTGTGTGTGTGTGCATGTGTGAACTGAATCTTTGGGAACTCCTTTCACTTGACGCATCATTGAGGTGGTTAAACACATTGCATTATGGCAGTCTGTCACATCAGTGTTTCACACTGAAATACTAGACTTGACACATCACTGGAAAAGGAAGTCAGATGATCCAAAATTCAGAGTTATGTTTCTTTTGAAACTTGAGATTCTGAAGACAGAATTTTCACTTACTTAACTCCAACGGCAGGGAAAAAAAAAAAAAGAAAAGAAAAAGAGATCTAAATAATTATAATGCAGCTTTTTAAGCATTACAAGAACTTGCATGAAAATAATAATGTCTTGATTATCCTGCTTGTGAGTGGAGACAGGCAATACTCATATTTATTTTGGTGAACCTCTGTAAAGTAGTTATGTAAGGACAACAGAGAAGGAGACAGAATCTGACTCTCCAGCAAATGAAATGCATTGCCATGTTTCTATGCAACAGCACCTAGAATATGACAACTCTAAAGCCTGAACCCTTGATGTTGAGGAAATCTAGCCTATGAACAACCTTCTTGAGAGAATGTTTCTTTCAACAGGCATGTGATCTAATACTTACATGAAGACCTGTAGCAGTTTTGGGGCTGTATCTTGTATTTCCAAAGGAAGAATTGCAAGTCCATTGAAATACAAAGCTTAACTTCTAGAGTTGTGCAGAATATCCCACAAAACAATGGTATCAACAACAAAGGTACAAAGTTTGAAAATTTTGTTTTCCTATGTATAAAACCCAAAACAACTAAAAAATCTTTTACCACGTCCTTCAACTTTACTTGTTTTCACATGGTAACCCTCCGCATTGCTCAAACAAGTCCACTGCACAAATGCAAGACTGTATGTGATCACCTTCGACTCTAACCAGAGCACCAGAATTTTTCTATGGAGATTTCATCACAAAAAAAGAGGCAAAATTATGAGCAACCATATTTCAATATTGTAGTGCAAAAGGGTAGGAATAGGACTGGAACTTTTTAACTTTTTAACAAGTGGATGAGTAATTATTATGGAAACAAGAGTGAAGATAAATTGCCAGAGTTTGGAGCAAAAAGATATGTTAGCTTAAAATTATATGCAAGTCTCAGTTATTTAGTGTTTGTATGTAACAATGGAGGATATGCAATATATTAAGTCTAACAATAAAAAGACAAGGTTTATAATACTATCAGAATGCTTAAAAATATGCCACACTATCACACACACGCACTGCATGTATTGTTTCTATTATTTTCGTCTAAACCTTTTTTGGAACTGAATTGATGATTTTTAAGCACTTCGGGGTTAACAATAGGATTTGTTGAAATTTCTCAAATATTCTACATTTTGGCATGCTTTACTGAGCTCTTGTGCAAGGAATGAGAAGTATTAAAATAACCTTAAATTTTCCATGGATTCTAAAGAATATCTGTTGCTTGAACACCCCATGGCATCCTTGATCCAAATTGCATGCCAGTTTATTCTCTCCTTCCATCTCTGAATCATCTCTAATTGACTCTACCTCGCCATCGACGGTTTTCTTGTGAAAAAGTCCTGCCTCTTACAACGCCCACCTCAGAGCTTCTGAGTTTATAATATGCAATTCAAGGCCTCACGGGATTCTCTAAGATTTACACAGCTGTGGCAAACAGCTTCAAAATTAACCACCTGACCTTCCCCAAAATGCTCAAAGAGCTCAAATTCCTTATCGCAGACAAAAGAATAAAACACATTTGGAGGCCCTAGGGCCATGATGTTTTTTTTAGCTATCAGGCATAAAAAATCGTCCCTCTGCTTTTCCAGAGGACTCCATTTCACCACTGACTTTTTTATCTGCTCTCCATGTTCTACTCCATCTTCCACCTCCACAAAAAAGCCTCTCTATTAGAAGGACAATAAATGACCATTGAGGAAAGAGTGGTCACATTTACCCAGAAGCAAAAGAGGTGCTAAACTAATATCAAATTCACAGCTAAGACCTAGACTTAGACTTTGGTATGAGCAGAATATAGATTACAGTCTTTACTGAGCTCCCACAAAGTGGCACATATCTATTGCATCCTTCTAACTTCAGTGTAATTACCAACACACTATGGGATAAAGCCTAAACCTTTACAGTATTTTTTCTTTTTTGATTATAATTAATTATTACAGTGAATACCTTAATTTACCTTCTATCATACCTTAATTTACCTTCTATCTCATCTCAGGATTCATTTTCCATGAAAGAAACTCCTGTGAAAGAAACTAGTTTTTCCTCAGAAATTTACTTTCAAGATGGATGTTGAACTGAAGAGCAGAAAGACAAACACTTGGCACTCACCAAGGAGCAGCTCTAGGGCTGTTCTGGGTACATACCTCTCCCAAGAAGAGGAGAGGCTGGTGGGCACTCAGTATAGATCCTTGTCAGCTTAAACATGTTCCACGTAGGTTAAAATGCAGCAAATTCATACAGTGGGGCTTTGTCCCTTACCAGGGACACAGTCCTTGTCCAGCTCTAATCGGCTCAGTAAAATAGCACCGGTTTCTTTGCCAAATTGCCTTATAAGGCCACAGCAGGGTCTGGATTTATCCATTACCACAGGGTTTAATGACTTTAAGCACAACACTGAATTACACCTCCAATTGCTATTTCCATCTGATTAACACCAAAAAAATGCAGAAGGCTGGGTACATATCTACAACACTGGTAAGTGGACTAACACACTGAGCCATAGCATGCCATATTTAATTCTCATTCAACACTTAACTCATGATTATTTACTGAGCCATTCAGAAAGGAATGTGATACTGCAAACTACAGAAGAGAAAAGGTTGTGCTGCTTAAAAAAAAAATATTTGAAGCAGTTAGCAAAAATCTTTTAGGAAATATGTCACTGAAGTGATCTCATGTAGCTACTACTCCCATTACCCATACCAAAGGCTCACCAAAGTCATGATTGTGCAAATAACTACTCAGGAATGGGAGAAATGAGTTCACAGCTTTGCCCTTGGCCACAATCTAAATTGTAAAATTCACAGAGATTATTTTGAAAAATACTTGTCAATTTTACCATTGTGGCATGACCGGCTGAAGTTCATCCAAGTGGCCATTAACTAGTCTAGAAGTTTATCTAAACTCAGCATCACCATCATTAAGAAACTCAGTGAAAGGTAGTGTATGGATGTAGAACAATACTACCATTTTAAAATTACTAAAATAGAGCTTTGAGTTATAATAAGAACCAGAGCTAAAAGTTGAATGCCAGCTTTTTTTTTTTTTGTTTTGTTTTAGGCTTTCATGTTGACCTCTGCTCTACACAAACTTAAATCTGTTTTACATCAGAAGCTGCAGGGACAGAAGAGTACATGGGAAAAGAACATGTCTGGGAGTTTAGAGAGGACCAGCTAAATTTTCTGAGCTCCAGTGGGCTTGGTGACATAACTAAAAAGCAACAAACAGCAGGTGAGAGGAAGGATTTAAATATAAATAAGGACACTTTGAAGCCATAGGTTTTTATTGATCACATTCACATTTACAAATCAAAGTCTCTGCTTTTAGAAAAATATTTAGCTAAGAAAGAATCTAAAAGCCATAAAATACCAAGCAGGGAAACAAAAAAATATTAGAGAAAAGTAAAGGCATGGAATCATGTTGATAAATATTCCCCAGACTAAAAAGAATCAACTAAATACTGTATTTTCTTTAATTAAAAATCACTGAATTATTTAAGGATATCTGACTGAATTAATTATTGAAGATACATCAAGATCTGCCTGGTGGTGTGATTAGCTGTTTATATGGTTATTAAGAATTACCCATTTGGACCTGAATTCAACCTCCAATTAAAAAAGTTAATAGAAATCAATCCCACAAACAACTTAGCACATACACTCTCCATGCTTTAAAATGGTTAAATATTTTAATTCACGTTTCATTCATAGTAAAAAGAGAGAGTTTATTTTCTCTTTTCAGTGATCAATGTATACAAAGACATTATGTCCATTTAATGGTCACAGTTTAACAGATAGCATTTGCCATCCTACTAAAGGTGCTGTTCACGCTCCATCCATGGGATCAGAGTTCAAATAGCAGCACATTCAATCTGGAAAAAAGTGGCAGTTACAATAGTGTAGTAATAACAGTTGCTGATAACAATCTGAAGAGCTGAAACCACTGAAACATGATGGTTTGCAGTCAGAAAATATTTGTGTCTTTTACCAGAATGTAACCCATTACACTGCCGACTGGGAGGAATAAAAATCCGGCGGGAAGACACAAAATTAGATCAGAGCTCTCTCAAATGAAAAGAAATTCAGTCTTGCTGAACTGAAATGTGATCATTTGGATAGCATTTCTATCAGCTCATTCATTTAAAACTCAATTAGAAACTTTGTTTTAACAAACACTAATGCACATGTGCATCTCGGCTCACCAGAGCAGGCCCATTGGTAAGTCTGGAGAGATGTTCCTCTACAGGGAACCCACAACCACAGTTTGTGAACAGAGACACATATTCACTCCACCAACTGAAGACAGACAGCTGAGGTACTGAATAGTATAAAACATGCCTCACCAGCTTGTGCAAGACATGCATTCAGCCCAGTTGGCCTTAACAGTGACCAAGTGGATGCCTGGGAATTAGTGCAAGCAAGGAACAAATATTTAGTGATATTTACCCAGAAAACTTTGCCAGCCGCCAAAAATTTGCATCTTAGAGGATTCTCATTAGCAGACCTTGCTGGATTTCTCTTCCATGAACTTCTCTAGTTGCCTACTGAACACCCCCATAAAGGATCAATACCCACAGCATGAGGGCCCCCGCTGTGCAGAACCATCGTGATCCCCTCTGAGGCTGTGCATGTTGCCTTCATTTAATCCCCTCACTTCTGGTATCAGAAAAAATAGTGGGTATTTCTTCCTCTCCATGGCAATCATGATCTTCTGATCCTTTTTCTTATCTTCTCTGCATTACTTTTTTGGCAGACTGAAGAATATGGCCTATGTTGATGTTCCTCTGTAAAGGACATGAAGTCAGGACTCCAGGGGTCCAAGGCTGCTCTCCGGCTCCATGGAGGGTGTTCACACACCTTCACCTTGTACTTAAGGATTCACTTTGTATGGGCTAAATTATTCTCCAAATATTTCTGGTTTTCCCTAGAGTAGACAGTCTTGATGACAATTCTAATCTAAGACCTAATTTGGATACCAGGCTGCTGTTTTGAAGGAGACAAAGTTAGATCGAATTGCACTAAATTTATCAGGTGAAGATCTGACTGTTTCTGTTTAGTGAGATATAGAAATTTGTGCCATTAATGGTTGCTATTTGACAGTGGTTTCTTTTCATTACATGAAATGAGAAAACAGAGTCAGTTCATTATGAAGATAGTGAAAGTTATAATAAGGCCAATACAGGCTGAATCCTACAAGTGCATGTGGGGAAAGTAATGTATAAAAATGCAACATCAAAGAAAGATGAGCAGGGAATGGAGAGCAGAGAAATGTAATAAGCCAAGTTAGGCTGAAGTCTAAGATAATTGCCTAAGGATTACAGCACTTGGGAAATGCTATCCTACAGCAGGAATAGAAAATGGTTGAAAATGGATGGGACCCAGTCAATCTGTAACCACATGGTAAGGACCAGGATAATTTCCCCCCTTTTTCAGGTGTAGAAGCTGAGTCTCTGAATAGAGCTAGTAGTGACTGTCTCACCCAGAACAGACCAACCTGATCTGGGATCAGACCTGACCCAACTCGCTCTTTTCCCAAAAATCTCTTCTAAGTATTTTTCATATTAATTCTGGAGCTAGAGAGAACTTAATAACTTGTCAGTGTGAAATAATTAACTCTCCTAATGGCAAAGGCATGGAGTGGGGTTTGTGGCCCAGTATAAGTTCTTGCTGTTTGTGCAGTGTTAAATAAGCCAGTTGATCAATGGTGCTCTGATGATTTATTAACGCCATGCTGCCAATGAGAACTCATGCTGAAACTTAGGATGGATCAAACTTAATTTTAAAATACTGAAGAGAATATAAAATCTTTCAAGGACTTACAGAACTGGTTGTATATTTGTCATCTACTAAGACACAAAGCAAAATACATCTGAAAAATAAGGAACGCATCTCTTTCACCAGTTCAAAGTACTGCCAACAGCAGTAATAGCAAATTGTGTTTTATCATGCTTTCCTGCAATTCTGCAAAAATAGCTTGATATCTCAGTGTATTAAGCAATTCCTATGTTGTTTACTAAGTACATTTGTTTTTGAAGAAAGGGAGAAAAACCCTAAATCTATTTTCATTTGGGCAGGAGTACTTTGCTTTCTCATTTCAATGAAAACAATCCAAATAACCTGAAGTCCTCACTGAAAATAAAAAGCATTATTAAAACTGCTGAAACAAAGCACTACAAAATGTATTTTTCCTTTCTCATAAAAGATTCACAGCACCACACTGCCCTAGTTAAAATAGTTATTTCTAAAATTTAATTTATGATTTATGCCTTATTTAGGGTGACAGTGCACCCACCTAGTAGAGATTTATTTAGCAACTGTCTGCCACACCAAGAGAGGTGATGTTCTCCCTTACCTTTATATATACACTTATAAGCAGCATCACAGCAGAAACTGATCCCTAAACAATTAGTAGGCACTAAAAATCATATGGGAAACCAAGCAGAGCTTATATTTAAGAGGATTTGATCATGTGAACTGCCATCAGCTTTGGTGTATTTTTACAGTTCTGATATGCAAGTTTAAAATACATGTATATATTAAAGACAATTAAAGGATCCTGGAGATGTAGTAACACCTAAAATATTACTACACTCTGGACTTGCTCGGGCTTTTATCTCGGATGTGTACTGTTTGATAAAGATGTTAAAGTTTTATCTTTCCCATTTCACTCTTTAAGACTGACTCATGATAGACTGAACATTTTCTGAAGCCATCAGAAAGTTCTTTTTACATTGAGAAGAAAAGCTCAGTTGAACTTTTAGGCTTACATCCACATTGGCAAATAGTGCAGACTAGAAGAAGTGGATCTGCAGAGCAAAACAGTTGACAGTAAGGACCAGAAATCTACATTACTGGCAATTTTAATTAATTTATTTATTTTTACTTCGGACTGTCTCTTGTTTAATCCCACAGATCAAGTACCTATTTCTATCTGCAGTGTGTCAGATGTGGTTGGTTTACTTTTATCTGAAATTAATTCCAGTTCATGCACTTGAGACAGTTCCTCAACATGAATAAAAGCATAAACAATGGAGATGGTCACAAGATTTAATTTAGAAGTTCAATCTTGAACTCCAAGTGTGGAGTCAGCAGTGAGCTGAGGAGATGAGGCACTTCCAGAAGCTCCAGCAGAACTAGGTTTTGGGCCACCAGGAACCATTGTTTTCTTGCCAGGTGCCCTTAGCTATTTCTGCACAGATATGCTCTGCAGCTCTTGGGTTTGCATTCTGGCTGAAAACATGCAAAACTCGCTTCATACCACACATCATACTGTGCATGAAAGCTATCCACATGACAGGGAGTCTTCCAGAGATAACAATCATCTTCAGGTGATGCCAACAATTTTTACTGACTGAATGTGTGCGCTGCTCTGCTGAGCCCAGCCATTCAACACAGTCTGCTGAGCAACAAGAAAGAGTCTCCAGTCCTGCTATGCTCTGTCAGCTTTCCTAACCGCTTCCAGAAATTAGTTCTGGGGACTTTCCTGATACATTTACATGAAAAGACAATGTACTCTTCAGCTCCTTCATACACATATTAGATTATACTCACATATCATGTTCCATAAGAGTGCATGCATGTTTCAGGCATCAGGGAGTTTTCCATGCTTCCAGAACACAGAAGTCTATGAAGGCAGCAACTTGTAGACTTCTCAAGTCAGCTTCAGTGGATTTTCATGCCTGTGTAATGAAAATGAACATTGAGCTATTGCTTTTCATCAGAGACCTGCTGTATCTGTGATGCAAACAGGACAATTGTTCCTCTGTTTTATTTTGAATAGACAGACAAGGAGAAAAGAAATTTAAAGGCAGAGAAAGAGAGAGGTCAAAATACACCAGAAAAACTCTAGAAAAATTTCTGGAAGAATAGGCGTTTTTTTATATAAAAGATTGGAGGCAGTAGATTAGTTTGTTAATACTCTTTTGGCTTGAGGGACTGTACATCATGTGAACACAGCATACCCCTGCTGAGAATTTTGGACCCAGCTAATTTTTAAGTCTCATGTAGACCATGAGAACTCTGGCCCTGAGCACTGTCCCAATATCCTAGAATTCTCAAGGTCTGCAAAATTATTTTGAGTGATCTATAGAGGTTTGCATGTGGATGCAAGGCTTTTTATATGGAGATCCATTCCAAAGCATGTTAAGGTACCTATTTACTATGTAGACGTAGTTGTTAAGGCTTTTTTAAAAAATCAAAGAATATGGAAGTATTATTTAAAAGTTGAAGAGGATTTAGCGCCAGATCTTTAGTCCCTTATGCAACCAATTGCTACCTTGTACCTCATAAAATATAGTAGAGCAGTTGAACTGCAGGCACTATAACTTGTACTTTGAATCTACCTAAATGTAAAAAGTAATAAACTATAGTGAGTGATCCTAGCTTTTTAACTGGCATTCCAAGTCCATTTGCCTTTCTAATGCATTTTGAAAAAGATAAATGTCCAACACTTAAGCTGCACATAAGCTTCTTGCTCCTTTATATTATTTCCTATAAATAAAAATATAAATGCTTGCGGTTATGCGATTTGATCTTTGAGTACATGGTACTATAAATCTAGTCATGACATGATTTCCCTGGAAAATAAATATGACCTTTTCTTTTAAGATGCAGGACAAAAAAGGTTCTTTCTTAAGAACATAAACACCTAATAATCCAAACAGCCACTTAGCCCAAATAGTAAAGACATTGCTCCTGGACGTGGGTAGTCACTGGATACATGGTCTCCATGACAAGCAAAAAGCAAGTTCTTAGTCAGAAATTTTTTAGGGACAGAACTGTGCTACTGTCAGCCCTTTCCCCATATTTTCTTGACATATCTATTCTTCCTGTAGTTTTTCTTGTCTTCTGACTTTTCTATCATGCTAACTTCAAATCTCCATTTCTTATCTTCCAATCCCCTTTATCTCCAAGGCTGTCATCTTTTATAGTAAACCCCAAGGTATACTACACATTTCCTAGATATGCCATAAGAAAGGACTCTGGTCCATTTTTTTTTTAATGTACCATACCATATGTCTGTGACAATATTATTATATATATATTATGGACACACCATATCACAGAAAATTCCTTAAGGTGTAATCAGCACCTACCTACTTTTAACTCCACAATATTAAAATGATATCTTGAGTTTGGATCTTGCCACTTTCCTGCCACTGTAGACATGATGTTCTAGGAGCTTAATATGTTAAACACATTAACAGTTGATACCAAAGCACTCTAACAGAGTTCACTTTCCATGTATAGAGGTATCCAATTTTGAAGTAAAAGAAAAATTAATAATGAAACAGATGAGGGAGATTTTTTATGAATGAAATGAAATGAAATAGGATTTGATTTTAGCATCAAATATATACTACATAAAGGAATGTCTGTATTCTGTGTCAATTACTTACTCTACTTTGAACTTATGTTCTCTGCTTCGCAATTGAAACTATTCTTTCCCTTTAACTGAAGTTGCCAAAATACAGTCTTCATCAACATTGATTCAACACATCATCATCTAAACCAAGTGATAAAGCTGGTATTTATATTGTCAGGGGACTGATTACAGATGATGGCAACGACCATCTCAAAAGGTATAATTCTCTGCCACAGTGTATATCAGTATTTTTCTTAATTATTTCTGACATTTTACCTATTACTCCAAGGACTTTCTCAGAGGGCGGAAATAAAGGGGAAAAATGGGTTTTGTGCCACAGATGAAGAAATACATCTTCTGTAAGTAATTCCCAGAAGAAATCTTGGAAATCTTATGGGGTCAGGAAAGAGGCAAGAAAGTAGCATTTGTCACCCTTGCTGAATTGGTCATCTAAACTTACAGGAGCACTAAAGCTGAGTGACTTATCTGCCACCTCTTAGGGAGGAAGAAAAGTGAGGATAAAGAAGTATAAGGAGAAAAAAAGAACACTGTGAAAGTATCATCTAGAAAGCTGCCTAAAGATTTTGATCTTTCAGCTACTTATCTCCTATTTCCCTATCACACATAGCAAAAATTAAGAACCACACAGCTGAGATTATGGCAAGAATAAAAGTTCACCAAGTTTAGGACAAGAAAATAATATCTGAGGGTGGCTGGGAGAAAAATGTCTAGCTGAAGAGCTGTACAGATGCAATAGAAATGGACAATGATCACCATCTACAGGGAATATTAAGGTAGGATGAGTGACAGGCAACCCACAAAATCTGGAGATGCCTTACACATGAAAAAGGTTGTTACAAGTCACCACTTTTGACAAGAGTTTGATGCAGGACGGACAAGTGGATTGCATAGTTGGCTGCTCAGCTTAATGACACCATTTATTAAACTCTAGATACGTAAAACAGGCTATAACAGAGCTTCCTGTTCTTACCTTAAAAATATATAAAGACTGCAGTCATCTCAGAGCGATACATAAAGAACTCATCCTCTGAATCCTCCAGTATCCCATGTTGATGACCCACCAGCATGAGCATCGTTAGCAAAACATGAGTTTTACACAGCTATTGGGCCTATTTGATCTTGCATTACACAAATACAAATAAAACTAACAGCACTCCACAGAAGCTTCTACATATAAAAATGGATTGTTAGGCATAACAGGGTTTTTAACATGGGCTACTTAGGACATACCAGAAGCATGTAAATTATTCCGTATTTAACAGAATGAAACATCTGTCTTTCAGATATTCACTAGTCAGGTGGTTTGTCCTTAATTTACACTCAATCAGAAATGAAAATGCCTTTTTTCCTCTACTTCTAGTGTTGGTTGCATGGTGGCCTGCCTTTAAGAAGGCATTCACTGCCTACCTCTGAGAGATAGAAGAGGAAGGGTGAGTGATTTTCATGCTCTGGCACTCATTGTAGGCTGTTTAATTTGTCAGGACTACTAGGCCATGGTTTTGTGCTTTGACAGGTTTTTGTTATTCCTGCTAATCCCATTTCTGTTGTGTAATGTGCGTGGCAGCATCTGGTGACAACAGAATAGAACACCTAATTGTGAATGAATACAGAGAGCCCTGTTCTGCCACATTGCCTGTTGCACTATTTTTGCATTTTTATGGTTGAGGGTGGGCTTCCAGGAGCTGCAAAGCAGACAGCCCATCGTTGTAATCAAATTTGCCATTTGCATGTGTGTGTTCTCAGCAGTCTTCGTATTTCTATGGCCCTCAGGATTCCTTGAGTTTGGCTTTCTGGCTCCCTCTTCTGAACAGAGAGGATGATCATATATACTTATTAAACAACTTCTTTTTATTTTAATTATTAAGTCACAATGTGAAAGTGATGGTTTTAAGTGCATTTGGGTGTCACGAAAAGGAGCAGTACATGAGGAGAGCCAATGCAGTACCTGCAGAGCTGTCATTGCCTTCACCCATTGCATGGCTTAATTCCCTTGCTGGACACAAGGACCAGGAGCGGCCTGGAGATTTCCTCTCCATCTGAGCATTTTTTTGCTGCTCCACTCCATTATGATTTGTCAGTGACTAACTAGGTCCAGATCCTATTCTACTTTGCCACTTCATACGCACTAGGCTTGGGAGCTACGGGCTATGCTCAGCACTGCTCATATAGACAGGCTTAGCAAGTTGTATGAAAATGGGACACTGACTATAAATGCTTCTAAATGCAGGATATCTGTTTTTAAGCAGTGGTCTTAAGGATTTTGGGGGAAGGAGTTCAGCTCAATGTCTTCAAAAGTTCCTGAAAGTAGATTACTGATTTAATCAAGAGTTTATACAAATACTGTCCTGGTGGGGTTCTAATCAGATGGCTTCATCTGTGTATAACTTAAACTGGTTCCAGCTAATGTCAGTACTGCAACTTAATGCCTTCACTTACAGGATGTGCACCCTTTTGCAAGAAGCTAGTTTTGGTGTAACCACAGCTATCCAAAGTACTGATAGATCAGAGCGGTATAGAATATTACAAGATGGACCAAGGTTATTATTTTACAAGACAGATGTTTTGAATACACCGATGAGCCTTTAACAGAATCACAGAATGGGTGAGGTGAAAAGGGACCACAGTGGGTCATCTGGTCCATCTTCCTGCTTAAGAAGGGTCATCCTAGAGCACACGGCACAGAATTGCATCCAGATGGTTCTTGAAGGCCTCCAGTGAGGGTGACTCCACAACCTCTCCCAGCAATCTGTTCCAGTGTGTGGTCACCTGCACAGTAAAGAAGTTCTTCATATTCAGGTGGAACTTCCTGTGCATCAATTTCTGCCCATTGCCTCTTGTCCTATTGCTTGGCACCAGAGAGTAGAACTTGGCTCCATCCTCTTGACACTGTCACTTCAGATACTTATGGACATAGACGAGGTGCCCTCTCAGACGTCTCTTCATGAGGCTGAACAGGCCCATTTCCCTCAGCCTTTCCTTGTGAGAGAGATGCTCCAGTCCCTTAATCATTTTTGTTGCCCTCTGCTGGACCCACACCAGGAGCTCCACATCTCCCTTGTACTGAGGACAGAACTGGACACAGCACTCCAGATGTGGCCTAACTAGAGCTGAGTAGAGGGGCAGGATCACCTCCCTTGACCTGTTGGCCATGCTCTTCCTAATGTACCCTTTGGTGCCTTTTCTGGCCACTTCTTGGCCCCCAGGACACACTGCTGGCTCACCAATGGCTTGTTGTCCACCAGTACCCCAAGCTCCTTCTCCATAGAGCAGCTTTCCAGTAGGTTGCCCCTCAGCCTGTAGTGATGCCTGGGGTTGATCTTCCCCAGGTGCAGAACCCCACAGTTGCCTCTGTTGAATTTCAGATTGTTTTTCTCTGTCCATCTTTCCAACCTGTTGAGGTCCTTCTGAAGGACCTCCGGGGTATCATCCACTCCTCACAGCTTTGTGTCAGCAGCAAACTTGCTGAGGCAGCACTCTACCCCTTCAGCCAAGTAACTGATGAATAAGTTAAGCAATACTGGGCTCAGTATTGAACCTTGGGGGACACCGCTAGTGACAAGCCTCCAACTAGACCCTGTGCCACTGATTACAATCTTCTGGGATGTGCTGTTCAGCCTGCTCTCAATCCACCTCACTGTCTACTCATCCAGTCCACACTTCCTGAGTTTGCCTACAATGATGTGAGAGTGTGCCAAAAGCTGTGCTAAAGTCGAGGTAGACAATCTCCACTGCTCTCCCCTCATCCATCCAAGTAGTTGTTTTATTGTAGAAGGCAATCAGGTTGGACAAGCATGATTTACCTTCAGTGAATCCATGGTGACTACTCCTGATCACTTTTTTTTCATCCATGTGGACAGAGATGGCCTCCAGAATGAGGCACTCCACCACCTTTCCAGGGACTGATGTGAGGCTGACTGGCCAGTAGTTTCCCTAGGTTCTCCTTCTTGCCCTTTTTGAAGAGCAGGGCGGCATTTGCTTTCTTCCAGTCCTCAGGCACCTCTCCTGATTGCCACGAGCTTACAAAGATGATTGTGAGTGGCCTCGCTATAGTGTCCCCTAGCTCTCTCAGCACTCGTGAATGAATCCCATCAGGGCCCAGAGACTTGTGGATGTCAAGTTTGCCTAGGTGTTCTCTAATCCAATCCTCCTTGACCAAACAACTGTAGACATTTTCAGCTTAGATTCTTGGCAGACAAAAGCACTAGTATTGCATAACAAGACTGAAAAAATTCACTGCCCACATCAATCCGGCAAAAACGTTCAAAAGATTAATTAAAACAAAGCTCTAAAATCCAAGAGATCTGAAGTATATGAATGACAACATCAAAAAGAAAAATTTTAAGGAGAGTGTTCAGAATTTTAAATTAAAATGCAAGCTTCAATTTTCTCCTGGTAACACTTGGTATAATTTTTCTCCCAGTAAACAACACAGCTCTTCTGTATTTACCGCAAAAATATGGAATCAAAACACAAAACCTGTTGGATGCAGCAACCAAGAAAAGATCTAAAGCTTGTATGAAATTTAACAGATTTTTTTATACATTTTTCTAACTCCTCTGTATTATAGGATGCTGAATTTACTAAGTTTTAAAAAGGTGGTCAAATAATACAGTAAATATGAAAGCAGTTTCAAGACTGAAGCATGAGGCAGCATACAATCCATGAAACTAAGATCTTGTCTTATGCTTTCTCTTATCAGCTACAGTTCAATTCTAAACTGAGTTCTAAGAAACATAAGATAGTGTGAAAGCAAAAATATTTATGTACACTATGCATACAAAATAGACAACCAAGGGAGAAATGTTCCTCCTTATCAAAGACTTGTATTAGATGTATCCTTCTTCTAAGCATCTGTGGACAAGTTCCCCAGAAAAGATGCCTTTCATCAACTATGGGAGCTGTTATTCGTTATCATCATCTGTTTATAATCAATGAGAACAGTTGGATGCTCAGCAGTCTTGAAAATTGAACCAATTATTTAGGTCAGTAGTTTTTAACCTTTTTCTATTTGTGGACTCTTAAGCATTTTCCACTGGATGTGAGGCACTGTTAGAAATTTTGCTCATGTAGATAGCTGTCACTTTCTTTGGCACTTACAACAAACTGTCTAGAATTTATCTCTTCCCTTACATCTCCCTATGAATATATTCTCAGGCTTCAAGCTGAAAAAAACCCCAAACCACAATAGAATATATGCATTTTTGGATAAATTAAAAAAAAAAAAAAGGCTACCTGAATCCAAGTGTCTTTAAGCATCTTGATAAACTATGCAAACAAAACTTTGTCAGTTTGAATCTATGCTATTTTGATTACAATCCAGGACAAGTGCAGTTCTCCACTGGCATGAGCAGCTGCTGCTCAGGCTTAGCCCTCTGGAATCGTCCCTGTCCCTGGCTGCCATGCACTCATCTCCATTACGTGTCAGCACATGTTTCTTTTCTGTTGAATAAGCTGTGCTGTGAGACCAAGAGTATTCAGGTAGGGATGAGCACCTTTAACTAAGAACTGCTACCAAAAATACTTAAGTAACACTGTACACCAGAAGCATTTTTGGTGCTACAGTCTCCAAGAAAAATGTGAACATAATTTTGAACAGAGAGGGAGGGAGAAAATCAGAGAAAAGCAAGGGATGACCCTAATTCAGTCATAATAGCACAAATTAAAATGTCCCGGTTCCATCCCGTATTTGACTTTACATTCCCAAACATGCATTATAATCAAGCAGGATGGCTTGGGGCTGCCTTGTGAAGGAGCTCTGACTGAGGTCCAGCCACAGGTAGCTTCTGAAGTCCCACCTGAAGGTACCCTCCACTGTGTCTGGTGACGGGTAGCAGGAGAAACTGCTTCTGGCACTGATGCCTTTTGTGAAAATGGCTCTGATAACACATTTTGCTGTGTCAAAGGAGAGTCACTACAGCAAATCCAACCAAATCCAAGGATCACACACTGAAAAGAGATTTGTTGGTAAGACCTTAAAATATTTCTAATGTCATTTTGGTGTTTATTGTAATTATAGTTACTGGGATACACAGCAATTACATATATTTGATTGTATCTCCATTAGATTATGGTAATGCAGATATGCTTGTACAGCCAGTGTGAACACAGAAAAGTCTCATTAAACAGAGAAGGTTCTTAAGGTTCCAAAGCAGCTCAACCTCTGGTCTCAGATTAGGCAATGAAGCAGCATACCTAGGTCAGCTCTGTGGAGGCTTTGGGAATGCCTAACACAAACCCTCTGGGAAATGCTCTGAACCAACGACTGCCAAAAAACTTTAAAAAAGTAACTGCTGAAAAGATGCCTAAAAAAAAGAAAGGGTTGGAATGAGCCAAGACCCTTCCTGGTTTTAATGAAAAAACCTTTAGGCCTGACTACTGTATTTAAATTAAATCTATTTGCTTTTTGCACAGTTCGAATAGATGCTTTTTAATTATTGCTAATTGTTTAAGATATTGTTGTATCCCCCTGAAGATTTAAACTGAATAAATTTAATTCCTTTAAAATATCATTCAGCTACAGGCAATACAGTAAGAAGCCCCATAGGTATGGCAGTAAAAATAACCATAAAGGCATAAGCATTTAAATGAGGAGAGCATGGAATACTTCCCACTAGACTGAAAAAAAAAAAAAAAAGAGCGAGTAAAGAGACAGAAAAGAAAAGAAAGAAAAGGGGGGGGGGAAAAGCTATGTGTTTTGGAGACACAAGAACCAAACCATGAAACACACAGTTGAAACATTTAGGATGACTATGAAAAAGGTCTATGTTCACTTGTTAAGGAATGCGCTAAGGCAGACTAAAGCATATGAATGGCCCTTTCACAGGTCACAGATTCTATTCAGTTCTTGGACATTGTTATTATCCGACAGAAATAGATGGGCCTAATTAATATTCTGGACATACCTGAGAGAACATTCTTAAGGAAATCATCCTCTGGTGGTTTAGGTTTGTTGTGTTTTGGGGGTTTTGTTTTTTGTTGCGTTTTCTTGGGTGCTATGTGCTTTTCGTTTTTGTTTTTAACAAACAGCAAATGCTACAAATAGCATCTGCTTAAAAGAAACTATGAGTACAATTTTGGTGTTAAAAGTTTAATAAAGAGTCTACTTCTGAATATATTTGTTCATGCAAAGACTTGGATTTTTTTTTTTTTATTTTAGTAAACGATTTTACCATGTAGATTAAAGCTGAACTGCACAGTCATTTTGCAAGCAATTATGTTCTTGGCACTTTTCTGAACATAATATAACAATTACCACAGCAAATGCATTTTATCAGAGCACTCCAAGCATGCAGCAGGTTAATATCAGTGTTCAGCAACTTCAGATAATATTTCTAAGATGCTAATGTTTAGCCAGTTTCAAATGAGCAAACAGCTTCTGATATGAACTGAGTTCTGGTCTTTTAAGATAATGTGGTTATATGGGCCCCAATCTTATATGTAGTGGGACTACTGTCCCCCTTACAGAATCCTGTTAAAGTTGATGGGAGTCTGTGCAAGCAAATCCAAATGCAAGGCCAGCAGTGCAGCAAGAAAGACAGACTGATTAGAAAGTTAACACGTTGCATAGCTCAGGGTGAGCACCTCGGTGCTCGCTCTGCCTGATGTGGGGTGAGCCATCCCCTCATACAACTTGTCCATTTACCTTCTAACCTTTGCAAGCATCAGCTATTCACCGAGTGTCTCTTACTGATACCAACCACCGCCCTAAAATGATTTTGTTATTAGTCTAATCTACACTGAATTTTAAAGATACGTGGTTTGGTTTCAGTTATTTGACTTCTGCTGAAAAATCCCAAAAACCATAACCTCATTTTTTGAGTCTTGTTTTGCCTCACTGCTGACTCTTGTGGGAGTTTTGCTGTTGATTTCACAGAGATCAGAAGTAGGCCCAAAAAATGTACAATATTCCAAAGTCATCCAAGCTATATCACTGCATTTTGAATTCAGGACACTGCTTCAATACAGTAACTTGTTGTTCTCATCTTAAATGTCTGGATGGCATACAAATATAGATAAAAGTAGATGACTAATTATCACATCTATTCTCAAGGCATGCATGGAGGGAAGGCAATAAAGAGGAGGGGAAGTTTGTGGGTTACTCCCACACATAAATCCTCTATGTGTCAATGGGTGAATAGACACTACTTTAGTCTATTGTGCAAGGCTGTTTTATAACAACAATAAGCTGAAACAGAGAAGAAACTATATTAGAAAGGCAAATATCAAAATACATCACTAGTAAAATGCCTGCAGGTAATCAAGTAATTCAGTTCTGTAGTACACCCAGAAACAGGAGTCAAGTGTTTTGTACTCAAACCATAGTATGGCATATGTGGAAAAAAAAAATCCCATTGAAATAAATAGACCTATTCATTTCAGAGACAGTGAAAAAGAGACGAACTTTCTTTGTCTTGCCACTTTAGGGCCCCTTGATAGCATTTTCCTTTTTTATTGTCTTTTAGATATAGATGCCCCTCTGCTTAAGTATCACCACAGCTACCAGTAACAAATACCTAAATATATAACAGATGCATAAGTGCATCTTGGGATAAATACATTATGGACAATTAACTGTCATCATACCCCTCAATTACATTTTCACCCGCTCCTGTAGTGTACACCTGTGGCTTGTTAGTAATGCAATAAGTGTTGTAAAGCAACTCTAAGGTTCAAAGGTAGCGCTGCAAAAATCTGTTTTCCTCTCTTTTCTTAAATGTGCATTACATAAATGTGAAAACAGAGAAACAAACACAAGAAAAAAGAACACTACCTTTTCTTTTGCTGACTGACACTGTTGATCAAGTGAAAATTTTTCACTTTCCTCTTACATCATACAAGAAAGACCATCTGCATGAAATATTGGACGCGATTCTGAATTCACTAATGCAGAAATTAACCCAGAAGCAGCAATCAAAACTCACTTTAGCACAGTTTGTAAAATTATTTTAAATGTCACATAACTCATCTATGAGGGGATAATATAATGACCACAAACATTATTTGAGAAAATTTTGTAATGCACATAATTTTTAATAAAAAGTCAAAGAGCTTGTTAAATTAAATTAATTAAATTAAAACTGATACACTTCTAGGCTACAGTCTAATTAAGTATGCAACTTTGCAAAATGGATATTTTTATAAGTTAAAGTAGCTATTGGACATCCTTACTATAACCACACTTAAATCCATAATAGTTCCTGCAAGGATTATTTGTTATTAAATATGCGAGCAGCATAATTCAGTAAACTCTGTACATGACATTGATGGAGTGCCTGTAAAGAAAAATATTAAACAAAAATATACTGTACAAATGGTCTTATAATTGTAGCTAGAGGCAAATCCAGAACAGAAATACCTCTCTCAGTTAATATCCCAATGGCATTAACACATCTGTGTGGCTGCTCTGTTTGTTTATGTATTAATCTTATATGGTCAACATTAAGATTTTTTTATTCCTATCCTGCACTTTTCCAACCTTATTTACTACCTCCCTCTGTCAATACCTCTGGAGTACTGCACTACTTGTTCAGGGAGAGAACATAGGAAACCAGAGACTTTCCTGTGCTTCAGCAGGAACAATGGGGTGATCTTTGAAAAGGTGACGTTGACTGCTCCCCGACCTCCGTGCACTGCTTGGCCAACATACAAGGAATCGCCCCAAAATCTCATGTGCTGGAGTCCAGATGACCCACTTCACCATCAGGCTGCCTGAAGCACCCTGGCAGGGACAGGCTGGAATACCTGTCCCCGTGCTACAGACTCCACCTCACACCCACTGCTGCACCCCTTCTGGATGATACATCCAGCAAGTCCCAGCCATGGTCCATGGAGCAAAACTACTCCCACAGAATTACTTATCAGGGAAGGAAATGTTATAATTCTTTTTGGTTCAAGACTTTCAGTGTAGACAGGACATAACTGGTCATACCTCTGGTGCTGACCAAAGACAAACCAGGCTATTAGGACTTTCCAGCTACATTGTCACTGCTTTTTGTCTGACCTCAGTACTGATAGGGTGAATGAGCTGAGTAAAGCTAATCTTATCCCTTGTTGATTCAGGGGCAGGGAGATGTTCACATACTCACCAACAAATTTCAGCGGAGGTTCTTAATCGTATTTTTCCTTTTGGCAAAAAAAAGTCTTTTTTTCAAGTCTTCACGTAGCTTTTCCCAGATCATTTATATATGTAAAAGTCAATAACTTTATCTGTATAATGAACAGTGGTATCAGCTGACATTTCTATAGATTTTAGCAGCTCTCTTTAATTGTGTTGGTTTTTTCTTTGCCTGTCTTTTAAAGTTCTGTGAAGGTGAGTCGAAGGATACGACACCGTGGTATTCACAGATAACATTCAAGAGCTGCATTTTGTTCTATGTCCCGAGTGACTTACCTGAGAGACACTGAGAGGCTGGAAGTTGGGCTGCAGAATTAATGAAGAATATTACAGGTGTTTATTTATAGGTGAGAATCAAATATGCCTGGGTTGACCAACAGTGACTCGGGGATTGTCAAAAGCAACATTTCAATGTGTTCAAGCAGCCCTGTGAAGAACTGGGTTAGCTGACTAAATGATAACAGTGACTGGCCAGTCAGCATAAGCTGTGATGAGTTATATCATCTTACTTTACTAAATCCATAGTCTCAAAAGAGTTTAATCACAGTTGGATGACATAAAGCCAAATACAAATTGCCTTGCTTAGCAAAGACTGTCAGCTAACTTGCTTTTTTGATACCACATATGAACTAAATATCATAAAGTGAACCATAGAAAGAACAAGAGAAGATACATAAACACAAATATTTGGAAAGTGTTAGGATCAACTATGGGGAAATACTTAACAGAAACAGGAGAAGAAATAACTGTTAAATTGAGAAAATCCTTTCTGATACATGCTGTATGCAAATCCTCTGATATTTGGATGCTTTGCTGCATTTCTGAAAAACCTAGAGAGCACCAAGCAGCAGAAAAATGCGTTACAAAGAATAACGCTGCATGATCCAGGAACCAGACTGGATGACCTAACTGGACACTCATTTCTAGCAATTTTTTTCCTTGCAAGTACTACTACTTTTTCTAAAAAGCTGGTACCACTAAAAACAATAACAAAACCCCTATGTCTTTCCTGTCTCTGGCCTTTTTTTTTTAAATTATTTTATTAGGAATTTTATCGAAAAGCATCTTTAGGATTTTAACTTATTTAATGATGATAGGAAGCACCCTAATGTCTATTGTATAAGCATTTTTGTTGACTAGCCTGGGCAAAATTAGTATCAGTAGCATTTACATTGTTCTATAAATGGCCTGAGCAAAATCTCATAACAAATCCACAGTGTAGTCGGAACTCATCTGTTCTTTGCACTTCCTACTTTGCAGATGAGACAGTCTCAAAAGACAGGGTAGGCTGAAGACTGGTTGGACAACTCTATAAGTGAAGTCTCAAGACTCTTGTCATTCTAGCTGTCTAAATTACTTAAACAGGACTCAGAGGAATTTAAAGGGGAGAAACGACATGACAAACAATTATATTCTAACACACTATTTATAACAATGCCCTTTCAGATTATTGTTCCACTCAGACTGACACATTACTGTAATCCCAGGGATGAATCAAGGGACTTAGAGTTAGATCGTGCACAGCTTGTAGGCATAAAAAAAATACGAATAAAGAACTGACATTCAGGAAATATAGAGCGACTCAAGGATAAATTCTGCTGGGATGAGCTTAATTTATCAATGTCAATAACAACGGTGAACACATCGCAAGAATACATGCATATTAATTGAAAATAACTCAGATTAAATCACTGCAGTTTGACATTTTGAGATAGGCACTTTATCTTTTCAAGAAAGAGAGCACTATAAAATCTTTAATCTGAAAACACATCTTAATTGCGTGTTATCACCTCCTAATTGCTTCTATATTATATTAAACATTTTGCTAATTACTAGCCTGATCATGGTGTAAATAGCTTGAGGCTAGAGCTCATAACCAGCTGAAGACAACTGGGCACAATGAGGGCCACAAAGAAGTTTATCACTTCGGTGTATTATCGCGGACTTCCATCATTATCAGTGTCTATCACTCTTTATCTCTGCTTCCCTTGTGAGATAAAGAAGAGAGACAATAATGTAGATCAGAGGTTGGGTTGCATTTCAGTTAATCCATCTATTTCTAGCTCTAGATTTCTAATATTCCCTGGGGACAAAAGTTGTCTGCCTACTGCTGTCACTAATCTACTGCTCGAAGACTGAGGCCAGAATGCTATTTGCTCTACCACAAGACTGGGTAATGGAGGCGCTCCCGGACAGCTGGAAGTGCGTGCTGCATCCGAAACCAAAGGACATGGATGAAATACGTTGCTGTGAGCAATCTACCCACTTAGCTTCAGACCCCAAGTAATACACAGATGATACAAAGGGAGTATCTGAGGCAGCAGCTTGTGAATTAATAAGAAAATTATTTACGTACAGGCAATAAAAATGCTCCTACGAAACTGTCAGGTGATCCAGCAATGCAGGCAGTCACTCAGGCAGCAACTAATAATTTAGGTACAGCAATTGTTTAAACAATTACCGTTATCTGAAATGAGTCAACCAAAACATAATTGTTGCAGGTTTCTTGAAAGAAAAACAATTTTATCCAACATCACATTCAGGAATTAACTGACTTTTTGGGTTCCAAACTGCAAGGTAAAACACAGCTTTGTAAAAAATGACTTGCATTTCCCAGAGGAACAAACCTTAAGTAGGAATAAATCAGCACACAAGTAAACAGCTTTTCTCACCGTCTCCTTGGCAGAATATAAGTTTAGTCAATGCTAAGAGGATGTGCCGATGTGTGGTCTATGCATTTTGCTCTCTGTGTTTAAAATTAGATTTTGACTACAGCTACTTTGTCAGGGCTTGCTGTAAGACGCCAGAGGCCCAAGTTCATATCTGTTAATAAAAGCTTACTTTTTTTGTCTGTCTTTGCACTGTGGCAACAGCAAAGAATTTATACCTGGAGCTTCATTTGCTAGATGGAAAAACCTCACAACTTTTACTAAGTAGAAAGTTTATAAGTCAGGCAGGAAGAAACAGACTGCAAATGAGGGAATATGAAATATGGATGAATTTAGGCCTGAGTCACGAGATGCACAAACAGAGCATTCTCAGCTTCAAACCTTTTGTATTGGAAGACCATGTTTCGTGAAATTGTACATAAGTAATTAATCAGAAAGTAATGCTCAAATCTGAAGAAACATTCTATCTTCCCCACAGAGAGAGATGCCTAATTGATGGGATAAGTGACACTTTCTCCAGTGAGATAAGAAGTACTGTCCCTGATTAGCTCATTGCCTTCCAGATTCCCTCTCACACCTCCTGGACACAGCTGTGGGTTGGGTTTTTTTTCTACTCCAAGTATATCACTCACTGTTTACCTAAACTCCTGATTTTCAGGAACAACATAAAATAAGTTGGAGAAGTAGACGGTGTCCCTGTCCATGGCAGAGGGTTTGGAACTAGATGATCTCTAAGATATTTTCTAACCCAGACTATTTTATGATTATATGAAACAAGAAGTGCTAACACCATCCCTTTGCACTACCTGTGTACCATTGGACTTGCTGCCACAGGTGCTGCCAACCTCCCAGGGTCTGCCTCTCTCCTCCCCTGTGCCTGCTGCACCCCCTTGGCCATCCCATCTCTGTAACACTCTCCCATGGCAGCTTGATCGATCACTTCGGTGACATGAGCTTCAGCATGACGTTGACAGGAATCCAGGGCTCTCAAAGGCTTTGTGTCAAAGCTTAAGCAACTGGGTTTCTTGTTAAAAAAAAAAAAAAAAAAAAGAGGAATGAAATAAAGCACAGCTATCCTGAAGCAAGCAATGATGCACAGCTGTTTTATTGCCTGGTACAGGTAAGATATTTTCAGGGAATATATTCTGCCTTTTAAAGAGCCCGGGGCAGAAGGCCCTGGATTTGTTTCAGCTGCCAGAATCCTCTTACTCTTTCAGTTTCCTATTATCTTTATTTCCTTCTTTCTTTGTTTCTATGCTGTGTCCGTTTAAAGTGTCTCAGACTCTTTCTTCAGCTCCTAAGCAGTTTTTATAGGTCCCTGTGTTCTCCACAAGAATTCCTTAAATTGTCACTTCCTCTTATGGCTATGGGAAAGCCATGCTGTATTCTTGTCTTTCTTTGTATCCGAAGTGAGGAGAGGGAGATATTTCCCAGAACAATAAATATTCTGCCATAACAGGTTGGTGCAAGGCTGGGCCCCCTGTGTGGTGGTAGGCAATTTCAAGAATACCTTGTACTTACACGAAAGGGTGCACACAACTTAAAGGAAAGGCTGTACCACAAAATACACAACTTCCAAGGGCTCATTTCTGCAGTTGTATTTTAAGCTCATGCTACAGATGAGTTTTATGATATTTGCTTGTTTGTGTTTTCTCCTCTGTGTTAACGTATATTAGCTCCACAGCCACTAATTCTTGATATAAATGATGCTAAGCAGTAAACTATGGTCCATTAACTTGATTTTTAAAAGTATCTAAAATTTACGCAGTGATTTAAATAATAATATAAATTATATTAAGTACATGCAGCAGCAGAGGGTACGGCCTCCTAAACAGAATGAATTTCTCCTTGGAGAGCACTGATTAGTTCATTTTTCCTAATGAATCTTTCGTTGTAGTCAGAAGTTCCTTTTTTTCCCCCTCACTGTCTCACTTATGAAGCATGCATATGTATATATGTATGTTCCATTTATATATTTGATAGCTAGATTAAGTAATACCCTACTTCACCTCCAGAAAGGGCACAGCACTTCTCAAGGAGGCAGCTGCATTTCTTAGGAGGGGGAAACTGAGGCCAAGGCACTCCACCCATGGATCCTCAACCTGCTCAATCTATGGGCCAGCCACTTCCAAGCATATAATTCATGGCTAAAAAACACTCTGCAGAAAAGTGGATGGATACTGCTGCTTCTCTCAGTGCAATTTATTGTTGAGGCCAATTAGAAAGTGTTACCCCTTAAGACTGATGCAGCCCTGTCAAAAAAGTGCAGCAGATGGTTTTGCACTGCCTTCTCCAGCATCTAGTGATGCCCTCCTGCTTCAGCTCTCCCCTCACTCTGCGTATTCACACCATTCTCCCCCAGGGCAGGGTGAAGGAGAGAGAAGTTCCCCGTTCCCTCATAAGTGCTTTACGTGCTCCTAGAAGACAGGCTGCCATCTGGCCTAATGAGCTTTGGAACAAACTGCCTTTAAGACAACTTTCCTTTACCTGCAGTGACGCTCCTTTGGTGGTTGTTTACCAGCACCCCGGTCAATTAGGCTGTAGTTTAAGATGCATCACAGTTGTTGGTTTTTTTTCCCTAGAAATATCAATGTAGGTAGTGTTTTCCAATAAGTGGACATTAATTCATGCTGAATTACAGTGGGATTCCCAAGAAACTATGTATGAGTACTGAAAGAAATCATTATGATTAATGATATAATTTATATGTGCATGTTGATGAAAGAATCATAATCTAGAGTAAATTAGTAGAGATTTATGTACTAATAATTTTGTTGTGCTCTAAGGTCCAGATGAAAACCAACTAAGTGATGTTGTATTGACAGCCAGTTCATATTAGCATATCTTAAAGGGATAGTATAATAGTATCAAATAAACAATTTCTAATGCATATTAACTCCATTTAACTTTTTTCCCCCCTCCCATAATCTATATTTATGGCATTGATAGGAGTAAGGTTTCATCCCTTTCATCTTCACATACATGCCAAAGAGTCAATGTGAATGAGATGACTGAAAATATTTAAACATAAAATAACTGACTTTTAAAAGAGAAGAGTAAATTAACTGACCTGATCCATCCATGTACTTCTGAGTGCGTGAAGGCCATGTGGCTGCATGCAGGGAAGAGGAATTTCATGCCTTTCAGGACAGCTGGTGCAGCTCTCCCCAAATCCCACGGTGTCCCAGGTCAGTGCCCAGGACAGCCGTGGCAGCACCCTACACACTCCCGGCCACCCACAGCGCTGCAGACAGCGGCACCTCGCCAGCCATCACAAATGCACAGCACAGTCTTCAATATCTTAAATGCAGCCTTTATTGCTTACTGCAGATAATGCAGCCCTGCATCGGGAGAACTGAGGCCAAGAAGTGAATTCGTGCTTAGTTTTCCATACAGGAAAACACCAGCAGAAGCATCTTTCTTACAGGCAATATTTTTTCAAGTGCTTATTGCGTAAGCTGGAGCGCAACTGAAGCTGAGGGTAGTATGGGCCTCTTCAAAACTGTGTGGCAGAGGCCATGTACCAGTGTCGCACAGTCACCTTGTGGGGTTTGAAACGCCAGCTCGTGGTAAACACATAAAGTACAGTGCGTTACTTAATATTCTAAAGAGATGGCTGTGAATTGTTTTACATTAATTACTAAAGCAAATGTTTATAAAATGTATCTCTGTATAATAACTAACTGATCTTACCTCTGAAATTCTTATCAAAATAGAAAGTGGAATGTAAGTGAAATTACCTATTCCAATTTATTTTTAAAAACAAGGATAAATTGCTGACCTAGCAAAATCTGCAATATTTTTTTCCTAGGGTGCTTTTAGTACTTAATCATACTTTTCAAATTTTTTTTTTTAAAGAAGTGGTACAATCTCGTCAAAGTAGTCTTATCTTTCTGTAATAAGATACATTATCAATCTATATCAACTCAGACGGAACTCCTCCCCAAGGAATTTAGAGCCTAAACTGTTTGTAGTTTTCAAGAAGAAAACATCCCCTGAGCTATGTGTCCAAGACTGTAGTGATGTGATCCAACAGCAGGACTACTACTGTACATTAGTAATTTAAACAAGATCCAGAATTTTTCCTCCCGTATCCTCCCTTCTAAGTTACGTATTTTAACTTTTTGCTGCTGGGGACATAGTTTTGTAGCACAAAACTGAATACTAGAGGCAACATTTAAATTTTATACGAGCTTGGATATATCTGTTCATAACAAAGCCTGCTGGAGGAATTAACTCTCTTCTACAGGGAACCCAATGTGAATTTACAAAGGAGAAATTACTAATAACAACATTTCTAATGAAAACCAGTCTGTGTCTAGCTATTTTACCTAGCTATTACTTATGGAACCTGTAGCCACAACTAGACATTATGCAGAATACCTAACTAATTTTCAAAATCCTCACTTAAACCTTAATTCAAGGGAAAGACCTCTTGATCTTACAAAAGGCATTATTGCCGGAGATTAAACTGCTTGATGCTATGTATTGTTCTAGCTGTAGTCAAGAGGGAATATTAATTGAGATGTTCCATGGATTACAGTGTGTATTCCACAGTGGTTCACATGTTTCCTGGTGGTCTTTCCAACAGGAATAGCATAAATGAGGGGAATAAGACGGATCATTTTGAACCTTAGTTGTTAAGCCATTGTTCTGTTGTGCACAAAAGGTAATGCTTGGTTGATTTGCTTTATTTCTGAGCTGTTCTGATTTTTTCCCTGTGCACCTAATCTCTGCCACTTCCTCTGTGAGTCATCAGCAGCTGGACCCAGTGAAACCACAGGAACTAGCTCCTGGTAAAGAGCTCTAATGGTGCTATTACTCAAGTTCAATTCTCTTTAAGCCTAGTAAAGAAGCATCATGAGTCATATGGTACAGACAAGAGTTCTTTTGCATTTGCTTCTTTAGGAAAATCGAAACCCATGCCTTGCTTTTTCAGAGTGATTACAATGGTTGTCTTATACCTATCTCACTCTGCCTGTCCTTTGCAGCAATGAAGTGTCATTTTCCTTTCAATTCTTCATTATTTTTTTCTTGTACTGTTGCAGTTGCACCGCCTATAATTTAAAGACAGTTCTTAAAAATGAAACAAAACAAAAATTCACCATCATTTAGCTCTCTCCTTTCTGGTCATTTTCATTGCACAGAAGTGCAATGTGACTCACACCTCCGATTCAGCTGATTTGATTAGTTGTTGCTGCCATACACCTGCTGCTGTCACCACAGTAGTCTGTATTTGTGGCATACATTCCTGCTGTCTGACAGAACAGGTGGATATTGTATAGTAGATTGAAAGGAATGGTTTTAATCATAATTGTTCTGCATCCCTGCTTACACAAACTCAGCAAAAGTTGGGTCTATAAAATGAGTTTTGTGATTTGCCTTCAGTAAATAGGGTAGTCAAGTATCCTATTTTAAACTAAAGCCAAATTTTTAACTTCAGAAGAGAATAAACTCCTCAGATGAACTTTACAGTAAAATGGCTGGAAATTTTTTATAACTTTTTTTAATTTCTGATTCTCAGGCATTTCTATACAAGACAATTTGAAGACTTCAGAGAGCGCTGGGGGATCTCTTTGACTCTTGGTAGGAGTTCCTTTCCTCTCCTGCAATTAAAACAAGTCATTCTTAACATTTAAAAATGGTCCTTATTAAAAGAATGTCTCAGTTATTATCCTCTCAGACTAGCGTTTTGCCTTCTGATGAAGTCTTGCATGCTGGTTGAAGGAGGTTTACTTGAATTGTAATGCAATGCTGCTCGGGGATGGATAGTCTGTGACAATCTGTAACACTGGGCAGCAGGAAAAGAAAGGGAGTTTATTCTTCAGTGTCGAATGGAGGGAACCATATGGCAGTTGAAAAAGATCTTCTTGCAAAGTGTAGGGGTACCTCTGACCATACAGGTCTTTGAATTATCCTTTAAACATGAAATGGGAAGAACCTAAAATCCCACACACTTTCCGAGTCAAAAGTACTTCAGTGAAAAACTGAGGGACAGTACCAATACCATTTAAGTGGTAGGAAGAAATGGAGACCCCAAATACGGAAAATATGAAACCTCTCAAGGAGAGGTAAAATGCAATTGTAGTCTCTCTAAATCAGAGAGTTTATTTATTAGCACAGTTGTATTTTAATGAATTAAGAGCTCTAATACAGACACTCCCAAGTTGCAACCCACATATCACAAGAGACACACAAGAGTCTGCACCCTGATGTGAGCCCTTGTGGAGCTGCAGGCTGAGGCTGCTGTCACCACTGCTGCTGATGGCAGTACTTGGCAAGAAAAAGTTTGAAAATCATAGTCCTAAGGGATGAACAGTTTTCCCTCTCATTCAAGATAATTTTTAGGCAAGTAGTGCAGCTCATCTAAAGCACACACATTATTCCTCTGGTTTGAACAAAACCAAATGTTTTGATGCTTTCATACAATAAATGCCATCTAAATACCAATTTACCAGCAGTGCCAAGATTTAAAATTGATTACTTCTGCCTATTTCTCCAGCTAGCTTTTAAATTTGCAGCAGATTGTAAATCATGGTTCTGTAGAGGAAAGATTCAACAAATATTTGAAGAAAATGTTGTGCACATTTTTAATGTGCACTTCAAATATGCAGATCTGAGATGCTGTGTTACGGAAGAATTTTTCTTAAAGCAGGAAAAAAGCATAATGAGACAAAATTTTAGGCAGACTATGATTCTACATTTTGGAAGTTTCCACAAAGTTTTATGGCATCTATTTCAAATTAATATTTCATTAAACTAATTTCACGTGCTATCTTCAGAATGATTAATTTGATACGTTACTTTGGGTTCTACCTTTTGTCTATACAGCCCACATTAGTGTTTTGGAATCATGCTACCAATGATTTTTCAACGCTCAGAGGATAGGATGGAACCGAAGAGCTTTCAATTTTCATCCAGTTCTAACAGATGTATTTGATTTATAGTAGAAGCTGGTTTCATATTCTTAAAAATGTTGTAAACAATTTGCAGCTGCTTGATTTTTTGATGCCATCATAAATATTCATGATCTTTTTCCAAGATCTACAAATATAAGGTGACCTTAGACAAAAAAAAAAAAAAAAAATCAGACTTGGGTGGTACAGAGTGTTAAGTCATTGTTTTTTCACCTTTCTAAGAACTACAGAGACAGCTGCAAAGTGTGAGCCCAACATCACATACAGGGTTTCTGGAAAATGTAGTGCCATGGATTTTAAACAGAAACAATGAAAAGCCACTGCACTAAAGCTATGTTAGCAGAGAGCCTGATGACACAGTTTGGCATAAACACAGTGGCCTGGCAAGAAGTCACTGCGTCTGTAATCAATAGCTCTGAACGTGACCTTTAATAATGTTAGTAAACATTTTTCAGCATGTCATAGCACAGTTTTCTGACCATAATGGAAAAGAAAGGGAATGACTGCTGGAAAATAGATGGAAGTATTAAAAAAAAAAAATAAGAAAAGCAAAACTGCAAATGGCAAATCTAACTATTCTGTTTGCAAACCTATTAAATGTTCAGCAATTAAAACTGACACTAAAGCATACAAAAAATATTACATTGTGTCATATCTTATTACACAATAGGATATTGTATTATCATAACTTTATGTAACTAACAGGTACATTTTGCTCACCCTTCAGCAAAGCTCTCTCTGTTTCTTTACCCCCTTGAGATTTTCTCCTTCACTATTTTCACAAACTATCTAAAACAGGTACGTTTGTGTTTCAGGGAAATTTTTATGTTTTTTAAGACTAATTGTAGAGAGTATATGGAGACAGTAATTGCATCAGTACCCCAAGCCAGTCAGATAAGATGGGGATGGGAAGGTAGGGGGTCCTGACTAAAATGAGAAGATGTAAGAAAAGACTTGAGAAGGTGAAATAATTCCACTCAGGAAGATGCAGGATTTTGAGGGTGTTGATCTTCAGTGGCATAAATTGCTTAAAGTGATGCTGAATTACACCATCTTGTCTTAAACATTTGGGTCATCTGATATGTAATTTAAGCATGGCCTATGTGACTGAGATTTCTAATGATACATCTCAGCAAGTAATGACTAAAATGACACATTAGTGACAAAAACCAGGATTTGTCCCAAAATTCATAGAACACATTTTATACTAACGCACTGCATCCACAACATATCTTTTTCCTGGGGTATTCACAAGGTTTAAATAAATTACAGGTAATATTTTCATAAGTACACATATGATATAGAAATTCATGCCCCATTTTTTAAATTGAAGGAAAGTGTTTAAAGTGATTTCAAAGGGATTGAGGTGATGAAACACTATAAAAAGAGTCCTACCAAGCTTCTCTTATGTTCAGTATCTGACCATAAATGCTTAGATGTCCCTTTGAAGGTCAGGGAGGTCTAATGTATTAAGCATCCAAGTTGCTTTCAGAACAGTGAATTAGACCCCTAAATAACATAAGTGATTTTGAAAATGAGATCTAACAAAATCCTGTAGATATGCTGGGTTTAGTAAGGGTACCTGAAAGACTCACCTGGAAGTCTTAACAGCTTTAGAAGCCCTTGACAAAATCCTATAGCCTTTGTGTATCAACATCAGAATGTAAATTGAGTACAGTCCTGTAAACAGAAAGAATAATATAAGTTGATCTGTTTTTCAATGTTTATTCCCAAAATACCACGCAGCCTGAAAGAAAAGTTAAGAAAAATCCAAATAATT
The DNA here is from genome assembly GCF_003945595.2 of Pipra filicauda. Classification (NCBI taxonomy): domain Eukaryota; kingdom Metazoa; phylum Chordata; class Aves; order Passeriformes; family Pipridae; genus Pipra; species Pipra filicauda. The sequence continues at coordinate 47,234 of NW_024104317.1, forward strand.
TCAGAATAATTCCCTCATACTCAGCAATATCAATGTCATATGGCTCAAAACCAAGCAGCACAGTGAAAATTTCACCACAACAATGCCATCACTACTGCCTCTGCTTTCAGGTTTCAGAAAACTTGTATTAAGACTAAAGAGAAAACTTTCAGTCCAAATAAAGATATTAAGAATAATCTACTGAGAACTGAAACAAGCTTATGTTTTGATATATTTCTATATTTCTTTTCTGATGTGAAGTCTTATAAGAGAAGACAGCAACATATGAGTTATACATCAAACTGATTATTCATTTTTATAGGACTCAATACTCCAATATGAAAAGTCTAAATTTCTTTTTTCTCTCTGTGGCTTTAATACAATTTGTCTTATGCCTATAGAGCCTGGAGAACTGGTGCAATAAATTAAGGAAACATATTTGACAAATAAGTAGACATTTTCCAAGTCAATTTTTAACTGTGTATATGAAAATTTTTCATGACAGTGAACACTATTTAGACAACAGAATGACCTAAAGAAAGTGTTCATTGTAGGAAGAAAATTAAGGGAGCACCTCTGCTTGATTTTCCACGACAATATCAGTCAGGTAAGTCTTATCCATCTGAGAGTGCTCTGGATGGTTGGATGTATTATTTGTTAGTGTTTCCTACACCAAACGTGGGAAGCATGAAACACTTGGGTAGAAATGTGGTTAATATGGAACCATGCCTGGGTACCTTTATGATTTTTCCCCTTACGCACCTAAACCATACTTTTACGAAAGCTACTTTTGGAGCTGGATAAACTGCACAGAGAGATATTTTATTTTAAAATTAAAAAAAAAATCAAGCCCTATTCTCAGTAAGTCATATCCTTTTTACATTTCACAGACATGACATGTCATTAGGAAATGGTGCTACTCTTGGTTACATTGGCATGTCATGTTACAGTACATTAGAAAACATGATGTGCTGACATAACCATGCATGACCATTATCCGAATGACACGTTACATTCTGGCAGTTCAGAAAGAGGCACATTTAGGTCTCAGTACACATATTTTGCATATATCATAATCTATACATGCAAAGTGTAGAAGATTGGAAAAAAACACAAAGGAAATAGTGCAATCATGAAGTTAAATCATGCTTTATTCAGTGTTCATCCAAATTCACATCTCAGTCTGCCCTTATATTGTACATGCAGAGTATTGAGCACAGTCCCTAATTGATCATTTATGCAAAACAAACCTCAAACAAATATAAATAATTATCTTTGAATATTAGAAGAAAACAGAATTACTTTTTATTACCTCCATAGCTGTTACAGTTGATCTTTATATTTTATTCATTCTCCACTTTTGGTGTGCGTTAACATCTGAGACTCATCACGCTGTCCGGCATTTCAACAGAAATGATGTCACTGGTGCCAAATACTTTCACAAACATGGCTACTGCATAAATCTAAAGAACTGAAAGACCAAACAAATTATGTTTACAATTAGAAACAAAATGAGTAGTTCGTACCATAAGTTTAAGTATGTTAAACACAGACTTTCTTTCCAGAAGGAAGACATTGACTGAAAACTGTAAAAGCAGGCAATTCTTTTTTTCCTCTCTCTTTGACAGTCTGGAGGAGCTTTTGATCTTCCAGTGTCCGTTACAACCTTGGGGAAGGTTAAGTTAACCCTTTGAACAAACACTCCTACCAGCATCCAATTCACTCAAAGTACCTTAATCACCAGCTAACTTGAATTCAAACTGCTCTAGAGAACATGAACTGACATAACTTAGCTCTGATGAAAAGGAGATTAAAAGGCCTGAATTTGATGTTGGCATGCACTGAGGGGCCAAAACTCCTGATTTCAACTTTGGAGACACCAGGTAGTGTGATTTCATTGCACAGAAGTGTTGGTGCACAGTTGGCCAAGGTGCAATTTGTGTGCCAGTCGTGCAGAGACCCACAACAGTAACTTCCTCTTGCAGTGCTGACTGGAGGCAATGTAGGACAGGACAGCATCAGAGGACAGCCCTGTGCAACTCTGTCAATTCCCACCCTGGTGAGGGAGCAGAGGCAGCAACTGCAGAAAGCACTTCAAGTACCATCCCTTTTCTTCCTGTGCACCCATCCAAAATCGAGCAGGCTTTTCAAGAATTGTTTTGTTAAAGATATAATTCAACAGGGAGTTATTCAATTCAGTATTGACCACTCCCACCAGGAATTCATAAAAGCAGCATGGCTTTACCAGTCTGACAGGGTAGAGATGCAGGAGACTTCAAGGATACAGGTTTATCAAGCAGAATAGCACTATAAGCTCTGCATTTCTCAGCTGCCAGCGTGTACCTACCATTACAGGAGTTGTGATCAGTGATTTCTCCAAAAAGAGTGTAAACAAAAGAGGATGATAAAAGGATGTAGAGAAGCACCAGTTTCTGCTATCAGGCCTAAACCTGGCACTGCAGCAGTTTCAAGGGGTGATAATTGCATGGGGAATTTCTGTGACATAGACACTAATTCACATTATATTCAGCTTAACCATGTAACCACCAAACAGCTATAAGCAAGACGGGATGTACGTACCAAGATAAGTTTACTACCTAAAAAAGACAGACAATGATCTCAGCTGAGACTTGCCAATCTCTATTTAGAAAGTAAGACGTTCAACAGAAAGATGTATTTCAGCTAACATACAAAAGAAAAGATGAGATTCTAGTTTATAAATAAAATGGTAAATAACCAAAGAAATCACAACATAGCAAAGGTGTCAGACAAGGATTTTAGTCCTTTAATCACACTGCTAATAAAGTTTAAATAAAATTAAGTCACCCATCATTTATTATACTAAAAGTACAAGTTCAAATATTAAGCTAAAGAATTACTAACTCAGCTTTCAGTTGGGTCCAAAAGCATTCATCTGCACTTGATATTGGTGAATACTTTCACACCAGCAACTATTACTTTCAGCCCTCAGGTATAACATCTTGCACCCAGAAGCAGCAGGAACACATTGGTATTTTTTCCCACACGCAGGAATATAAGCCTTGATACAACTACAATATCTCTTTATGCTTAACCGTGCCAGTATTTCCCTTTTGCTTTCTACCACATGCCTTTGTGTAAAATCCCTGTGATAAAATTAAAAGGACAAGGAGCTTTATAAAAATGAATAATCCTACTAAACATGCAATCAATTAACTAAAACATGGAGATGGATATTTTCTGAAAGCTCCTTACAGGCTCTAGACAAACACAGTGAGATAACAATGGAAAATTGTTTGGCTTACTAATTGTAACCAAATGTATGCCATTCTATCAAAACATTCTCAGGAGGATGTCAAAGACTTTTTAAAGTAAACATCTTGTGTCATCCTTTTACTGAAGTGAAACAAGGGTCTCCAATAAAAATCCTACATATCAAGGACCCTCAAAGAGGTTTATATACGTATTACTGATCTTTGAAAATGCAGCTTGAGAGGTACACTAATAATTTCACCCAGCTGGGCAATAAACATTCTTGCCAAAATAATTATGTAAAATTACACAGACCCTTTTTAAAGAGAATAAGTTTCAAGAGGACAAAGTATAGACAGAGTGACTTCACTTTTTTTTTACAGCTGTGTTTTATGGAAAGCAATTTAGTGTGTAAAATCCCTGTCCTTGTAAAATACTCCAAAGAGAAGCCAAAATTCAAACCTGTTTGTAATGCAGAATTTTAAAATACTAGAAAAGTTTACCAGTGAGAAATAAACAAACCTCAACCAAATAAAAAAGCTTTTCACAGCTGAAGAAATAGATAAAATAGCAATGAACAGCTAAAGGCAAAGACTTTCATCAAGACATACTTAAACCTTTAAATACAATACATGTCCAAGGGGAACTACCAAATAAAGCATTCGATCATTCTTAATTTGTGGATTACTGTGTTGGACTCCTCTGCTGAAAAGTAAAAACCAGTTAAAATCTAACATTTTTCAAAAGAACCCATATGTTGTAGCAATGGGTCCAATCTTGGAACTTACACTAGCAAAACATTCAAGAATATTCCTATCCAAACTTCACAGGAAAGCACGGTGCTTAAGCAAGTAAGCAAAAATTAAGAAAATGAAGGATAAACAGAAGTATTTTGATAGATAATAAATAAACTTGCTCTAGAAAAGCTGTCTTTTATGGGTAATTCACAAAAAATTTCAAAGATTTTGGGAAAAATTACGAAAGATTGCTAGGTACCAACTTATTTCCCATAGTTCTCTGTCAGTTCTGACATCTGAGAACCAAGGTTGCAGGGAATGTTCCTAAAACTATTGGGAAAACTAAGCTATAAGAGGCTGAGACTGCAACTGGCTGAATTACCAGCCTCAGGAAGGCAGGAATGCCATGACATTTGTTCTCCTTTTCATTTTCTTTCCTCCTTCTAGGCAGTGAACAGACTAAACTGAGAAGTACAGAAGTGTGAAAAAAAATGGGAACTTTCTTCTCGCCCTTTTATCCTTCAGAAATCTGACTATCTGCAAAAACAGAAGAAAAATCAAAGCACAACATAAAAGTTTTAGCATAAGAACAACTGGATAAGAGCAAAGGTCTCTCAGGCAGAGTCCTACTTCCAGCAGCAGCCAGTGGCAGAGGCGGGAGGAAGAGGAGAGGAACCAGGCTTGTACATAAAGATTCCTGTGCTTGGCTGTACTTCTCCAATCACTGGCTGCCAGTATGCTTGGACTTCCTTCAGGGGAGACTGCTCTAAGCCAGGATGTTTCACAGTTCCCTCATGGCCCTCTCAAAGGATAGTATGAGACAAAACAGAGATGACTATCAATGAGAGTAAAGAGTGATGCCTGAAAGAAAATTCAGGGAGAAAAAAACTCTGAGGCAATTTAGTTTTGAAGGTGAGATAAGGAAAGGGGTTTTAATTTTGTGCCTAGGCATAAGAATACAAGACACGCACGTGCCCCTCTGTACAGATGTTACAATTTATAATATTGTCTGTCCAATCCCAGGTTTTGTCCACCCACTGGCTTTTGCCCTGGACCACCCTCAATCACACCCCTTGGGAACTGGGGATAGGGTCTCTAAGACCACCTCTTCATCAATCTTCATCTTCTTCGGGGTACAGGGGGCATATATTCACCCAGTTCTTGACTGTACTTTTGCAGTTCAGGCCAGGATTAGATATCCTTTAACAGAAGATGCCTATCTTAAAGAGAGACATTTCTACTGGAATTTAGGGGGTAGAATTGATATGGGGAGCATGGAATGGGGTAGTAGGGTTGGGGAATGTGTGTAGTTTCTGTGCTAAGTGTAAGGGAATAAGTCATGCTGCTTCTAAATCTACTTCTGCTATATAACTACTTATAAAGCTTGTAAAAATTAGAAAAATCAAAAAAACCAGATGGACCTTAAGGTATCAGAGTAAAAGGATATCCACTAGAAGAGCAGTCATTGCAGTGTGGTGGCTCAAGGACCAAACCAGAGAAGAGGTTCTTAACTCCACATAAGGAATTGCAAATTGCATTTGTTCAGTCACTGAAGGCTGATTCAAAGGTCATATAGGTTTAGTGTAATGCCAAAGCACTGCAATGCATTTCTAATTGTAAAAATGTTAGTTGTGATTTAAAAAAAAAAATAATTTTTAGTATCACTTCTTTGAATCCAGACACATAGTGAGTTGTTAGTTTTGAGCATAGGCAGACAAAATTTCCATAGAAAACCGAGTGGTATGTACAATGTGCAGTTCAAAACATATCACTAAAACATAGTAATGAGAAATTAAATCAGAGTTAAGGGCATTACATGACTAGATGAAAGATAACCAACAGTAAACACTGATCTAAGTTCCAGTTAAATGATTTTACAAATTGAGATTTCACTGTGCATTTCAGGTTTTTAACCAACAGCAAAACTTCAAGCAAAACTTCATCATAACACATAAAATTATTGAAGTTTCTGAAACAAAACAAAGTGCCCCTCCAATATTGTGAAACAAGAGGTTATGTCTGCTATATTTAAAGAATGAATTGGAAGCAATTCAATTTTTCACCTTTTTTGTGGATTTTTATTGTTGACATGACAAACCTGTTTATAAACATGAAATCCATGTACAGTTTTGTAGAAAATCAAAATCCCTTACTATAATATACAGAACTAGGTAGATTCACTACCTAGTGGACTAGAATAGTCCACAGAAATGAAGTACTTACGGGCACACATATGCATACATGTATATACACACACATACAATTCTATTTCTACTGGCTCCTAATTTTAGCATGTCACAGTGGAATTACTGCAACAATTTTGCTATTAGACAGGACTTGATTACCAAGCAAGGGCAGAATTTATAGCCTCCTAATTTTAAATTCCTACCATCTGAGCACATATGTCAACTTAAAAAAAAAGTTACTGGTTACTAGCGCATTGTTGTGTCTGTTAGCTAAACTTAGCGAGACACAGGGGAGAAGGTATATTAGAAAAAAATTGTATTTCAGTTAGAAAGGGGATCATAATAATGAACAACATGTAGATTTGTATAAAAATATATCTACTCAAGATTTAAAAGGAATCAAGACTATGTAAGCACAACACCCCCCACCTATGTATACATGCATATGAGTGAAACATGCTACAATTAAGATTTGCAGCTACTGAGAATCAATACCAAATTTTTTAAAGTTTGAAGAGAGAGTTAAGAATAGTTTATACAAAATCTGAAATAAATACTTTTTGTGATGTTGTTCTGGGCTGCTCCATGACAAAGAGAAATCATAACCTTCATTTCATACTCCATGGGAGGTGTATCAACCTTCCAGCGTTTCACAGGCTCCCACAAAGTCTTTGTGTTTCCAAACTTTCCATAGCTGAAGCAAGGCATGGATGCAATTCAACAGCCAAAATATTATTACAACAAGATATCAATACTGTCTAAGTGGCATGGGAAAGGGCTTCATTAGGATCTTTTACCATAACTTGTTATGTAAAACTGTTCAAGTCACTGTTGGGAAATTCTTTGGTGCTAGATTCAAGCTGCTCTTTGGACAAGCTAAAACTTCAAAACTACCACACCTTTTGGGAAGGGGAACTGATTAGTTAGGAAGAGAATCTATTTTCATGATGTAGAAATGTAACTGCCAGTCAGAAAACTTACCTTTTCTTAGATGGGATTCTTCCGTTCTCCACATTACCCTACCGACCATTTTAGAATTGCTCAGGTAGATAGCAAGCAACATGAAATTATTCATTAAGACAAATGACTACAACCTTTTGCCTAAATTCATGCAAATTTAACTCCTTACAACATAAATTATTCCACTACCTTCATTGCAATCGATTGGTCAGTTATCAGCCAGTATGAGTGAAAATGGCAGAATCAGGTCCAGTGCAGCCTACAGGAGACAGATTTTTTAACAGTTGCCCTAAAGACATTTCTGTCCTCTCTACCAAAGTTTGGCAGCAATCTTTCAGTGTATTTCATTGAGATATTTTATATGAATGAGATATAGAATTTTCTGGCTCACAGTCTGGAATCTCCTCCGATAGATCTTGGAAGGAATTGACACAGTAATTAATGAATGTTTTCCAGTTTCAGTTTATGCCCTTAAAACAGCCTGCTATAACAATCTAGGGGTTCATTTCTAGTTTTATCTGGATGACAAACTGTATTCTAACTTCCGTGGTTCAGACTATGTTTTCAAAATTTAAAGCTCAAGATTCAGACACCATAATGTTCTGCCTTTCCTATGTTCTCCTTCTCCTCCACCTCCTCTGCTATAATTTGTTGTCCTTCTCAAAAGAGATTTTTTCTTTTTATTCGTTATTTTTCTTTTATATGCAGCCCTTCATTCAGCCTCAAGTTCAGAATAAAGTCCTCTCTTCATATTGAAATTAAAATGCAATTGAATAAATTAAGCAAGAATGGAAAGGCCTTAACAATGTTTTCAGACATTTCGTTCTTTGTTAAGGAGAAAAATATTAATAAGAATTCTAGCCAGAAGCTGCACTATGTTTCTGTTGTGATTAACTCCATTCTTTCTCTGATTTGCTAGGCTGTGTCTGCGAGCAGCTACTACGGCAGCCTTTTGCTCCCTGTTGTATTTTGGAACAAGTGAAAATATTTCAGCTACACTGTGTGGCCAGATTGGAGTCTCCTGCCAAGACATGAAGGAGTGGTATAGCTCAGGGGTAGGTTTCTCTAGGAATGTAATGGGATACCCAGTGCAGTTCTGAGTGGACACTCTCAATAAACCAGTTGCGTTACATAAGGGATTCTGGATCTATTTTGCAGAGACTTCAGAAATGGCAAAGAGAAATGGTTTCAGCAGGAGATAATGGGCTTTATGACTTTTCCCAAATTATTCCCTTTTTAGTAGCCATCATCTTGTCGGGTGACATCTGGAATGATTAGAGGACGATATCTTAGACTGACAACTGGGCTGTCATTCACACTGTCAGTCAGCAAACATCCAGGTTGCCCAGGGTTACAAAGCTAGTTTATGCCTTTGTCCTGCAGTATTTAGTGCTGCTGATTCTTTACCTTGATTTCAGATGAAGCAGTTCTGACAGCCAGCGCCAGAGGCAGGCAGAGAGCTCGTGTTGATGGTGGGAGTCCCGTGGTGCCTTTGTGTGTGACGGTTTTAGAGCTTCGGTGGCAGCACATCAGGCAGGAGACAACCCCAGAGTATTAGAGTGGGCCTAGTAAGTTCATCTGCTTTCAAAAAATAGAAGGGCAATGTTTATCTCTGCCCGAGGAACACATCTAATTATTTTAACCTTATGTACCTGAATGGGAGCTTTCTTACAGAACCCAGCTGTCGGCAGAATTGTTATCCTAAACAGACCTGAAAACGAAACAGCTCAAAGCAACCTTGTGGTCCAAGGATGAGCAGCCCCTATGCATTCCTCAGCAGGTAAGAGAGCACCCTCACCAAATTAGCATCAAGAATAAATGTGCTCCACAGCAACAACTTCACGTTGCTCAGCCATTCCTCAATACACAGTTTAAATGCCGTTTCGCTCACTCACTCACTGTCTGTGCACATCCCCAGTCGAAACAAAGACCTCTGACTTTCAATGTTTCAGTTTGGGAACCCAGCTTTGGGCACCAAAATTCTAGTTTTCAAAAGGAGAAATACCCTACAGTTGTCAGTGTTGTGAGCACGTACCAGCTCTGATACTCAAGACCTAAAACAGAGTAATCAGGAAACCAAGAACCAGAGCACCAAAGACAGTTTGCCTGCAGCTTTTTCTTTGCCTCAGTGCATTGTTTTAACACAAAACTAGTATTTCTTACAGAAATACTGAGGGAATGGAATATTCAAAAAGCCTAATAATTTTAAACTAACAAATGAGCTTATAAATTGAGATAAAGAATGACTAACATAAGTTTTTTATTAGTAAGAAGGAAAGTAACTCACTATTATTTTGGTTGCAGACAGGTAATAGTAAAAGCCATCCTACTGCAGCATTTCATGGACCAGTTTAAAACTCACAGCATGTGTCTGTGACATCTGCCTTCTGCAAACAGGCTTGCAGCCTTGTCCTCAGAAAACAGAAAATGAAAGACTGTGCTCAAAGCAAATTTGCTTAAAAAATCAATAAAAATGCCTTAAAACACTGTGAGAAGTTGCATAGCCTGAAGGCAAGGAACTCCTTCGGTAATGTTTCTAGCTAATGTTTCTGAAGCATGCAAAAAAGTAATAAAATTCCATAAACAAGTTGAGGAAAAAGGATGACTATTTTTGCCTGATGTATGTATCTGAGACCATAATGCCTCTGCACAGGGCTGTATTCTGTATTCTGCTTTCTGTGTACCTCGTTCCTGGTGCTCTACCAAAAGATACTTACAAATTACAGCAAAAGAGAAGCTAAAACTAGAATTAAACAGGCATGTAGATGTGTGTGGACATGGTGTTAAAACAAAAGGAGAAAAAAATCCCTTCGAAAAATCCTTTGGTAGCTTTGTTCTGGATCTCAAGCCAACAACCTTCTATAGAGCAACAGGAAAGCAAGGAAATCACTATAATTTATTTATACTAACTTTTTAAATAGTTCACTCTGATTCTTTTCGAGTACCATCTCACAAACCTGGTTGTTAAGTATAAATTAAAACTATTCAAGAGGTAATATTTGTAAAGCACTTTTGCATCCACAGATGAATGCTGCTGTATAATATGAACATTGACATATTTGACAAGGCAACAGAGTTAAGTGTGATACAGAGTCAGACTAAAGATTTTTTTCTTGTCTGAAAAGCCCTTGTTTTGTTACTAATATTAGAGCTACAGAGGCCTATTTGACAAAAAGCACCTCCTAATTTGAGAGCTGTAGCTCTTAAGCTCCATAGTAGCAGCTATTTACCTGGTTGGCTCACTCTTCACAAAATGTGCCCATTAAGCTCAGGGGATAAAGCCAAAAAAAAAAAAAAACCAACCACTCTACTGAGCATGACTGAACAAGTGACTGTGCTGGCATGTGCTTGATAAGAGACAGGAAAGGAAAAGGAGATAAACCTTGGACTGTAAGACAGGAGTTACATATAGTCTATTTAGAACAATAGGGAAAGCTATTATTTACTTTACTGGGAATAACTCATAGTAGCATAAATTCTGGTTGCAGGTGTTTGGAGGATTTTCCCTGAGGGAAGGTTTTATATGTACATACACAACACCAGTTTAAGTAAAGGGAATTTATGCATGCACTCTCAACCGAGAGTAAATTTTAGCCCTTTTCTTGTTCACTGATGTTGTACAAGCATTTTCCCAGCTTGGTAGGGCTAAATTAAATTGGGCAACGTTCTGTGTGTGTTTGATGTCTGCTAAATGAAGTGAGCGTCCAATTCGTCATATTTACTCAAGCTCACTCAACTCTGGTAAAAATTAAAATGTTCCAGTTAATTTAACGAGATAATTCAGCTCTCTCAAATCTTTCTTGCTCAACATTTGTTGCTATTTAGTAGTTGAGGGTATGTACTGCCATGTAATTCTTTGGACAGGTCTGAGGACTCAGTAGCAAACAGTAGACATCTAAGACACTGGACTGACATTATGTTTAATCTCAAGCAAGTTCCTGAGGTGCCACTTGAGAGGGGAAGTCTAGGATCAGACCCTTTGGGCTCATTATTTAGAGAAAAGGGATCACACACAAAAAGCCATGGAATGTTTAGGAAAAAATCAGGGCGACTAAGCTAGCAGTTGGAAGATGAGAAGTAAAAAATTGCCACGTTGAGTAACTTGGATAAAAAATATAAAGTAGGCAAGGGCTCCAAGAACCAAAATAATCAAAGTATCCACAGGAAAAGCTCCTCATGCTTGATACTTGGAAATAACAGCTCTGCCTTGAGGTGAATATGTGTCTTGATCTTGCAACTCAATACAGACAAAGAAGCCAAAACATCACAGAATATTAGTAGTACATATGTGATAAAGTCCACTGAACTTAATGAAACAAACCAAGGCTGAGAATATACAACTGGCCATACCCGTAACACTGAGATTTACTCACAGGAGCTTGTACTATTGTCTCTGCAAACCACCACCACCAGATGCAATCTGTTGGCTTGAGCACAGCCCCCTTCAGGGAGGACAGGAAACTTAGAGAGATCAACCTCCTAGTAGAGCTGGATGCCTAAAGCTAAGGAAAACTATTCTAAAGTCTCACATACAGGTGCCTTCAGTCCTTCTGCAATTTCCTTTGAGACTGTGGAAAAGACAGTCACATTTCAGTAAGAATCCATTAAGCATCTTAGTAGCTTGGCAATATTCACTATACCTTGAAGAAAATGCAGATAGCTGAAATGCAAAAAGCTAGTACACAAATGCAGAGCAATTTAAGCAAAATCTTGCTGGGGATTTGTGTAAAATTACAGCTATGTGCTCTTGCTGCAGAATCAAAAGCAATGCAGAATGCACCTGGTTTTGTTATATAAACCATGAGCAGCCAAAGATGACTATGATTCACCCTCAGAGAGATGTAAGTTAGATGGGTGAAGAGGTGTCATTATAATAAATATATTTTAATGTGCAAATATATGGGGTTTTTTCAGTTACTTTTTTTTTCTTCTAGTGATTCTTAAAATGTTTTCATTTAGCATCAATTCAGAAAAACAGACAACACAAATAGTAGTATTGAACTGCAGTGAAAAAAGGCAAATATGGTGCAAGAATATGATAGCAAAAATAAAAACATTATTAAATGACTTTATCAATGATACAGAGCTTTCGAAAATACATCATTATTTCTACTCATTTTTGAGCAAAAGGGATAATGCAGAGATAAATGGGAAGCTGATAAAATAGAAAGATAATTAAGAATAGCCAAGAAACTAAAAAAATAAACCAAAAACCTCACCTGAAGAGAAGTTAAAAGCGCAGGGTTATTTATATTGGAAAGGAGACACATAAGAAGGACATTATCCAAGTATGAACACTGAATGGTTGGGAAAGGTTAAAAACTTCACCTAAGAACAAAGGATTTACTGAAGTGAAAAGATGGCAAATGCAACTATGATAACAAGAAACTTATTATTTTTGTTTCATAATTGAGCTATGGTAGAGAGCTAAATAAAATATTTTTCAGTTTTCTGTTGCATAGTGCAATGTAGTAAAAATTGAAACATTATAAATAAAGTATCTACAACAATATCTACAAATGTTATAAATCTAAAAAATATTTTTCAGAGAAAGTGAAATACTGAGTTTAAACTTTAATTCGTTGATTAAGCTTCTTTCATTACATCATATATTAGATAAAAAGACACAGTCAAATGCTATTGAAGTAAAATATTTCTGTGATCATCAATTAATATTTGCACCAAAAGTGGGAACTGGGAATTCTTGAGAATTTTTTCTTCTCATTTTTGCATTTCATTTTTCTCAAAATGGAAATTCTCATTTCCAACTATTCTGGAGCTCATCAACATTGGAGTTCTTTAAGAGCAAGAATTTACCACAGTTAAACTTTTACAAAGGAAAGAATATCCACAGTGATTAGAGAGAATAAGAATTAATATTTTATAAAGAACACAAAATCTCCGGGACTTTCCCTACTTTCAGACACTCTGACTTGGTTCCTGGGATGATGAGCTGTGTTTACTCACTAAAACTTTTTTAAACTCTCTTCTGTGGCATCTGTAGGAGGAAGTGTGGTTGGAAGAAGCTTCATCTGGGTAGAAAGGTTTCTGCATTGAGTGCAGTGGGTTCATGGCCCAGCTAGACCAGCTCCCCAGCCATGCAGCGCTGATGTGAACTCATGAGATCAGGATTTCAACCTGCCTTCTCTATCAACAACAGGGAAACGGCTCCCTGGAATGCTGCTGAAGCCTTGCAGCTCTCTTGTGAATGGAGCAGAGAGCTGATATCAAAGGAATTTGGTGAAACGCTGTCCTTTTGTACCCAAGAACTCAAATCTGGTAACAAAAACGAAAGAATGAAACTGGAGCCAGAAGTGGAGATAGCAGAATAAAATACATTTTCAGTTCTTTTCAGGCTGAAAAAAATCTATTGTTCGGCCCCTATGCTGAAGATGGAAAAAGCACACATGTGCACTGAGTTCATAGACTGAGCATTACTTGCAGCTCTTTCAGATGATGAAAAATGCAGATGAGGTTGATAAGACGACTCAGGGGTTTCTTCTGGGTTCTGCAGCATGAAGAGGTTGCCTTTCATACAGGACAGAAAGCTAAATTAGGTCCATGTAACTGTTCAAAATTCATTAGAATGACCTTAGTTAAGCTTTGCTTGCATGCACACTATGGTATATGATAATATAGCCTGGAGCAACAGCAGTAGTGGTGGTAGCACTTTCTGAAATATTTCCACTACTTGAAAGCTGTTGGATTTGTTAAAATTTCTAAAAGGATTATAACAGGATGAACTGGGTTTTTTCCTTTTACTTTCTCCCAGCCAGTATAATAATATTACACAGAGCTTTTCATCTTCAAAGATCTTTACAAATCTTAGCAATTCACAGTAATCGAACAGTTATAAAACCATAGTAAAACTCATTTTTGCTGTCTTGCTAATGTTTTCTTATTATTTGTAATAATTCACTTTAAACAGCAATAACTTCTTTAACTGGGATGGTTCTGTAAACGTAACATTAAACTCATTACTAAGGGAATTTGAACAGTCACATATCCCTCAGTCATATAATCATTAGTCATAATAATAATAAAAATATTTTCTGACTCCCTGCTATTCCAGTAGAAGGTGACACATTTTTCTCCTTTCAGTGTAGAAAGTTAATTCATTGTTCTTTTACTACTTAAACCACAAGCAGGAATAACATGGAAACAAGTGCTACCAAAGAAATCATCTTACCAAATATAATCATATATAATAGCTGTGTCAGGTAAGAACAAAATGTAATTTTATTATTTCCCTTTTCATTTCTGAGTAGTTTCTCTAATAACATCTAAAATGTTCCCACAACATTAAAGTTGCTGGTGTACAACCAAGTAATTTCTCAACTTAAAACTAGAGGTCTGTGTTTGCCAACTATGGGCAAATGCCCTCTGTTCCTGACCACTTAGTGGGTGCTGAAGGCACCCACCAACCAATGGGGCTGATTCTCCTGGGCTTTACTTCACATCAAAAAAATACATTGAATGACACCAGGTGCTTCTCAGTTCAGGGAAGGGAATCTGCATCCAGGCCTTGATGAAGCAGTTTCGTGCACCTGAAGACTCAAAGGCACCTTTGCCCACTTATTCCCAACAGCTCACGAGAAGCTCAAAGGCTGCTGCCTTGCTCCTGGAGACCCCACCGATGTAAAACGTGTATTGAACCTGGTGCACTTTCTGCTCCCGGCACTATTACGAGTGTCCCAGTTTGAACAGTCTAATAATACTTAGCAATAACTTCTTTGAAGTCAGAGAAGGGGTCAGGCTTTTGATGCCCCTAAAACATTTCCTAACTGAGGCCTAATTCTGTAGCCCTTTCTCACACTGAGTAGCACTTAACTGTCCCAGTGATGCCAAGGTGACAGCTTGCACAGAATTTTCACTGCAGAGGCAGAGAAAGAAAATGTAAAAACTAAATTTACACATAAAGATAAGTGGGCAAGGATCAAATACCTGAGTCAGGCATCACTCACTCATTCCTTTGTCTTAGCTTGCTCCACAGTAAGAGGGCATTTCACATCACAAAACTGCCCTTTGCACAAGGGTCCAACAAGGTCTCACGAACATTTCATAAATGCTACACCTGCTCTAGAGAGAAAAAAATGAGATGTCTCCTTCAAAGCAAGTGGAATTTAGAGCAGGGAGGAGTGAGACAGGATCTCCTGACTTCTGGAACAAGTCTGGTCTTGAAGGTCAGTGCAGACTGTGGAGAGAAGCTGAATGAATAGCAGACTACATACCTAAAATAATAGAAAACAGGAGAGTGGCAGGTCATGAACACAAAGAAATCTGAAATTGAAAAAACCCACTCTTTTCTTTTTTTTCTCAGAACATCCTTGCAGTATGGTGCTTTCTTTTTTTTTTTTTTTGCTGTCAACAGATTCCAATACTGAATACTAAAGCCTGGGTTCTGCTCTCCTGATAAGTAATTTGCAAGAGCCTGGTCACAGAGAGGTCAGAAAACCATGTAAATTGCTTGGATGGGAAAGCCTCCTTCACAGGAGGAAGCTGTAGGTGGTAGAGAGGTTCTCTGCCACAATTTTACATTCCCTGGACATAGTGATACACAAAGAGACAAGAGAGCAATGCTGATCTTCTCCCGTTGGGCATCCTTTGGCTGCCCTCTGAAGCAGGGATGGATGTCAAGCCTCAAGTAAATAGTGAGAGTGGTTTCTGTCCTCTATAGCAACAACCTCTACACAACTTTTCAGCAATTAGGTAAGAAATTGTTTTAAACAGTCCAAAGGCTGAAAATGTTGTAGTGAGTTTTACTGTACACCTGGTTGCACACGATAAATTTTTACTGTCACATACCCAGAGAGGGGATGAGACAATATACTTCCCATATCAGACAAGGTTTACTTCTAGGGGATTTACTGTGGTGTTTGCATTTAATTTCACTATGAATGCACATTTGTGATATGGGGAAAACAGAAGACAAGACAGCATGCTCTGGGGGCTCTTACTTCTTCAGCCAGAGTTACTCATATCCACATGCAGAACCGAGCTGATGGGTTGATCTGGAGCAGCTTTTTAGAGAGAAAAGCCTAATTCACTGAGAAGCCACATTCTGTCATGCTTTTTCTTTCTGGCCTACCCAAGAGGACAAGGACCCCTTCCCATGGGTCATACCCCCATTCCTGTGCCACACTGTATGCCTCCTCCATTCAGCCTGCAGACCCTCAGGGAGCATGGCTGGGTCATCATAATGGGAAATACTTCAGTAGGGAGCTGGTAACTGCCACGATGCACACAACCCACCACCGAGTAGGTTATGCAGCTTCCTTCCACATGTCAAACTAACGTTTCACATTGAGCATATTGCAAAATGAGCACTCAGCTTTGCCAATTCCATTGTTCAGCTGCATCTCAAATCCTGCTTGTTTGGTGTTCGAACTATAGTAATCTCATTGAATGAGACTGAAATATTTTTACCTGTCAAGATAAATGTCCTGAATATTCTCCCTTATGTCTCACTAAATACACAACAACCCACAAAATATTTCAGTCAGCATTATACACCATATTACTAACCAAACACAAATGTTAGAATCACATGTAGTTGTAGTTCAATTAACACCATCACATCTCCTTTCTAGGGACATTTTTCAACCAACTTTTGTTCTAAAATCAACATGGCTGGTCTGTGTTATTTAATTATTGTCTAGGCTTAAAGATCACCCTTTGCTTTTCTTTAATTTGGAAAAAAAAAAGCTTTTTTTCTGGATTAACGCAAATATTAAACGGCAAGACTGTGGAACATAAAGGCCATGGGTTGCATTTTGCACAGGATAGGTTCTGGTTGAATGAGATCTGGGATGTGTGCCAAATTAATAGAAAAAATCCTGTTCTTCCTCTCCAATAGCCACAATGTTCATTATTAAGAAAAGCATATGAACCGCAGGATTTGATTTTAATAACACCAATGTCTTCATTAATCTGTACTTTCCATTTAGCCTCATTATTAAGTAAATGCTGAGTTAATGCAGCACCTATTATTGTTGGATTTTCCATGAAAAACCTCCTTTCCCTCTTCTTTTTTTATTCATTCAAGGACTATCAGGTGTGTGTGTCATGTTTTTAAACAGGCTGTCCACTGTCAATGGCTGTTTTCTTCCCTCAGGTCTATGTAGCTACTCTAGTAACGTGTGGTCCACAATGCTGATAAGTAACAAAAAAAAAACAGCCCAAGAGAACAAAACCCTGATAAAACCACTCCTAACTCAAAACCATATTTGTTTTGGTGTTGTTTTAAATGCTGTCGTGTCAAGGAGCCTCTTATATCACCTGCAACTGAGCTGATCTTTCCTGGATGCTCCACGCAGCCTCCTTCTAAATCACGATTGCTGATGGCCAACATCGCTTTGTATCTGCCGAACAAATAGTGGCCTTTTGTCCAGCACAAGTTCCTAAACAAACTTAATCTCTCTAACACTGTGACAGATGACATTTAGATGTCCTTGTTACCCTTAAAATGAGTTTTATTGACAATCAGAGAACAAAAAGAAGGCCCAGATAAAGCCCAATGTTTTATAGGCCTGCTAACAACATCTTAGTTCTTAGTGCAGAGGGTGTAGAGAAAGACTGGAGTTGCCCCCATTTTCCCCTGCTTTGCTATATCACCATGACAACAGATATAGAAATCACTTAGTGACTCCTAGAAAGAAAACACAGTGACACAGTACCCCTTGTATGGCGAATCAAACTAAAGCTTGCATTCAAATGGCTATTCAGCTTGGGCATTCATGTAGAGGATGGGGTGGATTTTACACAGGTAACAACAACAGAAAGGCCAGCAAGCACTCCAGCCACAGCATATGGTAAAGTCTCTGTTTAATTAATGCATCCTCAATAGAATTTATCCATTTTAAATTTGTTTTCTTTTACTTGAAACATCATTAATGTAAAGGGCAACATTAATCAACATCTTGCAACTTAAAAGGGCATTAAAAAGTGATCTTTCCCCCCCCCACACACCACAGAATCTTTTCAAGTACTTTTGCTCACTGCGACTGATTCCAGGCAGTCAGAGTCCTTAATCGTAAGGCAAATCTAGAGAGGCCTCTACTGGCCAGCCTCTCCAGCTGCAATTTTTCCATTTTTATGTGACTTGGAAAAGCAAGCAGTGGAGTAGCTACAAGCTTTTATCTTAAAGTTGCACACAGAAGGGATTACTGATAAATATATGGCGCAAAACATAGGAAAATTGTGCTTTTTTAAAGCTATCATGTAAGGTATAACTTTACTCTTTTAAAAGAAAGTAAGAAGACTAGCAAGATTTACTCCAGCTGTGATGTGTTTGCCTCAATGACATTTTGAGACATTTTAAGATTATAGGTCTGAAAACTAATGGGTAATAATATTCCTTTGTGGACTGGGCTCTCCTTAAAGTTGGGGCTTAAATCCATTTACATTTGAAATTCTCATATGCATGTGGCATTTCATGTATGCATTTTTCACAGCTGGACTAAAACATACTCAGAGAAATTAAATCAAGAGCACAAGAAAAAGAAGTTATTGAACCCTGCTTCTCTGGGCTTTTCACAGTGACAATATAAAGACAAAGAATTTCAAAATCCCCCATTCAGGTAAAATCTAATGTTTCAGGCAGAGGTCAGTGTGCTTTATGCTAATATCAGTAGTTTTGTCTGGGAAAAAAAAAGTTTCTGTTGTATCCTTTAAATGAAAATATGAAGTGTGAGTTTGAAGATACTTAAAACTAAATTGACTTTCTTCCTTTAATTCTTGTTATTCTACTTATTAACCACAAACCGCAGGAATAAGAAATATCTACTAGGCAGAGAATGCAACTCACTAGGTTTTAACTTATTACTGTGTAGATAGGAAACTTCTAAAAACCCACGGAGAATGGGCAAACTGACAGATCTGGTGAAATAAATCCCAAAGTTGAAGGCTGAAAGAAGAACTGATTCTAGAAATAAAGTGCAAAATGTTGATGGCAAATATAATTACCAGGGAAGCAACTTACCTCAGATTGTGGTAGGCTGCTCCAAAACCTTAGCATAATTTACTAAGACTTTTGTGTGTGTGTGTGTGTGTGTGTGTGTAGAATATACATCATAGTAATTCCTAATTATATTTCTTCTAAAAGTCTACAGTCTCTAATAAATCCTCAGGAAGTCATACAGATTATTTGCATTATACTTATGGTTAGAAAATTTTCAACCCTTGGGTGATCTATAAATATACTTTTTTTTTTTCCTTAGTAGAAAAGGATTTAATAAGTACCAAATATCCTAAGAGCCTTATCTAGGAAGATCTTAACATATACACAATAAATCTCACATCACATAAATTCAACTGTCTTTCACCTTGAAGACTATTAAAATGAAAAAAAAAAAAAGTTATATCATTACAATTTCTCCAGTATAATTTAAAAGCACTGAAAGAATAGGAAAGAAAAAACATATTTTAACAAGCCTAGATTAGCTTGTATTTCTTACAGCACCCAGCATTCACTGTCTTTTTGTAAAATTTTTATTTGTCCATCACGCCATACAAGCCACCAGCTAATTTTACCTGTGATTAGCTTTCACTAGAAAGGCTGAGCGCAGGGAAGGAGGTGTAATACAGGTCAATTCCTACCTCATGGTCAATGTAGCCTTTAAAAAATAAACAGCAGCTCTGGAGCTTGCCCTGCTAGTCCCAACAGTGACACCTCCTGGGGCAAGCGGGCTCCAGGCAGCTGCGAGACTTTCTCTGCTTTGAAGTACAGTGAGAGCTCCAGTCTGCAGAGCTGCTCCAGTCCCAGGCCGAGAGTTTCTTTGAAGAAACTTTTCAGGACTGAAGCACTGCGGGGAGGAAAATGAACAACCCTGTTTAATTACATCAGTTTAGTGAGGAAAGCACAGGAGCCACCAGCCATGTGGATGGACAATATGAAACACTAATATTATCCTTCAGGTACTTCATTAAAAAAAAGGGGGATTCAGTTTGGAAAGTAGTGATCCAGACATAGTTTAGGGATATGTCCAACAACTGCGCCCACAGTGCAGGGTGAACATTAGACCCTGTGGCTTTCTTGCTTTTAGCAGGTTTTGTTTATTTCTTTGGTTTGGTGGGGGTTGTTGGTTTGGTTTTGATTTCTTTGTTTGTTTGTTTAATTTGGTTTTGTGTAGTATAAGCTCACCTATGCAGAAAAGCTGGAAACATTTTAAATGACAGTTTCCACTGATCTCACAGCATTTCAAACCAAACTTCTAAATACTATGGTACAAATAGTCTATAATCTACATGTCCAGTTCTGCAAACTCTAGGTAATGGGCACAAATCTTTGAACCGCAGGAACCCAGTAAGGACTGGTTACAACAAAGAGATTTTGTCACAAACCACAGTGTCCTGAAAGAAAATTGATAAAACCAGATTGTAGGAAAAACATATTCTAAATATGTCTGGATTTAGAATAGCCTTTACTGGTGTCTGACTTAAAAGAGAAAAAAAAAATTTGCAAATTTAACTCAAGACCACCCTTTTGCATGTGGATTAATTTTTTCCTTTAGATTTTTGCAGAACTAATGTTGAACAAAAATATTGCCAATCAGTTCACAATGGCCAAGAAATCCACAGTGGTCTTTGATGTCAGACTAATAAAAATAAATTTTAAGAATCATACATTTTTAGGAATATGGACTGTCAGCATTTCATTGAGGAATCTCTGGCATGTGGTAATTTCCTGACACAGATAGAATTACACAGATTTGGTGACATCAAAGTGTAAAAGAGCTCACACAAATTGGTTGAGAGGGTTTTTGTTTTCTTATTTCTAGTGAGTTCATTATTTCTATTTAAAAATCCAAACAAACAGGATATGAACAACCAATTAATAAACATTTTCAGTATATGAATTTCCAGGAAATGATTCCATGGACAGAAGTAATCTCAAAACAATACACAATTCCAGTCAAATCTAACAAGTGATCTGACAGCTTTCTGGGAACTAGCAGACTAGAAAGCACACAGAGAACTCAGGGGAAAAAAAAACCTCTAGAGATCTGCTTTTGCAGGTGAAGCTGCAATAGAATTTTCTGCATTTTATTTGTCATAATTGGACAAATACGCAATTTACTAATTATTAAAAAAAATCCAAAATTAATAAGCTGGAAACTAGAAATCCACAAAGGAGAAGTTAACGTACTCAAGAAATGTACTTTTTTCAATTCAGCTGCAAATGAAGTAGATCAAACCAGGGAAAAAAAGGGAAACAATATAAAAACATGTATAGTATTATTACCTGATTTATTAAAAAGCCCAGGAGTCTGACTTATAAATCTCTTTTATAAATATAATTATTCCAATTCTGTTCAATAATACATATGTAAAAGAAATATTGTATATTGGCTGCACAGCCACACATGTATCTAAAAGACGGAATAATGTTTAAAAACATTTTAAGATAGTTGCATCTACATGTTCCAGACAGAATATGCAGAATTACTTACAAACAGTGTATTTTATATACCTTTATATTTTAAAGCATGATCAAGTTACAGGTAAAGTGGTAAAGTGGGGGTGGGGTGGAGGTGGAATCTGCCATTGCTGCCACGTACAGAACTCATCTTTTTTTTCACTCTTATAGTCAAATTTGAGATACTGTATTTACTTTCTGATGGTGTGGTGTTGTTAATATATCATAAATAGCGTACAATTAAAAAGACCATAAAATACAGCAGCAGAGATAAAAGACAGTTAAAAAAGAAACCCCCCCCCGGGGCGGGGTTGAGAGGAGTGGAACAAGCAAGGACTAACACCTGGGCTTGTACCTGGCTGTGCCTTTGTGACTAATACTACAGCTTAGGGAAGCCAAAAATTGCAAAACGGACAAAGTTTCCCCAAGTACCTGAAGCAGTAATTCACCTGATGTCTACAACAGCCAGGAGACAGATTCCCTTTCTGCCTCAGAAGAACCCATTTATCTATTTCACGGGGGATTTGCGCAGTGTAAAGCTCCAGAAAGCCCATGGGCTGACGTGGGGAAATGGTATCCAGCAGCACAGGGCAGCCCAGGCAGCCCATCAAGAGCAAAGCCACAAAACAGAGCCAGAGGCAGCTCCAAAGCTGCCAACACAACTGCCTACAAAAGCTGCCAACGAGCCAGTAACTGCTTGTGGGAAAATATCACTTACCCGTAGCATCTGGGTCCCGTGATTACTGTCCAAAGAAACACAGACTGGTAAGATAATGACAGGATAAATAGCACTTCATTTCTCCTATTTCTCCCCCTTTCCTCCCACAGATTTTTTATACACTACCCCACAAACCTGGGTACAATTTTTTAAAAATTTAGTTGTTTTAATCTTTGTGTTACTTATGAAGTAAAACGAGCCTTCCTGCTTCATCTCTAAAAATAGCTTTTGCACGCGCTTCCCCTGGCTCCCGATGTACGACACATCGTGGGGCCATTTGTTACCATTATTGACATGTTTGTGGTGAACTGCAAGCGTGTTTACAGTAGAAATGAAGTCCCTGCTCTCTTGGAGGTAATCCTGGGGAGTCTAAAAGACTCACGGGAGTCCTTGACATGGATTCTCTAAAAAGAATTTCTGTTCCCATATAAATAAATTATCTTGGGGCCAAATATTTATATTTTCCTTCTATTTCAGGAAGGCAGCAGATGAAAAAGTTCCCGATGGTTCTAGCAATAGTGCCCTGCACAAGCTCTTTGCTATGGAACATGACGATGAATGGGAGAAAAAGAGGAAGAGAAGGGCTTTGCACTTACCCCTTGCAGTGTAATAGAATGAGAAATGGGGCTTTGGCCACAGGTAAATAAGGCAAAGTGAGAACTGGCTCCCTAAGGTGATGGGTGTCAAAAATGCTAGTGGACCTAAAGACCAGAGATGCCTTATGGCAAGTGAATTGGCCCCAACTTCCCCAAATTATGCCAAAGGATGACCAGAAAATTTTACCATTAGCTCTTGGTTAGAACTGATAGATTTCCATTCTCTTCCAGTATCTATTCACTGCAGTTTCTATTAAAAATATACAGCATTATCATCTTACCAGCATAGGCTGCTTTTTTTTTTCCTGCAGAAATTCACTAAGAGAAGTAACTTTAACAAGAATTGCAGTTTGTACATTTGCACCACTGAAACACACTCAGACAGTCACTCGTTAAAACTGTCCAGTTATGTGTAACATATATAGGACTGTGCAACATGCCAGGTGTTAAACAAAACATGAGGTGACATCATTCTGTGGATTGGGCTATAGAAAATATAATCTCCTGGTGATCTACAGGGGAAAAAACTCACTGCTTTTTGGTGAATTTAACAGAAAATGACAGAAGAGTATAAGTTGTTATTGTCTTTATATTTGGAAACTGGGCAAATCTGTCTCTGCATGCACCACTTCATGTTTATAAGCAGCAAGCCTACACTAAATGTGTCACTAAAAATATTCTTTCTAGTAAGGAATAAGGAGCTTAGAGTAAAATAAACAAAATTTATAAGAATATTTGTGAGCTGCAGATATATTTAAGAAATATCCAAGGGAGGCTAACCAATAACATAAGAGGAAATTGTAAACTGGAGTTCCTGTATAATAAACAGAGAAATATGGATTCAATGCCACAATCTGTTTTCTTGTTTGTATTTGGGTTTTTTTTAATTCTCACAGACAGAAAGGTGTTTGACTTCAGCTATGTACTCTTTTGATTGATGGATTACTTGACCAAATGTTGCTGAGAGATTATTATTTCTATTTCTGTGTAAATTAATGAATTCCAAAACCCATTCAAATTTATAGTATTATTTATACCTTCATTAAACAAACAGCAAGCATTATTGCTAAAGAGTTCAGCTCCTCCTTATGCACTGGACAGGGTCTATATTAAAACCCAAATGTATCTCCAGTGTGAGGCTGAGCTCTGAGAGGAGGTTACTGTACATATCATTAGTACTAGCCAGCCTTGTACTTGGAAACAAGAGAAAAAGTATATGTGAAAATGCATTTGTTTCAGTGAAACAAAGGACAGAAAACTAACCAAGGTACCCATGATGTGCTACAAGACCCTTGCTTTCAATACTGTGAGATGAGTACAGAAAACTGTGTTTGATAGCACTGAGCATGGTCAAAAGGAAACATATCTTAGACAGCATCACATATATGCCAAGAGATAAATGACAGGCTAACTCTGTTTTATATTAAGCAGAAAAGTTGATAGGGGTGTAAAGACATCTTAAAAGGTTGTTGCTAAAGTCAGACTCTATATGCAGGCTTTCTATGCAATATCGTAGTGCCTATTTTAGAATAATTAAAAAAAAGCAAAGGAGATTATTTGTTCCTTTTAATAGCTTGTTTTTTCTGTTCACATACAGTTTGTTTACTGCTTTTTTTGTTCAGTTATCTGAATAATATATTCAGTGTCTTGAATATTTAGTGGCATACAGATCCTGCTTACATTCAACATTTTCATATTTCATTGTCTTTTAATTACTACAAAACCTTATGCATAAGCCACATTGTAATATTATTTGCTTCCACTCCACCGAAAATCATGTACATTTTCTTGAACATGGAAATATTTTTCATTTTTAATATGGAATTCTCTGAGAAGGCACACGGTTTCAGTAGTTAGGCCCAATGTTCCAAATAAAATATGTCACCTCTGTTTCAGGACACAAAAAGGCATTGTATCTTATGTACTTTAAAAGAATTCCAGTGACACTTCATCCTTCACAATCTTATCATTCCAACATGACCAACAGAAAAATATTGAAGCTGTCACTAGTATCCATCTATTAAAAAAAAAAGTTTTTTTTTCTAAAATACATGTTTGATTTTTCCTACAGAAACACACTTATACTTTTATAAAGGCAGACTTTTTTTTCTCTTAAGACACCATCTGGAACTACAGAGAACTAGTTAGCTGCACACACACTCCATGCTCACTCTGTATTCTTCGGAATAACTGTCCAAATTTTATTAGGATTTCCTTATAATGATGTTATATTATGTCCTTGTGATACCTGAACATGTAGAGATCTTAATATTGATTTACTGTATCTTTTGCCCATCCTTGAGCAGTGTAGATAGCAATTACAGCTGTTGGTGGTATCTATTTTGTCTTTTCATAATTGTCATTTTTGGTTCTACTTAGGATTAAAATATGAAAATTGCATCACGTGCACATGAGTGGAGCTTCAGCCAAGTGATCAGCACTATCACAGCAGCGTCATCGTTTTCACCAGCATCCTCTTCATCTTGTTTATGAAAATTGCATACTGCAACATAAACTTTTAGAAGGAATGTATCATTACAAGAGCTGCCCTGACAAGAAGCCCTCATTCAGATCATTAATATCTTCCCCAAAAAATTCATCAGGGACAGAGAAACACCTGTACAGCTGCACCAGATGTTTCTTAATAGTTCTGCTTGGGTTGCTGTCTGAGATTGATCAGTTCAATGCTATTCCTTAGCTACTAGATCTAAAATCATTTACAAGCTCCTTATTGTTAGGGCTTTGCTCAGCTGAAGTTGCAAAAGTGCAGTGGTACATGCATTTTCTTAATTGCACAATGGATTTTTAAAAAGCAGTAAAAGTAAATACTCTGATGCATAGTAAATGACTGTTCATTCTCTCCAGTAACCAAAATAAAACATATTCCAACCATATGTTTGGAAGAGAGATAGGTAATATATGCTAAGAAACAGCAGAAAATATTTTCCAACTGCCCAAGTTCCTGGTTTTAGAGCAGTAATTTTCTTCAGCACTTGAAAAAGAAATCCTTGCTCAGGGTTGACTTGGTGTTGGTTTCTGTATAATATGTTCATGTACATAATGGAGAGCAAGCATTACATGCAACATCCTTGCAAGTATCAACTTTATCTACCAGTCCTCCCAAGCAGGGTATCCTCTCACTTGTCAATGAACTGAATCTTCTATTAAAAACTGAGTTGAACAAAGAAAAACGGTATGAGAAGGTGTTTGGTTTTGTTTTTTGGTTTTGTGCCTTTTTTTTCTTTTTTTTAAACACATACTGGCTGGTTTTAAAAAATCTTTTGCACACATTTGGATACAGATGAGAACAATTAAAGGCCCTCTAATAATTAATGTATATGCAATCTATAGCATGCATTCTCTTATTAGAGGCAGTGGAGTTTTTGTTGCAATCTAGCTAATAAAGGCTTTCTTTTCCACAAGAGAATTTTGACAGGGTTGACTCCAGACGGCTTTCCAGCTGAGGTCTGGGGCCTTGCTGAACCTTCAAAATTTTCCCATTTGAGCTGCATCAAAGTGAAGGAAATTCAAGGATCACTAACGTCTCAGATGGTAGCACTTGCCCTAACAACCAAGGTTCAGGAATTCTTTGGAGCAGGCTGAGGTCATTTTTCTCCCCTTTTCTCCTAATGCTTTTCTCTATTAATCAGAGCTCACAGCTCAGATTGGTCTTCAACTTCCTCCCAATCCTTGCTAAGCCTGTCATTTCTAGCTATTATTTACTTTAATGGACTTTGGCTGATCCCTTATGAAGCTTTGGATCTGAGAATAATAAGGCTGGAGAGTAACGGGCACAGACATGGGTGTGGGTTTGCCTGCAGATTAACCGTGGCAGATGGGCTTTATTGCGGTTTCCTGTGTGCCGAGTGTTGATTGAGAGGGTATAATGAGAGAGGTGGTGTCTGCACAATGGCTGCAGCCACTTCATTGCACCTCGCGTCTAAACAACCCCATTTTTCTAAATCTTTGGGTTGTGAAATTTTAGGAAGTCAGAGCACAAGAACAAGTACAAAAACAACTGTAAATAACCATGAATGTTAATCCAATCCTAATTGGTCCCTTCTTTCATTATGGGTACATTTTGCTGAGCTTCCCCCCCCCCCCCCTTTTTTCTTTTAACAAATGAATGATATGGACAGCTATGCATACGTTTGACTTTTATAACAGTTTAACACAAATATTACTTCACATCAATTTATATTATTATTAATATTAATGTCCCATTAGCTTTTGCATTATTAACATCAGCAGCAAAAGCTTATCTTGCAATCATCCTGTTATGCTTTAGGTTTTTGTCATCTTGGGGAAATTTGTTTGAATTAAATTATCTATTGTCTAAAGAATATCAAAAATAACAGCAGGAAAATTGCTTACTATCTGGCAAAATGTGTCAAAAATATGCTTTTCTAAGTCCAAATGCCATTAACTTTCAACAGCAATCAGATGATAAATTATTTTCAGCTATAGGTACTATCAAAAGATCTTTTACAAATTCCCCATTTTAAGGATTTTACTTAATTCCTCCCTTTCACTGATGGATTAAATCACAACTATTGATTCTTTTCTTCCTTTGGGGCTTTACCCATCTGTCCTAACGCTTTCATCCCAGCACCCCTTGGGCTGAGAGAAGTGTTCTACAAATGAACCAGTGAAAACCTGGAGAAGATTCCAGGTCAAGTTTGTGTACAAGAGTTTAAATTTTTAGTGACAGTCTTCCCTTACCACAGACGAAAGTTTCCACACAGAGCTGCACAAGCTAGCCCCACCAATTATCCTCCTCCTTTGAAAACCATTATCAAGTTTTTCAAAACTTCTTTCATTTCACTGTTGTCACTCGATGAAAAGGAAACTAACCACCATGTCAAGACAACTCGGCTGCCTGGCAACCAAGGGCCACATTTTAATTCTGACTTGCTTCTGGTCTTGACTAATGGAAAGTGACTATGTTAAGCCAGTCAGAAGAGTTGTTTGTCACTTCTGAAATGCAAACAAAACTATATTGTTTCGAAAGTCCTGGGCGTGATTGATGTAAAGATTTACAGTAACATCATTCATTTGCCCTTGTGTTTTAGTGGGATTGATGTCATATCTTTTCATGCTTTATTAAATGCTCTCAGAGAACTTAAAGACATGATGCTTTTTGTCCTAAAGAATCTGAAGAGATTTTTCTTATGCAAGAAAACTGGACTCCAGCTTGCAAGATTAAATGATTCAGCTCAACATGTGTCTGTAATTTAATAAGAAACATCAGCCCAGAAATGTGAACACATAACAAACTGAAAGAAAGAAAAAGCCAAGACAGGAAAAAAATAAAATCAACAGATTGGGGGAGGGGAATGAAAGATACACTGCTAACTCGCCAGCAGCAAAGTTTGTTTGGACAAAATTTCCCATAACTGAGTTAATTTTTTCACTTCTAATGCTAAAATTTCAAATTCTGCTCCCCACCTCTTTAACTGTAAATATATGCAATCACAAATATAAAACATGTGTCCATTTTTCTATAAAACATTATTGAAAACATTACAAGTAATATCAACATCAATTATCCTGACTAACTCTGACAGATTCAAAGAGGTTTAAACAGCTTGTTTTCAAAGTCATCTAAAAAATCCCCTCTAAAAACAATTATATTGCAAATTATTTTTTAAAGGCCAGGTTGACTTTTCTATTAAATTAAGAATCAGGAGAGGATGAATGAACCTACAGACAGTTTTCTCATCTGAAACAGGAAGACAGACACACACGTTCTCCATGTATAGATAAAATATTTTGTTGTAACACACACAAAATATATATATATATATATATGTGAAACAGAAAGGAAAACATAGCTAATGCAGTACTTTCTTTTCTATTTCAAGTATGTAATTCATTCTTCAAATGCACTGAGGCAATAATTTAATGAATATTTAGGGTAGTAGGCTTAGGCTTTTGCAAATATACTTAGCATCAGTGTTATGCTGGAGTTGTTTTCCAAAATCAGCACATTGGCTTTTTGCTGTTCTGCAATACCTGTTAATAAGTAGACCCTTATCATTAATTATTTTTTTTAAAAACAGATATTAGAATTTAAGCACAGTAATAACACATGCCGTAATTACTTTTGCCAGCTCGGATTCTTAGGGGTAGTCCACGAGGCACCAACATGTCAATTCTCTGGGCAGATATTTAAAAATTTTGGTGAATGGAAGGTATTTGTGAAGAAAAGAGAAGCAGTCAGCCTTTTTGAGTCCTGGTCCCTCTTGGTCCGTGGTGGAGGGTGATCCTACTCCAAGCCTTCCTACAAATCAAGCTGTCCTATACTCAGCTCATGCAATACTAACATCCCGATCTCATGAGATGTGGGACTTCATAGCCCATGTTTTCTAACCTTGACAACCAAATGGTCCAAAACATGAGTGCTCAGCCCAGCACCAGCACTCTGTCCTACCAGGTAAGAGGACAATGGATATTGATTACAGGTGGCTGCTGGGAGCTATCATGTGGACTCAGTCCCCAGAATATGACAGTGTTGCTGCCAGTGGGGTGAGCAGCTGCCAGAGCCATGTGAGCAGGCTTTCAGCTGAGGGCCAGGCTGCAAGGGGTTAGAGCACCCAGCAGAGGACAAGCATAGACAGCCCAGCACCAAGAGCACCACTGCTGTGGCATTTTGCTCCGAACCAGACTGCTTGTGTCTTTCTTGACCGTCACAACAACTCAACAGCGACAGTTTGTCAATGCTTAAAAACAAGGATGTGTACCTCCCCACCTTCCAGAAAATAATTAAGATCTCTGCAAGGCCTGCTACTTCAGGATCACTCAAGGCATGATTAAGTTGAAGAATTAGTGATCTCAAGGAAGAAGAAGGAGGAGGAGGAGGAAGGGAAGCAGCTGCCCAATCTTTCCTTTGAGTGGAAGTCAGGACTGGCTCAGACACAATAACTCCATTGACTCAGGAAAATAATTATGCATTCATTCAGAAGATTATCTAATCAGTCTAGGTCTAGATATTAGGTCAGTGGGTTACCTCAGCCTACCACCAGCCTCAGCAAGCCCTGCATCTCCAAGAAGAAACAATTTAAGAACATGCACATTCCAGGATCACAGCATTTTTACAGTCCTCATCATAGCCAAAACGCAAAAGCTGGGTGTAAAGCTGTCTCTCTACAGCCAAATTACATACAAAGCGTGTTGTAAATCAGCTTCACCCCAGGGAAGGCAAGCTGTAA
Organism: Pipra filicauda; assembly: GCF_003945595.2. Classification (NCBI taxonomy): domain Eukaryota; kingdom Metazoa; phylum Chordata; class Aves; order Passeriformes; family Pipridae; genus Pipra; species Pipra filicauda. The sequence continues at coordinate 77,268 of NW_024104317.1, forward strand.
ACTACCTATCATTTTACACAGCTACGTCTAACCATCATGGTGGAGGAAGCCTGAAAAGGTCAAGAGATTTTTCTAAACTACCTACATCTCCGGAGTAGCTCAAAAAGCCACATAATCTAAAATCCTCAGATAGTATCTCTCTCTGATGTTTTTTTTTTCCTTATGGAAACGAATGTGTAATATTCTAACTGCCTTCAGCTTCTGCTGAATTAAACACATTCCAGCGTCTCTAGAGCAGCACTCAGGCAGTTGCACTCTCCCTTGCACTCTCCTGGGTAATCCTTTTGGGGGAAAGAATACATAACGAAGCCCTCAGCTGACAATCTGGGAGGCCTGCCACTGCTTATTGCCATCAGTTATTTTTCAACTGATTCAAAGGTAACACAAGGGCTGAAAGCTTGTAGCTACTTCTTTTGAGAAAATGGAGTCCAAATAGCTCCTCTTAATCCTGGGGATTACCCAAGAGATTCCAGTAACCTACCTTAGATCAACTCAAAGTTCAAAAATAAAGAAAAAAATTCTCTTTTGCAGTTTTTGAAGGCCCATGCTCCTTTCCAAAAACAAATATGCAAATCAAATTGCAGTGCAACTGACTGAAACTTTATACAATTGTTCCAGGTTCATAAACATTTCATGAACTCAGATTAAATTTCAATTACAATACAAGCACTTCCGTGAACGGCAGAATGAAGGATGCCTGTTCTCCCCTGGCTTTGTGCTCGTAGTTAGATTCCCTGGGACTTCAGGGACTGCAAAGCTCCAATGGAAAGTTGCCCCAGTTGGGACAATCTCTGTCCTGTGAGGACTCCTGATACCTTTCCCTCAGTGGGAACAACAGCACATCTTCCCTTGCTACCAGTTTCCACAAAACCTATAGCAACTGGTCAGCACATTCACTACCTATAGTGCACAGACTGACACAGACATAAAATGCAGAAATATGTGAGCATATAAAACATATTTACAAACAGGATAAAAACTATATTTCTTTGGACGTAGACAGAACCAATGACAGGGAAAGGCCAAGACTACGTACACAAGACTAATACAAGACTCAGTGGTGAACCCTCTCTCTTGGTCACAGAAAGACCTTTTCCTCTGACTCCTGGCCAAGCTGCCCTCCACAGGACTTGTCTGCCTTTCCATCAGGTTTAGCCAAAGCTCTTTCATCTTTTACCTTGTATGCTGCTGCTTTCTCTCTTTCAGCCCTGCCTTTCAGCTGCTGCTGAGCTCACCTTCTCCCTGCACTGCAGGCACATCGCCTCTTCTGATCCCCTTGCTAATTCTCATCAGCGATGGCATTCACAGCCCATGCCACCACTCCCAGGACGGCAGGCAGACCCTCCCCTGCCTCTGATTTCAGTTCACTGGGCTGCTTAGAGCCCCTCACCTTGCTTCTGGCAGATGAGGGCTCTTCAGCTGGGCTCACACTGCCCCCTGTCCCAAGAAAGTGCTCTGGCCCTTCCAATCTCTTAAAATCCTGATCTCCAGGAAGGGGATCACTATTTCTTGTAACTCCCGATGATGCACCGGTCCCTCACATTGTGCATGTTTGTCAGCTTTTCGCAGTATGTTCCTTTCAGCAGTGAATACAGCTTATTTGTGTTGCACATAGTGCCATGCAAATTTAGGGCACTATTTTAATGCATGATAAATAATTACTATAATTAACAGAAAAAAAAATGCCTCCTGGCAATTTGTCAGGACTAGACACCTCTTTTCATGCCAGATATTTTCATATGTATGACATGTACATATAAGATCCCTCTTGCCTCTGTGTAGGGACATGCATCTCCCATTAGCAGTAATGGGAATTATGTGTGTGCACTGAGGGGAAACTGTAGTCTACCCTGGCTGGTGAGCTATGTTAGTTGTGCCTTATTGGATCATATGGAGCATGCCATATAAGAAAAGAAAAAACACCTTTCCACCTTCATTGTTCAGAGAGAAATATATAGGAAGCCCCTGCACACAATCATGCTTTTAATTAAGTTCCATTTGCAGGTGCTATGTCTCTCCAATTCCCTATAGCCATTTATGAAAGAAAAATAACAAAAATAATCTGCAAAATGAAATGATTAGGGATAAAAATTAGCTAGGGTTACTAGACTGATGAGAAATTTTTCTAAAATGAGCGTTTTTAATAAACTACATTTTGAAACCATAAACATCCTTGTATTGGTAGATGTTGCACTGCAAAACACTAAACTTCATTTCACTATCAATTTTCTGATTCATCTGAAGAAGTTCATTATCTGTTAAATTGAAGGGAAGCCTCCCACAGAGGAATGCTATCTAAAGATGGATGTGTTTGTGTGTGAAAGGATAGTCTTTCTTAGCTGTTTATCAAAAAGGACATTCATGGACTAGGTACTATACTTCAGTACTTTGTAAACACATACATACGTACAAACATATGACACTGGTTCATTTTTGTCATCTGGTTGTAACACATTAATACAAATTTAGTCCAAACATCCAAAGTTATGCTGCTAGGAATGTTGCCATCTGGTTTTAATGAATATCTGGGGTCCATTTTTCAGTTAAGCTTTTCATATTGTGTTTGTATGTTGTTTTTTTCCAAGCTATCTGCATAATTGCTTAAAGATTTTACTGCAAAATTAATATCCTCACTGTGAATGAGGGAGTGGGGCAAAAACCAGGATGACAAAGGCTGAAATGAGGTGAAAGGCAAATTCAATTTTTCCTTGCACCATAGAAACCTCGTCAGGACTAGCTTTATCTGGTAATCCACATTTAAACTTTAACCTGTAGGGGGGCTCTTTGTGTTAGTTAATGTAAGCATAAAAAGAGTCTGAACCACTAATCAGATTAATCATATTTTGTGAGACTCAAAAGCTTCATTAAAAGGACCTCGTTTCCAAGCTACACATTTCAGAAAGGGAAAAAAAGTTGGCTATGAAAAGGAAAGAGTAACACTGAAATTCAAAAAGACACAGACTGTGTGTCTCCTGGAATTAAACCAAAGAGAGTTAAGAATTGGAACAATATCCACCTTCATAAAATACACCTTGATGATGCCAAAATAATTAGGACATTTTGCTATTGAAAGTATACATTCCCTACATTTGCAAAGCTTTACCTTATGCATGAGAGTGAACTATTTATTAGATAAACACAATAAATGTCTTCCTCACATTTACGGAAGTCTCCCTCTCCACTGAAGCAATCATATTTCCAAAGTACTTCAGGTGACCCCTCAGAGACAAGAAAATGTGAACATCAGAAGTATAAGAACTGAGATCTGTCATCTGTATTCAGGTTATCTACATTCACACAAGAAACAGCCCAGTTCCCTAATGAGCATGAAAGTGAAAGAGCAAGCTACTCTCCCAAGTTAGTGCAGCATTCTGCTCTCTTTCAAAAACAACAGAATATCTCCACTTTCCATTAAAAAAACGGCTTGCCACAAATTAAGTTCCAGTGAACTTTTGTTCATGCCTATGGAATAAAACGTGTTTTATGATCAGAATCCCAAACTCAAAGTTTTCTTTGTTAAGTGTAACAGGAATCATTTGCACTTAGGACAGTGTGAAACCCATTCAGATCTCAGCCTACCCTGTACTGATCTAGAGTTAGTGGGCCTTTGAAATCAGGAGATGCTTTGAGGATACATTAACAAAGTTGAAAGTCTTTGGAAAATTATTCAATACTGAGAAAATGAAACACATTAAAGCAGTCATATTCTCCCTAAAATGTCTTATATTTAAGTGGTAGGGAGAGAAATCAAGACATGACATCATTGGGAAGATCACTTGAAATACAGACTCATCCATTTTCCAGCCTTGGGACTGGGGAAGTGGAATTAGCCTAACCTTTGTTTTCCAAGTGAGAGGGAGCATCCTCATGCTGTATCACAGCCAAACTCTTTGCTTGCCTTTCACCATTATGTTTTCATTTTTCTTTTCCCATAACTTGCCAAGATCTCTTATTCCTGCCAGCTACACAACCCCCTGCATGATCTGTATTCAACTGGTAAGTTCACTTCTAGACAATTCAGGTAACCTAAAATACATTTTTAGTCACCATTGAATTCTACACTCTATATGAGGTTATGCACTTAATAACTTTCTAAATGTCTATTTACAAGGTTTGTCCATAATTGCACTGAGCCTGAACTGCTTGGCATAGTCAATTATACCTAAAGGCACTACTTGTTCCCTGGCTAGGATGACAGCAGGTGAGGAATCTTCTGTAGTAAATTACCAGTCACCAGGGAATTGTTGCCACAATGAAAAGCTCAGAAAGGAAGGTCAGAGCCTGTGTGGGCAAATTTCCTCTCCCACCTTCACTCTTTCAGAGTGCTGATGTTGTCCAGTTGCTACAGAGGCTTTAAAAGAAACACAATGGCCAAGCTTTCTGCACTTCATAGACCATACACTTCACACAAAGTTTTACCACAAGCTGTCATTGTATGGCTGCATTTCTGAGTGTGTGCCATTGTGTGCCATCCTGTGCCCTGAGGTCTTCAGTGTTTCTTCATCAAACCAAGCAGCTGTCGAAATGCGCCTCAGCTCCATCCAGTACACATTCCCCAGCTTTCTCATCCAAGGAAAAGGAGGGGAGAAAGGACAGCAAGTACCAAGGTCTTGCTCCAGTGAGGAGCTGGGATGTGGCCATGGACAGGTTCCCAGGTTCCTTGCGTAGATGTAGACTATTATACCAATGAATTCTTCAGAAAATATCACACAAAGCTAAGTTATTTACGAACTGACTTCAGCACGTTTGCACCAGCATAAAACTGGAGCAACTGTACTACCTTTGGCAGAGCATTCCTAAGTCTAAGCCAATGCAAGTTAAAGCAGAATCTGTCCTTTTAGTTTGGATTATAAGCGAGAAATGCTGCCCTAAAAATACAGACACAAAGAATTTTGCCTGAACACAAAGAGAACTGTTCACAGGTCTGGCCCAAAGCTATGAATTTAAATGATCTAAATGTAACTCTAAAAAAATAAGATGTTTGTATTAGGAAAAAATAAGTAAAGCACTGGGATGCATTAGTACCATTCACCACCATTTTGTATAAGGTCACGTTTTCTCAGCCTTCCTGATACTGTCTCACCTTGTTTTATGACAAATTCCAGTGGCATCCATAAAAACACTCCCAGAGTGTATTTATGTGCAGCACAAACTGTTACAGTAAAAAATATCCCCTATCAGCTTGTTATCTGAGATGTGGTACTTCCTAGACCGCAGCAGGGCCAAGTCAAAGGGATTAGCTTTCAGATCTACTGTCAGTCTGCTAAAACTGCTGGAGATGGTTTAAGCTGGTCTGCTTGCCTCTGCCCTGAACTGCACTGGGGCTGTTCCCAAGTCAGGTTCTAGCTGAGGTTCAGAAATAGCTGAGAAGAAGCAAACTACTGCAACTGTTGTGAATATGCTCTGGGTATGTTTCTTATTTTATAGATTGGAAAAATGAGTCTCAGAGACAGAAAAATCACATACCTGTGACCACAGAATTTTGTGCTGGTGATCCTTGCAGAACCAGAGTCTTTGACCTCCATATCTGCAGTCCTTCTTACAGCCTGTATGCTGTTTGCACTCCAGCCATGGTGGCAAAGGGCAGGGAATGCTGGTTGTCCTGCAAGCAGCGCTATTGGGGTGGGAGGACACTGGGTTCATTCGCTGCCCAGCATCTGGGGGACTCAACAGGGCATGTTTATTACAGGAGAGATGGAACTGCAGTGGCACAGCAGCAAATCTCTTCAGCAACAGAGTTCAAAGGCTGGGAGGATGCAAATTGTACTCACCAGCTCACACAAAATATATTCAATAATTTTTAATGGGATCTCTATTGAAACCATGTTAAAACCTGGTCAACAAGCTTTCAGCAAGAATGATAAGTGTCTAGTGTATGGAATAAGTTTCCACAAAGATCTTGAGAATCTCTGTGAAAATAAGACAATAATTTCTGAAATTTTGAAAGTTTGACCCCCACCTTGCTTTAAATTTGTGGATCTGTCAAAACCCAAGCAACTTTTGAGATTGTTACCTAAATTGGATGAGGTCCACATTCCCGGAGCTGCATAATGTGACTTGTCTCTGCTCAGTCCAGAATAGACTTTTCCTTTTCCTTTTTTCCCCCCCCAAACACACAAAAAATCCCCACAAACAAATCTCCCCATGTTTTATTTCCATAACTGATAGTTATTTTAAAAGGTAGTACAAACCCTATAAATCCAAAGAAAGGCAACATTGGAATGCCCACCAGTGCTGCCCACAGTAAAGCAAACACATCCAGAGCTTTTATCACTTCAAATAAAGATCTCTGTTCTGCAAGGAGAAAATTCCCTCTCTTCCATAGTTCCAGACTCTACAGATCATTAGGTAGGTAAAGCAAACTTCTGATCTTTTGATCATTTGCAACTCTTTGGAAAGAAGTTTCCCACAAGGCTCATGATGCTCTAAGTCACTTTTGTTTCTGTTCTGCAGCCTCACTCTCTCCAAGTTAAAACTCATGCAGAACAAAACAGCACTGCTGAGCTCAGCAGTGTCTTGAAGGAGGAATCTGTGGCACCCTAAGGCCTTATTGCATAAAAATGTGTAATGTTACCAAGAAAGGGGAGTGGGAAAACATTCCCATGACTGCTTGGTAAGGCTTCCCACCTATGAGGCATGTGTGAAGAGAGCTTCACACCTGTGAATATCGTAGAGTCAGACCCTCATCTCTTCTCTGAGATCCTTAATAATGTTCCAGATGGGGACCCAACTATAGACATTTTTGCACTTAGAGAGCAATAAAAAGAGAACACATGGGATAGAAAACACTTGGTTAAATTTGCACCTTTTTTCTACGTTATAAATAATGAGGATGCATCTTTTCCTTCCTTCTCCTGTCAGCCACCTTCTGTTCCCTTGTCCATGCTGCACTACCATCTAAATACTCCTATCTTTAATCTTTTAAGTACGTGGATTAACTTATAGCATCTGGAACACTTTAGGACAAAAAATGTCACATGGCAAACTCTTGTAGGGGAAGAGTTAAATTAGCTCCCTCTTCTGCCAGAGTTGCCCCCAAAACAGTGAGGATCCCAACCACGAAAATTCCTGATATGTCTGACTGCACAGGGAACTGCAAAATTCTTCCATCTCACTCAGTGAGGTTCTACAGAGAAAGCTGAAACCCACTCACTTGCCTAGATTGGATTTGGGTGCATGTAATGACAAAAACACAGAAAGAGATTGTTCCTTGGGCATCATAAAAGATTTGTAAGAAAAGAGAGTACAAAAGATCAGGCCAGGTCCGGATTGCAATTTAATCTTCTGGATGCAATTCAAGCCAATCTCCAGTTGTTTGGATTTTTTGTTTACTGTTGCAAATCAGAGGAGGCATTTCACCAGAGAATCTGTTGGTTTGCTGTATTTCAGAATGTTATTTCAGCTGGACAAATTATGAGCACTTTTGCAGCTGCAAACATGTGTAGTGCCTAAAGTTTTTCATGACAAAGTAGTATTGTAACCTTAAGACATTATATTGCTATGGTATAATATTTTATTCAGATCATTTGAGTAATAAAAAATTAGTTTTCTCTTGCCTGAATTTCTGTTGAACCAAACAGCTCATTTCTCTACTTCTAAATGAAGAGAAATAAGGTATTTTTTCCAGTGTTTGGCACCAGTAGGGTATTTTTAGAATGTTTCCAGTTATTGACCCATCTACATCCTATTCCACCATTTCTGCACAAAGGAAAGAGAAGTAGAATTACACGATAACAGAGGGACAAAGACATTACTCCTAATATTCCCCCCTCTTTTAACATGAAAACGGATTTCTAAATATTATCACTTACCACGTCATTTGAGAGGCTGCACTTCACCAGTGACGAATTTTCTCTATTGAAATTATAGTATGGGCACGTTGTTAAACTCATGTTTGCAAGCTAGTATCACCTAAATTACAGTTTTATGACACAGTATTAGAAAGAGAAGGTTATGAACAGTGAAACTTGATTTTAACTGCGAATGTAGTAGTCAATTTAGCAGGGATATTTAGTCATTGAGGGAAATGTTTTTAAAAGCCATACTGTCCAGCAGAACAAAGACATCCCTATCTTTCAGACTATCTTTGCATAGGCCTTAATAATAGTACTTCTCAAACAGTTTTTGTAATGAAATAAGCATTAACCCACGTGCATAGATTGCATGCAGGCCTCAGTCCTTATATCCCACTCTGTTTCTCACTCATCTCATGTTGCAACCTTCCTGCTTTTCAAGTGCTAAACTTCTCCATAACAGATCTGATTGTAAATCTATTAAACCCTTTATAATGCAACGCTTCAACTATGGCTTGTATCTTCATCTCACTGCATACATGCAGAACTGAGGCCCCAAAAGGCTGATTGAGGTACCTAAGCTTATACAGTAACTTAGTGTGAGAATGGAAAAACGAGGCTTATTTTCCTTCCAGTTCTACACTTAGGCCACAGTTTCTACAATAACATAAACAGAACCTATACAGAGCTTAGACAAAGTCTGCTGTGTTTGCCTGGCAATTCTTTTTTAAATGGACAGAAATTATTTGTACCTTATGGGTACAGTTTGAGATCACCATACAAGGTGCTTAAACTAGGTGCTTAATTAGGTGACATTTCTGAAAACTTTCTCTAAAACTGTCCTCATTTTCAATTTGAAAGTAAATACTAGTTTCTCTGGGTGCCTGGTGAGACCAAGATGCTGAAGTCCCTGATGCCACTTCGTGAGCCCCCTCTCCTCCCTGTCCCACCAGGGAGTTTCTCTACCTGTCAGCAAGAGAACAAGTGAGAGCTGTGCCCTGCACATCACACACCAGTACAGGAACAACTCTTTCTTCTAGGAAAATATGATCTTCTAAACTTAACATGCTCATGAAGAGTAAGCCAAAGACATTAATATTGATACTGATGGTTATGTGACCTGGGTGAAAACGTGCTTAGTTCAGAAATTAAGATATGAAGTGCTACCTAGATGTTGAGCGTTAATTTAATATAAGGGAGAAATACAGTTTGGGATCTAACAGACATTTCTCTTACCCTTCCACCAGTAACTCCCTCAGCTCTTCACACAGGTGGATCTTCTGTCTTCTTGAAACAGTAATCACATGGGTGAATTTTCTAGTAGCTTTTCAAAGGATTATGAAACTATTCTGCAAAGCAATCTGGGTAAAAATGTATAAATGGTCTTTAATGCAGCATAACCTTTAACACCTACCAGAAAAACAAATACATTCCAGTGAAAACCAACAATTTTACAGTCAGATATGGGCACTGATTCGCTCAGCTGGCTGGTGGTGGATCACCCACAAAAGAGTTTGGAGGGTCTCTGTATAAGAACTAGGACGTTAGGATTAGAAATGTGTCTGAGTTAAGAGGGAGTTTTAAGCAATTAACTCTGCAAACACACAAAAGTGAAGCACAAAGAAACACTAATGGGAAGAGATCATTAATGCAATCCATCCACATTCTCCATCTATGCGCTCATTACCTGCTGACAACACCAACAGGATTTGCCTATATGAGGAAATGGGCCAAAATAGCTATTGCAGAATAAGCCATTATTCAATAGCTTTCTGTTTGTCCCTGTGTAGACACTGTAGGAATAATTAGTGCACTTATTCTGTTCTAGAATAATCGCTGCACTAATTATTCCAGACTAAAGTATCTTTTATTCCAAAACAATTTGTCCACAAGGGGAGCTATTGTTAAATAGCTTGTGCTCCTCTGCTCAATTTCCATGTGTAAAAAGGACATAATCCGTGCTGTTGGAATAACTGTACCCAGAATCCAGGAACAAATCAACCTACAGAGAAGTTCCAATTCTCACATCGTTCAGGATGTTTTTTTAAAAGTAAGTGAACACATAGATTTGTTGTAAAAACAGGATTCAGCTGTATGCAATGAGTAAGCTCTTCTTGTAAGAGCTTTTTCTTTATAAAATTATTTTAGTCACATTTGCATCCAAGCTTATTACTGGATTTAAGGATTGTAGCGTGTAGAGGCTGACATGGTAGATGAGACTTTGTCTACTCTTCTGCAAAGTGTGAAATGCTGAAATTGGATAAGCACATAGTGTAATTACCTAATTTGATGGGGTAGCCTTATCCAGTCTGTGTGTTTGGAAACACCACTCATCTCTCAGGTTTTTGTGATGCAATGTAATTAAACTAAGGACCAATATGCCTAGATAGTGACCCCACAACACTGTTAAAAACCTTTTAAAATAAAGGATGGAAATGGTGATGTTAGATCTTCCTGAACTGGAAGGAGAATCCCAGTTCTCTAGTCTACCTACTGCCTTCCTTTCAGCAGCCCAGCATATCAACTTTGCAGAGAAAATTACAGAGGCAGATTCAAACCTCTATTTCTGTCTCTTTCTGTTCCCTTGTTTTGTTGGGGTTTGATGTTGATTTTTTTGTTTGGTTTTTGTTGGTTTTTGGTTTATTTTTTTAAAATCTTTCCATTTTATCAATGGAAGTACAACCATATCTGAAAAACCAGTTCCCTCCTTTCTGCTCAGAAAATGGCAGAATAACAGCGGAACAAGGGGATAAAACCCTTTGCTCTCACTGCACACGTGATCTTGCCCAATATTTGAGAACTACAGATAGCAAGGCTGTAATATCTTACTTTGTGAAATTGGATACAAGATAGTTACGCACAATAAACAATACTCTTTTCCATTTCCATGTTTCACGTGGGCAGCACTGTCCCACCATTCAACCTTTGTCTTTGTCTCACTAGAGAGGAATCAAAATCAATTTGGAGTATATTTCAAAATAAGTGGCATCATTGCTTAGCATATATTTTCAGTAACATTTGCAATGGTCATGGGATATGATTTGCTAAGGTTTTACCAATCTATCCTGTGTCTGGCTAGGATCTAGGAAGTTGTCTAATATTTCCCAAAAGACATAATTGCCTTGAAACATGCAGCCCCTACTCACAGTATTTTTTTGCTATCAATTCCTCAGCCTTTGATCTTGAAGTTTATTTAACCCAAGATATATTATTATCCAATTACTGCTCCAAATTCACTACTAAAATTTTTTCTGTAATATTTTAAAAATGAAATAAAGTACATTGATTTTATATCTTAAATACAGAAATCTGCATAGAAAAAAATTGTCATTAAACAGTTCCTTACCAGAAGAAAATATCAAAGTTCAACACATCTGTAGCTCCAAAAAGCTCTGCTGATGGATTTATTTTCACTTTACCAATCTAATAAAATAAATTTGATTTGTGACAAATAACATTTGTCTATTTAAGGCTCATAAGACAGCTTTTTGTGATTCCCATCATAAGTTTTTTCCTCAATTAAAGTTTCCGTTCATTTACGAGATGAATGCAATTAGAAAAACAAGATGTTCAGTATTCTCAGCTCAAACTCTTTTATTATCTTGTGTTTCTGATGTGCTACTGTAGCTGTTCTACACTGAATTGAACTAGATTATGATTACTAGTTAAGAACTGAAAACACTGCCACTCTTACTTCTTTCTGTAGTTATTTTATAAATAAATACTTTCAATTACAAAATTGTTCCCAGAGAAATGGGAATTATGTTGAAAGTACCCCACTGTTGCTGTAACAGTTTCAGATTTATTGAATCCTTCTCACTGTATTACAATAGCTCCTGCTGCTTTACCTGGACTGCAGAAATGCCAGGCTCCAGCTTTGTATTTTGTAATGCTTCAAAACATCTGAGACAAAAAAACCCCAAACACCAACATTCTTCTATCTTGAAGGTTTTCATTAGAATCAGAATGGAAATACTAAGAAATTTTTAATTATCCCTTTCTCATTTCCAGCAGGTAAGAGCCATGCAGCTACATTTCAGTTTTACAGTTTTCTCAGATTTTACAGGTAAGGGTCTAATTGTATTTTATTTGTATTTATTAAGGCCAACTCAAACATAACGGCACAGAGGATACAGCTGAGTGAGGCAGAGAGAAAAAACATGTTTAGTATTAAAACATCGCTGGACTTGGAGAGAGACATCCTTCCCCATCTGCAGCTATCCTACAGCTAGCGCTGTGCTTTTAAAGTCATTCTTATGAGGAAGTTTCATATCAAATTTCTTGGTCTGATTGTCATAACCATCCAAGTGTGAATACAGGCTCTGGATATGGGCTTCATCACTGTATGAAGGCATGCCGAAAATTCACGTTTGGGTAATATCACCATCCTATTGCTTATGTACTGCATTGTTCTCATTTCTTTTTCAACACAACAATTTCAAAATGAAAACTATGTGATGATACTCTTTCTTCCTTATATCTATACTGACCTTTGTACTCAAACTTTGCCTCAGTGTTTTAAATTGCTTCTTTAATTTAGTTCACAGAAACTGCAAGTTATAGCTGGTTTTCTGACTATTGCATCCCAAAGAGCAAAGACAAAAATACAAAGTACATTACTTTTTATTACAAAGGTTCCAGAGTGAAGACAAGCATTGACTTGGTTTTACACTATAAATAACTCCATTGGACACTTCTGGTGCATCGAAAGGAAGCCACAGTATTATTTATTTTTTCTATTTAATTTTTGTTGTCGTTGTTGTTAAGCACTCGATGTATGTATGCATGGAGAGGGAAAATCTGCTCCTACCTGCTACTGCTTACCCGTTTGAGTACCTAGTAATGTAAAGCCAAATATTATACACCTATTTTAATTGTAACACTGAGGTCAAAGGGATTATTTACTTCTCTAAACTAGTCCTAAATAATAAGTAAGAGAGCTAAATGATACTTAGAGATTGTTCCAAAGCAATATAAACAAAACCAGATCAACTGTCTCGCCAGTTGCTCACACGGAGATTCCAGAAAACGTATCCATAACACATCAAATTCTTTCTTTTTATTTTCATTTTTTGACAAACTATTCTTTCATGAACACAAGGGCAGGAAAAAATCAAGTGCCAGATGGTGAGCTAGGGTATTGGCTATTGGATCCAACGGCACATTGAAAGCAGCCAACATTCTCAAGGAAAGACATTTAATGATATCTGAAAGAAAAAGCACCCAATTTCTGGGAAAAGGGAAAATAGAATTAATGAAATGGACAACTGCAAAACATATCCACAAAGAGAATCACTGTGTAAGCCAAGATCCAAAGAAAGTGAAACAGGTCCAGGAGAGCTGTTTAGACAGTGACTTTTGTTATAAATTACATACACAGAGCAAGTCCTGCAAATAACCAGTTTTTCATGCCAGGACAACAGGGAGTCTGTATAGAAATTTATGCTGAATTTGTCAGAGGTAGATGACATCTTTGGCTTTTCTGACATTCTTGTCCCTGTTCTTCACTGGTATTCCCTTCACTCCTGAAAGTATTACAGAATGCTTTCTCTGTTCTATCCCTTGCCACCTTTGCAGATGCATTCACATCACTGAAATTAGCCCTCCATGAGATTCTGGCAGTTTAGAACAGCCTCAAGCAGAGAAAGAGATAAACACATATTTGTATAACTATGAAATGCCTCAGTTGAAGGTAAGCAAAGAAATTAGACTTGGAGAGTTCATAAGGGGAATGCAGATCATAAAATCCACAGACTCCCTGAGATAAAAATAATGACCAAGCACTTCAAGCCTGTAACACTGAAGATCATACAAAATGAGCTTGGCAAAGCACAATACACAAAACAGTCATTTACAAACATCATACCATGCTCAGATTAGGGAATCATTCCATATAACCTCACTGATTTGGGGATTTGTTTTATGATGGCCTGTACGGTGAATTTCCAAATACACTTTCAAATCAGACCCTAATGTAATCTCTATTTACACGCTGGACTCCTTTTCTTTTTGAGTTTCTTACCAAAACCCAGTTCCCTGTCTGAGATTTAAAAGGGCTTTAATTTTCACTATTGTGATGAGGGGCTTTTTAATTTTTTTTCCAACCACTCAAGTGTAAGTAGCGTCTTCAAACACAGTAACTCAAGCCACTGCCAGAGCGTGACTCCAGGCACCCACTAGCTTAACCAAGACAAACACTTGGCCTTTAGAAAATTAGGTAGTTCAAGTCACCCTCTCAAAATGTATTTTGAAATGTTTGTTGAACATAACAGATGCAATATGAAGATACATCTAGACTGTGATAATAAGTTTGAGAAAGATACAAGCTTCATATAGAAATCTCAGTTCTGCCTCCTGAATGTCAGAGAAAAACATTCTCTGAGGTCAGTTTATTCTCTAACTATTGATGATAGAGTTATTTTCCTTCCCTCTGAAACAGATGCTTCTGGTTCCTCCCAGTCACTGGACTAAGTGGACCACATGTAAAATAAAAAGGAAATAACATGGATACTTATGCATTTCCATTTTCATTTATGGACCTAGCAAGACAATTACCTTGTAAAATTATGTTCTTCCAATTGATATCTAATAGCTTTTTCACTATTCTTTGCACACTCCAAATTGAAGACCAGCTGACGTCCAGATGTCCCACAGCTTTAATACCAAAGAGTAGGAAGGGAACAGTACCCATTGTTATGCCCTTCTACTGTGGTACACAAATGCAGGACAGAAGAGGAGATGGAAAATCAGGACCTTGGCTGAAATTCACCCAGTGTTTTGGCTACCAAAACTGGCCGACAATACTAACAGAAAGATTTCTCTTCCCCTGAAGGGGAGCAGCTAAGTGACAACTACTTTGGGCTGCCAGGACACCTAGTAGGACTTCTGCATTTTGAGACATGATTCCTTGAGGCAATATGACTGAAGGGATGCGGCTCCCTCCAGTGCAGGGTTCTGCTTAAATGCAACACTGAGCCCTGGAAAAAGATATTAACTCATTCCTCATTTGAGCTGCCAAACGTACCAGGAATACCTGGCAGCAGCTCCCTGCCATGCTGCCAACCATTCTAGGTACACAGCTGGCTATTTCAGTGATTTCAGAAGAACTCAGAGGATTTGCTGCACAGCAGCAACAGCAGCAGACGAACAAATTCAGCATTTGATTTCTTTGCACAAAAGGCTATCCCAGATGACTTAAAACCACCCTAGCGCAGACCTCCAGAATTAAGTAATGTCCTGCATGGCCCAAGCATAGTTTCAGCTCCCTTTCTATAAATCAGACAATTAAACAACAGATACCAAGCAATTGCCTCTCCTATTTTCAGAATGCTTTATGTTCACGACACAAGCAATCCTGCAAAGCCTTGATAGGTACATTCATTATTCATGGTCTGCCATAATTATATTTGGTACTTCTAGCTTAGCCTGCAGGAGGCAGTGTCATGTGTGGAAACCAGAACTTATCAATGCTAATGAACTTTTGCAGGGATTTTGAAAAACTATGATTTCTCTTAAAAAACAAGAAATGCAAAATGATAAGAAGTTTAGCAAGAACATCTGGACAAGGGTAAAACTGGGAAGGCTGCCATCGGTTTTGAAACATGATGGTTTACCCTCAAATTTTTTTCCTTCAAGTAAAACTGTAGCCCATCTTTTAGCTTCTACTTTTATAGTGTGCATGCTCTCAGTTCTTTGCACAAATTTGCACAGGCTGCACTGGAATTTCTTAGTAGCAAGATATTTAAGTAGAAGCCAGCACTCGCCTTCAGGCTGGAGCTACCTATCAGTCACTGGCAGCATCTAAACAACCTGCTTTTGAATGTTAGAAGCAAAATAAGGTGATAAATCTGGACAGAGCTCTCTCTGCATTTTTCCTAATACAATTTCAGTGAGTAAGAATCAAGAAGGTGGCTGGCATTCATACAAACAGCACTGTTCCTATTGGTGTATATATAGGCCCAGTGACATCTCTGGGATTATAAAAAGCTAACAAATGTTAAGGCCATCAGTGCAAGAAGGAAGAGGGCTTGAGAGAACATGGTGCCTTATGGCTGTGGCAGAAACGGTTCAAATCAAGAAACTGGCAAGACTCATAAGGTTTCAAATACAAACACTCAGCTTTGAATTGAACTAGTGAAGAAAGATGATAAAACAGACACTCAGCAAAGGCTCTTTACACAATGCCAGACAAAGTTTCAGCTTTTTTTTTTTTTTAAGTCTGTTAATTTGTGTTTATCAGCATAATGAAGGTTTGGGTTGGAAAGATACTCAGAACTTAAAAGCTAAAACTGGACTGTCTACATTTCATTCTCTTTTTATTAACCATCAGTGAGTGTTCTGCACAGACACAGCCCATGAAAGTAATAATAGAGGGAAATTAATTAGATGACTATATTTCAATCATGGTGTTTTCTTGACATTTTATACCAAAGGAATGCAGCTCAAGCAGTTTGTAACTGACAGCAATGCCATGAAATTGCACTACAGCCTTGATAATTATCCTCTTCATTATATTTATAATATATAAAGAGATAAAGTACAACATCCCCCTTTCATGTTATAATAGTATGCAGTATAATGGAAGCAGCTGAAGGGGGATGTTTGTCTTACAATGCTACAGTTTAAATCTAGTGCCAAGAGTTATCGCATTAATGATGCACAGAGAAGAGCACTACAAGCAGCCATCCTTTATGTAATTATTCCATGCAAACTGTAAACATATGGGATAAATAATATACCCCAAACTTTTTTTCTTCCTCTTTACTTAATATTCAAGAAATGTCAATGACAACTCACTAGAAGGAAAAATATATTAATCTCATTTACATAAATTTCCTTCTTTGTTAAAAGCTTATAAAAAGATTGATGCCACAGAAAGGTTGGTCATTTCTTTTATATAGCAGTACCAAGCACTTGCGTACTACACAAGCCCCAAAAATTAATTGAAGGGGGAAGAGTCCTTTTGTATCCAGATGGTGACACTAAAGGAGTAAAAGTCTTATCAAGTATTATGGATAACTTTAATTAGGAAGAGTAGCAGTAAAGCAGTAACAATTCCATAAACTGGCAAACTATTTTAGATAATATTCAGAAAATGTAGTTGGGGAAGTCTCAGCTGGAACATGTCAAACATGTACAATGTTACTGTTTGCCTGTCTGCCACAGTGTCAGCTCAACTTGGTATATGAACAACAGAAGACAGCTCCAGATGGCTATGAAAGAAGTCAGTTTGTTATCTTAGTAAGGCAGAGCTGGAAATCAGGATAACTTCAGGAACAGTAACTTTGCAGGTGCTTTCAGCAGAGGCTGTCAAATTAAGCCTGTAGAGATATGAAGCACCTAAAGCTGCTATGGTGAAGAGTAACCTCCTGTCTCTGAGCATGAAGTCAGGTTATTCTCTTGCTGCGACCCCAGGAAAAGTAAAATTTATTTGACCAAGGCAACATCAGGTTCTTAGTCTGAACTAACTTATCCTAATAACATGATGATATATGTTTCCTGTTCTAGATTCCTGTTGTTCCAGTAGAGGAGCCAGATTTTTCATTTGCCGACATACCTCTAGAATTTCTTTCTTGAGTCACTGTAACAGAAAGTGGCTTACACATAAACTGAAATCCCATCAGTAACTTTACAACTTTTTCATATCACAAAAGGAATGTGAGACCATGGTATTGTGACTCTAAATAGGAGTGTTGCAGCCATGGAATACAGACTTGGACCATAATTGCCACAGTATGAGGACATTAATTTCAGGATTTCTGACTGAGGCTTATTTTTTATTATCCTTATGACATGCTTGTATGTGGGTACTCTGTGCCACTTATCCCATCAGTCAGTTTACCTGAGGTTTTGCCATATTTTAAATGGACCTGTTAAAATTTAATGGGAAAAAAAGAGCCAGAATTATTTGGATCTTTGCCAAGGTATTGTAGGAATCATAAAAGATATCTTTCTGCATTCTCAAAGCTGTGTGTTCTCTTAAATATATGTGACAGCTCCAAGTGTTTTGGTAACACATATACTTCTGCAATGAGTTTTGGGTAAATGTACAACTTCAGTCATTCACCCACCAGTTCCTGTGTCACACAGCCCAGCTAAGCCTGCAGTTTCCTGGGAGCATGAACAAAAGTCTACAGCCAAGGGTAATGCCTGCTCTGCATTGCTTGCATCTACTGCACAGGAATACAGAACATGGAGTAGGCAAGATGGTCCTGCTAAGCATATATTATACATCTAATCTGTGCAACACACTGCCAGCATGTTCTCTGCATATAACCCATAGCCATGATAGATCTGATGCTTCCTCACTACAAAAGATTCACACTGTATGTGATGCAGGGCCAGTCCACAAGTGTGTGAGAACTACAGAATTGTGAGATCTCTTGTGCACACAAGGATCAGCTCCACGCTAACAGAACATCTCTGAGGCACAATGAACCACTGCAATCTTGCCCAGTGACACACTGGAGGATAGCCTTTAAACCTGCCTAAAGTCAACCTTATCATTAGGGGAAAGCACTTTTCTGTTCTAAAACACACTATGACTCTTCAAGAATGTTCTATTCAGTCATTTATTTTCATTGTTTTTCAATGGATCAGACCAGATGATGGTATTTTAGGGCATACAAAGAATAAGGCAATACTAGCTTTTGATCCTGAAGAACAAAAGGCCAGCATTAACCTATGTGCAAAGACAGGAGAGCTGACAAAATGGGAGGGGCGGGAGTGGGGGAGAGAGAGAGAATCTGGCAGACCTTTGAAGTAATCCAAGGTCAAAAGTTTCCCCTTAAGAATATATGAGCAATGTGAACTTACCGTACCCAGGAAGCCACCTCACAAGGTAAACACTTTCAGAAGACAAGTCCTTGAAACTCTTCATAGTGTCAAAGGTTGAAATGAGCAAAGTGGCAGCTGGTTTAAGGCATTTCTCCTTTGAAATGTCCAAACTTCCTTCATTTTCAAAGACAAAAGTCCCGTTGGTATATACAAAAAAAGCCTGCACCTTGAAATAAAGAAAGGGGTTCAAGTTAAGCCTCAAGGAAAAGAAAAAACAACAAACCCCCCTCCACCCCTCCCACCAAAAACAAAAAAAAAAAGCCCCAATGGTCAGATACTTCTAAAAAATTAATATGACTTGTGTATCCAAAAATGTGAGCTACCAAAATTGCCCATTAGAACAAAATCAGAGAGTGCTTCAGAAATAGCTGAAGCGTTGAAGACCTTTCCACCCATCAGGTGTTCATTTTCTGCCTCAGCTGAATTGTCTGAGCAGCTTCCATGAACTTACCAATGTTCAGCCTGCTCACATCACTCTCCAAGCAGTTTATGCTTAGTGGATAAGTTTACACTGAAGCTGACAGCGGGTGTTCACACAAGTCCTTTTGGCAACTTAGCAAAGAGTTAATGATGGTTACCTGAAAGTAACCAAGGCATTCTCCCATTTCAAATTGTAGGATTTTATACCTTTATGTATAAACTTAAGAAAACTCAGACTTATGTGAACAACAGTACAACAATACTTCCAAACAGCTCTCACTTAAATATGCATAAACTGTTTTCATTTGCTCAAACCAAAGTTATTATTTTAATTTTTTTCATTGCTAAGTCAATAGGATATTAAGCACATGAAAAGTTTAAAGCACGTGTATAGGACGATCAGATTAGGCCTATTCACACAGGTAATATGTGAATTTCCCACTGACTTAAGTACTTAAAATAGTACATACAATTAGAAAAGAAACAAAGACAGGAAGTTTCTTTAAGTGAAAGCTTGAAGGGACATAAAGCAGGCAGCAGATACACTATCAGATTTCTTCATATGGAGGCACTGCTGCAACGGTGTTGTTTCTTCAAAGAGGTAGCCCCTCAACAACCTAAAAATATACAGATTTTCAAACATGGTGAAATATTTTCTAATATGAACATCCTAAAAAGGGGAAATCAATAAATGGCATGAAAAACTTCAAAGACGGACCTCCTGTCAATGACAGAGGTTCTTCAGCGATGTAAAGTCTTTGAAGAAGGACTCCCAGTGCTGGGAAACCTTTGAAGTGACAGAAAGCAGACATTTATAATTACAGAAAGGTGCGGTGTCCAGCAGAGATAGTAAAAAGATATAACTGGGGCATGTGTGGGGGAGGTTGAGTGGTGGCTTGGGCCCGGAGTGACCCTGTTCACTTGAAGCCTAATAGCCTGCAAGGTCAACTCTATATCCATATGAAAGAGACAATTTGTGAATTGGAGATGTGGGTAGGGCTTAGAAACCAAACTACTGCAGCTTTCACACTTCAGGCATATGTTTATTAAACAAGGCATCTCTCTCTTTTCTCACTACCTCGATTCCAGCACACACATTACCACACAGCCCATTCTCACTTTGCAGCCTACAGTTCCCCTGAGGAGAGAGAGAGGCTTGTTACGTCCATTGGCTCAGAAGCTGGTTTGAAGTGAGGCAGTCCAGCTTTACTTATATTTATCAGAATATTTTTCATGAGTATCATTTCTTCCTGAAAATTTTGCTTTTGTCTTCTCACACGATTCCTGGCTATTTTTTGATAAAGTGATAAAGAAATACAGAGAAGTGAAAAATTATATTCTGGAAGAAAACTGAACTGTCTGGATTCTGGAGTTCTCTGAATTGTTGTCTACTTGAAAGGAAAAATATGAAAGTTTAATTTACATGAATAGATTTTTGGTTTCCCCTCAGACTACAAGGCAAGTCTCTGCTTGTTTTTGTAGCAGAGTAAGGTTTGCCCATACTCTGAGTAGTCCGAATGGTAGCATGGTATTGAGCTCACACTAGTGTGTCCAGCTGAGAGACAGAGTAATAGCTCACACTTGTCCCTATCTTTCATATATTCACAGATCCTGCTTGTCCTAAAGCACAGGGACAGTCTCTTGCTTATGCCCCAAAGATCACATAGCTACATCCCAAATATTCATTTTTAGTTTTTTCCCTGTCTGTGACATGCTAAAAACAGGAAAAGAAAAAAAAAAATCAGCATCTGATGCCAGCCAAGATTTTCTGGGAAGCTGAAATGAAAGAAAAGACAAATAAGCTAATCAGCAGATGCTGCCACCTTGTTTGAGTTCACTTGGTCTTTCTTGTATAGCTGGACCAGGGTCTGGAAGCAGGACTGCCCACAGTCGGCTAAAATGGATCCGCCAGTCAAGAGGTCTGGATTGTTCTGCCCTGGTGTGAGGAAGACATCAGAGCATCTTGTTCCACAATGACCTATAGCTCCACTTGTGAGCTTCATGAAAAGCACAGTCTTGCATAGCTAAGTACTTCCAAGCAAAGGCTGGTAGAAGATGGCACCCCTTAAACCCTGTCAAACCATGACAACCCTGATTGAAACACATGAGCAATGATGCTGGATAACTTTTACACGCACACGGCATCCACAGATCTCAAATCAGTGAGTAACCCTGTTTATGAATGTGAAAACTGAGGTCCTGGACAGAAACTCCGTCTGGCTCTGTAGAAAATGAAGTCTTAGCACAAACATACCAACACTTATTACTGCAGGAAATTTGGAGTAGACAGCACTGAGTCTATTTTTGCCTTCATATAACCTTCAGTCCTAGGTTAAGGTCAGAACTAGAGAAAATAATACCAAAGTCCAATGCAGTCTTCAGAGAATTGCTGAAGCTTATTTTGTTGAACTCTTCTTTTGCTGGCCAGACAGCAACCATGTAATTAGGATAACTATGCAATAGTGTTTTAAGGGAGTGCTATAGAGAAAAACTCAAACTACAGTACACATAAAAGCACTGTATTTGTTTTCTCATGCATCAACAGTTTAGTTTTTCTTCTGTTCAGGAGGTTGGCCTGAAGGGAATGGAAATCACAGAGATTATTACCTTTTTATAACTATCTTTCTAAAAGTTATGGCATCGGCTACATGAGGTGTGTAGTAAAAAGGAAAAAAATATCCTAAATACTAATGGAGAGACCGTATGGAAACTAAGAAGCAATTATCACACAGACAAAATTTTTAAGAGTAGTGATGAAATTAAACATTATTGCCAGAAGATGTTTACTAAAAATATCTTTCAGGTCTTTCAAAATATTGCTTGGAGGATTTGGCATGACAAAGAAAGCAGATGTCAGATAACACATAACACATCAAGAAAACAATAATATATTCTGAGCTTAAGAGTCCTGCTGGTGGTATGGGACAAAAATATGTCTGGGCAATCTGAAATAGCTTTTAAATAAAACAAAACTAAAACAAATTCAGATGTTTTGAAATGGCTACATAACATGTAAATTTTGTGCTACAAAAAGTTAGGCAACAAACAGAATAAACTCAGCAAAACTGATATTACCCAAATGCAACAGATACATGGAAATTGTTTTCTGATGTGTAGTATTCACTATTTGTGTGATATTCATTATAAGATTCAGACTACCTGAAGCATGATACACAGCGCTGATTATACCACACCTGTTAAATGCCAACACTTTCATAAAATAAGCACCCTAAACCACAGCTGGACATCATCACAAAGAAGAGGGTGCAAATGTAGAGAGTTCTTTAAACTGAGGAGTGAGGATACCTTCACCATGGCTGCTTCAAGATGATCCTTTTGCATGCTTAGCAGTACAACATTCAGTGTGTCCTGGCACATGAAACAACATGGAAAGACCTGCCCCCATTACCTGTCTTTTCTCCTATTTGTCCCTGTTACCGGGCTCCCTCAGGAGTCACATACAAATTGTTCCTCACTCTCACATGCTGGATTCTGGGTTATTTCCATAGTCAGTTTAGCAGACTACAGACTACTAAGAGAAGCAGCTTTCCCCCTGATTAGAAGGAGGACATGGTGCCTGCCAATGATTTGAATTGCAGCAGCAATGCACCCTGGACAACAGCACAATACCAGAGGTCATTTTACCATCGGAGCCATTTGGGTAATGTCTTATTTGCAAATAAGACCAGAGGAAAACAAAATTATGTTTAGTGCACTAACTACACACAGGGACATCCTTTATGTACTGCAAGAAAAGGATCTAAGTGACCATTTATAGTGGAACCAGCAGTGAGGACTTGAAAATAGAAGCAAAACACCCTGAATTTAATAACATAAAACAAACCATGAGCAGAGAGCACTATGATTCAGAAGAGGGAGGTTGGTACTGGTACCAGCACTAGTATTTCTGGTAATTGGAAAGACATAAAGGCTCATTTCAGGGGCACTGCTATTACTTGTGTTATGGGTAACAGGAATTAATACCAGGCTCAGTGGGCAGATCAGATGGACTACCTTACTCATGTATTTAAAAGAAAAAAATCATCACATTTGGTCTAGTCTAAAGATCAAAAGAAAGAGTAGTATAGAATGACCCAAAGTTACATTCCTGATTGATATTCCGGGTTTTTATTGTAGATGATAATAAGTTTGGTGAGTTTGCCAAGATGTCATCTTTGTCATATTCCTTTTTGCTGTTCTTTCCTTATATTTTCCCTGAGAACACAAGAATCAGATTTATGAAAAATGTATGCTGTTGTCAAGTACATACAAGAAATTTCTGTGAAGTGTTAACTAAGAAGGACTTATCTGCCAAAAATTAAGTATATATTTGTTTTTAAGTACTTTTTATTTTCATTCTACTGTGGGAATCATCAAAATATGATAATATATTGTTTAAATTCCAAACTTCAAATATAATAAACTAACCTAAGACAGGACTAATGCTGGGAACTCAGTAATTCTTCTTAAACCCATTGCATTTCAGGCACCTCTCAAGCTCCCAAATGCATTTCAGACTCTAGAGATGTCTCACAAAAAAACAACCAACCAAAACCAAAAAACAGACTTTTCATTTCTTTTCAAATATCAATCAGAGTACATTACTTACTTCATTTAATAGCCTTTTCCAAACAGACAGGAGCTGCACATTATGAAAACTTGAAATGCTATATTAGCAGCTAACAGTGTCAATCTATAAAAAAATGGACATTATAAAACTTCTCCAGTAGAGATTCATTGATCATATTTGATTCTATCAAGTAACCCCCAATATATATAGTTTCCATAATAAGTTCTTTAAAAAAAATCAATAGAAGAACATGGATGATACCTCTAGTATTTATGCAACAAACCAAAAACAGGAGAGAATCCCTTGCTCTGACAAGTGCATTGTGTTACAGCCTCATCCTGCAAATGTGCGAAACCCAAAGTCAGTAATTGCGAAACTAATTTTATCAATATTAGTAGAACTAAATCTACTTTTTAATATTAACTGCTTAGCAAGATTGACTTGATACATGAAATATAACAGAAAGGAGAGGATAAAAGTCACCACGGAACAAAAAATGTTAATCAATTTAGTTGCATCTTTCTCAGGATTTTTGCTGTTTCTGGCTCCAGTCTGTGTGTCCTCTGTGAAAGACAACTGAGTGTTTAAAATGAAAAGCAGTGGAAAAGAGTAAGACTTCAAAGACCACAGCATCGAGATTTCTACAACTTTCCAGGCATCAAGTATTAAATGGATATTTAACTATTTAGCAATAAAAAGGCAGCAGAAGATGGCAGATGATATAGGGCAGGCAGACACCAGAACTTTCTGGAATAGCAGAACACAGTAAGGCTTCTTAAATGGTGCTACATGGAGGCAGCTGAACACTCCTGCACTCCATGGTATGGACGGACCCAGCTCTGAAGTGCAACCCAGAAAATCCCTGCAAGTCCCTGTAAGCACTGATGTGTTTTGCCTGCAAGTGTCCTAGGAACACCTTAAAACTTGTCTCTTCACTCTGGGCAGGTCAGTGCTTTGACTTAGGATCCACAGACTAGAGAATACACTATGGGACCAATCCAATATGCAAATCTCACTAAACACAGCAGCAGCTAAAAGTTCCCTCAAAAACTTGAACAACAAGGCTCACTGTCACTCTTAGTCCCTTAAGACTACAGATCAGCAGCCACTGTGTTTATGCAGGATCTGGAGGATAGCAACATTGCCTTCTGCACCAAAGTGATGCCTACTGAGGCACCCTAGCCAACAGGATTGTTTAGAATTAAGTGATTATCCACCTACACATGTCTAACTATTCTTATGTGCTTTTATGGAGAGCACAGGGGCAGGGACACCAGTCTCCAGGCCATTTAATGCTGTGCTGCTCCCTGAGCATCCGGTCCACTGAGCAGCCACACTCACTTCTCTCTGTCTGCAGGGTCCCTCTTTCCTCCAAAACCAGGATGTAGCCATCCCATGACAAAAGCCTGAATCCCACACCCCACATGAGTCAGATCCCAGCCCGGGTGTGCACTTATGTCCGGGCAGCTCAGGTAAGTGTCTTACAGTCATACTGTGTCTTGGCAATGGCAAGGACTGCCCTTCCTCAGGGACTGTGGGTGGGTACAGACCCTAAGAGTTAGGAGGTTTTAGCTCCTGTGATGAGTAGGGTTGTCTATGACACAAGGCAAAATTAATTCAATTCCCACAGCTGCTAAATGACAAAGACTTAAGAGATACCATTCCTTCACTTTGAAGGATAGCAGGGTACAGAAAAGGAGGAGAAGAGGGGAGCCTCATCCTAAAGAAAGAATGGCTACTTGGACTCTCCTCTCTGCTGTATTTTTTCTTTTCTAAAGAGAAACCACATGGTCCCAAAAGCCACAGAGAAAAAGGGAAGCAACAAGGGAGCAGAAGGTTGTTCTTCTGTATGCTCTAGTTTCCTTGTGACTAACAGCAATTTGTTATGTTGCAGGAAAACTGGGCATCTAGCTGGAGCCCTCCTGCAAAAATCAGGACCAGAAGTGTGTAGGTCTTTGACCTTACCTGATTTTCAAGGGCATTTTTCTTAGCTCTTTTGCAAACTGTGTTATCTCAATTTCCGTTGCAGTATCAGGCTAAAAACCCAAGCACCAAATTTAGATATCTCATAGACTGTTTCTTTTTTTCTCTTTTACTATCAATACTATAATACAATATATTCAGAGTCTAACTTTGAGAGGGTTTGGAATTAACCTGTTCAAATTGTTATTGTTTGAAGAGCATGCATTTTTCTAGGAATCCCCTACCTCTTATACCCATAAACTATGCACAGTATGGTGAGCATCAAAGGAAGCAGATCTTTTTCAGTAATACATCGTATTCCATAAATCAGCTTGAAAGGTATTTTCCAGCTCATTTTGATTTTTATGCTTTCTTTTTTCTGCTGCTTGATGTAAAACTGACAAAGTAAAACTGACAATAAGGTGCAGAAAGATACAAGCTTTCTGGTACAGAGGAGTAAATATTTCTCCCAATGTAGTAATTTTCACTTTTATTATCATTAACAAACTACAAAACTATGCAAGTGGAGGAGCCAACATGCTAGTAGTGTACTTCTGGATGTTCCTTTACTGCTATATTTTTACAAGTACTTCTATATTATCTTTAGAAGATCATGTAAGTTAAGACAGTATCCACTACACATATTGGGCATCCTCTAGGCCTGCAGTCCAATACTTTGAGCAGGACATCAACAATTGGACTGTGAAGGATAAGACAGACTACTCTCTTTGAGTCACTAAACTCTTATCACTCAGAAGCCAGTATTTTCTACCCCATAGCAACACTGGACTGCAGTTATTGCCTGCTCTCTAGCACAAAACAGCTGCATTTGCCGTGTCGAACACAGATGACGAAAGAATGCAAATGTCTAGCTGGGGGCAGCAATGTAAATAAGGCCACTGCTTGAGTGGAGTGAGGAAACGCTTGGGGGAGCAAATCCCTAGGGGAGACTTGATGCCTGAGCCGGCAAAGCTGTGCAACTAAACTGTATTTGTCCCAAAATGTCCACAAGATCAATTTTTCTTTGACCCACTCTTTATGAATCCTCGCCATGTAAACCTCCCCAGTCTTTTTCACAGCACAATTAAAGAGAAGGTTGTCATTATTCTCACTTCAAAGTGTATTGCTAGTAATATGTTTGTTACTGAAAGCAGCATCATAAAGTGATGAAAAAATTATTTTAATTAGAAAATTACTGTGGGTTTGGTTTTTTTTTTGCTATTCAGCCTTTATCTGTCTACAGTATGCTTTTTTTTCCTACTGTATAAAGACATCTAGCATTTGGAGTTGTTTTACATAAATTATTTTTGAAAGGAATACACATTATGAATCACAAGGGTTTAAAACTATAACTGCATTTCCAGACTCATTGAAACTGCCCCAAATTTAGATATAAAAGCTCCCTGGGTAAAACCTGTCAAGATCCTTTTATAAAGAATTTAAAAAGCCATTAAGATTTAAGACATTTAAGACATTATTAATTTATTTCAGCATTTGTGAGATGTAGCAAAACTGTAGCTATAGCATTTTGTTTTCATGTGTAGCTTGTAGAATTTATTCATCATAAGAAGGCTCTTTTTTTATTGTTTTCACAAAAAATTTTTTCTCCACATTCTTTTAGATACAGACTAATTTGTAAGAGCATTTTGTTTGACTGAAATGGGCAGCAATTTAATTTTCTTTTTGCTTCTTTAATGTATCAGCAGAATCAGTTAGATGCTGCAAATTACTAAGGAATAATAATATCCAGAGAAAATTACCGAAATAAAGAGTAAATAACTCAGTGTTAAAGAAGAATTAATATAATGGGATCACTCAGAAACTATCAGGATCATTAATGAAATTAACGTATAACCCATACTAATTTAAAAATTCAGTTAAAGGCTACATTTAAAATTACTAAATGTCAGGGGAAAATATTTAAATTATGAAAATTATTATAAAGCTCTGACTGGAAAGTACCCATTTACACAAGCCTTAAGTCATCCATTGAGTCTACATGCATTGATACTCACACTATATTATTGAGCAGGAAATTAAGGGAAATGGGTTAGTTCCATTTACTTTTAAATATAGTTACAATACAAATAAAGATACAAATACACTTTTACTTTATTTCTTGTATTAGCTCCATCTTACTTTTATGATAAATACTTTTAAATTAATATGATTTTCTGAAATATATACACTTGTATATGTACTTAAGGGATAGATTTACTAACAACATGTTTAATGAGTGGGTGATAGCAGCATTTCAGGGATGAGGCTGAATTGCTGCTGGGTTCTTTGAATTCTTCTCCTTCATCCACCATACACTTACATCCACTCCCTTTCCACCCCTTCAAAGCACATGCAAACACAACTATTTGTGATTCACTGACCAAGTTTTCTGTGCAAATACCAGCAAAATTTTTGAATATGATGTTTAAAAACTAACAAAGTTTTTTTTGACTGTACTCTACAAGGATGTTGGCAAACAGTTAAACACTGAGAAGGGGGCCTAGAACACCTGCTACTGGGGAGAGACTAAAGCAACTGAGGAGATGATTAATATCTGTCAGGATCACAAGATGACATCGCAAGCTCATGGATGTATTGACTGATGTTCAGTGGAGAAAAGACAGGATTTTACCCACAGTTTATGGGAGTTTAGGAAGAAAAGTTTATAGATAGAAGTAGCACCAGTTATTTGAGTCATTAAATAGCTGAAGCTACAAAAGCTTTCTTTCCTTTACACAATTAACTGGAGGATTTCCAGCCACTTGAAGTCTGTCAATCAAGTTCGTGTGTCTTCACTAAGCTCATACAGCTCAGCCAAAACCAACAATGGAGCAAGCAGGCCAAATTGTAGGGTATGATTATGACAAAAGTCTAAGCAATTCTTTTTTCAATCCTTTCTTTTAGATATAGAGTCTAATTCTGATAATTAATTCATATTGTGCTTCACTGACATAGAACTGCCAAATTTAAAATCCTGGAAATGCTACTGGTAGATCTACTTTCTCCCATAATGGTCCCTGTGTCTTCCCTAGTTAAGTTTATGTTACTGTCCAATGTATTTCCTATTTGTCCCAAGCACAAGAGAGAACTGAAGGTGGCAGAAAAGGAGTTGAAAACATAATACCTTTCAGAGTTCTTTATAAAATCAGTCCAATGGGGACAATAACGTAAATAAGGCCTCTGTATACTGTACACCAATTACAAACAGTATTTGCTGTCAATGACAACCTTATGGACATCTCCAAAGTCCTTTCACAGTTACAACAAATTGCTAAGACACCAAAAAACAGATGAAAAAGTCAATAAACGTGAAATTTAAAGTAGCTTGTTGACCTCAATGGATTTATTCCAAAGTTAGAACAGCAAAACTACAGCCAGACTCCAGATACACACGACAAATTACTGGAAATAATATCTTTCAGATGTCTGGATGGAATCTCTAAAGCCTCTTCAAATATAATCAAATGAACACTCCTGGTCAATCATAGCACTATTAAAACATACAATTGGAATGGTCATGGTCTCTCAAATATAATTGATTTTGTCCAGTTTGTGAAAAGAAACATTTTGGGAGATAAGTAGAGTTGAAAGGAGTTTTGTATTGGATTTTTCTGTTGTTGTTTCAGGTGACCTCATGATGTATTTCCAAATCTGGAACAGTCTGTTCTTTTCTTTTAAAAACAAACTGAAAAAAAATGTAGCTTTAAAAACAAAAACAAATCTACAGGAAGACTTTACTGAGTGTATTTCTCCTTCATTCCTTGTGAGATGATCAAACAGTAGGTTTTCTTTTAAAGAATTCATTGGCTTTCTTATAGCAACTATATTTGATTATCTTTAATGTACTTTAAAGATATATTAAAAATGTGGAACTGAGGAAAGAAAGGAAGAGAAAGGTTATTACCACAATATAGGTCATCTTCTGGTCACAAATTATTTTGCTGTCCAGGGAAGTTTACAACTTCAATTCTTTGATGGTGCATTAAGGAAAATAAAAGTAGTTATTAACACAAACACACACATGTATATATGAGATGAATCGTGTACAGATATCATATATATGTATGAGATGAATCATTAATTTTCACTAGCAATTTAGTCATATCAATTACTGAATTAATAACTATCTGTCTTGCTGTCAGGATGGGACTCTACTCCAGTTCAGATAAAGCTTTACAGATGCAACTTCCATAAAAAGCAGGGGAAGAGAGAGAAGATGAAACAATAACATATTTTCTCTGCAATATGCAAACTTAGCTAGAGAAGAACCCAACAGAACAGGGTTGAAGCCAGGTTTTTTAAATGTAACTGTGCAAAATACCAAATGCAAAGTCCAGACTGTGAGGTAAATCACCGCCCGTCCCTGACAATCAGAGAGCAAGCAGAGCAGGAAGCAAACAGCAAGAGGTTTCTTTGTTCACAGATCCAAGGGCTTCCTTGCCAGTTCTCATTGCACATCACTCTGCTTTCTCCTTCACTCTCTTTGCTCTGTCCCAGAGCAAGACAAGCAGTTATTCTGCAGGTAACACTGTTTTTCCATCCTTGTCTCTGCAAAATCCTTCCATACATATAAGTAAGCTTCTCACTGACCTGCCATATGGTTTTTCTTTTGCATTCCCAATCAATTCAGTTTTTTACTCTAAATATGAATTTTCCTATAGCTTCTATTCACTCTTCATTATCAGGTGGTTGTCAGAGGTTGCTTTCTTTGAAATCCCCGTCCTAACAATGACATATGAGAAGAATACAACTCTTGGCAGGCATGTTTAGTAACAGACTGAAAGCAGACCTTAGAACAGAAAAAGATATAAAGGGACAGAGTTTGTAAAACCCAATAACAAAACAAATACTACATCTAAAAATATTTCAAGTAATGTGGGCCTCAGAAGGAATCAAGAGCTATCATTTTTAAAAGCTCCAGGTTAATTTTTAAAATACTATTAGAAGCATGTATGATTTTTGACCTTCTAACTGGAAAGGTATGAAATATGGTTAAATTTGTTTAAAAGGCAGTTTAAACTTGTTAAAAGGCACTAGTGGCACCATTGCACTGAACTGGTCTGCAGTCAAGTCCCAGGAAGGACTGTGCCTTAATTCCTGAATTTCCCCTGAGCTCTCTGGTTACTTCACTAATTCCTGCTTGAGTTTACTATTGGAAAAAATGGGGGAAACCATGTGGATTTGTGCTGGACCTCACATAATTCCTTGACTTCACAAAGCTTCCACTGGATTTGAGTTCAGGGGTTTGCAATTGTCAAGGCAGAATTTTATCCAAAAGTGTTGGCCCATAAGTAGTTGATAAACATAAATACCTGATGGGAAGTTCTATGACTTCAGAATGGGTAAGGGATAAAATAAGTCAGAATAACAGGGCTAAATGAAGAGAAACAAAATTCAGACAAAAGACCACAGGTGAACAAGTGTGACCATTTAGTGTGCCTTCACTTCAAACCAGAACCAAATAAACCAGCACTCATCTCAAGCAAAAAGTACCTGAAAAAAATATGTAAAGAAGCAAAGTATAAAAAAGTAGCTGCAAAAATCACTAAAATATGGGGTCTTTCATGAAAATTAACACCACGTTAATGCTAATAGGTATATAACACTGGAACGATTTATACATTTGCAGTAGAGCAACACAGATGAGAACTCTCTTTTCTCTGCTTTAGCAACATTAAAATAATTACTTATAATAATACTGTTTACCAACCTTAATGCATGTACAGTATATCAAATATTGCTCTGCCTCACTGTGAGACTGTCTATCCTTCCTCCTTGCCTGCATCTCATCCAGCCCAGACTTTCCTCTCTGCCCCAGCCCACAACTACTGCTGCTTTACTACCAGCAAGACTCCAGCACATCCTGACCCCAGGATTTTACTATGGAAATTTTTATCATTCCTATATGTCTGGTCTTTTCTTGTCTCTTTGAGCTCATCTTTATCATAGTCCCACCGTGACAGTCCCCTATCTACAGGAAGTCCGATTTCTACAACTACACCAACTTGTTAGTGATTACTGCCCTGAACCCAGACTAGATCTGCCATTTGCGAAGTTTCCCTCAATGTTTTGTTCTGTCAGCAGCCGTTTCCTCCACTGATTTCACTGTTCATTTGGTTTTCTGTGCCACTGCCCTCGTGTGCAGAACTCCCTGACAGCTTACAAAAAGAGGCCTTTTTTCCACACCACCATAACTTGCAGACTCTCCTACTGCCTCATTCCTCTAGGGACTTCCAAACCTAGCAGGCATCTGACTCCCCTAATTGCCCTGTCATAGAAAAAGCCAAAGTAAACGCCTTTCAAGCAGCTCGTAACATTACCATCCAAGGGAAGTAGTCAAGTTCCTATTGTCTGAATTGTTTAAACCAGACAGTACAAAGCATCACACAGTACACATGGGGAAAACCCAATATTCACGAGGGATTAAACTTGGCAACCTAAAAGGTGTTTTCTGTCTCCACTTTTTGTGATATCCTGAAGTGCTTTCCTGCTTTAAGGTAGAAAATGGCACTTGGAGGTGAATCTTTCTTCCAATGTAAATAATGGCTCTAGGTTACATCATGCAGCTTTACTTCCTTGCCCTAGGTATGGATCTGCAAGTGTCAGTTCAATTATCCTTAGTAGTTTTATTAGTTATTCTTCTAGTACCTCTGAAGGAACTACTTTTATTTCCTGCTTAATGTACTGGAGTGATTTAACAGAGCAAAATCATGTCTCTGAAGCCACCTTTAAGAAACTGGTCTCTCCAAACCGTATGCTGAATGTCACAGTTCTGGTCACCCCTCAAATTCTGTTCTGCCTTCTTTGCCAAATGCTGATGAATTGGCACGCTTCCATGAGCAGAGAGACAGGACAGCACTGCTGGGGAAGGCATGGGGAGCATACACATTTGTGTACCACATGGAAATGTAGATGCCTAAGGAAGCACAGAGTAGGAGCATGTCAGATCCATAACCAAGCAGTACCTTTTTCCCCACAGACACGGAGTGCAGGAGGAATGACTCCAGGGTCTCTTGGCTCCACAGTCCCTCTCCGACCAGATGGGTGTTTTCTTCACACATGCAAACCTTCAGGATTTAGCCAAAGTATTCACCCTATGACCAGAAACAGGTTAGATCTAAACTGTAACTCCTATGATTAGCCTTCACAGCCTTCATTTTATCATTTTAAACCCTAATATTTACATTTACATCTAACTCAACCACTTTCCAGGCTCTTAGGTTCATTTGTGCACTGGTTTTAATTTTTTCTCTCAGGTGGTTAAGCAGTTTCAGCTGCTGATAGAAGCAAACAAGCCAAAAAGCCAGTGAACATGCCAAAGGGAGCACAGAGCTAATATCCTGTAGCCTTTACACATCTACTGAGGCTTTGTGTAAATTGTAAGGCCTCTTGTTTTACTGCACACTGTTGGCATAGTTAGAGCAGGAGTCCTGTAATGTCAGCCAAGAGGACCCACACACAGTCACTGAAGCCCCAGGAAGAAAAGAATTAACAGCCTTCAAAAGTGGAAAAGTTTTAAAAAGAGATATTTAAAAGGTTTGACTTGCAGCCAAGTGTTAAACAGTAAATATAAGTTTTAAGTGTCTTAACGATTGAGATGAAGTATCATAATTCAGCAGCATGGAACGGGACCTCTTACTGGGAGAAGCTAAAGAAGAAAAATGAACCAACACAAAAGGAACCCCCTCTAGGGAAGATCTCACACATTTGGGTCTGGAGTCTAGTTAGAGTAGGCCAAAACCTGATACTTTTATCTCCAACCTTTGACCCTGACATCTGGAAACTTAGTTTGAGTCAAACAGAAGGAAGTTTTCTTTTCTATTTCAAATACTTTATAGAAGAAAAACTTCAAGTATCTACAGTCAAGTCTGTTAGTACAAACCACTTCTATTTGTGCACTTGTAGTGAACTCTAAAATATGGAACATTTGTGCAGGAAATGCATGCGTCAGAACTTTTGGGAAAAGAGAGTAACTTGGTGAGACTGGCACATTGTTCGATGCTTGTATGGGATCCAGATAACAGCCCAGATAAACATCTCCAAGGGGGTGCTGAAGAGTATAAAAGGTCCAGTTCCTTTGATGTTCTTAGATGTTCTCATTTAATAGCTATCAGCCCTGGTGCCAGAAATAACAACATGTTTAAACATTCTGTATCAAAACACAAATTAAATTCATTTAGCGTAACCTGTTTCCAAAGTTAATTTTCATCTTTAGCTGGAACACTAAGTGTGATGTAACTCATGTTCTTCCTGGCAGTTATTTTCATTATTATGTTTATTACTCATTTAAGAGATTTTTTTTTTTGAACAGAGGGATTAATGAATTTAGACTGCACATTATAACATCAAAAGCTTTGGTTTCAAATAAGCCCATCTGAGCTACAGGAGATTTTCTCCCCTTATATGAAGCTAAACAGCAACTTCAAAAACATATCTCAGTTATAGTATTATTTTCTAGTTGACTGAAGTCATGGGTTTTATGTCAACCTGTTACATTTGCATATAATAAATGACTACTTATTTGTATTGTCCAAGTGACTGCTTTAACCCACAATCTGTTTAGAAGTCAGATGCTTTCTGCAGATACTTGTTCTCTTCTCAGGAGGATTTATGATCATGTGAAAGAACAAGAATAATAACAAAGGGACCTCTTTTTCAGGATTCAAATGATTGTTTGAGATCAGATCATCAGAAGGGGGGAAGACACATGCAAGAAATTTTACATCATGTTGTTCAGGTCAGTAAGAATAAAATGGGAAATAAAGAGCACAACATAACATTTAGCAAAAATATTTCTAACCTGATATGTTCCTTTTGATCACTAAGCCTTCTGCTTATAAGTGAATTTTTTTTTCATCTACTATTGATTAATGGCAAATTCTCATGGGATGTGCATACAGAGGTCTCAGAAATCAGCCTGACTTTATGAATGAAGGCAGAAATCTGCAGAATTTTCTGTTCAGTAGAGCTCTCTAGGATATCTGAAGTCCCTCATCAGTTATTTTAATAGAAATAATAGAATATTGCTTAACATGTTGGCCAAAATACTAAATTACTCCATGCAAGATAATTTCCTTTATTTTCACTGAGTCTTGAGAGCTTTGCAGAACTGCTTTTAAAAGTTAAAGGCCCTGCCTCTGCATTTCCCCATGTGGACAGAACACCTCTCACATCAGTGGAAGATATAGGCCCCAGCTAAGGAAATTATTTCAAAAGCTTCACCTTTTATTGTGCAGAGAATTTTACTGTGTTTGAAGGAATTCAATCACTAGGAAGCAGCAACACACATCTGCAGTCAAAACCCAAGTTCCATCTCTGAGACTGTTCGAAATTCACTCATACATCTTGAAATTACTGTGGATAAACACTCCGAAAGACCGGATTTTTTAGAAAAGATCAGGAAATTCCTCTTTGGAAGCAGGTACATGCATAATTGTCTCCGGTCTAGAAAACAGGCACCCTTGCAGGAAATGTAAGCAAGCGGAAAATAGCTCTGTCATTTTGAACCACGAAAACAGAGGAGTTCTGCTCCACATTGTTTTACACAAGACTGAGTAAAACATATTTGCAGTTGCTGAGATTTTCATCCTGCCTCTCAAAATCACCTCCCATACTAGAACAACTAACAGCACTGCACGAAATGCCCCTCCTGCTTTCCTTCCTGGTCTCAAACCGCCCCTATATGTCTCTTCATGTGGAATTGTCTACTAGCCTCTTACAGCTCTATTTGCCACAAAGGTGGTCTAAAAGAAAAAAGCACACAACCACTAAAACACGCACTTCAGCAACACAACCAGACCACCCCAGTTAATATTTACCTCACGGTAAAGTAAAAAGGTCTTATCTTTGGGCACTTCACCTGAGGTAGCAGACTGCTCTTCCCCTTACCTCATCTTCTGGTCCTCACAAAAGGCTGTCCTGTTGAGATTGTCATTCATGAGTGCAGTTGGCTGCTCTACAACCAGCAAGCCTATTTCCATAGCTCTGGCTGGCATGGCATTAGGCTCATCATTCACAAGTAACTCGGGCTCTAAGAGGAAAGCCATGCTAAACAGCTTAAAGATTTTCGTTAATAGAACAGCATTCACATTTTCTCTCTTGAAACCCAGAGCTGTGGCAGATGATAATTTTCAGGTTTGTAGGTAGGCTGTAGTCACTGATGAACATACTCACAGTACCTAGACCCATTACCAATCTCTACGATTAATTCTTTTCAAGTCTTACATCAGCATGCTCCAATCATACAGTGCCCAGAAGATGAAAGGTCAGGTGGCCTTTTGGACAGTGATCCATTCTTCAATCTGTTATACAAGCAATGTAAACTGCTCAGATGGCGAAGTCTTGACCTGTTTTATTTTACATATAAGTGTTGGAGAGAACAGGAAAAGCTGATACAGAAATTAAGGCAATCAAGGAAAAAATGCAGGAATAATTTGACACTTTAGTATGATATTTGATATAAATTGATATTAATAAATTGATATTTTAGTATACAGGAAAACTAGGTAAAATTATATAGATAGATTTAATTCTCTGTTTTCTTCACAAAACAAATAAATAGCACAAGTGCCAAGTCAGATGGGTTTTTCAATTTCCTAAATTTTCTTATGTCTTAACTCTACAGTACAGCAAGGGACATATTCTCCTTTTGAAGCCCAAACCTAGCATTAACATTTATGGGAGTTATACACACATCAAAAGAAAAACCTACTTTAGGCAATTTATAATCTGAATATTTTTGCTCTGACCAGTGCAATTGCAGAATTTATATAGAGGAAACTGCAAAAATTTCTTGTGTTATTTCTGCTGCTGCTGAATACGTGTATGGTGGGGGAAAGAGAGGAGCTAGAGAGCCAAAATAAGAGAGTGACAGAGAGAGTGAGAGAGAGAGAGAGAGAAAACGAGAGAGAAGGAAAGAGAAAGAAACACAGTCCCCAGATGTGAAAATCCTTTGAAACAGTTTCTATTCTTTTTGGAATGTTTTTCTTAGCCTTTTGGGGACCAACACCTTATTTTGCATATATTTAGAACTGTGTGTAGAATGTTTCCCTTTCCAGCAAGACCTTTTCATTTTTTTTGCCCACTTAGAGAATGTGTACATGGCACAAGTTCAAGATGTTTAAACTCTTTGTACATAATGCCCTGAAGTACTTATACTCTCTCCCATTTTTTCAGTGCTTTCTGTTCCAACAAATTAGTGTATGGTCCCATCACTATTTTGTGATTAAAACCCCTTGATCTTTACATGCACAAAAGGATTCCTTGGTCACACATTCCTATTAGAGAGGGTTGATTAAAGGAGTCCCTTATTCTGATCCATTCCATTCCTTTCCAGTTTAATCTTTTAGAGAAATAGCTCCACTTCCTTTTCCTTGCTTCTTCACTTGACTATTTTTAATTGATTTTGCCATACATATTCTCTTTTATCTGATGTGGAAATTTAAATTTAGCAAAAAAAGTAAACTTAAGCTCTTCTTTAGAGGAGTGAGGTGATTCTGTGACCATTTAACAACATTCACTGTAAATTCATCTTAAATTTGGTCTTGGCCATAGGGCCAAAAATCCCTGCTGAGAACCTCTTGGATTCAGAAGGTCAGCAAATCAGAGATGTTTAAAAAAATATTCTGGGCTCCACAAATAAACAACTTTTCAATGATACCATGTTTCTTCGGCGAATGCGCTTGCTGCTATTCAAGGCAAGACTTGCAAATCTGATGGCATGACTACATGGGAGCTGTCAGTTTGTACTGTGAAGGACCTCGGTTGTCTTCTCTGTAAACCACATCTCAACAGCCCTCACTCAACAGAGATGCTACCACCAGCTGGTATTGGAGTTTTATGCATTTGCAGCACTAAACCCCACAATTTCCCAACTCCACTTCTCATTATATTGTTTAGACCCTCAAAAGGGGCTTTATTTCATGAGCTGTAGAGTAAATAAACCCCAACAAAGCATTGGCCTTACTGTGGCTATATTGATCTGGTCCCCTATTTAAAGCTGTCTTGGGTACCTCTACATTCTCCTGGCATCTACAACAAGGACCCTAATTTAGGCCATTGGCTCAGGCAACAGATCTTTCCTATAACACATCTTATGTCACCACCTATTTTTAGAAAAATGAGACCTGATGCACGGTCATTTGAACAGTTTGGTACTGCAGATGTTTTCAATACCTGTTTATGGTTGTGAAATATTATTCTTCCAGCCAACTGAAAATTACAGCTGACCAAGTAAACTTTCTCCACAGTATAAAAAATGGGGTGTTTTCTTGAAATATGACTGATGTTCACATGTGGTTTGCTCTTCTCTTAAGATAGTGACAAAATATTAACCAGGCTGTCAGGCAGATATGCAGGAATATGTTTGTACTACAAAATCATCACATAAAAATATAAAGAATTCCTTGTCAAAACTTTGCAAAGCCAAGATAAGAAGTTAATATATACAAGACAATTAATAAAACAAAATGACAAAAGTAGTGGTTGGCATACTAGTTGCTATTTGGGTGCTTGTGATCAGATCCTATGAAATAAAAAAGAATTTTACATGTAAGTTAAAACATTTATTACAGGTGTTTAATCATGAAATCCGCTTAATCGGGACATTTCCCAGGGAACCAAATTAAGCCTAATGATACTTAATGGCAAGGACTGCTGCTTAATTGGGGTGGTAATTCCAGTTAATTGGGATTCCTGCAGGTGAGTAAATGGTACTCAAATAGAGATACTGTATCTGGCCTTCATGATGTTCCAATATTGGTGGTGCTTTGTCTTCCCTCAAACAGCCTCTCATGCCACCGGATCAGCAAAGCACAATTACTTCTGTGCTCCCATTTTGGTCCTTTCAAACATTGCTTAAAGTTACAATCACTCTCTCTGGGCTGGCAGTACAAGAGGACTGCTTTGGAGTCTAGCAAATATGAATTCATGGATTTATTTGCATTTCAACAGGATTTTAGAAAGATCACACTCAACCTCTTGCCTGACCAAGGAGAAGATTTTTAATAAGTCTTCAGGAATTATGGAGATGCCACAAAGATATTTGAAAATTGTTGGTAGCAATTTCAACTGTAAAACAGCATGCCCTAATTAGAAAGGTTTCTGCACCAGCTTATGAGAATAAATATTTTACTATCAAAAAAACCCCTAATATAAATCCTTTTTTCAATACTAAGACAGGGAAAAACCTACACTGTCATGACACACTATTGCTTTAGGTTTCATTTTAGTCCATCTCACACACACAGAGCTACACACTAAAATACTTGGATTTTTTTTAACCATTATTAAAATATGCTTAAATATTATTCAGGCTTTTACATAGCACAAGAGACCCCGAAAATGAAAACTGCTAATGGCAGTCAGCTTATTAGAAAGATACGTTTTCATCATTACTTCCTGAGGTCCTTGTATTCTCAGGAGGAATGGCACACAGCGCTCCCCGCATGCTGCACTATCTCTTGCTGAGCTGGAACGCAGGCAAGTTGCCAGTTCTTGGGAGAGAGAGCTGGAGCTGCAGTGCCTGCAGCTACCTGGGGAGAGCTGCTATTCTCTGTAGGTTTTTAAAAGCACAGCAGAGTGGCCTGACTCCAGAGGTACTGCCTCTCACAAATCCTAAATACGCTCCTCAACTGCTTGGCTGTCTTGGGAATTTTTGGTAGAGAGAGAATCTTGGCTGGGAGGAGAAGATCCCACCAGTCAACTGAGAAAGGTTGACTTCAAGATTCAGGCTATGGGACCACAGGATCCTCAGGTGAGTTCAGGCCTAATTGGAGAGAAGAGATTCCCAGAAAACAGACTTTACCTTTCACAGTGGCACATCCAGCCACCCCTTTGTGAGCCTTAGGTGGACTGCTGCAACTCAAGCAGTGCTGATGTGCAAGAAGACACACTATTATCAAGAGCTGGGATCCCCACAGCCCCCATTTGTTGCCGAAATCACGATGATGCCTCTGTCAGCATCAGCTGCTCCTGACTCCTGGCACCTGCTGAGATCAAAACCATACCTGATTTTTTCCCCTCAGCTTTAAGCAGTGGTTCATTTTCTCAACACCTTTCACAACAGAAGTGTTCCAAACAGAAAAGTAAACATTCTGAAAATATTTGGTGGGGCTGATTTTTCTGTTAGCACAGTGTACCTTGCCATATAGATTAGTGCATTCCACTGCTCCAGTCGGTGAATGCCAGCAGGAGCTCTAGTTTGTACAGCTAGAGACTAGTACCTCTGCACATACTTCCCTGAGCCTCTGTCTGTGTACCTCTTTAGTCCCAAAACAACATGCAACACATGATTTCTATTCAGCTTTACAGTGGAGAGCTCCAGAACGAGAAATCAGACTTGAAGGGTGAAATACAAGCACCTAAGTCAGATTTAAGGTGTGCTGGGCTTTGTGTTCTCAGGTATTTATAAGCTGCAGATACGTTTGAAGTTCCAACAATCAGCACTTGCAAAAGGAAAACAAGAACAATAACTTCAGAATTAGAACAGTTTGATGTTTGTTGTGGAGCTGTTTAAGCACTGTAGTTAAAACACAATGAAATTCTCAGATGAAGTACAGTACAGTACACAAAATCTATACTGTAATAATTAACCTAGTTCTTAATTTATACCTATTCACGTGTACTGCATAAGATGAGCAAGAGCATAGCTACCAAATAGTGTATATGCTCAAATCTAAGTGGAAGCCATTTTTATGCTGATCTCGCTTGAAGTTACAGGTTCTTCACGAAGCTTATCATAAAATATTCACAGAACTAGAAGAATATCAGTGTTACTAAATTATTCACAGTCAAATGATAACTTGATGTAGCAGCTTTTTCTCTTCTTCAGAGCACCCACATACAGAAAATCAGTCGCTGAGTAAAATGAAGATCCATCTGACAAGTGGGGACTACATTTAGGGCAGGATTTGAGCAACAATATCACCTTATGTTTCCTCTGCACTGGTAGAAATCAGAGGTTTGCTGTTAAGCACTGTCATCGGAGGAAAAATAGCAGCAGTAGAGATAACATCAGTAACCAGTTAAAACAGTGGAAACAGAATTATTTTTCTATTTGAAATTCCCGCCCAAAATTTTAAACTGTTTTCTGCTAGTTCATGTACGTTGCCAGTTCCAAAACAAAGAAAGGTAATAAGGATTACTTATCCTCAAGAAATGCTATTCTAGCAACAAGAACTCGCACAGTCTGCCAGAACCCACCAGGAATTAGATGAGGGATTTTAATGGACTCTACAGCAATTTTCACTGTTTAAGAGAAAGAAATGGAATAAGTTTAAATAAGTAAAATGTAAATTAATAATCATCATCATCATAAAAAAAGTTGAAATGTCAGGAAAAAAAATTGTAGGAGATTAATGAGGACACCAAAAGAAAAAGGAGAAAAAAGAAAATAAACAATTATTAGAAAAGTCAAGATTGTTAGTGTTAGAAATTAGTTATTGCAATGAAATACAAGGGCTCAAAAATGATTGAGTCAGCAGGTGATCAAAAACATAAATGAATATTAAAATAATGAAGGACAATAAGTCAAGGTGAACTAACTGAAAATCAAGTCAGAATGATTTTAAGGCATTAGTAATGAACAAAAAGGGACAGCTCCTCAGCAGGTAGAAATCCACCAGAGCTGTGCTGATTTAGACCAGCGAAAGATGTGCTGGTGTGCAGTCATTAAACACAGGAAAAACCCAACCTTTCTCTCCTGGACCC
The DNA here is from genome assembly GCF_003945595.2 of Pipra filicauda. Classification (NCBI taxonomy): domain Eukaryota; kingdom Metazoa; phylum Chordata; class Aves; order Passeriformes; family Pipridae; genus Pipra; species Pipra filicauda. The sequence continues at coordinate 118,557 of NW_024104317.1, forward strand.
TAACTGGAAGGAAGAAAAGGGAGCAGTCACCAAGACAAATTTCTGCCAGGAGTACAGCATGCTAAAACTTTTCAGACAAATAATTTACTCACTCAGAAATGCAGTCAGACATCTCCCGTAACTATCAGCCAACTTGGACCTATTCACCAGGCAGAACTGGTAGAAGAATTAAATCTAGAAAACACACAATTCTGAAACAGTTTTTTTCAATGTTTCTGAAAGCATTATTGAGTTTTTCTTACAAAGTATTTTAAACTGACAAAAATTAATATCTGAAAAGATGTTAAAACTCCATTTCAGGTTGGAAAAATGTTTCACTTGACCTAAAATAATTTGGGGTAGTTCATTTTGTTCAGAAAATTGAAAATCCATTCTTTTCACAGCTCTGTAGCTCAGACCACTTATGGAGACTCTGATATTTGCTCTAATCTCAGAAGCATCTAAAATACAATCAAAACCTATATATTTCCAGTGTGATTACCCTTCAAACAATGCAATATGCATAAATGGAAAACCCTTCTCCAAATTCAACTGACAACAAACAGATTTGTATTTATTTTAGGAACATAAGTTCTTAAATGAATGAAAGATTTTATGACATGAACCACAAATAAACTTAGCACAAGATACCTCTACATATGGAGATGGAGATACTTAGCAATGCAGTCAAAAGAATACTGAAAAAATATTTTGCAAAATATAAAGCATAAAATCAACACAAAATTATAAATGTCCCCTTTTGAATGTGTTACTCTCATCATAGCATCTAATAATTCATTTAAGGAACATCTCTAACCGGTAACACTATCAGAGTAGCACACCTAACTTCATTTAAAGGCTTCACACAAGAAAGCAAGGGAATTAAAGCTGGCCATGACTTCCCATAGATGATTACCTAAAGATTTTGACAAGCTTCTTCAAAACATAGGAATAAAGGAATTACCTGATACAGGGCAAGCATAAGATTCTAAACTGTTGTTCCCTTAGAGTTCCAAGCACACAGATGAGCAAAAGATGTCTGGCCACAGAAAGGAGCGTTAGACAGTAAAGAAATGGCGTGAGAATAAAAACATGGACACTAGCTATCCTGGGAGGAAGAGGGCTAGCAGCAGAGAATATGAAACAAGTGTATCTTCTGTGTTATACACACACATGAGAAATCACAGTATTTGTTTCTCTTCTCAATCCTCATGGTGTGCATCATGAGCAACACCACTGATACCCATAGCTGTAGATCCATATGAAACCTGGTGTGACCCACTAGAGAATTTGCCTTCAGTCCCTGATAGCAAGAATCAAACTCTTCTGTCACTAACATTACCCAAGTCATCAGCTACCACCTGATACATTCATACTCAATTTTACCATCTCCTCAGTAAGTGCATCAGGTTTTTTTAACAGACACTGAAATACCTACAGATCAAAATTTACCTTGACTCTGTCACAGCCCAAAGAAAAAAGCATCCCAACAGAGAGGCTTGAGAGGAGAATCAGCAAACCTAGACTCTCTTCTCACCACTAACTTTACTATGTGTTGCTCTATTTTCAATACTGGTATGTTTTTTTTCAAAACAAAATTCATTAAATGCTTATAAACAATTCTGAGTTTCTCAGAGGGAAATCGTTACCAACATTCAATATTATTAGAAATAGCATGGGAATAAGCAAAACAATCTATCTCAATTTAAGTCAATATAAACATTTTTGTATCACCTCCACAGCATAATCTCGCTGCTAACTGCTGGTAAATGGCTGCTTTCTAAGACTGGTTTAAAAAATTGTTCGCACAATCAGAACTACATCATGTGCATTTTAAATAAGAGTAGAGCCAGAAGCAAACTCTAATTCCACCCTCTCCTGCCTCACCCAGTGAAGTCCATAGTAATGTACATTTTCGATTACTCTCCATTCAAAATTCAACAATTCCACAAACTGTCATATTAGCAACAATTCTAGCTCGTTGGCAAAACCTAACACTATTATTACATAGAAACTGTCAGCACAAAAATAGTGTCATTTCTCATTGAAAGAAATGTTCTTGTAGAGCTCCATGCAGCAGCAATGGATGGCACAATTTAAGTTATGTGGTTTCTAAGCAGAGTAGGGTCATTTAAATATCATTTTCAAGCAATCACTAGCTCTGCCTCAGAAAATATAGTAGTATCTAACATCTAATTATTATTCTGAAACATTTTACATACTGTATCTCAGAGCAATATGAAAACTAACTTCTATTTCTCTTCAAACATTGAATAGTTTAATGTTATGATAAATCAGAGTGAACCGGAATTAATAACTATCAGGAGCAGAATATTATTATACTAATTCATAAAGTACAATTCACATTTTCTAGCATGATGAATTATCTTACTGATGAGGGCTGAAATATAATAGAGCTAATAGACTCCTTAAACTCATGTAATATAAGTTATTTCATAGTCAGTTACTTAGTCTAATCAAGTAAAATATTATTGTATTAGATTTTCAAGTTCCTTGGGGGAATAGTGTCTCTTTTGATAGAAAGCAAGGTTACTTCGGAATAACAGATCATCTTCATCAACTGAGGACATCACCTAAATTATCTCGTGATTTTTACAGGTTTGGAACATAACGAGCAATTACTAACAGCCAGCTGATGGGTGGTAACAGCCTCACTGCCAGCACAGTTATTGCACCTAACTCCACAGTAAACAGAATATAATTCGATATTATTTCTTAAAAAGAAGAAGGGTAAGTTGTTTCTGATACACTCTATCCATATGGGCAGTAACCACAGAAGGGCTGATGCCCCATTTCTTGTTTACATGGCTATACTGTTTATTCATTGTATTCAAAATGGGAACAGTACAGGGAGAAGACTGGCCAGAATGTCATAAAGATGCATTTCCTTTCTTAAGCCTCAGGAAAGGCAAAACAACCATTCTGGGAACGGGAAAAAATACCATATGATTTAGTAAGGTATCATATATGATGAAAATGAAAATTCTGTAAGGTTTGCAACAGAATATGATGGAACTATCCAATACGTGATTGACTACACATGACGTTATAAATTTGCACGTGGAAGGACTACTAGAATTAATGAAACTCAACTGAATAATGGCCAGAGTGCACTCTTGTACATGTTACAGCACAGTTCAGCTCCTAAATCTGAGAGGTATGATTATATTTTTCAGTTTTCTTGAACCCCAAGCTCCAGGCTACACTGCTGTCCACTGAAAGACACTTACAGAAATGTTTGCAACAACCCGAACAAATGAAAACCACAATGCTCTGCACAGCTCTTTTCTGCTAATGCAATCCCAGTCACATCTGGTGCTCCTTTTATCCTAAAACAAAGATAAATTCATATGTGAGAACAAAGAGATATCCATGTCATTTGGTGTTATTTTACAAAAGAGAAAAAAATCCCAAAACCTTTCTGGTTTTCCCATGTCAGCAATCAGAGCTTTAAATCCATGAAAGGAGATTTGCATTCATTATTTAACCACAAGGCAAGACAATATTTTTAAAAAGCATCCAAGATTGACTAAACTTCCCCTTGGGTCTCCTTTCAGACATATCCTCTGCAACCCCTCACACTACAAACATTCCACTAGAAAAATGCATCTGCCAGGTTTTAAGATCTCTGCAATGCACCTTATTAGCATATTATTTTCCTAGCCCACCCCCAATCAATAATACTTACCTTTCTCTTATAGCATTTGATAGTTCTTAATCCATCCTACAGTATCTCACTCAGCCTGCAGCTCTGGATGTGTCCTGATTTTAGAGCTTGTCATCCCTGAACATACCTCAGATAATTGTTTGATTCTCTTCCTAAATCCACCAGCAATTTTGGATACTTGCATTACAAAAAAAAAATTATGAATTTCTTTAGCTTCAAAACTGCTGTTATTAATTATTACCATGGAAAATGTTATTTAGTGACTTAGGGCCTGATCCTGTTCCCACTGAAGTTAATTGCAGGACTCTCATTGCCTTCAGAGAAAGTAGGATCAGGTTTTAACTTCCAAAGGCTTACATGTATCATTAGTAGAGTTTGAATGGACTTTACATGTTTTTGCTTAACTCAGGCATCCTGTAAGAGATCAGCACTTTCAAATGCTGAACTCTGGTGCTGAGAAACTGAACATTGTGAGAAAGCTGGAGATTATTTTACTTCTGTACTCTGTGGTGTGTGTCAGTGCAACTGCTGCAGCGAGTGCTGGAAATAAAACTGCTGCAGGTAACTCCTGGTGCACGGTTTGGTGCTGGGCAGAATTTCTCATAAACGCAGCAGGACAACCTGAGTAATCTAAGAATGCAGAAGAAAATACAATGGTAGATATTTTTGGCATTATCTGGGTCAGGAGCGAGACTCTAAACCCCTTCTCAAACTTTTGCTTGTTCTGCAGAAACCATCATAAGCAAGCCAATACGATAAAAATGGCATTGCTCCCCCAACAAATGTAAAGACATTCAGGGCATATTATAACTGACCTTTGCGGCATGAAGATTTAAGTCCTGTTATGGGAACTCATTGCTCACATTGTTCAACTACGTGCACCTCTGTGCCCCACTAAGTTCAGATGTGAAGTTAGGTGTATGTATAATTATGCTTCATACTATCACTTTGACTCTAAGCTCCCTGGGCCAGGCTACATCTACATCATTATCCATTACTAAGCAGAGTTCGTAGTAGAAAGCAATGCTGTGATAATTGTGTGCTGAATGATACAGGTCATAATAAGAAAAATCAGAGAATCACAGAATATGCTGAGTTGGAAGGAACCCACGAGGATCATCGAGTCCAACTCTTACCCTATACAGGACCATCCCCAAAAGTCACACCATGTGCCTGAGAGTATTGTCCAAATGCATCTTGAACTCTGTCAGGCTCAGTGCTGTGACCACTTCCCTAAGGAGCCTGTTCCAGTGTCCAACCACCCTCTGGGTGAAGAACCTTTTCCTAATATCCAACTTAAACCTCCCCTGACACAACTTCAGGGAATTCCCTTGGGTCCGGTCACCAGAGAGAGGAGACCAGTGCCTGTCCCTCCACTTCCCCTCAGGAGGAAGTTGTAACTGCAGTGAGGTCTCCCCTCAGTCTCCTCTTCAACAGGTTGAACAGACCAAGTGCCCTCAGCCGCTCCTCACACAGCTTCCCCTCCAGACTCTTTACCACCCTCCTTTGGATGTTCTCTAATAACTTTACATCTTTTTTATATTGTGGTGCCCCAAAATGCACACAGAACTCAAGGTGAGTCCGCACCAGTGCAGAGCAGAGCGGGACAATCACCTCCCTCAACTGGCTGGTGATGCTTTGCCTGATGCACCCCAATAAAGCACTTAAATTCTCTTCACATATTACCATTGTTGTGGTTATTTTTAAACTAGAATGATTTCCCACACCAAGTTATTCAACTGCTTAAATTCATCTCTGGGTGAAACATGTGTGACTCTATTTACTTTACAGATCTATTTCATATGGTTTGGATTATATCTGGTGGCTGCACATTTAGATTCCAATTTGGCAATCAGAGCCATATGTGTTGACAAGTAAATTTACATAGGCTTAAGCCAGGAATCTGCTTTTTTGGCAGAACCTAACATCTGATTCCCTTTCTCACAAACATCAATACAAGTGAAACCCCATTGATTTCAGTGGCAACTACCTAAACCTTATATCACTTAGAGATAGCTACCAGCATTACAGAATGTCAGAGGGCATGTCTACACCAGCATTCTGTTTTGAATCCAGAATTCATTTTGCTTCCTTGTCATCCCCATTCACCACATTTTGCCTCACATTGCAGGGCACTCTCATGTTGCACAATCCTCTTGGATGAAATATAGTGCATCTACTGTGCATCTGCTGCTAACAGGCATTCAGTCCATGGGACCAGAAGAGAGAGGTAGTCAAAGCAAAATCCCCAGCACTTATAATGAACATTGGGGCCTAAACTGTATCACTCCACAGATCAGATTCTACTTTTAGAGCTCACCAGAACACTCAGGCATTCATATTTGGTTCTGTATTACACTCATATTCCTCTATACCAGGACTTGTGTTGACATTTCCTCTAAATATGAGGAATGAACAGAGGGTACATAAGAACAAGCCTAAAATTCAGTTGCCTATGTATTATTTTTCCATACTCAATTAAATTCATACTTAATTAAATACTGGTGGAAAAGTTCACGAGCACCACATTAGTTTCTGCTAAACTGAACAAGCTTCACCCTAAACTAATCTGCTGGGTTTTGTTACTAAGCACCAACTGCTAATAAAAATATCATTGCAGCCTTTCTACTAACACTGTAAATATTTGGTTGATGATTTCTCTTAAATCAGCAGTTCTCATACCAGGATACCTATGAAGAAAACAATGGTATCTGAATCAGAATATCCTTTTCACTCACTACTCTCAATCTCTATGGATATTTGCAAAGCCCAATTTGTCCTTTTGCTCAGTTTCAGTAATCCAAGATGAAGATCTTAAAATCTCCCAAGAGACCTTTAATTAATGACTGACATGAATACACAAACACTCGCCCTCTGACTGACACTGCAAGTTAACAAATATATCTGCAGTCCCTCGGGATTTATTGACAGTCTTTTCCTAAGTTATGGCTTGCTGAGCTGCTGTTTATTTGGCCTCTAAACATCTTGGTTCAAAAGTGGCCAGAATGCCCCCTTCTTCTTCAAACGTTGATATAACTTCATGAAGGAAAACAATTAGGTTTTAGTGCACTTTTTTTTTTTCTGTTGTACTTGATAAAGAAGCACATCAAGTACATCCACAGTAAGGACACATCCTCTCCGGTATGTTTAGATCTCAAGCTTCTGCTCTTGAAGCACTTTCTTAGGCAAACCCTTCTTTCTGCAAAATTCTTCCCTTTTCCAAGGATACATCATCACAGATATGGAAAGACAGGTCAATGACTTATAAAAATGGAAAGATAATTTGTATATTTCCCACTGCATCATAGATGTGAATTCACTGTGTGTACAGCCACTCTGCCACATCATTACGTATGCACGTGATGACTTTCTTGACATCTGCATTAGTTGCGTTAACAGAGATGTCAGAGAAATGCATTCTTTTAGAGTGCTGTTGACAGGATCAGAATGTCATTGCTCTTTCTAATACCTCTTCCTCCTTCCCACGGTTCAGCAAGGCTGTTTGTGTTTATAACAAAAAAATAATCTATTTATAAGAGATCTCTAATGCCCCTTTCTTTAAGAGGCTAACATCAATAAGCAAGGTAATGTATATTTTAATAGGCTACTGGACATTTTCTGTAGTTGGGGTTTGGAACTTGCTACTTATTTACAGGGATCCCAATTGGGAGCGCAATGGGAGCAATCACTGCAAATTACAACCTTCTTCCCCTGGTAGACTCAGGCCACAACTGCTCTGTGGACTAAGGGGAAAAGAAAGGGTCCCCAAGGCCCCAAGAAAGGGACCAAGTCATGTAATAGTCACATAACTGCTGTCACAATGTAGCAGACAAAAAATACAAAAGTGGATTTATAAAGCAGTAGCAAGATCACATAGAATAAATCTCTATTACCTTATTCAGCATAACCCAAAGAAACAAAGGCATATTATGTAAAGTAAGAATATCTAAAGCAGTGTGGGATCTGCCATGAAATGTAAGCAAAATACTGTTACAATAAGTAAGATATCAACTAAGCTGGGCAAGTGAGGTAAAGAAAGAGTCCAAGATACTGAAAACCTCAGATTCATCCTGTGCCTCCCATTCACTGGGATATGTAACACAGAACTCTTCCTTAGGCTTCATGGGTACCACATCAGCCTGGGCTTGTTCAGCTCAGCAGCAGGAAAGGAATTTCACAGAAAGAATGTTTCACTTCACAGAAACTGCGTGTAGGGAAAAGACTATTTGCAAGCTTGCCTGAAAGCTGAAAAAAAGTGTGGGTGTTCTTTTAAAACAAAAAAAAAAAAAAAGAAGAGAAAAACCTGTAATTACTTCATAGCAGCTAGTATAAGTAACAATACTGAACAAATTGCAGTGATTACAAAATCCTCTATAAATATGGGTAGCACTATTCTTGACAATAATTAGTGTACAGCATCTTCTCAATAGTATCGTGATTAATATTTATTCTGATGTCGTTTTTGTTCTGGGAGATGGGAGGGAAGAAAAGAGAGTGGAGTATGTTTGAGAAGCAAAACCAAAAGCACAAAAAATCTGCTTTATTTTTCTGCTTACTGTCATTTCCCCTCCCCTCAAAAAGGCAATGCAAATGGTGCTTTACTGGTTTTAAAAGTAAAGACAGAAATGATGTGGAGTTGGGACTGCTGAATTATTCATGAGTTCTGATTGAATGGGATCATTATCTCTGGCCTTACAAGCTAATAAATACTGTCTAATGCCTGGGTACTGTTTTGATCTAATAGTGTCAGCCAAAAAAAAAAAAAGACAAAAAAAAAAAGACTTCTTTTTTGCAAGCTAGAGCCTAAATTAGGGAGGAGCTCCCTGATGAGCTCATTGCAGAAAAACCATGGGGTTTTTTTCTCTTCCATTGACTACAAGGTTCACTTTGCAGTTCTCAGTCTCATTTGCTGCAAAGGCATTTTAACTTGAGCATGAGGTTAAGATGTTGCTCAGTGGTATCTACACAATTACTCATAATTTCTTATTCCTTTCTTATTCTCAATAGTCTTATCCTTCCTCTCCATCCCCCACCCCCCTGTTTTCTTATCTCTTGCATCTTGCAGTACAAAATACCCAAAACCAGAGTACTTTCAGAGGCAGACAGAGCACAGGAAATGATTATGCTATCTAATCATCTGCCTGTCAGCAGTCAAATAATCTTAAATTGCATTGTTCTGTGATTTATTTCAGGATTGACTGTGGTGAGTCTATACTCACTTGATTTAATATCATAAACTAAACACGTTGTATGGAACCTGAATTAAGGTTCTGCTCAGAGAGCTATCAAAAAGAGAAGAATGTGTTAGAGATACAATACAAAACAGTGTTTGCTGATAGTATTTGGAACAATAGTAAAAAAAAAAAAAATGATTCAAAATCCACATAAATCAAAATTAAAGCGAAGATATTTCATTGGATAGTTTTCCATATGCTTTCTTGAGGATTACTTTTAGAACAGGACTTGTTTCAATAAGAGGAAATAATTAGGATATTATTACAAGTTAGAAAAACCCCTCATAATTAGATAGGGATTAGTAACTTCGTTTTCATATGATTAACACAATAAAACCCATTTTTCCCCAAAGTAATCTGAGGCCTATTAAGCAACATGAGATCATATATCAAGGGGCCTTTTAGTAATTCAGCAGTTTATAACATTTATACAGACAGAGTCTTGCACAAAACAGCTGGCTTCCTTCTATCAAGAAAACACACGGTTTTGGGTGCATTTATTTCAAGGTCTAACACAGTCCTTGAAATCATAATATTTAATTAAGGATTTTTTTAGCATGAGTTAGAAGTGTGTGAACAGCTACAGGGAAAGTGTGAACAGTTTCTCAAATTGTGTTTAAGTAATGGAGCTCTCTGCTCTTCACAGTTTAGCATGGGAGGACTACCTGGTACATCTGGATTTTAAGGAGTGAGTATCTCCTAATAATTGGCACAGCTTAAGCTTAAAAATGCCTAGTTTTATGGCATTTTTTTAGTCAAATCGTGTCAAATGCTAAGCTCCATTATGGTAACTAGGTTAAATATGAAGCAAATTATTGACACATTTGGTCTTTGTACACTCAGCTCATAAGCAATAAGTAATACAGAACAGATGTGACATAAATTTAGCTTTGTGAGTCTATTCAGTGGAATAATTCTCCAAACATTACCTTTTCAGTCTCCCTTTTTAGTGCTTTCAACTGCAGTGAAAATACAAAACTGTTCCTTTTGTTGCTATTAGATAGGGATGTGATCACCCATCCTGGTTTTTCCGCATTTTCTGCATATGATGCCAGTCCCTGCAGCCAATGAAACCTTCAGACAGTAGCCATTATCTGTCACACTCCTGGACCAAAATAACAAATAATATGCCTGGAGGTGCTGCATTTTGTGACTGCTAGTTTTCCCGCATGGCATATGCCTAGATAGACTCAGATGAGAGGTGATTGCACAAAACTGTGATTGTGAGATGACTTAGCAGAACCCGTGATGATGTCCTAATGGCCTCCTGCAGAGGGGAACAGGGGTAATTGTTTGTCAGGGGAAGGAACACATCTGTAAGGAGGAATCCTCTGCAAACCGAGCAGCCATGTGGAAAAAAGAAAGGAAGAATCACAGTGCAGCAAGGCTGCATTCGAGTCTAATAAAATGAATAACAAAGAGTGAAAAACGAAACAAGGGATTAAATAACTAGGTAAAAAAAGCCTGTCAATGGTGGGCTTGAAAAAAAAGGGTTAAAAAGTAAACAAGTCATATCCAGGTAATATGGCTCTTTTAAAATTACTAGGTAAAATTTTGTGACTCCCAGCAAGGAAAGTTAATGCACCAACCTAGGGAATGTAAATGCATTCCCCCACAACAAAAATGGGCACAGAGAGACTTGTTCTTCCTGTGTGTTCTCACCTGCAACAAGGGGGCTTGATAGTCACCAACCATACTTTTCTGCTTCCAGCTCTTTAATCTTCTGTTTAAAATATTTGCTTTTTATGTGATCACTGCTTAGAAGACTGACATCATTCCAACATCCTTTCTAGAGCAATGCTATTGGAATTGAGAAATGAGAAACCATCAATGTCAAGCAGGCAATTAGGGCATCAGTCACATCAGTGGGAACTTGCCTTTAATGTCAGCTGGGGCAGAAACAGGCCCTTAGAGTATATTAAGGACCTTATTTTATACTCTTTCAGCATCTTCTATTTGATCAAAAACAAACTGGAGCAAACAAGCTAATTCATCGCATACAGAATTAATTCCCAAGTCTTTTCACCCTACATCTTAATTATTTTCTAACTGTAGAATAACAAACATACTAATCTCAACAGAAATATATTTGCTACAAATCAATCAACAGATTATTGCTTTACTGACCAATCGGTAAGAGCCATAATTCTGTAAGTTTCCTAAAATCACATGTACTGGTTATTCCCTTCATTATGCTTTACCAATGGGCATCTGGAAGAGCCACACAAAACATGAGTTAGGAGGGGTCATCCTTGACTTTCCTATGTTAATTCAGCTACACAAATGTAGAAAAGCTATGTTTTGGGTTGGTTTTGCTTTGTTTTTTTAAATGATGCCTTCTGAACTCTCTGTAAAATAAGCAGAGTATTGAAAAATACCTTCTAATCAGATCTACCAGCAAGTAATGAAATGAAATTTGCAAACTGAATTGGACAAATAATAGCTCTTTTTGCTTTGAAGGGTAACTTGGGCCAAATAAAGCTATAAAAATATTTCAAGAAGTAAACATTACAGAAATCAAAATAGCAATTACTCTGCACCAACCTAGAGTGAATTGCTTCATTTTATTTTCAAATAACCTATTTTAAGACATTTATCCCCACATGGAGGTTGATTTTTAAACAGGAAATGAGTCTCACAAAAATTTGTTTTATTACAAAATATTCAAATGAAATATTTTGGCACATTCTAAAAAAATCAGTATTCTCATCTTTTCCATTCCATTTTTTTCCTGCCAAAATTATCCACTGCAATTAATCAGTTTTCAAATTATTCTAATCTCTTAAAAACACTACTTTTTGGAAGCTTATTTCCCTAGAACAGATGTTATTCAGTCCTATTCACAAACAGTTTGGATAAAGTCTTGAGTTGAAGAATCTCTCTTTGAAAATATGTTAAAAGCAAAGTACCAAGTCTAACACTTACACAGGCCATGCTGCTCTGCAAACAAATAGAGTTTTGAGCACTGTGATAAGCAATAAATTCAATATTGTGGGTAGTTGCATGGCACATAAACATTTATTTTTCCACAGAAAATACCAGACAAGCATATGGGAGCATCAGTTAAGCAACTCTTGAAAGTACTGACCTGTTCAACCATCAGCTGAAAAGAGGGTAACCCTGTAAATGCCCTTCCACTCACAGTGGGGTGTTCCTTTTTGAAGGGAAAAAAAAGGATGCCTGTTGGTTTAGTAACTACAATTAGTCAAGAATCTTGTTAGAGAAAAATACACAGGTCACTAATGTGGCAATATGAGGGCTGATCACAAATTCATCACATAACTGTTTTAGTAGGAAATTGAGTTTTCAACTAAACCAAATAGTCTTGGGTTAAGTATCTATTTAGCAGGAAAAAAGTAGAAATTGAATTAGAAAAGAAAAATTGATCGTTTCGGGGTTTTTGTCCCCCTAAAAAATGGCAGGGGGTGGGGTAAGGGGTGTTAGCTCTGCCTTTAATATTCAAAAAAGTGAGTTTCCTATGGGCAAACTGCTCCTGGACAACACAGAATTAGGTACTGCTGAAGAAAGAGGGGCTTGTTTGCTCAGTGACCTGCCCATATTTCCCACTACTTGACCAGGACTCCCGAGGTGATTCTTCAGTCACAAAGCAGACTGTGCAGCAGCAGTAGCACAACTGAGAATAAAGATGAGTTGCCTGAACAAATGGAACCCAAGTCTCACATATCATTTTCCGAAAAAAATAAAAAATGACAGGCCTATGTACCACTCATCATTTAATAATCATAAAAGTACAGACAATGCAGTGAGAGGAAAGATATATGTCAGGTTTTAGGTTTTACTTGTTGGTTTTGTGCTCTCATTCAGTTTTCTATTCAGAGCACTTATCCTTCTGCTAAATCCATAGTCCATGAAAATCTGCAAATTTTCTATTCTACATATAATGTGCTACAAATTCTTACACTTAAAATATACTCAAATTTTAAATAGCTGGACTAGGTGATCACTGTAGGTTCCTTCCAACTGAAATATTCTATTCAATACAACTCTGAGATAGCAGAAGTATTTTCTAGTTCTATTCCACTGTATGCACAATTAAAGCTTACTTTTTTTAATAATACTGGAAAATTACAGGAGAACTTTTAAAAAATATTAAAGTGACAGAAAACATAAAAATCACTATTTCTTTCCTAAAGTTTTTACCACAAATCTTACAAATATGATTTTAAAATATTTTGTTACACTACTTAAATTTTTATGTTTGGATTTTTTATAAATTACTAGAACTGTAGTTCTGAGTGAGTTTCCTTCTGTTGTAACACTGAAGAGAATCTGCATGTAAATGCCAGGACATCAGAATATGCTTTAAACCTGAAGAACATTTAAATACTTTAAATACTACTTCTATCAGAGTAGTTTTAAAAATTATAAAGGTCAACCAGAAAAGTAAACTGGCAGCAAAGCAGTGCTTTTGCAGTGATTCTCAGGCAGCACACATTGTCTTCCTTTCACCATAGAGAAGACATTTAAATACTCTTAAAGCTACCCTCGTCCTTGAGGCAGAGCCCAGAGTGTGCATCAAAGTCTTCACACACACACTCTGGCTTCTGGTGAGCTTTTCTGTTCAAAACCATATGAGAAGCAATTGTTCAAGCCTCCTCCACCTTCTTCCTAACAGCTTTTTCAACTACATTGACATTTTCTACTAATTCATTGAAATTTAGTTGGAATAAAATAAAATATTCCACAGACAAGGGCAAGAGTCAGGAAACTTTCAGAAAGGGACAGAAGGTCTCAATGTCTTTGCAACTGAACACTAAATATTTTATATTTGATAAAGAAAGGAAAATGCTATTGAAAACAATGGGTGAAATTGCTAAATAATTAAATATTGTGAATTCTTATATATGAGAAAACCAGGCTGTGTGGCTGTCATGATTTCCTTTCTATATAAAGTAGTAAAAGCAGTAAGAAGTAATTAATCCTGGAACACAAAATCGTACAACTGGCTTACAGGATCTTGAAAAAACCAAGACATTAGAAAACACAATTGGAGAGAAAAAGACACTATTAAATGTGGTAGAGGTACCAGCCAGTGTGTGTGATCATTCATGAAGAAACCTCAACCTACAGAGAAGTAGGAAGACTTTCCATAGGAATTCTGCCTCTTGGAATTTAATGTAAGTTTTATTCTTATGACATCAGGCAGGATTTCACTGCTACCTCAAAATGGACTTTTGAACAAAGGAAATCAAAACAAGACTAATTTGAAAAAAGAAATTCTGTGCTAAATAAAGTTTAATTTCTCTTCGACATGCTTTATTTACTTCAGTGGGTGTATTAAAATACTGTTTACTATGCATTTGAGTAATAATTTTTGAATTGTGTCCAAACTAGTTGCTTACCTGCACCAACTCAGATAACGTAGATGTGGGTGGCTCAAACTCAAGAATAGCAATTTTTTCATTTTTTTCCCCTAATTTTAGACATTGTACCTTGTTCAGTTTACACCCCTGGCAGTTTGCTAAATCATTCCTCTTCAGAACAAAAATAGCATAACAGCATAAATTCCACTTTATATAGAAGTGAGAACAGAGCGTATTCAGTTTAGCAGGCACTCCAAATGAAATATTTCACCTCCTACCAGGCACTACCTCTATGTTCCAGCTGTATTTTTCTTAGGGTATACTCCTCTGGTAGAACCTTGTTGCCTTGCTAGGAAAACATACAACGAAATGAGCATCCTGGCCAATAGTGAATCACAGCTGGTAGTGATGGAAGGCAGCTCTAAAGATGTCACCATCACTTGTCCATGCAACAGATAGGAAAGAGGAAATGGGCTCAAGCTGCACCAGGAGAGGTTTAGATGGATATTAGGAAAAATTTCTTCACCAAAAGGGTGATCAAGCATTGGAACAGGCTGCCCAGGGAAGTGGTTGAGTCACCACCCCAGAGGTATTTAGAAGATGTGTAGACATGGCATTTAGGGTCATGGTTTAGAGGTGGGTTTGGCAGTGTGACGTTAATGGTTGGACTTGATGATGTTAAGGGTCCTTTCCAACCTGATTCTCTGATTCTATGAAAATTCAATTGTTTTACACTATTTTATACACATAGGTATATTGCTATAAAGTGTTTCACTACTGTGTGTACATATACATGGATATAACTTTTATAAGCTTTTCTAATTTAGTCCTGATCTCAAACAGAATTTTTGCACAGTAATGTAGGTTGTATCTTGCTGCTATATTGAAACTTTATACTGTCATCTTAAAGTGAATATTAACCAGTAAACATATATGTATTTACGAGTAAAAGGTGGCACTATTCCAGAAGGTGTCCTGAGTGTAACCATGTTGCAATGTTGCCACACCAACATAAGTTCATAAAATGTGATTTTTTTTCTTGTTCTAACAGCTACTAATAGAATATTGGAGGGATTTTTCATGGAAAATTATATTTAAAGATATCAGTATCTGTCTACACTAATAGGTTAGTCTTCTATGCTAACACTTGCCTGTGAAAGTTTCAATTAAAGCTACTCTTTTTCACTCAGAACACAAACCAAGTGGTCAAGGGCCCTAAGTAATCCCTGACACCATGAAGAGCTGAAGAGAGCAGGGACTTCACAGGTGGCTTTCAAACAGAATGTGACAACAGCACCTTGCAAGGATCCATCGCTCTGGGGAAATCAGCCAGAACTGACCATGATAACTGCTGACCTTCAAGGGACCCTTCAAGCTCATTCCTATTACAAGTTCCTGAGGCCAGCACAACTCTGCAAGAGAGAATGATAGTAGATCATGAACTGTAGCCCAGGATCCATGGTTAAACTGTCCAAGAGGCAGATGTTGGCTGTGTGCCTGTCTCTCTGAGCCAATGGGTAAGTCATAGCCATATAGAATGGAATTTTATACTGAGAAATCTCAGTGCAACATCCAAGACAACCACCTGAAACTCCATAGTTTGACTAAGATAGGGCAGGAATTTGAGGTTTCCAAGCAAGCATCCTAAATCAGATGTCTCATGATCCATAGTTTCACTCTTAATCTGAGGAAGCATCAACAAAATGTAAACCCTTGAATAAAACTACTCCCATAAATGAGATTTTTCTGGAAAAAAAAATTAAGCATTTTCTAGTTCTTTCTACTGTGACCTAGTCTTACTTTCACTCTGGCAGATATCCCTGAGAAATGGCATACAAACCAGAAAATTGTTGATTTGCCATGTTCTATCTCAGTCTGATTTAGCATAACACTGCAATATTTTTCTGTGTCTTTTATAACCCCAATCACTTGATTATGGAGTTGCATCATTGCTGAACCCTGGCCCATAAAAAATGAGGGAACACAATGATCATCAGCCAAAACAACACAAACAGCTGCTTGTCTAGA
This sequence comes from Pipra filicauda, assembly GCF_003945595.2. Classification (NCBI taxonomy): domain Eukaryota; kingdom Metazoa; phylum Chordata; class Aves; order Passeriformes; family Pipridae; genus Pipra; species Pipra filicauda. The sequence goes on from NW_024104317.1 coordinate 134,810, forward strand.
CGTATTAGTAGTGTCCTGAAACCTTGGCAGCCTGGTGACTGCAGCCTGGCGAGAAAAATTTGCGCCACTATTCTTGAAATGTTTTATTGTGATTATGTAAATCTACTCATTTATTTTCCCTGGAAAATGTAAAAATGCAGGCAAAAAGAAATCATGAATCATTTCCCCCTTGGTTCCTAACTAACAGTATGATTCAAAGAGAGGTATCTGCAAGCTTTTTTCTCTAATGAAAGACTCCTAAGAACAGCATATTCTATAACATGAAGGGACAAATTAATAACAGTGTTACAATATAATTATTTTCTTTCTGTTATGTGTGCTTATTTTGCTGCGGCAATTATTTGTTTATAAGCCATTAAGTTATTTGCAAAGCCTATCTGATGTTCTACCACTGATTTAATTAGTAGAAGACAGTCCCTTTGCAATTAACAATAAAGGTTAACTTTTTTTAAAATTCCCAGTCGAATTTAACATTTCATTTCTTTGGTTTTTTTACATCCACTTCTAATTATAAATAGATGGCTTAGTTCAATTAAAATGTGCACATAAAATCCACAAAATATCACCAGCAATGACAGAAGGTATCAACGGTCCCCACACAATGACTCTGTAGTCAAAGTTCCTGGTTGCTCAAATTCTGAAGAAACTAAAAAAAACCCATGAAAGCAGTTAATGGGCTCTAACTTTCCCTATCCATAAAAGACATTAACACCTGTAGTCAAAACAAGGAAGAAGTTTTACAGTTGCGGGCCAGCACTTTGGATGCTTCACCTCCTTTCAACTTGCTTGTGTGATTTTTCAAAGTTACAAGGATCTGTCAGTGATCCAACCTGCAATTTTTCTGGACTTCAACTGCATTGCATGTTTGAAAAACTGGGCACCTTGGAAAACAGGGCAACATTGAAGACTAAGCCCTACACCAAATATCTCAAGTATGAAGAGCATTTAATGGCTGGAGATATTTTTACTTTCTTGGCTGCTCAGAAAGGGCTGAGAGGTAGGCAAGATGAAGAGGGAGATCAGAATTTGACCCTCTGTTTCTGTCACTTTAATATTTGGCATTTCTGTGGCCTAAAAAACTAGGGAAATCATTTAAGAACTAATGAAGAGCTATTTACCTCCTAAATCTTCTTCCCTTGAGTAATGAAATAATTACCCTCCCATAATCATGGAAATATTCAACTTGAATCTTAAATTGAGCTGTTGTGAAAAGTGGTAGTGATGTTACATAGGTGATCACCATGGTAACGTTTGGAAACTGCACTGTTGTCAGCCAAGAATATCATTTTGCTTTTCCCATGACAGTACAAGAGACTGGGAATGAACTCTTTCAAGATCCCATATTGATAAGTGAAAGTGAAGACAAAGGCTTAAAAACAAACAAATAATCCCATCATAAACACAAACGAACAAAAATCATACACAAACCCCCTCAAATATCACACTACACACTGTCCATAAACTGCATTACTTTGTAATGTGATATTACTGTTTGTTAGTTTTGTTTTGTTTACTCTCCGTACATTAACTCAAGGTGGATCCCAAAAGAATAACATGGTAGGACTACAAGGAGAAATCAAAATATTTTATTTGCATAACTTCAATAATTAGACACCTTGAAAACTATTAGAGAACTTTCTTACCTCTGAAAATGTGGCCCTTTTACAAATGAGCCCTCTCCTGTTTGATTCTTTGATTTCTTAGGCAATATGATTGTCTACACTTGCAGTAGTAGTCACTGCATCTGAAGACTGTTCACTTCATGCTACCCAGCCCAAGTGCTCCAAGCACAAATCTTGCTCACTGCTCAAGGGAGGATCAATACTAAGAATGTTGTTTTTATCAAGAGTACAAGAGATACAATGAAAGACCATACTTTAAATATTCAACCCTTACAGAAATGATCTGAGATTAAAATCTCTCTGATTATGTAAAACATACAGGACAGGACACACAAGATGGGTAATTTTTGGTATATTTTTGCAGAAACCAGGGTAGGAACCACAAATAAGTGACTGGAGGCTCTGTATCAAAGCTGAAGGAGCTAAATGTCTCCCAGCTCAAAGATACCACAATTTTCATTTTGACAGTTACTTTTCTGCCTTAATGCTGTGTAGTATGAAAGCACAACCATTCAAAGAGGAGATTAAGTATCTGGGATACTAATTTTCCATTAAACAGGATAGAAAAATTGAAGTGTTAATGGTGCTAGACTACACACTTCTGGAGATGGTAGATAATATGTTCAAACTGCATTGGCAGTTTAGAGCTGAGATAAGAAGGATTCTAAAGGTATTTGCCAAAATATATAGTTAATTAAAAATCCAAATCATAAACCAGAAGATTTTCAGAAAGGATGTATACTTCTAGCAAATTACAAGGAAGCAGAGGATTACATTCTTCTGTAAAGGATGTTCTTTCCACTGAGGAATTAATACACCTGAGGAACACTCACATTCATTCTTCAGGCAGTAAGTATAAGCAAAGCTTCCTGCCAGGATGCTGCAATAAAATAGCAAGCAGCAGGCGAGGTGAGAACAGTAATAAAGGCAACATATCCAGGCTCCGGAAAGATTCTGAGTTTCACTTGAAGTAACAAGTGATCTCTGGAGTGTGCAGTGGCTTTCTTAAGGCCTAACCTTTATCTAGTGGTTACTGAATTAAACTATTCTCTTATAATGACGGGATTCATTTCTCCTTACTTTAGCCACCTAAAACCTTGGCATCTAGTGTAAGCTGTCTGTCTTTCTAGTCAGTGACAAATGATGAAAGGATGTACAGAGGGTAAGATACCCTATCTTAAACACCTCTCAGCATTCAGAGGGAACTTTTCACATCCTCCTACTTCTTTTCCATTGAATAGAGGAGTTTTATATCCTAAAATTGGCATGACATCTGTTAAACGCCAAATTACTCAAACAGTTGTTACCGCACATGAACTCCACCTTTAGCCAAAGAGAGTTTGTCCACACCTGCTCACTGACAATGTCAAGCCTGGGATGGGGTAAACTGAACTGCTGCAAAAGGCAGCCAAAATTCTGCCCCTGTGAAATGGGAGCAGAAGCCACAAAGGCTTATTCTGTCTGCTTAGCACAGAAGGAGAAGATGCAGACACTGCAGAAGGAAGTAGAGCTCAAGATCACTTTGACAAATGTAAAGAGGTGCTGAAGCAGAAACAGCATGTGGTATCAAGTGAAGAAAAAACTGCTTTAGCCAAGTATAGATAAGGACAACTCACAGACTTTTAGACTGCTCCAAAGGCATAGATCAGTGCTGAGTGTTAGACTTTGAGCAGCACTTCTTTCTTCTGTGGACAGCAGGGGCATCTGACTAATACAAGAACGCCTACAGTTCGCTCTTGGATACTTTAGAAGCTGTAAGAGGCCTCTTTATTCCCGGAGAGCCTGGGATAACCATTTTAACAGATGACACACTCATCGTAGACTATGGTCGTGTGAAAGTAACAGCAGATTTCTTCCCTGGAAGTTCTCAGTCAAATGTCCCTTTCACTGACTCCACTATCCAAAACCATTTTAAATGTGCTTGCCAGTCTGTGGCCAGCCACCCTTCTTAGAAGCCACATTTTCCTCAACATAGCACTTTTCAAGTCACACTCCTGTTTATCTTCTTCCTGTATGTGGGATCAAATGGATTATCCTCTTGTGACCCCTTCCCAGAGCTGCTCTGGAACAATTCTGGTTCTGAATTGGTTTGACCCTCTCAGAGCCTGTCGGTAAATCTGCCGAGACAAGAAACAGATCTTTCAAAAGAAGAGTTTAAGCTCTTTGCCAAAGAATACACAACTTAGGAAAACGGGTCCAAAGCACAAAAGAGTTATTTAAATATTTCATTACCTCAGTGTAACCACTTTATTCCAAACGAAGAAGAATCCAACTCATTCCCGCCTCTCCTGGAAGACACAGCTGTCTTGCTTATAGTGCTCTCCCCCTCTACCTGTGTCCAACTGTTCAACCTGTTGACAAAACCTTATTTATTTTAATATAAAGTTTATGACTGAGGAAAAATAAGCCTAGTCTATGGGTTTTTTTAGGTCAGGTGGATGTATGCCACAGGTATCTCTCACTGATATCTTCCCCACCCTGTACTCAAGGAGCATTAGTGTTATCTAGGACAGATTCTTATCTCTGGCTTTTTCTCAGCTCCTTTGTTTCTCTTACAATCTCTCTGATTAACTCTGAGTTGGCTAATAGAAAATTAAGGTCTTTTTATTTATCAAAAGTAAGGCTTTTGGGTCTCTTATACTCAAAGTCTTGTTAGAGTTTAGGGGGTATTTAATGAATAATTCATAAATTGAACTTTTTTGAATTGAAATTTTACAGGTAAGAGTTCTCACATAAGGAGACAAATGTCATACATCCATCATTTAAAGGTACACCCTACTGGACAACCGGTTTCTGCCTCAGTTTTGGAGTAGTAAATTCATCATTCATTTTCTATTTACTTGTCTCGGCCACTGAATTGTATAAGCAAGAAAATGCCATGCAATGAAAACTTTTGCACTGACTATTCTGAGAGCAATTCACAAAAGCCCCTAGAGATCTAAAAGTGAGAGTAAGAGTTCTGGGTGGTCATTGTAGGTACAATTAGGACTGCACAATCTCTGGCCCTACCCTCTGCCCTCCCAAAATAGTAGGGTATGGCCTTCAGACCATACACATGGATAAATTATTCAGGTCTCATATTTGGGGGGCACAACAGCAGTTGTACCTGTACCAGGAGAGCACAGTGCCCCAGAAAGTACTTTCATCATTCATAATTTCAAGAAGTAGTGCTCAGAGTAAGAGCTCATCAGGCAAAAAAGGGAACTAGCAGCTCCCCCATTCCCAGTTTGCATGTGATGTCTCAGATTGGAATTTGTCACTCATTCTACACTCACACAGGAGATAAAGTAGAATCAAACAGCTGAAAAAGATAAAAAAATGTCATCTACCCTATGTCCTATCTTGAGATAATTGTCCTTAAAACACCCATATTAGGTACCTGGTTGTTCCTAAAGACCTTTTAAACCGGGTATTCGCTAGCATCTTCTGATAGCTTACTATAGGAATGTCCTTTACTAACATCCTTTACTATCAGGAAATTTTTAAAATATCTAACCTGCATCATGTTAGGTCTGCTCTGCTTATTCTTCAGAGACACGGAGAACCAAGAATTTATTTTCTTTTTATAGTAGTTATTTCTTTATGCCCTGCCTATTATCATATGCTTACTCAAACACACAAACACACTCCAGTATCATTTTATTTAGGCTCAATTTCTCCTCTTCCAACTTTCTTCCAGGTCACAACCCCTAAAATTTCTCACTGTTGTCCTTTGGACTGCCTCTGTTTGGTCCATAATTTATTTGAAGTAGCATGTCCGAAACTGGAAACGGCTCAGACCTTCCTGGTGCTTAATACAATGTTATTCCTCGTGTTTATATCCTAGTGCATGATTTGAAATTTTTGCAAGAGCTCACCAGTTTTTACTTGCCTCCAATCTGTGGTCCACCCAGACCACCATACCATTTTCTACAAAGCTCTTATTTCGCCAGTGCTTTCCTAAGTATTTTACATATATTTGTAAACCTAGCGTGTCACTTCCCATTGGGAAGTCCTTTTTGTTTGGTGACATCTGCAAATTTAAGACTACTCTCAGGCCCACCAGTTAGGCCAGTAATGAAAGCAAGAATAATATCTGATCCAGAACAGACACCTTTGGACACTCACTCAACATAGATTTTTGTAGTGAACAACTGTTAACTTGTTGCTTTGTATATCTCTCTGTATATTTTAGTGCCCTTCCAGCAACTGGAATAAGGTTGGGTGTTCTATAAATTTCTCACTTTTCCAACTATTTTTACATAATCACTACAGTTATATTTTCTAATACCTAGATAACCTGCCTGTCCCTCAGAAGTTCCTACAGATAACTATTCGAAGCTCTGAGAATTCATCAACCAGCTGGCATGAAAACATCTAAATTTTATACATGCTATGTAAGTTGTTTCTTCCCTATTCTCTCCTATTGGCGCTGGTATTAGACTACCTTATTGTACCTGACCTTTATACTGAAATCTGACACAATAGCATGACATCAGCCCTTCCCCTGTCACCTTCAAATAGCCTTCCCACTCTCTTGAATAGCTTCTCTGATTCATGTGCTTGCAGTTTGCCTTAGTGAACTGACCTAGTTTCCACTTTGTGCAATCTTCCTTCTTATGTTTGAAGTATGGGAAGTGCTCTTGATTTAGCCAGCTTGGGTTCTTACTGTATTTCCTCTCTTTCTTCCTTATCAGGATGATTTGCACTGTGCCCTCTCAGACCAGACTCCTAACAATCCTATACAGTAGACATATTTAGACTAATATTATTCCAAATAAGGCCATCAAGGATCATAAAAATCAGGTTTGAGCTACTATAATTATTCATTTCAGGCAGTTACTGGACTGCTGGATGAAGAAGAGAGTAATTTCTTTTAGACCAATTATGAAATTTTAAGAATTTTCAGTGCATAATGCAATGAAAGAAAAAAAACCACAAAACCCCAAACTATCAAACAACAGTGATTTTAAGAGGAAGAGGAATCAATATATTATCATTATATCGATAAAGGTTATAGTGAAGGAAGAAGAAGAGAATTAAATCATCTCAACTTTTCAAAACAACCTAAGTAATTTAAGAGGATCTATGCAATTTACTTACGCTCTTGTTCTCTAACCAGCTTTGAAAATCCCTGCTCTGTAATATCAAATTATTAGTACTCTGTCTTTAACATTATTGAAATAAAAGCAAAGCTTGTCTGGAATTGGGCTGTATTTATAATGCAAATTATAAATGGTAAGCATTTTTCCTCCATAAAAAATACTTAATTTAAAATGTTTAGCAAGTTTACATTCTGGACCAGACAAGATAAATGATTCACACAAAATTATACAGAAATCCAGCCAATATATCTTTGGTAAATATGCTTTGAAGTGTTGGAAATGAGAGAGCTGACAATTTTTAATTTTTCCCCCCTCAAACTCTCGAGAGAATGATACCTGTATACACCAAGTTTTCCTAAAATACCATTTTCCAAGAGTACAAGCGATTGTTGAAAATGAGTTTATACTAGCAAAAATATCCAGTACTTCAACTATTTAGGGTTCAAGGCCTAAAGTTATTTCACCCACTGACCTTCTAGCATCAAGACAGAGCTAAACAAGAGAAAAAGCTACATCTACGGATGACATTTCTTTAAACCACTATATTGGATTGAAAAGTATGGATTATCTTCAAAAGACAAGCTATTGCCTGGTCCATAATGTGCAGATGACCTAATAACAACACCAATCGCTGTATTTCTCACAGAACTATAATTATAAAAAATATGTTCTTTTAATTATCTGTGGTCATAGACACAGATTCAACTTAACACAACCTTGAGCGCATCTACTGTCCTCAGCATCCTGTGCCATTCTGCAAATAGCTGATACACGTGTTTGATGGGCCAATTTGTCCCAAATCTCCCATTCTGTCCTGAAAAAGCAGCAGCACATAACTACACCTACTCAGACAGCACCCAAGAATCAACTATATCTCAAAGTAACAGCTTACATACCATTTTCTCATTCTTCTGGAGAGATAAGGGGAAGGGGAGGGAAAATTTGACTCTAACACCACAACAGTCTGGTGAGCAGACGGAATGGCATCATCTTCATCTTTACTTGGTCTTTTTTTGTCCCCACAGAGAAAAACAGTAGTCAATCTCATATATTCTCCTTATAATTTGACTGAAAATTTGAGAAGGGCAGGAGGAAAATAAGGAGGGAGCTCATTTACCTCCATGTTAAGTGATGCAGATAAAGGTGCATATTACATTGCACAATATAGTTAAATATACTGAACAGCAATATGGAAGCAATGGTGTTAAAATTTTAACAGTGATGTATGTATTAAAACTAATCTGATGAAAATTTGCTTCATGTTCAAGCTATAAACTATCAAAGGCAGTTAATATCCAGAGACACCAGATATTATACATAATGCAGATTTTCCATATTTTAATCTAAAAAGCTGTGTTCTTTGCTAAGAGCATGGGAAATGTGACTTTTCCTAGACTGCCTGCTGTCATCAAGACAAGAAGCTTAGAGTTGCTCTTGCTCACTCTTCTGACCAGCACTGGCCCAAGGGATGACCCCATGGAAATAGCACTAAGGGTGGGAGTTACAACAGCAAGAGTGCCACATTTCCACCTTGTAAATCCAGTAGTCCAGTCTTGGAAATTGCTCTATACTAAATGTGCTCTTCTGTGTTTCTGGTAAATAAAGAGTACATAGCTATGCACTGTACTCAAAGAGAGGAGAAAGAGGGCTTCAGGTGAAGGTGTTCTCCTCAAAGAAATCAGTGGCTGTTCCTGTGACTAGGAAATCCAGAGCAGTCCCTTCTAGCCCTATTTAATGCTATGTGCAGTGTTGGGATGAATGTTCTAGCTAGGAGTTTTTTAGCCTGGGATGTCAAAGGAAACTTTTTGGTGGGCCTCCTAGAGACTAGAGAGAGACATAACTTATTTACACAATTCATCACTTTAAAAGAGGATTTTTCTTTCTGATTAATTTCATTGATACAAGCAACTTGTATTATTCCCTCATAAAAGTTAATAAAGAGCAACACATGGTACTTGAATTCATGCCACTGGCAATACCACAAAATGTTAATTGAAACAGCAACAACCCACTAGATTATACAGCAATGACTGGCAGACATGCTGAATTCACTAAATTTCATGACATAACATGCCCAGGAATGAAGAAAACAGTAAGAAAGAATAAGGCCTGAAGCAGCAGAAGGTAGTTGGCAATGGGATGCTTGCTTATTATCCATGCATGACATCACATTTGGATTGCTCAGCTGTACAGGCCAGAAGAGGCAAAAGCTGAAAACCAGTTACTCCAATTTCTTGCCTCTACCCACTCATCTATTCTGGAAAAAATATCCATAGATACATCACTTGTCCTGCTCTGCTCTGCAAGGGTGTGGCCTCACCTTGAATATCGTGGCAGTTTTGGGCACCACAATACAGAAAAGATATTAAGCTCTTAGAGAGTGTCCCAAGGAGGACAATGAAGATGGTGAAGGGTCTTGAGGGGAAGCTGTATGAGGAGCAGCTGAGGGCACTTGATTTTTTCAGCTTGGAGAAGAGGAGAGTGAAGGGAAACCTCATCACAGTCTATAACTTCCTCATGAGGGGAAGAGAAAGGACAGGCACTCATTTCTTCTCTGTGGTGACCAGTGACAGGACCCAAGGGAATGGCCTGAAGTTGTGTCAGGGTTAGGTTGGATTTTAGGAAAAGGTTCTTCCCCCAGAGGGTGGTTGGGCACTGGAACAGGCTCCCTGGGGAAGTGGTCACAGCACCAAAGCCTGATAGAGTTCAAGAAGGGTTTGAATGATCCTCTCAGGCACATGGTGTGACTCTTGGGGATCGTCCTGTGTAGGGTCAGGAGTTGGACTCAATGATCCCTGTGGACCCCTTCCAACTCAGCATATTCTGTGATTCTGTGATCACCTGTTCCAGATCTTCTGACCCTCAAGGTCTTAAAAGATCGGTGGTTATTCAGATCTTCATAAGCAAATCCTGATGTAACTTGTTTTAAGAGCTAGAATCTGAAAACTTCATCTAGCAGTATTTAGTCAGGGAACAATCTCTTCGACATTAACAGGAGAAATTCATAAAGCATGCTACTTCTTGGTGTGAATGAAATCTAGCCCTTGATTATTAGAGGCAATGCTTCATTCAACACCACCTTCATATGGTTTAACCCCCTGTTTTGCAGGGATCAGGCCTCACTATTGCTATCCATATATAATGTAAACTTTACTGAAAAAGGAAATGCATTGTGAATTTGTATGCAAATTCTCAGAAAAAAAATTATAAACTATAAATCAACCTTTTAAGGACTAATCACATGAATTTGTTTTTATTAAAATATTCTAAATTAAGCAGAGTATCAAAAAAAAACCACCAGGAGGATCTCTTTGCATGTCCTGTTACCAGGAAAATAATATTCAGAAATTAAATTCTTGTCTACAAGAGAGTTTTATTAAGAGATGATTTTTTTAAAATAAGCTTGTAGACTTTAACTATCATCCTTGTTAATGCCATACCCTGCTTGTAAGCAGAAAAATCCTTCTTTCTTGAGTTTACTTGCCAGTTGAAGTCTTCATGGACTGATGACTCCTATAGAACTAGATAAGGGTGACACATTCTTTAAGGAAAGAAAATCTTTCAAAATTTGCTAGGTACTGTTTATAATCTTCATTTTTTGATTTATGGCAGTAAATTTTGATTGACTGCTTGACTGAGAACTGTCCTGGATAAGACTTATTTGATATTCTCAGTCTTTTCTTCCTGAAGTCCCCAGAAGATAAAGCAGTGCCTTCTGCTGTTCTTTTACCAAGCCTCACAACTCCGTGTCTCTGTATGGCATGAAGGACTCCAGATATGAAGATAATCAAGACCACATGACTGCAGAGTGAGCCAATTGTATGTGGATCTGTGATCCATCGCTGTAAGGTTAATATCTCCTTGCTGAAAGCGTATAATCATTTTGAAGTATCTTCTTTGTTTTGTTTTGTGGTTTTGTGTTTCGGGTTTTGTTTTGGTTTGGTTTTGGTTTGTTGTTTTTTTTTTAAGCATGACAAAAAAACCCAGAGCCTAATTTTATATGCCTGGGAGTAGCTATCTAAGCTTCAGGCAATACAAACGCTGCTATTACTGGGGAGTAAAAGCTCTGCATAATTAACAAACATCATCAGCCTTACAGTTCCTGTAGAATGTAGTAAGTTCCTTGCCTGAAGGCTGCTCTCAGCCTAGTAAGTCTGTTTACCCTGTCCAAGATTAGATTAGTTTAATTATTATGAAAAAGACTGCTAAGATCTTACAGCCTAATTATGCAAATGTTTCTAAATGTTCACAAAAGTAATTTATTTATTTGGAGATAAATGAATCTGTTTTGTCATAAACCAGATTGCAGTCCTGGCAATGTACAAGCAGGGTTATATGCCCTTAGGCATATCTTTCACTGCAAGTATCAGTGGGACCCCTGGATTACAACATTTATAAATACAGAGATGTTTTTTAGCAGGTTTTTATTGTTTTTGTAAATTATAGTAATCCCAGAAAGAACTATCACAGGTTTAATACTCACCAACCTTGTTATGAAAACAGGGTTTCTCAGCAGAAGCATTTAAAAGATGCTAAGAGCTAAAACATTCCTGGTAGACCTATTAAGATGCACCTGTTTTATTATGCTTTGGAACTGATATCTTCAAAAGAGTTCTCCCCTCCTAGCATAGACTCTTGCTGCTAAAATAACCTGCATCAATATAGTATTATTATTCTAAATAAGGTGGTAGTGTTCTTCTCAAGGAATACAGTGCTAACCTTAACTGGAAACAACCCCTTTTACATTAGGAATTCTGTAGGTTTTCCTCATAAACCTCATTACAGCTTAGAGATTTAATTCTTCATCTATTTGTAATTACATGACAACTCATGAAATAGATGCAGAAAAACTGTTCTATATTTAGCTACTGCTCTAGTTTCATTGCTATTATCATGGAGATAACACCTAGGCAGCACACTGCTGCCTTCTGTGAATTCATGCACATTTGAAGTAGACTATTTAATACTTAAAATCTGATCTTGACCACAAATAACGCTGAAAAGCTTAACATGTTGCACAGCTGTCTAAAATGAAGCGGGATGTAAGCCCAAAAGTAGACTGGCCTTTTCAGAGTTCAAGTCTTCTCTTAATGAGACAACTCATCTGCAGACAAGGGCTATTTTGCGCACGTCAGAGCATACATCCCCTGATTCCCACAGGCATCGACTTCAGAGGGAACTAAACTACAGGCACCTTTAAAGCAATAAGTGTGGAAATTTTAGCTGGATATTAGTAGCAAAGCAGGTGAAATACAATTCACATCTCTAATAAACTCAGATATTTTGAGTAAAGTTCATTTAAACTATAACATCAAATTGATGCAGTAACACCTTTCTGCCACTGATGTTTATTTTCTACTTGAGACAATAGCATGGCATTTCACTGGAAACATATTGCATTAAAATCAATGCAGAGCAACTTCTTGATTTGTTTATAAATTAACCATTCCTTAAATAAGCAAGGTAATAGCTCTATATAGGAATTACACCCACAGTTCTCCTGTGTATTGAATGGAGGATGTGAGCGATGATTTTAACTGGCTGCTATGACATCACCATTATCATGGATATTCAAGACATTAGAAGCTGTGTGCTGTCAGTTAAATGATCACATCTCAAGTGCACCTGCGTTATAATTATTCATTTGGAGCAGGATCATTAACATATTCCTTAAGTCATTTACAGGCAATTTGACTCTACAGTAATGATTTTTTCCCTCTTTGTAACAAATTAATGAGATATATATAAATACGCGAGTACAAATGAAATTCACACAATTCATACCATAATTAGTGTATACCAAAGGTCTGAAGATTGTCCAACTTGGCAATTTTTTTTCCTGTGGTAGGCAGCTATTCAGCACTATATAAGATTCTTTCAGAAAAAAAGATATCTCTCAATATACTTTTAACAGAGACAAAAAGGTTAGCAGTCATCTTGTCTGTTGGCATTTGGCAAGTAATATTTGCAGTTCAGGTTCAAGAGTTTGAATGATGAAAGTAAAAGAGATAAGAAGCTGGAATTTATTAAATGCATCTATTCAATTACGTAAACAGAGTTACTTGTTCAGTAACCAACATAATTAACTTGCCCGGTTTCAAAATCATACAGTTGTTTCTGGCTAGACAACTTTGAGAATCATACAGTTAATTGGTAAGTGTGTACAAATACAGAGGAGCATGTCCATGCACCTGCCAAACATCTAAATATTGATAACTCATTTTAGGCTTTTCTGCAGTTTGCATGCTGACAGAACTTCCCTAGAACTGTAAAATCTCCGTCATTAGTGCAAGATAGTGCTGATCTCATCTTGGCTTGCATACAAAACTCTTTATAGGGGACATTACTGCTGGGGTGAAGGATGCTGTAAGACTGTCAGAAAACTGTAGTGCACAATCATTTTGGCCCAAAGAAACCTCTATCCTGTAACACCCAAGATGCAATAATTGCCTACTCCATGTAACAACTTCTCCTCACTCACAAGGTTCGGTGGCACGCAAAAATGCACAGCAGCATTTACACAGATCATTCCTTCATACTGTTCGCCCTTACCATGTCATTAGCTGGTATCACTGGATTTAAATCAATTGTTTTACTTTCTTGCAAAACAATTCCTTCAATCCTATGCAAGAGAGGGGCAGCTGAGCAGCATGGCTCAGTGAACTATCGTGTTTAAGCCTAAGTACTGAGCAGGTCTGCCCTGTCTCCAGCAGCCCCGTTTGTTACACTGGCAATGTAACAGTGAGCAAAGACCTTCAGCAGGCACATGGAGAAGAGACACAGTGAGACAGGAGCTTTTTTTCTTCTAATCCACTCCCCTGAAAATGTTGGTAAAACATCTGCTATTTGGGGAGTTTCTTCTCTTACACAGATGCTCTTTAGAAGTGACTTGGGAGTATTTGGAGGGACAGAGAGTGAGAGGAGAAAGTGTTTCCAGCTTCTCTTCAGTCTGACAGTAGGGTGCTTGAAAATCCCCAAATGTGTCCGCAGCAACGACATCACTTCTGCCACGGCTGAGCAACTTCTCTTGAACAAATCTATAAGAGGAACTAAAAACTTCCTCAGGGAGAGCAGTTGTATGTGTGCATAGGGAAGCTCCAAGGCAGCAATTTTAAACTCAGAGCATTAGACCAAGGCATTATGGATGACACACACGATCCTGTATGACTAACAGATGCAGAAAGACTCCTAGATTTGTCTGTAATTAATTTTGTGCTAGATTTCCATTTGGAAATCTTGGCCTTAAGAAGGCAATGGGAAGTTTCAGTCACTTCTGCCACAGTCAGGATATCAGACCGAAATGGCAAACAAATGGCACATATGAAACTTAGTAACATGGTGCCCTGAGCACCCCTGAGTTTTTGTGATCTATTTCCCTAATTATCCTGGAAAAATTACAGCACCCTTTATGGAATAAGAGCATTATAAAAGTAATAGTTTGCTCTATGATTATAAAGTTCTCTGGTTACAATGAGCCAATTTGATCAGTGCATAAAAATACCAACCGATATTAATGCCATCAGTAGGTGAAGGTACCACCACTATAACAAATGTTACAAAAAGTTGAAGAATACTAATTACCAAATGACACACCAGTCATAAAATCAAGGCACAGACACCCTGGGGTGGGAGCAAAAGGCAGCTGAATCTACAGTATTTTTTCAGGATATAAACAACTCAGATAATCTTACAATAAAACAATACCCACTGCATCGGATATGTATCATTCCCAAGTATCAATTAGAAAGAGAAATTCAAAGACTGCTTAGATCTTTGAATATCATACTCTATCAGTGTAATTTACTGTTTTTAATATACAACTGAAATGCTACAGAAAACAAAACCTTGGATTATAATTTATTCTGCATTACTGAAAGGCATTCCCTCCAACAGTGTATTCCACATCCTTGAAAACTCAGCATTTTCCCTGCCCATTTTTCTGGTACAACCCATGCCCCCACCATTTGATCTTTCTCAGGATCTGATATTTATGGTGTGACATCAGCAATGCTCAGAGCAATTACTTCTCCCAGAGTAAAATCTAACAACTCACCAACTCCCAAATCTGCACCTAGATTGTACCTCCCTGCCCATAAGCAACCATTAGCTATTCTCTGGCCAAGCAAGCTCAGATGGGCTTCTCACAGAATTTATCCTGCATTCACCATGAGTGCAGACATCTAAAGAAGTTCACAAAAGAATGCATTTGTTATTCTTTCACCCAGTGATGGAAAGCATCAGTGCCATGGTAGAAAGCCAAAGGAGAGTTCCATGCATACATCCTCCTACATACATATAACCTCTTTCTCCAGTGCTCGAGACAACTTGGCTACCTGTGCAGCTTGAGATAAACAGGAAGCCCTCTGCCTGCAATTTCTAGGTGCCCTGATTCTTCCCATGGTCTGCACCGCAATTCCTCTCTCTCTCTTTCCTTCCCTACTACATCTCTCAAAACCCCCTTTCTCTCTCCTCAGTACAGAAGAATAGAAATTCTCCCTAGCCATCAAGTGAGTCCTGGAAAAAGTAAACCATCCTACTCTGGACTGTTACTGTGACAATTTAAAGCTGTGCATCTGAAGTTATCTTACCTGCGCCAGCACTTTCTTTTTCCCTTTTCTAGCTCTAAAGACCATTTTAAAGACTTCCTTGACATAAAGTTGCATTCACTCAGGCAGCAATGTACAAGTTTGAAGAAACCTACAATACCCATCAGAATAATGCAGAGCACTCATCATGAGTCATTCTTACTTTTCTGTATTCACTGAAAGCAGTTTTACATTTGTGAACTGCATGATACCAGTGAACAGTACCTGAGTGCCTTCTCTGGGTGACAAAACTTACCCCTGCCAATTTGTTGGACTTTATTCAGAGCCATTCAGTTCCTTTCCCCTGGCCCACCCAGCATCAGTTCCCGCCCCCCCTCAGCCTCCAGACAGTGGGCACCCTCCCAAGCACTCTTTTCAACCTCCCTGTATCCCCTTAGCCACAGCCACTGGCTCAACACAGCATCATGGACTTGCAGTCCCTTTTTAAGATGGCAAAAGGGAAGGAGTTGGACTATATTTGTTCTGAATTGCTCTACTGTTCATGTACAAGTAAGACAGCGACTCATCTCCCCCCCATCTCTGCTATAGTTCTGCTTGGATCATCCACTAGTGTATAATTGAAAGTATATGCCCCAGTAAACCAGTTATCTTTAAGACATTAACATTTACCAGCGGTTCAGGTACCTTGACATCTGACAAAAACTAAGGAAATATTATTGCATCTGTATATCGCACAGCCAAATAATCAAACTTAAATTAAACATTCCATTGTTTTGCACCTCTGATTATTCCAGTAAAAAACAAAATAAGGAAAAAGCAGGCTACACACTACTTTACTCTCAGAATAGATTTATAGCATCTTACTGAGGCTTTTTCTATCACTCACTACTCATGTATCCAGAAACAACGTTTTGCCTTATGAGAACAATAGCCTGTAAATTTTAGAATCTGAAATATTCATGAGAAATAGGTAATGACATTTACAGCTTAAAACACACATATTTTGTGTTTCTAACGAAAGATCAGAAAAAGCCAGAGTGCACTGTAGCCTTATCCTTTGTTTTCGACTATTCTGAAAGTCAGCCTACATGGAAAAACAACTAGGAGAGTTGGGCTATTTCCAGTTACAGCAGTCACTGTCTGGGAGAGGATCTGTGGGTAAAGGACAGGGGGTCCTTTAGTATTGTTCAGCAACTGCTACAGAGAAATACCTCAACAAGTTGAAGGGAATGTTGTTTCCTAGAACAGTGTTAAAGATGCAGCAGGTCCTCTCAGGGCTGACTCATCCATTATTTATGATGACTTATTTAAGATGATTTTCTGATGACTTGGACACAGGACCTGTAAGGGTAACCCCAGGCACCAGGCTGTGACCAAAGCTTTAAAGAAAATTTGACAGTCAAGAACACTGCAATACAGCTGGCCAAGAAGGGGAAAACAGAAACACATTTGGGTGCTTTTATAACAACACCTTTTGCATATGCAATAAACCCCCTGGCTGTGTTGTCCCCCTGTATTTCATGGCCTGCCTGGCCCCTCTGTGGGGGCCTCCAGGCATGCCTCTGACAACTCTATCACTTGTAGTGAGGGAGTTACCTCTGGGGCAGACAGATAAAGAGAACATCACCTGAACGAAAAACTAATTTATTACCAAATTATCATTTCCCTGGCAGCAAAGGTTTCCTTGAGCGGACATTAGGCTCTTTCCCTCCTCACTAGTTTTTCAGAAGGTCTTCTACATCTACAATACCTTATATACCTTTTAAGGCATATAAGTTATATATAGGTGTATATATAGCTATATATAGTATATATAAAGTATATAAGTAAGATTGACAATTATACTGAATTTGGATGAGTTGTTGACTTCCTTGAAGGCAGAGAAGCCCTGCAGAGAGACTTTGATGATTTAGAGGGCCGGGCAATCACTAATTGTATGAAATCTGACAAAGACAAGAGATGGATTCTGCACCTGGGATGGGGCAAACCTGGATGTATAGACAGACTGGGGAATGAGAGGCTGGAAAGCAGCCCTGCCGGAAGGAATCTGGGGATCCTGGTCAATGGCAAGTTGAATGTGAGTCAGCAGTGCCCTGGCAGCTGAGAGGGCCAACCACGTCCTGGGGGGCACCAGGCAAAGCATCGCCAGCTGGTCAAGGAAGGTGATTGCACCAAGCCTGCCTAACTTCAAGAAGTGTTTGGACAACACTCTCTGGCACGTGGTGGAATTCTTGGGGCTGTCCTGCACAGGGTCAGGAGCTGGAATTTGATGATCTTTGTGGGTCTTGTGGATCCTTTGGGATCTTGTGGGTCCCTTCCAGCACAGAATATTCTATAATTCTATGTTTCTATCATATATTGGTAACGTTAACCTCCTTTCCATTTGATATGTTTTTAGGATTTTTCAGTTTGACTTTCCTAAGAAAGAAAAACATTACATCATTTTGTAGAGAAAGTTTCTTTCCGCTGAATGGCTAATCTGTGTTTTGAGGTAGAACAGTAGTAGGTTGCCGATGTTATGGCTGATTTCATTTTAAAATCAACATTATCATGTTGTTACAGATTTACAAGCTCTATGCAACAACTATTCAGTTGATTATTTCAGATCTCACACTTCACAAACATGTATTTTTCCTAATAACTATAAGCACTTCATTCAATTCAGTCTAGTTTTCTAAACCTTGAATGTGGCACATCGTAGAGATACACCTTCTATCAAAAATTGATTTTGAATCGCGTATTTCAAACATGAAAATACAACAAAGACTGCTGATGGGGAAAACCAAAACAGATCAAAACCCTTCACAGGTTTCACAGAATATTCTGAGTTGGAAGGGATCCACAAGGATAATCAAGTTCAACTCTTAAGTGAATGGCCCATATGGTGATTGAACCACGACCTTGGTGTTAATAGCACCATGCTCTAAACAAGCACGATGTCCATTTCCTCATCAAAATAAAAGGTATGCTGTGATTCTGGATGCAAAAAAATAAAATCTTTAAATGTGCATTTATTTTTGATCTATCAAAAGACGCATTAGACTGGATTAAATTTGATCTCCTCTATTTCATATCTCATGAATGCTTTGCAAAATAAGGCACAAAAAAAGGTAACACCTTTAAAGAATTTAAGTAAATCAAGGCTAAGTTTCCCATTGGTAAAGAAGTCAAGCATGTTGGAAGGAATTGACATTTTTGATTAACAGGGATTTCAATACTCTCAGAGCATGTGCTGACTATAGCATTTGAGGTACTAGATAGTCTTGTGCTAATCACTGACCCTTACCTCATACAGGACTTGAAAAGTATAACTCATGCCCTTAACTCAGGAGGGGAAGCTGGAATGTTAAGCATCATTTTCATTTTCCCTTTATCAAGACCTCTGTCCTTTCTAGACCCACATCATTTGCTCTTACAAGAAAGACACCCTCTGCTCTTTTTCTTCTGCTTAAAGCAAAAGCCCCTCTCTGCTACACAGAAGATCTTGTCACTCTGCTTTCATGTGTTTTGCAGCTTCATTACAAGCATTTTCCACATCTCAGGCTGGAACCTGTAGACGAGAACAGCTTTTTAATGTTTGCTGTAGTCTGTAAGAATTGTGCAATTATTCAACTGAAAGCAGTAAGGATGAAGGGAAAAATATTATTTTCAACTCTACTTCCTCTGCACATTTCCAAGATGAGGCAGTGAAGCTTCATTTGCAGTCTGTTACAAAGCAAATCAAGATATATATTTAATATCTAAATTGTGCACAGAAGCAATATGGAAAGAAGAGAAGAAACTGCTGATTATGTAGTTCAAGATGGGGCAAAAAACATGCTGTTCAAACATATCAAGTGCCAGCAGGCAAATGTTGGAACAATATAATTCCGTGCTCACTTAACTTGCCTTTGTACAGAAACCAACACATCTGTAGAAATATTATAGGACACTCACTTGTAATTGAGGTTTCTCATTGCAAAAATAGGGTCTACAAAATTAAGAGCTTCTGAAGTGCCCGGCACCTAAAACTGGAAGATACTAAAGTGATCTTCCACAAGATGGCTCTGTCTCTCTATTCCTATTACTGACTCAAACCTATGGAGAGGGAACATAAATAATACTCAGGACAAAAATGCAATTACAGTTTGGAGGAGTAAGAGTGCCTCCACATGGGAACAGAGATGCTTCACTGAATTAGGGCAACCTATGTGACAGTGGAGAAAAACACACCATCCATTTTCTGCCAACTGTAAAGGGACCAGAGGGTTTCACAGGGTGTTTTGAAATTATGTCTTTTAAACTGCAGGTGCTTGCTCCACCTGCACACCAAGCTGGTAGATTCCAGTGCAGTTTCATTTCATCAGCCACATTCCTAAGGGGCAGTGCCTAAACTAATATACCCTGCCTTTCAGGGCTAACAGAAATGCTCAGCTTCAGGACTCGATTTAACAGATAGCTCCTGGTCTGCTGTAAGCATGGGCAGCGAAGCATCTTTGCAAATATAAATTCATTTGTATTTGCACCTTCATATATATTTTTAATAATTTTTTTGGACATAACTTTTATTTATCTCTTATATGACCTCTACAGAAAAATATCTTTGTGCCAACTGAACATACGTGATTTTGAGTAGCTTTAAAACCTATTGGACATGCAGAGCCCTTTAACCTATATTTATCATAGACCATTACACATGTTTACCTTATTTTCAGTGAATTGCACTTTACTGTATATTGTACTGTTGAATGTGCTTACCAGAGCCTTGGGAATCAGATTTATGCTTGGGAACAAGTGTTACAGATTTATTTATGAAGTGTTCGTTTACATCTACAGTAAATTCTCTCAGAAATAAAGTATCACAACAACCTAAACTACATTTTTCTGAAAGAGAAATGCTAAGATCTTGCCTTATTCCACCAATAGCTTTACATCGACTGATGATCTGTTTATATAGATATTATAAAATACGCATTCCTTCTGTGCTCAGGATTTGAAGTAGCTCATGTTTAAGCAGTTTCATTAGGTGGATTTAGGACAGTTGTGTTACCAAATAGCTGCCCTACTGAGCAAGAGAGAAACAAACAAACATCAAAATAGGAGAGTGGCAACATTTTTCACACTGTTGCTTCCCTCATCTTCAAACTATGCTGAGACAGAGGTAGAAGCATGAAAAACTCCCCTGCCCCCAACCTCTATTTGCTGCAGAAAGTGGGAAAGGCTGTGAGGGAAATCTCCAGTTCTGTGGGATCCCTGGCATAGTTTGGAGCTGGTGCCCTACTGCAGGTAAGTGTGAGCTTCCTAAAGTATATTATGGGAAAGAGCTGGGACACCAGTTTACCACATGGTTTATCTGAGGCAGCCTACAGCTTCAGGCTACCTCAGTTCTATAACAACAGAAAAGTACATCACTGGCAGCTGCAGTAGGGCAGCTGGGACACTGAAATTACAGTATAATTTACTCTCACATGCCCATGCTCATTGCTTCTGGAATATAACATCCTCAGTTGGCCCCATTTTGACAGATAATACGTGCAGCATGGTAGGCAGGGATCTTCTTTCTTCTCACATCACTATTATGTTGTCTCTACAGAGCAATAAGAAGGTATCAGAAGTGTAGACCCACATTTGGCTTGATAATAGCCAGCAGAGAGTTCTTGTACCATAGGAGGACTCCTCAGTGAGCATTTGCAGCTAGATTACATCTCTTCCTCATAGTCTGAGCAGAGGAAGCTGCTTACAGGGTCCCTAAAGAATATGGTGTATTAAATTAGCAAAACCAGGATTAGGTTTAAAGATTAAAACGAATGAAAAAACAGTGTTTCCTGGGCATTACAAATGAATATTATTTTTATGCACCTAGAATTGACTATTGACCACCTGCTCCTTGCCATACACACTGTGCCCCACCTCATCATTCAGCTTTCTTGCACGCACACAATGCCCTTTTCCAGCACTGTGGTTGCCATTGTATCATTTTCCTAGCCAGGGAAAGGAGTTCTGCTCTCTCCATTTTATCTCACCCACACCAAGAAAATCACGTTTTGGTCCATGTTACAGGATGATGGAGAAACCTGAGCTCTAAGAGCAGCTGCCTTTCTGTCCTAGTTGCTACCAGTCACAAGGAGGGCACACAACCGAGAGATACACAAAATGAGAGAAATGCCCAAAATCCTGTCCTTGCTTGTGATACCACTTACACTGGCTTTCCCCCGAAGCAATTGCATTGTTTTGGGAGCGGTTACAATAATGTACCCAGCAGAACACAATCACATGTGCACACAATGGCAGCATATGACTGGATCATATAATCCATTTCTGCCTCCATCACCCATCATGAATGGTGACTCACACTTAAGGGTGTATAGCAAGCTTCTGCCACTCATTTCATATACAGCTTTAAAATTAGGCAAAGAAGAAAGAGAACTCTTTTTTTCTTCTAAGTTTTCTTTAGTCCTGGCAAGCTGTGCCAGCCATTAGTTTCACTTGCTTCTTCATAACCACTTCCCCCGCACATTAGACAAAGTCTGCCCCGAGTGCTATCTCACAGCTCAGGTACTGATCATCTCCTTTGAAACACTGACCTCCTCCTCAAAAAACATTACTGCTTTCTATTCATGCACATAGGTAGCTGCACTGGTGAATGGAGTTCAATTATGGCTTGGCAAGTTCTACACAGTAAAGTAGTTGCTTCTTCTGTTGGAACAGGAAAAAAGGTGGTTGTAATTTATAATGAATATAAAGGTTGGACTAGCAGCAATATGGCTTAGTTCATACTGTCAAAAAGTAAGGAATATTTTTTGAAAGAAACACAGGGATATATCCCTCACATGCTCTCAATCTGTGTTAATTAAAAGTTATTTAATTTTACTGTCAGAGAAGCTTAGGCTCATTACTGAGATTCCCAAGATCCAATTCTGATGCCATACTGATTTGAATCACTACAAGGTAATAATCTTATTTTATAGAACCAAACACGAGGTATTCTGAAAAGAAAAGGAAAAATAAACTAACATTTTTGCTTGCAGCCTTGTAATTTCCCTGAACCATGCTGTGCTGTTGACTTTTAAGCAAAAGTCTTTATTGAAATTCACTAGAAGTTCTATTTAAGAACTGGTGGCAAGATATGGGCCATTGACTTCAGTACAATTACTCCAAGTTGTAGTGCAGAAGTCTGAGAATCAAGTCCCAGGTATTTCATATAAGACTAGGCATGCTTAAGATTCATTGTACAAATAAGAGAGACATTGAACTGATGAAAAACATATATGGGAGTCCTGTGGAACCTGGTTGGACCCCTCTTGGATTTTGGTTCTGTGGGTTTAATTTAAACTCAAAGATAGACTCAAAGTAAAGGCAGTTCATTTTACTCATATATAAAACTTCACATGAAAATTGCTGTCACTGTATTACAGATTACTTTACACCTCTTTTATTTTTATGACATTTTGGAAGAATGCCTGCCTCTTTGTTACTGTCAAAATTCTTTAAGAAAACACATTAAAATCCAAATAAGGTCACAGAAATGTAAATAGAAATGGTTAATTTTCCTCCACTGGGATGTTTCAATATCTTGGGAATATTTTATGTCCCCAGAGACCCAAAAGGCAAGTCATTTGAAAAGCAGTGTGTATGCAGGAAATCATCAGAATGCCCTGTGGGACCAATCTGAGCCCTTCAAAATTCACTGGAGTCTGTCTACTGACTTCAGAGAGTTTCAGCAGTACTCTCCCATGCACATTTTCTGAATCTAAAGAATCATTAGGCTTTCCAAACCCCCTGTTATTGCCTCCACTTTAACAGATTCAAGAAAGCCTGAGAACAACATACCACAGAGGGCTGATGCTGTACTGCCCCATGGAATGTTCGATCCTATTTTCTTTCCACACTGCTGACCATGAGAGCTGCCATACATATGCACTGCAGCAACTGGAAGAAACTGCTGAGACAGAGGAGTGTTGAGTGCCGACAAGTCGAAGATCTGAGAGCAGCCACTACATTAAAAGGAGATTCTTTACTGTGAAATAACACCAAAGCAGGATTAAGCCAACAAACAGAAGTATTCAGTATATATTAGCTGGAGCTTGACAGTGGGAATGCAAACCAGCAATATTTTGGGAATTTGCAATGAATATCAAAAAGTCTCCAGAACATTAAAAGCCTGTGCAACCAAGGCCCCCATGTTTGGGATCCAACTCCTGAATTCATGTTGCCACAGCTGAGATTCATAGAAGTTGCAGAATTACCTTCACTGAAATGAAAAATAAAAAGATTGCTAAAATGAATTCTAAAATCCATGGAGAATGTATTTTGTTTCCCTGGAGCCTGGAGCTCTATCTTCACAGCAAAGCAGCAAAACCCACTTTCCTACCAAGCAGTGTCAGAAAAGCACTGTCAGAAAAGTGTAAACAGCTAGTCATGGAAACTGTTGTAGTATCCAATGCAAGTTTGCTCTGTACAGGGAAAATCAGTTGCATGTTTTTGCATTATTTAAATTAAACTTGTTCATACAAGCATTGCCATAAACATTAAAAAAAAAAAAAAGGCAGAAAGCATTAAATAGAAGTACTATGTGATCTATTATTTTGGCTGCTGGTTAACTTCATTTTATAATTACATGTATTCTGGGCACAGATAAATGCTGGAGAAACCCCTTCCTCGCATAGAAAAAAACCATAAATTGCTTAATATATTAGTGACTCCTATAGACATTCAGCATACACAATTTTGTTCACCAGGTCTTTTAAAGGAAGGATGCATTGTGAAAACTTGTACAAATATTCATGAATATTACAACTGATCAAAAGCAGTTTACCAAGCTATATTTAGAGTGGCCAAACATCCTTCTCAGCTTAGACCAGGGAACCTCACACTGGGAAGCGGGACCAAGAGGACAAACACCACTCTTGGGCACAGCAGCAAAGGTAGGGGAACACAGTCTGGAAGAATGAAGCTCATGCTCACTGAGCTCACTGCCTGCACAGTGAGGTGTTCTGAGAACTCTCTACCTGGGTGTTGGGGACAGCAAACAACTACTCTTACCCAAGAAGCACAGGCTGAGCTGTTGCCTTACAGTAAGATCAATCTATGTAGTTTGAAGACTGAACCTGGGTGTTCTAATCTCACCATTAAATATTTAGAAAGCTTTTAGCTGTATACCTGTAGTGCACACTTTTAACGTGCAGAAGAAACTTTCTTATTTGAAATACAGAAATCAGCTTAGATCTCAAACTATTTACATTTTCTCAGCTAACTCTAGTCTGAGTTTCCCATTCCTTATCTAGTCCTTTCTATTTTGTATCTATTTAGGAATTACACATTTGCCCACTCACCCAAGCTCATTTTTTCCCATGAGTAAACTGTAATACTTGTGAGAGGCATGAAAACCCTTTTATACAATGAGAAACTTCCCAAAGTGCTTGGAATTCCTGTAAATTATTTCTTCCTGGAACATGGATGGAAGATGCTGGCTTCAACTCTTTATACAAAAGACCCAGAATCTCCTTTACAAATATCTCCAAGCTATAGCAGCTAAGATATATTTATGTGTGAGATGGCTCAGAATAATCAATTAGGTTTGCTAAGGTTCCAGTAAAGAAACTGCAACTACAATCTCATTTTTTTCTTTCCCTTACTGTTTTCTTGCATAACATTTTCTTCCTTATCATTGCCTATTTTCATGCAGAGCATGTTTGCTTATTCGCTATGGTCAGTAGACACTTTATTTTAATTACTTCAAAGGTAAATGTATTTGAAGACACTTGGCTCTCATTCCAGGTGAGAAAAACAATTAATATAATGGGTTTAGAACTGCATAGGAAAAAATATCAAAAATATGAGCTGCCAACACCCCAAGCCCCCACATACATTAATAAATATACTGATTATTTTGCCTTTGCCTTCACCTTTTTCTAACGAACACAGTACTGACAAGTTAACTTATGCTACCTCAATCTTATCAAAGGTTACTGTGCAGTTATTTATCAACTGCAAATACAACATCATTATGCAGTAATCATCCAATTAACTTCTGGGGTAAATGCACATCACTCTTGCACTTCCTGCTCCAATACACATTTAGTATTAAATTTCTTTTGTTACTGTATATATATGTGTGTGATACTGCAGCACTTATAAGGCTGTTTAGAGATCAGAATCCCACCATTACTGACACTAGGCAATCAAATAACGTGAGAATGCCCACATACCTTTAAGGAAATGTGAGAGACACATTTCTTGTAAAACAAAATGACAGAGAATCCCCTTGTGCTGTAGACTTCTCCTGCCCATTCCAAAACAGACAAAAGGAACTAGATCATAAGCTAACATCAATCACTCTAATTTCAATCAAATCCATGAAGTATCACCAACCCACAAGAACACCATCTCTCCTTCCATAACATATATAAAAATTAGAAACTCAAGATGGAAAGTAATAGGATGCTGATACAGTCTATCCATATAGGTACTGATGTCATTCTGTTTTGATGGATGCAAAATTCACTAATAGTCCAAAACAACTGATACAGATGTTTTATATAAAACTCAATCAATAGCATCAAGGCACTATACAGCTGAACCACTTCTGAGTGTTTCCACCTCCAAAGAGGCACCAGCTCCTGACCAACAGCACACAAACCATGTTCTCCATAGTTTGCTGGTGGTCCCCGGGGCCAGCACACAGAGCTGCACAGCAGTGCTTTACAACCCAGTCATTCCACAGGCAAAGCCCGTGTTCCAAAGGCAATTCAAGCACAGAAACTTTGCTATTCAGCCTTCTAAAGGAAACCTAATATCTTTTTATTATGCAAATGTGAATAAACAGGACAGAAATTCCTTTCCAGACATAGTCAAAGAGAAGCATTTTAGAGAAATGTAAGAAAGATGTAACAGGGTCCCTCCTGATGATCTACAGCTAAAAGGACTGTCCTGAAATCCAGGACCCAAGTCTGCTTCTTCCCTTAAAACCACTTCTAGGAATACATTTACTGCCCTCATCCTCTTTCAGATTCCCCAGTCTCTTCAAGGGCTTGTAAAAAGAATTGCTTGGCAAATAGGATTTAATTGCATTAAAGAGCGAATTAATCTTTTCCCCCTAGATATCCTACATTGTCTCACCACACCAGAAAACAATGGAAAATACAGCCATACTCTGACTGGAGCTTCATTGCAAAAAGTTATTCCAGGATATTGGCCTCTGTCCAAAAGGTAAGAGTAACAGACGTAATTTAAATATGCTTGAGCACAGGAACAAACGCCTAAGCTCTGTTGCTCTCTTTGTCAAAACCCATTCTTTCAGAAAATCATTTTCTTTACCCATTGGACAACAAAATGCATTGTCAAGAAATTTTATAGCAATAATTATAAAAGATGTCCATTTGAACCCATTGAGGTCTTACTGATTTTATAATACCCAGCAGACCTCCCTGCAGGAGAACGCTATATTTATGTTAGCAATATATGCGAGAATTGAGATCGTAAAATTAAATGACCACATAGAACTGTCATTTATATGATGAGCGCCTACATGTGTGAAGGCTGGTTTATCTTGCAAGATAGGGTAGTACTAAATGGTCCACTCTCAGTGAATGCTTTTAATCACGCATTTCTTCACTGTTTCTGCAATATTACACTTGAAGGACTGGTGAGCAGTTTGCTATGAAATGTTAAATGGCTACTGGCAGTACAAGCCCGATGGAAGTGCTCACTAAAATAGAAGTACAGTACATATTGTATGCAATTGTTTTATGAGAGACATTATGGTTACTAGAATAACATTTCACCATTACCAACCGCTGAGAGAAAAGTCATTAAGATATTTGGCAAGCCAGTGTAATTTTTCAGCAGAACTACAGTATAAGACCTCCGAATAGCTTCTGTACAAAAAGGCTAGCTGTCTCAAGAAAACAAGTCTTTGGTGTCATTTTATTCATAGGGGTTTATTTTCAGATTCCAATGAGAAAGTTATTGCTGCTGGAGAGTGAACAATTGAGCCTTAACCCTTATTATAACAGTGCAATTTTAGAAACACTACAATAAATCTTGCAGCAGTGTTTCCATTAAAAATCTCTTTTCTAAAGAGATTTTATGGTGTGCAGTTTCATTCAGACACTTTTATGAGAGATTTCTTTAAACTATGATTTTAAAACTAGAGAGAGATTAAGCACGTGTTTAAGCATTGTTAAATACTGAGATGGAAATAAACAAAACCCAAGTCACTGTTGCCACCTCAGCCTATTGCCATGGTTTTGCAAATACTGCAGCAACAGAAAATTCATGCCCTCCACACAAACAGTGGGGTCCGTGCTGAAAAGAGTTCCCCCTACCACCATCAATGGAGCAGCAACTGCCCATTTTTCATATTGCCATTAACATATTAAAGACTGACTCACAAACACACAGATGTCATTCTACCCACATCGTTTTCCAGTAAATATGCTTTCCCTCTTCCTAGAACTGTACTTTAATGATATGACGAGGCATCACAGCTTCAAGGTGCAAACATTTTCAACAGAAACAGCCACTATGCATCACCTAACTAAATCCTCTTCTCTGTAACAAGAACAGTAATGACCTATTACAGTATTATCACAAGGTAACAAAACATAAGTAACAAGGCCCACTGCAACCAAACACTTCCAGTTGTCAAAGTTTCCAATGGAAACAATGATTTCTGGTTAACATGAGCTGACAGGAGATCTCATGAAAGCCCTGTAAACGACGCGGGCCAGTATTAAACAAGCTGCTATTTTAATTCTGCTTCTTTCTATAAGTTGGATCAAGACAATCTCAAAATGGCAAGCCATTTCAACAGGATTTGCTATCTGTCTGATTTGGAAGAAGGCAATTCTGATATTTGATTTCTTTTCATTTGATGTTGTATAATTTCCACACACATATTTAACAGAAATTAAAGTATACCAACTAGACTCAAGCTCGAGGAAACAGTTACCAAGTGGTACATTTTCTAACAGAAGAGTGAGTGAGTAGAAGCTCCATTAAATGCAATGCAATTATTTGATATCATATTGGAAAGGAATTATGCTGAGGAACACCGTCTTCAAAACTTTGTACAAACATCCCTGTCCTGTAGAATCTATAGAGGAATGCGGCTTCCATGAAATTAGGTTTTCCAGTCATTCATTGCTATCCCCCAAGTTCAAAGAGCTCTATTCTAAAAAAGATCATTCTAATCTGAAATCTCTCAATATTCTGAAAAATATTACAGTATGGTCCTATATCTGTAACTTTCAGTAACAACTAAACACCTAACTACAAAAACTGAAATTACATGGAAACTCGGTTACTTACTTGCCTGTATCTCTCAGATGATTACAACTATGGCTTATAGCCCTTCACTCCTCTGTAAGGTTTCATGACATATACAGGTACAACCCAGAATGCTCTAAAGGGCAGCATCTTCATGAAGTTCTCTGTTTGAAACTAACACTTTGGAAGACTAAAACAGGGTAGAATGAGAAATCCTAGCTTACTTGATACTTGCCAGGAGTAACCCCAAAAGGAAAACATGCAACACAGAAAGTCATGGTGGAAACTAACTTATTCTCTAGTAAAACCACTGGAGTGCCAGCAGAATTGAAACTTCTGGACAAAGCCATCCTGTTCAGAAAGACAGGTCTCCTATTCATGCCATAACTTTCTACGCTTGCATCATTGTATTTCCAATTTTGTAAACATTTACATATATGCTTGATTCTGCCATTCTGAGTAATTCTTAGGGGTCTTCCCCTGGCAAAGAAATAACTCTCAAAAGTGTCCACTCACTTGAAGAGGTGCTTAAGTCACTGTCAGTTTTCATACATCCCCCACTGCTGTCTGCACTGTTCAAAATTCCCAAGTGATTTGTGATCAACTTTAGTTCATCCATTCATTTGAATTTACAGGAGGTATTGATAGCAGAGCAAAAATTTTAGAAATATGGACCTAGACTTTTATAGTCACAACAGAATATAAAAGAAATTTAAGACTGGAAAGATTAAAATATTTTGTAGAACTTAACATCTAAATTCCACAACTCTAATGTTAATAACATAGTTTTTTTAAAAAAATAAAGTATTAAAAAAGTAAACTTCTTTTCCTTACACAAATAATGGCCAATAACTCAAAATAACTGCAATTATATCAGTAAATTGTACCTTGTTCATCAGAAAACTAATTTTGAGAACTTTAAACTGAAAATTAGCCACAACTGTATACACAGAGGTATCAACCTGTCTTTAATTCTCACACTCTTTTGAATTCCAAAAAATTAGTAACTGTATTTACTAAAGACATATTTTTACTTTCCTGTCTCCTAACTTAATGAGTTTGCTTGTGTTAGAACCAGACAACCAAATCAGACATATATCTGTGCACTGAAAAAAAGTCTTTTCCCTTTAGTCTTAATAATGAATAAATTTTGCTTTTATTTTAAAATTCAGTTATCAACATTTTTCCTCAGGAAAACACTCATTGTCTTTCTTAAGACTTTTAAGAGTAATTGTGAACACACACACTGATAAATACCAACAAATATTTTGTCTTTAAAGCTCATCTGTTGTGCCAGAAGGGTCTATTCCTCATAATTTTTAATTTAGAATGCTAATTTTACAGAATGTGAGAATTCAGATAGCTCTCCACAGGCTCTATTCCCATTGGAGTTCTCTCTGAAAAGTTAATAACATTAACAGTTTTACTATTAATTTGAGTTTTTACTGGGTTTTTGGGGTGCCACAACAAAGGGAAAAAAACCCCATAAACTTTCAAGAATTAAAAAAAAGTTTCTAAAATTTCCCTCATTAAAATGAAAATATAAGCAACTAACTGCCTTACTAGGATTTATAAAAATTCACCATCAATGTTACTTAGCAAAAAATTCCAAAATGATACCTAAAACATAATGCATTATATAAAGTAATTAAACTTAAAACACAAGTAGTTCCATTAACTGTTCCTCTGTTTGTTTGTAGAACTACTCATTTTATACAACTTACAATATGAGTGACCCAGTTATTCACACTTTAAGAACTTAAAAATTTTCAAATGAAACATGAAAGAAAAGTGTTGGCTCATATAATTTACAAAGTTTCCCCTCAAAAGATACTCTTTTCATAGCTCTAAAATCCTGAACAGTTCTCAAAACTGGTCACACAAATCTGCTGCCTCATTTTTACAAGAGCAGTTCTTAATATCATTATAATACTGAATAGCAATAGTTCCAAAAGAATTTAAGAAAATGCACACTTCAGCCCAAAAGTCGAGCTGGGATAATATGATGAGTAAACAGGATTACTTGTTTAAGTAGTCAAAGTTTTCCAGGCATGCAAACCCTAAGGAAAACTTAATTGAAGTCAATAAAGAGGAAGGGAAAGCACAGAAAAATTAAGTAATTAAATTGTGCAAAGCAAAATATGAACTGATCAGTTATCTGTTCCTGCCTGTGGGATAGTTTTGCAAACATAAGCTTTCAGCCTCCAGCTGGGATGGATTCTGAGTTTTGTGTGTTTATCATGCACAGATCCACCAAAATCAAAAGTTATGCTGGATTTATGGTGCTAAAACTGATAGAGAATTTTGCCCATTTGAACAAAACAGTGATTGCTGCCATACCCTTTTGAAGACTTAAAAGAAAATATTAATCCTCCCCAGATTCATGTCACTATTTTGGTACACTATTTAAATATTCCATTTATGCAGAATTTAGAAATTACGAAGATCTGGAACCCAATTCTCTTCTCTGCTATAGAATATTAATGCTGATAGAACTGCCTATAAGTCCTCTGATAGGCAGTGAATATTTATTGATAAATAGCAAGCAGTAATCAGGTTCTCAACTTATAAACTGTATTTTCTTGTTATATATCTTCTTTACATTATGTACTTTGGAGCATTACTCAGTCCACATTCACAAGCTTTCAGGTATTGTCAGGTATTTATCAACCACCTAGGAAAGACTATAAGCACTTTTTTGACACAAACTCACTAAATTCTAAGATTTCTGTAAAAGTGGGAGCTAGATGCATTTAAAAATATGGGGAAAGAAACTCATAGGTGCTCAAAATTTTGTATACAACCTGCAGCAGCAGCAGCCTCTCCTCCTTACCAGTGCCTTTCTTTAGGCACCAAATCAGCAGCATCTTTCCTTTGGAAAGTACAGGGCATCCACAGGGCTGTGTAAATTTCACAGCTTTTTACCATCTCAGACACCCAACTCTCTGATACAGGGAAACTAAAATTCTATATTCCTTTCAACAGTGTATTGCTGTAGCACTCCAGTTGTGAACTTGACCACTTGCTGCAACTTTGCTATTAATTTTATTGGTGTCTCCCGAAAGGGGAAAAGTTTGCATTCCCATGGCACAGTACTTTACCTAGACTGGTTCACCATTAATCCTCAGGTCACAACCAAGGTCAAAGAGTGCTGTTCAGGATGCCAAAATACCAAAGTATCTGGATTTTAACAGATTTGTTCAACAGCGTTTGCAGCGTTAGTCAGGGTGCAGTCAGTGTGTGCATCAGGTTCACATTTGGTGCAACAACATGTCACTTAAGTTTGAAGCATTTAAATTTAGTTTCAACTACAGCAAACTGCTGCAAATCCCAGAGAAAGAAATCTCTCATGGCAGAACAGCAAGTGTCTGGTATCTCAAGGGGTTTTCAAGCATAACTCCCTCTTCAAAGGAACTGCTTGGGGTGAGGGAGGAATTTCTTTTCTCAGACAATCGACGTGGCAATAAGCATGTGGTCATGAGTATCACCATCCAGTTCTTTAATTAAGCAGAATAAGGATGGGAATTTACAAACCCTGAAATAACAAAAAATAATCAAGTGGTTTTGCATATAGGTGGCTAAAAGATCTCAAACTTTCAACAGTTTGAAGGACAAAACTTGATATTATTTGTAGGAGATAGCCCCTAGAGTTTTACAGAGCAAGATACCTCACAGAGGTGTCACCATTCCCCCTGGAAGATTATCTGAAGGAAAATAACTATAAGAATTAGGCTGAAAAGAATGAAGCTAAGCCCAAGTTTCTACAAGGTATGCCAAGAGATACCCACTAGACCTACTTAATAACCACAATTTAAATACAAAAGCATACACCCACTTCACACTTGCAACAGATAAAAGTGAAGTGATATCATTTTGTGATCAGTCACAACATGTTGGGTGCTCTGTTCACACACAAAATCAAGGAAAATAATTTTTTTTTCCCAAGCATAGATTCTATGATTCTAGTTCTGCAGTATTGTGAGGCGTGGTATTCTTGATTAAGAAGGGATGGAGGAAGACAAAAGAAAAGATTAAAACTGTAGAAGTAACCTTTGTTGATAATAACAGTTCACTTCACTGTTTCATATAATAAATAAAGTTTTTAAATAATATTCAAAACAAAGGCATCAGAAAGATTTTTAAATGGGCCAAGTGTTAGACTAAATTATTTGCCTTCAGTGACCCCTGAAAAAGGCTTATTTTTGCAGTTTGAATATAAAAAGCTTAGAAATGCTAATCATTCCATCTGGAAATCAAAATCATAAACTGTTAGATTAATGAATGTCACAAGTAGCTCTCACATGCAGAATAGTAAAGACATTGTTAGCAATTTGTTTTGACAAAAGTGATTAGAATATTTATTTTTGCTAACACTTCTCCTACATACAGACCTTGAAAAATGAAACTTGTTTGTATAATTCAGTAATACACAAATCTTTATTAAAACTCAGAATGTTACTAAGTTAATTATATGATATTAACAAGAAAAGGAATAATCAAGAAATCCTTCACAAGTTCATAATCTGAAAGGCAAACAATGCTTCACTGGTCTGATCTGTAGTGCCACTTAGAGCTATTTTAAATGGAATTGCTAGTTTTTACTATTTATTATTACAATGGAAGGGAAAGCAGAACTGTTGATTATAGTTTCTTCCAATCATAAGGAATGCAATGCAACAGCACCTAAACCATTACATTTGTTTTAGATTACATTAACTGCAAAAAATGCCTCATGAATGACAGAGAGGAAATGTCATGAGGGGTATTTTTGTCATCTGCTTTGTGCCTGCTTATCCACTATGGGTAACATGTGCTCAGAAGTCTAGAAAGTCTTTTCTTGAAGAGAAGAAAAATCTCATTTTTTAAATTACACTGAAATTAACTGAATAAAAAAGAAATCGTAGGAGTTTTAACAGACTAAAATCTCATCGTGATGTCAAACTCAGCTGTAGGATTTCACTCCCATTTCGCTTTCAAAATAACCACTAGAGCAGAAAAAGGGCAAAAATTAAGAGCAGTTATTCACAGATTCCTAGTTCAGCAGGAACCATGTGGTTTAGGGCTTCCAGCATTGCACAGACTAAAGATGAACACAATGAGTTCTATCTCAAGCCCCTTACTTGTGGCTGAAGTGTAGAAAGACATTCCACTCTGATTACAAGCAAGAGAAGATCTTAACCTCCTTCAGTTCCAATGATTAATTACTCTCACTGTATAAACCAATTACGCCTGCCTGCAGTTTCTAGCAGAATAGTTTCATTAGACCTTTCTCTGCCAGATTAAAGAGTATGACAACAGCTTTCTTCTACAGGAATACATTACATGTATCACCTTTTAGGTGAACCATTCCTCTTATGTTTGATCCCAAATGCAAATTCCAGCCCTGCTCTGGGATTCTCCTGTAGGTTTCCTCCTGGGCAGATTATACTAGCAAGAGTCTATGGGCTCTAAAGCATTTCTGCAGCCTGTAAAGACTCCACGACCGAGGGGATGAGTCTTCCTGCTACAAACGGGAGCTTGACTTCAATTTTGAGCATGAGTGAGTCCTCAGGTCTGAAGACATCCTTCTGATGCATAAAGCAGTCTACTGGTTTCAGAGCAAAATATACTTTTTCCTTGGTCGTAGTTTTAGAAACTTTTCTTCTTTCCAAGTCAGTGGTAATACAGAGGGGAAGAGGAGAGAAAATGCAGCCGCAGCTCTGGAGAAGTTAAAAGGATATGATGTTTTGAATATTGTAGTCTCCAGTGGTAAGTGGAGAGTGTTGGTAAACATGGATATTTTGCTGTGCACAGTAGGCAGGGCTTTCTCAGCAACATGACTTGTGTTCCCACAGTCAGAGCTTCTCTGACTACTTGCAAAGCAACCACTAATTGAGGTGAAAGGCAGGGTCTAGACAACTGTGCATTTTGCTGTTACAAGGAAACTGCAGTTGCGCCCAGTCACATCTGGGACTCGATAGAGGAATCCACCCTTACATAGCTGTAACCTTAGTCCAGTACTGGTGGTCCACAGTAGGCAGAAAAGATGAAAATAGAAAAGTACCAGAACACAGCAAATCTGCTACGAAACTCAGAATTAAGACAGTTCCCATTTCCTCATTCATTTGGCATGGTTCGGTTTTTGTCATCAGCTTTGGTTGGTATCTGCAAACCAATGTCACCACCTTCTCCAGGCAAACAGCTGCCTCTGAAACATTCAGGGCCACCTCTTGGCAGCCACCTTTCTAGAGGTACATCAGTGAAGCACTGCCTCTCTGTAAAGCAGCAGCTGCTAATTCTGGTGTGGTACATAACAGCACGCTGCCACATCAGGTTGGGTCCTGCAAGAAAATGAATTTCTCTGGCCTAGATCATTTGACAATTGCTACCGTATGAATAATTCAGGCCAAAAAACCCAGCAAATGCAAGCAAGCAAATAAAACAGCAAGCTGTGCACTGCACTCTACGGCCAGAAACAGCTCCAGCTCAGCCAAAGGGTGTGACAGCTGCTTGCTGATGGTGATGGCTGGCCACTGCACACCGACTAATAGCCGAAGCAGTGGGAGCCTTCCTGGGAAGACATTTCCGTGTTTCAGACTGCATGGCTCGCCATCCCAGTCCCTTTGATTTGAGTTAGCAAAACTGAGGCTTAAACCTATAAAAATATGTACATCATAATTCCTCCTCTGGATTAATTAACCTGATTGGAAGGACACATTTAACTGAAGAAGTGCAATCTTCTCATGACTGAAAAACCTTCAGCTTCATCTTACTTTCCTTTGGCTTCCGGGCCTACAGTTCTGTACAAGGAGAGGGAGCACCACAGCTTTGTTCAAAAATTTTTCTTCAGCTTTAACTTTGGTAATACATAGAGGAAGTATATGTTGATTGAAAGCTCTAATACTTCCTTCTCTGTCCTTCAGTTTACTTTCCTGCCCTTGTTAAATCCACTTTTAAAGCAGGAAAGGAGAATGCATTCAAAGAGAACTTTCCTGTTCCTGAGATGAATTTATTCTGCTCATCAATTCAGAAATACTCTCCAAAAGAGGAGGTGACTATAGCTCCAACCCAGGCTGCCTGGTGAGCTGTCTTGCACCTTTGGCTGTCCACCTGCCCTGGCTCAGAGGCAGTAGCCTGGAAATCTGGGAGCCCCAGACTCAGGGTAGCCCACCTGGCAGAACAGCCAAACAACCTCCACATCCTGTGCATCTCACTTTGTAGCTGGCATGCTTCCAGTGAGCTGCATGGGTGAACCAGCAGGAAACCAGGCTGAAACTTTACATGTTTCCAGAAAGAAGTTTGTGAAATTGAACTATTTGCATAGACTACTGGGGTGAATTAGCAGCCCCTCCATTAGAAGTTTTCTCACTGAGTCTGCTCTGTCATGCTTAGTTAATACAGTAGCCAGTAAGTGCTTCATGTTTGGGTAAGCTATTCACACAGAAATAGGGGGGAAAAATGACAGTAACAGAACCAGACTGTAAAACTGCAGTTGTTAGGGGTATGTTCCAGGCTATAAGCATTTAAAATGTTTGCCATTAAAGCTTTCCACACTTAGATTCACATTCCTTCCTCTATGATGTTCTGCTCACCCACAATCACTCTGTCATATACTGTGTCCCTGACTCATGTTTTCCTGCCTTAATTAGTTGCCTCTAGTCAGGGATACTATTCACCTTTGTCTACTTCGTCCTTCACCTCAGTTACCCACAACAAAAAAAATAGCAGGCTATCAACTGAGGCACTTGACTGTATTCTTTACACAGGAATTCTACCTGTAATGGTAGAATCATTTTACTTGCTCAGATAAATGAACAGATATGGAAAACTAAAAATCTCATATATAGTCTGGCTGCCCACTTCTCTCACAGAGGTCATTTCATCTCATAGCTAGGGTCAGCTGATAACAGGCAAAAAATGAAGGACTCTACTGCACAAGGAGAGAAGTGAAAAGCATTTACAAACCAGAGACCTAATCATGCAAATGAAAATAAAAAAGAGCAGGAGAGATCAGCAACGTAAGCAGAGTCCAGCTTTGATGAAGTGTATTTGTAAAAAGAGATAACCTGACACTATAGAAAACAAAAGGGAACAAAATATATTGATCCTTTAAAGCAAAGCAGAAATCAGTTTTGCTCTTGAGAGGGAGGGAGGGTGGGCAGGTAGGCAGGCATCTATAGAAACAGGAAAAAAATTTTAATACAGCAAGAAAAGACTGATGAGTGCAATGAGGGACAGGAGCTAAGCAGATAGACCTTACCAAAAAGTTAATAAGATATGTGTTAATAAGATAATGTGTTCAGATCATTACATTTAGGACTACTGACTGTCCTTTGAGAGACCTGCTTCACACGATTTTCTGCTTTACCCAATTTTCTGCCAAAATTTTGAGATTATTTTTCTCCAGCGTTCAAATGGGAGGGAGTTGAACCGCTCCTCAATCTGCCCTTGGCTTCTTGGGTGCACCAAGTGTGTTTTGCCAATGCTTCCACATCTCAGCCTGTCCAGAGCTGGTTTCACAGCCTCTCACTGACCATGGTCTCTGCTGAAAAAGAACATGCTGAATAGGACACGATGCTGAGCCTTTATTTTCTACAACCACGGTCTGCTAAGCTAAGCAAAGTCATCTGTGCATCCCCCTGCCATGCACACTCTGCAGCTCACTCTGCCCCAGCCAGCTGTGTACACTTCCCCAGTCAGTCCTAGCAGTACTTTCATACCCTCCTTCCTCCACATGTAACGGGCTCACTTTCCACACAGCTCCCACTTGAATGCATATTCACAGCTTGTGCTAATGCTAAAAGTACCACAGAGCACAGGCACATTTCAAAGGAGACTTACACAGCCCTCTGAAATCACCATCCTTCTAGGTAAATAAGTCTCTGATGACCCATACTGTATGTATGGCATTATGCTGCATTTGTGATTCAGATGACTGCTCCAAACCCAAAGCACACATACAAAGTACTAGAGAACTTTCAACATAAAGGAGGTATAAAAGTGGAGCTGATTCACACTCTTAGCTGCAATCAAACTACCAGAGGATGCTGAATGATTTCCTCTGCTCTGGTTTTGGATGTCATTATCTGACCTCATTTCTTGCTTGTGACATTTTCTTGGGCAGCTCAGTGCTCACATATTATCAATCAAGCCAGAAGCACTCAAAGTCATACAAATGTGAGTGTATGTGTACGTCTCTGAAGGGGGATAAGGGGTGGGGTAAATTAAAGGCTTTTAAGTATTACTGATTGAGAAAGAGAGAAAACAACATTTAAAAGCCCTTTAAATGGCTATTCCTTCCTTTTGATCCTAAATTTCTCTTTGTTTTGTCCTATGCAGCTGGCTAAATGATGACAGAGTGGCTTGCAATTATCTGGATGACATTAGATGCCAGCTGAAATGGACACTAAAGGAAGAATCCAACATCCTGCACATGTAATTCCTACTCCATCTGGCACAGAACCAAGTCAACAAATATACACTTCTTCCCCCACCATCCCCAGTAAATCCCATGGCCAGTGAATGCTGTTGTGGTAACAAAAGCCCAGGAAGGGGGAAGAGCTTGGATATAAGCAGTTTTCAAAATGTTGAAGAAGCGTTTTAGATTCAGAACTGCACACACCTGTAGGTATCTCCCACAAGCTCTGCACACTGAACACTTACATGTACACTGCAGACCTGTGCTTCCAATGCCTGCAGAATCCTGAAGGACTCTAATTAATCTGATGGCTTTCATTTTCAGTCATTGTACAGCTTATTCAAATCACAGGTACTTCTCCACCAGTTCTGTGAAGCTTACTACAATAGACCTTAGTAACTGAGCACAGCTGTCAAAATAATGTTATTGTATTCCTGAATCTGTTCCAAAGACAGTTATTCCAGAGAAATTTAAAAGTTATATTCCTATATTAGCACACTAAGTAGTTCATAGCAGTTTAGTAAATCAAATATTCCATACTGCTAGCTTAATAAGATGGGGAGTCATGCATGAAATGACTGCCAGGTTAATGACACAGGGAGCCATGCATGGCATGTATTTGCATATAATAGCACAGAATGTTCCCCTAAATCCTTTAAATTACTCATCAGTTCTTAAATAGGCATTTAACTAAGCCTTCATCCAGAATCAAAAAGAAAGACAGAGCCACCTACAATTGAAAAGAACCATAGATAAGAACTAAGTAAAACCTAAAGTGCCAGCTTGTAGGAAGAGCAGGAAATCTGTACATGCAAAGACCAAACGAAAACACACCATAATGCCTACAGCTAAAAGTAAACGGACAGATTTGTTTCTTTGTAGCAACTCTCAAAAAGAAAATTAAATGTATTGTAGTAGAAAAGATGACACAGGAAAAGCACCAAAAAGTTTGAAACCAAGCCTGGAGCAACCTACAGACGTGATGAGGAGGGAACAGCATTTGTGCTTGTTATTTTCCTGCCAACTCACAGAGTCAGCCTGAGAGACTGATGTCAAAGCTGAAGATTTTTGTTTGGTTTCCTTTTCCAGCGCCCCTTCCAGACTGCCATATGTACATTCCTTCATGCCACAACTTTTCTGGGGGCTTAGTTTGTAGGAGCAGCTGAAGGAACAGGACATTAAAACACGAGCTACAGAGGGGAATGCAAGTGAAGGG
This sequence comes from Pipra filicauda, assembly GCF_003945595.2. Taxonomy (NCBI): domain Eukaryota; kingdom Metazoa; phylum Chordata; class Aves; order Passeriformes; family Pipridae; genus Pipra; species Pipra filicauda. Next base: position 173,923 of record NW_024104317.1, read on the forward strand.
AGAAAGTCTAGACCCTTCTCCTTAGACAACAGTTCAAGAGAGGTGGGTTACTGCACCAACCTATGCTTAGAATCAGGAAAGTTGCTTCAACTCTGCATTTTTCCTTTTCCTTTCTAGAAGTTGCCTGTTATAATTGCTCAGATGGCCAGCTCTTCACGGAAAGGACACATTCCCAACATGTTCCCAAATGAGCCCTCAAGGATGCTCAGGACTTTTCATACTATTGCAATATAACAGACCAATCTGCATGTTGTTTAAACACCTTCAGGCCCGAATACCTGTTACATGCAAACACACACAGACACACACAGAGGACAAAATACTGGCTGGAAAAGTTTCTGCACCACTTCAGCAAGTAGTACCTCACATAAATGTCATCACACACACTATGCTGTGCAGAACAGGTATTTTCTTCTGGATGCTGACTTGTTCTTCTCTCCACTTAGACAGAGAAACCATCTGCAAGAGCCTGCTCACAGTATCATTTTATATATAGCTGGATTTAAGTGTCCATTACTCCAAACTATAGATCACTTGCAAATGTGAGTCACAAATTTATATTACTGAAGTTTATAAATCTAACCAAAACATGTTATTATTTCAACATGCAAGAAGCTAATACACTTATTCATTACTCTATTTGGATGTGAAAAGTAATTAACAAACTAATTCAAATTAACCAAATACGAAATAGAGAACCTTGAACTTTCACACTGTCACTGCAAAAGGAATGTCAGACAAATAATATTCACCAACCACTTTTCCTATGACTCACTTGAGTGGTACTAGGGAATAAGGACAATTACACTCCTGTAAGCAAAAGCATTAAGCTATATCCATTGTCTCATAAGCTCAGACCATTTTGACCAGGGAAAGTGTCCTTGCCTAGACAATAGCACAGAAAAACATAAACTCACTGAGTAAACAAGAAAGGGAAAATACCTCCTCTCTAATCTAGAACAGCTGCAGACAGTAGAACAGTACCCAGATGCTTTCTGGAAAGATGCCTTTACATTAATGAAATTTCTATCCTTTCTACCCAAGATTTACCATTCATTTTTAGTAACTGGATACCAGTAATTCATTCTATGATATCAAGGTGTGACACTTCTCAGTTGTAAGCAACCACAGTAACAGCCTATATTTTATTTGCCTAGGAATACTTCTATTTCCTCAGAATATAACATGCTCTAAATTCTCATTTCTCTTCAACTAATGCTCTAGCTATTACATGTGCTGTGGGAAATGCTTTTATTTGTAAGTATGGTCTTTTGTGTTAAGAAAGATAAATGTCAGACTCATTAATTATGTATCTATAATTAGATACTGCTGAAAACGAGCTGAAACTTGTTTTGACATCTCCTTTGAAGAATGTATTTGTACATTGCATGTAACATTGCATATATGCATTTGCAAAAACCTGAACTAGCTGAATGGCAGCTATGTACAAAAGCCAGCAAGCTTTGACAGGGTAAACAAAATCAAAGCACAGCTGAAGCACCGACTTACAGGAGGGAAATTCACATGAGACAGCTTGCTCAGAAAAAGCTAAATGGCCATCAAGACGAAAAGAAGTCTCTGACCAGGAACACATGATGAAAGCTGTACTTTGTTGATTGCAGAAAGTTTTCTTTTAAATACACCCTTCTAAGTGTTTAACTAATTTCCAAGAGGCTTGATTGTACTTCACTCAACTCCAGGGTTTTTTTCCTACTAATTTGGAGATAGATTGTACCTCAAGGCAGAGCCAGGAACATGGGGCGTGTGCTTAAGCGGCAGGAACCCAAGAGTAAGCGTGGGAGGCATCGTGCTTCAGCAACAAAACGTATCCCTTCCCCCACAGAGGCAAAGGAGACAATCAACCCTACTTTTAACTGTGAATTTAAGTATGAAAACCAGCAGTGTGCAGAACATAGTGCAGGATGGAAGTAAACTCTCTTCTGCCTTTTACACAATCCAGGAATTTAAAGAAGTAATGCCAGCAACCTTTCTATATGAGTGGTCCCATGTATGAGGAAACCACACGTGAACTAATAAGAGGAGTATTAATGAAGACTCAAAGAACTGTCTAGGTTATTGTAGGATAACGATAAATGGTTTGGCAATGCTGTTTCTGGGACTGAATTCAGCCTTACCACAGCTGTTGGACTTTAACATCCAGCATTTAAGTGCTGTTATAATCAGAAAAGCAACTCCGTAAAAATAATACCTTCTTACTCAAAAGAGCTGCTTCTTCTATTGATTCAAAGAAACTTCTGCCAATCTGAAAAGCACCTTTATTACGGCCGGGGAATGCAAAGGGGTAGTTGTTCTCCCCAGTGCACTCCCCGGCCCAAGGAATAACATAGCCTTTTATACAGTTTGAAAGTAGCAAGCTCAAAATTATCTTTACACACACACTTTTTGCAGTCTTTCTTATCTAAATAGACATCTAGTTTTACTTCCTATTCTTACCATTATGGAGTAGTTACGTAAAGTTTTATCACTTCAAACAGTTGCAGGTTAATACGCATACACTCCTTTGCAGTTTGTTTTATCTAAATAGACACTTAGTTTTACCTCCTATTCTTACCATTATAGAGTATTTACGTAAAGTTTTATCACTTCAAGCAGTGTCAGGTTCCCCACCCCTCTCTACGTGCTAAAAAAAACCTTCCCCATTCTCTAAGCTTTTTATCTCAATTGCCCACAGTTCGGTCAGAGACTTTTAAGCAGTTTTACATTTTGCAAAGTCACACCTTCATAGCTAAATATCTAATATTTTATTTCATTCTCTATTTCAATTCCCCCCTTTTCTTTTAACTAATGCAAATTCTTTTGCATCACTTTTTGTACAGTCCAGAGCACATGTACTTGTTGTGCTATAGTTCTTATTTTCCACCACATCCATAGATTGACGATTGTCAGGAGGAGAGCTGCCAGCATCAAAACCAAGATCGGGTGAATCAGGAAGTTAAATAGCTGAGCTGCCGTGGGTGAATGTCTATTGGTTAATCCCAAAAACATGCTCCACCAATGATGTTCTCCAGTTTTTGTTATTTCTGTAATGATGTGTTTTATCTCTGTTGTATCGTGTTTCACTTGCCACAGCATGCGACGTGAAGTAGCATTTACTTTTTCCATTATTTGTTCAATATCCGGATGATAAAGCATTTTCTGGAGGATATTAATGTCCATACCTATTTGTAGTTCAGGCACTTCATGATATAACATATATCTATCCGAGATCAATTGCATGGTGGTCACAGGAGCAGTGTATTTAAAGTCACATCCTATTATTTTAGTAAAATTGCAAACACAGAAGTTAGTACCATTAGTTAGTTCTTTACAATTATCAATTATTATACTTGTGCAAGGTGTCTTGATGCAGGCACATCCTTTACCTACATAATACACTTGGGACTGTGCTTGTGTATTTGGGAACATTTCAAACGTACATACACTGTCTTCTGTATCTAAACATAAATCCTCCTTCTCTATTACAGCATTTTCACACACATATCCTAGTTGTTCCCTAGGTATACAGGCCTTTGTGTTGACAGTTTGCCACCTCCCCGTGTCCTTGTCATAACTTGCCCAGACATTATGCCCTATAGGTCTAACTACAATGTCTCGGTGTATTGCTCCTAATGCCAAGACAGGAAATATGGTCTGTTCTTTTGCCTCACGGATGGTAAGAACATATGCCTCTATTTGTTCCTGCTCTGTGTTATATGTGAAGTTTACTAACTGCCACCATGCCTGATGTTCTTTTTCAAATTTACTTGTGGTGTCTTGTCTGGATATGATCTCTCTTATCTCTTGAGGTAAAATTCCTGAGGTTCCTTCTCTTATAATTCCTGCTGATACAGATTGTATCCATTGCTGAGTTTGGATACACTGTATTGCTACTGAGACATCTTCTTGTAATTTTTCAAAGACATTAGTCACAACCTGAAAGTCTTTAGATGTGTGTTCAGTTAACAAGATCATCAAATCTGTAGTAAGAGATTCTGTTTCAGCTATAGTCATTAATGATGATCTGAGTGGTACTTCCAGTTTTCCCAAATCAGAGGTTACAGTGCTGAGCTTATTAATTAACATTTCTTGATCTATTGAATTTAATACTCCTAATCCTGATCCAAACCACCCCATTAGATCCCTCTGGGCTCTTTCGTGATGGGATCTAGTTTTTAACCAAGCATTCCATCCTTTAAGACTTTGGAGAATGAAGGGTTGGCAATCCTCTTTTATAGAGGATATGTTTGTTTGTATTTTTACTTGGACTTTTTTCAGAGAATACGTAGGGTCTAAGAGTAACTTCTGCTCATTAGATTGCCTAATTACATAAGGTCCTACAAGGGAAATATTGTGATTTCTTTTTGTACATACTGAGGGCATATCTGGTAAAGGAGCAGAAGTCTGTGATGTTGTTGTGGTGGTGTCTATTATAAATTTTCTTGATAGTGCTTTGTCTCCTTTCAGAGTAGCCCAAAGACATGTTACAGAAACTGGTGTATCTATGGTAAAGTTGTGCCAACATTGATCGGACCTACAGATGGACTTACCAATCAGGTTTCCTTCTATAGGTTCTCTTACAGTGATCTGTGTTTGGGAGATTTGTTTCTCATCGTCAGGTATGTTAATTCCTCTACATCCTATCTGGGTTTTTCCACTTATTCCCGTTAAGGTACTAAGCCCGTTTCTTTTTTCCCAATCAGAGCATGGTCTATTTTTGTGCATGACCACAGTGGCTAGGTTTAAATTGGAAATGTCTTTTCCGGACATACCAGTATATCCAATGTGAGCCCTAGACCATGGCCAGTCTAAGGTAGTGGCCTGAGCCAGAGTTAGTATACTTATCAGAGCTCCAGCGGCTAGTGTCGAGTAAACCTGAGGGTGGTTGGTCCTACAAGTTCTGACGTCCATGTTTCTCGAGGTGCCTTCTTTACTCGTGAATAATGAATCCAGGTGGGTTGTTCCTTAATTTTGATTGCTGTGTAGGTCGTCAGAAGCACCTGGTATGGTCCTTTCCATTTCTCCTCTAATGGTTGGCCTGAAAAAGTTTTAACATACACCCATTCCCCAGGGGAAATGTTATGTAAAGGCTGATCTATTCCTCTTGAGCGAGTACTCATCACTTGTTTGTTGATTTTTGACAATTGTTTACTTAATGAGATCAAGTATTCTCGTACATATCCTTCTCCTACTTGTATGAGATCTTCTCCTTGATAATAATTCCCATAGGGTCTTCCATATAACATTTCAAAAGGGCTCAGCCCTTCTTTAGTTTTAGGTTTGACCCTTATTCGCAATAAGGCCAGAGGTAATGCTTGGTACCAATGTAGGTTTACTTCTTGACAGATTTTTGCCAATTGTTGTTTTATCAAATGATTCATTTTCTCCACTTGACCACTTGCTTGTGGTCGATATGGAGTGTGTAATTGCCAATTAATTTGCAGGATGCTGCTAATTCTTTGTATTATTTTAGCTACAAAATGTGGTCCTCTGTCCGAGGAGATGATGTCAGGTACTCCAAACCTGGGGATAATTTCATTAAGTAGTACCTTGACAACTTCTCGAGCCTTATTGCTTCGAGTCGGGAAAGCCTCTGGCCAATTTGAGAAAGTATCTGTCAAAACCAACAGGTATCTGTAACCTCCCTTCCTAGGCAACTCAGAGAAATCTATCTGCCAGTGTTGCCCTGGGAGATTACCTTTGCCAATTGTCCCTATCTCGATTTTATTGGTTGTGTGAGGATTATTTTGAAGGCAGGTCTTGCATTGTTTAGTAACCTGGATTATTGTAGTGTATAAATTTCGTCCTATAATTTGTCTCCTTAGATATTTGTGTAATGCATCTGCCCCCCAATGAGTTTTGTTATGTTCTGCTTGTACAACTTTCCATAGTACTCTTTCAGGTACCACTATTTGTCCTGTTTCTAAGTAGTACACGTTACCTTTGCGTTGAGCTTGCTGATCTTTTATTAATTTTAAATCCTCCTTTGAATATGATACATTAGAGCTTACCTCTATAATTTTGCCATCAGGAATTAGGGAGGCAAGTTCTACCTGGCCGTTTTCTGCTGCCTTTTTCGCCTCTCGATCCGCCAATCGATTGCCTTTTTCTTGGTTTGTATTCCCTTTTTGATGTCCTCTACAATGCATAATAGCAAGCTTTTTCGGTAACTGGACAGCTTCAAGTAATTTTAAGATTTCTTCTGCGTGCTTTATTTGTTTTCCTTGTGATGTGAGTAACCCTCTTTCTTTCCACACTGCTCCATGAGCATGAACTACCCCGAAGGCATACTTTGAGTCTGTCCAAATATTAATGTCCTTTCCTTCTCTTAGTTGTAATGCTCTGGTAAGGGCTATTATTTCTGCTTTTTGTGCAGAGGTGCCAGCAGGGAGTGCTTGTGCTTCAATGACGTGATCTGTGGTTGTTATGGCATAACCAGCTTTGCGGATTCCATCTTTCATATAGCTGCTTCCGTCGGTGAACCACATTTCTGCCTCGGGCAGTGGTGTATCTTTCAAGTCCGGTCGGCAGGAATATGTCGCTTCAATTGTTTCAATACAATCATGATACACCGATTCCTCTGTGGTTGTAGAACTTGATAAAAATGTTGCTGGATTTACGATATTAGTGGTGACGATTTCAACATCATCTTGTTCTACTAGAGTGGCCTGGTATTTGAGAAACCTGGAGGGCGAGAGCCAGTGACCGCCTTTCTGTTCGAGCACTGCTGAAACCACGTGTGACACTAGAACAGTCATTCTCTGTCCCATTGTGAACTTTCGGGCTTCTTGTATGTTCAGTACTACTGCAGCTACGGCCCTCAGACATCCTGGCCATCCTTTGCTCACTTCATCTAACTGTTTAGAGAAGTATGCCACTGCTCGGCGATATTGTCCGACCTGCTGGGCCAGGACCCCCAGTGCAATTCCCTGCCTTTCATGCGAAAAGAGCAAAAAAGGTTTAGTTACATCTGGGAGGCCCAGTGCAGGTGCCTGCATCAGTTCCTTCTTAAGCTGATGGAAGGCTTGTGTAGCTTCTCCGGTCCATGTTAATTGTTGATTTCCATCTTGTAGGATCTGGTATAGGGGTTTGACTATTAGTCCATATTTGTAGATCCAAAGCCTACACCAGCCAGTCATTCCCAAAAATGTGCGAAGTTCTTTTGAAGTTTGTGGCAAAGGTATTTTACAGATGGCTTCTTTTCTTTCTGGCCCAAGTCGACGTTGTCCTCCTGAGATTTCATATCCTAGATAAGTAACTTCTTTCTTGACAATCTGGGCTTTGTTTTTAGATACCTTATATCCTTTCAGCCCTAGAAAGTTCAATAAGCTCACAGTCCAATTTTCACATTCTTCCTGTGTGCTGGTTGCAATTAATAAATCATCCACATACTGCAAGAGGACTCCGCTGTCTGAAGGTGCCGTCCATTCTTCAAGATCTTTGGCAAGCTGGTCTCCAAAAAGGGTTGGACTGTTTTTAAATCCTTGTGGAAGAACAGTCCATGTGAGCTGTGATCGTCTTCCTGTTTCCGGGTTTTCCCATTCAAAGGCAAAAAATTTTTGACTTTTAGGGTCCAAAGGCAAGCAGAAAAAGGCATCTTTTAAATCTAAAACAGAAAACCAGATATATTCATTTTTTAGTTTAGTTAAAAGTGTATATGGGTTAGCTACCACTGGGTGGAGGTCTTCAACAATTTTATTAATAGCTCTGAGGTCCTGAACCAACCGATAGCTTTTGCCATCTTGTTTACGGATTGGCAAAATAGGTGTGTTAAATTCTGATTTACATTCAATTAGTAAACCAAATTTGATAAAATTGTCAATTATTTCTTTAATCCCTTTTCTATCTTCTAGTTTGAGAGGATATTGTTTAATTCTTACCGGCCGTGTCCCAGGTTTTAATCTTACTGTTACAGGTTGAGCATGTCTGGCCCTTCCTGGGGTCCCGTCAGCCCAGACCCCCGGGTAGATTTGGTCATAGATTGCTGGTGGTACTTCTCCCGATATCTGTGGCTGGATTAGAGCAAGACTTAAAATTTCGATTAATTCATTTTCTTTTACTTTAAGTTGCATATCTCCATTGTTGAACCTAATTTCTGCATTTAGTTTTTCTAATAGATCCCTTCCCAAAAGTGATTTAGGTGCATGAGGCATATATAGGAATTTATGTATACCTAAAGTCTTACCTAATTTAAAATTTAGTGGTTTCATAAAAGATACTTTTTCAACTTGACCAGTGGCTCCCATCACATTCAAAGATACATCATCCATGAGGTTTAATTCCTGATTTAACACAGAAAATGTTGCTCCAGTGTCTACTAAAAATTCTATTTTATGTTTATTTTTCCCCAGTTCCATTATAACCAAGGGATCCCTGGGGGCAAAACCCCTCGGTCCCCTTTAATCTTGGTCCAATTCTGCCATTAAAATAGGTTTTTGCTCCCTTTGAGGGCATTCTCTTTTCCAGTGTCCTTCTTCTTTACAAATTGCACATTGGTTTGGTCTCAATTTCTGCTGGTTACCACTTCCAGGGTGCCATCCAGGTCTCTTAGAGTGATGTTCTCTTCTACCCAGGGCGGCAATGGTTGCCTTTGTGATAGCTTTACCTAATTTCTGTCTTTCTACCCCTTCCCGGTTCCTGTATACCCGCCACGCCTCTTCAATTAATTTTTCGATATTTCTCTGATCTTCGGCTTTTAATTTTTGTAGTTTGCGTCTGATGTCATCTGAAGATTGACCCAAAAACAGTGAAATTAACTGCTGTTGGCCCTGGTCCCCTGATGGGTCTAAGGTGGTGTAAGTTCGCATTGCTTCCTTTAATCGATCTATAAATTCAGTAGGGGTTTCCCCAGTGTTTTGTTTTACTGCATAAAGAGAACCCCAGTTTACTGCTTTGGGAACTGCATTTTCTATTCCGTAAGCCACCCAACCCCGGTATCTCTGGAGAATTTGATAATGGTCCGGGTCGTTATAGTCCCAGCCTGGTTTATCTCGTGGGAAATAGAAATTCAAATCATCTCCAGCTGCTAACTTGGTTTGTGCATAGGTCCTTGCTGCTTTTAAGACTAACTCTTTTTCAGTTTCTGTCAAAGCATCCAACATGAGATCTACGTCTTCCCAGTCTGGATCTAGAGCTTTAACATATGCTTTAAATTTCTTTGCTACCCCAACTGGGTCGTCTCTATATTTACGAGCAATATTCTTCCAATTTTCTAAGTCTCCCATAGAGAAATTAACTTTAAGTTTCATAGGGCCCCGCGGTCCTGCAGCCTCTCTTAAAGGGGCTTGTATAGTCCGCCTGGTCTCTGTGTGTGGGGAGATAGATTTTGCTCTCATTTTACTGCGTGTCCGCCTGCTCAGGGGAGATAAGGATGATGGGGAGTGGGAAGTTTCCCTTCTTCCCCTTTCTTTGTCCCTACCCCTCCCTTGCTGTCTTGAAGATGCGGACGATTCACTGTTTGGTCCTGAGGGGGGAGCAGAAGCCCCTCCTTCGGCTATTTCATTTGCCCTTTCTCCAAAGGGACTTACATAATCCTCAATTCCACTTTCCAATTCCCTGTTGGTATATTTCAAACACCTCTGTCCTATTGAACAGGCTGAACAACACCTTCTGAGCTCTCCTATACCTTGTTTTAAATTCTCCTTTTCCAGTGTTAAAACAAACGGGTCTCGTGGGGCTAGATTAATGCCACACTCTCTCTGCCATTCTGGGTGTTCCCTTAAGCAAAAGAACATGTCAGCATAAAGGACCTCGTTCCACCTTCCATGCCTCCGTAAAAACAACATTAACTGTAGTAAAGTATTATAGTCTAATGATCCATGCTTTGGCCACTTTGCTCCTTCCTCTAGTTTATAGAGGGGCCACCATTCTGAACAATATTTGATTAAAGTTTTCTTGTTAGTAATCCCACCCTGAGATTCCCCAATTTCTTTCCAGTGTGTTAAAACACATCCTAATGGGCTTTTATCAATCTCTTGTTTCCCTTGCTGGTTCCCCATTTTTAGCTTTTGCTTTGGCCTGCTTCTAGTCTTGCCCTTTGCACGATAACAAAGGCGCAAACTTGTGGTTATCTACAAACTTCAGTTATACACTTTCAACACACCATACACACACACAGCACCAGCCCCGAGGCAGGAAAGTTCTGAGTCAGCCCTGTTAACTCGCCCAAGTATCCCTTGTCTGGCAGCAAGCCTCAGTCTGGCAACAAGAAACCCCTTTCCTAGGCGCCTGTAAAACAGCCACGCTCCACTCCCCTGGCACAAGGCAACAATCTCACAATCTAAGCATCAATGAGAAAAGAACCTCCTTTTATTCCTCCTTTGCCTCACTCCTCCTGTAGACTTTGTCACTCTCTCCTAGATACCGCACAAAATCATATCTAAACCCAATCATTCCAACGCCAAGATCTCCCAATGCCACTCTTGCCCCCAATACGCTAAAATTGCCAACATTCAACACAAATCATAAGTATGAGGTGAATAATTCCACAAATTGAGCAAAGATATGGGTTTGCACCCCCAGAGGTTGTCAGCCCTGGAGTTTGTGGCATCTGCAAGCGGCCAGCAAAACTTCCTGGCTTAATTCCTGCAAACAGTGAGTGTTAGGGTTCTGCCTAAAACCATAAAACCACAAAACCACTATCTCCCGTAAACACATGAAGGTAGTCCTTTTGCTGTGATTAAGAGATAACCAGTAACATATATGAAAACAAATATAATTTCCTAATATTTGCTTACTTAACATACAACAGTAATTTCATGACATAAAAGACAATACTCACAGACAAGAGCAAACAATACAATTCAGCAAACACATGGAACACAGACAGAGGGTTTAAAACAAACCCAGATATAATATATTACCAAACTTATAATAATCGCAATTCCAAAACCAAGTCCCAAATCTAGCCACAATGGTAAACCCAAAAACATCTTGTCACAATCAAAACCTATGCCACCCTTTAATGGGACTGTTATCCCATATTCAGAAGGATGCAGCCCTCTGCCCAAAATTCCTCTTTTGGTATAGCTTCGGTGAGACTCTAACTCACAATCAAAGCCATATGCATCCTCCCGGTAGGACTCGAACCTACTATTAAAAGGGTGTTGCTCTTGTTAGCTGCTAGCAAGCTCAGAGCCCTAAAAACCAGCGTACGACTTACGGTTTCCTTCCCAAAAACCCTAGGGAAAAAAAAGAGTGCTTTAAAATTTGTATACCTGTGCCCAGGGTCTTCCTCTACTCCCGTGGTGATCCAACGGAGCCCGGGGAGCCTCACCGGAGTAACGTCCCGGGGCGCGCAGAGGGTCCCCGGTTCCGGAGGGTCCTCACTGGCGAGCAGAAATCTGTCCCATCTGGGTGCCAAATTGATTCAAAGAAACTTCTGCCAATCTGAAAAGCACCTTTATTACGGCCGGGGAATGCAAAGGGGTAGTTGTTCTCCCCAGTGCACTCCCCGGCCCAAGGAATAACATAGCCTTTTATACAGTTTGAAAGTAGCAAGCTCAAAATTATCTTTACACACACACTTTTTGCAGTCTTTCTTATCTAAATAGACATCTAGTTTTACTTCCTATTCTTACCATTATGGAGTAGTTACGTAAAGTTTTATCACTTCAAACAGTTGCAGGTTAATACGCATACACTCCTTTGCAGTTTGTTTTATCTAAATAGACACTTAGTTTTACCTCCTATTCTTACCATTATAGAGTATTTACGTAAAGTTTTATCACTTCAAGCAGTGTCAGGTTCCCCACCCCTCTCTACGTGCTAAAAAAAACCTTCCCCATTCTCTAAGCTTTTTATCTCAATTGCCCACAGTTCGGTCAGAGACTTTTAAGCAGTTTTACATTTTGCAAAGTCACACCTTCATAGCTAAATATCTAATATTTTATTTCATTCTCTATTTCACTATATTTTCTTAGTAATTTCTGATACCTTTACTGACAAAACAAGTCATTACCACTGATAATGGTAATGGCAGTGCTAATCCAGCTCTAGGAGGGAAGGCTGGATCCCAGTTTGTCTCACCATGATGCAGGGCTGACTGGCTCATAGCCCAGACCTCTGCTAGAGATGCACGCAGAAAAAACATTCCCAAATACCTGAGAGTAGGCATAGTCACTACATTTCTCTTGAGGACAAGCACATTAGCCACCAAACACCCTTGTTGAAACAGGGACAAGCAGAGGCATTTGCCCTGAAGGCACTTTCCATGCCACTGTATGTGTTCTGCAAGCCCATGGCACTGCAGCAGACAGTCACTGCAACTAACCTATCCCTGTGACATCCTTTCCAGACCAAGAGTTAAGACAAAGACAGTTTCTAAAGCAGAGGGGAGTACTAGTCATCGCCCTATTTTTGCACATTCCAGAAACAAAGTGACCTTCAGTTGGGATAAATCAGCACAGCCACACTGATTGCTTTGACTGATGTCAATAACTTTACTGATTACTTCACACCTGATAAAGTGTTTCAAAAACGAGTAATTCCCTTGTTGTTGATCACAAAGTTTACTAGGGAACAGCTTGGCAGCTCCTCGCAAGCACAGTGTTGTGGGTTCTTGCCAGTTTATCCCTATGCTGCCTCACATTCTCCATAGTTAAAAAGCCATTACATCATCGGCGTGCAAAGAAGGCAAATGGCTTGCAAATATAAAATGGCAGTGGGACTTCTCCCATAGCAGGTGTACGTTAAAATGAAAAATTACTATAAAACTGAGAAAGGTAAACACCTGGTTTTTGGTGTTCATTTTAGAGTCCCTTCAAAATAGAAAAGAAATGGGAGAGTTACACCCCTTATTTCTAAGGGTCTGGAAAATAAGAAATTTGAGTGAACATAAGAAAATATGAAATTAAAATACTTCTAACCTTAGACAATTTCAGTATCTCCACAATCTGCAAGACACCACTCTCTAACAGTTCTGTTTCATGCCAACAGTATTCACTTCAAAGGATATAATCACCAGAAAGGCAACTTTGTCTTCTGTAAAGATTTCCCCACGTGCCATTAGCGCAGCAGTGCTTTCAAACCCTCTCACTGAATTCAAAACAACTTGAAACACCGTGGTGGACACTGCACTCTATCTTGTGCAAATCAGGGAAGGGAAGAAGCTTATTTACTGATTAGCAATTCCTCAGTAATAGTGGTGGGGAGGGAGAACCTGCCTACAAAAATGTTAGCTGTTTGGAAATATCAGCCTGTCTATAAACAGATGGCTACTCCTCACGGGATACTGTCCTCTCCAGGAATGCTGCACTAAATTCTGAACCTCTTCCAATGCATCCCTGAGCAGGCTGTGTTCCTAGCAAAGGTGAGGAAAGTTAGAAATGGAATGAAGCCAATCTGTGCATATAAAAGCTCTAAATTCATTACTCTCAATTAAAATGAATGAGGATAAGGACCGCTTCCAAGTACATCAATCAAAGAAAGTATTTGCTGCAGGAAAACAGAAGACACTGGTGTATACACGAAGGAATTTATTCCCATATTAACAAAATGTGTGCAGGCAAATGTACACAAAACTGGCAGTTTATTTTTCACTCGAGAAGTTGCAACTATCTAGGAATGATGGGTTAAATATCCAGAGTTATCTATTTTTATCTTTTTTAAAGCCTGTTTCTTAAAGAATACTTGTATGCCCGCACACCTGATTTTGCAAAAAAATAAGAAGGTAACTCAAACCAGAATATTTCGTGCCATATAAATAGGTATATGATGCTTAGTAAACAAATATAGATTTGCCTCCAGATTAATTTGTTCTGTTAACTGTTCTATTAACTTCGGGGCATGGGAACTGCCATTAACTCTTTCTGAAATCAACAGCCTGAGAAACTGCTGAGCACTGCAGAATTAGCTCTTAAAAGGAAAAAAAAATCCTCAAACAAAAACTAATGCTTCTTATTGTTGACAAAAATACAGTCCTTTACCATAGTGGTGTGTTTCTCACTGTGGTTTTGCTTTGGGTTTTGGTGTTTGGTTTTTTTTCTCCATTGGCTGCAGTATGAACAAAGCTGAGGTTTGCAGCAACAGAAATAGCTATAAACTGAGTAAGAATAGGGTGGTTAATTTATTTTTTTTTGTGGCTGTTAGATGCTCGTTATTGAAGACATACCATCAACATGTGTGTTCTTCATCTACTCTAAAGAATCTATTCAGTCGAAATCACTTACAAATGTACCTTTGCCTGCAACTTTTGCAAGTTTATCTCCATGAGAGTCTGAGAATGCTGAGATAGCCCAGTACCTACCATACACTAAAAATGTTGCAACCTATTATCACAGCAATAGAACTTCAGAAATTAGGAGATCAAGGAGAATTGAAGAGGGAATGATAAAGATGGACTATGGACTTGAAGCACTTGTGTAGGAATTTGGAAAAGAAGGACATAAGCCACTTGGTTTCTGTCTCAGTTTAGCTTATGGTCCACTTCGAAAGCAGTATTGGGAATCCATGTTCATTATTTGTAAGTGAGTAACTGATGTTTCTTTATGCAGGAGGAATACAGAATCAAGACTTCCATTAATGCAGATATGTCAGGAGCTTCATTTTTAAGGCTATAATTTCATCAACCTATACCACAAAGCTCAGTTCATTTCATTAGGTGTGGCAAAAAGGGACAACCTACATGCCTGCAATTGGGCTTATAGAAAAAAATCTGAAGAAGTAGCTGTGATGCATCAAAATAAACCAAGAGCCTTTCTCAACCCTGAACAATGCATGTAATCCTACTCTGGATGAAAACCTCTTAGTGCTCGTAAGGGATGATTATCAGCTTTAGAGAAGTTAGAACTTGACCTGCATCTCAGCACAAGGATTTTAGATTCTCCCAGGATGACTTTCAGTATAGGCTCTATTTTTAGGGTCAAATAAGTAGCCACCTTTGGCAGGTCATAATACTGTCAGAAACTAAGAATGCATGACATTTTCTCACACTAACATCCTCACAGGATAGCTCTTGTTGGACAGGGTTGGCACAAGATTTGTGGAACAGAATGAACAAAACTGAAAATAATCTATGGCCACGGTAGCAAAGGGCTGAGAAGGAAGTATGGGCGATAACAACATTGTACCTAAGCTAATTAGGGCCAGGGAAGCTGGAGCTAAAGGTGACGTGTCTCCCACCTTCACAAGTTTGTTGATGTTTCAGGAAAACTGTGCCTCCAGCTGCTGACATACACACTGTACAAGCACAGCCCATTTGCAGACTGGAAGCCCCAGCTGCCCTTGTGTTTGTACTTCCAAGCTTTTTTCACGAGGGCAGGCGGGATATGTCATGAGCATCCATCCCATTCACTCTGTAGAACGCTTACAGCTATGCTATGCAGGTCTCATTTTTCTGTCTGGCACTCCACTGGATTTGTGATGGGAAATTTATTGGTGGGAGCCATAAACATACACACAGACAACTGAAATGAGCAGTTGTACATTGACTGCACTGAGCATCAGAGCAGGAAGAGCTGCTTCTTCAAACTGTGGTGTAAGGCTTTCTTATCTACAGGAATTGACAGGACTCCAAAAGTCATCACACAACTATGACCAAAAATCTCACAAAAAGAGAGTTAACTCTCAGTGGTATCCCTGCTAGGATGGATACCAGTGTACCAGGAGAAACTGATTCTATCAGAAAAAAAAAGGAAAATTAAAAATGAGGAGAGCAAAGGAAAAGAGAAGATGCAAAAGTATAAGAGAAGGCCATTACAGAAACGCTCCCTGAGATAGGAAACAATATTCCTTAAAAAACCTCAGGAATTTCAACAATATAAACTCATTTTATTATCTATATACCATCTAAGCTCTTCTAAAAATTCAGTCCTGTAATAAAATACAATAAAAACCTAGACAGAAGTCATAAAGAGATTTATAAGAAAAAGAGGCGGTACATGAGATCTTTAATGCAGCAACAGAAGCTATCTCCCCTATGGCCATTTTTAGCATAAATGTAACTATATATATTTCTTGTAGTACCACAGGTCTCATTAACAGCTGTTCAGGTAGAGCTGTGAATTGAGCCATACGGAGCATATACCAGAGGGTAGAGTTTAAAGATAAAGACTTCCAGAACTGTGAATAATTTAAGACACAATGCTATGCACCAAACTCCCCAAATTCAATTTGTCAGGGAACATACAACTCACTAAAACATCTTTGAGGTAGTACTGAGATTTGTATGATAGTTTGGGTCTGACACAGTAATTAAAACTAAAAAGGCTCTGCACCAGCTTTTGCATTTGATTTAAGGCTTGGATCCAGGAGATTAATTTCAGTTCCTAAACACAAGCTTCTTTTGTCATAGGAATAAGCTACTGCATCACTTTCTATCCAGGTCTACATCAGTAATAGGAAACTATATTTATATCCTTCCTCCTCCCACATTAGAAGCAACTGGTGACAGCTCAAACAAGCACCAAGATTCATTAGCAATACCCTCAGTCTCCTGCACTCCTACCTCACACCTCACACTACAGAGCTCAAGTCTTCACTGGGACTGTTAAGTGCTACAGAGATATAAATAGCATCTTACAATAGCACCATAATTAAAACACATATGTTTAAGAACAAGCATACTTCCTGAAACTGGGGACTGAAAGAGTCCTTCATTAACTCATTTACAGTTTTTTCCTATCCACCAAAAAAATTCACCAGTTAGTCCCGGTGGACTTTTCAAAGTTGATTTAATGGCAGAGCCCTTTTGGGGAACTCTTAAGAGAATTCACTTATTCACTCATGGAATATTTACTTTGATAAGTACCAGTACTTCATACATACATCCTCCATAATATATTTTCTCATAAAACTCTCAAACATATAACCCATTCATGCCCTTGGCCACATTATCTTGAATTAGGATATGCACATATACACTGCTCTGTATGAAGTTACTGTTTCACCATGACTGGACATACGTAGTAATACTGACATTAAACGAACTTTTCTGTTCCAAATAAACATAAGCATCTTGGCAACATTGCTTAAGCAAAATAAAGAGTGGATGGAAGCTGCAAGACAATTCTCACAATGTGACTGTATTTGATGCCATAAAGGTACGGGAACACTAGATGGCAATAACTACTGCGCACGTATCTTTAAATAGAAATTTACTTTTATTCCTGTTACAATATCATCTATTGTGCACCTTCTAAGACAATATTACTTAGAGGACATCACTAAAAAACCCACAAACAAACAAACAAAAAACCCCTCCCACTCCCCCCCAAAAATACAGCTGTGGGTTAGGGTTTTGGTTTCTTTTTCTTTTTTTAAACCAAGCCAGACTTCCTCAAAGAATTAGTCTTCAATTCATGTTTCTACATTATTTTACAGTAAACTCTACTTCAGTTTGGATCAAGTTGGTGTCTTTGTTATAAGATGCAAAAGTTACCATACTACAACTGACAAAAAGTGAAATATTTCTAAAGAATTCTCATTCCTAATTGAATATTTATTTTAGCTTTTGCCACATCAAGTAAATGCATAGAATACACAAACATCACAAAATAATCATACTTAATCATTAGGACAATACCCTGTAAGGGCATTAATAATAATAAAAAAACAAACAAACAAAAAACAACACAAACCTTTGCGATCTTTTTATTCATCATCAGGATATCCAATAGACTTCCTGAGTATCAGGTAATTAAGTTGATTTAGGAATCTGTACTAAAAGTTTGGGTAATTCAAAATCCCACAGCAAACTACTCAAAGAACTATGATTAAACTACCACTGTCACGAAAACTAGAAAACTCTCCAAGTTGGCTTGTAACATAGAAACAGTAAAATGCAGAAACTCTTATCACTGTAGTGAGAAATGTCTCCCCAAGTCAGATAACTGCTATTTGCACACTGACAGTATTTAGGAAGCCTGGCCATGGATTAGGGTCATGCAGGAAGCTCTGTCCAGCCACCAAAGGAGAAGCCTCTGCCCAACAGACCTTATAACCTACCACTAAGGTTAATGTTTATCTTGTTTGGCTTCAGCTGTTTCAAGTGATCAGTTAGAGCTGTTCACTTGTCTAGTCCAAGTTGTTCCAGCTCTTTCTGAAGAGCATTTCCAGAGAGTGATTTCACTCAGTGCCTGGAAGAGCCAGGTTAGGGTTACCTATTTTCCCCACAAAGGAAATTTAGATAAAGTTAAGGGTCTAAAGACTGCATACCTAGGCATGCATCTCACTCTAGTTTTTCCTGGAATATCCTCCAAGACCACAGTGACCAACTTTATAGTAAAACAGAGCTGGAAGGGCCAGTGTAAGGCACTGGCGCTGGTTCTCCAGGGACACCGGCCATGGCACAACCAGACCCCTTACAAACCACTCGGTCCGCGAGACAGTGCTCTCCATAACCGGGAAAGAACGGGACTCCGGAACCTAAAGGAATAAGGAACTCAGTAGCAAAGCAATCTGCGATACCATAGCCAAGGGTGCAGCGCCGGTGCCCGCCCGCCTCCAGCCATCGCAGTTCCAGGATTTCAGCAGGATCGGGATCGCTCCGCTCCCAACTGCTGCCTTACGGCGGCACCTGCTGGGCACAGCGGGCAGTGCAGCGGGAGCGGCGGGCACGGACACCCCCCCTACACACACATGCTGCGGAAGATGTTACCATGGCTTTCAGAACAGAATGTGTCAGCCCAGAAATCACCCCTGAAGTTTTCGGCTTCCGAAAAATTAGATTAATTTGAAACTTGCAGAATTTCCTGAGAAAATACAGATGATACTCTACTTTCTACGCTGGTCTACCTCAAATCAGGTAGTTTTCTTGCCTACCTCAACAATGAAGAACATGTTAAAGACTGCAGCCATTCTCTAGCCCCTACAAAGCAAAGGCTAGGATAATCATGGAACTTATGATTAAGGAAAACTCTCAGTCAGATACAGTGATTAAACATGTATGTAACACCCCTATTGAAAAAAATGATCAGTTTAAATATAAGGCTATGTGTTTTCTAGCCACCTATAGCTGTGTGCATTAATGTTTATAGCCAGTTACCTCAGAATTTAATAAACTCAGGAGCTCAGCTCAACAAGGCCTGATGAACTTTCTGAGCTCAGAATCTCCAAGCAGACACTTCCACTGTCACCTGATTTCTGCAGGAACTCTCCTGTCTCCCTGATGCACCACAACATACTTTCTCACGTACAACCCTGAGCACAAACCTTCCCATGTGATGTGACAGGGAAGGGAAGTTCAAGCTAACCTTACCCTTTCAGGAAAACATTAAGCTCATAAGGTGTGATTTTGTTTTTCCAGACAGTAAATTATAAGAACCCATTAAAACTCATCACTTTCAGTTGATGCTCTTCTCTTCTAAGAGAGCCAGCAAAAACAAACATGGAAGAAAACAAACAAACAAACAAGAGAGAGGAAAAAAAACTTCACTGGTCTGTTTGCCAAACTATTTTTCCAATCATGGAAAAATTCTGTTCATTCCCTCACACAACCCAAAAGCACCCCAACCAGGTCTATATTAGACACAAAACAGACATCTAGATTGCAGTCTATAAAACAAAGTTTCACAGTTGGTCAATAACTCAAAAAGAGGAGATTAGCACAAATATTATATTACTGTTTTGACAAAATTTTTGTCTGCCTGCCAGTAATACAGACCTAGAAAAAGATTACAAGAAAATAAATAAACACTACAGAAATAAAGATATACTTGAGTAAACACATGCAAAAATGTATTGTACATTTGTTACATATGTTGCATGCAGATGTTAGAACCCCAACAAGTCTAATTTGAGAAGTCTGTTGCAGTCCCATGCAGCTGAGTTCACACACAGGACAGAGACCTCATCAGACATAAGATCCTTCACAATGGGATGAGGGTTTGGGGCTTTCCTGGTGCCTCAGCGCCTGGTTGGTAGAGAATGAACCATTCAGACCAATTAAGGACTGTGGCAATGGCACTGACAGTTTGCACCTTTCTATGTCTGTGTATTCAGATCCAAACCTACCTTTTACAAGGAAAATATTTTTCTGCTAACTCAGTCTAGGTCTGAAAGTCTGCTGGGATTGCCACCACCACAGTGAAAGTGAGGTTAACAATCCTTATATTATCAGTAAGGGAAACTAGCTCTCCTTCAGTACCTATAGATTTTGCAGTCTGAAAGAAATTATAAAGCAATATATTTAAGTACATGGACAGAGGAAAATAGGTGGTTATCAGAATACAAGTGTGGAACTTTCTTGACCTAAATTTGCTATCTCACAAGGATTACAGAAACAAACAACAGGGAAAATATTTTTTATCTCTGTATTTCCTTATATGTGACATCAGTAACAGTGATCTGTTAAACAGATCACAACAAACAAACAGATAAAATAAGAAATGTGACAGCAAGAATAACTGTAAATTCCGGAGCTCCAATATTGCTCACATCTGCAGAAGGAACTCTAATGAAGCATTTGCCATTGACTTCTCTTACAAAAGAACTTTACATCACTATTCTTACTTTCAAAATTTTCTCTCCAGAAAATGATGTTGCTCAGAGAAAGCAAACAATTTTTCTAATGATCAGAGACAGAAATTCTCCCACTAAATCACCATGAAAGGCATCTCTCCTCAGAACTTCTTCTTGTAAATTGTCAAATCAGGTGAGACAAGATGGTGGAGGAAAGGTATGAAATTAATCTGGAAACACAGAATGATACTGCCATTCACAGACAACCAAATCCTTTTCAGCTGAGGGGAGAGAATCTTAAAAAAAAGATATTCCAGACGAGGAAGGTTGGCTTTATATCTCTCTCTCCTAGGTCTTCACTATGTTGTCAGAAGGGGCAAAGACACCTCTGGGAAAAACTGCTGGGACAAAGCTTGACAGTTTAACCTTTTCCCTGTATTTTTGATTTCTTGGTTTACCTATAGCATGTCTGTATTTACAGTAATAGCACCACTTTACAGGCACTGGCTTAGGAAGCATGTCTCAGTATTTCCTAAGCACAGAAAATGTCTCCAAATTAAAGCTTCTCTCGATCAGGAAGCAGTTAAAATCCACTGCAAGTAAAGCATCGCTGAGCAGCAGGCAGTGCTGGCGAGCACAATGGAACCGAGACCAGAGCATGCACCTCACTATCTGTCAACTACCCTTTCTAGCATCAGACTAAAGAGACCCACTGAAGTCAATGAAAAGGTTTCCATGGAAATCAATGAGGTCTCAGTAAGGCTGTAAAGATGCATCATTAATTTTTTCAGCCTCGCTTTCACACACATCCATTCCCTCTCTAATATCAGTTCTTATACTATTTATATAACTCAGGATCTAATCAAGACGTGTACTCCTACTTGCTGGGAGCTGAAAAGATCATGCTGATTTGTTACTTCTCTTTTAATATTTAGGAGGTACCCAGTTACACTGGGGACATAGGCTCCATGAAAGCCTGTACAGCGGTGTTGAGAAGTACCTCGGACATCAGTACACAAGAACTTTTACATCTAAAGAGCTATTACATAGTTGTGAAAGCAAAAATTACTTAAAACCTAGCTAAGAAGTATTTAAATATTGCAAGCACTGTATTATTAATGCCCAGAGTGAGACCTAATTTTTTGTTGGCTAACATAAATCTCATTGACAAACAAAAAAGAATTATGTGTCTTTAGACATCATCTAAGCATTATATAATTTAAAATCTATTTAAAATCTCCTCTCTTTTCAACCTACAATACTGTTTTGATAAAAAAAAGTTTCTCAGACAAATGTCCTTAAAGCCGTTGGTTTATTGCTTCTGCTTCTTTTTTAATTCACAGTTGCTAGTCTATATAAAATAGAGTTGAAAAGCATGGAAATTAGTAACTGCAGAAGCTGTGAGATACTAATGACATTGTATTTCACAAGACTAAAATGTGGGCAACAGAGACTATATTAGTATTGCAAAGCACAGCACAAAGTACAAGAAAAGATTTTAAATTATTTACCTTTCTACTTCAGCACAAATGTCCTATAGCCAATTATCATGAGATATTGCCTAGAAATTAACCAGTCATCTTGTGTTTCTATCTCCAGATTTACAATTAGTAATGCTATTAATGTGGATCCTGTACTTAGCATCACTAATTACACTGCTATGAACTAATGGTGTTAAAAATAGCAATAGCCATCAACTACCAATTAATGCTTAATGAGAGCGTATAAACCCTGGCATTGTAATGAATTTCCAAATTATTGTTTCTTGTGTGTCTCTTGAAATCATACCAAAATGTGTGCAACCTATGGAGGCAGGCAGTGACTGAAACCACATTTATCACAACATTTTGAACAGGAACAATAGGAAAATATGTAAGGATTAGTCTACACCTTTCAGGCAAGTAAATAGTTAAATACGGATACACTTTTAAAGGTAACCTTTCACCTTCACAAAGGTGAAAAATATGGTGGTCATTGAGTTGTTTAACTGTTGGCACAGCAGGGCAAGAACCTAAAATGCCGCTAGGTTGTGAGTACTGTAAATAGCATTAATAAACTGTGTGCGTGTTGAGCTGATGTAGTACAGAGTAACACCCACTTTTTCCACATCCAAACAGATTTCATTCTTTGAAAGACTATGGTAGGCAAGACAGAAAAGAATTCCCACCGCCTGCATCACAAAATATAGCAGGTGCTGTTTACTTCAGCAACTTTCAGAAGCACAAGGTAGGATGCATTTGAGTCATAAAACCTGGATCTGTTGTGTCTTGGTGGAAGGAAACAAAGGTCCACTACATATCTGGTCTTTGGGACTCAATATAAGACCTGGATGCATAGAGGGTTGAAAGGTAAAGGCAGAGAAAACAAAGGAAAACAGTAGGCAGGAACAAGAAGAAAGAATATTGAAAACAAATGAGAAATTCTGATTAGCTGGGAGAGTCAAAAGAGATCCTTGTTTAGCAGTGCAAACTAAACCAGATAACACTGAGACAGTGTTTGACGTAACCTTAAAATTGTGGATTTACTGCTGTTCCCTAAAAACAGACCCTCAGTGTAACTGGCATACTAACTGCAGTTAAAATGAAGCATTGCAAGCAACAACAGGTAAGAAAACACATACTGCTAAAAGAGGAAAGGTTTTCTTTCTGGGAAGGAGCCAGCTGGATAAAACCACTAGAATGAAAGACAACCCTGGGGACCAAATACCTGCAACAAGGGAATCACCTTTAATGCAAACTTAATCCTTAATATCATCCCTAATGGAAACTTTAAGAGCCTGGAGAGATGAAATGAGTGCCAGAGCAGTGACTGCAGTGAAGGGCAGAGGGAGCACAAAATTAAACTGCTTTCCTGACCCAAAAATGTAAGAACAAGCATAGGATAAAGGAGGGAAAGAACAAATGCACTGCAGTCATCGCCAACCTGACCAGCCCTAGACTGTCACCAAGGAGCACAACAGATCCCTCCCTGCTGAGACACGAGGGCAAAGGAACCTGGGGAGCACATGGCTTGAGTTTTCCTGTGCTCTGCGCAGCAAATGCAGCCTGGGGACACCAAAAGCAGCTCTTCCCTTCATGAAGCAGTGTAGTGGGGAGATCCCATCTCACAGCTCCACATGGTGAGTGTACCCAGTGAGGGGAGCAGTCCAGGCAACGTTCTCCATCAGCACAAGCTTTCCCGGAGGATACTCTTCCAAGCATTTTATTGTTCACCAGACAATGTAATTTTTCTCATCTTTGCTCAGTAAGCTCTGTGCACAGCTTTGATCAGAAATAAATCCCAGAAATTCCAGATATCTCCCAAGCTGTGCTATATCACGAACACATGCTGGGACAACTGTAAAAAGACAGCAGTTATCACTGGGAAGAAGCCCCATGTTTCTGGTTTTGTTTTGCATGTCTCTGCAAGGAAGAGGAGATACACAATTCCATACAAGGAATGCCTTACCTGTTGCTTACATTCCTGATTTACTTATGTCATAAAATTAAGTAGCGGAAAACATTCTAAGCACAGGTGCATGGGAAGAATATTTTTGTCCACTAGATTTCACTTTTTTTCTCAAAATATTTTCTTCCTCCACACTGGGTCTTCACAGTGCTTTTCCCCCGAAGAAACAGGTTTACCACCAGAGCAAAGCAGGGTGGGAGACAAGATGACAAAATTAGAGGAGGCATTCCCCAGGGAGGCTGCGGGTCAGCACACTCAATGCTCCCTCCTCCTGTGAACAGAAAATGAATCCCCATCTCCTACATGGAACAGAAATGCTGTAGCCACCTTGCTACACTCCCATTCAGACTCTGACCATCTTAGATCTGCGAAACCTTTTAAAAGGGAAACTTGAGATAGGTTTAGCGAATGAAAATTTTTTTTTGTCCTTCAATGAATATCTATATGCTCTAATTGGAAAAGTTCATCTTCCATTTGCACTATTCACATTTCTCATACTGGAAAGAACTGCTGCTGCTGAACGTCAGGAAACATAAAAGAGCATTATAATTTATTTGTTTCTTGGGAGAAAAAAATCTTTATTTCAATGCATATACGCATAAATATATGTATAAATATATGTATAAATATAGGGGCTTACGGTTGGGATTTTCTTTTACTTTTAAGTCTGAGGCAGTAGAGCTTTGTTCAATCTTTTTTACTAGACACACTTATACAGTGGCCTCTTGTAGTATTCAAAGCTAATCAGCTTTTAACTACATCTCTTCTAGTTTCCCTACTAACAGAATACTGTCTCAGTATCCTAACAAACATCTGAACATTACATAATTATGGTCAGATTTTTCTGTCACTCAGCATTTAGCTGTAAGCAGGTCTTAAGAATAAGAGAGATCCTTTATACTAAGATTATTCTTGTAATTTCTCATCTTTCTCTGTCAACAATATCAAACTCCAAAGCGCTAGAGGTACTCTGGCACTGAAACAAACAATAAAAGTTTGGGGTTTTTTAATGGAAACCAACTACTTTTGATCTAAAATTATTATAAAATATTGGAATTTAAATGTTTTCTTTTACCATGATCCTTCACAAGTTTTTGACCTAAACCAATCTTACTAATTCAATTCCACTCACTTCAATTACTTCTCTGAAAATAGACATCTATGGACATTCAAATGCACTTTTCTGAGGTGATGTTTTGTATAAGACACTTAAATTTACTGCACTTTGAAAGATGCAGTCCTGATATCTTCAAGTCAGGCCCGAGAACTAAGAATTCTCATTCAAATCTGCAGCATCTCCATCTCTTTTCGCCAAAAGCATCAATCTACTGTGCCTCCGTGGTGGGAAAACACGCTCTATCTGATGTATTACAAAGGATTCAGAGCAGAACTGATAGTATACAGCTGGGATATTCTGGGAACACATGTTGGGAACACATGCTGGGATTCTGGGAACAGCAGGGAACACACATGTAGACTGACTACCACTGTGGTTAGTTTATATGGTTCAGGGCAAATACTCAAAGCAAGAGTTGCGTAACTATACACAGATCCAGACCCTGTATGCACACAGTACTCACTGCTGGGCACCATGTTATATATCATGCCTCCACTTCTGAGATCAAATAGTTAATTTTGAAGCTTTGTAGCTCTTTTCAAGTATTTGAAAAGTATGTTAGAGCTTAAATATCTACATCCCTAGCATAGTTCTTGAAAATAGAAGATTTGTGTGTTTTTCATTCACATTATAGATATTTGTTTTCCTGATAGTGGAATATTTTTAATGCAAATGCATTAAAATGCTCTTTGCTTTTTTCAGTTCTTTTCTTCAGTCTTATTTTTCCATGTTTTCTGTTTTCCAACTTACAATCTAATTTCAGTTCAGAGTCAGATATATGTGTTCAAACCTAGAAATGCAGAGATTTATTTTTTTGTTTTCCACTGGTTCCATCATAGGGTGACCCTTTTCTTCAGACTCATTTCCTTGTTGGAAGAGCTAAGTTCCTTAGAAAGAAGTTCCTAATCAGAAGACGGGTCCATCTGTAAAAGGGCTTCACAAAAAGTGAAGATTATCCATACAAAATGACAATGTTGTGGTAAAGGTCACATAGTAAATTGTAAAAGAAGTTGCTGAAATGTTCATCATCACACATGCAGACACCCCCTAAAAAAAAAAACCTGGTCCTGATAGTTTGGCTGTGAGAATATGCTGCTTGACAAAAAAAAATTAAATATGATCAATTTATCTCTGTATAAAAGAAAATAAACGAGATCTCGAACTCTTCCCTGTCTTGTTCGCAACAAGTATAAAGGAAATGAAGCCTAAATAACAATGCAAAAACATCAACTGCATTCAGATTGATTAACTGAAGATTGGTAAATAAGATGAAATGTTTCCATGGTCAAGCAACTAGGTCAAGAAACTCCTAAGTTTACATTCTCATGCATATCACCTTTATTCAATGCCTCAACAAAATATTTCTGGGAACACTTCCCTAGCTTGTTCAAAAAAAAATCAGATAATATGCAATATATCTGCATTATTCCTGCGTCAGTAGAGATAAATTTTTTTCTTGTTTGATTAGCTGGGGGTTTTTTTGGTAATAAAGAATAAATTAGAACTATGAAAGCCAGGTAGTTTGTTTAGAGGTTTTTTTCTTCAATCAAGTTAAACACATCAGAAATCTCCATTTTAAAAGATTATTTAGAAGATTCTGAAATGCAATTCCTAGCTGCTTAGCTTTTGACTTCAATGCCACAAAATTGCCTCCTATTTATTTTTCTCAACATCACTGAAAATGACTGCAGAAGAACTCAACGTAGAACCTATATTTACTGATACGTTTAAAACTTTTCTTTGATGCAAAACAACCTTGTCTGCTTACATTATCATTCTGAGTTACACAACCAGAAACTTATTTATACATTAAGTAAAGGAATATCTCAAATTATCCCACCCTTATAAGAATATATATAATCAAATATTTAGAAGTTTTACTTTTCAGAAACAAAAAATCATAATATACATTAACTGCAAACAGTTAATCTACAAAATAGGTTCTCCCAGCATATACTACCTGGACCATAAATCAACAAAGGATAAAAAAAGAAAGTTTCAGTGGAAATTTATGGTAAAATAATCTCAAACGAGTATTTGTGGCTATGAAGAGATAATGGTCCTAATTACTAAGGATAGATTCAAGACAAGTTCTGCATATCTGGTTTGATGAAGACATTGGCAAAGCACTTAGACCCTGGGGGATATTACTCTGTGTGTATATGCAGCAAACAACAGTCTCACAGCAAAATAGCCCTCCTCATTACTGCTTATGAGAGACATATATACATTTTGTTACCTCTCAAAACAGGTACTGCAGGTACTCTAATTTTATTTAGTCAAAAAGCTTTTCTGAAGAGCATCGGATCCCATGAACTCGAATTTTGTATAAGAGTCTGAATTTTGTATAAGAATCTCCACGCAGAGCAAACCCTGTCATGAACTCTGTCGTCTGCTGACACGTCCATTCTGACCATCACGCCATCTATCCAGCTCTTAAATGCTACACTTTCAACTTTTTTCTTTCTTGGCTTTCTACAGCACAAGCACAAAAGCACTACATGAAGAAAAAAAAGTACATGTTTTTTCTTCATCTGTACGAGACAACGTCCACATACGGCGTTACAAGGTGTAGTGACTTATTAACACCAGGTGGTGCTCTCTTCTTAGTAAACAGCTTTAAGTCTGGTTTACAGGCTGAAAGTAAAAGCTGACAATTTTCAAGAGCTCCAACGATTTTTCAGAGGCTTTTTTTTTGCTTAAAGATGTTTTGCTGAATGAAATGAAACTTCTTATTGTATTTATCAATTTATCAATTCTGTCATAGCTCGCTCTCATCCAGCTGGATGTCACCAGGACTAAGGCTTTAAGCTTGAAAGGAGATACATAAGCTCTTTTCTCAGAGACTGCTGAAAAAACAAATATATCTATTTCTTAGCTTTGTATCAAGCGGTAACAGAGGATCCCACAGAGGCAGTTTATGAACAAGATTTCCTCAGCACACTCAGTTTCCACCAATGAGAATCTAAACATTAGATTAACTCCAACCCAGATACCATATTAAATATCCAAATGTGGTTTGTTTCATTTTGGTGTTACTACAATTGTGTCAGCATTGCAGTTTTTTCCATTTCCCTCCTATGAAAACACTGGTAGGTCCTCATTGCCAGAACTTCCAAATCAACTCCAAAAATATCAATTATACCACTGTCCATCAAAACCAATTCATGTGCAGTGCTTCCAAATATAAGACAGAACAAAACAAAGTAATCCCATTTACTGGTTAAAGAAGGTTTTCTTTCAGATGAAAAGAAATATTCAGAGCTATTTCAACTTCTCTCAAGTTTTGAATTTTCTAAAGGTTATATATTTGTACAGCAGGAACAAAATCACCACACCAGTGGCAGAGGTCAGTCACATATAGCACTCTGACAGATCTTTGGGTTTCAGTGTTGTTCAGATACATGGAAATCTTGGCACTGCCTTGGAGCACTCGCAGCCCTTTAGGTCAGTACACACAAAATCATGGGTGAAAAACTTGTCCCCACTCTCTCACAGGTCATTCTAACTTTCTTGTAAATACTGGTCACCTATGGGAACCCTCTCAGAACTGCATGCTACAGATCACAGAGGTACACCTTGTTAACTGTATGAGAATCAGTGCATTTAATCCCTTGAGCAGGCACCAGTGGTGGAAATTTCCTACTAAAAATTGGATCCTTGCCTTGAGCAGAAGTATATGTTATGAAGTGGCTGACTAACTTTTCAGTCACCTCCATAAATTCCATGACAAACTAGAGACAGTGCAAATCCCAAAGCATATAACGAGCAAGATAAACGCTTTCTCATCTCTTCTTTAGAAGTAAAGTGCACCACAAGAATAGTAAGCATATGGGAAATTAGTTAGTTTATAAAGACCTGTGTTACATAAACATCTTTTAAATCAGATTACTCTGGTGCCACGGGATTGTGCTATGCTTTATTTCCTCAAAGGACACACTGTTCGGTTACTATAGCATTTCTATATCTGGATTAATTAGAAACGGAAATGTGGATACAATTTAGTTTGAAATTAAACATTCTGTGTAGGAGGGAAGATAATCAATGTTTTAGAATGATCTGGCTGCTCCAATCTGTGAAGTATCAAGCTATTCTCTCAATTAATTGGAACAGTACTGTGTGTTCTTGGAGCCAGCTAACTGTGGCATTGTGTACAGATTACCTGTGGACATATCGCCTCTCTGACCTACTATTTGACCTGCATTATTCGATGGTGATAATAACAATACTTAATGTCCTTACACAATTCTTGATGTCAAGCATAGTACCTGCACTTATAAATTACTTTGGTCTATTCCACCCCTTCTTCTGGCTGTCCCCAATTCACACATCCCACTGTGTTGTTCATCAGCATATCCTGAACAAGGAAACTGAAGTATCACTGAATTCAAGCAAAGTTCTCCTCTGTGAGACACAGCAGATTTTATTATCAATTTTGATTTCCATGAGATGTTCTCTCAAAACAGGAAAAAGACAAGTCCTCTTGCCCAATCCTGCCGCATGTTGAAAAAGAATTAATGTGCAAAAAGTGACCAAGGTTCAAGACCACAAGGAGTAGTAGGTTGGTAATGATGTAATTCTGTGTGCACTTATATCAGTTCATTTCTCAACAGAAAGACAGCAGTGTAAACTGTGTGCTTTGTCTTTAAAGGAAGATGCTCGATGTTTTGGGGGCTGCAGCACTCAGAATTCAATACAACTTAGGAGGTCCCTCAACAATACACACAGATCTCATGATCCCTTTCTTGTGATCCAATAAGTAGGCCAGGAAGGCATAGAACTTCCGACTCTGTGGAAGGTCTTAAAATTCATTATCTAAATGCTTGCTCCCCTTTACCTTCTGGCCAGCAATGACAGTAGGGAACTTATATTCTCCCTGTCTCCAAGTACAGTGGAAAAGAACAGATACATAGGGTTGAGAGAGCACACTAAGACATGGACTAGGTACAGACTACATAGTCTTCAGATTTATGGCAGTATGACAAAGCCTTTCCTTCCTGATAATACTGGTGGAGATACTCAGACTAAAGCACACAAGGAAAGTAGGGGTTCTCCACATGAACTGTGCAAGTAACAGATCATTGGGAAATTCAGAACCATCAGAGCAAAGAGCATTTCTTCCTGTGCATAGATGGAGATCAGCTCTGTTCCAAAGGCTGAAAACCTGTATGTGCATTATAATTGAAATACCAGAGCAGGGGAGGGCAAAAAAAGGGAGAATGAAGAACACAAACAAAATTTACATAAACTCTCCATTGAGAGGTTTCATGTAGAATTATACCTCAAAGTTTAAATCTGATTTTGACATTTGAGAGCATCTACTGTGAGTAAAACAAACAAATAATAAAAGACAATGGAAAATTATCCAAACTGCATAATTAGAACACCATGATCTTCTTATTGCCAAGCCCTTGGCTTTAACTACTGGACTACATGGCTCACACTCTAATTAATGGATAAACTCAATGTTATAAAAATTTCCAAATCTTCTTTTCTTTTTTTTAAACCTGAGCTGGAGATTTCCAGTGTCAAGCAATTAGAAGTGTCTTAATCCACTCGGATACCTTCTACAAAGCTTAGCGTGTGGCAAGTACATTTCCGAGTCTTCTTGTTTGGCTTATTGCTCTTATTTTCATTTATTTCTTACTTTGTAATATTAAGTTTTTCACATTTTGTAATCTTAGTCACATGTCAGCTTCACTGAGGATGAGAAAGGACTGTTGTCTCCTACAAAACTATGGTGTAAGTAAAGCAGAGATTCTATTACAAGCCTAAAACACCTATGTTTCAGTGGAGGGGTTTATTTGTCAAGTATGTAAACCATCTTGGAAACCTGCAGAATGAGAAATTCTGTGCCAGGAGACTGTAGTATGTTCCCCACAAGGTGTTTAATAGTTATTTGTAAACATAAGAATGGCAGGAATAATAATGATAGACAAAGAGGATTTAAGCGTCACCATGGAAATATTTAAAAAATACAACAGAAGGAGGAAAAAAAGCTTCGGTGTGTGTTTGTCAGAAAATTGTAAACTGATATTCTCATGTGCAAGTGTTTTCAGAACACAGAAGAGGAACAAAGTAGAACAAGCTCCTAAAAGTGTAAAGTCTATTATGAAATCTGTGGAACTGTGAAGAGTCTGTAAGTCATAGAACAGTTTTTCCTTTTTAATCCTGGCACCCGTTTGCAAGCCTCGGCTTTGTTACAAACTTTTCCAGTATATCAGAAGACTCCCACAGGTGGCCATTAATCCCCACAGAGCATTTTTCTTTTAAAGTTTGAGGGTGATTAGGCAACCTGCATTTCTTTAAACAGAAAAAAACCTTAACCCAATATGGCCTTACATTTGCCAACTCTAAACAAGCACAGATTTTTAGACTAATTAAAAGTCTTTCTTAAACAAAACTTATCACGCCCCCAAAAATGCAAGGGCATAGTATTTCCTTATACGATGAGTTCCTGGAGAAACTTGGTGGATATTATCAGAAAATTAAATGTGACTATGGGTCTTCTAAAAGAACTGAAACATACCCATGTGGTGACAAGACCAGTGTAGTTTATAGTAGGCCCACATACTTCACACACAACACTTTTCCTATAAAGACCAAAAAACATTTACACCTAGTTTTCCCAAGGGCTCACTATTATACTTGAGGAAAATCACTTTTCCAAATGGAAAAATGCGAATTTCCCAAATAAAAAATGTCCAAGGAATTAATAATCCTAACTCCCTATGATGTCTTTGACATTGCTGCTGCCTGTGTTTCTGCTTTCCTGCCTCTGAAATAATACCATAGTCAACACAGAAATACTGGCTGAAGGTGGTTATAGCTCTTCCAGAAAATCCATGCTTAGCTTTTCCCAAGTTCACCAATGAATTATAGCAGATGCTCTAAGAACAGCTCCTACTTTGGACACCAAAACTCTGCAAACAGTTTTCAGGACAACAATGAGAAAAAAGCAGGAATCTTTAACCCAGAGATCTTTTAACCTGAAGTCCTATTTGAAGTTAAGCAGTTGCCTTCCCGAATATGGCACAATTGGTTCTGTAATCATTTTGATATCTAGCCTCTCCATTACAGTCATGATACATAAACCACATCACTAATCCATTCTGAAGATGTGGGACTTGGAGTGGCTCTACTGTTTGCTACTATCATCTTGGTTTTGGATAAAAACAGGAAATTTGTTCAATAACATGATTCTCATGATCAGAAGAGAGCAGACAAACAGATCCACTCACACGGGGCTGAGAAACAAAGGAACATTTCAGATCTAAAGCACAGCAGGCACTATTTTCCTTCTGACCTTTTCCTTGCAGCAAAGCAGTGGCCCTGGTGAAATAAATGACCAATCTAGTCTTTTTTGTTAAACTGATTTTTGCCATTTGGGGGCTCCAGACCTGTCCCTTTCTCTCTGGGAAGGTCTGTCCCTGCTGTGAGTAGCTCTCTTGGTCAACAGCAGGAGGTAAGGCTGGGAGCAGCTGCCTGAAGAGAGAATACAGCAACCTATTACTGCTTCATACAAAAACAGCAGCCACCTCCGATTGTGTGAAGAAAGAGAAGGAACACTTGTTTCACCCTTAGCAATCTCTCCTATTTCATCCCTACCTATAAAAGGTATTCACACAGCTCCTACTGAGCTGTGCAATCTCCAGTGTCCTTACAACACTTCTGCATTACAGAAAAGCACACTGTATCTTCGTGCACATCAAAAACTGAGGCACAGAAAAATAAAGTTTCTCAAGATAACAAAAACATTGGAGTCCAGAAGAGACACTCTATATCTGGAGAAAAACCCTTAAAAAAAAAAAAATCTTATTGTTTATATAAACTCCTCTGAAAATTGCCAGTAGCAGCAAAGTCAATCAGCTCATAAAATAACCCATTTGCTACACCTATCTTTCTCCAAACACTGTACTTAGTAGAACATCATCTATGCCTTCATCTTAAAACATTTGTAAAGCCAAACTGAGGAATCAGCCAGCCATCTTGCAATAGATCAGACAGGTAGCAAGGGTGGACTTTATGACTGAGCTTGCTATATGAAAATCCCTGGACAAGAGTCTTCTACAGCTGCAACCTGTTCTATGGTGGGAAATACCAGCCTGTAGAGTACTTTCTGCAGACACAAATCTGTGAATGCATCAGTATCTCAGTGTGGAGGAGGAAGACAGGATGGAGCGAGAAGTCAGACACACGTTTGTGCCAAATAAACAAAAGTGAAGCTTTTTTTGGTTTTTTTTGTTATCAGCTTCCTGGTAATAATCTTTAGAGAGATTATTTTGTTAAATGCAGAATCTCTTACTTAAAGTTATATTTAGTACAAAAAAAGCTAAATCACACTTGTTCAACTACTGTATATACTGATATTACACACCCTAATTTCATGCTTTTGGTCATGCAGTTAGCATAAGTAGTTGTAATTACACATTTAAGGCATGTAATCATGTAATAAGATGCACAATTAATTATATAATTAAGGTATGCAAATACATAGGACTATCCTGTGACATTGATTTTAAGTAGACTACCCCGCTAATGTTGAGCAGAATTCCACTTAAAAACTCATTACACAATATAGCTTGCAAAGAACTATACTGACAGAAAAATCACAGACCCATTGACACACTTCTTTGGATATCTGCATGAAATGTAAAATAAAAATAAATATATATATAACTATCAGATTCAAATACTATTTACAAGATTGGTTCTGTGTTCCAACAACAACAAAAACCAAAGCATACCCAAGCCATACACACAGAAATATGATGAATTCTCAAAACCGACTAGAATATTTGCACGCTTATTTTGCAGGCCAGAATTGGTAGAGCAAAAACAATCTCCAAAAATACTGTACTACTTCCTAGTGACCTGAGATGTACCCAGAAAGATATGTTAAATAAGCAAGATCTCTTTGCATGTTTCAATAAAAGAAATTACATTTTTCCTAGTTTCTTTCACAGAACCAGGAAAGAGAGAAGCTTTTAAAAATCAGATAAAAGTGAGGAACACAGCAAACTTATTTCCACTAAGGGTTTTTTTTATGCTTAACCACTGAAAACACTTAACCAGAAATATAAACCCCAAGATTATTGGCTGAAATCTCAGTGCACAGTTTTGCTAATGCTTTTAGTAGGTTTTTTTCACTCTTTTCTTCTCATAATAAAAAGAGACTTGTAAAACCAGGAGGGATTCGTGCAGAACAGCACAATAATTAATGGTTCATTCAAGAAGGTTTCTCTCCAAGACTAGAAAGTGGTAGAAGCAAGAAAGCCACAGTCAGAGCAAGGGGACTAAGTAACTGTTCTGTTAAACTGCACAGATGATGTAATCACTGAGCCTCAGTTTCCATTCACATTCATCACTTGCAAATCAGATGCAGAAAGGAATTTCAAAAAGATAATAACATCCTGATATGAGCTGCACCACAGAGTGGATTCACCTTCCCCTTTACATTCACCTTGATGTGGCTTGAAGAATAGGCACGAAGAGTTGAGAAGCAGCCTTCCTCCAAGAAAAGCAGTAAGAAAGAAATATGGTCTGTGTGCTGCAATAACCTCCACCACACACACACACACACACACAGTGAATTTGGTTACTAGTGACTTGGTAGGAACATTGTGTTGGAAGAAGCACATCCAGATTGGAAGGAAGTACCAAAATATTATATTGTAACTCTCCTTTTATTCCAGATTCCCTCTGCCTTTCATAATACTTTATTGTATAAAATCTTGTGATTAGATGTATAGCTGTGCTGGGGAAGTTCCTCTTAGTTACAAACTGAAGCAGGTATATCCCAATGGAACTCTGACTGGGACTCAGTAGTTCTCAAACCACAACAGTGAATAACCAATTGCTGGGAGCTCATCATTACATATGGCAGATTCATACTCATTCTAGAATTAGGCAGAGAAGAAAAAAATTTTCTTAAATTATTTTTATTTAAGTTCTTCAGGAGCTTTTTCCACCAAGAGAAGAAAAAAAAGGCGATATACTGAATGTCCTCTGGCTTAAAGATATAAATCAAAGTTAGTTGATGTGCAACAGTACATGTGACAGCAAAATCAGATATTCAATGATCAGACTTCTCAGATATCAGAACAGCTTTAAAGGTCCTATTTAGAATATGCACAGGATCTGGGGTGAAAGTATTTTTTCCACTAAAATCTATTATTATTCATTCGAAAGATACAAAGACACTTCTCCCTCCACCCCTCACCCTTCCTACCTCACAGACTAACCAGGATGAAAGACAAAGCAGACTGTGTGTAACATAACTCCTGATACACAGGTCACCAGTATCCTCAAGAACCTGCCTGTGAAGAAGAATTGACCACTACAGACAGACTCCATTTCTCCCCAGCAAGATCCAGCACATCCATAACACCACAAATATTTGATATTCCATAATGCCAAGAGCTGCTAACAAACCTAGAGTAAAAGTCTGGCCAATGGTGGTATCACAAGGACATTGACCACCAGTGGCCTTAACCTGATGTTGATGGATACACTGCACAGCATGGTCTGTGTGCTTCTCAGTCACTGGAAGATGGTATCAGCTACTTTAAAACAGTGCACCATGATTTGGTAAGAGGAAGACAGACTTGTACCTGCTTTAAAATCTGACGTCAAGATGTATTCAATTAAGATGTCATGTCTCATGTCAAGTGTAAAAGGAGAAACGAAGTAGTACAATAGCATTTAACAGCTCATAATAGTGTTTCTGCCTGATTTGCTCTAATTACACAGATTGTACAGGCTCAGTGCTATAGGCAACCATTAATTACCTGTTCTATAACCCAAAAGCATATTTTTCCAGAGTTTGAAAGATAAGGTCCAGATTCTTATCAGGAAAGAATTGCACATAGAAGTTCAAGTAATCTAGTAACTTTCTTTCCATACCCAAAAACTTTACTTTTCATTTAGTGCAGAGATTTAATTTCACTGCCAGCATACTTCAAGGTATCTAAATTACTCCTGAGAGAAACACCAAGTGAAATTCCAAATTCATATCAGAGCATTTGCCAAGCATATATTTTCAACCATATAGTAAGTTGTTTCATGGCATGGCCGATGTTTTCCACATTGATTAGTAGATATTCTTGCTTATACTAAATCATTCAAGGGGAGAAAGCATCATGATAAGAATTTGATTTCACAAAGTTTGACTCACTACTTTTTGTAGTCTCTGTGAAAATCATATGTAATATAGTTAACATTATTCATCCTTTTTCTCTATTTCCCTCCACATCTCTAAATTTTGAAAAGGAATTGAAATGAATGTAAATGAACTGTTTCTTATTTCCTATTTGTGACAACCATTTCATCGCTAGAGCACATAACTACTTTTCACTGAAAGTGATTTTGGCAGAAGTAGCAGGCTTGTGGATTGGTCCTAAGAAAATGTGAATTCCCATTATGTTTATTGGGCTCTGATGAATACAATGCTACTTAAAACAAGACTATGCAAAGTCCTTTAAAGGG
The DNA here is from genome assembly GCF_003945595.2 of Pipra filicauda. Classification (NCBI taxonomy): domain Eukaryota; kingdom Metazoa; phylum Chordata; class Aves; order Passeriformes; family Pipridae; genus Pipra; species Pipra filicauda. Next base: position 210,368 of record NW_024104317.1, read on the forward strand.
AAGGAACATTTTAGACATCTTTTACTCAACAGAGTACTTGTGCTAGAGGACCATGAATAATTATTGTTAGACAGCAGGAATAATGCCACATAAAACAGTTTTGAAAGTGTTCTTACAAAAATGTACACATTCTTTTGCTAAGAGCAAAGAACCAACTGTAAAAGCAAATAAACAACATCCCTGTTAATGGAGAATTTGGCTTTGAAATAATTTCATTATTTAGTTTAAAGTCTTCTCCTACTTATATAGGAAACTAAATCCCTGAAGAAGGCAGGCTACATACAGTCCCTTAAAGTAAATGGCTGAGGTCACTTCACAAGGCTGGATTTGAGTCTAAGGAATTGTCTTTCAAAACATTGTGACGTGCCAAGACTAAAAGTATTCACAATCTATCAACATTGTAGCCCGAAGTTAAAAAACCATAGGTGAACACAAAAATAAAAAACAAAACAAAAAAAACCCCACACCGAAACCAAAAAACAAAACCACCTCCAAGACCAGCACATACAGCACACAGTGTGATGTTACTAAAGTGATAACTAAATGTAAAATGAGCCTACCAATAACACCAGTGCAAAGCTACTGAGACAAGGAGTCTACACTGAGAATTACAATTGAACATATTTTATTTACAGAAATTATGTGCTTGCTTGCAATTCTGATATAGGCATATTCCAGTTACAACAGCTCAGGAGCTCTCCTGAAGCTATTTGTTTTTAAAATCCCCAGTGTGAGCCTTATATTTTTTGTCTCCTCTTGTTGTTCTAGTTATTACATGCTGAAGCCATTTCATGTTGTGGGAGATGGGAAAAAGTGAAATGAGAGAAACAGTGAGTCAAGCAACAGGAACTCCTAACCACTTATCTCTGGGCAAGTACACCTTTTTCAGCCTCTCAAATCAAGGGTTTAAGGCAGGTTACAAGGCTTTTATCATATAACAGATAATTCAGATACAGTTTGATAATCTGTATCTTCAGCTATCATCATCATCAAAACAACTGCACACCAAGAGAAGTAACATGTGGAAAATGAAAAAGAGATTATTTTAACCAAACCCTCTTTCCTCCTGTGAAAGTAAAAAACCCCTTGATGGCTTCTCATCTTTCCCCATTTGTCCTCATAGGAGATGAAAGCACCTTTGAGGTTTTTATCCTCCTACAGCACTTGATTTTGCTGTGGAAATTAATAGTTTTCCCTCCTTAACACAAAACAGACATTAGACTTGGCAGCTTCTGCCGAAGGATTTTGTTTCTACTCTGACAATTCACTGCAAACATGATGTTGTGCATTGCTGCCACAGGTTCCACTACTACTTATATCTGTCTCCCTCCCAAATCTGGCCTCTTCAGTTGAAGTCTGAGCTCCTCAGCATTTCTTAACTACACTATGGTTTTAACACACTGCATATTCTTGTATATTAAGTGAAATAATTGAAAAGGGAAGGAAATAGTTTACTCAAAGTTCTCTTCAAAAATATAAACCATACTTACGTTTATATAAAGTCCAATTCTCTAGGTTCTTAAGCACTTCTAATGTTTGCTCTTTCATTTTTCCCCTTATCTCACTAGCATCATTCATCTTTAAAAACTAATGATTGTCCTCTTGCAAGTTTTTCCTTAGTAAACTTCAACAAGTACAAAGTCACTCCATTTCCACATAAAATCACTTAGGATTGGAGTTTCTTTTTAAAAAGGAGTGAAACAGCATCTCCCTGCTTCTTTCTCAATAATGTCACCTGACAGAAAAAAAACCATTCCCAAACTCACATCTTAATTTCTTCATACAGGCTTACCTTTCTTTTGCAATGAAAGAGCAATGCCACTACACACTTGGACAAAAACTTAAATGCCTTTTTGAAGTCCCTCTTGGGTTTGGGGTAACCTTACAGATAGAGGTTTTCCATCTAGGACTGAAAACACAATGTTCCCTTCCAAATAGCCTACTCTCTTCTACCTAATTGCCAGGGTACATCTGTACCTCTTACAAGGACATCTACTCTATAAATACAGAGGTAAAAGCTGTGATCCACAGGTGATGGAAGCTATCTGCTCCCTAGGGAGATACTTCCTACAAGTCACTAACTGCTTATTCTTAGTAACATACAGTAACAAATTCTCATCAATCTTCTCAGGCAGTGAGGCCCCCAAAGGCTCTCTGTGACACTGTGCATCTTATCCTGTTCTCCTGCTCCAGATCTTTGTGTTGCTGGTGCTCTAGGCAATATACACTGTCTGAAGGCACAGAGTAAGAGGCACCATTCTCACTGCTTGCTGGTTTCTACAAAAACTGCTCTGTTCTCTTGTTTGTTTCAGAAAGGAACCTCTTCCTTTATTCTCAGATGAATGTTTCAGAATCCATCTTCCAACCATTTCTCTGAATTTCTCATGTGATTTAGAGAGTCTTTTAATGTTGCTTTTATCTTTCTATGAAAAATTCATTGCTTTTCACCACTGTCCTTTAAAAAATTTGGATTGACTCTGATAGCCCTCAACACAATAACATTTCTCCAGCCCACAAATCCTTTTAGCTTTTCTGCAGATATTGTCCAGTTCTTCATCTTTTGGAGGTGTTGACTCCAGAAACATTCAGTATCCTAGCATTTATTAACTCCTTGAATCCCACTTCTTGAAAATAATTTTCTATTTGTTCCAAAAAAGTATAAAGGCAACACAACCACTTGTACCCCACCTAACGCATCATCTTCCACAAAGTTTACTTAAAAATCACGAGGCTTAATGCTTATTCTGTCAGCCTCTTGTACAAAAGTATCAATTCACAATGCATTCTGTCTTCTAACCCATTTTATACCTGGGATGTTTATTCTTCCCTTTCATCACATGAAAACTTCAGTTAAGCTGGATATAATTGTCTATGGCATCGCAGAACCTGGTTCTATTGTATAAAGCTACAGGCTATAGCAATCATCTATTATCACAGTGCAATTAAATAACTACTTCATCTACATCCAAATAACACAGTGCATTCCATTTTTCTAGCACAGCAGAGTCCAGTAATCCCTGACATGTTTGAGTGTACTTCATTAAAAAAAAAAAAAAAAAAAAAAAAGACATGAACTTCAATGACATTAGTAATTACAAATAAAAAGATATTTCCATTGTTCCACTTGCTTACAGAGGCAAAATATTACATTGGAAGAGCTAAATAAAGAAAAACATTGAAATATGCTTCCACATATCAAGCACTCAAAGATTCAATCTTGTTAATATTAAACACAGAATTTTTCAAAACCACTGTTCTTGAAATTCAGATTGAAACATGGTAGCTAATTTTTCCTGTTTTACTCTTTCTACTTGTCTTGCCTAATTCATGTAAGTGTTGGATAAATCTGAATTACAGTCTTGGCAGAGAGATGCTCTCTTCCCAGAACATCAGTGATGACCACATAAATTTTGAAACAAGGACTATTTAACGTCAGTAGGACCAACAAGGGCTATTTAAATACCAAACAGGCTCAACTTATGTAGTCAGTCCTGTCCAAATTTCTGCCTGACTTTCCTAATAATAATGATAATGAATAAAAATGCAGCTTCTTCATTAATGCTTATATCTGATTACATACAGTCATTATTTAGTCAGGCCTTTTGTTAACATTTTTCTTGGATGGAAATCACCTGAAATTATGCCACTCTGTTACTAATGGCAAATAATTTTAAGTGGTACCTTGTCTGAGCTGCACATTGTGAGGCAACAGTTTCATTGCTTGATTTGATAATGAACCCTCTAAACCAGATAGACAGAAGTTGGCAGTCACCATACACCAGCCACGCTCTTACTTTCTTTGACAAAGCCTCCTCTCCTGACCACAGAAGCAGCACATCAGAACTAGACTGACAGTGATACTATATGGTCACTTTTATGCACTTAAAAAAATTAAGTGGTTCAAATAATGTCATAAATTGGTCACATTTTACACAAACTACTTATAATACTGGACTGCTACACTGACATTTGGAAATGTGAGATAGATAGGCATAGGAAATTTATTATTTTGTTTTTCAAGTCACAAATATTATTTCAAAAGAAGGCAAGTTATAAGATTAATGACAGCCAGTCATAGTGACTTGTATAACTTCAGGATGACAACACTGAGAGATGTGTCTCCTGAGCAATTCTGGAGGAGCACATGTGGATGAGTCATTTAACTCATGGATATCCTTGTTTCAAGAAGGCAGATTTTCTAACAATTCATGTTCATTTTCACCTAATCCAATTAAGAGAATGCAATACAATCTCTCTTACCCGACAATCTATCTTTCCTGTATCAAGTACCCATTTGAAAAATGCTCAGTTATGGCTGCTACACAACAAAGTTCAGGAGGAACACTTCGGTGTTATGTATCATTAACAGGAAAAGGGTAAGTCTAGACTCTACAAAATGTGTGTCCAAAGTTCATCCAAGAGGGTCCTGTTTGCAGTGTAGTACTAAGAAACTACAGTACTTTGTTAGCATTAAATCAGAGAGTGTCACCCTAACAGAAACCACGGCTATAGTACAGAGAGAAAACATTTACCCCAGCAGATGTGATTACTTTCAGTCTTTGGTAATATCTGGTTTTTTAATACAAAGTTATTAAAATAAAATAAAATTTATTAAAATAAATTATGCTATCAATCAGTTAGATGAAAGTGTTACAGTATGTGACGAACTCAGCTCCAGACCTAAAGGAAGCAATGAAAATAAAATGGTAACCTAATTATTTCATCTGAATTATAACAGTGCTATAAGATATAATACATGTTTTCAACAAAAAAAGACTTGTTCAAGACCAAAGTTCTTCTTTGTGTTATAAATTACTTTTCAGAAGACTATGGGTACATCACACTAGAGAATAAAAATCTGGTAAGTGCAGACATGCAATCTCAAAATGGTCCTCAAGACCAGAACAGGACATTCACACAAAGACAAAAGTCCCATAAATTTACCAGCCATTGCCTGGGACCCTAGGGGCATAACAGATTCCACAACTCAAAGGATAACAGACAACTTCAGGCAACATTCGGCTATAGTAATGATCAGAGGCTAAGAATAACAAAGAACATTGCATCTCTCAACAGCAATAAAATCTGCCCATCCCAGTGTCTGTGACTGGGGCCAGCACTGCTCCCACTGAAGTCAGCGAGACTTCCATCGGTGAAGTTGGCATTCATATGTTCTCATTTACATGATCAGTAAAAACAAGGAATGGATACATAGAATCACAACATAGAAATCATTAATAAGAACAAACTGCTCAACTAATAATCAGCATCAGACAGAGGAAAAAAGTATCAGGAACTGTTTTGAGAAGAACTCATTTAAGCAATCTACATGTCATGAAGTTACCGAAATAGTTTCTCTGTCAAAATAACAGAACTTTGTCTTCAGACCACAATCTAAATTTTATTCACTGAAAAAAAAAGAAAAAATAATATCAAAACCTATGACCTTTCCTTCATGGCCTATTTTCCCCAGTACTTTTGAATCCTTGCAGTTTGGGCCCTGTGTGAAAATACTAGCATTATTTTACTCTGCCAAGTCACAGTACACAACTTCATGCACAAAACATGGCTAAAGACTTCTGAGCCAGTACAGATCCTTGTATAGCTCCCCTAACCCCCAGTCTTGGGGGTTTTTTTAAGTGCTGGATGCAGCTCAGCACACACCAACCCATCACAGATGGGCCATCTTCCAACTACAAGCATCTGTGTGAAGTTGTGGGGAGGCTGCACACTCCAGTTGTGCAGAGCCCTGGGTGTCTGATGTGCTCCATCATTTAGCCTTCACAGCAGCAAATCAAATAAAGATGTAATTTTGCTTCTTTTCACAGCTGATTGGCATTTTAATTAGTCTACAGTTAGAAGTGTTAATCGAGCTATGAAGTGAGGCGATAATTCACAGCTAGTAAAATTTCCCACAATGGTTTTACAAGCACCAATACACAGTTTACCTCATTAGCTGGTTTTTGTTTTTCATTTTTCTTTTAATAAAAAAATAAATGCACTCACAGTGGTATAAACTCTCTTTTCAAAGAAGACCAGCTTCCAGGAATCCATTCCTAACAGAGGATCCTATTTTCCTTTTATAAGATAAGTCTAAATCCCTAATGAGTTATTTCAAAGGACTCAGATATAGTAACTTTATTTACTACTTTCATTTTGATATATTTACAAGTATATACATATAATATTCATAATAAAGATATATCCATAATACCCCTTCTTCCCCTAAGCTTCCTTCCTTCACCTCACAGAAGAAACAAGTTTTGTCCTTTTATTTTTCAAGTATTTTACAGATTAAAAGATTTTCACTGCAGCACATTTTCAGAAAGGAAAGATGTGCTTGCTATTAAAAACATAGAGCAAAAACATGTTGAATGATACATATAAGCATCTGAAATGAAGTAGTGGTAAATATACGTGTCACCATGTATTTGTTTAAAAACTTAAGCCCTTCACAACAAATATTTTTCAATTAATAATTCATTTGCTTATTTATTTAGGGAGTGCATGTCTGCAAGATGATTTATCTCCTACAAAGCTCAGCCATCTGACTGTTGTGAAAGCCTAAAAAAAATATAACAAAAACAAATGGCAAAGAAATTTCTTTATTTTTCTAAGGAATATTATGGGTGTGGTGGGGCTATTCTGGCAGTGAGTATGTGCATGGGTCCAACAAAGGATGGCTATAACATAGCATCATGTACTGGATAAACAAAGCTTTTCGCTTCAGTTACTGGATGCAATAATCCTAAGATATACTCAACACTTACTCCAATGTTTTCAGAGAACAGAGATAGGAAAAGGTGATATTTGAGAAGTTGAAAGTGCCCCTGTACACAAATACATCTCCAATTCTGAGAAGCACATTTAATAAAAACGCACAGATGCAGAGATTAAGATGAACTTCATTCTGTCATAATAAAAAGTGTACAAAAAGCTCTTTAAGCTACATCATATTCACCCAAAACTATGAATGTTCACATGGTGTTTCTTCGAAAATTTTTTGATTTTTAAGTCTAAAGGAAGAGAAGGAATGCCAAATTTTTTCCTTTCTTTCTACTTCTATAAAGGGCTCAACAGGTTCCTACATCAATCAGCTATGCCTGTGAATCAGCTTAGCACAAGGTTAACATGCCATCATCTGCAACACTGCCAGATTTTCTGTTGTCATGCTTAATTCCTGACTCTGCAGATGAACCAAACCACGGTAAAATAAAAACATGCTTACCATTCAGTAGTGTGGATTTAGAGGGGAAATTGGCCATATCATTTCAAAGTCAAACTAGATATAGAAAATTTCTCTTTTTTTGGTTTCCTATTGAATACTGACCCTCAAGTCAGCAAGAGCACTTAAGCTCTTGTCAGCAATTTGTGCATGCAATGATATCTTAAGATCTTACCACACTCCTTGCGATTCTTATACATCTTTATCTTTCACTGAATATACATATCACTATGAAATGTACAAAAACACAAGTAAGTTGATGTTCAAACCACACATTGTAGAACAGACAATTACATAGTAAAGCTAACTTCACATAAACAAGGGCAAGCAGGAAATCAGTTTCAAAAACATCACTTTCACACACATCATTAAAACTTATAATTAAGAAATGGGGCAAAGGTAGCTACAGATCAGGTCCATATGATATTCTGTTTTCCATGTGAAATATGTAACTTGGCTCCATAAGGATGCCTTGGAGCCAGCACTGAGGGAGGGAGGAGGAAAAGGGGATTATTTTCAGGCCAGAAAGAACTGGGTGTTATCATGGGTATGTGACCGGACAGAGCCTCCCCTCCTCGCCCCTTTTTGTATACATTTTATTTATTTAAAAACAACAGAAAAACACTAAATAACAAGAACAAAAACAAATCATCAAAAGAAAAACCCAACCAAGATCGCACTTTGGACTATCAAATTACTATATTAATTCTTCCTGAATCAAGGGTGTAAATTCCATGCACAAACCTTTGACTTGCAGCTGGTGCAAAACTGTGGGATGGAATACACGTAATGTTCATAGCATTTTGTTTCTATTTCATACCAGGAACAACTAGAAATCTCATGTCCTTTCAGATTAATTAAGACTTTTTTTTCTTTTACTCAGTGAGGTTCATAAATTATCTTAAAAAAAACCCACACAAAACTATCTGAGCAAAATCTTGTCCTGTTTTAGTAGTGCTCAAAGTAGTTTCCTTTTACTGAGACATCTTCTCAGTGTTTTTAGAACAGGACTAGTCAATCAAGTAGCAAAATAAAAATACATGTAAGTCATTTATGTATTTTGGCAAACACATCATACATGAACATTCGTGTTAAATTCTCTCAGAATCAATTACCAATGTATTATAGTAATGTACCCAGGAAGGATACAGATCTAGCCTTTGGCATTGTAATAGCAGAGACTGCAGGTCTCACATTTGTATATATCACACAGACTATAGCCAAACATGAAAAGCAATAAGTTATGAAAAAATTAAATATTTCATCTATTTGGCTTTATTTGAACAAGATCATTAATATCAGTGTGAAAGGGCTTGCTGGTGTTACCAAAAATACTCAAGGAAGAAAAAGAATCCATATCTGAGAATCAATCTTGCAACCACAGTGAAGATTGATCTTCAAATCAAGTAAAAATTTTCAAGCAGATTGTATATTTCATATATTTTTTTAAAATCTGGTTTAAAAATCAAGTCTAGGTTTAGATGCAGTAGAACAAAAACAGCTCAATACATAAATAATAATTTTTCAGTTAAATACATAGCATGTTCTCAAAACTAGGACCTCCATTAGCATTTACAAACGAACATAGTTGGCCGTTTTGCCATTTTCCAAACATCATAACTCCTAGTAATACGTAGAGATGTCATGTTCAGAGTTTTTACTAGATCATAAAGCTTCCCTTGTATACCCAAAGGTTACTGAACTTTTCACAGTTGACTGAGATTTACAAGCCAAATGAGAAAGCTGCTTATACGAGTCAGGCTTTGTAACTAAGCAAGTAGAGGTTAGTTCTAACCATGGAAATAAAGTACATTATTCAAATAACTCCAGTAAATAAGGTATGATGGGACAGCAACAGTACAAAGGCAAAATACCATGGAAAAAACAAGTCATAGGACCTACAGACTAATAAACTAATAAATAACACGTCTGCATCTGAAACAGACTGTCCTTGATTTAAAATTATTTTTATTTTAAAATAACATACATGAATGTAACACACAGTATATGCTACTCCACAGTCATTGTTTATTTAAAATTCACCTAATTAATGAGACAAAAAAAAGCAGTGCAGTTGGTTTCTTTAAGGTGACTCTGTAGGAGGAAATTATTATTATGAGTAAATCTGAATGTATACTTTAAAATTCTTTTCCCTAAAGGCATTTTCTTTTTCGTTATTCAAAACAGCCCATGAGCATATAGTGGAATTCTAATAACTAAGTTGAAAAATTCCAGCAATAATTCAAATAATCAATCGTAAAAATGCAAATAATTCATTTCATATATATAGAAACTGGAACATGCATTACTTTATCTGATTGGCAAAGCCAAGGTATTTATCTTCTCTAGTTGAATACTTCTGTAAGTAAAACAAGGAAAATTCTGAATTCTGAGTTTTACAGTAAAGCACACACACACACAGAAAAAAACCTCTGTTAATTAAATAATTTATGGATAGAAAATTCACTCAAATGCTTTTAAATTAGTGTTAAGGATAAGCTGACAAAAACAACTGAGCTTCCATGGCCCTGCCAAGTTTTTAATATATCTTTCCCATTTTCCCCAGAGTTACATTTTCTATCTGGATCAGACAGAATCAGTTCCCTGATCAGCCCTGTCCTTACCATTGAGAACTGACTTAAGTAACAATCACCTGCACAGCCTGTCACACACAGATCAATCTCACACAACACAGAGAAACACCAGAGCTGGAAGAGAACACAGACTGTGTGGGAACAACCGCTCTTGCAATATTACAAAGCCAATTACCCAACTTCTAGTAAAGAAAAGAGACTGAAACGGGGGTATGTTGTTAATATGATCATTCTAAAGTCAAGCAAGTCGATGACAACAAGAAAGAGGGATGCATGTAATTCCATACAGCAAGCAGTACGGGACCCATCCTGTGCTCCAGCTTGCTTTTCCCAAGAGGAATTGCAAGACCTAGATTTTATCTCAGCATAAGTGGTGATACATTGATCACTTTTGTTTTCTTTCACGTCTGTTACAATCCTCAAAATTTGTATTAAGCTCTACCACATGCAACTCCTAAAACTGCTATTCAAGAACACAAAGGTTCAGTTTTCTTCATACCTCAACCATCCAGAGAGCTGAAACTTAACATTCAACCTAAGAGCAATTACAGTTATTTCAAACCCTGGAAATCAGTCAGAGCTAATATCCAAAATAACTGTACCAAGTACAGTTTACATTTCTGCAACCAACACTGGAGTTCTTTAAGCAAGCAGACAAGGACTGCGTTCAGTGTCTGTAATGTTAGGGAGCTCACGCTGTGCTGTTCTCAGTACAGGATGAAAAAGATGGATCGAGTTGATTTTTCTTGTTCTCCTGCCACAAGAGAGAGCCCATTCCATGGGACTCTTCAACAGCATTAGAGTACACAACTGAGGTACAAACTATCCCAATTTTAAATCAGCTGAAAATCTTAACTACTCTAGAAATAAAGTTAAAGGAAAAAAAAACAACATAAATCACTTCTCTAATCTTCAACAACTAATGTAAAATATTATTTTTATGACAGAGTGTAACAATCCTGATTTAATCCAGGTGATGATCCAACACAGAGTCACTTTTGTTTTTGCAAAACAAAAATCTCAGTAAAAAAGGCAGCTGTCAGCCAGCATCATCCTCCCAGCTATCTGCTCTCCAGAGGGTTCCCACCATTCCACAAATTACTCTGGTTGGACTCTGCAGAAAACAACTTTGCTTCCATGGAGGTTCACATGATTCATGACAGCACTTATGAATCTATTATGGGATGTACTTTTACCAAAAAAAAAAAAAAAAGGCAACAAGACTTGTCTGATAGTACAGATCTTTTTATTCACAGAATTATTAACATTGTACATTCTATGAAGAATATTTACCTTCTAAGTCTAAAAACATGTGTTTTTTTCCTTTATCCTCAAATCTGAACGCTTGTTCCATTTGGGAAAGCTTACAACTCAAACAGCTTTTTCTGACAAAGAGGTTTACAGAAGTGGTCTTGAACTACTTTTGAAAAATATTATCCTATTTTTCCATTAATTTCTCCCTTAAGTGTAACTAAATGAGCGTGTTTTGTTTGCATTCATACATTTTTTCTCTTTGGTTGTGTTTCCTCTATTCAACTTCTTAAATAGAAAACTTTCCTTCCCCTCCAGTTTTTATTTACAAGTCCTATAGAACTGTGTTCAGGAGAGCACAGAAGGCAGCAGCACATTTTCTCAGCACGTGGGGTTCCATATGCAAGATATTTACACATGTCCGTATATTGGATGTACTAAAAGTGCTCCAACTGCAAAAAACTGAACTGCTGCCAGTCACTACAGCAGTAGTGAATAAAAGAAGTGTGAACCTTCTTCCAACAACCACATTAAAGCCTATTTGGTGGTTCTTCAAGTACTGCAAATAGAGAAGTAAAAACCAGCTCAGAAAAATATTATACTGTCTAAATACAAAAAATAACTGAAAGATCCAGATACATCTTAAAGTTATTTCTCCACGGAGTCTATTTGATTCACAGTTAATGCCATGAAAAATAATGTCTCAGTAGTTTAAAAAAAAAAAAAAAAGAGGGGGACTGTATGAAAACTGTAAGTACAGCACTGGTTGTAAATATGGCAATCAGAGCTACACTACATGACTTTGCTGATGGAATTACTACTCCAGGTTTGCTCATTGAATTGTGAAGAGTTGTCTGTTCATGGTCTTCTGTCAGGTGCTATCTGATGACAGGAAGATCATCCCAGCACATTACAGCAACTGAGTGTCTTGAAAAACGTCCTGCAAAACTGGGATATTGTATCTCAGCAGTATGCAATGGAGTTTTGCCAAATGTCTAACAGCCCTATTATTTCTCCCTGACAGGCTGTTTTACAGAGGTTATTATTTTCTGATTACACTAAATTAAAGTATGGGTTGCTGGACAGAACAGAAGGGTATTTACATTGGACCTCTGGCATCATTATAATGAGATGAATGGCAAATACAAGCCAGAAATGCTTCTCTTAGACTGACATGGCAACTTAAACTTTATATTTACAAAAGAAGAAGATAAAGTAATTTAATCCTTATTTTCAAGTCTTAGCAAAAAATGTCTATTATGCTCACAGTGATTAACCCTCAAGAGTCAATAACATATATACTACTAAATTGTGAGACAAATGTATGTCTTAACAAGCACAAAAAGTACTTTGATACCAAGAACCTCCTTGATTTTAAATAAACTTCAGATTGAACTTTTCCTACAACTGTTTTACTTTGAGGAGATTTGCCTTCTGATGTCATTTATCTCACTTCTTAGCCACATAGCACTAATTTGGCAGTATTGAAGTCCTATGAAAAATAACACCCACGGAGATACAAGCTATCAAATTTTGTCTAACAATTTCTTTTCCTCTCTGTACCATTCAAATGTGCATGGAATATGGTATGAAATGGGCAGAGTCAGCTCTGTGGTCCCATTAGTGTATCATCCAACAAAGATGAGGATGCATCTAAGAGGAAATAATAGTACAGCAAAGAGAACTATTTCTTTTCAACTCCAAAATAGCAGGATATTGTTTTTCTGCTTTGCATGTCTTCCGTAGGAGACACAAGTTACCTGTGTTCAGTACACAGCACACTCTATTCAAATGTTGATATGCACAGCAAATAACTATATATTGTTTTCTAATTTCAAAAAGATCAACCTAATTGTAAATGGTAATTAAGGCATAATTTTTCTAGTCCCACATGCATTACCATAAATATTAAATCTTCATGATATTTGTAGTTTCCAACAATACAGTAAAATAATGCTGCATAGAAAAGAAACGGGGATTACATCTGTTGTATTAACCATGGGAAAAGAAGAATGGCACATATGTTAAAGATTAATCCTGATCAAATTACATAGAAATCTGGGCTCATAGTAATGGCAAAGAAGAGGAAACTGAAAAATCTATCAAGGGTCATATCTGAAATCTAAGAATCAGAATATAAGAACATTTCCATGTCAGATTGCAATGCATTACTGCTGGTAGGGATCAGCACTGTGGTACGAGACACAGAACATAATATTTTTGGTTCTTCCTGTTTAGGTTCTAATGGTTATAAAATTTATTTTATACTGGCAAAGATATTTCTGATCTGCACTAGAATAACACCTTGACAGCTGCAGTTATGTCAGTTGCTAGCATTGCCCTTTCTGATGGTCAGGTGCTACTACCCAAAGCACAGACAATAAAACTGATCATTACAATACAAGTTGTATTGATTTGGGACTTTCCCTATATGGTTTCACAAACAGAAAGTGATCTTAACGTGTCAAGGAAAAAATTAAAAAAACCTTCAAAATGTTTTCTGCATGCTGATGATTAGTTTTGTGATTAAAATCTCATTTTAAAATTCTACATGTACATTCCATGTCACATTCTTTTGTTAAAGAAAAGATTTCTAAAAAGAAGGTTGCACAAAGACCCTGCTAATGATACATGTAATGTGATGCATAGGGCACTGTGCATTTACCCCTCTCAATTTTGAAAGTGTTTTGAATTTCACAAGCTAGTGAAGGTTGCTCAGCAGCAAATTGATGGAAAGCAAAAGGCAGAAAATACCCTCTTTTCAAGTCTGAATTAACATTTTGTTTTCCTTTTTCTCCTAGACCCTAGTCCTAGTAGTCATGCAAACCTGGATGGTAATGTGCCAAAAATACTAGGAAGGTTGACCACAACTGGCATGTTCTGAAAAGGGGAACTGTTTTTGTCAAATTGTACTGAATTAAGTCATTAGTTTCTCCACATATACTACTTAAGCCTAAAAATAAAATCTTAACTACAGCAATACAGGGTTTCAAAATAGCAACTGAGTCCATAGAGGCAGCTGGATCAGAGAATCTGCAATTGGTCTGGCGTTCACATAAAAAGGAGTGATACAGCTGAGGTGAGGAACTCCTCAGAAATCAAAAGCTGTAATTATATCTATCAGGGTGACATATTTGCTTGAATACTTTTAAATATTTATTTCAGCATGGCTGAGCAAGTTACTTTTCCCTTCCCAAAACATTTTGTACAGCACTGTTAAGGATCAGGTAAATGAATTGTCTTGGGACATCAATCTGGAGCCGAAGCCTCAACCTACAAAAGGTGTTCAAGCAACTGCCACTTCAAAAGCACTGACACACTGTCTACCAACTACTGGGAATTTGGGAATAGACCTAGAAAATCATTACTCTCTTGTTGTCTCAAAAGCACAACTTTCCATCTGAAGGGAAAAGGATTACACTTAACATTGACAACCACATTTCAATTTCTCCTTCTGATTTAAAAAAAAAAAAAATTAAAAAAAATTAACTAAGTAGGCAATTCCAAAACCTTCATGTTGTCATAACTGAAAATTTTTTTAAAATATAACTAGTTGTAAGTTTATGCAATGCTATTTAGTACCATTTGCAGGTTAAGTACAAAAAACCTCTTCTTCCTGATTATAAGCAGCCACAACATCCTCTTCAGCTTTTCTTTTGTGACATTGAACGAGTCGTGTGTTTTCATCTCCTCTCGTACAGGGAGTGCTCTGTTTCTCTGATGAATCCTGGCTGGACTTTCCAGTTTGGATCCATATCTTTTGATCATGAGTGATGAGAATTGCTCACAACATGCTCAGAGAGGTCCCTCAAGTGTCTGAACATGAGTATCAGTACTCACCCTTTGGGACACCTTGTTGGATGTACATTTCATTTTTTCCATGGTCATGTCACACTGATGGCTCAATACTCTTCCAATATAGGAAGAAGATGCAATCAATGCACCCAGATCCTCTTACTCTGTGACCACTTCCAGCTGTTAGCCCCTGGAAGAGATGCTTTAATTCCCAAGTGCTCAGCCCAAGGGTTTGTGTTATTGATTTTTTACTACTTCCATCTCCAAGCTTGTCCAGTTCTTTCTTTTATAATGTAAAATAACCATCTTTATAGTTCCTCCTAAATTTTTGTTATCAATAGATTTCATCAGCATAGTCCCATTGTTTATGTCATTAATAAAAAACACTGAAAAAAGTTATTATCTCCAAGTCAATCCTTGAGGAAATAAGAAGTAACCTCCATCCAATGTTTTCCATAATGATTCACTGTTGACATATTTTAAACAGTTCCTTATGTGCTGTGTACATTTTCTAGCACTTATCATCATAACTAATAATTTTTCATTATTTCCCCCAGCCCCTAACTAATAGTTTCCCAGCATTAGATTTAAATTGCATAGGCTCAGGAGAAAAGAATAAAGTATTTAAAATTACTCTGTAAATTCCTGTATTGAAACTATTCACTCTCTTGTTCAACCCATGGGAGATGAATTTTGTCTTTTCCCTCATGCACAAATAGATGTGGATCCCAGTTTCAGTGAGACTGTGGAGGTAAAGAGCAGACATAACCACAGAAATAGAAGTCGCAAGAATATTCAAAATATCCACCAAGTTAAACAGAAACCCAAAGAGCTCCTACAACATGGAGGTAAAGATTTCTCAAGGAGAATTGCCTTCTCTAAATAAAAAATGATTTTGTATTTCAAATTTCTTAAAAGTAACTCCTTTAGATGTCAGTGTGTCTGAAAAGGGTTCTCAATGAATCCTTGCTATGGCCAGTTCTGTTCATAAATTGTCAGTTATATTTTGAACTTTTATCAACATATATACAGTCTGCACATATTTATCTCAGGCTTCTTTCAAAGAACATCATCTCCTTCCCTAAGGGAAAAAACCCTTCCTTATAGCTTTTCCTTGGGAATCCAATCCTGTTCAGGAATGACTGGGCTTCATTGTTTGCTTTCTCACATCTTTCTTCCAAAACTACCTTAGCTCTCCCATCACCAGGAAACACATTCTGTTACACTTCCAAAGCCTATGACTCCCATCTTCTCTTTCAATGACCTTCTAAAATTACTTTTTATAATTTCTCTTGCTATTAATAAGACTTCCCACAACTCCAAACATCACTGTTTCACTATTTTAAAAAATACTGGCAAGCTGTTGCTTGAGCTTCTGTTATCCAGCTTTCTAGAACAATGTACACATGGTAGACTTTCACTAAAAATAAAATTTCATTAAAATTTAACACACTCATTAAATAACAAAATCTAATCAACTCATGATGAAAATACATAACAGACATTCTTTGGTCTTTTGTGTATTCTTACACTCATGACTAATTCTATGTTTCCTTTCCTCATCTGTAGCACTGGAGCAGGACCTTATTTCTCCTGTTCTCTGCAGGCCCAAATCCTGCAATATGGTGTTTTTCCTGAGGAGCTCTACAGTATCTTTTTCCAAATATATATTTACAGTATCTTGCAGAAAAGGATTTCAATGTTGGATAAATTATTTCAGTACTATTTTAATATAAATACTGATGCAAAAATGTAACCAAAAAAAAGTTTAAGCACTTAATAAATAAAGTACCGTAAGTTAAATGATTTCTTGTATATCCCCTGGGAACCCAGCCACAAATACCAGAAAAACAGTTCAAAAATTACATCAGAAATAGAAAGTTGGATATTAGATTAAAAATAACTCAGGGAGAATGAAGAGCAATCTTATTTAAACTTAGGTTTAAGAATAAGATGGGTTTATTCTGTAGTATTAAGCAGATTAGACAGATCTCACCATGATAAGAAAAAGCATCAGTAGCACACAAAGCCATTAGGATAAACACCAGTGATCAGTTTTCCGTGGAAACTGAAAAAAGAAAATAAAAGGTGCAAAAGCACAAGTTTCTGTAGGGAAAGAAATTTATGACAGTGTATTAAAATGGATGTTACTTGTTGATATTTGTCATTATAATATTGTGGGAATTTGCCACCATAAGCTTTCTATTAATCAAGGAACAGGTGCTTAACAGGGCCATTAGCTAAATTGAAAGTTGGCACTTTGATGAAAACAAAGATATGTAAAGGTGAACAGCAGGACAAGGAATCAATTAATCATAAATTTTAGCCACAGAATTACAGCACAGTAACTTAAATCATAGATTGGCAAGGATGAGTATATCTACCAGAAAGGTAACATTATTACATAAAATTGGACCTGCCATGTTGGACCAAAGCTGTAACAGAACAACACAAACATACTCCCTCTGACAGTGATTTCAAACAGTTCTCCAGAGTCAATCATAATCCTCAGAATTTACAAGTACAGATTACTCTGCCCATAGGCATTTTTACTTAGATCCCAATGGCTATATTTTCACCACCACCTCAGATGTGCCTCAAGAACATTTTCAGCACTGGACTGAAATATGAACTCCATCCATATTGTTAACACAAAAGGTAAGAGAGCCATGAGAGGAGGCTTTGGCCCCCTACTTCATTATGTGATGTAGGAAGGGGTCTGAGTGGGCTCAGTAGTTTGCTGTGGTGACTCATAGTTTGTGTATCATAGGTGCAGCAAAGAAGAAAACAGTTCCTGAGTAGGTACCGACTGAGCAGAAGGACGCTACCTTAGCAGGATCTCAAAGACAGCTTCCTACTCGTATCTGGACCACCCAAGCACCAATACTGCTTGCCCAGTCGCCAGCTGACCCTTTAATACAATGACGAAGATTTAAGCACATCATATGTAACCCATGTAAAGTACCTTCACTTCTTGTCAGTGTCCCTGTTAAAGTGACCTGGGTAAATAATATCAACCATTCCATTGCACTGTCAGGCTCAGATTCAACTTTTTATTTTCTTTCCTTGAGAGCAGAGAGCTTCCCAGGAGGTGGGAGTTGGCCTGATTAAGACCAATCCCAGTAAAACTGAACTCCAGAATACTCCTACTCATCACCAAAAGCCTGTACACATTTAAAAAATCCTTCCCTGTAACCAGAGGTGTGGGTGTCTTGTGGAAAATCCCTTAATCCCATTCTAAACAAATAGGGCAGCAGACCAGGGCAACCAACAGAAAAGTGAGAAAGCCGAAGACATTAGGATGCATCCAAAGTCAGCATGGACTGAGCCAGATCTTCAGCTAATACAAACCAGCACTAACGTCATCAACTTCTTTGGCTCAGAACCATCTTCCAGACTTACAGCACACGGGCTGCACGTGACTTCCTCCATCAAATTTTTCACAAGCCAAATCTCAGCCTCACCCACCCCCTTCTCCCACAGCCCCTCGGTTGTATCCCTTTCCAACACAGCTGGGCTTCATTACTGCACCCTCTGCAGCCCTGCGAAAGCACGTCCTGCACAAAGCTCCCTTGCTTCCCTCTTTGTGCTGGAGAAGCGTGAAAGCACCACCTCATGGCACAAGTAACATTCCAAATATTAACTTCTTACACCATTTCTACAGGATCATTAGAAGATACGGGTTCATATAAGTAATTTTAGTGGCTGTTTTCCATAGAATGTAAGGTACAAAAGTGGAAAATATTTTTTTCCCACATAAATGAAAAGGCATTGCCTTTTACCAAGCCATATTTATACAAAGGCATATCTTTCTATATTTAATGTCAGAGTTCACAGATATCCTCAATTTGTAAAGTGGCTTAAATATGGAGTTCATTAGTGCAGTGACCACAATTCTGCATCTGGATTTAAAAGTGAACTGAGTGAACTGTACTGGAGAGAAATAAACAAGAACATTTCTACTGTTTAACTGTACGTGAAAGAAAAAAAAATGTGCTGCACAAGATATTCAGGATATTTTAAGAGCTCAGCTGTAGGCTGCCTAATATCATTAGTACTTACTAAAGAGAAATTGGAACAATGGGAAGCTGTGTGATTGCTTACTTTATACAGAGTTTACCACTTGGCTACTGTGATGTTCTCAGCTACTTTCAAGAGTACAAATTGTAGCGAGTCAAATGAAATGAAAAACTGTGATTTCATTCACAATACTTTGGAGTGGATTTTGGCAGGACACTACAGATTGCTGTGGTCAACCCTTGACTCTGAAGTAATCTGCCTGTTACTTTATTCAGTCCTGAGCAGAACACATAAACACCCCTCTTGCCTCCATTCACTCCATAAGCAGCCAGAACAGGAGTTACTGGTCTGTGTTATGTCTATTTGCATCCTTTATATTTTAGTCTCCAAATATGCAGGCAAGTGGCACATTATGACTAATAGAACTGGTATTGCTCCAGCACCATCCGGTATTTTTATCTTTATAAAGAGAAATTACACAAGATGAACAGATAATATTCTATTGCTAACTAATAAGAATTCTATCTTCTGATCTATAGATTGTTCCTTTTATGCAAAAATCATCATATTACTATTTCTGCAGGTAGAGAAATCAAGAAATGAAAGTATTAAAATATATAATCACATTTCACAGTAGGTCAGTAGCAGATCTAGAAACAAAATACAGTATCCCAACCCCTTTCCAAAACTCTATTCACTCGACTGTATCTAAAGCATGTCATGTAACTACTTTAAGCAAAGTAATAGGATAGCTAGACATCATCTTCCCCACTTCCAAATCTCTTTCAGATGAAAATCTAGAAATATTGGCAATGCCATTCTTTTGATACCGTTCTTCAATCTGACTTTATTAAAAAAAAAAATTCAATTTCCTCTCTGAAAGTGAATACATTTAATGCAGGTTTCCAGCACTCTGTAGGAACATGAGTTGCCTACATGCATTAGAGGTTGGAAATATCACATGTAAGTAAAAATGTCAAGAGAATAAAAGCCACAAAAGAGAATGTTTTCTTTTTCTTCAAAAGTATCAACATTAAAAGTGAGGGTGTTGGAACAATTTTATTATTTACAAGAACTTTCTTCAGAGCACCCAGCAGGCTATGGACTTTAAATACCAAATGCATGACAACCAAGTATTCAGATGTCACATGGCCTCCCCAGACACAAAGGAACAACAGTGGTTATTCTCCCTTAAAAAGTATTCAAATGTGAATCAAAACATGAACATACCTGTACAATATTTAATGTCATTAATTCTTAACCATTGAGATACTACTATTGTCTCTAGCTAGGATTTTTTTTTCACTTAATTCTTACAAATCTCTTATTCTGATCCCTATTTTAATTTCCATTTGATTCTGCTGAAATATTTGTCTTTGACAAGTGGCTATCAAATAAAGCTTTATTTACCCACTTTGAAATAAGCTGGTACTGAAGCTGTTTCCATACGAGCTTCCAACAGACTGCATCTGTAAATCCTTATTGCTTAGTACCTACAGTGGAGCTTCTCTGTACAGCTTTATTGTCATACTTTTCCCATGTGAAGATCTGTTTTGTACAAGATCCACTTCTCTTTGGAACCTCAGGGATTTCACTAAGACCAGATCCAATGCAGTCTGAAGTTTAAGCAGGGCTTTGGAGTTTACAATGACATATGTTTCTATTTGACTCCTCCATACTATGTGTTAGTTTCATGTTTGTTTTTGTTATAATTTTTATCCTGATTACACAGAGGAAATACTAACTAAATGAATAGAGAACCAATTTGAGCCTGGGATCATTCATGAACAATCAACAATGAAGGAAAAGAGAGAAATCCCTTTCTTACAGATTATATTTTTACAACATATTTTGACTTTCCTAAAGGATTGCCTGTTGCCTGTTATGTTGAGTATATACACTAAACCACAACAGTATTTAGCATACTGAGAACTACTTATTTATCTTGTATTTAAAATGCTTGATGTGTTTATGTTTAAATCAGATAACACAGATGGCTTCCACAACCGTATAATAAATCTAAATGGTAACTCCCCATTTATTTTTACTGTTTTGACAAGACTCCTTTGAAATTGCTATGTATTTTACTTAAAGGATTTTTTCAATTTTCCCACATTAAAAGAAATCCCCTGGGAGGGGGAAAAAAAGGCACTTTCAAAACCAAGGAGTTATATTAATAGAAAAATATTTTAAAATAGCAAGAAGGGAGCAGATTAAGAACTTACTGATTTTTGTCTACAAATTGAGCATAAAGGTTTGGGTTTGGTTTGGGGTATTTTTTTCTGGATTTTTATCCTTTTATTTAATAGAAATTGAGTTTGTCAGAGAAAATTTTTGCTTGGGTTTTATAGAATGCATTGTAACTGAAGAATGAGGTTCCATTGAATATTCCAGCCTGTTTTGATTTCAGCTCTACCACTTCAACTGATGGTATGAGTATAAAGAGGCTTAGAAGGTAGAGGACTGGAAATTGGAAAATCCGTGCTCTACTTTTGTTTCTGGCACTGTCTTTGCTCCATCCCAGTTTCTCTAAAATTCATTGGCATTATAGAAGGAACAACATACTAGATTTTGTCTGTTCAAGTTTCACAATAAAACACAAATATACAAATTATTCAAAGCAGAACAAGCCAAATTAGTAAGACAAAGCCCTCAGCTCCATTCATGGAGTATATCAGATCTCCATACAACATAAGGGTGCTAAAAAATACAGCATAATTAGTAGATGATCAAGAATTCTGTATAAATAAAACTAGGATAAACAATACAATATGCAAATGTAAAATTGTGAGGAAAGTGTAAAAATACATAGGTATAGAGTTGAAAATACAAACCCCCCAAAACTACGTTCAATTCACAATAAATGTATTTTGTCACTCTGCAATTGCTCTCACTAGGAGGGTGACCAGATACCCTTTCACACTTCTATTTCTTGATTTCAGAGCTCAAAGAAGTTTTCAAATCCAGTCAAGTTATAACCAGGTTCTGTTTACAGATATGGCAGTCAAAGAGCAAAAAATCAATGTTCATGTAACAAGCCATTAGAAGAACCAGGTATTAGACTTTAGTTATCAGGCCACTAAAAGTCTCAGTTAAACTGTTCTCAAAACATCTGTGCACTGCAGCATCAAAGAGCACTTGGTCATTTTGCTTGACCCTCCATGTGCCTGACAGCACTAACACCATAAGTGTATTTCTCCACAGCAGTTTCACTTAAAACAAACACAAGTTGAAAACCAGAAAGTGAGAAGGATGCTATAATGAAGACAGGCAGACCAGAAAGAGTGTCAAGGCCTCCATGAAGAAGAGCTTGGCAGACAAAGATGGAAAAAACTCTTCTGAGCAGTCTTCCATTAAGCAATTCTTACAGGATCATGTTAGTACATTACACTAACTTTAGAACACACTGCCCAACTTCAACCAAATTTGACAACAATAAGCCTCAGACAAGAATGTTCTAGAGCAATGCCCAGAGGCATTGTGCAGCCCCATGCTGCCTGTAAAGCCACTTATTTCATGTGCAGCAGCCAAGTCAGGGCTTCCCACAGACTTTGTAAGCCATAAAGAGAAGTAGCAAGCTTGAGAGAAATTGGCAGGTCAGTCTTCACAAGCTGTGTCCTCCTGTCTGTAGGCAGGAGAAATGTAGTACCATACAGGATAACATGAGGAAGCCAAGCTTCATCACTCAGAAAGTGCTTATATTCAAAAGAGAATCCACAAAGGAGACAAACATTGTAGAATTTTTTTATTGTTTGTATTGCTGAAGGGCAGGATGACTGATGGTAAACAATTTCTTTTCCTTTAAAGTATTTACTCAATTCTTACAACATTGAAAATGGGCATTGCATTAGAAAGTGTCCCAATGTCTACACAGGCACATGCACCTGCCACCCTTCATATTTCCATGTTGCCAGGAACCAAGACTGGCAATGCTGATATTTTTTCCATATTAAACTTTCTCCCTTGTGAATTGATGCTTACAATTTCATTTTAGCCAACCTTGGGGTGGGGGGTAGGAGAGGAGAAGCAGCACCTGATCTGTAAAAAGTCTGAATTATTCTAAACATGGAATAATTTTAGTTTAAAAGAAATCTGGATTTTAGTTTAAAAGAAATCTGCATGTTTGCTAAATGACCAAAGTTTAGAGCATCGGCATAGATATCACAGTCTTCTAATGTTCTTACTCCTAAAGTAACCAGCACACACTCGCCCTTATTAGTGAGGATGGTGAAGCTTTCCAGCATAGGAACCAAGGTTTACTTAACTTCACCAGAGATCTTAAAAAAAAAAAAAAAAAAAGCAGTTCTGGAACACTAAAGCATTCTGACTGAATTCAAGTAAGAAACAAAATTATTAACTCTTTAGGTTTCTCCAGTTTTTTGAAGTATCAAGGGAACCTTTCTATTATTTCAAAGGAAGCCAGACTTAATTCTCACATAGAGAGTTTGGGTAAAGGCTGGGCACTAAAATCTCCAAATACACATAGAAGAGAGTGTCTTGTGTTTATAGTAAATTCACTCTATAGAAACCACTCAGTGATGGCAAATTACAACATTAGACACTGGACACACGCATACGGAAAAACAAATAAAGAACAAAACCAAACAAAACCTCCAAACAAACAAAACAAAAACAAACAAAGAAAAACAACAAAACCTTTTCATAGGAAGTAAAACTAAATCATTATTTTGATTCTAGTTTGGTAAATTTAATCCAACAATAACTTTTTTAAATATCATATGTCAAAACAGTTCATTAGCTCATGGACCAACATTTCAATACATTAACAAATTTGGGTTTACAAATGATGTCTTAGAAGACAACAATGCCTTTGCAAGTATTATATCATCTGTAACCATGCAGCCAAAAAAGGATTTGTATCTCACTCTTGTTTTGAACTCAAGCTTCAAGCTCAAGTCTCTCATCTTGTGATTCAAGACTGTCCTAATTACTGCCCTGGGATATTCCTGGGTGGGCATGACCTCTTCCATGAAAACAGATCATCTAAATGACAAAACCTGTAGAAACTGCCCAGAGAGGAAAAAAAAATGTTTATCTGAGAAAAATACCAGTGATAACACAAAGCCACCATTAACTCCATATAAAAAGAGAAATACTGGCTATACTTATTCAGAGAATGTAGCTCACCAAGAATGCCTTCTCTAAATAACTAAAAGTAAGAGACTTCTTGGCCAAGAAGAAAAACACATTATTTCAAAGTTGTCCAGGTCAACAAATACAGGTTCGGAAAAATATCAACTGTGTAGGAATAATGAAACCTTTGCATCCCCTTTTTATACTTTATTATATTTAACTATGTTAAGCCAAGTTTGCCATACAAAAAAAACCCTGTTCAGGTATTTTCTAGGCCATTTCTATTAGCTGCCTTTCTACCTTTTTTTTTTATTCTTAAAAAGTTTACGTCCCTTCCTCCCTTCAAGTGTTCCAAAAATTAGATGGTTCTTCACATTTAAAGGTTCCTGTTCCAAATAACTTGACATACTTCTGGAAGAAGCACTTGAAGAGGCCCAAGCAATTCAGTACCAAACCTCCTCCTACTGCCATGCTCAGTGGAGGAGCTGGCTGGACACATCAAGATTACAACCACAAAACATGACTTCATAAGAGCTCCATCTTGAAGACCCTTTTAGGATTACTGTGCATTACTCCATCAGTCTGCAAAGCAGGCTGTTCTTAAATGAAAGACTGGGATGGTTATGACATTCTCTTCATGAATATCATAAACTCTTTATGACACTTCCATGGATACCTCTTAGGTTATTTTATAGTTCTGTCACTAAAAGCAAAACTTACACAAATAGATTTAGGTTGGTAATACAAGATAGTAAAGCACAAAGCCTAAGAGAACCAGATGCAATTTCATTTTTATAATGTTTCAGTTGACTTTATGGATTTTAGAATTTACTACCTGGTTTTACTGCACAGCAACAAGGACTACGTGAGAAGAAAAACCATTTCATAAAAGGCCAAATATACCCTGTGATACCATTTCTACATTACCTTTAATCTAGAACAGTTTAGTAAAAAAGGCAGATCACTATATGAAGACGTATCATGGCAAGTAGGTCTAATGATTCAGTACTGATAAAATCAGATATCTATGTTCAAGGCCTCTCCACACTTAAGATCTGTTTAAAACTTTGTAGAAACTACTTTAGCTCATGCAAACACCCTTTAAAAAGTCTCCTTGTCAGGAAATTATGTTGGCTGTACGCTATTGAGTACAGAACTGCAGAACAGAGCTGTTTATGGGTCTCATCTTTCCAGGGCTGGTATATAATTTTCACGTATGTAAACCACTTCACCTTCCAAATAAGAGTACAATTAGGGCTCTCCTTTAGTTACATGGATTTTGGCCAATGTAATGTTTACAGAACCAGGCATCTGAGAACTTTTATTTCTGCATATATTTCCAGAAAGGGTAGAAACTTCAAACCATGCCTTATGCTAGAGCAGAAGTGAAGCTAAAACACCTAACTGTTCCAGACATTTATTAGTCTGGTTTTACAAAACCAGGCCAAAGAACAGATAAAGTGGTTGGGACCCACTTTTTTAACAACATTTTTGTTAGCAACAGCTTTTCACAATGATTTTTTCCACAGACAATCCATCAACTAACAAAATTATTTTATCAGCAGCAGCAGTTTTCAGACATATGCATAAGTAGGAGAAAAATCATTTCATGCATCACAGACCAGGGAACACAAAATTCACAGATCTACACAGAAATTTGCAGATCCACACAGAAATCCCTACCACTCACACTGCTGACTGATGGCTGCAACACCCCCAGCCTCCCTGCTCTCCTCACAAAGCATCAGACTACATGGTCCCTGCCTTCAGGCCTGCCACGAACGCAAGGTGTCAGGCACGAGGAGTTAGGAAAGTAGAAGTGGCTTTTTCTTTTTTCTGCAAAACAGCATATTTAAAAAGTGACTATGTTTCATGCAGAAAGTTCCTGCTCCAAAGCATAGGGTCTCTAATATAAAAGTTCACTGAAATATATCTTGCTTTTAAAAAAAAATAAAAATATGAAAACACATTCTTTCAAAATTCAATACAAATTTCTGACTGAAATGTTCCAAGATATTTTCAGTTTCAGACAGCCAAACAGAATGGAGAACAGCAGCACACCAAAATATGACACAAAACACAATATGACCAAAAACATATAAAACACAATATGACCAAAAAAGAGTCACAGGAAACAAACATCCAGGTCCTGATCTGTACTGCAGAACACTCAAGAACAGCCCACAGCTCCAGCCCTCTAATAATTCATTTGGTAATTAGCATCAACTCAACTAAATTCTTAATCCTATTCAAGTCAGTGGCATAACCCCCAAGTTGCTGTTCTTCCATAGTTCTCTTTCCCCAGTTAAGTTTTGGGACATTGGTTTAAAAAAGGTTTGAATGTTTCAAATGTGCTTATTACTATTCATCAGTCGGACAAATTCATACTTTTCCTAAATGCCACATCTGGTATTAATCACATAAAATAGGAACAATTTACCCCATATATCCATTCAGGAGTTAAATGGTTTTCCCTGGAAACACCAGCTTTATTGTGTTGTGGGGTAGAGAAGGTAGCCTTAAAACATCAACTTCTGAATTGAATTTGGACACTTTCTGAAATAAAATCTCATCTCCCTTACTGAATTTAGTAATTGTTCCAGATGCTTTTCTTGAAAGCTATTTTTCTTCTGCCCCAGACAGACATAACAAGAGTCCTGAATCATCCATTCATTTCTTCATTTTTCACACATTTAAACTTAAATCTCATAATAGTTTAGCTCTGACGCCACGGGGAAATGACCACACAAGTCTGATTGATTGTCAAAGAAAAAAACATTACTTTAGCTTTATAGTGTTTACTGAGACCAAAATCTTTCCTTCAAAGGCTTTTAAAAAGGCTATAAGTTTCATTTAGAAATAAGATAAACATATTAAATTAAAACTCTTAATTAAATAATGACACCGTTTCCACTAATAATACAAGAAAAAAAATCCTATCAGGTTGTCTTCAGTGTACAAATCAACAGCTCCCTCTCAATGAATCAAAGTACCCTGACAGCAACCAAGAAGAAAAGATCAGGAAATGCACTGGGGTTTTTGGGTGGGATGGGACACATACAGAAAAAATACTTTGCTTTACTATACAAGCACAAAAATAAATGAGTTTCTTACTCAAATTAAAATATTCAGCCACAGTGTAGCTCAAGTAAATAACACTACTGGAAACAAGAGTGTAGAGTTTGGAGAAGATTAACTATTGTGCGATTCTTTCAACACATTATGTGCCCAAGGCAGCCCTTGGTGCAGACACAGCAGCTGCAGGGCATCGCCAGCCACAGCAGGGATTCCACCCATTCGTATGGGACATCACGAGGTCTTTAAATTGATTAAATCTCTGTGACTTCCAAATAACAAGAAAATTGCGCTTCCAAAGGTTTTCTTTCACTCTTGAAATCTTGTGTCCCCTATGCCACTGTTCTGCGCGATTACACAGCACAAATAGAACTCCACTAACTGGTGCCCATGCATGGGTAGAAGCTGTACCATGCTTATGGTACTGTAGGTACAACAAGAAATTCAAAGAATTTTAATTACTTGCCCTGTTACTAATAATAAACATGCTTTGTACCTCTTTTAAAAGCAGTCTCAGCAGACAACTTACACTATTCTTTTAATGCCACTGGCCCCATGACTCAATCTTTATCTGCATCACTACTCTCAAACATATTACTGACATTTAATACTTTTGGGAGAGGGAGAAGCCACGACCTCTTTCATCAGGAAGTTGTTCATCACTGGATTTTGTCCAAGGGGAATGTTAATGATGATACAGAAAAGTGGTTAACCATTTTTCTTAAATAAAAAAAGCAGCTCCAGTTAAGGATATGTTTCCGGCTTACTGTGGGAAATACACTAAGAGCAACATATTAACCTTGGTTTGTTTGTGTGAACTTTATCTTCATATATGGGCAAAACAGTTCCAAAAGTATTCTACCTGACAGCTGAGGGATTACTCTAATTTGTCTACTCAAGATTTAAACTGATTATGTGGAGAATGGGACCAGGCCCCTGTGCACACATTGCACTGTGCAAACAGACTCCACATGGCAGCACTGAGAGAAACTACTGGGAAGAGCACATAAGCACATTCCCTACAGTCCCCCTGCTTTGCCCAATATCCCCAACTTAACTTGGTTAGGAAAGTCAGAGGACACATCTCTGTCTATTCCCTTTAGCATCCTAACAGATAGAGGCAATGACCTCTGCCTGCCTCTCAATAAACTTCCTGAGGGTGCCCAATATCTTGTTAGCTTTTTTGACCGACACACACTGGTACAATGATTTCAAGGAACTGTAAGTGTTGGCTCAAAGACCCCTTTCCTGAGTTTTAACTGCCAGCTTCGAGTCCAAAAATCATGCAGGTCTTTCCCTCCATGACGCATTACCTGCACTGTTCACACTGAAGCTGATCTGCTGCCTTTTTGTTCACTCACACAGTCATGTAGAGTTCCCTCCCTATGTCCTCTAAGAGTCAGTCAAGGCACTGTTCTCCAACACAGATAGGTTAAGAAATATCTGGTAACTGAATGGTAAAAATGGATAAAAGGAAAATCCAAGAGGTTATTCTGGATAAAACAGAGGATTTTTCAGAGTGATCATAGGCAATTTTGTTTTCTTATTGGATTGATAAATTAGCAATTTAGATTAAACAGTTATTCCCTTCACACAGTAAGTGACTAGGACTTGCAGTTGAAGGAATAAATTAGGTTTGCTATGTCTAGAAGACTTCGAAACCATAAAAATCACTTATTTCTTTCCTCCTATGAAATTTCAGGAATGACATGGTGGCACTAGTCTAGAAAGGGCAAGACAAGCCATCTATTACTATTATCATACTCTATTTGGCTAGTGTTGGAAAAAGTACAGGTCCCTTTTGCAAACCTCATGGGGTTCTGCTAATAAAAAGAATACTGCACCAGCTCTAGAGCTGCTGACACTGAGTACTGACTTTGGCTACACTTGGGCTGCACCAGTAAACTCAGGCAGCAGTTCATACACAGCACAATACAGCCCAAGCAGGGTCACATACAGGTCCCATGATATAGCTCCCCAGAAACAATAAACAAAGCACAAAGAAGGTGACCCACAGTGTATGAGATCTGGCAGCCTTTTATAGCTCCAACTCTGCAGCAGCTGGGCAGTAGGAAATGCAGAGCCACACTGCCAGTGGGAACAGCCAGCAGAGCTGCAGGGGGGGTTTACTCATGAAGGAAGGATTCCTCTCATCTGCTGCTCTCAAGACAGTGAACCTGCTCTCTCACACCCACCATGCTGAAAAACAGCAGAGCCACGAAGGACACTCAATAGAATTTTACAAGAAAGTTAGTTTGATGCATTTTGGAGCTCTCTTGGTCTCTCTCCAGCGCTTTCCTTTTGCTATCCAACTCTGTGTTTTGGTTCATTTTTTTTATTAAAAATGACTCAAAGAGCAACTTCCTATTAATTAATCTCCTCCTTTACCATACTGGAAATGAATTAATTTTGCTCAGTTTCAAAGCAATAAGCAATTTTATGGGTGCTAAATGAAGTTAAGTCCTTGTTTACCAATAGAGTTGTTTACACAAATGAAGGCAGATTACACAATAAAAATGTCCAGTTATATCCCTAAATAATGTCCAATAAAGTTCTGCTGTTTGGGACCTATTTTGCAGAATGTTTAATACTGTTGTATTACAATATATTTAACATCTTTCACTTTCAATATATTTCACATCTTTCACTTTCTGAAGCATTACTGGTACAGTGTCTCCTGTATTTCAGAATTGAATTATTCAGCAATTCATTAAATAAATCAGACAAATCAGATTCTAGCACAGCATGTAGTAGAATGGACTACACTCACCGGTATTTATGATGCTTTGCAATTGAAAGTAAACGGGATTTTCACAATTACGTTTATGATCTTTTATCATTTTTAATTTCATTTATATATCTAGCAGCTGTTTATGCAAATAGTAGCTGTCAGGTCACATTAGAAGTCAATGTGTCAAAGGTGGATATAACAAGAATATTTTTTTATATAGGTCTGTATAAAAATAAATATATACACAATGCACCTAAACATTTGCATTAGTAGCTTTTTTCAGCAGATTGTCATGAAGTACAAATCCTTATTAATTTATTATTAAGTCTGTTAGTGTAGCATAAAGCCAGTTTTATCAGCCTTCTCAAATATACCAGATTATTGTATTACTAATGTAAATCATTCACACTGTGAGTAGCTCTGCAAATCTCCTTTCCCTGCAAATGAAAATATGATTAGGCACAGCACCACGTAATACTTTGGAGGCGAGAACAAATGTGTGAAGTGTGAAATAAATGTAACAGAACACGAATCTCACATTCCTAACAGCTGTTTGGCCGTACAATGTGTGTCTGTGACAGCAATGACAACACTCTGTCCTCAGAGGTAATGAGACTCATTTCTAGAGGAGCACAAGAGATGCGTCATAGTTCCAGTGAGCCCCAGGACAGACATCTTGCTGCACAAGATGCATCACTTTGGGTTACAGGAGACCAGGGAGCAGGCAATTCCTACAAGTGATTTCCCTATCCAGGTGGAGGAGTAGTATTGATTTGTTGTATCACTACCAGAGTGACACGGTTAATTGTTTGAGCTGATGTAATAATAAATTATTCCTTGCTGTTTTTAGGTCCTGAAATGAAGGTCTAAGGCCCTTTCTTGTCTCCTTTAGAGCAACAGTATATTTGATTCTATTTCAGCAAGTAAAGAAAAAAAAAAATTAAAAATAGAGTGTTTTTCTTTTACCAGCTAGAAGCTGCTGTCATTGCTGACAAGGGAATAGAGCAACACAACAAAACTGGGATGACTACAGCACAGAAACCACCAAGACTTCTAGTGGAGCATGAGAGAACAAGACATACACAAAAAACCTACTGCCAGAAAGCCCAGAAGACACATCCCACATAGAAGGGAAGCAAATGTCGAGTAAGCTTTTCATACTTTCTATTATCCCTTCTCTCTGATGAGCTTTTTCTGCAAACAATCTGTGTCACAGAAATTTATAGACACTGTACAGAAATACTTATCCACAGAAGTAACCAAGCTCCTTTGGGAGGAACCATGCTTTCCTCCAGACAGACTTTGCATTCATTCCCTCTGTGTGGGAACCAAGACCTCAGGTGACAGGACAGGCACAGCTACCCAGTTCATCACACAAGGACACATCTTGGTACATAGCAGTGGATCTGCTGCCTTGCTCAGCTTGGGTATGAGCCTTCACATGGACCTTCTCTCAGTGTGCAGCATCACTGGGACTGCTCAGTGAAGGGGCAGGGTCTCTTTCTGAAGGGCTCCTTACCTCAGGTACCACCCAGTCCTTTCTACTGTCAGAAGGGATACGATGCACAAGGTGCCAGAGATACAGCACAAGATGCAAGGCTCATCAAAATGCACCTGATTCACACTGCCTGGCAAAATCACTGGGGAGCTGTGTGACTCCTCAAGTAGAGAGCAGTTGGTTACAGCCCTGTATCATCACCTATTCTTTAATTTAAAGTATTACATAACTTGAAGGAAAGCATCAATAATAACAGGCTTTGGGTTTGAAACAGAAAATGGTGTTTGTCTGCATAACTCAAGGGAGGGTTTTTGTCAGCCCACAAGAGATTACTTTCTGTTGGAAGCACATATACACACAAAAAAAAAAAAAAAAAAAAAAAAAAAGAATTATGAACACTTATCAACAGACAAACAACCTGGAAGTTTTTGAAGAGTCAACATTGCCAAAATGTTATTAGGCATATATATATTCTGAAATTCATGCAAAGGCAACATTTGATTACACACAGGCCAGTCCCATAGTCCTCACTCATATCAGCAGTCAATTAAACCCTAGAATTATTCTACTAGTATAAATGTCATGCAGTCTTCAATAGTAACACAAGTAAACTCTGCAGAAAAAACAACTGTGCCTTTACCCAGGCAATGCTAAGTGGCAGACAGAAGTAATTAATATATTCCTTAAAGCTCTGCTCCCTTCTCTACTTTCCAAGAACAGTTTTCAGGATACAATATGATGATTTTTGACACCTAGGGATATCATAAGTCTTTATAGTATTCAGACATTTCTGACTTTTCATGAACATCAGAATAGTTGTTAAGAATCATGCTTTAAAATTTTGGACACACTATTCTTTAGCTAGGAATCTTCTGTTTTATTAAATAAAAATAACAATAAACTGCCAGTCACTCCTTGTATTTCAGAGGAACTATGGATTCTTACAAAAGAAACAGATATTAGTGACAAAGGAAGCAAGTTCTTTCCAGTACATGCTCTTGAGAGTGTGCACGGGAAGAAGGGAAGATCCAGAGACTGTTAAATGGGTAATTGTTTTATGAGGGGTTTTTTTAAAATATTTTTTAAAGGAGATATAATCTTATAAACAATTTTCCCAGAATACAGCCTGATTCAGTTTGGAGCCAAAGTGCCATATTTTAAACATTATAAAGTTAATACCTACTAAACCTAGTATTTATCAACACTACTTATATATGCACTGTGTCATATTTGGATCATTTATTCTTCAGGGCAACTATCCTTCAGTCAATGCAGACAAATAAGCATAGGTTAATAAAAACCCAAAATATTACAGAGCACAGAGGATGTGGCAAGATTCAGTCAGGAAGGCACTTATTATTTTTCTAGAAACTGACATAACACACTGATTTTCTGAGAGCTAATTCCTAACAGCAAGCATGGCTAAAGGAAATCAAGTGTTTTTTTCAGGTCAGGATCCTCTCCATGTAGAACAGTAAACACTGCACAGTGCTAGCCTAGAGATACAACAGTACTTCACGATGCAAACAGAAACAGTAAGAAGCAGATTCAAAAAGCACCAAAGCACCACAGAGGAAGAATGAAATTTAGATAAAATCTCTTTAGTGTGTACTTCTGTGATTTCTGGATGTAAGAAAATCTAATGCACCAAGTAAAACTGACTAAAAGGCCAAAGTCAAAGAGATTTGAAGCAGGAACATCTGTGTTATGCAGCTCTGTCAGAAACCAAGCCTGAACATTTTCCTGCAGCCACCTTGATGCTAAACTGAATGGCAAATTCTGCCTTGAACTCTAAGGCATGCAAGGCTGCCTAGGCCATGTCAGCTCAGGCAAAGCCAGGACTCACAATGGTCAGGTTTTGCTTTGTTTCTCTATTTTTGAACCACGACGAGTTAAAGATCCACTGGCAGGAGGGTGTACAGGATGAGATTGCATCACTACTGAAGGAGGAAGACCATGGTCAGGTGTGAAGACAAATGCTTATGAGACAAGGTAGGACAGAGAGAGAATTAACCAAAGGAGTCATGCAACACAGACTGCAGCTGGAGAGCAGGAAGGAGTCCAGAGAGAGGGAGAGAGCTTCAATGAAACACTGAAAGTAACTGCAAATTTCAGAAGAACTCAGGTGACCTGGAGTGAAGGCTTTACAGTTTACAAGGCAACACAGATGTTTGCTAACACAATGTACTGAGCCCTATATTTTAAAAACATTTTGTCTTTAATTCACAGAAAACTTATTATCAAAAACAATAACCCATCAGATAAGAATGATCATCACATCAACTACAAAAGGGACAGGATTAAAAAAATACAGATGTATGTATCCAAAGTTAACACCCATGCATGGTAACTAACACAAAATAACATTCACAAATTGCAAGATGTTCTCTGTGCAAGGGGCTGCAGAATAACTGAATATTGAGAAATTCCATATGGAACAGATTTTTGGGAGAACACTGTAAAAGGTGCATCTTCCAAAAATTTGTTCCGGGAGGGTTACTATTGCCTAAAACTGATTTCATCATTCCATTAGGACTCAGGATCAGAAAATTTAGCAATAGGCTGTGACATGTTCCCTCACACAGAAGTGACTGAGTTTCACAGCACATCCAAATCCACATTCTGCACAGGAGACACATTCACTGAAAAGAATCACATTCATTCAGTTGCTGAGGTTGAGTGTTAATTTTCTGAGGCTGAAGAACAGAACACAGGAAATGCTGTTTGTGCATTTCTAATCTTTAGATTCTAATCTTTAGTCCTCATTTATCAGTATTACTCCCTCTGAATTTGGCAGTATTTCTAAAAGTGTATCCCACCCCACTGGATCTCTCATTTTGCCCTTGACTCTTGCTGGTGCCGCCACTGACCACCTTGGCAAGCACATCTGATAGTGTGGCTATGACCACTGCACTATGTTAACACAGTAAAAGAACATAAGAGAATAATGCAACATATGTTTTGACAAAACAGTTGTGAATAAGAGGAATCTGCCACATATTACCCAATAAACACCATAATTAAAACCATACATATGCGTGTCCTTTACCCATTTTAATTGGCAAACTAAGAAATACGCAGGAGATCAGAAACAAGAAAGACATTGACAGGGAGTTTTCTTATCACTTGCTGTAAAATAAGCAAATGTCCACATTTCCACATATAAGAATTTTTTTCACATACAAACAAGACATAGCAAGGCTGTACTCCAACTTGTCTCAAAAGCATCTCTTCAAAGTCTTAAGTAAAACAGATTTTGTTGATACTGAGTTAGGATAGGAAGTTTACCTTGACCAAAACACCAACAACTGATCACTAGGCAACGTGGGACAAGATTTTAATTAAACATCCCACATTTGCAACACTTCAGAATTTACCAAAAGGATGAACTAGTTATGGGGTCTGTGCTTTCACCATTCAGTAAAATAACCTCTCCCTCTCCTGCATGATACCATACCTTGTTCACGTAATTTCAAAGTTATAACAAAAAGTGACATGAAGTACCAGACCTTGTGCTTCATTTTGTTCACAGGCCATTTACAAACATGCTTTGGAAGAGAGGGCCATATGGGCATCTGCAGGTCTGTTTTCAATTTTTACAGTCCTCACTGATGAGCAATATTAGACAAAAAGCTGCTCACCCAAAGTCAACTGTGTGCCAGCAACAGAGAAAGAACTTTAAGGTGTTAGACAAGTGACATTTCTATTAGAAATGTCACTTTCTATTAATGGAAGGTACCTTTTTGCATTATCTAATCTGAAACTTTAATTTTGGGAGGAACAGCTCGAGCCAGTGACTTCAATAACTGGCTGTTTATCTAAAGTCATTACAGGAATACAGACTTTTCACTAGGCAAAGAAAAAAAACTCTCAAAACTTTAACTTACATTTCAATGGGATTTCTCTATTAATATTTAACACTGTTGAGAAAAAAGCATCATCTCTCTATTAGGCACATGAAGGCTTCAAGGGCTGGTGGTCATCCATATATCTGACTCAGCACTGTTAACTACTTTGAATTTTTAGATTAAAACCTTCAAATTTTACTTTAGAATACAAGAAAAGCAATTTCACTTCGTATCTTTTCATAGGTGCAAATAAGTGTGCAACAATAAGAAATAATTGCTTTATTTCATGTCAAAGTTAGCTACTCTCTCTGTAGAATCAACAATGCCTACTCCAGGAGGCAGCAGTGAGGTGAGGTCCTCAAGCAGAACATTAGATATTCTACAGCTTGCTACCACATGGCTCCTAACCCCAAAGCACACAAAAGAGCCAAATCTCTCCAAAGAGCCAGAAGACTTACACAAATCCAACATCAAAGTTCGAAACAACCCCTTTCCCTTTAAAGTCTTACTTAGTTTTTGTAGCTTTTCCTCCTGAGAGGCTTTTAGTAACAATATGTATTTTTACACATCATTCATTTCACATGGATTTAGAATTTTGCTAGTCTAGGTAAAGGAAAGTAGGGTTTTCTAGTAATATTGCACACTCTAAGAATGCTTGGAAAGAAAATAAAAAGGACAGTAAATAAAAACAAGGCTGAAATATCTATGATCTATACATGCTCAGCTATCCAGATCTTATATAGTCCAAGTTTCACAATCTATAAAGGTGCAAGAGAAAATACGTATTCTGAGAAAGAGTTCCCAAGTTCTCTAGCCACTTTCAGACAAAGAATAAATAAAAATGACATCTCATCTTCACAGATGAGCCAAATCAAATTATAAAAATAAAAATTAAAAAACCACAATGCCTATTTCCTCACTAAAAAGCATACAAACAATACACAGTTCTCTGGTAGAAACTGCATTTAAGAAGAAGATTTATGTGCCCAACATGACCTCCTTCAAATCCATTTTTATAAATGGTTAAAATGCTACCTTTCATTTTATTTCTGCTCTCTTATTTTCCTACTCTTCCTGCCAGTGGTAGACAATGTTTTATCTCTTATTTGCCAACATTGAGCTAAGTGTGAGCTCCCTAAAGCAAGGCTAATTCCAGGAGCCCACTTCACCTTACCAAGGAAGGGCAGAGCCCCTCCTCTGCAGTTTTAAATGTCGTGAACAACAGGTTGTCAGTGAGAGGTTTCTGGCCAGAGGTAGCAAGGACTGTGAAGCAATCTCAACAAAGACAAATCCATAGTAGTTGATCAATACCGACACTTCTGACAGCTGCTTTAATTTCGGTGTTCCCAGTACTACGTAATCCAGCTCCACCTGCAACACCCAGACAGCCCCAGCTGCCAGGTGCTCAACACCGGACCTGCACCCAGTCCCACTTATGACCTCTTAGGTCACAGGGAGCCAAAAGACACTAAAACCAAATGAAGCACTACACTAGGAAAGAGACCAACCTAACGGGGTTGTCTCACTTCTTCCCACTTAAACTTCCACCTCCAGTGCTTGGCATTTTCCACAGGCGGGGCAGCAGAAGCTCACAGCACTCATAGCACCTCATTAACTCCTGTAGGCTGTCATTACTTAAAAGCTGTTTCCAATATTCTAGTATTTTTAATCATCTGTTATCCCCATCAATCACAATCACTGTGAGTGCCTCAAATCCCTTTTCAAACTGATAATTCCTTTTCAAGATCAATTTCTAACCTAAGTTAGAGCAAATGTGCAAAAGCTAGCCAAACATAGCACTAATAACCCAAATCTGGGGAAAGAAGATAGTTATGCCGTTGAAAATGCAAACATGTGCTAGCCAACTTGATGCAAAATTAATCCAGCTCTACATTCATATATACTTTATGGAACTCTTACCTTTCTTTTTACCTGGGAACATATTAACCTTGAATAACACTGCATGCTATGATCTCTCTAAGACAGATAAGGCTTGTAAAGCTATGAAAAGATTGATTAGAATAACAAAATATATTTAAGTACCAGTTTCCACCCTTGTGGGCTCTATAATAAGACAACTGGCGGAAGCAAGTTACACATCTTAAACTGAAGGCATAAAAATTAATTATTTTACACCAAAGCTTGCCTCAAAAGGGACCACTGTAATTAGGATAATAAGCATTAGTGTACATCATGAAATTTATGTGGATTGGGTTTTTTTAAGTTTATAAATCCCTTTTGTACATAATTGTTTTGTTATTGCTATTTGAAATAAAAACACAAACCAGAAATTTAAAATCTTATTAAAATGTATGCAGTTAAACACTGACTAAAATGTATATAATCCTCCCACAATTTCAGACTTTATGGACAATATCTATCATTCTAAGTCCTTAAGTATATTAATTGCATGAATTTTAAGTACCATTAACATTCAAACAATACCATTATTCCAGAAAGCTTCCAGCAAGGATTAGGGCCTTTTGGAAACAAAATGTAATTTGCAGGGAAGATAATCAGAACATTTTAATCTATCTCAATGTATTAAAAATGAAAGGGAAAAAAAAATCAGCTAATATTGGTTTTGAACACTGGAGTCCTGGCCCACGGCTCACAGAAACTAAAACAAATGCCTCTATCAATGGCAGAGCACAGACCAGGCTATAAGTGAACTGGGGCCCCACTTGGGGTAGTTCAGTGTGTACTGCACATTTACTGCTGCATGGGAGGTGTGAGCTGCTGCACCTTTTCCTACTCTCACCACCTCATCTGCAGCCCCAAGGAGAACGAACAGATGCTGAAGTGAAAGCAGACGGTGCACTGATTGCTTCTTTTAGGATTAGCATTAAAGTGTGCCATGTATAACATTTAACCCTCACCAAACACCCTCTGCTCCCGCACTTCCCAGTCACCAGCACACTGCACAATGAGAGAAAAGAAGGATTTTGCCTTAAGCAAACAGAGCATTTGACTTTGTAGGAACAGCACAGATTAATCTTGCTCCTGTTTTTGAACGTGGCAGTTGTTTGCTTTCAAAAGTGCTACAAGGCAGCATTAGATTGCTGTTGCCAGATACCGTATTTATAATTACATCTCAGACTCTATTTATAAAACAATTTGTTAACATATCAAAATTGTTGCTGGTAAGAGGAAAATTTTTGAAGGGCAGTTCTGCATATAATCATTACTAAATTCATGGTACTTTCTCTGAAATTTAGGTTTGTTAGCTCCAGGCTCCAAGCAATTTTTTCCAATTAATTACTGTTTTCCTTCCTAATTTTCTCAAAAATTTTGACCATCACAATATGTGTGATTTCCTCCTTCAGATTATTTCATAGCATCACAATTAACATTAAAACAGCTATTGTTTTTCCACTCAGAACTTCTCATGTTTTTGAAGCAAGTAAAATGATTTTTTCCTAATAAAGTACTCCAATATCTTAGATATAGAAAAAGTATATAGGAGGAAAAGAGTTGTTATCAGTTGTGAAGAATGGGAGGGGGAGTCTTCTACCAATTTCTTTCCACTATTCCCTTTTAATAGAAATATTATATGGCATAAAATTTGACAAAAAGAATCACAATTTTTTTGCTAAGAACTGTGACATATGTTCATTGAAACAAACCTTTTAGAGAGGGGACAAATACTCTGTAAGTGCTGCCTGAAAGAAGAAAGGAAAATTCCACTGAGAATTTAATCTGCCACTTACCATTGCTGAAATAATGGCTGACAACACAGATCACACTAACTAATCACACTGTTAACATCTCTTTTCACGTTAGTTTACATGATTTCTGTGAGCTATTGCTGTATCCATCTTAGTTGCTTATGTTACCTTTCAGGACACAAGGATTTATGTGATCAAAGCTAAAGGAACCTTTTTTTGTTAATGTCAGTGGACTTTGGGTAAGACCTCACACAAAATAGTGTCTGGCTTAAGGCAAGCCTCATCATAAATGCTTCAGCTAAATGTCTGCTAACCAAACCCTGGCTTATATTCAGGACTTTCCAGTAACCATTACAGAGCAAATTTGCTTAGAAGCAAAGTGTAATGTACTAGCTTCAGTTTACTTTAGAATCTCTTTGTACATAAGGGATCAAGACATACCAAAGACTAGTTGAATGCTGCAATCCATGCTCTCATACCTACTTGAATGTGGATGACTACCATTACCACAAAGGGAAAAGCAAATTCAAAAACATGTGAGAAGCTTAAAAAGAGGAGGCAACTCCTGGACCTGTCCAAATTGTTGTTAAATTTTAGGAGTCAGAAAGAGACAGCAGCTGAAGGAACAGTGACCCTGCTATAGAAGTAATGCTTACATTTTGTTCCAAACAGACAGTGACCAACTTCAGCACTCAGAGAGTTCAGTATTCATTGTAACTTTATACAGCTCCTTAATTCAAACAGAGACTACAAGTCTACAAACACTGACCAAGGCCTCCCTTCTAAACTAAATACAAAACAGAGGTAGTATTGCTGTAGGGAAGAAGGATACCTTATACCACTTTTTAAAGTACTAAAACAGGTTGCCCAGAGAAGCTGTGGCCACTCCAGCCCTGGCAGTGTTCAAGGCCAGGTTGGATGGAGGTCTGAGCAACCTGGTCTAGTTGAAGGTTTCTCTGCCCGTGGCAGGGGAGTTGAAACTAGATGATCTTTAAGGTCCTTTCCAAACCATTCTATGATTCTATGAAAACATTTTACGACACAAATCATCAATACAACAGCTCCTCCAGGCCTGTACAAATGAATACAATTACTTTGTGTAAAAAAGTAAACAATCTAGATGCCTCCAATAGCAGGGTCTGGACTTGATAGCAAGTTATACTTCCTATGCTTCCACATCCCAAGGCCTCAGTCACTTGGTTAACACAACACAGGTAAAGCACAAGATGCTTAAAAAGGCTGTTAGAAATGCATTTTCCTACCACCTACCTACTGCATTCTCAGGGCTCCTGACAAGTTACCAGTCCTTTTCCTGACATCGCTATCTTTGAAATGCAGATTAGTTTGCTACCTATCCTAGAAAATTTGCTTTTTCCACTGTTTTTATGCTACCTTTAGGAAACACAACTGCAATTTATATTTTTAATCACTAGCCATATTTTAAGTTTCCAGGCACATAAAGGCTCTAAAACAATTACTTCTAAAAACACCACAGTGGTGACCACGCCACCTTTCATTCATTCTCACATTTCTTGTCTGGACCACCACACCCATTTTTTCTCCAACTGCTTGTGCACCATCTAAGTGCTTTTCTTCTATTGACTGGATTTAAGGAAAGAGTTTCATTACATTTCTGCAGGTCAGCCCCAAAACATAACAGCTCTATGCCTTACTGAGGGAGTGGTTTTTCACATGTCCTAGAGCAGTAGTGACTCTTTTTGAAATCAGATACACATTTACATTGCCACCAACCACCTAACTTTTTAACTTATTTATTCCCCCACTCTTGAACTGGCATTTTATATCCTTACCTCTTACAAAGGCTGTTTCTTTTCAGTTGCCTGACCCGTCATTCCTTCTCTCTATCACCCAAGTTCTGCAGATGTACCTCCTAATCAACCAGCTGGAGTTCAGCCCATTCAAGCCTCTCACGAGCTGGAGAATTTAACCCTGAAGTGGTCCTCCCATTTTTCTACAGCTGACAACAGTTACTCTCTCTAATAAATCCTAGTTATGACTGATTTCTACTTCCTCTTGCTTTCAGTATCAGAATAGGCCCACAGCAAGTTCCTCTCTTGTTTTCCTTTCCATCTAATTTCTCCTAAAGTGAGGCATGTGGTGCCTTGGTGAGCTTATTTCAATTTAGCTCCTTCTCCCATCTTTTCACAGCTACATCAGCTACTTCACTGGGGTTCTATCATTTACATTCCTAATTCAACAAAATAACATGAACCAACTCACTCTGCTATATTTTAAGCTTCCAGAACACACACTTTTTTATCCCTTTCAAAAGAAATTCATCCATCCGGACATTCCAGCTGAGACACCTCATGCAGGGTGACAGGGGTCACCAAACCTCACGTACACCCCAGTCTCTGCTAACTAATGACAGAACTTGTGCATTCAGCTCCCCCAATGAGACTTTCAGTAGTCACATTCAAAAGCTGGAGAAGTCCTACCCATGACTCTTGAAAACTGTTGGCTTTTGTTCGTCTCCTTTCGTAGTCAAGGGGTTGCAAGAGAGAGCCTGCTCTCTCCAGGGTGTTGATTCCCTCCAGGTAACACCCTGCAAACCCTTCCTGTAACCCTTCATGCCTTTCAAATACTTTTGTTTCCCAGTTGCCATCTCTGTGTTCCCTCATGATATTTGAGCAAAACTCTAGATTTGTAATGGTTTTTTTAGCTTGTGAACAGCTTCAAACAAAAGCTGCAACGTGAATTGCCTTTTGGATGTGGCAATACAGCCACGCTCACACACTTGTTCACGCTTAGCCCGTGTTGCTCCAGCATGATGTATCTCTAATCCATGTAGTTGTCAGCAAACTGGAAACTGAGAGAAGTTAAGAAGAATACTACAGGAACCTCCCTCATTCTCCATAAAACAGTGTGAAAAATGAAGAAAAACAAACAAAAACATCAGTAAGCTCTGGTCAGTAAGTACAGGCATCCCAGAGAAAATACAGAACAGCATGTAGTGGTTCACAGCTTTTTTCCATACAGTCATGTCATAAGAAAAAGGAACATGGACCTTTCCATTTAAAGACATGAGAATTACACATTGATAGAATTTGGATGTCTGACCAGGCAGATATCCTTTCCAGAAATTTTCTGGTTTTATGATGACTTCTTTTTCCATTTATATTTTATTCTTGACCAATCTCAGCACTTTTTAAATAAAATAACATTTTAAATAAAATCCTGTTGTTATTTGTTTCTGTTAATTTTGTTCCAGTAAATTCAGTTTGGCCTGCAACAGCACTTCGATTCTGACTTATAGCTTTTGGTAGTAAGGCCAATTAACTCTCATACCACTTTCCCTTAACTAAACAGAATTAAGGGCTTCCCTCAAAGCAGATTGGTTTATTCCAAGCCATATTTTAGGTGATACAGGAGTTTAATAAAAAAACCAAAACCAAGACTGTTTCTCCAAGAAGGGACATTTCCACCAAACTAAAACAATCCAAGCCATTTTCTTTTCATTTATCCTAATTTAATAAATCTGGAGGCAATGCAAAGATACCTGACACTGGTATTTGGGTGCCAATTTTCAACCTGAACCACCCTATATTGGACTTTGGGATTCAGCTGTGTGCTTTACTCAGCAAGAATATAGAAGGAAATCATGAGCACTTCAAAAAGTAAAGTAAAAGTCACAGACCTAAATGCTGCTTTAAGATAATGGGGTACTATAATAATAAAAGAAAAACAAGAGGCTTTTTAAATTGAGAATGCAAAGAATCAGGCAAAATATCTGCTTGTCAATTGCTGTTTTTCCTTCTCGTTCATTTCCTGATTATTGTAGGTTTTTCAGGAATGCTAATGCTCTTTCCGAATAGCTCCTAAAAACAAACTCTGAGCTTTTACTTTACATGGAGCACACAAACAAGAGATACCAAAACAATAGAAAAAAGTAGAAAAATCCTGCAAGACTTCCCTCAGTGAAGAAAGGGTCAGAGGTGATAAAGCAGCAAAATCACGAGGAAGAAAAAGCAGGCAAATGCAGTCAACAGAAGAGGAGAGGAAAAGGCAACAAAAGAGGTGGGATGTGATCCCTGCTAAAAGGTTGCAGAAAGCCTCCTAATCAAGATGCCTATGGATGAAAGTTTGAGGAATGCACAACCAGATCGTGCTTTGCCCTGGAGCACCCGCCCAGGAACAACACTGTTCTAATGCCCAGAGGCTGACCACTATGAGACTCCAGCTTCTGCAGTAACCTACAACCAGCACTGACCACTCCTGTTTCATCCCTGCTTCAGACACAGCATAATGAACAAAGGAGCAATGTGACAAGATTCTTTTCCCAGCTATGAAGTCTCTCCTGGGATGCTACTGGTAGGCTGGTATAGAGAAGCAGAACACATCTGGCCCAAGATTTTAATAGTTTGAAACCCATTGTACACACACTACCCAGTAAGGCAACAAATGTTTCTCCTCCCATCCCTGTGACTTTCTTATATTCTACATTCTACAAAGCTTGCAGGGAAAGTGAGACCTTCCAGATGTGTCAGATAGCTCTTGACAGCTTCTCCACATGCAGTTCTGGAGAGCTCACTAAAGCTATAACTTCTAGGTAAGTAAAAGCTTAGGTTTTCTTCCTAGTGCCATTTCATTCCAATTAGGACTACATTTTTGCTTGAACAGGCCTATAGAAATAAATAGGAAAACCAGAAAACAAAGTAAGTTCTGTGAGAGACAAAATGCTGTGGTATGGCTTTGAAAAAAATCAGAAGAAATTATAGTCTGCAAATCTCATGTTGCTCAGATACAAGGCAAATTACCAAGAATGTTTCTGATTCTGTGAATTGATAAAGGGTTATTATATCACATAGCTACACTTTCCTGTACGGATTCTCTTTTTTTTTTTGGTTTAATGTAATTAAACCAGAACAGACATTGTTTCCAGTCAACTTGCCCTAATGTTGAAGTAAATCTCTTGCGGTTATAATACTGTGCACGAAGGTAAAACCCAAATATTGCAAAAGAAATAACGTTTCTTGAAAAGCATGCAGAATCTTGATGCCTATAAAGAGTTTATTGAAACAGGAACAAAGACATGGCACTTTCAAACAGAGGTTTATAAGGTAGTATCAATTTACTAAGATTTGTGTGTTTATGTTTTAGAGTTCACATACCATAACAGGGAGGTAATAAGCATGTTCTTCAATTATTCAAAGCACTCTGCATTCCTTCAGTGGTACAACATTGTTCCAGCTGGGCTATGTCAACTCTTCCTTCAGAAATCGTGTCCACATGCTTGCAGATTGGTCAGGAAAACATACTATGGAATGAATATAAACTGGTAATAGCAGCAACACATTCTGTTTTCCAGACTCTTCCAAAAATTTACTTTAATGATTACATGCATTCATGCACATGTAGGAAGCACATATATTTCATCCAGTATTTTTCTAAAACGATTTATATGTCTCTGCTGGTATTTTGATTTTAGCAACATTTTGACACCCATTAGACGATTTCAATATCTAACAATTGCTGACTGCATAACAGGGTGATCATGACTCTTTCAGAGAAGAAAATTAGGAACATCAGTCCTTATGACCAGAGTTTTCCTTCTAAGCCTAGTGGTCCAAGCTCCTACTAATAAAGGACAACCACAAAAATGCATAACTGTACTTC
The DNA here is from genome assembly GCF_003945595.2 of Pipra filicauda. Lineage (NCBI taxonomy): Eukaryota > Metazoa > Chordata > Aves > Passeriformes > Pipridae > Pipra > Pipra filicauda. The sequence goes on from NW_024104317.1 coordinate 254,804, forward strand.
AGAGAAAAAAAATTATTGAATGGTAGTTATAACACACAGTATGTGTTATGTTCATGTAAGTGTACAGAGAATATAGGTAAGTTTAATACATTTATATGAAACATTTTTATGTTTCTTTGAGATGCATTAAGAAAGGTTTCAGGAAACTGTCATTCACCTTATGTAATTCATATTTCCTAAAGAGCAAAGCATTCTAAAAGCTACTCTTAGGTGTTAAAAACTTCACAATATAAACCTATTACATAAAAACATTCTAAAGTTGAAAAAAGCCTTGTAATCATTCTGTGATCCTCTGGTGGTTTGTTGTTCTCAGTCTCATACTTATATAGTTCACTGCTAATAAGGTAAGCCAGCCCCTCACAATAAACCAAACATCACAGTAAACAAGCTAGTCATCTAAATTATGAACAAACTAACATGTTCTTACCATTCATTAAGGTTGCCTAGAAACTACTTTTACTTTTTTGAAAAACAGTCAACGTCTGGATAAACAATCCAGCCCCCAAAATGCGTGGTGAAAACAGATAACATCTGAAAGCCATGAAACCAGAGTGCCAAAGGCACACCCTGGCCTGGCCAGGCTGCCTGAGAACACTGAGATAATGGCCTACAAGTAGGGATGACAGCGTGGACTGGCCAAGATTTAAACAAAAAAAGCAGCCACCTAAATCAGGCTGTTAAATCATACGCAATCATACAGAGGTATATCCCAATTCTCTGCACCATTAAAAACAAAAATAGCACAAATAACCAGGTCTTCAAGACATTAACTGTGAAAGACAATGACACCAAGGAGTTAGTTAGCCCCTTTAATTAGTCTCGTCTCCCCCACCCTGGGAAGTGCCCCAGCAGCACTTCCCCATGTTTTCTATGCAGTCCCACAATGTTTCTCTCAGACCCCCACCCTCTGTGATGTGTATTGAGTAGAGGGGAGGAGGGAAAAAGCCCAGCAGCAGTGTAATTTGCCCCCGTCACAGTCCTGCAATCCAGAGCTCTGGCAGGTAAACGAGGGGAGCTCCTGGATGGGCTGATAGAGGAGCTGGCAGCTCCTGCCACAGCCTCAGTTGCTCTGCCAGTTGCACAATGGAGGGACTTCCAAATGCACGCAGAATGTGTAAATCCGTGACTCTTGTGGATTTTATGCTGTGAAATTTGGATGAAAATCAAACTTCTGGTTCCAATGCAAACACTCCAAACTGGTGGAGTGTTTGAAAATTGCAAGCTGATATAGATTCATGTGTTTGGAAAAAATTAATTTGTAAACACCAATCAAACGTACTGACAATTTGGCTGTTGTATTGCAGGTGGTGATACAGCAAGGATACTTGTTAAGCTATTGACAAGAGTTAGGAAAGTAAAAAACACCTTCAAAAAAAGATGTCATCAATCCAAGTGATTATTTAAAGTTCAGATTTAAACAAATATTTCACATGCACTGAAAGACTGAAAAAAGAAATTCTCAGTAGTGCTCTTCATGAAATGATAGAATCATCCTGATCAATAAGTTGCTTCAATGGTGCAAAGATGTGTTTTTAATAATAGAAATATTCCTTAGTTTTCATATTGTCCTAATAACATAGCATACTACAATGTATTATATTTACCACAACATGTATAACATTTAAACTACCACCATTTAAATCAATCCAGTCATTCTAGGCCTGTCGTTTCCAAACTATTCCCTTTACAAGAGAGGCCAGCTATTTGCTCCTGTTCAGGATAAACACACATGTTGAAATCTGGGGAATTCCTGAAAAAATAGTAGCTCCCATCTTCCAGCCATTTATAAGTGTTTGCACTGGGTATTAATTGCCTCCAAATTTTGCTCTGCCAGGCCTTTACACTTAGTCCATGTAGAGGTGTAAGTAGTGACATAAGGCAATGAAAAGTCAAGCTCTGTGGTGCTGTAGCTCATACACACATTTTCAGCAGCTTACTGAGCACTTTGATTAGATTTTGATTGAAGCAACAGATTTTCAAGGAAGGGTTATGTCTCCAGTAGATCAGGTGCTACTCCATACTTGGAAACTCAGACCTCTTTCTAAAATTGTCGACCTGGTGAGTATTGGAATTTAGCTGCTTTTTATCTTATTTTATAAAATGTCTGCTCTTATTTATAATAACTTGACTAGAAAGTGCTGATTCTCAGGCCACAGTGCTTTGCAGATGGTACTGCTCTGGGGACGAGAGAATAAGGAGATCGAATTGTCACTTTGCCATAGCTTCCTGAGAATTTCCAACAAGTTACTGAATGATTAAATGGCCTAATTCCCCTGTAAGGTGATGATGATAATAGTACTTCTGCCCTGTCTGTTTTCATCTCACAGGAATTGGGCAGGGTTAGGTTGGTGAGCAATATGTGCCTGGAACAACTGGGTATTCAGCCACAGCTACAATAATTATTATCCCCACTCTTAACTGCTCTGAAGAGAAGGGGGGAAAATAATGGTTTTGTGTAGAGAAGCAAGACACTGATCAGTAACTCTGTGTTAAAAATACCATCTTTTACTCTCCTGTTGGTTACATTTCTTTTCGGAAACAGCAAAACTCCCTGCCAACTAGAAAACAGTGTTTTCTCCAAACAATTTGCTCAGAGAGGAAAACCCATCTATTTGTGCTTCTGTTTAGCTTGAAGAACATGGTAAATAATGTCAGGAGGGTCTTATAGCTGTAATTCTTGGTAACTTTACAAAATTCCAGAAGTAAAAACTGACTTCTCTGTCTTTCCACAGTTAGGCTGGAGAAAAGAGTTTTTGACGTAGTAATTATTACTGATACTGCTGCACAGTCTCCATTAAATTTTAGTCACAATGATTAGGTTCAACAAGAAGAAGAGGCCAGCTCAAATTTATGAATTCGTACTATATTTAAGTTTACCACAATGGGAAGTCTTACGTGTTTTTTCGAGAAAAGTAATTTTAAAAATTACTAATTACACATTAGTTTGCACCCATTTTTCTGAGACAATTAAGCAATGCAAACAACATCTTCCTTTACCATAACCACAGCCTTTTCCAGAAACTGATAATTTTATGATCAGTTAAAAATTAAATGGGATATTTCTTATGACTACAAGAGCATTACATCATTAATGTGTCAACAGAAAGTGCCTAAACCATCCTGTTCTACTGCACAATAAAAGAATCACATAAACAGTAGTCACAAAATTTATAACTTAGTTTTTTCTATTTCGGTATTTAAAATACCCATTTCAAATTTTAACTCAGTGCTACCCTGAACATAGTTTTTACATAAGGTTTGCGTCAAAGGAGATGAATTTACTGAAAGGAAGGGTAAATGTAGGGCTACAATGTGTTCCTCACTAACAGGACTCAATTCAGTTCTCACGTAGCATCACATATTGAGAACAAATCACACAGTCTGTCCAAACATACTTTACTGCCATCATCACCGCTTCCAGCTCTAAGGAGTCTAAACATGATTCCTTTCACAAGAATAATCCATTGGTTCAAATGCTGCCTTTGTATCACCTAAACATAAATGATGACACTGGAGATCAGAGCTGAATCTTGAAGAGAAATGACAGTCAGTGATAAAACTGGGAGCCAAATTTCACAGACTTTTGGATCATGATCACATTCAGTGTTCACTGTCCTGTGCTGAATTTCGTAAAAATATTCTTTTGAATGGCATGATCTGTGTAATATTATATTTAATGGCAGGCATCTTTTAAGAAAACACATTTAAAATATAACATTTTGCTGCCAGTTCCCAGAAAGAACATGGCCACAATCATACAGAATGGGCAAACATTCACAGGCCAGATTTATATGGCAAACCCAAGCTAATTGAAATATGTGTCTAGAATAAAAAGACTATTAAAAAGTAAAGCCTATAAGTCTGAGGGAAAAGGGCTGATTTTCAAATGCATAGCAACACATTTCATAAATACAGGACCCCAAATACCTGACTCCTTACAAGTGGCAGTCTTTTACTCCAGCCTGACATTTCTTGAAGGTACTCAAAAAATGGCTCTTCTTGACCCTCCCTGCCCAAGTCAGGTGAAGGGCAGCATGAGCAGAATAAAAGGTTCCTTATCAAGAAGGCTCTTCAGTCATTTAAACAAACAGCAGATTTTTGAAAGGAACATGACAGAGAAACGAGGAAGTTAAAGAAAAGGAAGGATACACAAGAAGGAAACACACCTTCTGCAGTCAAAAAAACCCTTTTTCCCATCTGCTTTAATATTAAAATGAGCAATGAGTCCAGCAAACCGGGGTCTACTTTGCATCCAGTTTGAACACAGATTTTACCCACACAGGAAGACAGATACCTGCTTTTTGGGACTGCCAGTCATGCAGCAGCTTTTGTGACTATGCACACAGAGCAGCAAATCCAGCCTTTTCTTTTGAAAGCTTTCTTAAGAGTTTATGATATTAAGTTAATGTGCTTGAAAAAAACTAGAAAGTCTTCAGAAGACAAGGAAATATCTCCCAAATTATATTTCTTTACAGTTCTTTCCTGCAAGAGCAGATAATGGTTCCCTGATGATGTGGACTGCAGAGCAGTGTGAGCACAGCCCAGCCCCTGGGTACTGCCTTGCCGGTGCCTGGGCTAGTCTGCCTCAGGTCTTGCTTCCCAGCAGTGCAACACTCAGCATTTGCTGTGAAGATCTCTACCTCAAAACCAGGCTGGTTTCTGTCATCCACTTCTTAGAACAGTGAGGAAATGACATGGTTCTGTCAACTCTATTCCCTACAGGTCCTCTCAGTCCCCTAAGTGCTCCAATAACATCTACAGGGGGACACAAAGTTGGTGACAGTTGGTCTCTGTCACAGAAAGAGCTCTGGGAGAAGGGCCAGGCTTTTGCATTAATCTGATGACCTGACAGTTTCATCAAGCATGGATTTACTCTACAAATAAAGGCGAGTCTGTCTTCATCCCTTCCCTGCCTATAGTGCCACCTGATTTTACTTCCCCGTTAGCAATGGCAGCTGCCCATGCAGGGCTGGAGGCAGGCCTGGACACAGGGCTGGAAGCAGGGCTGGACACGGGACACTCACCAGAGGGCAGCCAGCCTGGCCTTGCTGGCCACCTGCACAGCATCCCCTGTGCTCCCACAGGGGATTACACACCTTATATCTGCCACTGAATTCAACAGTCCAAACCCCCAAAGCAGTTGCTGCTGTTGTTAAACTAATGATCTAGCGTAATCAAATCTAGATATAAAAATAAGCACGTAATTGCCCTATTTTATAAACTTTAGAAAATGAGGATGTCACACACTTCTCATTCAGTTCAGCTTAGAACACAGCACAATTCAAACAAAAAATCTACTACTTCTCTATCAAAATAAAAGCAGTTAAAGTGTTGTGGAAATGCTGAGATTTGAAACATTGGCTTCCTTAGAGTCTTCATATTTTTCAGCCTCCCCTTCTACTGTATGCTATGATGATTATAATGGATACAATTAAAGCATACAAGCTGAGGAAGACTAAAAGTTAAAGCATATAGCTTCCTGGAAAGAGATTAACTATCTTAATAGTTAAGACCTCATCTGAAAAAAAATAATAATGTAAATTTCCATAGCTCTGGAGAGGCAGAGCTTGTGGATATTAGCACCACTGCTGCTCAAATTCTGCAAATGACCTCCCTTGCTTATCCCAAAAGACCTTTCTCCCTCTCTTGTTCTCCCCTCTCACATACACAAACATGTAATGCTCTGCCAGCCTTAACAAAATGTTATGGTCTTACATAGAGAGTGGATGACAACAGTAATATACATTCCTATTTCTACAGCACAAGCTAATATTTTTCCTACAGCTGAACAAGTTTGGGATCAAGAGGGAGACTGTGAGAATTACAATGTATCTTTTTCCAAAATTTCCTTTTCTTAATATTTTCCAGTAACTTTCATTTGTAGTAGACATGATAGAAGGGAACACACTCTGAAAACACAGTTCATCATTGACAAAACTGGGTAAAAAATTCTAAGTAATAGATGCCTTGACTTGGGATCAATTCTTGGTCCTTTTTCTCAGAAAATATTTAGTTATACATAAACAGGATAGGACTGAAATATATCTTATGGCAGCAGGAGAGTCTTTTGACAAGGAGTGTTCCTAAAGAAAATACGGCATTTGTAAGTTTTCTTATCTTCAGGCAAATAATCATCTTTACTCACATCAGATTGCTACCAGGACATGTCCAAGTTTGCAGTATGGGCAGAGACCTACCTCTGAATTACTCATTTTCTTCTAAGCAAATGCACGGTATATTCTATTTGCAAAAGTCCAATCTATTTCCTGAAAGAATCAACAGTGGGAAAATGCATCGGAAATACATACAAAAGAATACAATGAATAGAAACAGCATGCTACAAATCTCACAACCTGTGGTGCTTTCCTCAAGCCTGGCTCTTGATGTCCAGAGGCATGGGAATCTATGTAAGGAACATCAGCTTTCAACAAAAAAAATAATTTTGTACTTCTTGTTCTTGCAGAAAGAAAAAAAAAAACCTTGAAAATGTAAAAAGAAACACTGCCAAAAGGTTCAGATGTGATTCATTCCAAATCTATTACTAAAAAGAAATAAGAGGGTGTTAAAGGCAATGTGATTTTGAGTTCCCAATGAAGATTTGTTTTAAACTATTTATTCTCCCAATGAAGATTTGTTTTAAACTATTTATTCTCACCATAGTACTAGTGATTTTAATAAATATTGCTATTAGAAGAGCTATTTCTTTGATTTCATGGCAATCAAATTGCTCAGTGTAGTCACCTTCTTAATGACAGCTCTTTGCTCTAACACAAGCTGTAGAATGAAACCTGCTCCCTGAAACCCTTTCCACATTAGAGACACCTCAATCAATTCTGGTGGGAAGAAGCCTCTTTATTTACAGCAGTTCAATGAAAACAGAATTCTAGTCATCAAGTCTATTATTCACTGGATGTTCCTGTAAATCACATTTCTACAGTGAGTGCATGTTGCACTGCTCATCATGTTACAATTCTGTTATTGGGATTCCAGACACAAAACTGCTGGTAGTGAAGAGATTTTCCCAAAATTACATTAAATTACATCTCTCCTGTGCACATCCACCAGAGATGGACTGAACTCAGCAGAGAGATGCAGACCCAAATTCAATTTTACATGCATCTTTTAAAAAAGAATCCAATTGAAAGAGAAGTTGTTGTGGGTTTTTTTTTATTTTATTCTGGTTAAAAATACAGTTATCATCTACTTTCCCCTTCCCTTTTCTGAAGAGAAGGGATGCTAGAATGTAATAAAGGGAACAACTGATCCCAGGCAGTGATTCACACATACGGGGTATTTTGTGACTCTAAATAGCCAGTGTTTGATGCTGGCATTGGGATTTGGTTTCAGTTCCTTCAGCTCTATAAGAACTGAAAGACCTCCAAGTGTCACCTTATGGAGGTCTCCTCCCCATCAGCTCCATCCAGCAGGTTTTACCATAGAACAGCCTGGGCAGAATTGGGCAATAACTGCCAAATTCATTGTTACTCAGTGGAGTTTGGTAATCAGTCACACATGTACAAAGAATTGTTTGGATAGAATAAATGTGTCCCATATGTCAAGAGCTCCATGTAATATAACCAACAACATATATGGGAATAAGAGAGCACACTGCTGTAGCCAGCTTCAGGCATTGCAGAGGCCTGAACAGTACTCACTAGCAAGTGGCTTCTAGTTCTTGTCATGATAAATCTGTGAACATGTACACAGTTCATCATTAGAAGATCTCTCAGCATGACCTCTGCAGAGAGGAAGCCAATTACAAACTCCCCAAGTGGCAGGAGGGCAGCGTGCTGCCAATATAGACTGCTTCAGTCCTGACTGCTGTTCTGATGAAAATTCAGATGATTTTTCTTGTCACGACATAAATAAGATCAGGGCAAAAGATTATGTCACAAGTGAATTAGTGCCTCAATGTAACACACTCATGGCCCATCAGACACAGCCTGGAACAAATGAGTTTATGTAATGTGCCACAGTTCTGGATTTCTGTCTGAACCTCTGGTTTAGCTAACAGACTTTCAACAACAAATTATAGCCAGACAAGACCTTACTGATTATACATGTGCAGACACTGAAAAACAAGTTGTTATTACCGCAGAATCCAAATGTTTCCTCTTGATTTTCCTCTCCTACCACTAACTAAGTATATTCTAATTACTCACAGCCAAAGTTATATTGCCAACCCTTGAAGGATATTGCCATCCTAGGTCATGTCTTTCCTAAGCAAGCCTTGAAAAAGACACTAGGTGTATAAAAACGTTAAGAAGCAATCTGCAGTTGTGCAGTTTCCATTGGAAGCTTTAGCTCTGTCCATAACTAAGGTGTGATGACACTACAATGAAACGTAACTTCTGAAATCCTGTTCTTGATGAGCATGACAATCGAAGAAATCCTGAGAAGTTACTCCCTGTTTTGTTTACCAGATCAAGAGAGAAACAAACAAAATCCCTCATACACAAAATCAGTTTTTTAAATGACAGCACTGATCTGAAGAGCCCTCCTAGGACACGTATTCCAAGGGGGTTTAACATACCTGTTTCCTCTCCCGTCTACTCCCAGAGAACAAAGTCTGCCAGATTTATTATGGCAATTATATAGTTATTGCAACTTCATTAGTGGTGATCAGAACATTTCAGTTGTGCTCACAGGCGGCCCGGGGGATTCCTGGAGAAACTGGGAATGTTTGTAACCACTCGGACCCCTTCTTCAGAAAGTTGGAGGCAAAGGGAAGGAGGGGCACCCCACGCACACCCCTCGCCCCATCTCCGCAGCCTCCGCAGCACTCCCAGGTCCCCGGCGCTGGCTCTGCCCTGTCCAGCACCAGGAGCCAGGGCCAGCACACTCCCGTCCTGCCCGTCACCCCCGGGCACCCATCCCTGCCCGCCACCTCCGCACCCGCGCCAGGGGGGGGGTCCGGCTGCGGGCGTGCCAGCGGGCGGGGAAGGGCAGTAGGAAGCAGGGGAGGTGGGAGGGAGACGGGTCAGAAGGGTCCGTCCCGGGAGATGGGTGGGGAGAGGCAGCGGGCGAGCTGGGCTGTGCCGCAACGCCCCTCGCTATAAAACGGAGGGGCCGCGCTCGGAGCGGGAGGAGCGGTGCGGCCGGGAGGGAGAGCGGCCGGAGTCCAGCCCCGCTGAGTCCAGCCCCGCTGAGTCCAGCCCCGCTGAGCCCGGCCCAGCAGAGCCCAGCCCAGCCGAGCCGAGCCGAGCCGAGCCGAGCCCGGCGCGGTGCGAGCGCTGCCGGGGCTGAGCCGCCCCTCTGCGGGCGCTGCGCGGAGCCAGGTAAGCGCGAACCTCCCGCGGGCGCGGAGCGGCCCCTGCGCGCCCCCCCCCCCGGGCTGTGCCCCGCACCTTCTCCCCGGGGGAGGGAGATTGTGGCACGGCCTCCTGCTGAATTTATACTTGGATTACATGGCGTTGACAGAGAAAGGCTCAGCCCCAGACAAGACGCAGGTAACTTAAGCCCCGTGCCCCGGTTTGCCCTTCGAGGCACGCTTGCTAAACGCGCACAGCATAGTTTTGGAGATGACTGAGCGTCCCACAGACTCACAGCCATGCCGTGTGTGAGCGCTCGTGTCCTGTCAACACTTTGAGGAGAAAGCAGAGGCACCCTTTGGCAGAAGGCACAGTGCAGTAACAGCACCTCACCATCACGAGTCATCCCATCAGCCTACAAAAAACAGCCCTCTGATCTCTGGTCAAGATCAGATTCAGATGAGCAATTAAATTTTTATCACTGTGCTAAGCTCATCATAGAAATTAATCAAAAGTCGCCAAAAGTGATACTCACGATTTTTGAGACTTGTGCAGACAGTTCATTTTCTCAGTCTAACAGGCAATGCAACTTCCACCAGTTAGCAGCAAGTATTGGTTTCATCAAAACTGTGTAGCATACACTTTCCATAACCAGATTTATCCTTTTTCTACAGAAAAAAAAAATTGAGCAATCTACAACCAGAGATCAAATTTTAGTTAGTAAAATTTAAATTGCTCCCCCTCACTTTTTTTCCTCTTTTTTTCCTCCCTTTTTTTTTTTTTCTTCCTGGCATTAGTCAGTTTCTAAACTTCTTGGATTCACACTGGACTAGAGTTCTTCAGCAAGTTCAGAAGAGATCCTGCAACGTATTTATTGTCCTTCCACTCTCCATGCTTTAAAACACAATGTTACCAGTTATTTATAGGCACAAACCCTGTATTCTTCCAAGTCAAGTAGTGTATCAGTAACTAAGTCAGTCAATCAGATCACAATGTGTACAAGAAGTAAAATTGCAGCATTCAGTTACACCTCTTTCTATATTTCTGCAAACACCCTAGACTTAATGAGATGTATGGCAATAAGCGACAGCAGGATTCTGCCCAGAGCATGCTACAGTTAACTGTAAATTTCCATGACTTCCAAAAGTAGCAGTACTTGTTTGGATTGTGTTGTGTTGCATAGCATGGGACAAGCTAATAAATGGGCTCAGTAAAATCACAAGGTGAGGGTCAAGAGAGTTTTTTAGTTTAGGGGAGGCATCTTCTCTTTTCACTTGTGTGAACACACAGTGCTAACATGATTAGATTTTTGTCTGAATAGGAGGATTAAGTATGGCCTGAAGCAGGTAATTACCATGATGATGTAGAAACGCTCTTTTAGGTCTGTTTTAGTGTCAGACAAATGTTTCATGCTCCTGACTACGGCAGTCCATTTTGCTTGTTGCCACCATAATCTTTTGAATTGCAGCGTCTTTCAAAAATATAAAGTGCCTACAAATTAAGCTTTTGCTCATGTATTAAGAAGTTCAAATATGTGCCTTTCCATGTGTATTTCTGTACACTTTTCTTCTCCACAACTTGAACTAGGTAGCAGAGAAAAATCAGTTATGATTATTGAGTGCTTCCTAGTTTATGTTGCTAAACTGAGAAAGAGTGGTCCTGTACAGTTATGAGAAGTCACGTTTATCATTGAAGTTGAATATAGCTGGATTCATTTTCCCTTTTTGTCATAGTAATAGATGGAAACAGAGTTAATTTTCACACTGGATGAGAGCAGAAGTCCACCCATTTCCGATGGTGTAAGGTGTTCCTGCCCTCCTGCTTCGACACAGTACCTTGCTTGGGCTGGACCGCATGTGCAAACTGCAGCTAGAAGTTACTGGTTTAAAAGGCAGCAAATACTTCAGCCTGGAATGCCAGTAACAGCACTGCAGAAGTGAGGAGAGTGCTGCCTTTTAGTTTCAAACATCACAACTCAACAACCTGCTTTTTACAGTCTTAGAACAAGAAGATGCATGATTGTATTTGTGTTACCTGCTGAAGGAGTAATATTATCTTTAATTGTATTAAACATTGGAAAATGTATCTCATTTCTGTTTGTAATTTTTGTACTATAAAAACAGAGGCAGATGCAGAATGTAAACGTGGTGATTTATTTACACTTTCTAGAAATGTATGGACTGACATGGAAATAAATGTCAGAGCTAATGCCCATTAAAAAATTTTACTTCAGATAATGGGCACTGACTGCATTTTTCTACTTCTAAGTTTTCTGCACTGTGGTAGTTTTATCCTCCATGTTTGTTAAAGGAGTGTATTTAAATAGTCCTTTTCTCTGGCACTACCTATTGCTCCTTACCACAGTCACAGTAATTAATATGGTAACTTAAAGTTGCATAAATTACAAACTCTCATTACACTGTCATAGTTAAAATCCTGCATATGCAAAGGTATAATATTAGTTGAAAATATTTTAAGCAGTCATAAATTACTCTTACTTTCGTACTACCTCTCCTTTTCCTCTGGACTGTCTTGTGTTCCAGAAGCTACTGGTCTCACCAGTAGTATTCATAATCTCTCCTGTGGCCATTACTGCCCAAATTTTAGAGCTCCTAATCACACTATGAGAGGCATCTAACTGTTTGAGTGGTTGGTACATATCTGTCCCCTGCATGTCAAGTCTCCTCTTCTACCTGGTGAGTTCGTAAAAGGTCGTGTTTGGTCTTGACGTGGATAGAGAACATGGATTTTTATGCATTACTTTAATCCAATACTATGTCCGAGTTGCATTACAGGGTTAATCTGTTTTTTTTTTTAGCTGAATTTAATCGTTATCTTCCAGGAGACCACCTCAATAAGAGGAGAAATCAACTAAAATTTAATTTGTATATGTTAAATCTAATGCTGAGTTGGGGAAATGGGTTATCAAGATTCATCAGCCTACAAGTAGATTTGCTTGGGCTCTATATTAGATGCACAAAGAAAAGCAGCCAAATGGCCAAGTCAGAGCAAGGGCGATGGACAGCAAAGCAAAATATACCCATCCTCTATTTCTGATAGTAATACTGGCAACACAGCAACCATCATCTCTCTCCAGAAAGAGAAGTGTAAGCTCAGAATCTTTTCAGAATTGCAAGCACGGTAAGGTTGAGAGCTTACAGCTGGAAGGATCAGGGTATAGCCTGGCCACTACAGGCCCACAACAGTCTGCTTGTATTGTAGGCTCTATTGCATGTTTAGCTAAATCTCTAGCCCTTAGTTAATCTTGGTTCAGTTTTAAGCCTTCTCTAGCTTATTGCCAATGTTTGTGCCTCATGCTCTCAGTTGTGCAACAATTCCATCAGAAACGCAGTGACACAGATACGTGTTTTACCATGTGTTTCTCTCAAATATTAATTAAGAATTTTGAGGTATTCTTGGATAGCAGTTCAGATTTTTGGACAGTTAGTCCTAAGGATGACTATGGTGTTCTTAAGAAGTCAGCCTCTGCATTGATAGGATCAGATCTGAGAACCTAGGTAAGGTAAAACGGCAGAACGTCACAAAGAAAAATTTGTAGAAATCTCATGGAATTCTGAAAACAAAATGAAAAATGTGGATCACTTAAGAAGAGAGGGAGAAGTGGAGGGATGACTTACATTGTTCTTTTCGCTATTGTCGGATTAGTTTCCACAACACCAACAGGAATAAAGAGGTTGCCCTTGCTGAGAACTGAACCTCAGCTACTTACCTGGAATTAACTTTTATGCGTAGCTGAAATTCTTGCATGTAAACACAAGGTGAGTTCAAATACGTTGGAGAGTTTGAGTAGGTGGCAACCTCATGTATGCTTAGAGTTCAGAGATGTACAGACCTCATGAGACCAAGCAACTGCAGCCTGAAAAACAGAAAGCCTCCAGTGAAACTATTTCCAGTGCAGTTGCAGCTGTATATAAGAAAGTTACTAATCACGGTATCATTTTCTGTCTCCTTCTTCTGATCCTAAACACCCTGCAGTGAAAAGCAAGCCAGTTAGCTTATGCTAATGACAGTATTTCTTTTAGTTCCATTTCTATCAATAATTTTTTCTTTTAAGACCACTTTCACCAATAAGACAGTGTACTTCTACTCATAACAGTCATACTATGTTCTGTACCATCTCCTAAAACTTATCCTTTGCCAACAAAAAAAAAAAAATTGCCCAATGTACCATAGAAGAATCTTTGCCAGTTTTGAACATTTTGGGGAATTTAGCAAATTTGGCAAACAAGGGGAGTTATGATACTTGTACTTATTTTTTTTTACCTCAGCTGTAACAAACAAATGAAAAAAGGTTATCTTGACTGTAAGTCCTAGCAGCTGTGATTGTTTGAGACAAAGCACAAATGAAATAGAATTGCTGGTCTAATCATTTATGGTCTTATCTTCAGATAAATGATAGATTATACTAAAATTACTCTCAGCTTTCAAGTGAATTGCAACTAAGGATGGAAAAATATCATGCTCCAAATGACATGGTGTTAGTATTCTCTGTTGCACCATTATGTGAAAGAACTACAGATTTTGGCCTGTCAGGTGTCTTTTGCAATTTTCGTTCCATTTGGGTTTTGTTTGGTAGCAAACTGTCCAGATATTTACTATATAACAACACTAGCTAGAATGCTTGGTTACTATTTGTGGTGTTTATCACTTTTTATTGTAGTTGAGTAGCATTTCTCTTATAGGCACAGAAAACGGGTAATAACTGAAGACGACCTCACAGCAGGAAAGTGAAATCAGATTGGCAATGCATCCGTGAGTGGCATGATTGAAGACAAGACAAAAAGCAGGCTGCAGCAAAAGGTAACTGGCAATATCTAAGGAAACTAGTACTGAATTTGGGCAAGGTCAATATTTAGACAATATTTCACTGCTTGAGGTGAAAGCTATAATTGGAGCCAAGGCCAGAACAAAGAATGAATTAACAAAACTCCTAATTTCAGCTAATTCACCTATTCCTTTCTTTACTTCTAGGTCATTCAGGTTTGTCAGCTACTGATAGATCCTTGGCTAGTGGAAACTAATAATCAGTAGATGAATTACAGCAACAGAAAAAGAAAATAAAACAGTATTCCTGACTCCACTTTGTTTTCTGAAAACAGAGGATATGCTGAACAAGAGTGCCTCAGCTTTTTTAGCCCAGAAGAACCCATGCAAATAGTAAAACATTCCAGAAAACCACTGAACAGCTGTACTTTCATGTTTAGGGGGCTTACGCAGGGAGAAAAATGCACTAGTTAACTTCTCTAAAAAATGTTCTGTTGGCAGTTATCCTCCATTTAACCCTCCTTTAGCATCAGCACAGCCTGGCCAGAGCCTTCACTAGAGGCAGGCAGCACATGATGTACAAAGATGTAGCCTGAGCTTGTTTATTGAGAAATCATGCATGCCCCTCCCAATCTAAATGTATAGGATGTCTTTTCATCTTTTTCTTTATAAACTCCTACTAGTTTTCCTATTTTCTCCTTTCTTCTCTCATTCTCGCTGCCCAAGCCTAAAAGTTCATACAATTTTACTTTCTCCCCCTGCAGAGGGGAGTTAGTCTGCTACCACTGGAGTTGCTCAGGGTTTTCTCCCTCCTCAGGCTCTTTACTTGATGTACAACAGTCAGAAATTGAAAGCATGGGGCAAGAATCAATGTGTTTTCAAAGTGGGACTCAAGCTCTGCTGTTAGATTTCTGTCTTAATTGTTTTCCTCCTGGTTTTGTTATTAGCAGCTTGCCATGATTAGACAATATAGACTTGCACAGGAATTTTCCTAGCACTAAAGTAAAGCTCATGTAGCACCTTTGGGAGAGCACACTACTACCCTTTCTGGGCTTCTGTGCAGTTACTTTTGCTTGAGAACCAAGACTGCACTTTCTTGAGGCTGTGATATGTGTGATATACTGATTCACAGTATCATAGCTTAGCTCGCTCCAGCTGTAGCAGCTGCCTTTGTTTTGCTGCCTCTGTAGCTGGTCCTCACTACCCACAGGGAACATCTCAGGACAGCAAAGAGAGTTCACCAATTAATTTTACTTCCAAAATAGAGCAATAAATTTTACTTTGGAAGAAAACAGGAAACAAGCTGTACAAATTTGGCAGAACATCTATTTTGGTATCATTCTATCAAGTATGCCACCTTCCAGACAAAGCACTAAGGACCATAGTAACCTGCTTGGTGATAATACTTTCACACTGACATGGATTAAGGTGTGTGTTTGACCTTTCCTTCTCTTTGATTAACCCCTTAGCAACTCACTAATCCAGTTGATTTATACAAAAATCACAGATACTTTGCTTGTCTTTATATCTGTTTTCTCAAATTTTCTTCTAGTTCTCATAATGATCTGCCCTTAACAGGAGTTTTGTGCAAATGAAAGCACAATTGGGCCTCTATGTTTTCTGTGTTATACTTACTAACAGTTACAATGATACTAACTTCTCTCGGGCTTAGCTGCATTAACATTTTAAAAGATTTTTTTGGTCTGAATAAACTCTTGTACTTTGTCAGTTACTCAGACTGGTTTTTTTTTTTTTTCTGCCTTTGGTTCCCTTTTTCTGACCCTAATGAGGGATTCATTAAGAAGCCTCCATGCTGATCCTTTGCTTTTAATCTTTTAACTTTTCCCTCCAGGCTGTTCCTAACATTCTCATTTAAGGAAGAAAAGTCTTTTCTGAGGGGTACTGCTGTTGTGTGATATTTTCCCACTGTAAGGATGTCTAAATTAATTATATAATGAGAAAAGTAATCAAGTGTCTCAGTCAGACACAGTGAACCAAATCCTATTACAGATTGGTGAATTTTGACAAGTGGAGGACAAAGCTTCCTCTGAACTAAGGTGCCGAAATCTAACATCAGTTTCCTTGCGCAGAAATCCACAATGTATTTGCCTTTGCTTCTTCAGTAAGACAAACACTGTTTTTCAGCATTAAGTCAAAAGAAAAAAGATGTTCAATGCAAGGTTTGCTTTCCTCAGAGCCATAACACTGACTAGTGGGAAATTATATGGAAATCAAGAGCCCTGGTATTGGAAATGTAGTGATAAATATTCCATATTAGTTGATTCAGTTAATGTGACAGACTCTTTAGTGATACTGGTGTGTCTGTGTCCTCATAGAGGTGCATCTGCTCATGTGCTTATACTTCAATTTATGTTTTCGTTACTCAAAGCAGAAGATTCTGTTACTCACTTTAACCATATTGGTGAAAAGTAACAGGAATGGAATTCATTAGAGTTTTAGAGAGGAGAAGTAACAATATGCAACATGAGCTACTCTCAGCCAACTCATCTAACTTCCATTAGATTAGGAAGTGAAACACTACTGTTTGACAGAAGTCTCTCCATTTCTGGAGTAGAAGAGGAGAATTTTAAGTGTTTCTCTCCCACTTTCTCACAGATTAGCCATTATTGCAGATGAAGATGCTCTGCACAATGCATTTCTAGAGCTTGTTATGAATTTACATGTGCCTTCTCTATTTGGGGGGTGGGTGGGGTTAAGGTGGAGAATACTAAGTAAAAATAAAAAGTACATCCTGTAGAAGGGACTGCACATTAAGCCCGTAAAGCTCTTGGGTGCATCATGGCCCCAGCCATGGTGATTTAGCTTAATGGTAGGAAAATGTTATTTTGACAATTAGGTAAGGCTTCACACACATCAGAATGTTGCCATGTATGTCAAAATGTTGCTGATTTGCTTTACAACTTTGAGCAAATCTATGTGTGTAAGCTCTCATGTGGCAGCTTTCTCACTGTTTTACAAGAAAGTACAGAAAGGCAGTATCTTGTACCAGAAAAGTAGGAGTAATGTTATTTTACTGAGTTTGTTGCTTATTAGGTTGTTATCTCACCTTTAACTAAGGAAAGTTGTTGAGGAGTGTAAACTGAATACATAATGTTAACTTTTGCCTCTGCATCTTCTGGCTTACCAGAAGAGTTACATGACTCTAGGAGAGTGGCAAATGACACTGTGGTCTCTAAATAAAGTAAACTACCAGGACAAAGCAAGGAAGCCTCTATTTGGACTAACTGGAAGTTCCACAAAGAGGTCCTATCACGTCCCAGCTTTGTCTATGATATTATTAGCTGTGTCCTCTACCCATCTTCCTAGCAACATCTTTGCCTAGAGGAAGCAACAGAAACCTAATTAAAACATCACTTTTGGTAGATTTATACTAGTAACACCAGTGATTGAGTCTTTCACAGTAAAGCTGTAAAACAGAAAAAGGCCAAAGATGCAGAAAAATTCTTTTCTCCCAGAAGCAGGTGATTTGGTTCATGAGGAAACAATTGCAGCTTTGGCCTTTCCATTCCATTTTCTGTTGCGATCTCCGCCAGCAACAGAGAAGGTGCTGACAGTGACTGCATATTGCTGTGGGCATGTCACTCATGCATTAACCATTTTAGAACATTATCATTTCTAATTTAGATGCATGAAATCCCTTTTTCTGCTAAATTATTAACAACCACTATTATAACCAAGAGTTTAAACTTGTATAAATTTTACCTGGTTTTGCCCAGAGGCTGGTAAGCATATACTTACTGACCTCACCCGCTATCTTTTCTAAGCCTGGATTGTAACATCCTTCTTACAGCCAGTCCTTATCTGGCTATACTGATTTGAATTCTTTTTTCTACCTCCCTATTATTATACTTATTTTCCATCCATTAATGATATATGACCATTTTATTATTTTTACATTCTTAGCAGAATTTAGGAGATGTTTTATCCTTAACCACATTTTTTTTCTTCCTGGACCAAAAAGCAGAAGCAGCCCAGGTTTCATGACCAATATGTCTCATTTCACACACATTACATGGCAGTACAGCTATCCGTTATAAACCAAAGGATATAACCATTTACCCTTGTCATGGACTAGTCAGTTAATAAAAGCTGAGAGTGTGGAGAGTCTTCCTGGTGGGAGTCAGGAAAGTGTAAAGAAGTGAATAGTCTACCCATTGCTTCTCACAGGCTCTTGTGAGAGTAGCACCACATCCCTGTAGAAGAAGAATCTGTTTTGCAGAAATTGCTCTGGCCAAAAGCCATGTTGT
Source organism: Pipra filicauda (assembly GCF_003945595.2). Lineage (NCBI taxonomy): Eukaryota > Metazoa > Chordata > Aves > Passeriformes > Pipridae > Pipra > Pipra filicauda. The sequence continues at coordinate 273,108 of NW_024104317.1, forward strand.
GATCCACATTTCTAATATATTAGTTTTCAAATTAAAATACAACAACATATTAGAATTTTATATGCTGCAAAAACTGTGAGAAGGAGCTCATACATACACATATGCTGACATGTCCTGGAGTCAGTAACAGGATAACAGTTTGCAAGCAAGGAATCCCCATGAGACACATTGGGACCTCCAGGTTACATCTAGAGCTGAAGCTATTGTCTTTTTAAATTCAGATACTGTTAAAAAACAGCAAAACATCAAGCTAATTGCCTAGACATCTCTCTGTGCTGCTCAGAACATCATCTTTTCCTTAAACAGCAATAGCAGAATTGCTACAAATGCTTTGTCTTGCATTCGTAGCAATTTATGGAAGTAGCCTTTATTCCTCCCAGAAGTCCACTCTCTAGGTGATAACTGCCTTCCACTGGATCAGGGCAACCATTGGCTAAGAAGATCTGGACAGTGAAACTTAAAAATTCTTTCAGTGTTGGATGCACAAACATTCATTTCAGCAAGAAATAAGAATGACCAGAGTCCAGTGATACTCAAACAGCAGAGATAATGCCTTGGAACCCCTTATTAAGCTTTGCAGGCTTGAAATCACAGTAATATAATAGTAGTTCTCCTACAAGTTGGGAAGGAAGAGCAGTTGTTGTTACTGCTGTTTTTTGCATGCTGAAGGAAGCACCCACAACCTTCAGTGAAGAGGACAGGTTAACAGATACATGAAATGTCCAGGAAGTCAAATTGTGATTTTACATATGATCTGAAAGGAAGCGAGATACCTCACTCATTGCATCTGATCTCTGTTGTTAGAAGCAGGCATGACAAGGTTTGCTTTCAGCAGTGCTTTTTATTGCAGTAAGGTTTTTTTCTCCCTTGCCTCTCCACAATGTTTTTAATATAAGGCTGAAATATAGATCTGGATCACACCCAGAATTAATGTACATTCCCTTACTTCTCTCATTCGAGGATTTCAAAGTAGAAGCTTATGGTTCATTCCATATGGAAACAATGGTGCCAATCGAAATTTTAGGTGCGTGGTTAAGTGTCCAGAAACTACATTTGTGTAGGATGTGCAATGCTGTGTAATTAAAAAAAACCAAACAAACAAAAAACCAAACAAACCAACCAAACAACCCCCCCAACTTTAAAACTTCTTATTCAATGGAATTAAGCTATTAGAATAGAAACTTAAAAATTCATCGAATTATTTCACTCGCACTTAACCAATCTGAATTTGATTTCTTTCTTTTATTAAAAATGATCACATGGGGCACACTATATTTTATATAGGCAATTCCAACTGCAATAAAGGAAATGTGTTAATCCATTTGTTTACTATCACTCAGAGAAGTAACCGTGCAGCACATAACCTTTCACAGCTCAAACTAATCTCATTTTTATTCGTTCTGGGACTTGATGGCTTAATTCTTGTTAACTATTGACTCTTTCAAGTACTTTCAAATACCCTAAAGATACTTCATAACCAGGCATCAAATCTGAAGTTATGAACATGCAGTAAGATGTATATTCATACTAAAATAGTAGCTTACATTATGCTGTCATTCAAAAATCTTTTCATGTTAATGCTGAAAACCCTAGAAGTTCTAGTCCTACCTTGATCTGAAATAGGTTTATTCTTTCTTTCCCAGCATCTGATGTGCAGTAAATGATATTGTTAGCAATATGAGGAGATGACACGTCCCTGAGAAGCAGACATTAGGTTAGTCTCCTGATTATTGGTCATTTTTGTCTTCCAGAATGGTGTCAATCTTCCTTTTTGGTAAAGTTAATGGCTAGAACAGAGATGCAAAGATCCATGCTGGATTGATGATGGTAGTTAATGCTCTTGTTTCAAAGTCTTAATATGTCTAAGTGGCTTCAAGCCTCTTTTAGAAAAAAGGGCAGTTCTTTACCCTGTGGTATAAACAAGAGCAGGGACTGCCTCCTGCTATAACAACTAATTTTCAGATTTAAAAAGTAGTTCAGCTATAGGTTTAGTAACCTAGATAAGGAAAAGTGATCTTCATTCCGGTCGAGACAGAGTGACCGAGGTGACAGGACACATTGAGATTCATCTTTCAGACATCTTTTCTGAAGCTTTGCATTTTGATGGTTAATTTCAATTTAGTACTGAAATAGAAGTATTAATCTAGAAATATATTTTACTTTATTTGAGTATTTTTTCAGTTTTAAGTTACTGCTCTCTGGATAATTCCATATTCACATGCCTTAAAGTTATATAATACCTAATATATAGTAAACACCAGAGAGTTTGCAACACATTCATGCAGCCTTGGTCAAAGAAAGAAAACAGAGATTGCTCTGATAGATAAAGGTGAAAGAAAGAGACCAGAAAATTAGATAGAAAAGTCTAACAGATCAGAGCCAGCAATGCCTAAAACCACCACATCACTGATCTTCCATAAGAGATTAAACATGTTGACAGGGTTCTAGAGTACAGTTCTACATGTACTGAACCCAAGAATGTTTTCCCTGTCCTTAACAGCAGAGAAAACAAAATTATGTGTGTACAGAGGAGATCAACGTTTACTTTGAAACCTAAAGCTAGTGAATTCTAAAAATGAAATCTATAAACTAAAAGAATTAGACTTACTCTAAACTGAAAGAGTTTTGGCTAACAATAGTGAGTGCCCTGTGGATCTGCCAGTCAATAAATTTTGTACAAAAGAACCCCTTAATCATTGCTATACTAGCATTTTCTAACCCACTAAGTTCTAGTGAGATTGAGAAACACTAGGGAAGTTGAGCAATCCTTTCTTGGCATTAATATCTGCAAGTAAAATTTTATAGAAGTATGTAGATCAGGATTTCCCAACTTCTTGGAAAAAAAAAAAAAAACATACATGAGGAGGGAATTGGTATAGTTAGTTTTGTTTAAAGAGCTAAGTAGTAGGAAGAAATATTTCCAATGTTTCTGGACTCTCTTAGTACTATGAGAGTATATGCAAACAATAATCCAAACTTTCCCTGCTGCTGCAACTGCTGACATTATAACAGTGTGTTATCACACTGCAGGCTGTTAAAAAAAAAATGTACTTGGAAGATTTTATTCAATACTCCACAGCCCCATAAATTAGCAATTTAGAAGTGGCCTTTCACTTACGCCAATTTTTGCCTCATCAATTTGTAACGCAAAGTGCGTAAGTGTGCAAGATTAGATTTCTTTATTCTTTGTTTTAAATCTAACCAACTGCTTGCTGGTTTTCTACCTCTATATATCCCTTCTATTCTTTCTAAGTGCTCCTATTTTTAGCAGCTTCAAGATATAAACATTGTATACTTGTACCCAAACATCTCTTAAGTGCGTAGAGATACACTGACACTGTATGACCCCTTGGACATAAATATCAGTCTTACTTATCTGGCACAGAACAATATAGCACATTTTTTGGTTTTAATTTGCTTATCTACTATTTTCAATAAAATAAATGTCATCATAAAATGACAAGCTTTCTTCTCTATCTGAATTAAAAGCTTTTTGCCCTTACTAGCATTAGGGAAATATTTACATAAATAAATAGTTTGAAACAGAATAGCACCATCATGCACTGACACTGTCCGAAGGGGTAATGGCAAACCCAAGTGTAATAGTGAAAGTAGGGGTGAGGGGTGGTGTAAGAAGTGTTAAATATGCTTTCATTTTCAAATTATTCAATTATTTGCAATTTGTGAAATATACACACCATTTGGATAACAGAATCTGTATGCTTACGTTACCTCTCAATTTCCAAAAATCCCTTAAATTGCTTTAAAAAAAAATAGTGGTTCTGAAGCGTCAATTTCAACAATAAAATATCTTCCTTCAAAACTGGCTGATATTTGGAAAAACAGTTGTATGATTAACAACATGCCTAGTTAGTTTTAAAATAATCGTTTAGTTGAATGAGTAGGTGTCACTACTTTTCCATTTGCATTGTTAAAGTAAACTATACTTTTAGTCTCTCTGAAAATATTCTTCTTAATTTGACTCAAAAACTTTAGGTAATTTAAGATGCATATGTCTTTGAAAAAATAAGATACCAGGGTCTTATTCTGTGACTTACCAGTGCAAGAATTGGACTGAAGGTTAGCAAAAGCAGGAATGTGCTAGAACAGAGAAAATTAGATATAAGCTAGTAGATAGTAAAATGAACTGAAAGTAGTTCACTCTGGTACATTATATTTACATAAATGCAGTAGTTCAATTATAGGTATTTTTCATTGTGTTTTGCATCTTAAATAGTCTTGAAAGAAGGGGATATTTTGAAAAGTGATGGCACTTGAGTATAAAATATAGCAATTCTCTTATTTTAAGATAGGAAATACAGACCTCTAGTGGTCGAAACCTGTATGATATGAGTTAAACTTCAAAGCAATTTAAATGTCACTGTGCTTCACTCTGTTACTTTCCTTTGCATTTTCCTCCCCCACAATCATTCAAAATCACTCTTACACCTAATTCCACTGTTCAGACATTCCACAAGGACTGATTTTTCCCAGAGAAAAAAGCCCCGTTATCTGTCCTTTTTTTCACGTAAATTTTATGACTGAAAGTGAGTAATTGAAAGATACTTGGGAAGTCAAGGGAAAATTTATGACAGTAGTCTATGAGAACAAACAGAAGAGAGATGTTGATTCTTTTCAGAATAAACTCTGAAGCTATCATGCAGAAGGACAGACTCCTTTGAAGTGTGCTGGAGGAAATAAATAAATAAATACAGAGAGGTTCTTACAGAGAAGGTCAGAGTACATAAACAATTCACATTTGCAAGGTGACAGTAACTGGTCCTCTGCTAGCACAAAATAAGTAATAAGCAATTTAGGTTTTGATGTTACAGAAGAACCAGATCCTGGAAGGATCACAGGGAGTTTATTTTCCAGCCATATAGAGCTAGCACAAGTGAAGCAGGCCAGCTTCAGCTCTTGCAAGGGGAAGACACAAAGAATGCGCATATAGGTTAGAGAATTAAAAAGATAAATACTTCTAAATAAATTTAAAAAGCAAACACCACAAAATTAACAGCAATTTCAACAGACTGGCAGCTGCCTCGTGGGGAACTGACCAGGAGAACAGCTGTTAAATGGAAATGCATAGGCCAGTACAAGGTCCTGCAAGTTGTTTGTTCTCATGTCAGAACACCTCCTGATCCAAAATTGCAAAAGCAACAGCCAGCTTGGCAGCCACTAACACAGGTCTTCTGAGGTTTGCTTTCTATTCTTGGTGCTGATGAACTGATGTACAGTGTCTGGTGCTGTACTACCCGTTGCAGTTCCTTTTCAGTAATCTTTTGATTTATTGTCATTTACCATGAAGTCAGATGCTGACCCCTGTGGAAGATGGTGGCAGTGATGACAAGAGCACACTGTAATGCCACCATGGTTTGAATACCTTTGTTTGCATTTCTCTTTCCCTTCACAGTTCACCTGTCAACTCTGGATTAAAAATACTTAGGAAAGCCGTGAGTGGGGAAGGCAGACTGTTAGTACTAGCAAAAGAAATAAGAGCTAGGAGAAAGGTAAATGCATGACTTTGCAATGGTAGTGCTCAGGAACTCCAGGAAAGCAGAGAAGATGCTGAATATGTGTGTGAATTAGAAATAGCTATATTCACCAAGGCCATGAGCATAAAGGGTTTTTTTCTGCTGGATAGGGAAAAAACTCCAAAAGACTGTGCAATAAAGGATGTGTAAGTGTCATTACTTTGTGTCATTACTTTCTCAGCAATTAGAAAAATGAGATAGAATAAATTAGAAAAGGGGGGGGACTAAACACTCAAGGTAAAGGAAAAAGTTTATGCCACCAGAAAGAAATAAACATAGCTAATATACTGAACATATTATTCCAAACATTTTTCATTCTCTCTTTTCCCTGTGCAATAATTTTATATAAAAATAAAATACAGCATCCTATTAAACATGGAAATATCTTCTCATTTGTAAGAAAAGCAAATAACCTACCTACCTTCAGAAATAAAAAAGCTCACATTACCTAATGATAAGGTGGCTAAACTGTGGCAGGGTTGCTCAGCCTGAGTTTATTTAGTCTTTGTCAAAGCAAATATCAATAACACATTTTTGTTTAAAATCTGACTTGGGGCACCTGCTTACCTATTTATAGCTGATGAAGTTCTCATAGAAAGCCACCATCAGTACTGTCTTATCTTTCAGTGGGTAAAGAGCTGTTTACCTTGCATAAACCCAGCATTCCTTGCTTCCACAGGCAGTTTAATTAGGATACATGTTCAGAACAGAAGCAATGAATGGAGTGGTAAATAATAGTTGGTAGAGCAGTCTGAAGCATTTCATTATCAGTGACTTATTATAATCATTGTAATTAGAAAAGATAAAAGGTCAAACAGGACAGTAACATACAACAGGGGTTTGCTGCTCACCAGATAATTTGTTTGAGATTGATGTCACCACACCACTCACAGTTGCATCAATTCAATCCTCTTAGAAAAAGCTCCTTGTGTATCAGCCTTAAAATGATCCAATTATCATTATGTTAACACAGGTCATTTGAGATGCTTTACGTGGATTTATCAATGTGCACAATTTCAATACTTGCATTTAACTGGCCAGTGGTTTAACCTGCTCTGGTGAATTCTGGCAGCATAAAGCTGTACCAGCCATCTATTTCGGTTATGATTTTAAAGAATCTGCAGTTCCTTCCACGTAGAAGTATCTGCTTTGCATAAAATATATACAACTGTAATCCTGGGACAAGGAGGTGAACTGTGGCGAGAAAAACAGCAAAAGTGATGGTGGTATGGAAAAGAAATCATTGTCTATAAGGAATTCCCATTACCACTGCAGCCCTCTCTCACCACTCAGCACTGCCATGGGGATACTGCTTCCAAAACAAACTACCTTCTCCTATATTGAAGCTTTTCCTAATGCTCTGAACTTACAGTTGTGCTCAAGGACTCAGATCTACTTGAGGATAGCTCTGAAACTTTAGAATTTCCAAAAAATTTAAAATTCAGCTTGGGATTAGCAGTGCCTTCCTTACTGTGCACCAGATATAAGGCTCCTGTGAGGTTCATTCTCACAGCAACATTCAAACTGTTTTCAGATGTACATATGGCTATCCATATGTGTTTACCCAAAACCAACCACATTATGCCTTTCTGCTTCCCTTTCATTCTCTGAAAATAGTGATGGATTTATTTCATTTATTGGCTGTTATTCCTTAGTATAATTTAAAACTGATAACATACCAAACACATAATTTGCACAATTCACTAACTTCAATGTTATACCTTTAATTCCAGAAGGGTTACACAGTCTTATGCAGGTAGATTGAAGTATCATACTATTTCTTGACAAATTCCTGATTCTTCATAGGGATTTTTCTGCCTTTTTACTTTCCAAGAATTACAGAATAAGCCCAGGGAATTCAGTACCTCAGAGTGCCAGACACAAGTTTCCCAACTCAGTCATTTTTTTGTTTATTTTAACACATTTCTGAAAATGTAATATAATCACTGTTCCACTTTCTTGAAAGAACATATGCTATTAATTAGCATCAACTAAAGCTACTACTGACATGGAACAGTACAGGTCACCATGTCAGTAGAAAAGGGAATTTGGAAGCAAAACAATACAACACTAAAGGGGTGTCTGAAGCAACCATGAGAAAATTGCCTTGGCATCTGCCATTTCACAGAACCAACCCCATCAAACAGGGAATATTCACAATCAGCTACTTTTGTCTTAGACACTGAATCTGTCACTTAGTACACACAGAGCAGGATATTATTGCCAAATAGTATCAGTGACTTGTTAATCCAGTCACAGACAAAGGTCTTGCTCAGCCTTAATTAGGCCCTGATCTACTTTATTGCAAGTTGAACTTGCAGTGGTGATTTCTGCACTACAGTTTCATACTGCAAAGTTCTGGGCTGCAATTTTAGTGGGTATATAAGTGAGCAAAGACTGTGAGTGACCACAGAGCACCAGCATGTAGCTGGGGCAGGTCAAATATTGCCAGACCTTGATGTTGCATAACATATCAGTTATTGACAAATAGGTTTTTTTTCTTCTTGGACTCTTTCACAGCCAAGGGATGAGATAAGAGGATTTATCTTGAAATCTTTTTATTGTGGTTTCCCTGTCCTAGGGTAGCCTGACCTTCCACAGAGCCAAACACAATGTATTCAAGATTTGGCACAGTTTGAAAGCCGAGTTTTGCTCGGGCTGTACTACAGTGCCACATGTGATGAGAATGATCCCTCTTTTATGTGTTTTCTCTGTTTGCTTGACTTTTTAATTTCTTAAACAGTGCAAAAATACTTGACGTAATTTTGAGGCACTTACACCAACTGAGGAAACAAGACTCACAGATTCACAGAATGGACTGGAGAGACTGGGAAGTGTTGCATGGCACATCCTGACAAAGGCTTTATTAGCTGCATTTTACTAGATATTCCAAACCTGACAGAATTAATCAAGAACCTAAATATTGAAATTACTCTGCTAGCTTATTAATGCAAACATATAATAGAACATGAGCTAAGACAAAGAAATAACAAGTCTTTTAAAAGCTAACAGAGCCAAAGGGTGACCTCACTCACAAGATGCTGTCTGCAACCTGTATTCTGGGTTCAGTTCCCGGCTCCACCTAGGCTTCCTCTGTGGGCTTTGCTGAAACATATCTATGCCTCACTTCTCTATTAAAAACACAGTCCATTTGGAGTAAGGTTTGTCTTCCAACAAGAGCAAGTCAAACACTAAACACAGTAGCATTCTGGACTTAACAGGAATGTCAGTGCTGAACCACTCAAATGATGAGCAGCCCCTGTAACAACATAGCTGGTGTATATGTAACGATGGGCATCTCTTCTTTCTGAAAGCATCTGTACTGCCAGGGGTCTTAGGGTGTGTCTATTTAGTTATGTAAAAGTAACTTACACTCATAAGGGTTTTGTTTGCTGTTTGGGATTTGTTTTGTTTTGTTTTTAAAGCCAAAGTATTTCAGTTGATCTTTGCTTGAAGCAGCACAAGTTGGGTTTAGCTGACAGCTGTCAGAAACTTGCAAACAGCAATAAACTCTGTGATAATTACTATCTTTTTTAATTATTTTTTTTAAATATCCACTATTTTTGAGGGAAGACTATCTGTAGACTCTGGAAAATATTTAGTATCAGAGTCAGTTAATCTGCATGACCTGCTCTCTAAAGTCATAAGTCATTAATAAGGAAATTGTTCTTGCAGAACACACAAGTCCTGGCAAACCCAAAAGGTGCCTTGTAAAGGAGATTTCATACCATTGCTGTACCCTTAATATGGTCCAGAAATACAGCTTCAATTCTTGGATACATAAATATGCCAGTAACTGAAGAAGTGATATGAATTGTTGTTCCCTCTTGCACCCTTCTTAAACTCTTTGTACAGTTATTAATGTGCAATGGATCTGGATTTTTGCGGATTTTTTTTCCCCCTCACTAGTAGTTAAATACCATAGTTCCAAGCCAGATGGGGAGCTAGGTAACCTCTGAATATTTAAGATTTCTATGGTACAACAGAGTACTAGGCTATGTGTGTGTTTTCATATTTCTCTGTGATGTAAAAATTGTCTCAAAGAATTAAGCTTAATGTATAGAAAAAATTTCTAATTATTAATCTCAGAGATACAAATGAGTAATCTAAATTCACTTATTTTCTTAATGCATTACACTTTCTATTTACATAATTAATTAGTATTCAGAGTGCTTAAGTTTAGTTTCTGAGATATCTGAATAACTTTGCTCATTAGATATGTCACCTATTTATGGAAAGAAAATAACCTAAAGACTCCTCTGAATTTATAGTTATCTGCTATTTTCAGTCTCTCATTATTTTTGATATATGTTCACTAACCAGTATTATTTTAAATTGGAACTTTGTTAATTGAAAGAAGTGTGTTAGATTTCTTTTATATTAAAAAGAATCTAACATTTTTCATCTAACTCCCAACATTCTTACCTCTGTTTTATTATGCAAAGTCTGTATTAAATTAAGAATTGGTTGAGAAAACACTTGAAGATGGCTTATTTTTCAATTCCAAGACACTGATACATTGTGTTAGACACAAAAACTTGATATTTAATTGAAACTTTTTAAAAATTTAATCCCTATCATAAACACTACTTTCTTCCTCTTTTCCCCTCCTAGGTGTGAGCTTCATACTTTATCCCTGAAACTAGGTTACAGCTGAAGGGATCAAGATGATTCCAAATTACCCCGCTGAAGAAAATGTTAAAAGAATCCACGTCGACTGTCCCGTTTCAGGGAGGCACAGTTACATCTACATTATGGTTCCGACCGTTTACAGCATCATCTTCATCATAGGCATATTTGGGAACAGCCTGGTCGTTATTGTCATCTACTGCTACATGAAATTAAAAACAGTGGCCAGCATCTTTCTCCTAAACCTGGCGCTGGCTGACTTGTGCTTTTTGATAACTCTGCCCCTCTGGGCAGCCTACACGGCCATGGAGTACCAGTGGCCTTTTGGCAACTGTTTGTGTAAGTTGGCGTCAGCCGGGATAAGTTTCAACCTCTATGCCAGCGTGTTCCTGCTCACCTGCCTCAGCATCGACCGCTACCTGGCCATCGTGCACCCGGTGAAGTCCCGAATCCGCCGTACCATGTTTGTCGCCAGGATAACCTGCATTGCCATCTGGCTCCTCGCCGGCGTGGCCAGCCTGCCCGTCATCATCCACCGCAACATCTTCTTCGCCGAGAACTTGAACATGACGGTCTGTGGTTTTCGGTATGACAACAATAACACAACACTCCGGGTCGGATTAGGTTTGTCCAAAAATTTGCTGGGCTTTTTAATTCCTTTTCTGATCATATTAACGAGCTACACCTTAATTTGGAAGACCTTGAAGAAGGCGTATCAAATTCAAAAAAATAAGACTAGAAATGATGATATTTTTAAGATGATTGTGGCAATAGTGTTTTTCTTCTTCTTTTCCTGGGTTCCTCATCAAGTGTTCACTTTTCTGGATGTGTTAATTCAGTTACATGTAATAACAGACTGCAAAATCACCGATATTGTGGACACGGCTATGCCCTTCACCATTTGTATCGCCTACTTTAACAACTGTCTGAATCCCTTTTTTTATGTTTTTTTTGGAAAAAACTTTAAAAAATACTTCCTTCAGCTAATTAAATACATTCCACCGAATGTCAGCACACATCCAAGCCTAACAACAAAAATGAGCTCCCTCTCATATCGGCCACCAGAGAATATACGTTTGCACACTAAAAAAACTGCTGGGCCTTTCGACACCAATTGATGCGTTTTGCAGTACACTCATTTTGAACAACCTTGAGTACGAAGCAGCAAGAATGACAAGAGTCATCTGCAGTCCTGAACATCACAGCTTACTGCTCATTGCAGAGACATTAGATCATCTCAGAGAAATCATACCGTAAAGATTTAGCAGTGGCCTTCCATCTTACACTGTGAAGAGGACTGCTTGGTTTTCATTTTGTTTTTCTTTACTGAAAGCAACATAAATGGTGGACAGGCATGTCAGAGTTCCTGCCAGCGTCCTGCTGTTTACTCAGAACTACAAAAGAAGGGTACAGAAAACTCCTATCTTAAGTTCAGAGGTGTTTTAAAAGGAAAAACTTGTATAAATTATATGAAATACAAAGAAGCTGTTTTGCATATATGTCAGCAATTTTGTTCAGGGAGTTAGTAGATCTATGTTGCTTCTTGGTGTTTTTTTAATGACATAAATGTCCTATCATCATATTTATAATATATTTTCAAATATATTCTATATATAGAGGCCCAATTTTAAACTCAAATGGAAATTGAAGGTCTTTGAAATTGGTCTCATTCTGATTTATGCTACTGTTTTTCTTTTTTTTTAATGGTAATTTTTTCATAATAATATATGCAATAAAATGCAGATTTATTTATTAAATATAGAGGAAATATATTTTTAGATTTATATTCCTACTCATACATTTCAAACATTGCTTCAGAAATGTACATTTATATCCCAGTGTGTATTTTTATAGTAGTTTAAAAATAACTATATGTGTGTGCGCACAAAAATGGGGTTCACTCAGCCTTCCCTTCTGATAAGCCACACTGTCTTTGAAAAACTTTACATACAGAGGGAGTTGACTGCATAGTCTGTATGACCAAAAGTAAAATTCTCTATTTGAAAACATGAGTTCTGGGAAAGAGCTGATCAGAAAATTTCAAACTATTTTTGTATAAGAACCAGGGCGTTCAGTGAGAGAAATGACCAACTAATCAAATCTACTTAGTTTTGAAAATTCCTGCACATTTAGTAACTCACATTCTGATAAGCAAAAACATGACAGTGCTCATATATCAGTTTAACTAATAACACTTTTAGTCCCATCACAAAACATCCAAGATCAAACTTTACTCTTGGCTTTTATGGAGTTTCTCTCCATTTATACAAAACTATGCCTAGAGTATTTGCTCCCTGTAGAAACTTTTTTATGTGTATGGAACAAATTCAAATTTATACTAGCATAAATCAGAACTAAAGTCTGGCTCAAGCTCTCAATACAAATAAGGGGGGAAGGTGATAATCACTGTAGGAAGTTTCAACTAATGATATCGTCATTTGTCCTTTTTACCTCAAATAATGAGTTCCAGATAATATTTATTCTTGATTGACACCCATTTACTGTCTTCAGAGATAAAGTTCATAAATACTTTTTGACATTACAAAACTTAAGAAAAATTCCAAAACTTTCCATATATCATGTAGACAATTACATGGCCCTTGAGAATTTGCAGTATTTATGATCTTCAGAAATTTACATCTAATGTGGCTCTGTCTCAAGTAGCAAGTGCTTGGAGTATCAATGTTTTCTGATGAGCAAAATCAAAACACAGCAACAACAAAAAAAAAAAAAGTTATTTCTGTAGTTTAAAACTTTTCATGGAAAAATGGGACTACAACCAGGTCTAGGAATCTTAGTGCTCTTTCATTCACTTACTTTAAAGAAAATTTTTTTCAGTTTTGCCTTTTTTTTCTAGCTGCAAAATGGGAATAATGTATGTGTCTACTGATATATGCCACAAGACATGGTGAGGAGTCACTGAAACTTCTAAAGCTGTATGTTAAAAAAATGCTTTCATTAAAGGTTTAAGTTAAGTTAATTGCAAGCTAGATCTCAAAATTTGAAGCCTGAACATGTCATTTAAAGACATAGTTAAATTATTATACAGAATACTTTATAGTTAGCTTATGTCTGTCCTTACATGCAAGCCAGCCGTTAGTTTAAAATGAATATGGCGATAACCCTGTGCATTATCAACAGCATCCAGAGCAGTACCAGTGCCCCAGCTCTCTGTAAGCTGACAAAGGACTGACAGAGCTTGCCATTTATCATATGATATTTTTTTCACGTACACACATGCATGTGCTAAGCAGCATCAGGAGCTTACCCTGGCAGAAGCATCTCTGTTCAGCTGTAATTCAGTGTGCTGTGCTTGCCACCTGCTGGATGCAGCCACAAATACGTTTTTCATCTCAAAAGTTGTTATAGGAAGAGAAAGCAACATTTCCCTGCCACCTTGCCCATCTGGGAGACAGTTAACTTCCTTGGCAGGGTCTAAGCAAGCATTTCCTCATCACCTGCTCATCTCTTTGGTCACTGAAACCCAATGTCCCCAGTGACTGCAATAGGCAGCTCATTTGCAAAATGTTGACTGCATTAGTATAAGAGCCATCTCAAAGAAGAAATAAAAATCAAAGCCATTGGTTACTGATTTTGCTCATTTCATGCCAGATGCTGTATTTTTAAAAGACTGTGTATCCTAGGCCGCTGGTGCCACCTGTGCCTACTTGGGTCATGGGAAGAAGCACAAGGCTGGGTTGTTGCAGGAAAGGTAGGAAGGGATTGCAGCTGGTGTGCTTTGAGGGCAAGACTGACCTTGAATCAATAGGCAAAGAAAGCAGAGGGCAAAGCTGCTGTTAAATAATGCTGGGAAATTTTTGTTCTGCTAACGAGTAGGAAATCAGCTGCCAAGAATAGTGGATTCTAGTTTAGTGTTCCCTTAAAAGGAAAAAGGTAAATCAACAAATACTAAAAAGTATCCAGAGACAAAACTCTTCAGGAACTCTAACTGGGTAGTGGCAGGAAGCAGACTTTCGGAGCACAGAGTTACTGTGTACAGCCACCTCCTGCAGTTCCAGGCATCCCCACAATGCCCCAAACTGACAGCTAATAGAAGAGCTCCCATTTCCCTAAGGACACCCACACCACCTCCATCATGTATCCAGCTGCAACCAAGGGAGGAGCAGAGAAACACGTTGTTTGAGCCCAAAACTCCCCTGCCCACCTACGAGCTGAAAATGCTGTGCTGGACCCTGTGCACGGGGCACTGGAGAGCACACGGAGACAGAGGGAATGGTCTGGCCTTTGCTCTGGACATTTGGCTGTGTGGTCCCTACTGAGCACACATAGGAGATGGCCAGAATATCCTTTGATTCAAGGAGCTACCTGGTACCAATAGAGGAGAAGGGAGTAAGATTTGGCTCTTGACATTTGGGGAACTCTGGGTTGAGCCCGCTCAGAACAGAACTAGCTGTAGATGTTTGAGAACAAACTCCCACTATCTTAAAGAACACAAAGTTAATTAAGATGTAATAGTATGCTATTATTTTTAAAAGGAGTATCCACAGTGCTTTCACTCACTATGACTAAAATAAAATAATTGACAAACTCTTAGTCTATCCCTGTGCTCTCCTGGTGTGAGGAACTCAAGTCAGTACTAATGGGGACAGCATAGAGACCTAAATACAGGCATCACAACTCCTGCCACAGTGATATTTTGTTGATTTATTTGAATAAACTTTGTTTTCTGCTGAATAATTACTAAATCACGTTTGACATGCATATGCATAATATTTATTTCTATTTATTGTGCAATAGTATTTTATATGACTCCTGTTTCATGCTCGGCTACCTGCTTGCCCACTATATGCCCGTCCTAAATCAAACTATATAATCCACACTAGTTAGCCCAAATTCCAACAAAACCACTATAGATACAGTGGGAATTAATCTGGCTTCTTGCTGTAACAATTTCCTCACGTTTACATTGTTAACCAACAGGTTGCAGAGTAAGTACAAGGCCAAAAGTCTTTTATCAGCATTACTATTTAGGTGATAGTTTCCATCTTCTACTTGAAATTGTGACAGCAGCAGAGGATACAGTAGGATTCCCAGGTTTGGTTTAGTTTTGCTTGAATAGCTTCAGCAAAGGTTTCTCTTACTGACCTCATTTTTAGGTATACTAAAGTGCAAGTGTTCCCAGGGAGATATTTGCCACTGAAAGGAGAAACAAATACTTGGGAGAGGGTGGTAGGAAGCCTAAAGCAGGGACTTGCTGATTTTGCAAATATAAAGTGTTAAATGTAAATATTTATTTTTATTTTTGCAACAGATTGGAGGCAGGGGGAGGGCACAAAAAAAAAATAAAAATCTTTCAGCTTAGTTAAATCTTCCAGAAAGTTTTGAGAGGTTCTTTTTAAGTTTCCTAATAACATCCTGCTCAGTTTGGAACATGTCATAATACCATTCTTATACTGCTCACAAAGTCAGGGTCTCCAGCTCTGCTCTTGTGCATCACATTACAGGCTTGGCCAGACCATCATCCCACCAGCTTGTGCAAAGTGGAGGCTGCTCTATCAGTCACTGAGTCCACCTCAACAGCGACCTCACAGCCAAGGCTGAACTAACAAATCCTCGGAGTTAACAGCAAAGCCATCAAGCTCATTGTCACCAGAGAGCTCTGCAGATGTGACTGCACTGCAGGGACAGGCACAGACCATGTCTGTGAGAACAGCATTGTGAGATCTTTTTAGTGGACCAGTGCCACGGCCTGCAGTTTTGTACTCCAGGATTTAAGTAACAAAACTTTTCAATATTTTCTTTTCAATATTTTTGTGCAGTTGTAACTTGTGAAGCGGTGGATGTTAACATTTTCTGTTTCAATAGAGATAGTTTTACATTATAGAAGTTTACTACAACTGTAAAACAACTTTTATTGTCTGAAGTATTACTAAAAACATACACGTGATCAATAAATGTGTTTGTGAAAACCATCTCCACTGCTGTATTAGACCACTCAAAGCAAAGAGATATGGTTCTATATCGTTGTTAAGTACTACACTATTATCAGTGTACCTTTAGCTCTCTCTCTCTCTCTCTCTTAGGTAATATCATCCTCACCAAAGTATTCCTATTTAATACTGTAATATATTATACCATTATTCCTCATTCCTTTTAATCCAAATTCTAACCCAGCTCTCCCTAAAGTCTTTGAGATTAACAGGTTGTGTTTCTAACTCATAGTGGAAAGGATACCCAGCTAGCTTCCAAATCACAGGTAGAACAGCAGTTCAGTGATTCATTTCTGTTTCCCAGAACGGGCTAAGTTAATGAAGTTTCCTTGGAGTGGATACTTAACAAATTGCTGGTTTTCTTATATACAGGTCAGAGTTTAAAGCCAAATTTAGGCTTAACCTTTTAGAAGCTAAATTGAATTTTAGAGATAGATTTAGCTAGAGTATTGTATTAAATACAGGATCACATTACACTATAAATAATGGCCCTGAAAAGCCAAACTCAGCTTGCCTGTAGCTGAGTATTCAATGTAAATATATCCATTTACTTTGAATATAAGCAGTGCCACATTGTACAGTGGCTTCAGTGGAAACAGGATCAGGTTTCAGCGAGAGAACTGGTGCCCACCCCACTTCATACTCTGTCTTATAGTGTCACACACTGGAAAAAAAAAAAAACAAAACCAAACAGCTAAAAGCTGGGCATGTGAAATTCTTATAGCTTATCAACTGAATAACTTATTTTCCATGTATTTTAATTATTCCCCAGCTTTGTATATTGGCAGCTTTATGTACTGGTAGTGCTGTTAGTCTACAATCAAGCACAGGCCCTGGTGCAGGAGGAGAGACTGAGACATACAATGCCTTGGAGCTTTACAGCCTAATCAGAGGTGAGAAATTGTTAGAATAGGGTGAAAAGCAAAAACTGTTGCTGAACAAGTACCGAACTGTGAAGATATTTCACCCTGCCATTAAATGAAATAAAGAAGTGATTTTTTCTTAAACCACAGCCAAATAATTGAAAATAATAAATTTAAAAAAAAAAAAAAAAAAAAAAAAAAAAAAAAAAAAAAAAAAAAAAAAAAAAAAAAAAAAAAAAAAAAAAGAAAATGCTGAAAGGTTTTATGTGATGAGTGAGGAAAAATCCTGCACATACATAATAAGAATTTCAAGTGTCTCCAACTAATATTTTCAAGCAAATGCAAACTTGGCCATTTCTATGAAAATGAATGAATAACCAGAAATGTTTGTCAATAGATGTGTATAAGATATTAGCAAACCCTTTGCCACTATTGACTTTTCTTTCAGAAAAAAAAAACTTAAATTATGCATTAGAAATCCATCAGATAATTATATGCCTAGAAAAGGAAGACAAATTTGTATGGGGTTAGATGAGCTTTGCATAACTTGTCTGAATCCTCCTAATGCTTAGTTTATCACATGATACCCAACTACACCAAAAAAGAAACCTGAACAACTAAACCAGGTAATAAGACAAAAATAAAATAATTTCTCAAAAATGTGAATTACAGTAGTGCAATGTATATTTAATTTTGCAAACAGCTATGGAATACTAAAATATCCTTGTTTTCACACATTTATGTTCATTTAAATAACTTTTATAAGCATTTGTAAGCATTATGTTTTGCACTGTAAAAACTCTCCAAGCATGATAAAAAAAATGCAGACCCAAAGCCCTCTTTCTGTATAGGAGCACCTATAAAGTGAGGCAATTATGATTTGCAGGATACCTTTCAAAGACAGGTTATAAATAAATGCACATGAGATGTAATGTCCCATACTAGAACATTATTATGTTGAACGTGAGTTTTGTGATGATTACTCTAGATAAAAATGTAAAGAAGTGTATAGAAAGGTGTACTCTGTGTACTAGACTGTACTATACAGTGCCATGTTTACATGTTAAATTCAGAAGAATTATATTTCTGGTATTTTTTAATTTCTCTGCTTATCTGTGATAGCTCTCTATACTGTCATCTGCAATTTTTACATAACAGTAGATAGTAGTTATGCACCACTGCTTCAGAAAAAAAATAAAACATTTTAGACAGGTTTCTAACAACTGCAAACAGTGAGCATTTTTCACAGAGACATCAGCATCAGACTGGCTGTATTTTGAAATACTGAAAATATTAAACGATCCAAAATAACTTTAAATAAGTGTCAGTTTAACTTAATCTTCACACCATATGGTTAGATTGTTTCTCCCAAGTTTTGTTTCTCGTCAAACCTACAAGTAACTGTGTTTTTAGCTTTAACTCCCATCACGGGCAGCAGAGCCATGTACAGAGTCTGCCAAGAGCACTTGATTCTAGAAAATGTATAATATCTGTACAGCTCATACCCCTGAAATTCTGAACTTGCACATAAATTTTATTTTGATCAGCAAGGTTTGTGATTCAATCTCCTGTTAATTAACGAAGACTTTAAAAAATGTATTGGAAAAAAGACACTGTATTTACTGCTCAAGCCTAGATAATGTTCTGCCAAGGCATCCACTCCTACAGTTCTTTTTGAGAGGGATTCACCACTAATGTGCATATCAAATATGTTTTAAGAGCTTGACAGATCAGTACCAAAATGACAACATTCATTACTGTGACCCAGAAGTATGCATTTGATTTAAAAGTGCAACTGAATCACAATACTGTCAAGACACTAGAAAAGCATATGGTACATTAAAAAAAAATAAAATCTAAACGCATATTCCAATTTTGACCTCAACTCAAGCCCAAAATATGACTGCAAACTTTACATGCAGGGTAAAATTTTCCTTACACTTCACTGCTTATCTTGGAGCTGTTTAAAGGCTAAATTTTCTGCCAAGTTAGTTCAATTATTTTGACAAGGTTATTCCATGACAGAACATGCCTTTATCTCTCCTGAGATAGCATTTGATTGATGATCTGCTGATGTCACAGGAGAAGCTGATCAATACTGCAAAGCCATAACTTCCACCTACAGGCAGATCATCACCCCCAGCACTTAAACTCGCACAGAATATTGGTGTGCTCAGCACACAGGAATGAAATCCAGTTTCACTTACTGCAAATAGAAGTTACTCCTCTGGCCCAATACAGCCATGGAGGCAATGACATCCTCAACAGAATTACTGTAGATGGAGAGAGCCCTAAATTTCACAGTGCAATGCCTACAGGATTGCATTTACTGGGAATATGTAATACTGACTGCCATCTAGCACATGCCATAACTATGCCACTGCTGCACTCCAGCATGCTGGAAGTATGGACTAGAATACACTATGGCTTGTTTTTGTTTGGCAAGGCCTTGTATTTAATTTATTAAGCCTACATTTTACTTTTTGGTTTTTCTACTCCATATTCCCCTCCTGGCAGCTATGCATGAAAAACTCTCAGGGGGTTAAGTTCACTGTAACAGTGAAGAAAAACACATGGGCAGTACAAACAATTTGCTCCAAAACACATTTTGGTAATCCCACATTGTTTTTAAATGTGTGTTTTCACTGAAAACAAAGAAATCTAAGACCTTCCCTATATGTTTTAAATTTGGGGAATGTTTGATTTCCCAAAAGCACAGTGCAACTCTCTCAGGAGGTCTCTAACAAATTTGAAAACAAACAAACATTCTTGTGCACAAGTTTTGAATAACGATTTAGACAGTATTTTAAATGTAAACTGCTGGCTGTGCATTTGACAGGACTTTGTTGGCAGTCATTCCAGTATTTATTTCTCCTTCAGAAGGCCTCTGAGTAACAGGAGATAAATATTCTTTTAAACAGAGGGTAAAAATTAAAAAATACACTGAACAATAAATATTTGAAGACAGGTCAATGCAGCTGTGGTTCCTAGAGCTGCATTACACACTATTACTTTCATTACGTTGAAAATAAGACAATTTCAAACTAAGAACCTATCTAAAAGGCAGAAGTTGTCTGAAGGCTCAATATTACTTCAGGTTCATTGAAAGGTAAAAGTCTTAGGCATTACAGGAATCAAAGTTGCAAACATGCATTTAAATATCCTTAAAAGCCCTTGATATTCTACATTTTGAACTCCAAACTCCACCTTGTAAAACACTGACATTGATTTAGAGAAGTAAAGGCAAAGTAGGTCTGTAAACATTGGCCATAAACCTGTCACAGCTGTTCCTGAGAAAACACTGCAGTCTAAACATCCCTCTTAAGATTTCTGTTGTGCAGTGCTGAAATCTGTTTTATTTCCATCTAAAATGATATTGCTGTATGGACAAGATTATAATTGCGAGTCTGAGACTTTGCATTTTTAAGATTATGGAAAAAAGAAACAATATGCAGTCTCCTGTAGTGCACAATATCGAACTGCTTGAAGAATATGGGGAGTGGCACTGTGGTGTGCAAAAGAAATTTGTCAAACAAGCACAAACCTTGGCTGAATCCTGCTCACAGTGATGTCAGCTGGAATTTTACTCTTGGCTTCAAAGAAAAGATAACAGTTTCTAAAACATATCATATGCTACCACTCATTTTAGAAAAGGACCAAAAACAGCATCTGAAAAATCATTTTGTCTCCTCTTGGACAGAGATGGAACTATAGCATGCAACCACAAGAAATCAACTGGCATCATCATGGCACATGCACTGTGCCATCACCCAGGTGGGTCACTACAGAACAAATCAAGGCAAAAGGATGGAACCACTCATTTGATTCATCTGCTTGAAAAGACTGCTTTAAATACAGTCAAGACAACCTAGAAAATACTAAAAAATTAAACACTTTATTTCCTTATGCTACAAGGCAGCTTCCTAGCTACCTTCTTTGGCTTGTGTAGTGTCCAGCACTTCTTGTAGCATATATTAATCAGGAAATTAACCTGATGTTACTCTGCCTCACTACCACAGTATTTAAAGTAATTTGCATTAAAACCATGTAGTGTTGCTTAGTAACAGAAACAGTGGAATAAAGTCATAAATTGAGAGGAGGAAGCTGAGGAAGAAGGAAATTATAGCAGCATAAAAACTTTTATTGGCACTTAAAAGTATTTTTCCCTGATTGAAGCAGAATTCATGAAACAACTATGACCCCACAATAAAGACCTGTAATTAGCCCTTAAGAACTGACAGTTTTTCTGACAGTTCAGAAGGTGACTTTTTTTTTTAATTTCAGGAAAGGAAACATCAAATCTTCTTTGGACTATCCAAAACTGAACACATAGCACCAGCTAACTGTCCAGTGCCAGCATTTCACTGGAGCTCCCAGTATAGAATAGGAGACTGATGTAACAATTTATAATTGTAATTAATTCTTGTCACCCAAACAGAGTTTTTAAAGTAGTAATATGCACTTCACTACCTAGTACTTACATTGTGCTGCTCAACAATGGAAAATATACAATTCAAATATAGTGAAGAAATTATTGGAGAAAAATTACTGTGAAAGAATTTTAATAAATTCAGTCAAAAATATTGACAGAGGGATGTATGTTATAAGAGAAAAATCAATATTGCAATAAAGTCGAGTCTGCACAAAGTCATACAAGCACTTCAACAATATTTGTACCATGATACATCTTTCTCTTAGTAGCCAAAAATTACTTCTACCCAGTCATGGTGTTTAAAATGCTTTTTGTTTTCAAGTTCATACAACAAGGCTTGGCTAGAACAGAGAAATTCTACAATTTTTCATAGCAGGGACCACATTTAGACCAATCATCATATGGGTCACATCCTTTTCCAATCAAAAATCAGAAAACATTTCTGCAGCAACTAGATTACAGTGCTGCCTTAACTGCTTAATGCAGAACAGCAACATTGAGAAACTGTCAGTGAAATGGTGGGATGGGTGTGTGTGCATGTTCTGTTGATTTTTGCATGTTTGTTTGGTTTGGGGGCAGGGATTTTGTATTTAGGGGGTGCATTTATTACAGTTGTTTTCTCATTTAGAAAAACCACAGAGCTCATGGTCTGTTTTTCTTCTCCACTTCAAATACTCTTTATTTAGGTATAACCCTTTTTGGTTTGTTTTGTTTCCTAAACATGGCCCCCTGTCTTCATATTCTCTAACATTATTAGAATCTTGTCTTTGACTTAATCACATTATTTCAGTAAACCTGGAAAGGTCCAATCCTAAACCTATCATTTCAAAAAACTGCTTAAAACTTAAGACACACAACAGCTCGCTCCAAACACCACTGCAGAGCTCACCATCAGCATGCAACCCTAAACCAAGGTAAAAATCCAGCAGTCCTCATTCCAACCAAACAAGCAGACACTTCTGTCAAACAGGTAAGTATTGCAGGCCACTTTCTCTGTCCAGGAGAAGAGGTGACCACCTTCCTGTGCTTATGCTACACACTTCCAGACGAAGCAGGGTTTTCCTGTTCTGCTTTTCCAAGTGAGAGCACAGAGTTGTATAGAGTTGATAGGGAGAGAGCCCCATCAGAGCAGAAAGCTCAGACTTCTCTGTTCTATTCCATTTCACACGTGTACCCTGTTTCCCCTGCTTTGTTGTCGACCTCCTCATTGTGTCTAATCTCCAAATTAATTGTTATGCACACAAGGCACAACTAAGTATTAGAGAAGTACTGAAACTAGACTTCAGTCTAGCCCTGCTTCTGTTTATACATGTAGTCTTCCATTTGCTAGAACACATTTCCTCTCAGAAAGCTATTTAAGAATGAAGAAATAGAATCTTTTGACCAAATCCCCTTAAAATAGCTACTTAGTTTACTAAGTAACTAACTACTAAGTACATCACACTCATCAACCCAGTATCATGTGTATCCACAAAGTCTCAACCAATTTCATTTAAAGTTTCATTGATAAATTATTGAACACTCCCCAGTTTGCCAAATTTTCCAAGAAATACAAATCTCCATGACAAAATGCTGCTGTGAAAGACAATTCTGTGAAAAGTTAGACATACAAATAAATCAAACTAAGACATCGCCCCATGTGATTTCCTGAGGGAGAATACCCCATAGGATTTACTAAGCTAGGAACAACATAATAAGAGACAATCTGTGAATTAATGCTCAAATCCAAACATAAGGACTTTATACACTAGAAGAATTACTTTTATCCCCACTAAAACTTTTCAAAAAATGTAAACACTGTTATTTATCAGCTCCCCAGTGAAAAATATTTGTGGCTTTCTTTTAAAAAATGATGAAGCAAAACAGATGCTGCAGCGCAGAGCGAAACAGGGAACAGTTGTTCTCTCGCTCTCCAGCGTGCCCATGCACATTATTTGCAATCATGCAAGGCCTCCTGAGGCCAAGTGCTGAGCTGGGGTGCAGCCCTGCTGCCCTGGGAGCTGTGCACGTGCAACTGAGATCAGGATTTGGCCACGTACTTGCTTTCCTGGCCCAACAAGCGTAATCCCTGAGACATAAATTCTTACAGATGCATGGACAAGCCCAGCCACAGCATAACTTCCCTGCTGGCAGGGCTCACATTCCCTGTGTGGAGTGCAGCTCACAGGGATGAGCTGCAAAAGGTGTTTGTCTTTCACCAGGACATGAAGTAAGATTGTCTGCTCATTTCATTTTTCAGCTGCCACAAAGGGTAGGGAGTTTGTTGTAATTCTATCACGTTAAAGCTCACTAAACCATCAGCTTACCCCAGAAAACAGCACCATCCTCTTGCTGTCAGGTACCCAGTGGCCAGCGAGGCTGTGACATTGGTCCTGCAGGCTGGCATGAACTCCCAGCTGAAGGGGAAGCCATTTCACCAGTCTCTCACTCCCCCAGCATGAAGAGATTGTTTTCCATCCAGCACGGGGTTGACAAAGACTCCAGCCCAAAAAGAGGTGCCCTGGATCAGAAGAGGGGCTCTGGATGCTGCCCTTCCCACCCAGCTCCTGACAGGGCACTGCACCAGAGCACACATGGTCTGCAATCAAGCTCCTTGGGGAGCCACCCCAAGCTCCTGAGGGCACTTCTGTGCCTGAACAAGCCTGATGAGCAGCACCTGGAGCCTCCCTGCCCTGCCTTGGCCCAGCACCCCATTGCAGCCCAGTCTGGGTTGTCCATCCCAGCCCCAGGGGCACTGATGGACACTGTCCTCCAGTCCTGTCCCAGCCCAGCCTGTCCCCATCTCCGCAGCCCTACCTGGCTGTGCTACGCTGTGTGCCACACTGGTGCCCCTCACCAAGCCCAAACCCAAAAGAAGGAGCACTGATAGGTGTTGAGATTACTCTGGCAGGGTCTCTGGGGCTTAAAGCCAGCTGTAGCAGAGACTGGGATGTTAGTTTTCCACACAAGCTTACCCAACACTAGCATTGCATCCTCCATAAATCCCACTTCAGAATTCATAGTGAGAGAGCGTTAGGCTAGGATTGCCAAGATCATTTCAGTCTTGTTTTAACATCTAGCTGCTTTTTAAGACTCAGTCTCACCTGGGGGCAAGACTGAGTTTGTTGAAGATTTAAGGTGATGAAGATTTAAGGTGATAAAGACTTAAGATAAACCAAAGGTTTTTCCCAAACTATGGCAGTCCATCTGACAAGCACTAAAAAACAGGTAGGGAAGAAATGTGCAGCACAGACAGGTTTGGCCTAGTGATAAAACCCCTTAGAGGAGGAAGGTCAAATAATGTATTGGAAGTCTGAACTTGCAGTTACACTCCTTTACCATTTTCTTCTTGGTCCATTAGGCAAGAAACCAGACCTGACTTCCATGTTTCAAAGTTCAGCCAATTTTATCCATTCATAAACAGCTTTTTCCAAATGTCATCATTTCTTTTTTTTCAACACCTATGAGGAAAAAATTTTGGCATCTGTAGAACTGGAAAATTTTAAGAGCAGGTAGTTTGGACACCTATCAGGAATGACACACACTATCCAGCTTTGGGACAAAGCAATGGACTAGCTAACTCGTCAGAAACTTTCTGTGGGTTTAGAGACTCCTTCTGAGGCAGAGGGTGAACTGATGGAATAATTCACTCTTTAGACATCAGCTTCCTCAGTTCTTGTTGCAGTTCAAAACAGCAGGCAAAACCCCTGCCGTTACTACAAACAGTGTTGGCCTTGTGCTAAGGTTGCAGTTCATGATACTGACAACATTAATTTATAGCAGACAAATACAGCCTGTGATAAGCTTGAAAAAATTAGAAAAGGCCTTGGCAGAGCTTCAGTACAAATTCAGCACAATGTTTTTTACTTCTTGTCCCTTGGGACGGTATTCCTCTAATAGGTGTTGTTTCACATGAAATCATTTAAGATTGATGCTCTTGAACTATCTTTGACTCTTTCAGAACTTGCTGTCTCTCCCATCAAGCAGCTTACAAATGCTGATATCAGGATATACAGTTCAAAGATGGCAGGAGAGCCTCTGCTTTATGCTGTTAATTTGTACAGTCATGTACAGGCATGAGTGACTTATATTTATGACAAACCATTTGTATTGTGAACACATGTATTTTACAAGGTTCATCATTTTCCCTACAGAGCTTGTAAGACCTTTGGTAACCTTGATACTAAGGACCTGAAAAAAGCATAAAAATTCTTCAAACCTTGCAGATTTGCAAGGAAACATGGGTTTATATTAGAAAACCTATGAGTTATTTGACCCTACATGTAAAATACAACTCCCTTCTCTCCTCCAGCCTTAAAAAATTGGTCTAGCTGGCAAACAAATGAGAAATTACTCCCTTCAGGATCCATACAAGAGTTAAAAAAACCAATCTGAGAGAGTTTACATCTGAATGATATTAGAAAAAAACTTCAGAGGAGCAAAGATTTAAAAAGTGAGTAAAAGGTATCAAGGTTTCACTTCTGTTATTTAGAGAACTTCAATTTTTCTTTTTAAACAAACAAAATTTTCTCTTTTGTGAGAAATGGGCTACTTTATAATCAACTGATTGCTTTTTTTTCCCAAAAGGTCATAACCCTTAAACAGTTATTTTTTTTAATATGCGATTTCTTACAAATGGAAAAAAATTACTAAGTACCTGAAATAGTATTAATGCAACTTGAAAAAAAAATCAACCTGTAACATTACATAGCCCCCAGTAATGATCTGCAAAGAGCCCCATGCACTTGCATCCTTGTGACTGTATTGGAGTGTGGCCTCAGTCAGCACTTCTCAAAAGGGGGTCCTTAGGAAGCAGACGCTTTCCTTCCTTTAAAAGAAATAACATACATTTAAACCCTTTTTCCATGCAAGTAATTGGAAAATTACCACTTCTGTAATGCTAGAAAATTATGAAGGGAATGAAGGTCAGCACAATTTCTTAGTGGACATAAACATATATAAACAAGGCAATCCTTCTCTAGCCATGTAGCCCAGCCACAAGCTTAAGAACTCCTGGTACAAGCCTATTTAAATTGCAGATTTTTATGGGGGTTTTTAATACTTTGTGTTTGTCAGGTTGCTTATATATGCTCCCATATATAAGCTTCCATTCTTGCAGTCTCTTAGCCTTCTGCCTGACTGCAGTTCCTCAGGGCAGAGTGAATTATAAAAGAAAAATGGTATAAATCAAAATTTCTTGTAGATTACACTGTGGGGGAAAAATAGAGAGAAACACAATGCTCTTACTGCGTAACTCTCAATTATAGAAAATAACATCAGTGAGAAAATTACTGCTTTCATAATTACTCTTCTCAATAATTGTTTTTTGAAATCCCATGGAAAGCTCTGAGAGTGCATTTGAAACTTTGAAGCAGTGAAGTAGATCAAAGTACATCTGTGTTTATTCTCTCTTACTAAGGAAGCTGTACGGTATTTGACACAATACAATGTGAATTGTGTGGAACTTGTAGGATCAAAACAGCAATAAACTTTAAGCAGTACATGTCTTGATAGATTTAAATACAAAATATGAATGTTATGTTGCCAGTTCAATGGATTGTGGGTTTTTTCTCTCCTCAGGATAGGTGTGCCATGTTTTAGACAAGAAAAAAAAAATAGAAAAATGGTATTTTTTTTTAGTCACAAAAAGTGTAGCTTTCCTGTATTTTAACCAAACTGTATTTGGGGGGAGAGAAAAAAGTTAAAACAAAGTCTGAATTGAAGAGAGAGGAGAAAGACATGGGACATGACTAAATGGATTAGATCACCTCTGGAACACAGACTTCCATCAGGAGTGTGTGTATTGCTACAAACACTATCACCAAATCTTCAATACAGAAATACTTCTATGGGTAGGAATAAATCAGAGCCAGTATTAACAAATGATAGTACCTTCTTTAACAGAGAGAACAATTGCAGAGAGATTAAGAACACCTTTTTCTGTCATTCAGTGCTTTGACCAATGGGTCCATCAGGATATCTGTTTCTTATATGGCCTGGCTACATTTGCTAGAGCTGTAGCTGGAAGGAAAGGGACCTTTTAGTGTTACTGGCCCAGCCTTTGCAATGAAAAACTCATAGAGGAGCAAAATACCGAGGAAGATGTTTTGCCTGGAAGCACAAGTTCATCCTCCGAAGCAACAATTACCCTTGGCTTTGTCAATTTTCCAACAACAGCTGCTAGTTATCTGTCATATGAATATGCTTTCAATATACTGTGCAGCTGGACCAACTTGAAACCAATTTGAAAAACATGTTTATAGAGAAAGGCAAAGGAAATGACCTGTAACATTGTAGACACAATATGTTCCACATGAGAGCTCCATCAGTTGAGTTTTTACCAACTCAGTTATTTTATTATCATTCAAGGTCTCCAATTTTCATTGTGCTGCTCTTTGTTAGTAGATCTAGGAAGCCTCTGACTTTCAATCTGTTTCTAATGTTTTCTGTGGTTCTTTGGTCCCAGAGGAAAAGCAGCAGTAAAACAGCCATTTAAGTGAATGGCTCTACCACACATTCCTGTGCAACTACAGAGGAGTGCAATGACTAAACCAGGATTTTCTTGCCTTGTAGGTGTGTGAGAAGAATGAGCAAGCAGGTATTTCCTTTCTTTTGTGGCCATGAAGAGACAAGAACGAGCTTCAAAGGAGAGGTGATATAAAATGGTTCCAAATAAATGTTTTTTGTTCCAAGCAAATTCCCTGTAAAATGTGATGAATCTGCCTTGAACAAAGTGATCCACCTTCCACCCATCCACCACACACATCAGAATTTAATGAAATGTGACAGATAGACTACAATTCTAACTATTCTGGATGTTAAGGTCCCACCTTTGAATATAACGAAGGAGAAAGTTGATGAAGAGAGCATTGTCTCATCTTTCTGCATAAATTCTTAATTTGATCCAGAATTATTTGCAGTAAGCCAAACTAATCACCTTTGTTTCATGACAAAATCTCTTATTTCAATTCTCAGAAGCTTGTTATTCAGTGAGGGAGAAGTATTGAACATCATGACCTATTCTTATTTCCCTGATTGAATAACCATTACCAGTTTCTTCAAACATGAGAGAAGTTCCAGCAATTAACTTAATTCAGAAAATACAAAGGTAGCATAAAGGAAGCAAAATATATAATTAAAAATTGTGTATGAATCAGAAACAAGCAAAATCCCAAACTTCTGTTGCAAGCCTTCCAGTGAGAAAACAAAGTCAAATGTTTGACATACAACATACTGCAACATCCTGAACATACCAAGTGTCAGCTTTGCTTAGGTAGGAAAATCTTTGGCAGCAAACCAAGAGGAAAAAATTCCCCAACCCTTCTACAAGCAGTCTGCTGCATAGTAGTAAAAACCAGCCAAGCACAACAGGGAAGGAACATCATCTTTCACTATGAAATTTCTCAAGGTAGTAGTATTATGGGGTTTTATAGGGGAAAAATAGCATATATATATTTTCCATATTTTTACATATTTGAATCCAGGCTCCTGGACCAGATCTCCTAATGTCATTTGCATCAAACGAGCAGCTGAGCTGTTCCATGGCTGGAGTGCTTAGTCACAGAACATCACGGGTGTGACATACTGGCTGCAGAATACAGCACTGGGCCTTGGGGTGCCTTTTCCATGAGACACTACAGCAACATTTCCACATCAAAATATATACTTTTTTTTTAAAAAAAAATAAATTTAAATAATTCACAGAAATTGAAAGGATTTCAGGTAGCTGTGATGTTTCAGGAGGCAGTGGATCAAAGTGTGGTCTCTCTCTCTACTCCTTCTTCATTCCTTCCTAGCAGATCTGATTTCAGAGCTGGAAGCTGAGGAGTGCAGAGAAATCTAAGTAAGAAGCAGAGATAAATTAGTAGCAAAAAGCCTCTGTCTAAAACTGGACCTGCACATTCCCAGTGTTTTTGTATTACAACCCAGATTTACAAACTGTTTCCAATTAAGCTGGTAAAAAGAATATTTTTTTTTTTTTATTATGTTTTACCAAGCAAAACAAGCAAAATGATTTAACTTAAACATCTAGACTTGCCTGGGTGTAATATGGAAGAATCTGGACACTGAATGTAAAGCAGCTATCTTATCTGTGATGCCTAAACATTTCCATGTGTACAGACAAAAATATTTCCCAAGAATGGTGTTGTTTATGTTCTGCAGCTTGCTTGTTTTTCCTTCACTGAACTCCTTTTCATACAAATTTAACAGAGATTTTTCCAACTGAATTAATTTTCAGATAAATTCATGAAACTGAGATTTGACTATGGCTACAAGATTAAATTGTTTGCACTCTGTATGTTTTCCTTTGTTTCACGAAGCCTACTGTTTACTGGAGAATAGCAAATTAATAATTTCTAGAAAAGTCCAATTTTATCTTTTGTGGTTGAAATCCTATGCATAAAAGGAACTTTTCATCTGGGCAAAAATCCATACCTCAGTCAGATTTGGTTCCACACACCTCAGTAGCACGAATGTGATTTATTGTTAATGTTTTCCCTGTGATGTCTCACAAATAGCTAATACACTTGCTTAAATCAGACAGGTTCCCTGCTCAGTCTGAGCTTTGTTTACTTACATGTTCATAGAGGAACAAAGAGTGCCAAGATTAATTCATTCAGCTTAATTTGCTATCTCATACTCTTGTAATGAGCAAGCTCTCACTACAGTTTTTGCAATTAGCATGTTTTAATAAGGCTGTCCAAGTATAGATTATTAGCCCAATTAATTGTTTTGGGAAGGGTTTTATGAATACTTCTAATCAATTAAGAACCATGAGTCTTTTGAAAACAAATATATTCTTACATGAACAAATTGATGTGCAGAATCTATTTGAATTTTTTTGTTTGGTTTTTTTTACATGCTTCTTTGGGTTTGCTGTGTTGTTTGTTTGGGTTTTTTTTTTCTTTTTTGTAATATGACATAGGAAATCTAACTGCAAACTCCTTTAGAAAGTAAGAAAATAACTAATTTTAATGACCTTTTAATGTATATGTTTCGTTAGGGAAGAAGCCAGAGAAATAGTCAAAGTCTTATTTGATTACAGTGGAGTTCTACTTTCTTCTGCAGCTTATGAATTTGGGTTACTTAGATAGATGCAAACTTTATTAGAGAAACTTTACTAGTTTCTAAATGGTCTTGTTTTTCTGAAATGGTAGAACTCCCTGACCTTTGCCCAGGTGTAACCACTGTTGATACAACCTGTCTCTCAGCAAAGGGAACTGGATTTCAAAATGGTTCAGAGTTGAAGGCAACTATCCAAGCCCTAAGCTCAGACTTTATCAAGTCTGCAGATGAAAAACAAGCCATACAGGAGAAGAACGTTCATGATTTATATCACCCATGAAGGCCATCACATACAAAAAGCAAAACAGAACAGTAAATTATCCAACAATCTGTAAAAAGAAATTTCAGTTAGGCCTAGGGGTGGAATCAAGCTGCTCAATTCACTCTCTTCCTTGAACCTTCCTTGTCGATGGGTTTTTTTTAAGCGTCTTGGACTCTCCCATTATCTGTCATCTGCCTTCACTCCCACTGGTGGTGATCCTGCTGTGCTCTGTTAACACCAATATAGCATCATTATCTGCCTCGTATTTAGTGGGATGAAATGGAGATTCATCTGCCAGTCTAAATCCTTCTGTTAAAACTGGAGGTGGATGAGAGCACACTGACAGCCTGATTTACCCTCAGCCCCTGCAGAGCCCAGAATGGGAACTAGGGGAACACTGAGAAAGACAACATGCTAACCATCCGAATTAGAAACCCTGGAGAGGCCTCTGCAGTGGGCAGATACTCCTGTGTCTTGTTACAGAATAATTCTAGCACCACCTCACCAGCATCTGGTTCCGGCATTGTTGGAGACATTATATAGGTGTAAATGATGTGCTGATCCACACCAGAAGAGGAACTCCTAGACCCATCAGATAGATACTGCACAAATATGGGAGTTGAAAGTTTCAACTGGCTTCTATTAATCAGAGCACTGAGGGTTCAGTTACTCATGTACTTTTTTAGGTTATGACTTTTTTGCTGTAGTCATAATCTCTCACTGTATACCACGTGCTGACCTCAGCACCTTAAAAACTGTAAGGGAAAGGACCTTATGCTTTTGTGTATCTTTGAGCTATGGCTGAGTCCTGCCGTGACCCTGCCAACCTTACAGAGTCCAGGGAATAGGCCTGAGTAAGAGAACCAGCCAATTTTTTATATGACAGAAAGCTCAGCCCAAGGACAAGCTAATTAAGCAGAAGATGTCCATTACAAATGAGTGTAAGGTCAGTCCTTCTCACTGCTTCATTAAATATCTTTTTTCTGTTTGGCACTAAACAGATTCTTGATTCTTAGTTTCTGGAATTCTGGAACTGCAAATACTTTTATTCACTTCTTCTATATTAGTATGTATCACACTTTTATCAAACAAATAAGAATTTGAATGTATATTATATATTCAGCTTCTAGCTAGGGTAATAAAGTACTTTCTAAATCCTAAGCAAGTTGTGCATGGATCATACAATGAAGCTGCAATACTACAGTCTTTATCTGACTACTAGAGGTCAATGGTAAAAATGGCACAGAAGATACATTAGCAAGAATCCACTGACTCTACAAAAGAAAAGTTATAGGTTTTGCTGTTTCTCACCTGATGAGTCAATTGCAGCTGTACAAACTCATCCCAAAGTCATGAGAGCTTCCTTTTTTTTGCTCCGTACCTAACATCTCATTACTTCCATTCTTTTCCCTCCTTATTCATTACTTGCTCACATGTTAAGTAGCATCTGAAAATGTGAAAAAATAAAAAAAAAAAAGAAGATACCTACACATAGCTATCAAACCAGTAGGATATGAGCATGTCCCAGGGCCCTACAGTTGAAAAAGCCTTTGATGAATTAAAAGATGCAATATTAATAATATATAAATCAAGAGAAAGTACCAAGAAAGCTTGGAGCACATGATGGATAGTAGATTCTGCTCATCCTGGCCTCTTCAAAGTACTCTCAAAGGTCTTCAGAATATATTCAACAGTATTACTCTTCAAACCTATGGTTAGCATATATTACCTTAACAAATAAATGATCATAAGAGGGTCCCCATACATCAAACACATGTGCCTGGACTGGGACCCATGATAGGATTTAGGCATTGCTGATTTTTTGGAACATAATAAATATCCAACAATACTAAGAATATAAATTTGTTTATCAGGGATTATAAAACTGACAATATTTTGTGACTACAAGATTGTGGACTTTTTAAAATGTAGATCAACAAACTATATGATTCAGGAAATCTGTATTTACCGAAACTCCTAGAAAAATAGACATTATTTATCCTCAGACTTTTGGACTCAGTTTGATAACAAATGGGATCAAAGACTTCATAAGATAAAGGATGCTTCTGAAATGCTAACACTGATGTGTATTTTTTCCTTTTATCACTCTGTGGTTAGCCTTCATAAGCTTTTCAAAGTGGAGTACCAGAGTATTTCTATTCAAAAAACTGAAATAAGAAATTACTACAAAGATGAATTTCAGTTGGAATATAGCCAATTATTAACAGGGAATGCTCTTTGTGAGTGACAACATCATAGGAGGCTGTATTTTTAATCATCTAAAAAGCAAACAACTGCAAGAAAATTGCAATAGCTGACACTGGTTTTCAGTTTTGCTTACCCTAAGACAAAATATGTGTCCTAAAGGAAAATACTACATATTCTCATTTTGGGACTCAGCTGGTTTTGTTACTTTCTTGATTAGACAAAAATTGATTTTTCCCTCTGAATCTTTTCAAAGACATAGGTAATGCAAGCTCTGCTCTCTGTGATAAGGCCAAGATTTACTCAGCCATGGCCAACTGATGTGCTGTTGGCTTGTAATCAGATGCTAAAAAGAACAGATGGCTTACACAACTTTAATTTGCTATTTTATTTATCCTTATGCTGCCCCTTTATCATATAAGTATTAAACATTTATATTATACAGTTAGAAAGACAAGACAAGACAATTTAGAGCTAGTTTATGAACTAATCTGACAAACCACCATCAATCCTGAGATGCAAAATAAATCACTTAAGTAGGATTCCAGATAATTGTTTTTTTCTGACCTAGTTCGGGATGGAAACAGCAAAGACTACCATTACAAATTCTAGTATTCAGTAATGCTTGCCAGCTCAGTAGTTGATGCTACATCAGTGATTGTGGAGAAAAATAAACAAACATCATCTCCAACTTCATGAAAAGCAAATCATTTCTTAAAAGTAAACTCAAGCACTGAAATCTGGCAATCTTCTATTTCCAAAATGCTTCTCAACAGAGAATGACGACATCTCCAATTTGTTCGATTACTTCTTGTGATTTTTTATTCATTGCAAGATCTGGGCTTGATCATCTCCACATGATGGTCTTAGCACTTGTCTTGACGGGATCAGACCATTTCATCTGATAATGTAGATCTTCTCATCCTAAAACTGAAACTTCTGAAGACTTTGCAGTATTGTTTTGGCACTTGGTCAGAATAGCTCCTGATGTCATCCTTCTTAGGAGACTTGACTATAAGGAAGATTATTGCTGGGCAAGAGTTTGCAATGCTACAAATTAGGCCATTAATTGCAAACTAAGTTCAAACCCCTATGATCTGACAAAGACAGTTCTCTGTAAGTAGGCTCAGTACAATTTTCGAGTCTCCTTATAAGAAGAGATTCATCACAGGTCATATTGTTCAGCATGAACTGCTGCATTTTTGGTACACTGATTTAAAAAATATATTTCTAGCCATTCTGTATCTAAGGCTGCTTCACTGAATTGACCCTAGAGAATCTCATAAAATACTAGGTGTACTAGGTCTCATGCCACATTCATTCTTAAAATACTCATTGACAATTCAAATTTCTGCACTTTGAAACTTTAACTACATCTTTTAATCTGAGATTAATATATATTAAATTTCTAATAAATTTCCACATATTATATGATAAGCATACATGTAGAAATTATCTGTGTGTGAATCACTTTAATTTGTCTGGTCACTTAGGCATAACAGAAGACAGAACTGAGCTCATCAATTCCATTCTTTATTTATTTATACACTGATTCATTTAGAGGCTCCCTGTTGAAAACATCACTCACATCAGGACACAGCATCAGCAGACAATTAACGTTACATTTAATGCCAAGTACTCGTTAAGGAAAACTAAACAGATGCAAGTGCAGTGATGCAAACACTCTATTGTTTCTCAGTGTAGGCAAAACACGAAAGGTAAAGCTAAAAATGCTTTTGTATGACTACCTTTCATTTCATCTTCTTAGCCCACATGTAATGCCCACAGTATTGCTTAACTTATAAGATATTTACCTTTGATCCATACATGATTAAATTAGAGAATGTGCAAGAATCAGTGACTGTATTATATGGAGAATATGTACAACTCTACTATTAGAAATTTCTCTAGCTGTTACAAATTTCTACACTTTCAGTTCTGCAGACATCTGACCTAAGTTTCAGTGAAATCACTGGGCAGAGAACCAGTTCAGTACTTTCCTTCTCTGTTGGGGGAAAAAAAAAATGATAATTGGTATATCCCAACTGTGTTTCCTCTTCCTTTGTCAAAGTCAGTCCCATATTATTCAGGAAGAGGGACATCGTGGTTAAGACCAGATATGCTCCAACAGCACCTGATGGACATCTACCATTACATAAAGTAACAAAAAAAATTATAAAGTTTTTAACTCAGCAACAAAATTATTTTAAAAAATTAAACAAATTTCACATAAACCAGAAAATAACAAAGTAAATTAAATACACTTTCTCATATCAAGAGTATGTCCAGTTCAAATAGTAAGATTCTTTAGCCAGGCCCCCATGAGACTGTAAGCTGTTTTCACAGGTGTAGAGTAAAACACACATTATAAATAGTATGCAAATAAAACAAGGCCAAGGGAATAATTTATCAGTTGATCAGAGCGTTGTTCTGGTGTATAATTGATAAAAGCAGGACAAAACAGGATATAAAAGCAGCATGAAAGAACTGAAAACCCATTCACATTTTCTTTAAAAAAATGTGGGCGCTCTTGGTTCTCATAGGTGCTGCATCTGTTTCTGCTCATCTGCAGGATCTTTCCTTTGATGGGTAAGAATGGACATCAAGTTTTATATTTGCGTGGGGGTTTTTGCACAAGCAAAAGTCTTTCAATTGACTTACCTGTTTCAAATCCAATCTTTTTCTCCCTTTCCAGGCAGAAGGTGTTTCGTGTGATTCCACGGAATGATGAGCAGGTGGAAATCCTCAATTCCCTTGCCAGCATCATGCAGGTGAAGAACCTGGGGAAGTGGTTATATTGTAGTTGAAAAAAACATTTCTTCTTTTGCTCAACTAACATTTATCTTTTTTCAAAAAATCTGAATTATAAGACCTAATCTTGATTCAGT
The DNA here is from genome assembly GCF_003945595.2 of Pipra filicauda. Taxonomy (NCBI): domain Eukaryota; kingdom Metazoa; phylum Chordata; class Aves; order Passeriformes; family Pipridae; genus Pipra; species Pipra filicauda. The sequence continues at coordinate 308,917 of NW_024104317.1, forward strand.
TCAAGTCAGCTGAGTGTTTTTTTCAGAAGGAATAGGACAAGGTGATAAATCTAAAGCTAAACAAATACATTTCAATACCTTCCTAGAAAGTCTGGTTGACCCAGTCTGAATATCAAATAATAACTAAATAAATAAATCTTAAATTTCTTATTCAGTGTGGGGTGGTTTCAAGATTGTATGAGATAAATCACGGAAATTCCAACTTCCAGAACTTTTACCATTACAGGCAAAACATTTTGCTCATGTAAAGAGTATAGAAATTCATACTCCCAACAAATTGAACTTTTCTTTGGCCTCTAGTCTCTCAAGTCATTTTTCCTCTTCTGGCTTTCCTTTAAAGCTTCCTTTCTCTCCAAGTTGCATGTTTCTCACTGACCTTGATGTAGATATATGATGACACGGTGACATGATGAAAAACAATAAAGACAGAAAATGTGTTTTCAATATTTCTCTTCAGCTTTGATGTTGTAAAATAGCTGTTGGTGAAAAAGACACCATTATCTGTAGGATGAAAGGATGGTATTTTTAATGAAGTACAGATGTGGAGAACTATCAGCAACAGGCTAGTATAGCATGCTGGAACAGTATTCTGAAGAAGAACAAACTATTGGAATGGTGCTGCCAATATTAAGAAAATTAATACATACCATGTTTGCTTTTAAGTGTGTAGAATAAAGGGATTGTTTGTTTTCTTTTCCTTTTAAGCAAAGATCCTTGAAATACCATTGTTATACAAAGCAATCAGTCAGGAATGATGTAATCCTGAATTCTGGAACAATCACCTTACTTGATGACACACAATTCATGAATAACTAGTGCAAATTCTTTTACACTTCCAGTTAAAATTTAGGTTGATACTTCTGGCAAGCAAAGTCTGATCAGTGTAACAGGATAGGAATGAAATTCAGTATATTAATCACAATCAACATCACCATCACACATAAACCAACTTAAAAATCACAGCCAGGTGTATATATTTATTTGCTTATGTATTCATTTGCCCTTCTTTCAGGTTGACTTTTGGCAGCCAGACTCTGTCACTCTGGTAAGGCCAAAAATGCAAGTTGATTTCCGAGTTGGAGCTGAGAATGCTTTTGAGGTTGAAGAACTTTTGAAGGAAAGTGGAGTGGAGTATCGGTAAGTTTGTTCTCACTACTGTACTTTGAATGGAAGAGGCTAAATCTGGGGAGAATGTGTTTGAGCTTTTCATATTAGTCAACTGATTTTCCTGTCATGAACTCTGTCCCTCCTGTGGGTGCCTCTACTGGGTTCAGCTTTCCTATGACAGTTCAAATGGACTGTAACTACTCTCTGTTGAAGGGATGAGGTGAAATGTTGACAGAGTTGTATATTTACTTAGAAGTAAAAAAGCTCTGAGCTGACCGAATACAACTGCAGCGTAAGTGGAGGGAACAGGGCAAATGGCACATTACACATCACTGAGAACAGAAACATTGTAGTGAGCAGCACTAAGGGAAGAATAAGGAGAATAAGCAGTTGCCTGGTCCTGCTCTTTAGTTCATATCTGTCATCACTACATAAGCATTAACTGAGGAAGAGAAATTGACTTTCAGCTGGAGTGGAGCGGGGTTGTTCTGTCTTCGTTTCTCCTTTCGCTCCACCTGAGCATTGCAAATTGGCTCTGCCCAGCCTCATTATCAGGCTTTTTTGATGTCTAAAGGATAATCTGTCAACATTATGTACTCGAACAGTGAAAATCAGTATTATTTGATCAAATTTTTATTATCTCATTTAGCTGAGTGTAGAATTTTTGTCTCTCAGCCCCATTGTTGTTGCTACTAGACCAAACTCCTTCATAGGACACCACACAGTTCTCATGAAACATAACTATTATGATCCACTAAATCCAAAGGTAACCCCTCCTAAATTTACTGGCCTCATGTTAATCATGGCTAATTTGGATGCTACTATGGGAACAGAATCTAAAACCACTTTGGAATAAAACATTTTCAATAGTGCCACAGTGCACATACAGCATAGGAATCCAATTTTAGTGGAATTTCCTCTTTAGCAATGGAGGAGTAACTCTACATGTATTAGCTTTGCTATAATATTAATGAACTTCCTCAGGTCCATGCACAAATCTTTTGATTGCAACAAAGGCCATAAGGTCTGGAAGCTGTCCCTGGCAAACTTGAGTGGGTTGTCCTTGTGACAACCCAAGATGTTATAATTCTTTTGAAGTGTAGCTGCAGTGCCATGACATGTCAATGTAGTCGCTTGCACTGTTTGTTCTGAAGGCTGGTGATGCCCCACAAACTGGCCTCCTGTTCTTCTATCCAAGTCACAAATGATCAAAGACGTATCCTGGATGAGTGAGATTTGTAAATGTGTTAAAACAGGCACTGGGAAAACAAGAGGACTTCATTTTTTGATGGTCAAGGTTGAAATATAAGCAAAAGGTTCTCAAGAGTATGCACAATGATGATCTGTGCCTTTGTGTCAGCCCTAGGGAAAGGTGAACAGGAGAGATCCAACCAATCCTGTTGTGATGCTGTGGTTTTCTTGCTATTGTGTGTTCTATTTAATAGCCCACCTCACATGCAATAAAGTAGCTTAGAGGATGGACAATGCCACCTGCAACAGAGTTGTCAAACCACAGCTAAACTTAGGAAGCTTGGTTTGACAGAGAATTTCATCACGCAAAACATGGGTTTCTGCATGGGATTGAAACATTGCTGCAGTCTAACTCTCCTCCAATGCCAAAAGTTCAAGAGAGGGCCCTTTTCCTATTGAGGCAGAGGCATCTGGCAACATGAGATCAGCCCAGAGCTCATTTTATAGACAAACTCTATCTTAGCATTGCCATTTTTCTTAAGCCAAACTTGCCACCCTGGAGTTTTGTTAGTATGGGAGTAAGCAGGCAGGTGTTAACTGGGAGAAGCCCATTGCTCCCTGATCATTCTGGTGGCAAGGTTGAGGCGGGAAGTAGGTTGAAACTTGAACCTGATATATCTTATTTTCTCCCTGCCCACCTTTCACTTCACAATCCATGCGGCCTTCATTCCAAGAACACCTTAAAATGTCTTACTTTCCTGCTAGATTGTTGTATGTTTCTCTTTACACTTTCCATGGTGCCTTATTGCAGAGTTATGATTGACAACCTGCAGGCTGCGCTGGATGCCCAGTTTGACAGCAAATCTCGTGCCACCGGCCACAGCTATGAAAAGTACAACGACTGGGACACGGTACAGTCTAGAATTTTAACTCATTGTCAGCTTGGTACCTTGGCCTCTGTAGTCAGTGGCTTTCGTGTGCTTCCTGCCTTCTTCCCTTTTCCTCTTCTGCTCCATCAGTTGGTATGATAATGCCTCCAAACTCTCTTTCCTCTTCTCCTTTATTGCTCATTACTGAGCTAGTTTGTGCAACCCATCCTCCTACACTTATTTCCTCTGCTTCTGCTCCTAGTGTTGCAAAGAACCTCTGGCAGAAATCCAATGACCAGGCTGAGATGCTTCACGACTAATTTCCTCTTTCCTTTTCACTACTTCTCCCATCTCCTCTGCCAAACAATTTGATTCCATTCCCTGCCCCAGTTCTAGGCCTTCAGCTCACAGCATAAGTTCTCCTCTGCTTCCTCCTTTTTTCACAGTCATGCTCATTTTTCCTGACCTGTAATCTTGGCCATGTCACTTTTCACATCTGTGCAGTGGCTCCTTGGAAATCTACAAATTCTGTTAAGTATTAGGCCACATTAGATGCTCAGAAGGACTGTCCTGGCTTGAAGTCTGTAAATTAATTAGTCTGGACCTGAGGAACAGAGACTCAATAAATTTAACCTCTTTATTACACAGATAGCTGCTTGGACTGCTGATATTGCTGCTCAGAACCCAGACCTCGTCTCTCGTAGTGTAATTGGGAACACATATGAAGGACGGCCAATGTACCTTCTCAAAGTAAGTGCTTTGATTTCTTCATGACAGACTTTTCCCTTATTAACCTCTGCGAGATTATGATGTCTATTAAAACACCAATGGTGCTAACATAATACTAGATATTTTGCAGAAAATCTAATATATTTTGTTTATTACTACTATGATTTTTTCTTTTTTTTTTTTTTAAGGCACATAATGAATTATTAGAAGTTCAGACTTATAAATTCAATCACACTCCTGAGAGCTATTTGAATGCTTATCTACCTTTATGTTCTCTCCATCTGTTGTTTGTAAACCCACTTAGGCTAAAAGGATCTAGAAATGTCAGTCTCTAGCAACCGGAAACATATTTGTTTGTATCTTTGTCATATATAATTTTGAGCTGGTTTTGACCGGGGTAGAGTTATCTTTCTTCTCAGTAGCTGGTATGGGGCTGTTCTGTAGTTGTGCTGATTCGGAAACAGTGTTGATAGTTCAGAGATGTTTTAGTTATGATTGAGCAGTGATTACACAGAGCCAAAGCCTTTTCTGCTTCTCACATCACCCCACTAGTGAAGGGGCTGGGGGTGCACAAAATCTGGGAGGGGACACAGCCAGGACAGGAGACTCCAAATGACCCAAGAGACATCCCATGGATGGCATCATATGGCATCATGCTCAGCAATAAACTAGGGAGAGAGTGGATCAGGGCCACTGCATGAGGACTGACTGGCCAATTGTTTTCATTTACATCACTTTCTTTCTTGGGGTTTATTTCTCTCTGTTATTTTCCTCCTTCCAATATTATTATTACTATTATGACTATTATTATTATTTCAATTATTAAACTGTTCTTATCTCAGCCCACAAGTTTTCTGTGAGTGAGCTGCTGAGTAGTACTTAGTTGTCAGCTGGGGTTAAACCACAACAAATTTTTTCATAACATTTATGAATTAGTAAGACAATTACTTAAATAAAGGTGAAAGGATAAAGAGTACTTGCCCAAAAATTCATAAGCATTTACAATAACATATCATTCAAACAGACAAGATCAACTTTTAGAAACACCAAAGAAATAAATCAACAGTGCAGAATAATCAAATAATCTGAGGGAAGGTTATCTACATTAATAAGAATGAAATTATTAAGAGTATTGTTCTATCTTGAATATCACAGTCAGCTACAGCTGGGAGAACCTCACAGATTTCCATTTAAACAAGGAATTCTGTATTTGTATAAAGTTTGACTTTTTAGGTCAGCAAGCTGACTGACTTGTTCTGCACACAATTTATTTTGGTCAAGACTCAGGTGGGTTTTTCGTTGTTTTTTTTCCTAGGTGGGAAAAAGTGGTCCAAATAAGAAAGCCATCTTTATAGATTGTGGTTTCCATGCAAGAGAGTGGATCAGCCCTGCTTTCTGCCAGTGGTTTGTGAAAGAGGTCAGTAAGCATAATGATGAAAAAATATTTTACAAAATCTTAAGTGAGCAGCAAGAGCGGAGGCCACTGCAGATTGCCTTTTTACCTCCAAATACCTGCGTGCATATCCCTTCTCTCACCTCAGATGGTTAAGGTGTAACTACTGAAACCAGATCTTAGTGTTTGAACCTGTAATCTTTCAACAGTGTAAGACAACCTGAAACGTGTAAGAGGAACTAACAACTACAAGGGTTACTCACACAGTTTGTAAATTATTTTTTGCATCTGTAGCCAGAGAAAGGTGAGAGAAAAGCAAACAAGTCTGCTAACACTATAAAAATACTCACGTTCTGTACACAGTCATAAAAGAAATAAGGAAATTCAAGGGCACATCAGAGGGCATCTGAATGCACTTCAGAACAGCTGACTTCCTACAGTGTCTGGTGCTGTATTCGTCACAACCAGCTTTACTCAGTAAGGAGAGAGGGTGGAAACCTACCCTCAGGTCAGCACAGGGGGCACTGACAAAATGAACCCAAGAAAGGAGGAAGAGTATATATGAAGCTCCCTAAACTCCAGGAAGAGGGAATTGCATATACATCCCTTTGAGCTGCCACTTCAAATTATGCAGAATGTTTTCTAAAATATGAAACCATATTCAGGAAAGTGCTGCACAGGTAAAATTATCTTCACTTCAGTCTGGAATACCTGATACTTCAGGCCTTGAATTAAACAATTTTATCTCCTTTACCTTTTCATTCTCCTCACCACCAATATAAAGCAGGTGGGAGTTATATGCTACACACTTGTCTTCACAGAGAAGAGTTATATTATACCTCAGCTGGGGGAGATCAATCTATTTAGCAGAACAACTTACTGATTGAATCTCAAATTTTGTAAGAATTTCTGCTTGAAGATTAAAACAAGCAAACATACAAACACAAACCAGAAGCAGCAGCTGGAGTTTAAAACCCAAGTGAAGGAAAGCCAAACTACATGAGCAAGCCATGCTGGCAGAGGCATTGGTGGCCAGTATAATCTCAGTGTTATCAGACAGGCATGCGGTTTGTGTAGGGAGCAGTGGAAATTGGAAGTGACATTTCAGTGGAGTCAATGGGAATGTGATTTCATTAGAGCCTAATAAGGCTGCAGACAGTATGTGCTACCATTTCTCTCTCAGCAATTCACGTCACTGCAGCTGTCATTTTCACTGTCTGGTCACTTAATTCATGGGGGTACCTGACACCAGCAGCAGCTGTGCTCAGTGGGCCCAAGTGTGGATAGGCAGAAGTGCTTCAAAAGCCCTGAGCATCATCAGTGGTTCACCTGGGATTGCTTCTAGACATAAAAGTGAAAAAAGCCATAGAGAAAAACATGAGCAAGGTGGATTGTTATATGTATCTCGAAAAACCCCCACCCGAACAAAAAAACAAAACAAAAAAAGCATAAAATAAAACACAGGAAAAGCAATTTCAAGTGATCTGAAACTGCTTTTCTAGATTCTACATCCCACCCTCCCACTTGCTAGTTACAGGACAAAAAATGCCTTTCTCCATTGCATAGCTCCCTGTGTTGTCCTTCATGTCTGTGTAAACGGAACACGGGTGCAACACACTTAGAGCAAATTTCTGTGATCACTGTATGCACCATCAATGAATCTGTGAACAAAAATACAGAGTCCCAGGCCATGAACAATCAGGATATACAGGTTTTAGGGCAGGAATTCTTGTGTTTGTTATTCAATGTATGTGTCTGGAAAAGCCCAGGGAAAAATCTGCCTCCCTAGGAGTATATGCATCCACAGTATTACAACTGGAAATGTCTTAGGATGTTATTTGGAAATATTCTCTATAGTTCTGATAGTTGATGAAATTTCTCTGCACAACAGATATAAAAAATGGTAATAATGATTTTTCCTTCTCACATAAATTCAACTCAAACATTTAAGGTGACAGGATGTAGGGATAACATATGGACAGGAACTTTGCTCTGTCTGTAATCAAGAAGCTAGTAGATGGAAATCTCTTTCCAGTGATTTATTATCCTGTTCAAATTCAAAATTGCTTCACCATATAATTTATCTACCAGTATGAGATGAGTTTCTAACAGCAGTGTGGTTTGAGTCGGTGTAAATCCTCTAAGTACATGTAGTAACATAGAGGTGCCATCTCACATGCTGGAGTGACCTGGATAACTTTGCCTACCACATTCATTAATTCCTGATGCAGACCCAGGCCTTTATATATAAACAGGAGATACAGATTTCTGAAGACATCACCAGCTTTTTCTACTTTTCTCCAAATAGGGTGTTGAGACCTATGGTAAAGATACTGTTATGACTACACTTCTGGACAACTTGGACTTCTATGTTTTGCCTGTTGTTAACATTGATGGTTATGTTTACACTTGGACAAATGTAAGTATGTTCTCTTTTTTTCAGTGTTGTTGGAAAATCAACTGTTAGAACTCACTCTTAGTTTTCATCTTTTATTCTATTTCAGAACCGCATGTGGAGAAAGACTCGCTCTAAAAATGCCAATAGCTTTTGCTATGGTACAGATCCCAACAGGAATTTTAATGCTGGCTGGTGCAGTAAGTATCTCCTAACAAGAGCTGCAAGAGATTATACAGAAGTGCAACAGCCAATATACTTAATTAGGGGTTTCCCCTACCTGATGGTTGGTCCAGCTCTAGCTTGGGTGAAGACCTCCAGTGTAGCATTGTGCAGTAGCTTGTGTTCAATTTTTGGAGCAGTTTTGGGTAGAAAAAAACCAGACTTTGGCTACTAGCATCATCAGTATGGCTACTTCTGTGAACATACTTACGCATATGCACACACATATATACTTACACACATGTATACACATATATACATGTACACATACATTGCTATGAGTTCAGAACAGAAACCAAAAGAGCTTTCTTTCATGGAGAGGAGTCTCTTCTGAATTGTTTCCACTTGTCCATTTCTTAAAAGTACCTTAGAAATGGAGGAGATATGCAAAGAGAGGACTGCTAAGTACTGAAGCAAATCAATATCCCAAATCACTTCCATAATATAGGGTTTTACATCAATACTCATGCTCTTCCAACTATGCACACTCTACAGGGCATATTTATGCAATGCTATGACACGTTTCCCAGTGTCTTAACTAGGCCATGAAATATTCCCTCCTCTGATACAACACGTGTGTCAGATGGATTTCCAAGGCTTATCTACTAAAGTGGTGTTACATGACTCTCCTAACAAGCAACTTGTTCATTAAATACTCACTAAAATCACCTTTCTTCTCAGCTACTGGGGCCTCAAAAAGTCCTTGTGCTGAAACTTACTGTGGCTCTGCACCTGAGTCTGAAAAGGAGACCAAGGCTTTGGCTGATTTTATTCGTGAACATCTTTCTACAATCAAGGCATACTTGACGATTCACTCCTATTCCCAGCTGCTACTGTTTCCTTATTCCTATACTTACTCACTGCCATCGAATTACCAGGAACTGGTAAGTCTCTTTGTCATTTTGACTTAAGGAAAAGAATAAGTAAAAATCATCACTCGCTATTTGAGGTCCATTTAACTTCAAGCAGTTTCTCTAACATCTGGAAAGAATCTGCACTGGCAGTTTTTGAAAATGTTTTAGTCTTTCTCAGCAAGAACAAGGGAAACCATGATGGCACAGGATAAACTTAAGGGCCTTATTTAATTCCCACATACACAATGAATTTTCCAAAAGGTCAGTTTTGTCTTCCAGTCATGCTGTACAGAAATACACTCTGCTGTGCAGCTCTGCATCTTCCTGACTCCAGGGGTTGCTGTGTATGTAGCTTTAATATACGACATAGAAATATTATGCCCTGTAAGCCAAGGTAGCAGATCGATAGATTGTAATAACTACGAAATGGTTCAACTGGTACCATCAACAGCAGGCAAGGATCTCTGTCTTCCTACTGAACCTTAGTTCTCACTGAAGTAAAATGGTAAACTACTGGTACAGGTTCAGGACAATGAGGCAGCTCTTGTCAAAAATATAATTGAAAACAGTTAGATACAAAACAGGTAAAATGTTTCAGTTCTGAGGCCTTTTTCAAGAGGCCTGGATTCAAACATACATTTTATTTGAAAGAGGAGAGGATGAATGTGGGTTTTTTAAAGGGCAATGCCTCTTTTATTGATCCTAGAGAAAGGCCACACCCCAATTCCATTTAAGTAAGATAACAAAAGTCTGGAATATATATTTTCTTTATCCTTAAAAACAGAGAGAGGGCTTAGAACTATTAAATGTGTATGAAAGCTGTAAACATTTTATCATGGCTAGGCATAAACAACCATGAATAATAAAATGACTTCACTTCTCTGGCATATTAGCAATTAGAAGCTGTTGGCAGGGAAAACAACACAGCAAGACAAAACAAACACATTTTGATTCCCCCTCTTTCCAGGATGATGCCAAAAGTCCAAGGCAACAACACTGTGTGTTGCTTTGCTGTGCAGGTTTGACAGATTTATGACTACTCCCAAATAGATGTCTTGATTCTGAAGCACAAATACAAACTGGGGCCAAGAGTGAAGTTTCTTGTTAGATTTTTTACAGCCTAAAAGAAAATATAAAGATTTTGTTTTCTTAATTTATATTCCAGAAATTTTTTAATCAGAATTATTCCAGGGAACTATAGTAATTTCTTGTCTTCAGTTTTTACAAAAGCTTCGTATTTCACACATTGCAGTTTGGTCTAAAGTAATAAAACAGCACTAAACCCCTGAAGCTGCTTTGTTGTCAAGATCACAAAGTTCCCATTTATTAAAAATCTGCATGGCATTCTGCCCCCATTTGTTGAATCAAGAGCAAATGTGATGAAACATAACTAAAAGTACAGTGTGTTTCTCACAGTATTAAATGAAAAAGGCTTACACTGACAGCTCATTACTAAAACAATCCTTACCAATGAGAAAGAACTTGTGTGTTTTGCTAGGTTTTAACATTCTTTTATTAAATTAAAGTTTTAGATTGTCAGTGTTCTAGTCTAATACACAGTAAAATTTAATGAATCACCTATACTGAAGTGCTACAATTTTCATCATTTAAAACTCCCCTTTCCTGCCATAGAAGACAATTCTGCTATTACCATAGAGCACAAAATATAAATAGCTCAGGAATGCAGGCCATATATCTCTCTTCAACCATTTGATTTTGCTTTGTATATTAGTCTTTCCAACAGCCCTTTATCCTATATTTTAAATTGGTCACATTGATCCCAGAGGGAGTTCCATTATTTTCCACTACAAAGCAACCACAAATCTCACCACCATGACAAGGTGACCTTATGAGTGTTTTTCACATCTTAATTAAGGGAAATTATTTCCCCTACTGGTGATCCCAACAGAAAGACAGCAGGATCCTAGAGGTGTTTAACTTGTGCAGTATCCGATTTTAACAAGGGAAGACTTCTTGCCAAAAGTCATTTTGGAGAACGAGATCAGAGTATCACCCAATCAACATGGCCTGTAGTTGGGATAATTAAACAGAAAGGGCCTTATGCACTCCAACGTCAGTGAATTAAACAGAAAAACTGACTTTCACAGGCTCTGGGTCAGGTTCAAAAGTGCAGCTTTTCAGGTTAGTTCAAATAACTAAGATACGTTCATTTAAGCTGTGACTAAAGAAATTTAAAATTTTCAGTCAAGAATTGTACTTGCTTGAGATGAGACAGCTCCAAAAAGAGGTATCATTTTATATGTAAATTACTGTGTTCCATGTCTAAAAGTCCTGTTTAGATTTAGAATTTAGAGAAACGCTGAAGAATGAGAATCTTAACTTTTAATAGATATTGTTTGGGCAAATAAAATAATCATAAATCATTTTGTAAATGAAGAAGCAAAATTTATAGTGCCATTATCTTATCTCAGATGTTATTTTTACTCTGACAGATCTAATAAATTAAAGGAAATATCATTGCAATTTCTTATCTCTTTCAGTGAGCAACTGGACATGTGTTTAAACAAAACCTCGCATGTCTGCTTATCGTTAACAACATTTTGTTCCATTGTATTTAACTAAAGGTAGCATAATACCATGGGGCTTATGTTGCATTCCAGTGGCTGAGATATAGAAGGGTGCAAAAATTGAGTAATTTGAGACTGAATACACTAAGTCTGCAGAAGAGAAAGGTCCAGAGAATGCCTGTGCCTTCCTTTCCTGTAGGGGTACTGAACAGCATGTCCTTGGGGCTCAAAGGACTTTTTCTGTTCACAGCCTCAAGAAATCACTAGAAGGCTTAAAACTGTTTTGGTTTCTCAGGTAGAACAGGGCACTTGGGGAACCCCTTTGTGCTCCTCTGCATTGCTACAGCAAATCACAACACCTCAGAGTTACTGTGACTTACTGAGAGCTGGGCATTAGAACTATCCCTCAACCATGCCAGACCTTGGGGTGTAAAACATGATGAAAGTCATGTATGCCCCTTCCTTCCCAAGACTTCCTACTCTTCCCCTTAGATGCAAGAGGATCTCTGAGGTTCTCAGTCCCACAGCTCACAAGGATTTTCCCAAAACTTTTCTCCTTTTATTCAGGGTTGTTTTTTTTTATCCCCCCAACCCCAGTGTTGCACAAAACTTTCACTGTTATCCAAACAGTACTTAAACAACAAAAATAAAAACAACCAAGACAGGAAAAATCTAGGTCAGGAATTTCTTAGAAGTTACACAATATTCTTGTGACGACACCCTGAAAGAAATATGTCCTCCTTTCGGTAAATCACATTTTGTCTGCTTCATAATCCTCTTGGCTCAGTCTTTACTATACCCTGGAGTATTACCCTGAACACTTGAATCCCTCTCCTAGAGAGAGGTATTAGCTTTTAACAATTAAAAAACATGCTTGGCAAAAGCAATATCTCTCCACACTCCAAAAAGATTATTTTCATCTTTATTTTGCTATTCACAGTATTCACACATTTCATAAACAGTTTAGCCCATATTTTTTAATCAGTTCCTATTCTGGCCTTAGCTTCCCATTAGGTCACCCTATGCTCTCCTCATTTTCAGACAAATCTAGCTTTATCAATTTGTTTGTATTTGAATTGGCTCTGAACTATGGTTTGAGAGAGCAGAGGAACGTGCATCGTGCTCTTCCTTCCTTTTCAGGTTCAATTCCATCTCTCAGTTTAACAAACTCAGCGCCAAACACATGTCTGCAGCCAGCTCGTACTCATTGTCAGATTAATGTCCGTGTGTTGTTTCATGGGCAGCAGAATATTACCTTCACTTACAACCCAAGATTTCAGTTTGTATTACCTGAATGCATACTGACCCCATTGGTTGTTCTTTCAACTCACCAAATTTCACCTTCCATATTGGGTTGGTCTACCATCTAATTTCCTCTTGAATGTTTAAATAGGATGTATTAGAAAGTGGAGATATGCCCAGTCTGTGCAGCCTGCAAGAGTGAATTTCAAATATACTGCATGACATTGCAAATATCAGTCAGACTATTTAACCAGACTATTGCCTGGTTGTGAAGTCCTGAATATGTTTAAGATATATGAATACATGTGGGTAAGGATTTTTGAACAGCAAAAATCCTACTACCTAAGAGACTCAGACATGCCAATGAGGAGTTGCAACCTCTGCTGCTGTTGCATCTGTGCTATTGCACAGATTGTATTACTGTGATTGTTACACCTAAATATTGTTAAAGTCAACTGAGAAGCAAATAAACAGGAAAATGGGCAGCAAAGCAATATTTGAAATTGGCTACACAGCTCCTCTATCGAGTTTGCCACAATAGAACTGTTCTGTACTGGCAGTCTTACAATTTTGAAAAGGATGTTTCTAGTAGCAGCCTTTTCCAGATGAAGTTCATGTGTGAGTCTGGCTGACAGGCAAGAGTCTCCAACATGTGCAGGGCATATACACCTTAACTCAGTCACATTGGAAACCCTCTCACCAGGGACTGATTTCTTAAACGCTCTGAGAAACTGTCACAGAGAAATAGGCTTGTAAACTAAACAGAATAATCCTACTGAAGTCCTCACTGGCTGGATTCCCTGAGCTCTTGGAGCACATGCTTAACCAGGAGCAACAACAGAATAGTGAACTAAATTATACATCATTGTGGACTCTTGAGGAGGGAGTCTGTTTTTATTGGCAAAACAAGAAGCTTCAGAAGTTTAGATTCACTTGGCTAAAGCTCACTTTGCAAATACCACATTTTCAGACTTTCATTACAAAGGAAGTTGAGGGTCACTTTACCTAAAAAGTAAAGCACACAAGACCAAGGTGAAGTGAAATACAATTTTCCACCTCAGGAAAATCAATTTGCAATCCAGTGAGAGAAGAGAGCAGGAGGCCCAGTCAAGCAGTGAAAAGGCTTCTCCAGACCATTATCAGATTGTGAGGCAAAAGGAGTTGTCCACACAGCAGCTGCATAATCAGCATCCCTGGAGTGTTTCTAAATGGCCACAGTTTGCTGGCAAATCCAGTCTGATGATACAAGAGTAAAATGAGGGAGATGCTCCCATAAAAATTACCTATTAACACACAGAAGATACTTAGCCTGATAATTTATCTTGTTAGTTCAAAACTCCAGATGTGGTGAGAAAGAGAGGCCAGTACCATACCTTTCATTAAAAGCTAATAACTGTAAAAATACGTTTAAAGGCTGTTAATTAGCTAAGATAATGGCAACTAAGAACACAACTCTGCTGTCTCGCTGGCCCACGCACTCTGTACACAAGATCAAGCAAAATATTAGTAATTGCTGTGTAAACACAGATGGGTGATGAGGGAATAAAACGCCTTCTGCTGAAATGACCAGCTCTGCAAGCTCAGCTGTGAGTCAGAAGCTGAAAAGCCATTTCTGCTCCCAGCTACAAGGTATTACTCTGGAGTTATATCTTGGACTTCAGGGCGCCACTTGTTTCTCTGCTACTATAATTCTCAGCAAAATGTTCCTTGCAAGAGAGGGATTCTTAATGGTATAAAACCCCAAGCAAACCACAACAATTCAGTTAAGCCCATTGTGTCAAGAGATGTAGAAAATCACTGAACAGCAAAGAGTACCCTCAGAGGTAAAAAAAGAAAACAGTGTTTCTCCGTGCAGGTGTATTCTAAATAATTTACAGGCTTGAAAACCCAAACCACTTTTCAACCTTTTGGAAAATATTGGCTTTATTTATATACCCCTGCATAAATCTTCATACTATTTCCTTTTTATGGATTGCTTTGAGTAACTGAGCTATTTTAAAAAAAAACAAACACAGTTTCCTCATATTTTGTATTTATACTCACAAGTATTTACTTAATAGTTATTATTCCTGCTGTTGGTTTTTAAATTATTATTATTATTATTATTATTATTATTATTATTATTATTATTATTATTATTATTATTATTATTATTATGAGATGGCATTCTTCCTACAAAGTTGAAATTTTTTTTCTACCTTTAGGTTTTGAACTGTAAGTCTATTAGCAAAGCAAATGGTAGAGAGTCACTTAAAGGAAAAAAAATACATCAAAACTTTGGATAAAGCTTCATTTCATGCTGAAGTCATAAATGCTCAGTCATGTTTTTCACTTAGAGAGGGTAACTAAAAATACCATCTCCATCTCCAACCTGAAGAGCTTGAGGAAGTTGTTTATAGGGATTCTAGGCTCTTAACAGCTGGAGATCTCAACTGCTCTTTTTACAAATCTCTCTTTTTACAACTTCCTGGCCAATAATAAAAAAATCCCTCAGGTAAAAAGATTTCCTGATATACTTTTTCAGGTATCTGTTCTGATATGATTTAAGGCCATCATTTGGCTGCTGAGTGAAAGGAATGCCCTGGGTGTAACAGCCCCAAAGAGCAGCTCTGCTGTTCTATTGTCCCTATCATGTGGCTTACTACAGAGAGAACAAATACTATTTACCAACGGGTCTGTAGGTACTATCAGACTGGCTTTCCAAATTTTATTTCCACTTTCCATATATTTGAAAAGAGAAAGAATCAGTTTATGTTTAAAAATTCATTTGCTTTTGAGAGAAGATTTGACTCAATCTCAGCTGCTGATTAAATGTGTATATTATAAACAACAGATGGCTGAAGAAAACATGGTATCACTAGCAGATAGTAGTCTCCAACCTCTACAATTCCCTGAACATGTGTTAAAAATTATTGTGGATTTTAGAAAATTCAACTTGTGGAGGGATTAAAAAAAAACCAAACCAAACAACAACAAAAAAAACCCAACACTGGAGAGAGCTCAGCTACTCCAATTCCTCTGAATCCAAGATTATGAAATGCAAAGCACCAACATTTTTCCTACAATTGCTTGTGTTTGTGCAATTGAGAGGCCAGAAACCAAACCTCACATTCAGCTACAGCCAGTGTTATAGGTGGAAGGACAAGCTTCAAGTACACTTTGGTCTGCCTTGTTTAAATATATTTCATGTGCTAAATGACCACAAATTCCTACAGCAAACTCCCATAATTCTAGAATTTTCAAAACCAAACATCTGGGAATGGGGAAACACTTGCAATTCTTCAAAAACACATTGTGATGCTGTTTTGTAGAAGCCTAGAAAGTTCTTTCAGTTAACTCAGATTTTCTAAACTCATTGTCCAATATGACTTTTTGAGTAATTCACAGGAACACTTGAAGCATAAGGATGAACAGAGAATATTTTACAATATATCTTCCACTGGGAAGTAAGCCAGAGTATGACCTACAGAGAAGGAAAGGGCTTGAGGAAATTCCTGGAATAGTAAGCCATTCAGCTGTAAGCTATAAAGAAAGATATGGCAACCCATTGCTTATTCTTATACTGAACATCTGCTTTCAAAAATCATTCATATTTATCATCTGTTAGTAATAGTTTTCATGTTTTATTACCAACATGCTGTATAATGAAGAATTGGAAAAGCCACACATTCCAAAGAAAAGTCTGTAATTTTCTTAAAGCAAACATGCAAAGCTTCGTAGTACTATTGATGGGCCTGATCCAACCCTCACTGAAATCAGTGGGAGTTGAATGAGCCCCTCTGTGCACAGGAAATTAATTGAAATTAATGAGACTACATATGGTTCTAGGGTAATTTATGTCTTTTCTGGCTGTTAATATTTATAAGACTTTAATCTGCTTCCACTTGTGTCACTGTTCAACTTCCCTGACTGAGCCGACTCTACTCTGAATTTATTGTGGCATGAACAGAAGGAAAAGAAAGGCTATTGTATGTTCACAATTTACTGTATCAAGTTATGACTATTCTCTAAGATTCTCTTATCTCTAAATAAGATTCCTTATTTAGTTTTAACCTTGTAGAAGTTTCTTCTAAGTCTAGAAAATGCTGTTACCTATTGTCCCCTTACCTGTACACACTCAACTGGACTGTACAGCAGCTGCACAGCACTAGAGCAATAAACATACAGCCTGGAACACACTCCATTAAAGCCTGGAGAACAATTTCTTTACTGATAAGCTCTTTCCACAACAACAGGACAAGCTGTGCCTTGTCAGCTACTGACACCTACTCACACTGAGACGTGAACAACAGTTTTCAAATAAAAACTTCTTCACCGTGGCTTTTCAGTTTATTTAACAATACACTCAGAAAGCTTCTGAAAATCTGCATTTATCATTTCTCTTTTCCTACAGAATTCCATTGCTAGTGCTGCATCCAAACAGCTGGCCAGTTTGTACAATACTAAATATACATACGGTCCAGGAGCTGAAACAATCTGTAAGTACTGGCCTAAATATACTAACAATTTATATTAAGTGTTACTAAGACTATAAAATTTTCTAGTGATTCTTGTTCCTCTTCCTAAATAGTCTATTGTACCAAACTACTGGAAAGGGAGGGTATTATTCATCCAGAAGAAAAAGATGGAGCTGATATCCCAGATCTGCAGCTCTTTACCATCTGTATGAACCTCAAAAAGCCACCCAGTGAGAGGCTTTTTGCTTCTGATACCAAACCTTTCTAAACACCCCCATGCAACCACACCATTCTCCTGTTCCTTAGACATTTCTCCTGTGGTCTTCTCACAACAGTGACAAGGAGGGAACAGTTTAGCTTGTTTACATTTGCTTCCACACATCAGCTGGAATGAAGCTCATAAATGGCCTAAAATCACAGAAACTTTTCCAGGAGCAGGATAAATCAATCAATTCACCAAATATATCTTTTTATCTGTCCTTTCTGCATTTCTGGTTACATGACTTGACTCCAAAGGATTTCACATTCCAATGCATAGCCACTCTTTCACAGTTAACCCTTATTTCATTTCTTTACCAACAGACCCTGCTGCAGGGGGCTCTGACGACTGGGCTTACGATCAAGGTGTCAAGTACTCTTTCACTTTCGAGCTCCGAGACACCGGCAGATATGGTTTTCTTCTCCCTGAATCTCAGATAAAGCCAACCTGTGAAGAGACTTTACTTGCTGTTAAATATATTGCCAATTATGTCCTTGAGCACTTGTATTAGAATGGAGTTCTAAAAACTATTAAAGAAGGCTTTATTCAAAGATGCCTTCCTTTTTATTCTTCCCTAACAAAACATTTTTATTTCTCTTTACTTAATGTTCTTAGTCATATTCTTAGTCCATCATAGGTCACTAGAACTAGAAGTTTTTCAAGAGAAATTGTAGAAATTCAGGAGAAATAAATCTTTTATTAAGGCAACTGATATAGGCAGGGGGGTCGTAAAACCAAGAGCACAAGAAGATTAATCAACGTAAGGTAAAGGTTACCTTATTAATTAAAATTATCTTTACGTATAGGAGATGGGCCAAGCATTAGAGCTTACACAGCCTGAATGCTGACCAGAATGAAAACAGCCAGGAGATCCATATAAACGCAATTTGACCCAACCATTCATTGCCTTAACAGCAACAGCAGCAAGAAGTTCATATCACATACTTTCAAAATGATGTTAGCTGTGATGTGCTCTCGTGAATTTTCTCGAAACCCACCCTGGATCTGTCCGACTACTGAAAAACGGTTTGGATCTGAGGTCACTACTAGTTTGATCTGAACTCAGTGAAGATTATAATTATAGTTAAAGACCAAGACTTGATATAAATCATTCAATAAACTACCCTGCATTTAAGGTTCTCACATTCACTACAGTAGCATCTCTCAAAATATTCCCAGAGTTCTGCTACTTCCCGGAGCCCCACATGTTCCTACTGTCATGAGCGGAAGAACCATAAACAGCCATAAAGACTAAGTCTGGTCATAAATGATTAACTGTTTCTTTCAAAAAAGAAAAGCTGTAAAGAATTATCCTCTCCCAATCAATTTTCTGTACAGGTAATGTGGGTCTGATTGGGTCAGTGAGTGAGAGTGATAAATAGCCACTCGACATCTTTCTCACACAGCTGCAGAAAATGTGTTTGGCATCTATTAATGCTGTTTAGAGCTTGGCTAATATGGGACACACTCTGCAGAATGACAGGGAAAAGCCTTATGTCAACATAGAACCTGGCTGATCTCCCTGCCACTGCTGGAAGCTCTGAGGAGAGATTTCCGCTGTCCATTGATGCTCCTGGGATTAACTCCATTTCTGGCAGGTCTCTACCTAATGCACTCCAAACGTGTCCTGAAATACATCCTACAGAGAAAATAGTTCTCCCAAGAAAACCACCAAATTCAGGACCTGGCAAGAACTATGTTCTCCCTATTTGCCCCTTCTCTGTGGAAGGGAACAGGAAGACAAGGTCCAATTTAAAATTACACTTTAATTTATATGTATAAGAAAAAGAAAGACACATATTCGCTAGTCCACTCCAATTAGCCCAGCAGCACTCGGATTAAACTAGTCCTCACACACGACTGATCCATCTGTTTTTGATCACTGGTGAAACTGAACCCATGTGTGAAAGTAGCACGTACCAGTAAAAAGACGTCATTCTGTGTCGCAATAGAAATGGGGGGAAGGATAATCAACATTACTAAAAATAGCACAGGACACATCAGAACATTCTGGCCAAAGCCAAACATGTCACAAAGGGCAGGAAAATAAATTTCTCAGAATATAAAATATTTTGGCTAATTTTAACTAAGTGTTAACCACCCAGAGACTACATTGACTGTAACTATATTATTTGGGAAGACTTCACAGGCTTTACACCAAGTGCAAGGTGAGTCATTGATAGTCAGCACTTAGTGCTATAGTTTAGTTGACAAGGTGATGTTTGGTCAAAGGTTGGGCTTGATGATCCTGGAGGTCTTTTCCAGCTTTAATGATTCTATGATTCTATGATTTAATACTAGGCAGGCTCTTTGTAAGACTGCAGGCAACCAAACACACAGCTACAAATACAGTTGACAGATAGGTCTCAGCACCCAGTAGCTCCAACAGGGTTACAGTTACCCCAGTTAATGTCAACGTGTGACTCCAAGGCAGAACATGGCACACATTTGGTAGCCCTGACATTCCCAAAGGCAAGTCACAGCAGTGCAGTGATATGCAGCTTTTCCATGCCTTAGCCCAGAAGGCCCCCACTATCACTGCTGGTCAAATTGTACAGATGCAAAGGGAAATCAAATGTGGTATTATCAGCCATGCAGCTTGGAACATAAACCAAAAAATATATGGGAGAAATTTAAACCAGAAAGGATGTTCTAGCAGGTAAGCTGCTAGGGCAGAGACGCTGAAAAAAAAACATGGAGAGGAAGCAAAGGTTCATCAACATCAAAAGTCACAACACTTCAAATTTCAGCATCACTTTCAAAAAAACATGGAAACTTCACATGCAAAACTGATAGACAACATATTTTCAAATTAAAGGCCATGAAACTCCATGCGAACACAAGAAAATACCTTTTTACTGCAGATCTTCAAACCCTGGAACAGGTTGCCCAGAAGTGTTGTGGAGTCTCCATCCTTGGAGACATTGTTCAAAACTTGACTAGACACAGCCCTGGGCAACCTGCTTTAAGCTTTAGGTGATCCTTCTTTGAGCAGGAGGTTGAACTGGATGGTCTTGAGTGGTCTCATCCACCCTGAACTGTTCTGTCATCCTGTGAAGTTAATCTCTGCCTGATGCAGGTCAACCAAGGACTGAGATGAACAATTTCAGCTTTTCCTGTTTGATTTATACTGCTTCTTTAATTAGATAAATAGAAAAGGAACATTCTGTTTTCTTGATTAAGAATCACATCAAAAAGTTGCCATCTTTTTCACATTTAGCTATTGTTTAGTCAAGTACAATCTAACAGTCAGTTCATTTCAGTGCTCCAAAACTCAAAAGGAATTAAGACCTGATTAAGTGCTTTAAAGACAATGTACTGTCCACATGCCAGGTCTCACAGGAATGATATCAGAAATACCAGACCACTGGAAATGTCCCTGTAGTATAGACCACAGCTGAAAGACGCATTACTTGCAAATTCTTGATTCTTTAACATATAAAACAGGTAACTCACACACAGAAATGAAGGAAATGCAGTAAGTCCTGACAGTTGTGAGAGTTAAACATGAGCTTCTGGGGAAGGTGTTTCCAAGTTTGCTCAAGCAACTGCTGACACATAATGGTAATTCAGAGAAGGAAACTTCTGTTCTTAATGATCCAGACACAACTGCCTCAAAAACTGTGCTAGAAAATAAACCTGTGCTTACAGTTCAGCCTGCTCTGAACTCTGCTTTGCTGACATATGGCCTCAGCATGCTTCCTGTCACTTTGAATTTTTCCAAGGACAGATGTGGGCTGTGCACTGAAGCAGGTTGCCTCTGTGCTCCCCCCTGCACTCAGAACAGCTGCATTACAACTGCATACAGCATCTACAACTGACACTGAAAAGCAGCAGAAACAAGCTTCTTAACATAAATTTGTAGATGCTAAAAAGGGCATTCTTCTTTATTCAGCATGCTGGATGTTCAGAGTATAGCTCCTCTAATCGAACCTGCCAAAAGACAGACAGACAGGGCCTTTTATTACACCTACTGTTTACACCTACTATTCATTAGATAGTCTTGCTTACTTAATACATATTCATTAGTTTGTTTACATAGTCATACCCCCATTGGAAGTCCTTCTTTGGTCTTTCTGGGTCTTCTTTGTTGTCTTGACCTCAGTTCTTGAGCAGGTACAGCAGGTACAGCATCATTGTGTTCCACCACCAAAAACCGTTATGTTTGTTCTTTATTTGATCTTGTTTGGGTACACAGAGCTTAGTTTACATCTTCTTTGTTTGCGTACCTCCTGACTGAATACTCTAGGACTTCTCTAAGATCATATTGCTCCTTATTTGGGCATTTTGGGATACTGTGAGTAAAGTTTCTATTTCTTCTACCAAATCCCCCCTTTTTCTTGAGACTAAATTCCTTAATCTTACAAAACTATGAAATCCAGCTGGCCGCTCCATTATAGCATTTAAGGTTTGTTTTGTGCACCCCAGAGAGCTTCTTATCCATAATTCTGAGGGTACTTGACCTTTATCAATTACTGTTATGTTGGGGACTAAGGCTTCTAAAGTTTCCCCAGCCCAGGGGAAACACTTTACAGACTTTATTTCCACATATCCAATGTGTAAAATCCTTGTTCCATTTGGTACTGGTGCAAGATGATTCATTTCTCCAACATTAATTGAGTACATTTGTGTGATTTCTGACAAACATGACACTTCCATCAGTACAATCTAGTTTTCCTGATTCTTTAAGGGAGTTACATCTTTCCACACGTTGTATGATCATAAGAAATATTACTGGGTACTTGCACACTAACTGGTATGTCTACCTTTTGGTGAAAGGAAATGTTTACCGAGTAACTAGTATCTATTTCTCCTGGAATTGGAAATGCATAAATGTTTAATGGCTTCATTGAGTTTTTAGGTAAATGAGTGAAAAACCAACAATCATTTTTACACAACACTTGGGCCACAGTTTGTAATAAAACTAGATATAAATTTTGCTCCCAAGTCAAGATTGAATTTACTATTGTCAGGATAACAAAACAAGATTTAAGCATTTTGGTTTTTTTCAGACAACTGATCAATTACCCGAGAGGGGCTTCAGCCTTTTTAATTCTGGAATAATGTATCCATTATTTTACTCCATCTAGTTTTAATGCACTATAAGAGAAGAGGAAACAGCCAAATGCCACTTTTGAGAATGGGAGAGGAAGGATGCCAGGCTACTTGTGGTAAACTTTGCAACCACAGAAAATAGAGAATTTGCGATCAGTAAGCAAATATATGCAAATATTGCCAAACACCTGAAACCTTTTCTTCAAAACTTCTTTAACAGTTGGCAAACACTGAAGTGTTTTCTTGTAGCATTTAGCAGAAGACCTAAGATGCTTAACGGGAGCTCTTCAAGGAAAGTATGAATCATGTTGCTTTAATAAAAAAAATCAACTCCCAATTTCCTGGCTTCATGGGGAAAAATCAAATACTCAGGTTTCTCTTTAATACATTGATACATTAGGCCATAAGAACCAGCATAAAGACTACAATGAAAAGAAAAAAGGAAACCAGTTCAGGAGTAATGGCTGTCACTCCCACAGAGCCCTGTGCTGCTGCTCCTGACATGAGAGAGTGAGGCTGCTGAGTACAGCTCAGTGTCACAGCAATCCACCAGTTCCTGTCCAGAAGTGACACAGCTCAGAGCGCCTCTGTTCCTGCCAGAGTTAGCCCATAACCCCATCAGCCTGCCACAAAAATCAAGAGATGCCAGTGAATTTTATAAATGACAAACGGAACTCAAAAGACAACAGCGCTGTGATGCAGCACAGCAATGATGTCATTGTTGACGTGTTGCATCATTGTCATTCATCCACATGGTCCCTTTTCCCCCATTGCAAAGATGTAACACTCAGATTATGACACTGTAAATACACTAGTAGATGCAAAAAAGCTTTTCACTTGTATTTTCATGTCCCTGTTCACAGGATGTGTGTGCATGAAGAAAATAACCTCACACAGGTGAAGTCTCAGAAGTTCAAGTGCTCAGCACACTTAGCAGAAATATCCTAATGTCACTCAAATCTAGAAACTGAGATCCTTTTCTCTTAAAAAATTATTCCTCACATATGATAGCAGACACTTTGTCCCCCACTCTCTTCCCAAGCTCATGCACAGTAATGCCACCAAGGCCTGTGAATTCCCTCTTCACCCACCCTGGAGAACATGAAAGGAAAATAGGTCCTCCTTGTGGTATATTCAACTAACGAGTTCAGGCCTACTGAAATCAAGAGTTATTTCACTCCAAAACTAAGCTGTGAATACTGTAAAAAACACTGGAATTTCACCGAGAGGCTTTTATGTAATTTTACACATAGCTTCTATTAATTCTTCAATGATTTTTTAAATGTGCCCAGAAACTAAATTAATAAAGGGTTCAAAAGGAACATTCATCTTATACAGACCTTCAGAAAACTATTCTGACATTTTTCTCCACAAATGGAAATGCTGTTCATGACCTGATGGCTTTCTTTAAGGATCAGAAAGAGAACATTTTCTATTTGAATGGAACTAGAATTCCTAAAGGCACAATGATGTTTTATACTTTCCCTCTTTCAATACCTATCTTTGAGTCATGTCTGAAAAGCAACAATATAAACCTTACAAATGTGGAACACCTTTCCTCCACATAAAAGGAAGACTGAATAAAAAATTATTTTATTTCTAGCTTTTGTCACCACTATTCCTTTGCAGTTTGAGTCTTTCACATCTCAACTGTAAGCTATACTGTCACTGAGAACAGTCCTGGCAACAACATACTCAGCAATAAAAAAAATCTTTAGAAATAATGAATTACTTTTAAAGGTTCTTAACATAAAATGAATTTGCATTATATGCTTTCTAAATTAGAAAATCCATTACACCCTAGTATTTTAAAAATAAAAAAAATAAGACTGCCTTTAAAAAAGCCCTATTACACTATACTTACACTGGCCTTTGTTCAGGTATCTGTGTATCTGGAAATCACAAAGAAGCTAATTTTCTAGGATTGTAATGACATGTAGCTAAGAGAGGAGAGCTGCCTTGTTAAATTGCATAGCCCAGTATAAACTTCTGGCTAGCAATGAAAAAGTAATTTTCACTTTTTATGTGCACTAGAAAAAGTAATTTTTACTTTTTATGTGCATTTTATCTGCACTAAAATATTCACTTCTAATTTATTAAACATAAAATATCAAAAACTGAAATATAGATTCCACTACCCTCAAGTCAACTTCAAACTAGGCTAAACTTTATGTGGATGTATCTGTATACCCACAGAATATATCAAATTCTCCTAGACTTAACAGTTGCAGTGAAGCTCTTTTCCTGAACAGAGCAGACACTTGCCATAACCATTGAAAAAGGGAAAATCAGGAGCTTTGTTATAGTGCCACACATGCAGGGAAAAGCACCCTGACCTTCCACACAGAAAGCAGCTACAGCACAGCTCGTTTATGCTCTGAAGGCTTTACCAGCTGGAACACCGATTGTCCTTCAATGGGTGGGTTCGACACCTGCAAACATCCAGTGAAAACAGGCCCTCTCCAGTGCTGCCCATCCAACTGCACGGTCAGAGTCCACCACAACCCTGGGCACCTTAAAGCGCTGGTACTTCCAGCATACAGCTGAGCATGATATGTTTTCTCTCCTCTCAGGACAACTCTGGGTCTGGGAATAGTTAATGTGATTTGTCTGAAGTTTGAGCCTTGGCTCATTGTCTCCTAGAAAGAGATTAAACTTATTTTCAATTCCATGTGTCGTGCCTGCCAAGGCGAGAGCTGCTCACAGGGAACTCCAGCCTGTCAAGGACTCGGCCCAGCCGGGCAGACAACTCACAGGGCACGAGGAGCAGCACCAGTTGCTCGTGTACATCAAAGTGAACCTGTTTTCTAATAGGGACTGAATCATTCTCCTGCCTGTTTTACTTCAATTAAATATTTTTAGGGGAAAATTTATGATCAAACACAGAATCAACATCAAGTACTTATTGAGGTTGCAGGGCCTCTTTTAATGTTTTATTAACTTTGCCTTGCTGACCATTTCGTGTCTAGAATCTGAATTACTGGATTAGCACAAATCAGCTGGAATCTTCCCTCACTTTTCACATCCTTCCAGCTTTCTGTGCTTCTCTGGAGCAATATTTTTCTTTGTCATACTCTGTAGACCAAGTAATATTTGCTGGCCATCGTGGCCTTGGATTCTGAGAAAAATTCTGTCCTGCAAGTGATTTTGGACAAAATGCTGAGGGATTTTGAATCTTTTTGGAATCCCTTTCAAAAAGCTCTGGTTACTTTTCGTGATGGTGTTTTACTCAGCTTCCCTGACTCACCTTGAGACACAAATCAAGAGTCAATGCTGCTCCCACAAGACCTTTCAAGAATTGTCCTGCATGTTAGTGTGTCACATGTTTAGTTTATGAAGAAATAAGTAAATAAAGTTCATTAAAGCACATTCAATACTTTATCACTATGCACTCAGATCTCACTGAACTCCATGGGAGACAAAAATAAGTTCCTGACAGGACTGCATTCTATAAAACAATTATCAAAACATCCACCATGATGCAGGGTATGCATGTGAGAGATCTGAGTAACTTAAAAAATCTCTGCTCAGTTTCCCCCGACTTAGACAACACCACACACCTGCTCCCGACAGTTGTGATGGAACACTGCAAGGTTGCTGCTTAAAGGCTTTTTCTCATTAATATATAGATTCTAAAGAGCAAATTCAGCTGGGAACTTAAAGCAGAAGTGCAGATTTAATGGAAAGAAGTTCTTTCCAGTTCCTGGAAACATATTCCTCCTCTTACTGGAGTAAATTCATGGCAGAAAAAAACCCCAAACAAAACCCAAACCACAAGCCTGTCCTTTGCCAGCCTGCACAGCCGTGGTTACTACAGAGAGAACCTTTCAGCTCTACAGTGCTTGGTGTTACGAGGCATCCTACACATCAGCAACCTTAAGGCACTCCTAACTCTGCTGCTTCGGGGCATGTGAGAGGACAGTTTAATCAGTCCCCAGTCACTTTGGTTTCAAGCAGAATCCTAATATCAAAGAGTACCTTCGAGAAATGGAGATGCTGCCTTGGTTGCACGGTGAAATGAGGCGCTTTCAGAACAGTTCGTTCCACAAGTACTCGGCTGACTGGGAATCCTGGCAGCGCACCCTTATCGAGAGGAGAGATGCGGCTTCTCACGACACCTTGTGGCAGCGTGACAAGCTGCTTTTGTTTTCACAAAAAGTAATTTAAGATGTTGCAAACCAGTGATACTACAGAAAATCAAACACACGACAGTCAATGAAGCTGAACAGAGCAGCAACACTTCTTAAAAGTCGGGAAAATTCCCCATAAAGACACCAAGTATAAAATAATAAGACCATTATTTTTAAGTAATAAAGTCAGAAAACTGAAACAAATTCAATTTGAAGCAATTCAAACTGCATGTAAGCTACAGATGTATAAGTATAATAATACAAGTGTGTATTATTAACACTTAACATATTCTTATCGATTCTAACTAGAAAATCAGAATTTCCTTTCCACATTGCAACTTGCAGGGAGAGACTGCGACAGCAGGGAAAAGCTTCATTGTCCAGAAACGTAATTAGAAGTTGACTCAGTTAGGCCAACTTATCTTGATATTTATGTTGCACGTAACTGGAGAAATAGCAAAATAGCAAATTTTATTTCCAATTTGTTTTCAAATTATGTTTTGAGAAAAAATGTCTTTTAATTATACCCGAAATAACACAAATTGTGGTTCAATACTGTTCTACTTGGAACACATCAGTCCCAGAAGAAACAGTAACCCACCTAGAAAAGGAAATCAGGGAGAGAAGTCACCACAGACATTGCAAATGGCAATATCCAGTGTACAAGGGAGCTAAACTGCTGCTAAACAGAGACGGGCTGCAAACCCGTAAATCCTGATCTCTAGTTGCCCCCATTCTGAGAAATAGGCTACAGATGAAAATCAGGTTTTTGGCCATTTCTACTACACAAATCAAAGCAAAATCTCGAGAGCAGCAGGGCAGCCGCAGCTGGGCACCGCTCCCTGCAGCCTCCCCCGCCAGGCTGTAACCTCATGCTGCCGATGCGGGCACTAGAGGGACCCCCGGGCACCTCACCGGTGCTGCCCCTCGGGCGTCTGACACACAAACTTCATCCTTCGGCTAAAGGGAAACATTTCTGTCACATCTAAACTCATCAAGTGCTCAGTCCTGCAAAGAAGAGTTTGGTTTCCTATTTATCTGGGGGTTTTTGTTTTGTTTTGGGGGGTTTTTTGTAAAGAACACAAATAGATACTCAAATAGCCTTCAGGTAGAAGGTAAAATAATCTTGGAGAATATTAGCCCCGTAAAATGAAGAACATGTTGTCTCAGAAAGCAGGTTGGGAGGCAGAGTGGCAGGAAGGTGATTCTCATAAACTGTGGAACCCTGCCACAAGAGCTCATCTCTCCTCATTTCAGAAAGCAGTTTCTCGAGGTCAGCAAACTTTCTTCTCATGGAATTCTGTCTTCTACTGACAGGGGCATAATATACTTCCTACATTTGTGGTGCAGATGTTGGGTGAAGTTATACAGTCTTAACTCACAAATACTGTAATTTTGTGGGTTCTCCAGACCTAGATCATTTGCCCAGAAAGTAGAGTGAAACATAGATGACTCTGCTCAATCTTGATCCACATGCTACAGAAAATAAATGTAACTGTGAAGTGGTATGAAAGCAGGACCTGCAGAAGACCCCTCTGGGCCAAGCTTAAGAGTAATTTATAAGTATAAAGTTGATAATTAAAGACTTTTGTGATCTGTTTTTCTCTCAAATTCTCTTTTCCAAAATTGATAGTTAAGTCTATAAAGGGACACTCTATTGGGAACTTCAGGTGCTTGCAGTGCAGCCCTAGGTCTGTGTGTACATATTCCCTAAGGGCTGTACAAGCCTCTGGAATAGACACCATCATGACTAACTTGCTTAACTTAAACTTCCATAGTGTCCCTTGTGCAGTGCTGATGGCTGTGTCTGGAAATGGAAGAAGGTAAGCTCTCTTCAGTCCCTTAGTTCAATCAGTTTAAGGTCTGAAAATGAGCCTTGAAGGAGCTTTATGCTGGAAGCCTTCTATGTCAGCATACAAATCATAAATTAATTCTTAAAACATTGAGTAGATAATCCCCCAAAAGAAACTGTCCCCTTCCTTTACTATGGCTTCTCATCCAGTCTGAACAGAGCACATGAGTTTGAGGAGGGAGCAAGGCCTGCTTTCAGTTCACACCGTCACTGAAATCCTGGGATACAAACACAGTCGACCTGGAATAACCTTCCTCTGCCTACATGGGAGAGGAAAAGAGATGAAGCAGTGATGGACATAACACCTGCTCTTAGACAGACAAGGGCACAGAGACCTCCTTCCCCAAGTCATGAGAAACTTTTACACCATCTAATTATCCCAAAAGGAGAGAGAGGAGTTATGTGCATTACACAGCAGCTCTGAGTATATCCAAGCCCCTGTGCAAGAACTTGTTTAGACAGGAACAGGTAGGAAACATATGAAAGCAGACAAATAATTAATCAGGCCATTACTTCCCAAACACAATGTTTTGAAGTCCAGGACACTTCTCTCTGCAGTCTTCATCAATTTTTTGGTACTCCCCCTGCAGTGACATTAGGCCCTGCACTTACCTGAAAGTGCCAAATACACTCAGCGAGGAGCAGAAATCCCAGACTGCACCAAAAAATGCCCACCCTAATTCATCTTCACTTACATGCTCTAGCATAAGGTACAACTTGTGCTTTAGAGAAACTCAAATGGACAACAGTTTAGGAGCTGTGGACTGCATTCCTTTGAGTAGGATTATCTTTCATCTAGAGATGAAACTATGTACAAACCATGTCAATTTTAGTAGTTTTTATCATTTTTACCTTCACAAGAACCCTAATCTGACAAAATACAGAAGATGAGGTGCTGGATATTAGCTAAAAGCTTTTTTCATAATTATCTGTGTATGAAGGACCATTAACACCAACGGTGGTTGTGCTGGCACGAACCTGAGCAGGAACTTGCCTGCTGCACAGGACAGTAAGTAACCTGACTAACACGGAGACCACCTTGGAGCAAGCCTGCAGTGATACTCAGGTAATGGGGATTATTTTGTCAGTCATTGAAAACAAAGGGTTTTAGTGCTCCAATTTACACTCTACTGATTTTACCCTGTAATACCAAAACTCCAATGCTGTGAATATAAATCTTATTTGCAGGTATTGCTGCCTGAGAGAGGCACATAAATCACCCCACCATGAGCCTGCACCAGTCTGAGGGAGGGATTGAAGCTCTCACTGCCTTAATTTCCAACAGCCTCCCTTCCATCAAGGCATATCTAAGCTTCCACTCATATTCTTAGCTGCTGTTTTTCTTTATGGACACAATTCCATAAAAGTAGCTAATTATGATGAATAAGTACTTCAAAAAGCTAATACAGAGTTTGAACTTTCATTAAAGTGTATATAATTATAATGAAGTAGCATGTCAAAAAATCATGGGAGATCTTGTCCCTCCAAGAGAATCTAATCTCAATGCACCAGCATGTCAGGAAGCTGAAGAAGCCCCCAGTGAAGTTTTAAAGACTTGATTCAGTTTCTTTTGTGAAGCTCCAACTTTATGAGAGGCAGATCCGATTTCAGTCAGGGAAGGCAAAAATCAAACCCTGTTCAATCAGTTTCCTCTGTATGTGCTTTTGAGAGTCTAAGAGTTCACATGAGACATCATGTGCTTTTAAATCCCATTTGGATTGAAATCTCTCAAAACAGAAAATCTCACTTTAAAACAGAATCTTACAGCAGACACTGCATGTGTGCAGCAAAGGACAGTAACTGTTGTGAAGGAAAATCTTCCTACCACCTCCATTTCATTTGGGAATGACTGTCCTGCAGTACTTTCAATAAAAAATAATTTTAAGTATCGTTTTTATAAGGAAGCACACCTTGAAAATTACTTGTTACACACTAAAGACTTTTACATTCACTTCAATATCAGTAAATAATTTAATTTCTATTCTATAATCCAAAAAAATCCAAACCAGAATGAAGAGCATTAACCAAACATCTTTCAGCATCCATGTAAGAACTGAACAAGACTGAAAATCCAGTGAAGGGAAGGAAGATTCATTCTCTCCTTATTAAAAGACATTAGAACAAAGGATAAAGGCACGAGTCTGAATACAGCTCCTTTCGGTGATTCTGTTACAAATAAAAAAGTAACAAACCATTTTAATGTTACAGCTTTATTTGAAAGAAAGTGACTTTACAGTTTTTGGTAACACATTTTTTATACAAAATTGATACAATGAAAAATAAACTTCAGCAGCTTCCTGGAGCAGATTACAGGCTGTAAACTCATAATCAAATGTACTAGATCAGAAAAGGCAACCTTGTTCCAACTCTTGTTTGCAAATCAGCACCAAGTGATCCCAAAAAATCTAGTTTTACTCTGGCTACCAAAAAACCTCAAAGCCCAGCCAAATCTGCACTTCCTAAGTAAGCAGTTGTTCTATTCACTCTATTTCCAATTTACAGCTGTGACTAACTGTACACAAGAAACACATTAAGATTTCCAACAGTATCCCCAGTGACTAAATATCAACTTTTACATAACCTGGTACTTTGAAGGTTTCTAAGGAGTTATGGACAACAAAGTATTTGGATTTAACTTTATGAATTGCCATTTACAAGAAACTCAGAAGTCCATAAAAAATTACAAAGCTCTGTAACAGTTCCTTTTAGACTATTTCATTTAAGAGGGTCAGTTTCACAGATATTGGGATCACAATTTTTATTCCTATGTCTGCAGTACATCAAAATCCCATCATATAAACCAGCAGTATGAATAGGGAGGAAAGAGAAAAAACCAAACCAAACCAATCTATGCAATCCTTTTACCATTCTTAGTAGAGAGTAAGGCTCAGTAGAAAGGAGAGGCTCAGTAGAAAGTAAGGCTCCTCCCAAAACTCATTTCTGTTTTCACCTTTGTCTGAAATCAAGTTTCTCAAAATGTATTTGGGGAACAAATTTTCTTGTTATACACACAGCTCCTCCAACATCCCATTTTGGGGGTAACTGTACAACTTGGCTTCATGCTACCCTTGTAGGCACATCACACTTAATAGAAGACTGCAGGGGTCTGTGTCCAGCTAGGCTGCTTCTTCACATGATTCCTGGGTTCAGCAATCAGATTGTTTTATTATGGCTGTGCACAAAAGTGTTCTAGTAACAGCATCAGTTTCCCCAGAAAATCTGCAGCTTTAAGTCTTCCCTAGAATTTGGAAAATTTCCCTAGAAATTCCACTTCCTTTTCAGGCTCTTTTGCACCTTTTTCTTTCATCTCTGAAACACCCACCAATTATCTTTATCACTGCTCCCCACCCTGTGATACCAATGTAAACAGAACCCAGTGGAATAATAATCAAGTTTGCCAGTGAAAAAAAAGCACCATTACACTAAATCTTTGTTCCTTTTAGTAAGTTACAGCAGCATTTAGAGACCGAAGCCTCAGACATTCTATTGCTTAAAACCTTGTTTCCAGATCCTCTGCAACACTTTGGATCCTGGCATTAAAACAGAAGAGGTATTGAATACAGGATATGCTCACAGAAACACGGACGGGAGTTCCTCTGAATTTCTAGCGACATAAATTTGTGTGCAACAGACCTACTTGGTGTCTGGTGACATTTACAGTGCAGATTTGGTTCTCCTGTGAGGCTGACGAGTCACTGGCACTGAACAATTTTGCCATAGCCACCTCTTCCAGCATCATAGTCCTGCCGATACTCATCTCGGACCTTATGAAGGAGGGGAAAAGGGGAGTCCAGGAAAGACAAAGAAAAACAATTTCTCAAAAACTCTTACATTATCAGAATATAGTCACACTGAGCTCACAAAATGTAAGTGCCCACTCAGAGTTGACTGACAAAACTGAAGGCGAAGCGCATCATGCAGAAGCCCAGAACAACATAAACCAACTTCCTTTTCAACAGCATCCCAGGGAATCCTCAATCCAGGCAGTCCAAGCAAGGATGGCTGGTCTCGTGCTCCAGCAGTAAAAGCCACTGCCACCAGCTCCATTTTGGGTAGAACAACTGCTGTCCTGTGTGATCTCGACAGCCTTATATTTTCAGGGCTTACTTACAAGCATTATCTCCCCAGGCAGCCAAGAGTTGTTTCTGCAAGTACTTTTAGTGAAATACATGAAAAAGTTATCTGTACTTAGTAGCTAACACTGCCATTGACCGTATGTCTTAAAGACCAAGGCACAGCGTTATCTTAAACAATGACTCCTAAGTTGCTGTTTCCGAAATTGTTCCAAGTGTGTTCATTCAAAACCAAGAAATTTGGCAGAGTCACCTTAAAAACCCAGGCTGAACAACAACCTACCTGCCCCCCTGATCTTCCACGGCCGTACTGCCTACCCTCCTTAAATCCTGCATCCCAGTCTGTCCTTATGATCCTGTCATCAAGTCTGGTTCCATTGATGTATCGCATTGCATTTTCAGCATCTCCTCTTGCGTAATACCTTAGGAATGGGTTAAGGAAAAAAATGGACTTCGGTTTTCAACACATGGAAAAAAACCCAATATCAAATTGGGTACAAAACCAAGCCTTTGCTTGTAACAGGTTCCTGCTCAGTTACTTTCAGAAGCAACAGCTTTTAAGAAGCTATATGAGCTGAGAAAACTGTTAGTGAAAGAGGGCAATGTGCTGGAATTCAAGCACTAAAAATGCATATATTGGATTAAGTCTGCCAAACACGCTCACCCTTAACAGCACAAAGCACTATTGCTAAAAAGTGAGAAGCCCCAGTGAGGCTCCATTCATGCTGCAACCTTTCACCATTCTAGTGAGTTCACTAGAACCAGTTACAGAATGATCTTCAGAGACTCACATGTAAAAGACTCAAATGATCTTCACAGACTACACAACAGGCATGTAAGATACCAATACTAACTTTACATCTATGTTCGTACGAAAAGAAACACCTTTTTATTTGGGCATGGAAGATACGAACTTAATGCAGAGGTCAACTACCCAAAAAATGTCTGGGTTAAAGTCTCACAGCGAAAGCAATCTGTTACCCCTGCTCGATATGCCGTCTATGTTCCACTCACAGAATCACGGATGGAAAAGACCTCATTGAGTCTAACCGTGAACCCAGCACAGCTCTCTCACGCCTGCGTCCCCCACAGACGCTTTAGCAAACGATTACTTTTATCCTGGGAGAACTCTGCCCTGACTCAGAGCCTGCAGTGCATTACAGTTCACCCGCGCCCTGACCGCTCCTGCCGGCCCGCACAAGGATACTCCACGAAGCAGAAGCCGCAGGCGGTTTTCTTCACTTTGTCCAGCCCCATGATGACCTTCTTGATGTCGCCGCTCTTGCCAAAGAGCTCGTGGATCTGCTCCTCGGTGGTGTAGAAGGACAGGTTTCCCACGTACAGCGTGCAACTCTTCCTCAGCAGCCGCTCCTGGTCGTAGCGCGTCCCCTGGGCCGCAAGGACACCGCGTTACCCCCCGGCACAGCCCGGCCCGAGCGGGACGGACCGCGCGGCACCCACCCCCGGCCAAGGCTCACCCGGAAGTGCTGGTCGCGGTACTGGCTGAGCTCGGCGTACGAGTCGCTGCGGAGGATGCTCAGCGTCCCGCCGGAGCTCATGGCGGCGCTGTCCAGCCCGGCACAGTCCGGCCCGGCCCGGCCCGGCACAGCCTGGTCTGTCCCGGCCCAGGACGGACCGAGGGCGCACCAAGCCCTCCCAGTGCTGCCCGTCCCGGCCGCCCCTCAGCGCCTTCCCGCCCCAAGCGCACGCGCCTCGCGCGCAGCCAATGGCGTGGCGGTCAGCACGAGGGGGGGGGGGGGCAGCTCTCGCGAGAACGGCGGAGGACCCCACGCGTTGAGGGAGCGGCCGGCGCGGCGGATCTCGCGAGAGCGGTGGCCATGTCGTTGCGGCGCGCGCTGCTGCTGCTGCTGTCGAGCCCGCGGCTCGTGGAGCGGCTCTCGGAGTCGCGACCCATCCGCGCCGCCGCCCGCGCCACCGCCGCCGCCATCACCCGCGGCCAGCAGCACCTGGGCCCGCGCCTGTTCCGCCTGCGCGACACCTTCCTCGGGGAGCTCAAGGACGGCGCCCGCCAGCGGGGGTGGCCGTGGCCGCGCGGGCCGGGCCGCGGCGGCCGCCCCCCCGGGACAGCGCCCTGAGCAACGCGCCGAGTGGGGAGAGGCGGCACCGCCGGTGAGGGGACGGGAGCGACAGCACCAGGACTCGGAGCGCGCTGGAGCCGGCGGGTGATGGACCCCGGTGGCAACTCCGGACACCCGCGGACCCCCGGGCGGCGGACGGCGAGCTGCGGAGCCGACGGTGCGTCCTCCATCGCATGGACATATGAAACTATTGCTGCTCATCGGTGTGATGGATTTTCATTTCAAAGCCGTTTTACGTGTTCCACAGTTCTCAGGAACAAGCAGACTCTCACTAAACATCATCCAGAACGCTGTCACGATTGTCACTTTTAAGTGCTTCATAAGAAACTTGAAATAAAACCACGATTCTCATGGGAGTGGCTGTAACAATGTCTGTCTATACAGCAATAATACTCTACATGTGTTACAATTTTGATACAAAAAAGGCTTTTAAGTGTCGATGATGATGGATAGAATAATGCCCATCTTACCTAAAAGCACACCTCAAGTCTGTGGTAGCAAGAACGGTTTACAGGGAAAAAATGACCAATAGAGCCATCCTTAATATAGAAAAGGATGCACCCATCATATGTGATGCACCGGTCTGGTTTGCTTCAGATGCTGTATATGACAACATCTGTGAGACTAAAGCAGTTAACCTTCCTCCAGAGCATGGTCCAGCTGACTTGAGGCTCAGTTAACTGTGGAGGATCATTTCCATTCCTTGTATCACCCGAGGTGACAAGGACCTTGTACATTACCTGAGATACAGTTTCCAGTATTGCTGGTAAAATTAAACCTCCCACCAACAAAGACTCAGGTGTGCGTGGATGTAAATTACAAAGGCCTGGGTGGTGAGACAAAAGCAGTGTATTGTCAGTCTGAGTTAGAACTTGTAGTCCAGGTTCTCTTCCGGCTCAGTCGCAGGTTACCTGTGCAGCTGTGGAGCAGTCACTGTGCCACGGAAATGGTGCTCCATTCCATCCCTGAAGAGTTTCAAGATCTACCCCACTCAGATTGCCAGAGTTCATAAGTTCTGTGGAAGTAATTTTGAAGATTAAGCTGTTTAAGCAAGCTGAAAACAGCAAGTACCAGCTGTGGCACGTGGCTGTTCTCCCAGAGAGCAAAAAGGAAATTACCTTGGAAAACACATTTTGCGTCACTATGCTTTCACAACCACTTCCATTACTTTGTGAGCCATCAGTACAAACATACATGCACTCCCTCTCCCCCTGCCTCCCCCCAGACACCCACCTTTAATTACAGGCATGTCAGCAATGAAGAGTGATGGATGTGGATGAACGTACAGGGGAAACAACACACAATGCTTTATAAGAGAGCAAGAGCTATGTTCCCTAAAAATCTAGGTCATACCTATAGTTTGGAAAATACAGGCAAACCCTTCACACATGCATTTTTCCTAGCATCCCTTTAGAGCCTGGCATCAACCTATATTATCCTCATCTCTATTGAAAACCTGGCTCATAAGACCTTATGTAAAGCTGTGTGGGTGCAGAACTGCCAAAGGCATTACCACCTTTGTGAGCAGAAATAATTCAAGTGTCAGATTCGTTCCACAAAGAGCGGCTTGACCTACAATGCATGTGCCAAATTAGTATCTCCCTCCATGTGAAGATGTTTTGGATCCAGAAGTTCACATGGGCAAAACCAAAGATTGTTAGTTGTGCTGTGCTATTATGTGCACACATCGTTCTCAGCTGAAGCCCAGTTATTTGCATCCCAGTTGAAAATGAGACTGCTCTCCCGTGGAGAGCCAGGATGTGACCTGTCATTCCCACTAAGCTGATTTAACGGGGAGCAGTTAAGCAAGGGGAGGGGGTGCAGGGGATGAGGCTCCTCCCTCGGGTCCTCCCGCGCTCCCCGGCAGCAGAACGGGTGGAGCTCCGACCCTGCCGTGAGCCTGTTCAGAGATCCATCTGCTCAAACGGCACAAAGGATCAAATCCCTCCGAGTTACCCGCTTTCTGTCTGCGCAGCTCCTCCATCCAGCTCCCCGCAGGGCCCGCCGTGCGTTCTGCCGGAGTCACAGTCGCGACAGAACAGCGACAGCTGCGAGAACGGCGCCGGGAATGTGCAAAGGCAGGAGCGCCCCGGCTGCAGCGGCGGAACACCGAGAGGCTTCGATGCCATCACAGAAGAGCCTCCTCGAGCTCTGGGGGCAGTGCGTGTGGAACACGTCCACGAGGATGGAACTGTGGCAAGGAAGGTTAAACAGGCAAAGCTTGGATTTTAGGAT
Source organism: Pipra filicauda (assembly GCF_003945595.2). Classification (NCBI taxonomy): domain Eukaryota; kingdom Metazoa; phylum Chordata; class Aves; order Passeriformes; family Pipridae; genus Pipra; species Pipra filicauda. Next base: position 345,607 of record NW_024104317.1, read on the forward strand.
TTAGCACAAGTACTTAGGCTGAAGCATCTTCCACGTTCTAAATCAGATTCTCTCAGATCAGTGCTGGGGATTTTTCAAGGCAGAACCACCCAAGACAGGGTTACAGTGCTGGTGCCTGTACTGTGACTGCAGTCTGGTCTAATGAATTTTTAAGTACATAAAATAAAATCTTATTTAATCAGACCAGCTTTTGTCTAGCCCTGCAACCTCTCTCCAACAGCTGATTTAACGCCTATAATCAGTAAACACCCCACAGTCCACAAACCCTGTCAGAGATTATAGAAACTTCCAAAAATAAATCTCACATGGAAACTGCTAAGCTTGAATCACAGTTTTGGTGGGCTCTGATTTCATCCTCTCTCATCAGGAAAAATTACAGAAGTTCATATGAAACACTACAGGGCTGAATAACTCAAATTCTAAGCAGATTCTATCCAGAACTGGCTATACCGGTGAGCATAAGAACATGACAAATAAAGAGACTCGGGAGAGCTCCCAGTGCCACTACTTGTGATGAAGGTGGGCCTGTGAAGAGGAAGGTCTCACAGCACCTTCAGACTGTGCCCAAAGGATGTGAAAACCTAAAACATCGTTCTCCTAAAATCTAAAGGCTGTGCTGATCTCTGTCTAGTTGAAGGATGTATAGTCCTAACTGACTTCTCCAATTTCCACTGGATAGGATGGACATTTGTGGTGGGTCTTCCATTGATAAGTGTGGAAATATCACAGTTTCGTTCTTGAATGAGACACCACATTTTGCAGTTGTGGCTCTGACTGTACCAGGGATTATGACAAAAATGTGACAGTCGCTGCAGGTAAAATTGCTTGCTTGCTGCTCTATTGTCTGGCAGAGGGTTTCTTCTCCAGACCCAGCCATATCGATGACTTGTACGTGCACGTCTGTCTTCTTGATATTAAGCAGAAACCTCGGAGGCATGTAGGTGTGAGCAAAGAGTAGAGTATAGTGGCTTGGATGGTTTGAGGGTGCTGGAGAATGTATGAGCTGCTCCAAGTGAAACAAACAGGGTATCAGCCCTCCCTGGTGTAGGCACCCGAACAGGAATGCCCCGAGAAGATTGAAAATAACGATGAGGTGTTTCCATTTCACAGCTCTGTCCTGTGACGCGCTGAACAGGACCAATGGCAAGATGAGAGGAATGAGGAACCGAGGCTCCTGGTGACTGAATAGGGAGAGAAATGCCAAAGGAACAAAATAAAACAGCAGTAATGTTGGATTGCCCTCAGAATGCACCAATAGCCCAGGCAGCCCATGGTAACACGATTTGACCCGTATGAATTGCTGGACATACTTCTTTAACATTTTAAAACCAGCAACAGTGGCCAGAACATGTAAGATCCCAAAGAGCATTATTCCATTGACTGTAAAATGTGTAACTCGTGGGTGACTTCCATGCAGTGCAAGATTATGAGGATTAAGATTATAACTGAGAAAATTGAAGGGGGTTACTACCATTTTCTTATGTAATTGAACTATTACATCAAATAGGCTGCCCTTGTTAATGCTTAAAAGGTTATCTAAGCTCACAGAGGTAAAATAAAAGGTGTCAGCTGTTATGAAAACAATGGCAGTAAAACATGCACATAGTATGAGCTTCAAAAAGTGGTTTATGACACTTTTAATGCTCCTCTGAGAATCAACAATTAAACCTGCCCAGTAAAGCAGGGGCATTAGAGCAAATGCCAGAAAGGTTGGCCTGTTGAAAAACCCAGCAGTTGTTATAACACCTATGAGAGGACTGCTTGTAGGATCCACTGAGCTGCCATTGGACTTTCTTGAGGAAACCAGTACCATGAGAAGAGCAAAGAGAAGTCCTTCAAGCGTGTTGGTAAATGTTCTCGTATAAAACACCAGAGTGACATATGATCCAGCAAGAAGTACCAGCGCTTTCCACAGATCTGCTTCCCAGAAAGGGGCTAATCGATAAACGCTATAGTCGAGTATGAAAGAAAAGATTGTAAAGAGAAGGCGAGGTGATACAAGGAGAGTGTAGCTGTTGATGCAACTTGAACATATGTCCAGCTGCTGCAAAGACTTGATTGCCCAGTAGGTAACTCCTGATGTCATTAATGGGAAAACAACTGTTCTGCAAGGAAAGCTCGAAAGGAACTCCCAAGGATAAAAGACCTGTAGATTTAAAATATCTCCTATAAAGGAAGAGAAAAAGAAAAATACATATAATACATAATACATTTTATTCAGTAATTCAGCAGTAGGGATACTATTTGCTGTCAGAGGTATCACAATGCAGAGCAGCTCCCAGACTTTTGAGACCTTGGTGTCAACCTTGACGGTTTTAGGAGTGTACCGTTCGTTTTCACAGAGAATCAGGAAAAAGCAGCTCGTCGGGGTGATGCGGTTGCAGGCGCCACTCGGTGTGGACAGCACAGAGCAGGAACCCACCGCCCACCCAGCCCTGCGGACCCGCTCCTGCCCGGCTTGCGGGAAGCGCCGTGTGACAGAGCGGGACAACGAGCCGGCGGCTCCGGGGATCCCTCGGGAACACCCGCCCGTGCCCGGGGCTCCGCATCCCCCGCATCCGCGGGGCTGTGCGAGGCAGCGCGCCCGGGGGTCCCCCCGCGTTATCCGCGCCCCTTACCTGCCATGACCTCGGGCGCCTGGAAGAACTCGTCGGGGTGCAGGTACCCGCTCTGCGGCAGGAGGCACCAGCCCGCCCTCAGCGCCGCCAGCAGCGCCCACAGCGCCCGCGCGCCCATGGCGGCCCCGCGCCGCCACCGCGCCGCCAGGGGGCGCCCGCCCGCCGGCACGGCCGCCGCAGCGGGAGCCCCGCGCGCATGCGCAGCGATCCCCCATCAGCCGCCCCGCCGGCTGAAATCCAGGGAATCCAGGGGTGGATTGGGCTGGAAAAGAATCACACCCTCCACAGAATGTGCTGAGTTGAAAGGGACCCACAAGGATCATCGAGTCCAACTCTTAAATGAGTTGAACTCTTAAGGGAATAGCCCATATGGGGATCAAAGCCCCAAGCTCGGTGGTGTCAGCACCACGCTGTGGCCAACTAAGCCATCTCGGGGCCACCTTGGAGACCCCTCGAATCCAACCTGTGACCAAACACCACCATGTCAACGAGACCATGGCACTAAGTGCCTCATCCAGTCTTTCCTTAAACACTTCCAGGGATGGTGACTCCACCACCTCCCTAAGCAGTCCATTCCAATGTCTAATCACTCTTTCAGTGAAGAAATTCTGACTGATGTCCAACCTAAACCTCCCCTGGCACAGCTTGAGGCCATGTCCCCTTGTCCTATTGCTTGTTACCTCGGAGAAGAGGCTGACCCTCACCTGGCTACAACCTCCTTTCAGGCAGTTGAAGAGAGTGACAAGGTCACCTCGAGCCTCCTTTTCTCCAGGCTGAACACCCCCAGCTCCCCCAGCCACTGCTCATCAGACTTGTGCTCCAGCTCCTTCCCCAGCTCTGTTGCTCTTCTCTGGACACACTCCAGCATCCCAGTGTCCTTCCTAAATTGAGGGGCCCACAACTGGACACAGTACTTGAGTACTGTGGCCTCACCAGTGCGTAGTAGAGAGTACAGAGGGAATATAATCACTTCCCTGGTCCTGCTGGCCACATTATCCCTGATACAGGCCAGGATGCCATTGGCATTCTTGCCCACCTGGGCACACTGCTGGCTGCTGTTCAGCCGGCTATTTCATAACTGACCAAAAGCCCAGAGAGAAGGAACACAGCAGTGACAGCAGCTGGAGGCAGCTGGCCAGTAATTGTGGGTCTGGGCAGCGGGCACCATGTCACAAATCCCTGCCACAGACACGCTCATCCCATCTGGCACAGCTGGGGACTGGGCTGGGTCTCTCCTCCTCCAGCTCTGGTAACCTGGGAGCAATAGAATGGTGGGCAGCAAAGGGGAAACACAAATGTTCATATCCCAGAAAAGCAGTAGTTTAGCTATCAGGCTGCAGTTTGGTTAAAGTGTAATTACTTCTCATATTTATTTGTTATTTTCACTTATTTACATGATTATTATCTGTTTTTACACTGAATGTCTGTTCATCCCAGGATCATGAGGCAGGTAGGAAGACAGTGCCTGCCAGCAGCACAGCAACATTCATGGTTAGTGCAGCTATGGATAAAAATAAAATCCACATTCTACAGCCAGTAGAAACAGAAATGGTTACTCAGAAGTGAAGTACTTTTGTTTCACCTACAGCAAATACAAGTTTCATGCACGGGCACTCAGGAGAGCCCTGTGTGGAAGGAGGAGAACCAGAAGGTTCTTGATGGAGACTGCATCAGATTAAAGATCACAGGATATCTTGTGAGTACTGGGTGTGGTAAAGTCAACAAGCTCAGTGGATGCTCACATATGGATTTGTCCTTTTCTCTGTCAACAGGTAGTCCCCTCCAAGTCTCTCTGGGCTTCTTTTTTGTCCAGTGTCTTTGGAAATTTCCCCTACTTCCTTCTACTGGAGGGTGGAAGACTTTGTCCACAGCTGTTCAGCTGTTTTCTAAACTGGTCTCTGTCCACAGCCTGTCCATCCTCTGTGCACTTGCCTCTATGGCAGCAGAGCTCGGGAGGAACTGGGTAGGATGGGTTAAGCAGGGATGTGCAGTCTGAACTTAACCAGCCAGGAAGCCAGAGAGGATTCACTAGACAAGGTTTTTGATACTGCCTTCCAACATGCAGAAATTCTTCTACAGGTCAGAAAACCAGTATCCATCTAACAATACTTGGAAATCCTGAATGGTTCAACATCAGCAACGATGGCAGAGATGCTCCAGGTTTGGACTGATCTTGTAAACCATGTTGATACTGTATTGCTGGCTTCTGCCACAAATTCCACTCCATCCACACAGACGGGGCAGCTTCCAGCCCCATCCCACTCTCCTGATGAGCAGGTGCTGTTGGCACTTGCCCTGCAAGAGGCAGGAAGAGGCATTCAAATGTTAGCACAGCACATTATCCAAACAGCTTTTCTGAGGAGAAGGTGGTCGGGCAGAGGTGGCCTGGAAGTTGCCATTTGAACCGTCCTAGTCCAAGCCTTGTATGTGACACAAAACAAGAAGGGGAATGACTGCAGCCACAAAGGAGTACTGTGTTATCTTATTGCCTGCCCCAGAGCACTGTGGTGTTTGCATCCCTTCGAGGGACTCAACATATTCACTCCCCAGCCATTCTGTGTATGTTCTCTTCTCTTGTAATGGCACAATCTCAACAGCTGAATCCTTAAAGATCAAGTTTTTTCCTTGAAAAGTTGAAGAATCAAACATTTTGAATCCATTTCCATTGCTGCTATTTCCAAAGTAGACCTGAAAATAATGGAGAGGTTTCAGTATTTTGCAAGATAAAGTGCCACATTCCTCCTGTTCAACATGAAAGACAGTAGGAACTGTTTTGTAGATGAAAAATTCATACACAATTGCAGAATCTCTTACGCGTTTGCTTTTAGACGCTCCAGTAGATCAGAAACAGAATTCTGCCACAGGCAATTACAAGAACAGCATTTGTGATTATGGTTTTTTAGTTACTATCTGGAAAGAGCTGTAGTTTTTAAAAAAATTCTTCTGCCTAAATGTTGTTCTGTAATGTAGAGTTTGTCTGCCCAGGAGTTACAGAAATGACTGAATCCTAGCATGGAGATACTCAGTATTGCTTTTGAACAAGTTAACTTCAGTATGGAGAGGAACCTCTCTGAAGCAGCCAGGCAGATGGTTCACCCTGCACAGGCTGCAGCATAAATATATCCAGCAGTGTTCTGTTGCACTCCTAGGAAAATTCCAGAATGGAAAAGCGTTAGCATGTACTCTATTCCCTGTAGACCTCAAAGTCATGCAGAAACATGGAAAAGTCATGGGAAAACACCTTAAGCTCCAGGAAAATTACTACTGCAACCAGTGGCTGGGCAAAAAGTTGAAATCCCTTGTGCACCAGGGTGGTTTTACCGGGAGAATGACATGGGTTGTATTTTACCTTCTCTGTCACACTCCCAACAACAGGGCTCTGCACGGTCCCATGATATGGCAGAATGGTCCTGTTGTCTTTATCTTTGAACTGTGTTAAACCATATAAGACTCCCCCCCTAAAATAAATGGATTATTAATACCTGGGCTTTGTCCAGTAGTCCATACAGAGCAAAAACGTTGATATCTGGGTGAACCATAATGGCTTGAGCTGGCACCTGAGCCAGGTGACAGTCAGCAAACTGAGTGACTTCAGCACGGGCACCATTTGGACACAGTAACTGGAAATCACTGGACTTTAAGTTTTGGGCCCAACTCTCAGTGTTATTACCTGAAAAAAAGAAGCCGGTCATTGTCACTCATTGAATGCTTTAGAGCAAGAGAAAATAATGAATTATAATAAAAAGCTGTGTAAAAGTAAGTACCATCTGTGTTCTCAAACACTGTCGAGTGCTTCACAAAGGCCACATCCCCAGAGTCCTCTGCCAGGCACCTAAAGGAAGTCAAAGATATAAATTCAATTCAAAGCATCTTTATGTGAACCACATTTTTTATAAAACTCATAGGTTTAGAATACAATTTTTCTTACATACATTCCTGCAAAAAAATGTACTGGACCCAAAGGTAATAAGAAAAAACAGAGAAATTAGGCATCTTGAAAGGAGGGAAAAGCAACATCTTTGCAAAGCATTAAAAAAATATTCTCAATCAAGAATTTTAAGAGAGGAATACAGTAGAAAAATAGTATTAAAACCAGTGTGAGATACAACAGAAAAGGCCAGTATTAGATGAGCAAAGAAATAGAAGACCTATTATGTGATAGTGCAGCATTTACAGTCCTGTACATTAGAGATCTCCAGTTAATCTAACTGCAGTTGCTAAGGGCACTGTTCCAGAGCTAAGTTCAGTTTCCTCCAATTTTCTGAAGGAGGAGCAGCCCAACATGCCAAGGGCACCCTAAAAGTCACCTCCTCTCCTATGAGTGTGATATCCCATTACAGAGAGTGCCAGGGCAGAGGTGTAGAACACACACCTTTACCAGCATGTTACCCTGTGGTGTTCTCTAGTGCACAGTGCAACAGGCACCACAGGCTGTTCAGAGATTTTTGTGTTAAGCCTGAAATATGAAGTCAACAGACAGGAGAAATGCACAGTAATTGCTCTACTCAGTAAGAAATACATAAATAACATCGACCTCAAAACAGTGAGCTGGGTGAACTAGCAAAAAGGATCTATCTTCCCAGGTATTTTGGGCAGTGTGTGGTTGCAGATGATCTGTGGGTAACAGTTCAATGGTGGTTCCTTGCAGTTTATTCTACAAATGTTTTCCAGAAGCACTTTTTAAAACAAGATAATTAAACCCACCAATCAAATAATGTAAAGCTGTAACTGTGCATGGCTTATGCAGTACAAAATGTGAGGGAAAGGTATCACTGCTAACAGTTACCAAAAATACATATATTTCAATTGCACCTGGTTTAACATCAGCAGTTATAATCAAAGGTCTTATCGCCCTGTGGCTGACACTGTCATGCAGAGAATGAGAACTCAGCAGGTGCTGTTCAGTGCATTTCCCCATCAGAAAAAGCTGTTCCTGACAGATTTTTCACTACTCTGCACAGTTTAATTTGCCCAAGGCAATGGGATATACACAAACTGAATGCCTTCTCATACTTTTAGTCTAGTTAGTCTGAAGACAGCCAGAGCTGAAGAAAATCTGGAGGTGAATTCTAAGCTCATCTCAATTACCTCCATAACTCAGTCTTCTTTCAGAGAGGATCACCTAAGTGTCAGAGCCAAACCCACCCCTATCTTGTAGAAGACTGTTATCCTCCATTTTTGCACCCAAATCCTAACCTTTTAAACACCTAAAACTTTGCACATCACTCAATGAACTAAACATCTTCTCTATTAAAACCAAAAAGTGATTTCCGTATAAAGTTTGACTGTATGGGCACTATTATCAAAGGCACAGGCTTAGAATATGAACAAGGCTCATACAGCCTGTAATGGCATTTGTTGCTCATTTATCTGCTGACTGGGAGCTGGCTCTGTTATTCCACGAGGTAAGCAGAGGATCTGGAGTTTGCCTGCAAGGCATGTACCACAGCACAGCAGCTGGACACAACTAAATAGGTTTGCAAAAAGTAGTTATCTAAGCCTAGAAGTTCACTATTTACTAGGCAGCTGCTGTTGAAATCTCCTCTCTGAAGGAAAAAGATGGCTTTCTGCCAGCTGTTACATGCACCATTACCTTCAGAGGTGAAGGTCAGGAAAAGGAAGTGCTTGTTCCATATCCAAGAGTTTCACAGTCCTTGAGTATGGCCCCATACGTACATGTATACAGTAACACAATGTATTTATTACATTTTGTTCCACTATTTATTCCACTATTTTCCTCCTGTATTTTTAACATATTTTGTTTTGAAGAGGATTTGGCAATTGAACATTGGCCATAGCTGTTTGTGCTGTCCAGAAATCTACTTTCAAATACAGCCACCAATGAATCAGTAGTGAACACTCACTCCTGGGTCCCTGCCACTAGCCTGTCACTCTCTGCATGGACGTACAGCAGCCAGATCTTGGCTACTGTGTGCCTGCTTCCCTGCTGGAGTTCTCTATGGATGACCTGCCCATTCAGAGTTGCAGATTGTCTGCACTAGATTAAAGCAAAACTGGAGACTGATGACAATCTCTTTGGTTCTCACTGGGTGGGTGCTGTGTACACAGACAGATGGGTAGGGCTGTTAGTGTGGTTGTCTGCAGACCAGGAAGGTGGCAAAAGGCTTGGACGTGATCTAGTGACCTGTATTGGGGAAGACATCTGGGGACACATGTCCCACCTCATTTACAGCACATGCTGTAGCCACTGTTTGCTCACTGGGATGGAAACTAGGTCCTCCTTGCATTTTGACAAACTGACAAATAACAACCACATGTATGAGTTACCTGAAGGCTCCACTGTAGCTGTAATAACGTTCTCGGCTACTTGCACTGCATTTATTGTTTCCACTCTCGTCCCCAATACAGAGTTGACAGAGTTTTGATGGGTAATTGTCCTGCTCAGCTGAAGGCACACAGCTGGCAGAGAAAAACTCACTCACAGCTGGGGAAAGACAAACCAACACAAGTAGCGAAAAGTGTGGACTCTTCACAAAAACAAGCAGTTATACCATCATGAAGTTATAACCAATGCAGGTTTCAGTAGAACACTAGAAACAGGAGTTACAGCTGCCTTACTGGAATTCACAAACTAGAACTTCTAAGATATTTTCAAAGCACTGTTTAGCTGACTAGGTAATGAAACCAAAGAGCTTCCCAGGAGATAGGAAATAGGCAAGCAAAATTAGAACCTGGAGTTCTATGGTAACAGATCCCTTTCTTGTTGAACTACCTAATGCACTTTGAAAATAACATAATAAAATTCCAGACAGAGATGAAGAGATACATCATTTACTGCAATGATATCCCAGAGCTGGAATTACTTTCTAGAGGGGAGTCATCTCTATTTTCTATGACTATTATTGATATCTGATTTGGGTCAATTTCCTCAAGCAAAAACCAAGGCAGTCAGGTGTGAAAGCAGGATTTTCAAGACAACATAATAAGCTGATTGAATACGAAAAGCAATGGACTCTTCAAATGCATTTCTGAAAGCTGGAATAAACTTCACCATTTTGATACACTGAGGCCAGGACTGCCATTGAGATGGGTCTGGTCATGCTGGAGAAACAGGCTGACGGGAACCTCAAAGTTCAACAAAGGCAAATGCAGAATCCTGCTTTTAGGATGGGGTAAGAACATGGAAGGCTGGCAGGCTGAAGAACAGCTCTGTATAAAAAAGGTATCTGGGGATCCTGGTGGACAACAGGTTGATCAAGAGTCATCAGCATGGTTTTGTGCCTATGAAAGCTCATGGCATTCTGGGGTATGTTAATGGAGCAGTCAGGGAGCAGTGGTTCTCCTCTGACATCTGTGCCACGTTCTGAGCTCCCAGTGCTAGAAAGACATGGACATTCCAGAGCAAATACAGTAGGAGAGTGGGATGCCCAGAGGCTGAAGCACAACTTGCACTTACCAGGCTGAGAAGTGGGTTTGGTCAGCCTGGAGATAAGACAACTAACACTGTATTGCTGTCTTCATTCACATAGCAGGTTTCTCAGGAAGACAAAGACAGATCCTTCTCAGGGATGCAGAGCAAAAGGATGAGAAGTAACAGAACCAAAGTGACAGGAAGGAAATTCTGATTAGGTACAAGAAAAAAACTCTTTATACCAAGGATGGTCAAATACTGGGACAGTGTCCAGAGATGATGTATATAATCTCTATCCTAGGAGTTACTCAGAACCTCCCTAGACACAGCACTGAGCAATCTGGACTATCAGATCTACTTTGAGCAGTTGGTTGGACTAGGGATGACCTCCAAAGGTCCTGTCCAACCTGAATTAACCACTGATTTTTTGATAAAGGAAAGGAATACTTTTGTGTTAGATGTAACATTCTCAGTTAGACCCCCCCACTAGTCCACTCTGGTGGCAAACTTAAAATTTCAAATCGTTATATTAAAAACACAATACCCCTTCACAAACAAATATGGTTAATACAGAGCTATAAAATATCGAACTTACTTGCCTAATTAAAGTTTATCATTAAACTATTACTGTATTTTTGATATGTAGTATTGTTGTCTTACCTTGAGGAATATTACAGTCTCTGGGCTTAATAATCCCCCTCTTAATTAGTATGCCAATGGGAATATTCCATCCAGCATTTCTCCCAAGTCCTGTGTGGCAGGATTTCTTCCCTTTCAGGTCACTGATGGTGAATGCATTGGACAGATTTCGTTTCACTAACACCACAGCATAGTATGCATTGCTGCTGTCATTAGCTTGGAGAAAAAAACCACAACACATTACAGCATCCCTTCAGCATTTCCACTGCTCAGTGATCATCTACAGATTCATTACTCTTATCAGGTGCCAACTTAATTGAACCAACATTCAGCTAGTCAGGAAGTATGGATGCACATGGAATTACTCTTCACTTCTACTACCTCACACTGCTGCATTCATCTATAGCCTGTAAGCTGGCACTGCTGCACCTGAGCTGAATAAACTAGAGACAGACAGGAAAGTGTTCTTGTTAATGCTAGCTCTTACAAATACATCCCTCTGAAAAACAACATTTGGGTCATTAGTCACTTAGCAAATCTGCTTTAAGAAGTTATTTTTATGTGAAAACCTCAAACCTGTATTAAAACATCAATGAGTTTTGCATAATATTGAAACTCTACCTTAAGTGACATCATGGACACAAGGCCACTTTTCATTGGTGACTCTGAAGCAGCCATATTGACAGGAAGAATTTGCTTTTAACTAGAATCTACTGTGTAACTTCTGTATTTTTGTTTCTGTTAAAAATATTTCGACTTTGTGAATACTACTTTTTTCCATTGTAAATATTTTTTTGCAGAATTGAAAAGACAAATAAAGAACTCCAAAATTCAAAACTGTCAAAGACTCAACCTGGTCCTGTAGCAGGACAGATAAAAGTTGACTCACTGTAGAAGTGTCATCTCATACTTATTTCCTCATCTATCCATGCTGTGGGGGTAATAATTCTCATGTATTTGAAAACAGCATTCCCAGCAGGGCTAGGGACAAAGGCCTGTGCTTTTAGAGCTGTTTTCAAACAACCTGGAAAAATAAGGTCTATATTTATGTTTCCCGACCTTCTTACCAGAGTAACTTTCTCCAGCAGCTGGTACAAGGCCATATGTCTTCCCAGCTGTGTAAATATCAGCTCCACCCAGAACTACGGCATCACTTTCCTTTTTCTGAAAAATATAAGAAAATGTAGGATTTCTGTGAAAAAACAGAAGATACTTTCCCCACTACAACAATGACACCTTGAGCATCACACCTGTTGGACCTTGAAGGGCAAGGCTTACAGCAAAATAGCAATACACTGCTAAAGAAAACTTCCAAAATGTGCACGAAGCATCATCAGTGAAACAATGACAGGAGATTTCACACATACAGGCTTCAGTTAGACAGGCAACAGTGCCCTCATCACAGCTGAAGATCATCAGGGTTCAGGCCCATCCATACCACCTGAGCTACCTCCTTAAAATCCAGTGTTCCTACTGGTCACACAGGTATCTCTAACCCAGCAGGGAGCAGTTTCTGTTCATTTGGTTTATTGCACAAGGATTAGAGCAGCCTACCTGGATCATCTCCATGCACTCTTCCTTTGTCTTGGCTGAAATACACTGAATTTCTGGTTTCAAATTCTTTTTCCTAAAGGCAACAGCCATTTCACCACACTTCCAAATCTCCTCAGTGGATACAACACACCAATTCAGGCTTTCTGGCAAGGCTGCACAAAATTAAAAAGCAAATAATACATTCACTTTCTTTTCAATAGACAAGGAGGGATTCACGCTGCCCCCTGTTACACATTCCACACATGTTATGGAAAATGTTTGCTTCTGTGTTGCTCCCCATCCCTCCAGCTCAGACTTCCACCTGATCAGGAACCAGGGCACTCCAGATTAGCAGTTATGTTCACACTGCAAACCCATCCATAGCAAAGGAACAACAACTTCTACAATTGCTGACCATTAAGCACAGCCATAATGTGTTAGTTGAGTGCATCAAAAAGTCTCCCTGAACACAGACTTCCTCACACCCGACAGTCACGGAGCAGCGCCCACAAGACACAAGTCTGCAAGGTGAGGGGCTTTGCCACAGCACAGAGCGTGTCTGGAGGCTCAGTTGGCAGGATTATTAAACTTCTTAAGGCAGAGATTCTTACAACCTGTCTTTTTGACTTTCCCAGAAGGCATATCAAGTAATTTCTACTTTCTTCTGATAGTAGGAAAGACCATAATGCTTCAGTAAAGAGCAACTGAGGATTTCCTTCAGCTTCTGGAGGAAATCCATTCATACATTTTTATAGACTACCTGAGGATTTGTGCAGCAGTGCATTATTATTTCCCCTTGTCAGCAGGTAAGAAATTAAGTACCAAGTAACAGTAGCAGTTTACCAGATGAATGTCTCCATATACCAGAAAGGATAAAAAATGCCTGATCTTATAACACACAGAGCGTGCCAATTTGCACAGGAAAGTATTCTGCAATGTGATATTGTTTCTATCAAAAGGTGACCTTTCTGCAAGCTCAAAGATCAGACTGGCACCTTGCCATAACCCTCCAAGAGTGAGGAGAAAAACCAGAACGAACATGATCTCTGCTATCACCTATCTTTGTTCTTTGTTATAAGTAGGAATCTACAGACAACTTACTGTTGGGGTCGCAGCTCAGAGCTTGCATGGCATGAAGATACTCATCACCCAGCCATGCTTGATAATTCTGAGCTGTGATTGCAACGAGCTCTGTCGTGGAGTCTCGGAACAGAAGATTTTGGGCACCGTAGGCTGCAGAGTCAAACATCTGAAACTTGGCACCCACCCCATTAAATCTTTGCTGTAATGTTAAAGAAGAAAAAAGCACCTGTCAGACATCCCTCTGCCTGGGATCTATGACATCCCATACCCCTTCAAACCCCACAGAGCCGAAGGTGCCCAGATATCCTGTCTTCAGTTCACCAAGAGGGGTGGGAGAACCCTTCTAAAATGCAACACAGTGATGAAAAAACGGTGTCCTACTTGTCCCTGGTTTAGGAGCTGGAAGACAACTGTTCCATCTGTGTCAGGCCGCACAACCACGGCGCGAGCTGGGACTCGGGCCAGGTGGCAGGTTCTCCACTCTGACACTTCAGCTCTGCTGCCATCGCGACACAGGAGCTGGAAGTTCTGGGAGCGAAGCCGCTGGGCCCACAAGAAAGAACTTCTTCCTGAAATCAGAGAGGACATGCTTATGGAACAGACCTCAGGTGGGGCTGATGCTCCTGGCTCCAAGCCTTCTCTAAACATCACTCACACACGTGGAGCAGGACACGCACCTCCTGAGCATCTCTGAGCTATTCCTGATGGCACAACACACCCCGTGCACCTTTGGGGTCCTCTAGTTCTTTACGTCTGATGAGACAACAGACAGCTTAACACTTGTGAGACTGCACTGAGCTGTACTGGGGTCTGCAGCAGTATCAAGAGCATCCCTAAGTTTAGGATCATGGGCAACATTTTTCTGGTTTTTCTTTCCACTGGGTCAGACAGGTCCATGATATTAAAGCAATGATATGCTCAAGGTGGTTTTCACATAGTGCCAGATAGGGCAGGTAACCTGTTGTTTACTTTCTGCTACTCTGCTGAAATCCCTTGGTAGGCTGGAGCAATGTAACAGCCCAGGTCTATATAAAAATAATTTACTGCTGTTGAAATTCTCTTTCCAAAAGCAGCTTAAGATTCCACCTCTAACCTTTATTGAAAGTATCAAGAAAAAAAAAATCCCATGGATTCTGTCTCCTGGTGCACACCTCTGTGGGTACATGTTTTCCCTATCACAGCATTTATTTGCTGATTCCTCAATTCAAAATACATCAAACATTTGATATTATACTGTCATTACAGACGCTGTATTTCAGACCTTGCAGCCATTATTCAACAAGCTTCAGGATTACTCACCATCTGTATTTTCAGGCACTGTGCTGTGCTTCACAAAAGCAACCTCTCCAGAACCTTCAGCCAAACACCTAATAGATATAAATCCAAGCACAAAGATGCATTACAAAACCCAGCTCCTGTGCACTGGCCACTGCCGACAGCCCGAGGGCTCTGTGCTCCGTTCCATCAGACACAGACACTGACCTATTTCCTTGTGCTGAGAGTTTTGCTCAAGGCAGAGACTAGTGGCTGTTAGAGCATGAAGTAAACTATCATTGTCATTTGGTGAACATGGACAACATGTTCAGTGCTGCCTGGGACAAAAACCATGACCTTTTTTGTCCAGGACAGTTTCTCTGTCTAAGGCAGTCACACAATCCTTTGGGGAATGTGCAGGAAGGAGCAAGGAGCAAGTGTTTCTTGTAAGCAAATTCTGTCCTTGCTCAGTTAATGCTATTACTCAGGGACTGGGAGCTCCAACACAGCACACAGACAGAAAAGAGGAAAATAAGGGATTGGTGTGCAAAAATGGAGGCAGAGCAAGTCGATAATTCAGTGCCACTGAGGTGGGATGACTGAGATAACCAAGTAGGGCAACAGTTCAGCTCTCAGACTCCAAACACCATCAGGTTTTACTGGGAAAGATAAAGTCAGTAAAGTCTGATGAAACAAACACTCTGATTTTGTCAACAGCTGCTGGACAAAACAAACAGCAAATAGAGCTTTTCCTGCCCCATATATGTGCTAAATATCCATTTGGTTTTAATACTCAGGTATTAATACTTGAAATAGTGGGTTAAGAATTACTTTTGCTCAGTTAGGTTAAAAGCATGGTTGTCCTAACAAAACTGCAGATTTTCTAGCAAGATAAACTGGAAGCTCTATGGCTTCAATTTCCAGTCAGTGAAGCCTAGACTGGTGTCTATAGAGAGAGCACAGTGATAAAAAGATTGACAGAGACATAATTTTTACCTGAAAGCCCCACTGTAGTCATAGTATTGCTCTTGGGAATTTCGTTCGCATTTGTGCTCTCCAGCCGAATTCCCTATGCAGAGCTCACAAAGGGATTTGGGATAGTTGACACCATTTGCTCCAGGAACACAGCTTGCATTGAAATATTCACTTACAGCTAAAAGCGAAATTAGAATGAGACATTTTTTAGCCATGAAAAAACAAGATCCTACAATCTCATTTTAACACAGCACATCTCTGAAGAGATTTAGAAGGCATAAGTCATTTTTTTCTTAAAAGATGGTTTCCAAGTTTAAAAACCAAAAACCCTGCAGTCTTTGTCAGACCTACATTAGGTCTATTCCCTGGTGCAAGCATCATCGAAGCCAAGGAACAAAAAAGCAGCTGAACCACACGTTTCTGTTCACACACAGGGGCCCAAGACCACTCAGAAAGGTATTGCTGAAGAACAGATCTTTGCCCTGTAACTCTTACCTTTTGGAAGGTCACATCCCATTGCTGCCAGGCGCCCACTGTCAGTCAGATAACCCACTGGCACATCCCAGCCTGCAGTTCTGTTGATCCCTGTGTGACAGGAACGCACACCCTTCAGGCTGTTGATGGTTATGTTGGAGCTCTTCTTTACCACAGCCACAGCATAATAGGAAGTTCCAATCTCTGCAGCATAGGAAGAAAGAGAAGCAAGATAAGTAGCCTCACATCAGCATTACAGTGAGATACATTGATTTGTGGCCTCTTGTGGCTCCCCTGCCCACGGGCAAGTTACACTGTTAACATCCTTGGTGAGAACCTGCTGACTGTGAATCAATGTCCCCCATTATTTTTTCAGTGTGCGTTGTCTTAAAGTCCACAGGCAATCTGCTCTAACTTCGAAGGTCACCCTGTTTTTCCTTTCTGGAAGAAGTTTTCCATGATTCTAAATGTATTTTGATTGAATTGAAACCAATATAATTTATTCCCCAGTTGATCTTAATTTTGATACAGCAGAGCAAGCTGACATCCCTGGAGCACCAGAGCTCATTTCATTCTTTTTGTTTCACAGTTTGATATAACTCAAAGAGTCAAGAGTTGAGGGTCTGAAGTGACCATAAGGTCATTCAATCTGACTTAATCATTAAATTTCATTCACTTTTCTTTGATTTGAGGCTCATAATCTGAGTAATAGAGACAGCCAACCTCTGGATAATGAGGCCTATTTGGTTTTCAGAAGCCAAAGTACAGTTCCCTCACCCAAGTCATGATGTAGATGATCCAAGACCTCAAGTGCCCAACAAGCACTTCTGAGGATGCCTTTGACCATATGACACTTAGACCCAGCTACAGACCAAATCCAACTCCATCTCACAATAGAGTGGTGGGACACAACTGCCTGCAGACTGCTTCCAGAGTTTTTCCTTCCTTTGGTTCTCTTAAAGTGATGTGCAACATCATCCAGCTCTGAACTACACAACTAAGCTGATACTGAGCCCTTAGTCAAGATGACAAGTCACCACTGAATTATTGTCTCTGCCTTGAAAGGAACTCAAAGCTTAACGTCACCTAGACAAGGAGCAGAAACAGCACTTCCTTTCCTCCAGCAGGCAATCATACACACTACTAAAACCAAAATCTAATTATTCTAATTGTACGGGTTTGAGAGATAAACCTCAACAATTTATGCTTTGTAATTCAGTGATCTGAAAAGTATGGAACAGAGAAGACAGTAAGCAGTGAGACAGTAAAAAATAAATAAAACCCAACCCAACAAACCTATTCAGGAATAGCTACTCTGACCCAACTGTTTCAGGACAGACTTGGCCCCAGCCTGGCATCTCCTCTTTCCCCACACACTCTGTTACAGGCAGGAGCAACTAAGAAGGAACCTGACCACTATCTACTGTTTAGTCTTACAGGGGAGGACCCCAAATAAAATGGAAACAGTAAATTCTTGTGCATTTTAAGTCATCTAAAAGTTATTTAGTCAGAATATACCTTGGTCATATACTTCCCCAACCACTGGTTTCAGACCATTCTCCTTTCCAGCCTGGTAAATCGAGTGGCCGTCCAGTGTCACTGCATCTGCCAAATCATCCTGTGCAGACACAAGGGCAGAATATATGTTGAAACTCAATTATCAGTATTTATCAACAGCTAGAGTACACCTGAATTTAGAAGAGGAGGCCCCTTAGTCTGCATTTGTGTGTTTTCTTCTCTCCAAACAGTTATTTTTAAGGGCACTCAAATTTCTGAACAATAATTACCAAGAGGGATTTTAGCATTTCAAAACTGCCTTCCTTCAGAAACAATGCAGAAACCAGCTCTGTACTATGATGGCTTCACTAGTCTTAATAGTCCCAAGGAACCTTAAAATGGATCCTGCAGGTCTGTGATGAATCTTGAGGCCCAGCGATTTGGAGTTTCATTCATATCTTTAGCTAGTGCCCCAAAGCTTGAAGATTAAATAAAGTAAATATAGTTTTGACACCATACACATATAGTTTAAAATAATGTCTTCTGGGGCTGCAAAATCTGAATGCCAAAGTGTACTCAAAAACAACTAAAGCACACTGGCTTGTACCTCCACGCACAGGCAGAGGAGGGAGCAGATGGCAGTGTGCTTCCAAGAAGGAGGAGAGAATCTAAAAAGGCTGTTCAAAACTGGGGGAATACAAATCTGAGGCATCCACTGCTGGGAAGGTGTCCAACACCACCATATTTTTCTGTTGACTGCAACACCAAGCTGGCTGGAATCCTGCTGCAGGATTGCTCTGGATAGCACAGGATGACACTTCCCTCAGCAGCAAGGCTGAGAGAACTGCTGTACACACACCTGTGGCCAGCTGAACCCACCTCCCACTGTGTACTGAAACTAGTGGGAGCCAGGAGAGGGCATTTCACACAGAGACAAGATATTGCTGACAAAATAATCAGCAGTGTGACATTTTGCATTTCTAAGCTGACTCTAAGTTTCTTATCAGTTTGCTTAACCTCTGGCTCAGCATTGGAGGGGGTAATTTAGCTCACCCATCCCTTGGGACGTTGCAAAGCACTAGTTAAAGCAGGGCTGGGACTGTGCTGCCCAGCACACCACAGCAATTTCCCACAGGCTGAGACACATAAAAAGCTTGAAAATTTTTTAAGGGATCACATGAGAGCATAGGTAATATGTTGATGTGGACAGCTAGACTAGATCTGAAGTTGCCATGTGATTTGAAATCCTTTATTTGTTTGACTCAAAGGAGAAAAAAGATTATATTCATTAATTAGCCAAAATAATCAATGTCCTGAGAGTTGCTTCTCGTGAAATGAGTGCTGAATGAATCCAAGAGAACCTAAAGAGGAGTTGGGGTTCAGACATATTTGCATCTTAAAGAATAGACACAATCTTTGTGGAATAACCAGATGTGATATTCCACTGGTGAAGGGCAGAGCACAAGACAGCTTAGGAATCAAATATGGCCTGTTGTTTAGAAGGGACATCCAAGAGTGAGAAGGAGAGGAGGTGGGAGGTAGAAGGATCTTACCCTCAGGAAAACAAAATGAGCCTCTAGAATTGATGGTTGACAGAAAATAGAGCAGATGAAATGAAAAGAGCTGGCCACAGAGCCAAAGACTGTGTTATGTGGCCATATTTCCATGTCAAAAAGCACTTTTCTGATTGGAAAGCTGAGCCTTTGAGCTCTGTTTAGCAGCAGAGCCTCTGATCAACAGCTTAATAGCTGTTAGTCAACAGACTAAATAGCAGAACAGAACAAGACAAAAAATGCCTCATGTTGTAAACATGAATTAGTTTACAAGCTACAGGTCTCTCCTTTAAATACACACAATTACAGCGGGGACTATTCCACATATGACTTTTTTAATAAGTATATGTGTGCTGGTAATACTTTGCTAATTATTTTCAGAGGAACTTTACTGCTGTGTGTCACAACATTTGAGAATTACCTACACAAGTGTTTGAAAACCTGTTGAAGAACAGCTCTGGTCACACTAAATACTGTCAGGTTCCTTAGTTAAATATTTAGACATTTCTCAATTTTTAAACAAAAGGGTTTTTCCCTTATCCATGTGCTAATACATTCACAGGACTAAGTCCAAGTTACAGAATGTTATAGAACAACATATCTCTGCCTCTTCAGCCGTTGTGTCCCACTCCTTTTGGCCTCAAAGATCAGAGTTCAGTGGGGATGCAGACACAGGGGTTCCACACAGTCCTACCCAGAGCAGGCCAGCTTAAATATTTAGTAGATTACTATTAGCACAAGAAAAAAAAAAAGAGGTCTCGAGGACAAAGTCTTTTCAGAAGCCTTACACTGAAAATTCATTTTATCAGAAAGCTACTTACTCATGCTATCTGCCTGCAGGTTTCTGAGTTCAGCTAAACAAGTTTTATAGGAATCCAAGGTTTTTAGAAAGGTGCCTGCTGCTTGCAATGGCTTACAAATGCAATTCTGGGAGCTCTGTATTTCAGAAGCAGACAATCACCAGTCCTTTCAATAATCTGCTTTGCAGAGTCTAACAGGTGCCCTTGTGCAATGCAGCAATCAGCCGAGTGCTTTTGGGAAGATCCGACATTAGAATGTATTTCTTGTCTAATCCCAAGGAAAGATCCACATATATATCAATATCTGCTCCTAACATTCTTCAATACAGTCTTCCTCACTCAAGAACAGAACTTATCAAGAGGCAATGAGGTAGTTTTAGTAATCAGACAGCCATTATGCTTCTGTTGACAAAAATTACAAGATACCAATTTTTGAAATTTGTTCCTTTTATCTGGCCACAATCATCTGCCTCATCTCCCTTCAAACTGCTCTACCAGACCTCCTTTCCTTGCTCTGAACCTCTTGTCCTTGACAGCCTTAACTTCCTCCACAAAACCCTGATTCTTGGGCATGTCTACACAGTATTATTACTTATTAACACAGCCAGTCATCCTTCCCTTTCCCCACACTCTGCCAGTGAAGGCAGCCATGATTACCTGCCTCCACATTTCTTCCAATATCCATGTTTTGCCTCCTACCACCTCCTAAAGAGGGAATTATTTTGCACACAGCATTTTGCAAATCCACATGTTCAGTCTTTCAAACCTTCCCCAGAGCAATGTTCCTTTTGGAAACTGAGCACACTCTGGGCAGTTGAATTAATAGAGCTGGGTTTGCGTGCCCTTTGCTCACCCCACTTCCTGCTTTGTCTTTCTCTTGTACTCTGGTGTTGGGAGATTTGATTTGGTTTTACACTCATCTCATCTGTATATACAGCAATTTCCATGACCGGACCCTGAAATAGGAGTTTGATCCAGAGTTTATCAAAATACAATCTACTTATAAGCTCAGCAGCACAGCTTTAACTACTGTCTGCATCTTATACCTCCATCCCTTCTTAAATATCTGCTAAATAAATCTGACAATTCTCAAATCAAAGATTAGCATTTGGGAGGAAATGTTTAAGACCTTTGCTGAGTTTCTAATGACTGGCCATACGTGAGCAGCCAAACAGATGACATGGGGCCATTCTGACATTCACGTTCATATGAATAGTATTATGACTTTTTAAAAAAGTATATGCTTTGATTTTTCAGAGACATGAGTGCCAAGAAGCCTATGGTTGGCTGCCTGGATGGTCAGACACTCACCACAGAGCCATGTACATCACCAATGGATTATTATTAGGCACGTGGGGAAATTAAATCAATAACACTGCTGTCCCCCACAGCTCACCTTGATCATCTGGGTGCAGTTGGCAGCTGACCCCCCTGCTGTGCACTGCAGAGTGGGGAGGATTCCAGCCTCACCAAAGGCCTTACTCATGTCATTACACTTGGAAAGTTCTTGCTCAGAGACAGTGCACCACCGGATATGTTCCAGGCCAAGAGCTGCAAACACAACACCAAGAGAAAATATTATAAAACACATCAGCGCCTTCAAAACAGAGCTTACCATTTAATGGCTCCCAAAGAGCCAGCTTTTCATTCTGCTTCTCCCTAACAGAAAAAAGTCAGGGCTCTTTTAGCAATGGGTCTTTAGAGATTATTCCCACTTTCATTTTGCTTACCATGAATATTGAAGGTTTTTTGGACTGAATACAAGACAGGGTCAGACTCAGATACTGAAACCCAATGGCATTTGTTTCTGACATAAGAAATACAGATACCATGGAATAGGTCAGGGCGTCTAGACTGTTCTTAAAACTTTGCAGAACACATAATCTTTTCTCGTGTCAGAAGCATTTAAAATGATACACTACAAAACCAAAGAGACTGCCTAAAGATAACTTTGTCTCAATTATTGCTGGTTAGTACCTGGAGTCCTGCCCCAGCCCTTTTTGGTCTGAATTAGGAAAGCAACCTTGAGTGCTCAAGAGCCTTGCCACTAGGCTTATTATGAAAACTAAAAAAGTAAACTCGTCACTTCAAAACACTCTTTCATAAGAGACCATAACCACAGCCATGAATAGGGGAGGGTGGTGCCATGAATGAAAAGACTCAAGTTTAGTAGTGGAGATTTCCATTAATCAGTGAAGAAAGGTGCCTTTCAGCAGGTCCAAACACCACCCTCCTACGTCTCAAAGCTACAAACACTTGGTTGCTCTTGTAAGGAGATGTCACCAACACCAACGGTGTGGCTGCACACGCGAGGATGGCTTATGCTGACAAACAGGCACAGATCGTTTCTGTAAGTGGGGGCACAACATTCTACTGCTTTTCTACAATATGGATTTTTAAGCTGGAGTCTGCTGCAAGCTGTTTGTCATGTGGTTTTCTAAGACCTCTAACTGGCCCTCTACTTCCCACCAGTGTCACGCAGTTGAGATGCCACATCCAACTTTGCAAGTTAAAAGTTACTCCACTAGTGCTCGACAGTGCTCCCACGCACGTTCTCTGACTGGGTGGCTGCAGACTAAACAAGATTGTTGATGCCAAAAAACCCGACACTGAAACAGCGGTTTTGGCTTGTTGTTCCACTGCAACAGGGAGCCAACTCTACTGCTGTCAACAAACATTAAGTCAGACTTGGAAAACTTACAAGAAGTTTTAATGGCAGTATGTGCTAGTAGAGGGAGAAACAATTACCCACCTCTGAGTTGCAGGAGTTCTGAGAAACAAGAGATGGTCAGAAGAAAGGCACGACAGGGTCATCATAAAAACACACCTCACAGAAACTTAATCTGTACCTCATCTGCCTGGGTGAAATTTTCACCATTAATTCCTTGGGGCTGAAAGAAGAACCCCAGTTTTCATTGATAAAGGGGTTTGGGTTTTCTTTTCATAAACACAAGCCAACAGAAATTAAATTGGGGTGTCAGCACCTCAGTATGTAAATCTGCCAAGTGCCATTCTTCAGCCTCAGCATTCTGGTTTTAGATATACACACACAGGATGAAGAAATCATTAGCCATACACACCTGAAACATGAAATAAAGCTCATTTGGCTCCGTGTTTCAGCCAAAATAGTGAAACAGTAATAATCTGTTGATTTTTTTCCTCACTCATCAAAACCAGGTAATTATTTGTCCCTTTCCAAACTGCCGACCTTTGTTGTTGCAGGAAAGCCAGATCTGGGCAATGTCCTGGCTCCTTATTTACAAGTTAACCCAGCTGCAGTGGGCTTGAGTGCAGACAAGGCCTGCAGTTAGCCTCTCTTCCTATCATAAAACAGCAGGTCAGTCTCTGAACCCAAGTTTATTCACAATTTTGCCTCTCTGAATTTAAAAGCATTCACCATTAGAATTTGGGAGTGACAGGGGAAAGCCAACATGTTGCACAGAGCATAAGTGAAATAAAGTAATTATTTCTATTTTTACAAAGTAAGTTTCTTACTGTTGTGAGAAACAGACACTACTGCACCAGAAGAAGTAGATTCAGGGCTTAGGGAATGCAACATTTGATACCAATGAGTCAGTGGTATCTTTTCTACTCCTTTTCTATTATTTCCCTCTATTTATTTTCCTGGCCATGAGATTGGTTCTGAAGTGGTTCTAGTTTCCTTCTGCTCTCTCACATCACACAGAGGTGAACCCAAGACATCATGCTACAACCAAAGTTTTGAAGGACACTTACCAGCATGAAAGAAGAGAAGATAGAAGACATTTCTGGAGCTCTTCATGGTGAAAATTTTGGGATCTGTGATTTTTCCAGCCTTCAGAACCCCAAGAAATCAAGGCTTCTGCAAGTGTGCTCTCTCCAGCCTGGTCTTAGGTGAAAATCAGCAGCATTCAATTGCAGATGCACTTTGTTCAGCAATTTATCCTGCTTACCTTGGTACACGTCACCTCGTAATGACTACTGGAAAAAAAAGCATGCTCTCCTCACACTGTCTCTACACTAGCAAAAAAAAAAAAAAAAATTCAGACCTGCAAATTGCAAAATATCGAAGGCACCAATGAGGTTGTTACTGCTTTGGCACCACCCATGGACTTTGATAAACAGCCACACTCCTGCACACAGAGGTGAGGCAGGGCTGTGGAACCAAATCCTCACTTTGAGTTTTGTGTATTCCCTACTCATGGGGCTCAGGAAGCAGGAGGAGATTCAAGGTAAGCACTTTATCTGACTGAGAGGATGGTCACTTTATGCTGTATTCTCAGCACTGTCATTTCATAAAGCTATAACCAGAAACCCAGGCTTTTACAACAGCAAAGCCCATACACTCTACAGGTGGTACAGCACATGCTAAGTGCACATTTCCTGAAACTTAATAGCAAGTGCTATAAAATAGCCGAAGTATTCTGATTTTTTTAAAGGTTTTAGAGAGGCCCAGAAAAAGTAAAAACTTTGCTGACAATAGCTCTGTTAAAAGCTGCTGTGAATTTTAGCATAGCTTTCACAGAGCAACACTCCTTTGCGCTGCCCTTTTCTTCATGTCTCATTAGTCAATGAACTGCAGCTGCCTGTAACACACTTGGTTTAGATAAAAGCCATTGAGTGCTGCTTTGCTCTGCTGACTGCCACTGCTCAGCTCAGCACTCAGCAACAGAATGGCTGTGTCCTGCCATGACTCCTCACACACAAGGAGAGCTGTGTGCATCCCACACAGCCTGTACAGCCAGGAGTGTGGCATGGATGCCTCCAGCAGTTAGTTACTCAGCTATCTGACTGCAATTTGGCCAGGATGCTTTAACACTTACTAGCAACTGTAAGACAACAGCTGAGTCAATTAATTGTTATTTCAAGTTAAGAACTTAAAAAAAAAAAATCATAATGATCCCTCCAGATCTCCTTCCCAAATAAAACCTTATGGCTGCCTCTGGAATTAATCATCCCTGTGTTGTCTAAAATGCTAAACTGGAGCCCTTCCAAATTTCTTAAAGGATGCATTATTTGCATCCTTCCCACAGATTAACATCCGAAGCCCTCCGTGATGCTTGCAGTGGGGCTTACATTTGTATACAGATGACAAGACTGATGCACAGTCCCAGCACTTAAGACTGCAAGGGCTGGATTAATAAGGCATGAATTTGGTAGCAGGGCTCTCCTGTGGTTCTTCTGATCCTCTACAGGAAAGGTTCAGAAGGTAGGTGCCCTATTCTGAATGTAGCCCCCTCTAAACAATCACACAAGCACAATTCATGAGAATTTCAATAATTTTCCTATTTTATTCTTAACTCTATGAATAGCTGTGCTTTAAGGAGATATTAAATTTCTTAACCTAATTTCAGCACAATTTAGAAAAAATGCTCATGAGGAAATAATTAGTATAACTTGCAATATTAATAGAGAGTAACAAATACTTCATCAGGCATGTGTCTGTATAGCAATTACAACCAGCTGGGTTAGCAGGCAGGAAGAAAACTCATGGTGCCTTCACTGGGCCAGGAGAAGGGTGGTAATGCATCAGTACGATGCCGTTTGGATTTCCCAATTATTCTAGTTGTGGAAGGCTTAAGAGAAGTGTAGATATTGTAAAATGCATCTTTAAAATGCAGAAAGTGTACCCAAGAATCAAATACGTATCCACCTGATACTGGAAAGATGAGAGCCAGAGAAACACTAAATAATGCAAAATCCCAACAATTACAAGCTAAAACCAGACAACTAGGAGCATCAGGGCTGTCAGAATCAACTTTTCTGACAGGGCTCAAAAACAAGATCAGAAACAAACAAAACCAAAAATGCAAAGAAAACACACCAGAGCCATTTAGATTTTCTTGATCAAAGACTTGTTTTCACTCCAGCATGACAACTGTGCAAGGAAATTACTGTGAACTGTGGAGTATTTGGTGATACCTGGCCAGTGTATGACAAGTGCCTGGGGTAAAGCTCTGTGAAAGTTACTCAGACACTCCAATACGTGAAAGAGCAATTCCTCACAGATCTACTCAGCTGAACAGGACTCTTTCTGAGGGGTTAAAAAATGAGGTAAAAAAAAGTGTACATAATATAGAGATGTCAGACGCATTTGCAGATTTGATACCAGAGATTTATATATTTCTACTTTTTTAGAGTAGGTCCTTTCAAATGTCTCACTAGACATCTCAAATAGTCCCTTTCGAAGAGGGAGACTACAGTACATGTTTAGCTCCCTTAAAAATTTATGACATTATTCATCAAAAGCTGCATCAATCCAGTACACCCTGCACTTTCATAGACAGGAAGTCTCAGAAAGACAGCCCACCTAACTTCCCAAATCTTGCAAAACAAACTATTTTGGGCTGTGCACCCACAGCTTAGACTTCCTGCAAGCCTCATTAGCATTCCATATAACACCAGCAATAATTGCATCACAAGTTTAAACCTGCTTTCAGTGCAGTAACTTCACCAGCCCCAGTCTGGTCACTGGTGTTCCTCTAACACATTATTTTCATTCACAGTCTGAGTCAATTAATTTAAAATGCTACAACACCTGTAGTTCTTTTAATTAAAAACACACTTGACAAATATATTGTACAATAAAGTTTATTAGCTGTTCTCCTCTTTCTAACAAATGGAATGGATAGTGTTGATAATTCTTTACAAACCAAAGCTGATTTGGTTGTGGGGCTGCCCCACGACTGCCATAAGTACATCCCTCTTATAAACAATCAGTTGCAAACAAGCAATGGCAGGTACCAAATAATATGGGAATTAGAGAATTTCATTACTGAAGGTTTTGGTACAAGGTATTTATAACATTCAGCACAGAACTTTGTGCATCGCAAATGGAAGATCTTGTGCCTGTGCAATCCGAGCTGAATACGTACAGAAAAATAAAATGTACTGTTGTCTCTGAATTCTCCCTTTGGTTAAGACATGCATATTACAAAGGGGGCGGGGGAAGACAAACACCCGAAATTCTGTAGAAAAGAGGAGAACTTGCATGTATTTTTTTCTTGTACTAATATTCCCTGGACTTCATGCCCAGCCATCATAGCCCATTTCTTTTTTTTTGTGATTAAGGAAGGTAAATTCTAATTTGTTCTTTTTTTTATTTAAAACAAAAAGCTAGGAGTAGGTGGTAAAAGAAAAATATATATTTTATATATATATATTTATACGTGTGCGCAACTATGTAAAGAAAATAATTCCCATAGTTACAGAGTTTAGTTAAAGAAAGTTTAATATATATATATTTATTATAACAAAATAGGCAGTTATTGTGGGTAAAATATTCATTAAAATCTGACCCCTAAGAACACACACATTTTTAGGCTATGAATCATTCTCTCATTGCCCTAATGACCATCTCTGCAGCTGTTTTCTGTATTACTGCCAATGGAAATTTGGCATTCCTCTGAAAAATACAAGGTTTCGTAGCACCTAAACATATTTTAGGCTCAAAAAGTGTGATGACCATTATCTATAAAGAATTTCTGTAATACACTATAAATAGTGTTTCACGAGGAAGATTAAAAACATTACACATCTTTGTCCCTAGCAATTTCATTGGCAAAAAATGAAAAAATAGATTATAAGAATATCCATATGAAATTATGAAAATGAATATCCCTTGAGGACTATTAATGGGACTTAATGAAAATGTGAACTCAAAATTTGAAAGTTTCTCTCTAACTGCCTGGAAAGAAAAAAAAGATACTGTGAGAATAGAATTGAACTCAGAAAATAAAACCTGAAATTGATTGCCCTGACCAAACCATGCTATTAAAGTTAAGCGTGCAAAGTTACTCATAATTTACAACTTCCTTGAATACAACTTTTCTTTCAATTGTTATGAAATTTTAAAAGAGTGTCTATAAAGCTTTTTTGAAAAATCTTTGAAAGTTACTTTCCCTTAAACATTAAGGAATTTTACCAAGCAATTCCCTCCCACCCCCACCCTAAACTAATAGCTGGTCAGGCCATTCCGCTGTCATGTCTGAAAAATGGCAAACCAACAACACACAATAATACAAATTATTTAAACTAAGAGAGACACCAAATGTAAAGCATTATGGGAACTGCAGAATGTGATGGTTAGGGTATGAACCACGCTGGAGAGAACTAGAGGCAGGCTCCACTGGAAGGGCTTAAGAGTCGTCAGATGTAGTAGGTGATGTCAGTTAGAAAATGAAAAATAAAAATCTGTTTTCATAATTTTTCCTTTGCTGGAACCCAGATGTAAGGACCAGACTGTTCCTCTATGATCTGTTTGACTTGGTTGTAGATTTCTTCCAGTGTGTCTCCTTGGACAATAGCTGCAAAACACAATGTGGCAATCAGCAATCATCCTTCCCAGCTCTGTTCAGACCCCACGCTGCTCCACACAAGCTGTTCTTTTCTCTCAGAGTGGCAAGAGGATTTATGATTGCTGAAAGAACAGACACCCACGGAGATTTCTGGTTTCTGTGCTGGAGTGAAGCACAGAATGGTACTGCAGGACACACAGAGCACATCCTTGGGGACAGGAAGTGGTTTCCACTGTACTATATATATGCTCAACTGAGGAGGTTTTTTTACCTTTTCCTAACCACATGTTCCAATTTGCCTGAGTCAATTCACATCCTCCGGAATTCTTTTTGACCCAACTTTCATTGGAGTTTCCAACACAAAGCAAGACAGTACAGGGCTGTGTCCTCATACAGCCAGTCTCAGTCAGGCTTGGTGAAATGCTCAGCTGGATCCCAAAGCTTCACAGCAAGGCTGGCTGACCTTGGAATGTCTCCCCACTAACACTACCTTTGCTTTTGGCTAAAAAGAGGAGGAACTCATGGAGTTTGTTGTCCAGCCAACAGATTCAAGTTTTATAGACAACAGGCTTCCTTATACAGTTAAAAGTGCAATTTATATTCAGGTGGTGTAAGATAGATATTCTTTTGCCGAGGCTATAAAATTAGGAGTGAGCCGATATGGGTGTGTTCTGACATACCAGAATAAAGTACAGTCTCATGAAAATGAGGATGAAGTTTGAGATATTCTTACCACATTTCAGCCTGGAAGAGCAATCACTGTGAGACAGCAACTCCTTTTTAATTAGGATTGCGATCTCAGTGTCAAGAATCCAAGAATAAAGTTTAGCATGAAAGATAGTTTTTGAGGCAGGTAAGACTCACTCTTCTGTACATCAGTAGATTATTCCTCCTTCCAAGCTTTGCTTTCATGCAAATTACTTCCTTTTTATTCCTACCATTCCATTCCCATCTCCTAAAAACTGACAGCTGGGTAGCACAAAATGTAGAGAACAGGGCAGCAGAAAGACTGGGGCAGGGAGTCTGCTGTTTGCTCTGTCCTCCTCCTATGTGAAGCTGGAGCAGACTGCTGCATTCACAGCTCTGCCCAGGTAGGATGCGGAAGAAGGAACTGGGCAAAGGAGTCATGTCACAGAAAGGAGGTGAAGGGGGCAGTGAACACTAAAACATGGCAAAAGAGAATGTAAGAGGAAGGAAAGGAGCAACTGTCTATCAGGGCAGGAATAGGGAAGGCTTATTTCCAGCCTCCTGAAGGTCATGACTTGACCAACCTCCCCCTACAAGCCACAATGCAAAGAATGAGCACAGTTTGAGTGATTGCAGCCCATCCCTTGCTGTTACAGTGAGTTCCACAGCATGCACAAATTTGATTTCCTAAGTACCATAATGCTGTAGTGTTCAATTTCCAGAGGCTTAATTCACTACTATCATGCTTGATTATCTTCCCAATTAAAAAAAAAAAAAAAGGTAATGAACAACTTCCTACAGACAGCTTTGCTGGGCAATCTCAGATCTGCAAATAAAAAGCTTCAAGCATATGAAATGTCAACAAAGCAAACATCTGCATTACAACACCCAGGAAAACGGTAGAAAGTCATGCGGTTTTTAAAGCCTATATTAAGCTCCTAGTAAATTTTCCTGTATATTAAATTAATAAATCAAACTGAAATCGGTGTAGAGGTACTAAGATGGCCCTATGCCTCAAAATAATCACAGATCATCCGAAAAACAAAGTTCAGCCTTATCTCAGTGGTTAGGCAAGTACTATTTTTACAGCAAGTAACAAAATTTCAACTCTGGCAAGGGAACATTCACAAGCAAAACACACCTGTGAAGTGTTCAGTAAATTCTTGCTCCAGTTTCATGGCTCTCTCAAATGTCTTCCTGGCTTGCTCTTCCATTAAGCGTTTATTCATTTCCCTGAAATTGAAAACATTATGTATTCTTAAATTACTATAAAATACTTGGAGTCTTTAGAAATAAAGTTTTAAACCATTGTCTGAGTATTAACCCTAATAAGAGGGTTAACCCTAACACCTAAGTGAAGACTGTAGTGGAAATGAGCTGTTCTGGTGCTATGGAATTTAACACAATGACATTGGTTCTCAAGCACTTCAGTTTGGATTAGAAACCCCACCTTCAGACACTAAAAATTAAACACAGGAAATTGAATATCATTTAAAATGCAGATATTACAATTATCAGCATATAACTCGCAGTTGGCTTCTCAAA
Organism: Pipra filicauda; assembly: GCF_003945595.2. Taxonomy (NCBI): domain Eukaryota; kingdom Metazoa; phylum Chordata; class Aves; order Passeriformes; family Pipridae; genus Pipra; species Pipra filicauda. Next base: position 375,913 of record NW_024104317.1, read on the forward strand.
TAGAACTACAGCCTCAAACAATTTAGCCTGAGGTACTTTACTTTTACTCACATGATATTTTCCACTGTTTTGGGTTTAATAAAAATGGAGATTGGGTACAGCTGGGCAATCTGCAACCTTTTGATCGCATTACCAGAAACATCGAGAATGCAATGTTTACCCTAAAAAGTGAAAGAAAAAGGAAAATGGAACTAAGCAAAGTTTAAGTCACAGGCAACACAACGTAATAATTCAGAAGAGGAAACACGTGTCCACCGAAGCCAACAAAATTAGAGCATTTGCATCAATGATACTGTGATTTCACCACTTTAGCACAAGGTCCCACAATGCTCCTCTGTGGGATCCCACAACCCTCTGTGGGATCACACATCATTTGATATATTCCTGACCCTTCTTTCTTCCTTCCTCTCTCCATCAGAGGTTGTACCCAACCAGCAAAGCAGAATCATAGAGTGGAACAGCTGGACTTCAACGGCAGCACAAAAGTTCTTTGTTTTCTTTTTTTTTGGTAATAATTTGAGGATGTTTTAGGGAGGTGGCCATATCACAGATGCAGTTCAGAGAGGAGCCAGATGACTTAACTGGCATACCTGAGGGAATAACCACCCCTGATGGGGAGGAAATGTGCCACCATAGAACCTTGGATGGAACTGCAATCAAGCCCTCTCCTCCCCCAGGTACCACATGCAGAAAACCACATCACAGATGGTGAATGCCATTTATTTGGGCTGATTCATACAGCTCCTTGGGCAGCTGGAACACAATGTGTTAAGGCTGCTTTCCTCTCGCCCACTATTCTCCCACTATAATTTTCCAGCTCTCTGGGATATCTCATCTCAAAGGCTCTTCCCATTCCTCAGCTCCTTTCATTTCGGATACATTCATTTCTACCTCACACATTTTTATTTCCTTCCTTTCTGAGTAGAACAGGATTAATCTGGCATAACAGCACTTGAGAAAGGTATAGAGGAAGAGGAACAGAAAAACACTGTCAGGTGACTGAATTAATGAAAGTTTTTTCTTTAGCAGGAGACTAATGTGAATAGCAGAATTCTGTGAGCCAGGACATAACCAAAGGCAACTCATATCATACAACATCAATCCTGAACTCCTGCAAGATCACTCCTGAAGGGTACACTGAAAAACAAGGAAGTGACTGCAGCCTGAAATGACTGACACACTTCTGATTCTTGGCAGAAGAGATCACTGATCATTTACATTTGATCTCTTGCACAATAAAACTAGAATTTTATTTCAGGAATTCTTAAAGAGAAGTGTTCTGCCCACATGAACAACACCTATGTCTGTTTGCTTTCAACTGATGATGGCTGTTTCCCAGATCCACTCCATGGGTCTGGATGCTGACTGGTAACATTTAAAAAAGGTGTTTGTATGTACTAGCAGAGTATTTTACTACACATGCTGATCTGTCCACATGTTTAAATATGGTCCATGCTCTGGGAATTGAGAATTAAGAGCATTACCTGGTCCTTTTTTCTTTTTGGAATAAAACACTATTTGCTGTGTTTGGTCCAACAACAGTGTTTGGTCCAAGTGCCAAAGGATTTTGAGCAAAGGGTGGAGGTCTAGATAGCCAGCACAGCACCTGGGATGGACCTTATGGAACATAACTGTGACAGTTTATTCCAAATCAATAATGAATGTGCATTAACAGTGACCTCAAAACACAGAGATTTGCAAGCTGCTAATGATTCTAAAGAAAAGAGGATATGAAAATTCCTTTCAAGTGAAGATTTGAAAGACAAGGAAAAGAAATGCAAGTACTTCATGATACAATTATCATGTTTTCATCCAAGGATGTTATTTTGCTCTTCGCAGAGTGCATTTAGAACAGTATTTTACATGTTTTTTAGTTCCTTACTTGCATTGCATCTGATTGAGAAGCACAGCACCCAGTGCCTTTTACAATAACTGAACAATGACATCAAAATGCATCTTTAGCTGTGTCCATTGTAGGTAAGGAAATGAGAGAAACGGGGATCAGCTGGAAGCATGAGCAAATGAACACAACTGAAAGCTATTGGAAGAATACTATTTTTGGTACTTTTGGGGTAGTAGCAGTTGCTTCTCCTAAATTCATCATAGAAAACTTGGAAATCATCTTTTGTATCCAAGTAATAAGACCCACTGAAAAGACTCATCTCTTCAGTGAGATGAAGAAGAAAACAAGGAGGCGAGTTACCCCAAATTGACCAGTTTGCAGCCCTGTCACAATTTTGAAGTTCATTTCTGAAGGACAGGCCATTGTTTCTCAGAAAAATAATGTTAGCTGCAACTGAGAAAATGCTGCATCTACCCAAAGTCCCATGGAGCCTGTGCAAGAGATTTAATAGATGGAGACATCTGGTAATGCTTTGCTCTTCATGTCCATTTATAGAAGATTCACAATCACTGTGTATGTTAGTACCCCAACATATGGGCAAGAGAACACAGCCAGTTTCAGATCTAGGAGGGAACTGAAGGTTTCTATCTGTGCCAGGTGAAGAAACTGCCAACAGATTTATAATGTTTAAACTGTTCAATAAATAGCTTCATCATTTAACCACCTAGAATAGTTTCACAGCTTCATTCAGCCTCCCTTACAAAGTACTGTTCATTCACTTGAACAATTTTGTAATTAGTGTTATCTCCTTTCCTTTTCTCGCTGTTTACCACAGGGCCAGGTTCCACTCCATACGGTGAGAAAGGCAGCAGAAGAAAACATCACACGACCCACAGAATCTCACAATGTTCACCCTGGTTTTGCTTCCACTAAATTCGATTGCCAGAAACAACAATACTCACCCCATTTAGTCAACACAGTTTTCCAGAGGACTGACTACACCCCTGTGTCACACGGGACAACCACACTTACCCTCTGCATGTCCACACTGACACTGCTCACGCTTGTGAGTTCCCACCTAGAAAATAACTGTTTCTTCTCCCACAGAGATCAGACAACATTGTCTACTGTAAATGCACTGTATTTTGTAAGCAGTAGAACAACACTCATCAACTGAACATGGAACATTTGCAAAAAATTTTCACCAAAAAAGTTTCTTTAAAACTAGCACCTTGCTCTCAGGAATATGCTTCCTTCTTCCCACTTCTTTTTCAGAGATCAAGTTAACTTCAGTTTGAATTTAGAAATAATTAGATTTTGCAAGAAATAGTTAACTCAAGTCTGTTCAGTATAAAAACAGTAAGGCTGATCTCCAAAATGTAGTGGTAGTTATGGAAGAAGTCTTTTTAAAATTGGGTTTAAATACATTTACCCTTTTCCCTTTATCAGTTAAATCCATGAAGGGCACAAAGAATAATATTTTTACAAGTTTTCTTCTACACGGGTCTATATCAAATGGATCATCATATTAATTAACTACCACCACTATTCTTAATGAGTTAATGATCTATGTGTATGAGCTAATTAGCCCATAATTCCAATTATTTCTTCCATATTCTCTTTAAATAAGAGGGCACAAACTATGGGAGCTCTTTTCTCATAATTTAATCATGATGCTTTTATTATTCCAAAGCTTCATTATTTTTCTAAATGCATCTGTGACAATGTGCTTTGTTTCTGGTTTTACATAAATTCCTTTTAAAGTCAGAGGGTTCCTAATGGCTTCTTGCCATTCTTCTCTTTTTCCCTGTCAGCACAGGCAGATAATCACCTCGGTAAATGAAAGTAACTGGCACTGATTTACCTTTTCTGCTACTTCTCGCACTGATTGGACACTTGTTCCATAAAGATGATTATTGTATTGGCCAGCTTCAATGAATTTGTGATCCTGAATATCCTTCTCCATTTGCTCTCGAGAAGTGACAAAATGGTAATCACGTCCATCCACCTCATAATCTCGTTTTGGTCTAGTAGTATCTTTAAATATAAACCAGTAGTTTTTAAAGCAAAACAAAAAAACAGTGACTTTCTTCCCTACAATATCCAAAAATAGTCTCCCATTTATACTGCAAAATTTTCACAAGAAAAGAGACTGACTATTAAGACTGGTCTATAAAGTTTAGACAATATATTAACTTTTTTTAAGTACGTTTATTAAAAAAATTAATAGAAAACTATAATTTAGAATTGTTTTAGTATTTGCTGAGACTTACGTGGAACACATGAGCCAAATTTGTCTGGAAATTCTGAGATCAGGTCATCATTTATTCTGTCTTTCATGGGTCCCAAAACAATCACAGGTCGAGTGTAACTGACTGTGATAAACATAAAGGAATAACAGCAGTTACATTTCAGTATGATTGCTAATTTTTAAGAGTTCAGCAAAATAAGCTCTATCACATAGCAATGGTTTTAATACCTAAAAGAACATGTATTCTTAAAGAGAATAAAAACATGTTGAAGAATGTAAATCAATTAATACCACAGTCACAGTAAGGTGTTAGATCTTCACTCTCAAATCACCAACCTTGGTGACTCAAGATGAGTCCTAAATTATGAAATCTTTGGGAAAAAAAAAAAAAACTTTTACAAAGTAACATCCTACATAATAATGGAAAAAGCAAAATGGGGAAGTTTGAAAATCTCTTCAATTCAGAGAGGTACCTAAGCAGCAGCAGAGTTCATGCAATTCTATGTCTGTATTGGGAGAAGCTTCTTTTCCTCTGAGACCACAATTAAACACACATACATAAAACAACTCAACTTTATGTAGTTTCTGTAACTATTAACACCCTTATAAAATTAAGTGCAGTATCTTTTAAAAATAGCTTAATTTTTTATAAAGTTATAAAGGGCTTTCGGTTGAAAATTAAGCTTAAACAGAATATATCTAATTATACTGTAAGAAATAGACAAATGATTTATTCACACACTTTTTGCTGTGGCAGAAAGAGCGAGAATGCTAAAGCAATATGAAACAGAAAACTATCATTTCTGAGGTTCACACTGATGAAACTGTTAAACATACCATATTTTCCTTCTGCAATGTAAACCACACAAGAAATTATTTAAGTAGCACACCTTTGGATTTTGCACTAAATAATTTAGTGATTTTATTTAATAATTTATGCCTTTATGATTTATTCATTTGAGTAATGGTAACAAGTTCAAAAGTTTATCCTGGTGCTTAGTACATAAGGGCACATGAAGCATTCTGACCATTCAGATTATATTTATTTTATACTGAGCAAGATCTACAAACCTTCCTGTTGATTGACTGGTTCATATGACAAGACATATTCCTCTTGGCCACCTAAAATGTAAATGCAAAGACATATCTATGTATTTTTTTCTAAACCAATATAATTAGATTAAGCCATTTGATGGACTATAACGATGCAGACATTCCTCAGCAATTACAATGATACTGATGAAGGACATCTTTCAAGAGCAATGGATTATAAAAATCACAAAGAGAAGCCAAACACCAAACTTTAAAGCATAAGACACATACAGTATAAATAATTTCCTGGTGTGCAGTAGCATGTCAAACTGACATCAAGCACAAGAAGACTTTTAAAGCATTCCTGAAATGCTCTTACCCACGTGTCCCTGGATGCAGTGCATGCATGCTGTCATTCACTGCTAGAGGCAATGCCACCCACATCATGGACTTTCTCCATACTCTGAAGCCAGCATTTACAAAAACACTTTTCCATATTTATACAGGGCTGACAAACATGTATGCCTATGTGTGATCTGCCATTAACTTTATCATGAACTGGCATTTATATAAACATCTTCAACCACTCTAATTCTACCAAAAAAATATGATTGTATATACTAAATAACTATTACTTTATCAATTTAAAGACAAAGTTGAAAACAAAGAATGCTTTGGATTGTTCTCAGCCCCAGGAAGCACAATAGCAGCGAATGAAACTAAAATAACTGAATCTTGAACTTCGACAGCTTTTTAAATGTTAGTGAAAGCATCTGAAATATACCTCAATTGCCATCTCTCTACAAGATTATTTCTAGTCTAACATTATATATCTGAGTGAAATTTCTAACTAAAAATTAACTCCATGACAGTAGAAAATTTATAATTCTGAAGACACAAACTCAAATTATATGACATTACTTTGAAGAAAATACAGTCCTTCAATAACTCCCTTGAGTAATTTTGGAACATTCTTTGGTGTTCAAAAGCCACTTACACAGGCAAAGGAACATACCAATGCTACACCACAGTTGTATAGAAACAGATGGCAGATGAAGGCTTTTATAAATTTATATACTGCTTTTATATATCTAGTCTCTGTTTCATAGCAAATACCACTGATATTTTACATCTAAATTTTACAATTTCATTAACAGAAATATTTCTCTTATTTTCGAATAGATTGGCATTCAAACTGTCCTCCAGCTACACAGGAATAAACATTTTAATTTCCTAAATTGTTGCAAGTGAGGAATACCTTAAGACAGACACAAAAACATGCAGCCTGTGCATTATAATATTGCAAAAAGCTACTCATGCAAATGGACTTTAGAAGGACAGTATATACTTTCAGAACCCCATTTAGGCTAGGGAGAGGAATAGGGAATCATCAACTATCGACTCATCCATAAAAAGATCCAGCTCACATATAATTAGATACTTATTTTGAGAAGTCACATTGCTATAAGGTCAAAAATTAGTTAAGCAAAGTACTAAAGAGAAAGTAACAAGTAAAAAGCATCCCCTAATTGAGGGCAAAAAGTATATATTGTCACTGTTTTTCAATATTTTTGAAAAATGAATATTAATAGAATGAACCTTTTGAACAACCGTACTCATCTGTAATCAAGATAACTTTCATATTAGACAGCAGTAAGAAGAAATTAAAAGAATATTTTAATAAAAAGTGCTCAGAATTACACATTCAGATAAGCAAATCCATGACATTCATAATAAAATCATGGCTTCTCAAGTAACAACAGAGTAAAAAACTAACTAGTGGTACCAATAATGAGCTTTAAACATAAATAAAGCAAGCCCTCAGAAAAACCTTGGAAGTGGGGGAAGCAGCAAGTTTATGAACAGTCACAGTTAGATGGTTTTAATGGTGTGTCATTAAAAATGGTTAAAATTTCTAAGTTTGTCTAAGGCAACGCCCATACATGCTCAATTTTGTTATTTTCTGTGTTATTCTCAGGGAACACAGATGCCTCCCTCAACTGGTTTCTTTTCAATTACAGTCTACAGCACCATGAGCATTTTCTATACAGACATAAATTCTCTCCTTAAGTGTAATCATCTGGAAGAAAACGTGTGGATCATCACCTCTGAAAAGACCTACAGCTTCCAAACAAATATATCTGTTAATGAACCACCATCCTTATTATCCTAACATAAATGATATCTGTTTCTGAAGTGCCCATTATACAGTGAGCAGGTAGCCCAGAGCTGATCAGTGAGCCACACTGCGTGACTTCTACTGTTCCTTCTTATGTTCCTCTTCAAATCCCCAACTTTGCTATCTTCCTGCTCTGCTCTATCTTGGGGTCCTGGTCTGGACTGCAACTTTAGTGAGGAGCTGTTCACTGGAAATGAACAGTGGGATTGAAGTTCTTGCTCTGGTTTAAGACATTTTAAAGCACAGTAAAGCACGTTACCCACTTCAGATTACTGAAGCCTGGCTAACAGTAAATAGTACTGTAGATTATGCCAGTAGAAAAAGCTAACTGAGTGTGTTATTTAAAAGATATCATGTCTTCAGAGAGAGAGAGAACTAGCATGTTGATTTATCATAACTGACTCAGCACTGAATGTGTGTCGTATGCTTTGAAGACAATTCATACTAAGAACCCACACTTGACAAAATAAATGAGCTGAAAGCAAGGGTAAATACATGTTTGCTTATCTGTACTTTCATTAAAGTATATACATATTAAATCTGAGTATCAGTTATGAAAAAATGTAAATATGGCAATATTTAACAGATTACATGGTTTAATTACACCTCCAGTATTAAGGCTCAACTACATGTAATTATATTTGGCAGCATTAAATTTACATTTGGGATTTAATAGCTCTAGCTATCTTGTATAATTAAAAAAAAACCAGGAATAGATTCAAATTAAGCTGAACTAAGAAAATCATTGACCAAAATAAAAATACCCATAAAGGAGGTTTGCAATGATTCTAGTCAATTTTTTAAAAACAAAGACATAGCACAATTTGCAGTACTCCACCAAACACACGAATATGGATTTCACTTGAAGGTGACTGGGAAGTTCTATTTAACATGTAATTACCCAGAAGAGACAGACAAACCAAACCAAAGAAAGAGCTACAAAACAAAGGTTCTAAATAAACAAAGAACTTAAAAACACTTACGGTAACTACTTTCACTATCGCTGGCATTAGAGGTTACATGCTCTGAAATTGCAACACAATGGAAAAAAAATAAGGAACGTACACTAATGGCATGAGTCAAACAGAAAGAAAATCGACACAAAATAATCCAGATGAAAGACAATACTGATATCAAAATGCTGAAATCAATACATACTGCATATAAAAGTTTTAAGGTACTTCTCATAGCTCTCAGGATCAAGCGTAATTTCATATGAAAGGAATTGATGTTAATAAAAAGAAAAACATTAAATAGCACATCAAAAGAAGATTACAAAAAGTACACTAATTCACAGTTCACATGTAACCCTGCAATTTTTAGGTTTTCACTTCAGGATGAATTTTGTTGTGCAAAAACTGTGGGATTATGCATTTCAACTTTTATCCAGGCAATTTATTGATTACACTGAGAGTCTTGCAGCAGAAGATACTGGACTGTGTGATAGGAAATACAGCGTTGCACATTCAGTAACTGACACTTTCCTATGGTCTGTTAAAGAGTTTACTTGAAGTGCAATTAAGATTTTATTTTGTTTCCCAGTAATGCTTTAGCTTTCAAAGCTCTTCCCTTTGATGAAGGGCTATCTCTATTCACTTCATGCCTTTTTATTATGGACTATCTATATTCATTTCATGCCCTTTGCATAGTAATCAAAATACTTTGCTACAAGGTGTTTACATTTACTTTTTTTGTGTATGTAACTGTTAAATACGTTTATGATAAAATTAATGCAATTGAAGAGTTTCAGGTATACAATCTATTGTTACCTGAAAATTCTACAAATGTAGTGAACGAGTATCAACTTCAGTATTGCTGAACTTGACTGAAAAAATCCATTTTCATGCCATCCAATGAATGTGTCTATTTGCAATGAAAAACACTAATTTTCACAGTTTAACACTGCATAAAAAAATTTGTGTTTGAACTATACAAATTAAATGCAATTAATTTGAAATTATGTACCTGACTCTGTGCATGCACTAATACTTATTGTCATGAGCAGCCTTTGTAATACATGAAATTCAGTGCAGTTCCTCCTCTAGAAGATTGAAGAGAAGGAAGCAAGGGGACTCTAGAGGTAAGAACACATTAACGAAGCAAGTATGCTTCTACTGATTAATAAACATTAAAAAACTTAATCATATGTAAACTAATTAACTGTTTCAATTTTATTTTTTTTTAATAAAGTGAACTAATATTTTAAATTCACAAATCTCTGGCTCGACTGAGCTCGTCATTTCACTTCTGTGCAGGAAAAACAGACAAATGCTTCCTAATGATTGCAAGTATCAGAAATTTGGATCTACTCCATTTCACTTTCCAGTCTTGGAAAAACTATGTCCACATTGGCATGGAAGAGGCAAATTGTGATGTTTATAAGCCCCTTGGTAGAATGTGAGAGGGAGACATTGCCAGTTGAGAATACAAGTGGTGTGATATTCTATGGGCTCAACTGGTGAAGATGTAAATCCTGAAACGCCAGCAAGAACAACAGTCCTGCAGAGCCCAAGTAACACAACTTGTATTAAACATGGTAAGGCAGTTTCAAAAAGTCTGTGCTGAAAAACAGACTAGAGGCCAGTTGTTTATATGACAGAATCACCTAGAGATATCTCTGGACCATATTATATAGTTTAAACTAGGTATGATTATTAGGCCATAAAGGCTGCTTATGATCTTCTAATCTTAGCCATAAGACAATAAAGGTTGCTAAGGTCTTCTGTTCTAGATGAAGAATTCCATTCAAAGTAGCCATTTCAGAAATGAAAAATTAATGTTACAGCTACTGGAATTTTTATTTCATGACTGAGGCCAGGTACAGAAGTACACTGAGTCTTATATGTAATTTCACAAACATGGTGCCTAAGAGTTGTGCCCTGGGAAGAAATGTTACCTTTGAAAACCTCTAGTCACATCTCTTTAGGGACTATTGCATAAACACCTAACAGTGTATGTGTTTAATATCTGCGATGAAAGCAAGGCCTTGACTTTATTCACTTGTCATTTTAGTGCATTTAGTGGTGGGGTGTTTGTACACAAATGGATCTGTTAAGAGTACTCGGCAACTTTTGAATCTTACTGTCTTCAAATAGAAATACAACAAATGCTTATGTGTTTCCTCTATTAGATACCCCTCCACCTGGTCTAAAAGCACCATAAACGTTCCAGTCAGCCAGAAAAACTCTCACTGCATTTGTTAAGGAAAGGTTTTGCTTGCTTTAAGTAGCTGTAAACATCAGTCACCTGGAGAGAGGAGTGAAACTGTAACTAGTTAAAGTATGACAGCAATGGTTGTACTATTACAGTAAAAAGCCATAAGGTTATTTTTAAATAAATAAAAATACAAAGATAAGATAGAAGTGACATTAAAAAACAATCACCAAATTTAAAACCACAGTACTGTTAAGGACAAACACGTAAGCACTGATAAGCCTCTGAAAAACAAAATAATCTAACATGATAGTCACATGAACTTTTACATGTTCCTGAAAGCAAAAACCCCCAGAAGATTAACTAGGAAAAGCTAATGAACCATTTTTAGAGTCAACCTCCTTATGCCAGTAGAGCACCAGTCTCAAAGAGATCTGTCAAAAAAAAGTAGTAACTTTTCAGATGGAGGTTAAAATAACTTGGGAGTATTTTGATCACTTACTCAGGCCTTTTGATCCCATGTCGTCAGGGACCTCCTGCAGAGTAGTCCCCAGAGGGCAAGCAATAAAAAGACAATCACAAAGAAAATAATTGTCAGTAATATATAAAATTGGCGCTACGACAGGAGACAGTTCCCAGAACATCACAGGGAAAAATAAGTCTATAGGATTTGACCTGACTGGCACATGAAGTGTAATCAGTAATGCAAATGGCAGAGAACAGAGTTTGTTTTGAACCTGGTCTGAATTAGCAAATTTATCCAACTGCTTTTTGAGAAGACACTTCTTTTTTTTGTGATAGCAACAACAATGAAAATCAAAGTAACCTCTCATCATTAGGAAAAATCAAATTAGAATTAATGACTTTGAAGAACCAGTCTAAAGGGACTGATCTGAGAAGCTGGCAAGCTCCATTGTACTTTCATCACTGCTGTGCCTTCTCCTCTAAGTTAGAAACAAGGATGCATCACTGACAGCACTGGAAGGCAGTTAATCCCTCCAGTTATTCAACAGTATTGCCCAATTTATTTTAAACTGGGATGCTCTTGTGTTAAATTTTATTTTAACAGCAAACAAACATTTGCATTGATTTTGTAGATTGGTTTGCCATTGGCACTGCAAGCTCCTTAGCCTGTTGCAGCTCATGAAACTGTCTCCATGGTAACACCCTACTGCAATCTAGCAGGCCCTTCTACTGTGCTTCGCTCTCCATCGAATGCCACATACTTACGGTCAATATCACTGGTTTCCTGCTCACTCTGGTCCTTGTTCTTGTAGAAGGGAAATTTTCGGGAAAAGAGGTTCTTTTTACGCTTGTCATTGAATGACTGCTGAAGAAGAGAAGGAGGGGCAAAACAAAGGATGTCTAATGTCTGTGTGAACAAAGGCCCAGACCAGCAGCTTTGCGGAAGCTGACTCCTACAACCACATTATGCAGTGCATGTTTCAGTTTAACACTATCTCCTCAGCTCATGAGAAACAGAGATCAGGATCACGACTTTGCTCGTACCCTCTGTATTTCACATGCTTAGTACTGAAATAACTGTAGGGTTAGTTCAGGCTGGGTCATTCTATGCAGCCTGACCTGTATTTCACAAATTTAGGCTTGCTGGGGGTGTAAAAAAACCTAAAAAACAAGGCTGCTGTAAGATGGCCAAACCATAATGACTCAAAGTCAATTAAATCACTAATATTATCTCATATAAGTGTTACAATATTTAAAAAAAAAAAAGCTGAGGCTTCACACATGCTTTTGCAAACAGCTGATATTATAACAGCACGCCAGAAGTGTTTGCCAGTGTTACCCATTTGCAAAGGCAAAACTGTAAATACTTTGTTGACAACTGCTAAATAACAGCTCATAAAGAAAAACGGAAGTTAAAAGCTGCGTTGTCCCAACTGCTCTTACAATAAAACTAAGTAACAGTGAAATAGGAAAAAAAGAAAAAAGGAATGTGTCCAGCTAAAATACCCAAATAGTTAAAAAAACAAACCCCAAACCTGTATTTGTTTCAATGTTTCATAATTGCAATCCATTTCAAGTTCACTGAAAGCAATTACTTCACTCTATTCTGTATTCCAATATCTTTCAAGAGACAAACTAACTTCAACTGTTTATTGTAGCAATTATGTTTTTCAAGGGTGACTTTATAATCACCATGTGAAAACCTCTGTATATCAAGGATCACGTTCAGCAACTTTCAACATTTAATTGCTCATGTTGCTGAAGAATTTCTGCAAACAATTTTAGAGTTACCTACATAGACATATACACCCATGTGAATATAAACTATTACTGTGCTCCTGTCCAAGTGATAGAGAGCATCGATGTGTTTTCATTCATTTATAGGTATGTCTACAGGTATAATTAACATAGAATTTAGTATTATCTTCTGCTGCAGACATTATGTGACTACAGCATCTTTAATTTGCTGTTCCAAGTCAATAAAGAGACTTAATGTATAAATAAATCAGTAATGTTTTTATTGTGATTATGCCCAGACCTAGAGCTAACACAGATAGCTTAAAGCCAGCTGAAATTTCTTTTCATCTTTAGGCATACATGAATCATTTTGCTAAGATATGAAATTTGTCATGTTTTTGTCATTTGGTTTGCAGAAACTGCCACGGGAAGGACAGCAAAAGTAGGAAAGCATCCAACTTGGTTTTGAGACCCTGTACTGCAGGGGGACTGTTTATTTCTAAGCTAAGCTAAGCAGAGCCCGTGTGCAGCAGAAAGTAATAGAAGTGCCACAGAAACATTTTTTAAAAGCTACCATAAAAAAAATTCATACATTTAAGACTCTATTAACAGCTATTTCTAAAATTTGAAGCATGTTAACTTTCAAGTGATTGTTTCTCTCTCTTCAGCCAGTGTGAGCTCATCTTCCTCTATTATATGCGATACAGCTGCAAAAAGGTATATCATCTTTCCAACCAGCATTAAGTATGGAATAAAACAGTCACAACTAGGGGTCAAACAGGACAAAGTTTTTTCCAATGGTAGGCCACCTTCTCTGCTACAATTGCAAAACTAGCACTCAACCTTCCAAAAGAGAATGCCTATAGTACAACACAAAAGTTGCATCCTGCTACAGGACTAACAACCCTTCTGGCCATCTGCTTTAATACAGACTTGCTTGGCAACAGCAGACACTGAAACATCCAGTGATGTTTGCATTACCAATTTTTTAAGAAACATTACTTAAAATTACCACGTATTAAAGAGATACATGGTACCATGGGAGCATGATCAGTGACACTGAGCTCTGAAAATAGCAATACTGTGCTAAGGAGGAAATCCATAAAACCTTTAATTGGCTTGCATCTGTGTTCAACTAAAACAGTTGTTCCACTGTAAGAATTGGTAAATTACCAACCTGACACATGAACAAAATATCTAGTTTTGAGCCAATCATATGCTTTCAGGAACCATAGCTGGCATGGGCAAAGTTTTAGGTTATGGTCCTCCTGACCTTTTCCATCTGAAGTCAAGTCATTGCAATTGATTTCTCACAATGAGAGAGTTTAATGTTATCTACAGAAAAAGGGCAACAAAGAAATATATCCAAAGGAGATCTTTGCTCAGTATGCTGTAATGTGAGTTTCAAGAAGTGGAAGTCTCACAACTATATAATTGTTTCATTTGGGCAAGTCCTTCAGTTTGGTAAAAAGAGACATGAATGTAACAAAGCTAAAATGTGCAGTTTAGCTGAGGTAGTGAGACTCTGCAATTTGTACAGTTAGAATAAAAGGAGTGGCTGATTTATTGTACTTCATAAAACATAATCAGGTTCTTCATTGTAGTTCTGAACATATTTCGTAACAATAATTATTTTAACTTTCTGTACACTAAGTCTTCCTGAGCTAATATTAAATTTTATATACTGCATGTATAATGGTCAGAGTCAGTTCCATTACCCCCCAAAAAAAGAGAAAATAAAAGTATTATACTGATTTTGCAAAAAAAAAAAAGATTGGCCAAAAGATTGTTTTTAAAAGATACCGTGATTACAAAAAGCTAGAGGGATTTGCTTATTAGTTGAAAATGCATAGTAATTGCATTACATTTTTCATAAGCCCACTGCAAATCATATACAGGCATCATAAGCAAGAATATATTAAACCAGAAGCAGCACAGGAAATGCGATAAATGTCTATATGAAAGGAAAAAACAAGAAAAAAATGTAGCCATTTCTGCTCCAGATTTTTTTGCTTTCCTTAAAATGACAGGAATGTGGATTTTAGTGTTAGCTATCACTAGGGTTATTCTTCAAGGTCTTAATGTAGAAATTTTCAAAAACTGCACAAAATCAGTATTTCATCCTGTTCATGGAGTATTAGCATATACAGACACAGGGAGGGACACAGTCCACGAGGACATGTACGGTGCAGACAACTTACTGGGAAAACTATCACCGTGACAAATACAGGAAGAGTACTTAGAGGAGAAACTCCAATGTTAAAACATTTACAGCTGAAGCAAAAGATTGTGAACAGTGTAAGCATGTTTGCAAAATGAAATGTTACTAAAGAAAAAGAACTGCAGTTCTACATCAATGGCAAGCGTAGTTGCTTTTCCACTCGGTATTCCGTGCATATCTTTGGTGCTGTGCTGGTACACAGGGACTGTGCACCAGCTCCACTATTGTCAGAATGCTACTTCAAACACGTCATTAATTAACTGTTTGCAGTTTATTTGCAGACAAACTACAAAACCATGCAATTACCTTTCAAAGAACATGGTAATATTCGAAAAATTACTTAATATAATGAAAAGAATCTGAAGTATTTAAGCATTTTCTTTATGTGACTTCTAAAAAGCGAACTCAAATTACCGTGTCAGTTGATAACATTTTATTCCAATACCAAAATATGATCGCACCAAAACAGAAAAAAACTGCACATAATCCACTAAATTCCAAGGTAGTAACATAATTGTGCATCAGAGAGTAGCAAGAGATATTAATTTCCTTTTAAATTAATTCTTATAAGGGAAAAACTCTTTAATAACTGAAACCTTTGCCATGTAGCAGAGGGATGTACGTATGGACTTGACAGTCTTTTACTTTAAAGTCCTACACTATCAGGATAAAGCTTCAATATTCCCTCAGGAGCTTAAAGCATGTTTCAGATTTTTAAAAATTACAATATATTATTACTTTAGAAGCCTCTTACATCTAAAATGCATATGCTAAGTCTTGAAATTACTAGTTATATACTATTGGTAGAAACTGTAAGGTTGTGAAATTCTTTCTCAAATTTCAGAATGACCAAAACATTGCAAAAAAAGCCTCACCCTGAAAATAATAAAAATATTTGGCTGCTGTGCCATTATGAAATTGCTATAATTTTATCTGCAAACATTCCTATTACTACTTAAGTACCCTTATTGCTTTCTCACCACTCATTTCCATCACACGTACTGGGACAGGAATAGTGTATTGTGCAGTGAACTGCACTGACTAAAATTAAAACTAGGATTTCTTTCAGATTGGGTTATTTTTCATCTACACCGGTTATTTTATATGATTAAAGCAGATTTAGATCAGCATTTGCACCAACAGACAGTGGCAGTGATAAAAATCAGCTGTGAGCTGTATGGCCTTGAGTTTTGTTGGCCTGTGCCCTTCCATGAAGTTCTTTAAAGCTTCTATATCCATAATCATAACAAAGAAGTGACTTTATGCTGTCTGGGTAACATGTACTTTGTAAAGCCTCACTTCATCAGAGGGATCCTGTTGAGCTTTATTTCCTTGTTTTCTAGATGCATTAAAAGAATTTTACTTTTCCTGAAAATTGGTAGCAAGTCCTTTCTCAAATAAAGGGAGTCCAGAAGTACAAACCATACTCAAGTACTACATGGCTCTATAAACAGCACTTGCAGAGCTATTAGAAATGGCACTATTCAATACTTGATTAGTATATACATCTCCTACTACATTACAGTATTAATAGGAATATATATTTCTATGCGAATTCTTTAAACAATTTGCAGTGTTTTGGCAATTAAAAGTCTGCTTTGGTGCTCAGAATTATTTTATTTCTATTTGAGAGAATTTAGTCTTTTCACTCAAATTTGAAACAGTCTCCACACATAAATAACTGAAAAATGTTACCATTCACAATGTAATTAGCACTTCATTAACTCACCCCTTTATCTCCTCTTGCTTTGGAATTGAATTTCACTGTCTTTAAACGGGCTCGTTCTTTTTTCTCAACTCTACCACAAAAACATACACAAAAGTGGTAGAATCAGCAAAACTCCAGAACTTCATGTTACTGCTTGTTACAACATAAGTGTATTGGTGTACCTTTTGTATATACATTTTTATTGCTTATGACACATTCAGAAAACGGAAGCCTGCTAATGGAAAACTGTATTATAAAAGCAGGGAATTATTTCTCAAATTACGAGGTTGTGAGAGTATTTTGTGGCTAGATATGTTCAATAAATCCAGAGGGTGCAAAGAGAAAACACGACATAGTAAGTGACTGGCCTCAGCTACCAGTCAACAGCAGATACTAGGATTCAGAGCACCTAAACTCTGAGTCTCTAGTAGCCAACAATACACCTCATCTCCATTGACTCTGGCTGCCAAAGAATGATCTTTCACATTTCCAGGTTCTGGGTAGAAAGACTTCATGACAGTGTCATAACTTGAATAAAATTCACTTTGCACCTTTTCATACATAAATAGTGTACTGTTATTAAAAGTACATATAATGTTATTAATCCCACAACTTGTTTACACTGAGAACAGCACATAACTCCTAGGACTAAAGAGTGTTTTAACAAACTTCCCATTGAGTTAATCAGAATCCCACTATAGATTACTTTAAAAAAAAATAAAATCAAACAAGTGGCTGATGTGGTACAACAAAGAGTTGGGCTGATTCCAACGAGATGAGGTTCAACAAGGCCAAGTACCAGGTCCTCCACTTCGGCCACAACAACCCCATGCAGGACTACAGGGTGGGGACAGAGTGGCTGGAGAGCAGCCAAGCAGAGAGAGACCTGGGAGTTTGGATTGACAGGAAGCTGAACATGAGCCAGCAGTGTGCCCAGGTGGCCAAGAAGGCCAATGGCATCCTGGCCTGGATCAGGAACAGTGTGGCCAACAGGTCCAGGGAAGTGATTCTTCCCCTGTACTCAGTGCTAGTGAGGCCACCCCTGGAGTACTGTGTCCAGTTCTGGGCCCCTCAGTTCAGGAAGGACATTGAGGTGCTGGAGCAGGTCCAGAGAAGAGCAACAAGGCTGGGGAAGGGACTCAAACACAAGTCCTATTGAGCAGAGGCTGAGGGAGCTGAGGTTGTTCAGCCTGGAGAAGAGGAGGCTCAGGGGAGACCTCATCACTCTCTACAACTCCCTGAAAGGAAGTTGTAGCCAGGTGGGGGTTGGTCTCTTCTCCCAGGCAACTATCAGCAAGACAAGAGGGCATGGTCTTAAGCTCTGCCAGGGGAGGTTTAGGTTGGATATCAGGAAGAAATTCTTTACAGAGAGGGTAATCAGGCATTGAAATGCACTGCCCAGGATGGTGGATTCTCCATCCCTGGAGGTTTTTAAGATGAGACTGGATGTGGCACTTAGTGCCATGGTCTAGTAACCATGGTGGTAGTGGATCAAGGGTTGGACTTGATGATCTCAGAAGTCCCTTCTAACCCATCTGATTCTATGATTCTATGATTAACAACAAAGAGAAAAGCACATGCAATATATTTATTAATCATATCAGATGTTAACAGCAGACATCTCAAAGTCAATAAAGTATGACATACCTCCGTTTGCTTGGGATAACTCCAATTTCATCACTTTCTCCATCTGGAGTTACCTGCCGTGCTTGCCACCATTCATCATCAGAAGCATTAATGACATGGAGAATATCACCAAATTTGAAGTTCAATCCTTGACTAGGAAGGCCACTATCTTTAGTCTTGTCATAATCAAAAAGAGCCCTACATTGAAAAGAAAAATTTAACATAGAAAAAAGAAAAAAAACAGGAGAGTATGAATAGCACAAAATATGAAGCAAGTTGCCTGTGTTGTTCATAAATGATTGCATCCTTCTGACAGGTTCTTATAAGAAGGCTGAATGCACTCTCATACACAGAGAGAGAGAGAATACATAGTACAGTACAGTACCCACACACACTTCTAAGTTTCAATGAATGAGAAAAAACTTCATCCAGAGCAAAGCTCTAGTGCTTTGCAAAAGGTCTACAGAAGGCACCTCCTGCAATTCAATAAGTACTTTGCAAAAACCAAGCTACATGTCAGCCTAGGATAAAAAGACAAGCAAGTATTTGAAGCATAAAGCACCGTCAAAAGTTCTGTAACGTACACTGTTTTATATCAAGTTATAAACTGAAATTATTTTAGCAAATAAAACGTACTGTCTTTAAAATGAAAGTCAATATCCTGCTTGCAGCGAAAAAATAACTTAGAAATGTGATCTGATCACCACTTTGCTACTGCAGTACCCAAAGGCAAAGAACCTTATGTGAATTCTTTTGGAAAATTCTCAACCATTTCAAGAGAGTCTCATCCTTTTTCCTAAGGTAAGACTGTTTTCAGTAATAGGCACTCGCAATAGCTGAGCAGCAGCTGCGTGACTACAGTTTTATTAACATTCTCTTTGCCAGCAAGGTTGGTTTATGCAAGTCCACTATTACCCTACCCACAGTCACGCCTGCTTTGTACTGACTCCTGTTCCCCTCCTTGCTTATGAAAGCACAATTGTCTGGAAAGGCACACGATCCACCACACTATGGAACTGATCTGATTTAGAAGTAATGTCTTTTCTCCATGTTGGATCATTTTATATCCGGACCAGTTCCCTGAGGAACTGAAGAGATCTGCAGCATGCTTCCCCCAGCACAACCGAGGGTTTAGTGAGGATGTGGAAATGAATGATGACAGGAGCCCCTTAGCAAACTGCAAGGGCTACTACTCCTAAGATTCTGCCCTATAAAGGACTCTTTCATTTCAAAAAGATGCATGAATCTATGTAAAGTGTGTGCTCATATGACACAGTCAAAAAAATCCTCAACTTTATTTCATCTTCCAGGTCATGTCTGTCAGTGCCGCACTTTTTAAACAATACCCGATCTCAACTTCCTTGATACCAAGCCCATCACAAAGTAGTACCAATAGGTTACAATGTGATAACTTAAAATGGTGTCATTTTTCTTGTCCAAATTCAGCTTGTTTCTTCATCCCAAACACTGGTTTTACGTAACTATTTCTGCTTGGTTTTTAATATTGAAGTAAGTCATAATCTGTTTGCTCCAAAAATGTACTTGTGGATTTTGCCTTTCCAAAGCACCGAGTGTATTTCTTTATGTTTGAACTGTATTTGTTCATAACCAATGACAAATTGTTTCCAGGAGAAAAATTAAAAATCTTCTGTCAGATCAATTCATCTTCAGCATCTATTGCAAAACCAGAGCTGAGACACTAGGACTTTCCTGGGCCATAAAAAATATCAAAAACTTTTCCTAAAGGATTAAAGGTTTTAATAAATACTTTCTAAATTGTCTAGCACAAGACAGAAATTTTAAAATGGCTTCAAAATATTTACTCTCATGATACACAGAGCCCTATATTTCAACATGCAATACCTTTAATTTCAGTTTATTAAAAAATTTAGGCTTTCAATTTTGAAATAGCTTGGAGATTGGAATACCACCTTCCTTCAGCAATGCAACCTTCATGTTAACATCTTCTGGTTTAATTCCATAATGTAGTTGAGATATTCTGATTATTTAAAAAAAAATAAGAACCTTTTTTTTCTTTGAAATCACCAAAATACTGCAGATAAGAAAATTATACACACAGTAGTTATTCCTCCACATTTAGGCTGTACATGTTTGTTCAAGAGACACTCTGGACAAATCTTATTTCATACCTCAAAATAAATTGCACATCATCCATTATGTACTTTTCAGTGCAGATTCAAGCTGTATACATTTTCACTGAATTAATTACATGCATCATGAAATTCATTTCCTGAGACTTCTTGTTAGCGTTCAGGCAATGATTTCTACCAGCACTACTTTTAACTTCTGTTTTTTAATTTGAATATAAACTTACATAAGCAGTGAGAGCAGGACCTAACAGCATTAACATGTGTGTTGACTGCATGAGAAAAAATACACAGGAGTGAAATGGAAGCACACTTGGATAAAAACATTATTATCAACATGTGCTCTTCCAACTAGATAAGATGGTTACACAGAATGATTTTTGAACAATGAAAGGCAGTTTCATCAAATACATTTCCTCTGGTGAGGTCTCTTCAGGTCTGAAATATCAGAATCACATAGAGATGCCCAATTAAATTGCCATGAAGGCATCTCACATGTGCTTTTTGAATCTGTAGATGAATATATATATAGATATAGCTCAGATGCAAAACCAGAAACACTATACGAGAGAATCTCTCTCCTCTTTGAATAAAGATCAAAAGAAATATAAAGCAAAAAGAGAGAAGACCATCACATCAGTACACCTGAATTAGTTGAGGGAGGGGGAGTGTGGGGGGAGAGTTAGATGTAAAAATGAAGAATTGGCTGCTGCTGCTAAATTGCTATATTTGCTTTGCCCTCCAAGAATTGTTTGCTAGATTGCTATTCATCATTTTTTGATATACATACAATTAAGAAGAAAAATCTGCTATTTTACTTCAAATTTTATTTTCAGGCAAACACAATTGCTTTCTCCCTAATATTACATAACATCCCAAAAATGCTGTTTACAGGCAGACTATTCATAAAGATACCAAGTTTACAGGGATACAGTGATGCATCTGATTTTATTTGCTAATTTGTTACCATGATTTTGAGACATCACCAGAGATGATTTTCATAGTATTTTTATTTAATAGGTTTTCTGCAATTGTGATTGAATGCCTATAAACATTTTACTGTTGGATTCACTATTCAATTCAGCATTTTGTTACTTAACAAGCATCCTTTAAGGCATATCCAAAACCCAGCATTACTGAAAAAAGATAGCTCCAGTTACTAAAATTGGCTTTGAATTGGTACAATTAAAAGTACAGTATGATTATACCAGAGAGACTTATAATAAGGAATAAGGTGGATAACTAACATGTTCTGTCAGTATCTACCAATCTGTGAAAAGATTCATAAAAGTTACTTCAGTGTGGTCAAAATTACACGAGAAACCAGACAGAACAGATGTGAACCCATTCTGTGCACACCAAGTTGCCTACCAGTCTTTGGCAACCTTTGCTGTGATGACAAGAGCAGATCTCAGAAGCCCTAGCAGCACCCTCTGTCAAGAGATGGGGGTAGAAAAGTACTTTTGCACTTTAGATTTTTGTTCTGACTTATAACAAAGCTGATTATCGGGTCTCAAAAACCTTTCTAGGATCAGGAATCACCAGCCTCCATGAAGCCTCTGCCAACAACAACCTGGAGAGTTGCAAATTCTGCAGTAGCTGTCAAAGTCAAAAGCTCAATAGCTTCCATCAGTGGAATAAAAGCTACATAAACACAAAATGCTTGACAGTGGCTTAAAATACCAGACCAATGTGTGAACATGAGCATAAGCGGTTTAGAACCTAATCAGGCTATAGCTAACCAAGCAAAATAAAAGCATTTAGAATTGTTCAGGCTTAGTTATATGATGAGGGCTAAAGCGATAAAGCTCGGGATTATGGAAAGGAAGATCTCAGCACAATATCTATATATACACCTACCTGTGGAAATTCAAAGACATAGGCAACTGTGATATCAAGCACTTATCCCCTACTATTTAAGGCATTTATCTTTAGAGATTTAAATTTTCATGCCCAAAACATTTAAGGCAGACAAAAGTATATATATTAAAAAAAAAAGAATAAGGTATCTCTGCAAAAAACCAGAATCCAGGCAAAGCTACTAAAACAGTAGGTCAAAACATAAGAGCTACTTGTTAGAGTCAAGATAAATGGAAGCGTTGCGAGTAATTAATTACATTTGTTTCAAAGCCTTCAGAAATAGATTGCAAAGGACCAAGACTCTTCTGAGCACTGATGCAATTACTCAGATAACTGCTTTATTTAGGACTTGCTTCCTTTCCCACAGCTCAATAGATGGAATGTACCATGAACAAAACAGTATCTGCTTTGCACTGGAAAAGTCAACAGCACCTGGGCCTGGGATTTTAGCAGGTAAACCAGTGAGGTGCTACAACATTTTAAACCAAGCCTAACCCAAGTACCAGAACTACTGAGGTTTTATCTGCTCTACTGAAACGTTCTGGCCCCTTCCAAGAGGCTACTGCTGGCCCTGATTCAATCCAGAGATGAGCTGATACGAGGAACTCAAAAATCAATTTATTTTTAAAAATGCAATCCTTTTACCCAGATTCCCTATTTGAAACATTATGCTTTATCAGTATATGATAACTCATGTAAGAGTGAGGTGGCACATAAATAAGCTGCACCTTGCCACAATTTCCCTGTGAAACCACCTATTTTCTCATGTGCTCCATGCTCTTATATTTCCACCTCCTTTTAGCCTCCTTTATGTTTAACTTGATATGAATAAATTAACAAGGTATACTCGGTTCATTTGCTTTGATGCATTTTCTCTCTTGGTTATCGTGGAAAAATATTCCATAACAAAATGCCATTGGATATAGAAATGCAATTCCTATACAGGCTGAGAACACAACCAAAGTAAGCTAAAGGAAATAAGATGGAAATCTGACAAACCTTAAGCAAGGGAAGACTATAAATTTGAACTCAAGTACTGAACAAGGCAGAATATGAAGACTACTGTCACAAAAACACTAACTGAACTAAACAAGTTGTTAAGGCTTCACATACACTCACCTAAAGAATAAGTGCATGTTTCTGCTGAAGGATTATCATCTCTCTCAGAGCCAGGACAAAAAGGCAATAATAGCACCACTCTTCAAAGTTCATATAGTGTTCTCAGGGCTATTACTTCTTTTTCAGCTATATTACATTTATCAACCTAAATTATGCTTTAATATATATGCATGCAAGTGTCCATTTGTTAAATTCAATACTTCGTAATTGTATGAAAATGAAAATAGAGAAATACTAAGTCTACAGAAAAGCAGAAAAACACAGCAGCAATCCCATGAAAAAGGTGATTACCTGACATATAGGGATCTCTTCTGGCTGGTTCGCAAAGATCCTGATCCTGAACTAATGCTACTGTTCATCATCTGTTCCCGTAAATCATGTATTTTAGCTTCAAAACGACTGTATTCTGTAAGAAAGAGAGGCATGGCAATTAGTTTCCCCCTGAACTTCAGCAATTAAACTGAAATCACACCTGAAAAAATTATGATTAGGCATAGTAAACACACAAGAAAATTATACTTTTAAATTCTGTGGGTTAAATCTATAATTCACAGTAACTATTTTTTTCCTAAGTAAGACAAACATTTCTACTAATAATTACCAATTTCATAGTAATAAAAAGAGTGATACAGATAATTTTTAACCCATGACAATAGGAAAACTTTAGAATATACATGTGAAATACATGTTTATAACCAAGAACTATGTATTTTAAATTTTAAATGTTAAGAAATGGGAATGAAAAGTGTCTGTACTCTAAAATTACTGAATTTGAATTAGATAAAAAATTTAACACTACAAGGTGGGAAATATGGAAAACATCTTCTGAAATAAGACCATGTTCCCCTGGGAGCTCAGGAAAAGAAAAAGAACTCCAGAATTCTGGCATGAATCTCAATCCACTTGTAAACGGCATTAGAGATTCAAACTGCCCCCACAGAATTATGTACAATGTTAATCCTGGAAAAACGGATTGTGTTCTTAAGCAGTACTGTGTACTAATAAAACTAAGCTAAATGCATTTTGATTTTAGCTACAAATGCAGGCAGTAAAATAGTAATAGCTTGTTCAGGACAAACATTTCCTGAAGCGAGGTACTTACATGCTGTCAGCATAAAATATGAACTCAGAGCAAGTAAGTTTTTCCTTCAGCGGAATAGTTTGGACTTCGGGATCAACAGATCCACTTGCAAAACCTTCCTAGTCAAAGGAAACGTTCTGCAGCCACCACCTTCCCCGGGAGAACACGTGATGCCAGATTATAACAAGTCAACACTGGGAGAGCCAGGGTGTGTGAGCAGCTGCTGGAGCGGGCACTGCGCTGCTCTCCCGAGCTGCACCCTCACCCCCCGCGGGCACCACGGGCATGCAGGAAATGCAGCACTGGCACAAAGGGCTCTGAAGTAAAGAATCTTGAGAAATCTCAAAACTATGGTTCCTTCAACTGTCATCTAAACACTAGGGATGTTTTATCCTATTACATTCTGCAGCCCTTTCCCCCCACAGGCTGATCACACAGTGAGCACTGGGCTTACAACAAACCACAGAAGAAAAAAAATATTCGCTACAGAAGAATAATGGGTGAACCAGTTGCTGATATATCACTTCATTAGGTCACTACAAATCTGATGCATCTATAATTAACCCTATCCAGATCATGACAGTACGAACAGTCTCTTAAATCACCCTAACTTTTGTCCTTTAAAAAAAAAAAAGTTAGTAGTTTTTATGATAATATCTTAGTTTTTGAAACAGCACCAAGTGCCTTTTTACAAATAAAGATCAAATACTTTACCAGCACTAAATTAGACTGATGAGGTTGTTGGACAAGAAAACGAAAACATTATTTCCACCACTACTGATGCTATTACTAATACCAAAATAATGTGAGATAACAGGACAGTAACCTAAGAGGAATGTGAGAAAATGACATTTTTTAGAAAGTAACACCCCTTAGAGGAAGGGCTCAGTTGCAGTGAGAGAACAGCCCACTCCTGCTGTGCTACGGTACTGCATGGCCTTGGCTAAAGTCATTTTACTCATTTATACTCAAGAAATTATCTTTTAAGTTTCTCATCTGTTTCTTCGGTGTTTTGGAAGATTAAAGCTCTGAACACCAAATGTACAAGAATGGTAACAGAGATTTCTGACATAAAAGATTTTTTTCTGCCCCTGTGTGAAAGGAAAGTAAGCAGGAAAAGACCAGATAATTCAAGTATTTTCTTGTGCTACAGCCTGTTCAGTGCTGAAAATATCTGCAGTTCTTCGCAATAGCTAGTGCAAAAAAATGCAAATTTCTGTTAACAAACTATCATGTGTCATCTGCTGGAAGAATCAGATTTCCTCCTATGCAGGAGGAAAGTAACTCTTACATCCGATGTAAGAGTTAACAGAGAGGCTATTCCCTACTATTGCTAAACTTTACTTTATCCTATATATCATCCTCAGGTTGCTGGTCTTGCAATTTCCTGTAATAATTTAGTTTTTCTCATCAGAACTTCTGGGAAGTAAGAGCTGAATGAGTGACAGGGACATCTGTAGGAGTAAGAAGGAGAAGAATTTCACCATAGACACTCTTGCCATATGAATAAAGCAAAAAAGGAAACTAATGGGCCGGGACTGAGAAGCCTTTATGTTCAAAAAGAAGGAGTGCCAAGAAATGTCTTGCTTAGGAAAAGCTTAAACACTGCAGACAGAATCTGGTGAGCTCCTTTGATGTAGAGCAAGCTAAAATTTGAGTTATATTTGTCTTAGAGAAGATGGAAGGAACAGGATTGATAGAAATCTCAAAGTCATTGGGTTTGGAGATGGAAAGTAGACAGGATTTTGTTTTTCTTAAAGAGAAACCTTAGTATTAGATACAGTGGTACTGAAATTAATGCTGGAGACAGCAAATAAGACAGCAGCAGGACTCTTGAGAGTATGAGAAAAGCACAATCAGTTTGACCCAAGGGATTAGAACCTGTCCCCTGTTGAGTAAGCAGGGTTGGTTCAACTTTGGCATTACAAAGCAAAGGGAGAGCTCTGCTAATTTGTGTACGAGAGGTTATATTTCTATCTTCTATTAAGAAGAGTTGGATATCAGCTGTCTTTTGTATCTTCAATCTCTTATTTCCTTCAGCTTATCATCCTAGATTCTCCCAAATGCTAGAGAACTGTTTTCTTTACAATTCCATTCTCTCTTATGTGCATGCATAATAATCCTATATAGAGTGTGACAAATTTGATCACATTTGTTTCCCTAAATCACAGTGAACAGCACAACAAACTTCCACGTGGCTAAGTGTGACAAAGTCATACAATGCACATTTAAACATACAACTTTTTAAAAAAAGTTTTGCCACTCACATGTTCCAGAAATTTGGAGCTAGAACAGGCACAGTGAACAAGAAGAAAAGGACACGCTTCTTTCTTGGTTAACAGGAAATTAAGAGCTTGGCTGAGACAGAATATGATTGATTTCAGGTATAGTGTGATCAGGGTAACCAAACAGAAAGGACATAAGCTATTTAAATGAAAAAGTAAAACTGATTTTAACCCAAATGGAATAGGTTGGTCATAGGAACTCAATCTAAAAATATGCTTCCAATTTCCACAGACACCAAAACACTGAGATTCTGAAACAGTATTTTAATGAGAATTATGGTGGCACAAGAAACACAGACACTCACCCAAAAAGAAGTTAAAAACCCAAAGAAAACCATACAGTTCAACCCCTCGTTCCTTCCAGGTACGAATTTGATCAGGATCTGAAACCCCATGTATATACAATATCGGTGAATGGGACTTAACTCAGGATCTCTTGTAATGTTCTGAATTTTAGGAAAGCTGCTGCTGATATACATCAAATAAAGGGTAACAGGCAACAAGACCAACATGAAACACAGTAAAATATGAACATCAGAATAAGAGCATCTTTTCTTTGCTAGAATTTTCTCCAGTAAGTTTAGAGGCAGAGAGGGAATAGTACCTGCTACCATAACATAGATCTTGAGGAAGAACAAGCACCTGCTGCTTCAATTCATAGCATTTGTCCAACAGTACCCCACAATCACCAAAGAAAAACCCAAAGCCTACACAGATTTACACATAATCAGTTGTTAAGAACATAGGATGAATACATCTGAGCTCAAGTTTAAACTTCAAAATTACACTGGATAAGCAGATGGTGCAAAACTAGACTAAATCTGCCTAGTTCGTGTCTGCACGTATTCCACAGCAAGAAACAAAGAGGAGGGGGGGAAGATTAGGAAGTCCTGGAAGATTACTCTGGCTCCCAAAGTGCTAAAGTGATTTCACCTAGAAAACTGTAATGTTTTCAAAGTCAATATTTATTTGAACAGAAATCAAAACTTCAGAGAAAGGCTCTGAGCAGTGAAACTGTCCTGGACTGCCTGTCTAATGGGCAACAAGAACACACAGAAAAGTGGTGAATTGTCTGTACAGGCAGGAGAAAAGAAAAACAAGGCCACAGTGCAAATGCATCTGGTCTGGAACACACATTCCAGCAAATGGGGCAAAGGAACAGAAGGCTACACAAGGGATGGAAAACCCAGCAAACAGCACAGAAGGAACAGCAACTCAAGGAAGCATGGATGTGAGTATAGGGAACAGATGGCAGCACAGCACTGAGAAGCAGAGATTCTTACATATATTGAACCCACGTAGAGCTGAAAAAGTTCACTTTAATTAAAAAAGTATGCCCCTTGCTTCCCTCTTCCCATCTGTCTATGGAAAGCCCCTCTTTAGCAGGACCCATTGGATCTGTCAAAGTAGGACTCTTGTGCTGACAATTTTATATAATACTGATTTATAGTCTTTTCTCAACTCTCAGAATACTCAATTTTCTTTTTCATGGTGCTTCCAATCAGAGAAATGGAGTCTGGTAGTCAGGATGGCCACCATCACACCAATCCTGTATTTGCCTTCCATTTGTTTTTCTTTTAAAATGCATGGACCACAATAAAACCACCATAAATCATGTTTGAGGAGATATTATTTTGTTTCAATGCTTGTCATTTTATAGTAACATTACCTGGAACAGACTACAATGCATTCCACAAGCATTGGTGGCTTTCATGCACTCCAATGTGTAATGAGCTTGTACCTCATTAATCACCTGAAAGACTGGGTCAAGGAATTTCAAAACAGATTAGAAAAATTGCATTTGTGTTTAGTTAAGCACACTTCTCACAGACCCTGCAAAACTCAGAAGGAGACTAGGTCCAGCTTGTCACTGTTGAGGTAAATACACTAGAAATGTTGCTGAAGGCTTACCACGCATTCACCAACAATTTTATTCAGTATATTAAAGAGCAGGAGTGAGGTTTTAAAGGATTAAAATGTGTAAGCCGCCTTATAGTGTCTACCACGGCTATATATAGCAGATCCCTTTTTCTAATCTTAATGGGTCAAGTTTTGAAGATACTTTAATTGACTAATCTAGATTACTTGCAAATGAGTAGAACCAGGTACAAAACAAGCAAGAACAGAAATCTGGAAAACCAGAGCCATGTACCTGAAAACAGAGTAAACTTATTTTTAAGTTTTTGGTTTTTTTTTTTTAAATTTTATTTTATGAAATCAGGATACACTTATCTTTTGAAGTACCTTTGTTTAATACAATCCATGTTCTCAGCTAGAAAGCAAGGGAAGTTCAGCTTTGATAAAAAACAATTACTGAAAACTAAGTTTTGTGCAAACATTATTGGCTTTGTGCTACCCCAGCTGGGCTTTTACAGACAGAAGATTTACAATATATTTCAAGACAAATGTTCAGAAAACAATTTCAGCTTAAGCATATGAAAATGCTACCATTTCCCAGAAGTTCCACTAGAAAACAGTTCATAGCTGCAGCATCACAAACAGAAAAATTAGCCACACGCTGGCCCATTGACTGGAGAGCTCTAACAAAAGGTTTTTTTGTTCCCTCCTTTTTTTATTTACTAATTTGTTTTAAGGAAAAGAGAGAAGGATTGTATTTATCTACTGTCAGTAGAATGTTTTGCACTGAAGAATCCTTATTTCCATTAATAAAACTGCAAGAATTTGTGTTAACTACCTATATCAACACTGTAGGTTCGGAAGCAGACATTTTACAAAAAATACCTTGAAATCTTGTCTTGATGTTTTGGCTCCACCTTATCCTAATCTTACACTGATCTACCCAATCACCTAAGAACAGAAAGCTAGCTAATCACTTAAACATCTTACCACCCTTTCAGACAAGAATTGCATATATAGAGATGGACTTGCTCAGCTGAATTACAAAGAGAAGACCAGTGCAGAATATAAACTCTAAATCAGGCAACTGATAACTCACAGAACAAAAGACAACTGTACTACTTAAAATTACAATTTTTCTTATTTATGTATGTCAGGTAGATCCTTGGGAAACAGAAAGGGCTGCTACCCTTTTCTGCCACGACAGACTTATCTGAATGTTGCCATTTAGGGGGAAAGGTGAGGTGACAATGAATGACTGCTGATGCCAATAGACTTTGCCTGCTTGCTTTTTCAAGGTCCTCCAAGAGCAGTTAATTCAAATGTAATTGCAGTAAACATTATACATACACTTAATACAGCCCAGTTCTGGTCTAGCAGAATATAACTACTAAAAAAATTTAATCCACTCAACTATTTTCTATCAAATTTCAGTAGAATTTTTTTTATATTTTTAATATATTTCTTTATCTATTTTATTAATTTTAAACAATTAAATGCATTGAAGCTATAACACAGTTAAGGCAATCTACTGGCACCTCATATCTTTCTGGAATGGCAAAATATAACCTTCCAGAATTTCTCAATTTTGAGGTAACATTATTGTTATGTCATACTGAAAACACATAAGAATACCTCAGATGACCTTTTAATTTGAATGAACATCACAATGGATGCCAACGTGAAATGGAGAGCCCTCCAAGAGCTGTACACCTCTGCACAGTCCTATACTTCCCCCTTGCTGCTCCTCTCCTCACCACATTCCCTTCAAGCACCAAGACTCTCATGTTCTTGTATCCCTGCTACGTAACATGATCATAATTCTGACCACCCCTGAATCCCCACTCTCAGGAGACAAACTGCCTAGTGTTTCCTCTCCTTCTTCCACACTAACATGACAATTTTTCCTTGCCATCCTACCTCTGCAGAAAACCCAGTGACACAGCAGTGTGGCACTGAGGTCTCTCAGAGCCAGGGAACAACAGGAAAATGAAATGGATAGGAAACCTCTACAAGTTAAAATGGGTTATCAAAACACTTCTGCGTACTGAAGCAACATCACTTATTTTGAAACTGCTGCAGGTTTTTAGTTTTCAGAGGAATTTAGTTTCCAAAGGAATTCAAGGTAAAGCCAAAATCCCCTTTAATTCATGAATGATGTCTTGAATGAGATAGAAATTTGTAGTACAAGCGAGGAGAGTAAGGGGGGAGACTAAAGAAAAGCTTCCAAATCGAGAGGTAAATGAGAACAGCATCCTGACTTTCCGACCACACTTCTGCAGGATAATTCCCATTTCACAAACTCCTGCTCTGGTCCTACCATGGACCCCTCCTCTGCAGATTCCAGCCCCAACAGGTCCAAACTCACTGATCTCTGCAATTAGGGAGACTTTGTACCCACATCCATATGCATGTACGTGCCACAGAAGGATGTACCAGTACAACCCAGTAGGTAACAAGATTACAACAGTAGCTCCTGGGTATGTTGCAAGATAAAGCCTGGAATCTACAAGGAGAAAGTGTAAGTCAGTTGAGTGCAGCTGTGGTGCTACACAAGTGGTGCATGAGCCACTTCTGTAAACAGGAGAACATTCACATTCCCTGTTTGGCTTTTAGCTATCCCGAAGACTGCTGGTAAGTTGTTGAAATTTGATTCAGTGCAGTAGAAAAATTCTGCAAGGCTTCTCTCAAATCCACTGAGCACTGCTGGAAACTAAATGAATGCCAAGAAGGATATTTTCAGGAATGTGATTACATCTGTTTTCACCCAATTCTATAACCAAGGAACATTTTGGAGATTTAAGGGAAAATAAGTCAGCAGTTACATAATTTGAGACCAGATTAAAAAAAAAAAAAATCAATTTTATTCAGACATGTTAGCCTACCCCAAGTTCAGTAACTAGTGTTTGAGAAACCACGGACATGAAGAGACAGATATGGAAAATTCAACTCTTTGCATAAGACTTTTCCAGTGATTCATTTTTCTACAGCCTAACTCAAGCATTCCAATGAGAGAACTGCTTGCAGAAATCCACTTTTCCCAAAGACTTGAGGAGAAAGACAACTGGGAAATTTCTGATCAGGAAATAGGAAATGTAGTAGGATGTAAAAACATAAGTTAGCATTCCCCACCACATCTATGAACACACAAACTGTCATATACGATTACAGGGAGTGAAGTCAGCCGGTCCCAAGTGTCTTCCAAATGCTCCTATCATACTGAATCTCTTTATTCTGCTATAATGAACCCTGATGGATGTCTAGAATCCCCTTGATCTGTCCTAGCTGTCAGCATTCGTACAAAATCCTGTTGGATTTATAAATACAAATAAAATACATTTGCAATACAAGCAGTTATAACTGATGCTCTCCATCTTTATGAAGACATTTGAGAAACAGCAATGATGAACTTGTACGTATTGATGAAGTGCTGTTATGCAGAACGCACAAGGATGGCTAATCAGCATCAGCTGCAATCTCATCTGGACCAGAAGAAATTGCTGGATAAACAGAAACGTGAGTTCAGTATGAAAAAGAGGAATGAAAACCTCACAGTCTCCTTATGTCATCTGAATCAACCTAACAAAGGAATTAGTCTTCTATCCTCCTACCACTAAGGCATATAAAACCACTATATTAAAGGGCAAAGACAACTGGAAATACAAAAGAACAATGTGGTATTTCTACTAAATTCTGGATTTACTGGATTAATTTTCATGTTATGACAGTGGTAACATTTACTGAAGAAACTGAAATTCTGAAATGATGAAAGCAAGAAATGTATCAAGCCATGGCACCAACACTTGAAGATATATTCTGGTCACTTGCAATTATGCTAACAGGTATGTGACAACCTCTATCACATTATTTGTTTCTTCTCTCCTCAGAAGAGGGGTTAGGTGGGAGGACATTGCAGATTTTCTTTCTCTGAATTGCAAATTGAATAAGGGAACTTGAATGTACAAGGCAACCCTTACCTTCTGGACGGTACTGAGCTACAATAGTCACTGCTTGGCCTGCGTTCTTCAGGGCTGCTGCTGCCTGTTCATGGGTTGCTGCTTTGAGATCTACGCCATTCACCTACAAGTAATACAAAAAAGCTCTTTATCAAAATTAATGTTGGTGTTTATCACCACAGAACACAGACCTGCGGAAAAAAATTTAAGATTTAAAAATAGCATCAGAAAAAAACTGAAGCAGAAACATGTGTGTCTCATTTTAGACCAAAGGCATTTTTCACAGTTCAAACTAAACTAAAGATGTGTTTTAATATCAGCATTTTAGTAACAATAGTTACGAGGACAAAATTCCTCTTCAGTAACTTCCAAACTACAATGTAAATGCCCAAAGAAATAATAGATTAAGTAATTTCACAAAGAAACCAAATCTTTATGACCTTCAATACTAATATAGAAAAAGCTCTTAGACAGGTATGAAATGAATCTTTTTAAGACTAACAGGAAGTTTAACAATTACTCCAGGAAGTAAAGCACAGTTTTAGACACTGCTGCCAAGTGTCTCCATCTCATTAGAAAGTTTATTTCTGAAGCCTATACTCTTTCAATTTAGACACACACACTCCTCAGGTACCAGATGTGTTCACTGAATGTCTCTGACACAGCGAAGTGCTATTTTAATCAGGTTATAGATGAGAAACTGAGGCTGACTAAAGTCCTCAAAGATACTTTGGAAGTATAATGGCATCTGTTCCATTGTCTCAAATTTAGCTCAGTTAAAAATATTCTTTCCATATCATTAACTGGCATTAATATCCAGGCAGGGGAGTACTTTTGTTGCTGTTTAAATAAAAGAAGTAAGGAATCCTACAGAAATTATCCGATCTCCTTTCCTAAGCTCTCCACTCAGGTCAGCTGGCCCTCCTGCAAGGATGAAAGAGATGAAAATTCCTTCTCCATCTTCTCCTCCAACAATGTTGAAACCAAGACCTGTTGATCCTCGATGCAGCACAACTTTTCTAGGCTCCCTGAATGAAAGAAAGAAATAGGAAATCTTGGTCACTAGACAGGAGTAAAAGTAATATAAACAATTAGAAAAACTTCTAGATGTGACACAAAATCCCTCCCTGTTGTTAGGTGAACTGAACAAATCTCTAAGTATGAATGTATGCTAAATTCCTATTATGCTACAATCCTATTCAGCACTAAATGTCATTATTTAACACTTTTCCATATTGTTCAGCAAAATACTATTTTCCCTTTCTGAAACCTAAACCACAAATTCTAATGAAAGCAACTTAATGAAAAATACGCCCTTACTGCTTTATTTTCACTCCAGTTTGTCAAGCAGTAAATATAAAATAACAATTCAAGAAGTATGCATTAACCCTTTTAAAAAAAGATCAGAATTTGTGGCACTTTCAAATATATTTTCAATTTATTTGAAGCAACTGCAATTAAAAAAGTTAAACCTAAACCAAGTTCTTGCACTCTTTTTATAGGATCCCCTCCTGAATTGAATGAGGACAGAAGAAATATTGATCAAGAGAAGGCCAGTCAACTTCTAATGCAGAAAGACTCCTTCCAAAAGTCTACTAATCTGCTACTTGATCCAATGCAAGAAAACCATAAATGGTCTCACAAACAGACATTTCTAATAAAGCAGAGCAACTGTGTGCTGCATTTGAAAAATCACTAGAGAGCACTAAAGAACAATTAATGGACCTTAAGTATTTGGAGACATTAATTATTAATTTACAGGATAAACAAAGAAGGTGCATTTTTCCAAAACAAAAAAAATATCATCTAGTCTGATCTTTAAAAATCACTCAATTTTTGCACTAGCTATTAAATCAACTTAGTGTCAAATTCTTAAGTTACATCCCAATCAACTATTATATTCATTTTTTCAGAGTACCATTATATTACAAATAAATGACATTTTGAATATCTAGATATATATTGCTCTGGATCATAGCAATACTTTATTAAAAAGTTAGAGAACATAAAGATACAGTGTCTTTTAAAATAACACTCAAAATGTATAAACTTCTTTTTGGAAGGGAGAGAGCAGAAGATGAGAAGGTGATTTAAAGAAAATCACCTAAACATTCTCTGAATAGCCCTTGCATTTCAGAAGAAATCTAAAAACAGTCTTTTGCAGTAATTTTAAAGGAAAGCAATAAAACCATAATGCTATCAGCAGGACAGAATCAGTTTGGCTTATGTGTCTACCTAACCCTAAGTTAAAAATAAGTACAAAGACATATCCTACCTTCCACTACACTAAACTCCATTCTCCAATTTATTAGACCACTTAGGTTTCAATCCTGGGTAGACCCTGCCTCAGAAACTGAGTGACATCCACATGAGATGATGGTGTGGCACAGAATTCAGCAACAACAGACTGAAAATGCAGTACAACATCCCTATACTTGCAGAACAGAAGGGCAACAAAATTACAAGAGCTTCCCTTTATCAGCAATGATGAACAAAAGATTAATGCAATCTACTGAATCAGTGAAGGAATGAAGGGTCTGTTAAAGGGAAAGGATTAAGAGCTCTCCAGCCTTTCTGGATTTAGAATCCATCAAAACAAACCCTTGTCTGTGGGGGCAGGGAAGACCCAAACATCCCTAGCTTTAAATTAAGAAATAATCTCTGGTCTGCTCATACTACCATCCTAAAAACCTCTGTCAACTAATGCAGCATTGGCAGGACTTTCTGATTTTAACACTATTCCTGGACTGATAAATTATGTATGTGTGTATATATATATATATATATCTCCATATAAATATATCCAGTTTTCTTTTTAGAACAATGTT
Organism: Pipra filicauda; assembly: GCF_003945595.2. NCBI lineage: Eukaryota > Metazoa > Chordata > Aves > Passeriformes > Pipridae > Pipra > Pipra filicauda. The sequence goes on from NW_024104317.1 coordinate 411,222, forward strand.
TAAAAGTGTTAAAACTAACATCTACTTCTTGAAACAAAGTATAGTATTCAATAGTATTTTGCCCACAAACACAGCTTACAGGAGCTTCCCTTGTTAACCAGTTTGACACTCAGCTTTGGTTATTCATTACCTGGTAATCTCATCATCTCCAAGCATTCCCTTGGGAACTGGTGAATACCGCCCTGGTGATGTTGGGGGCATGGACTGTCCCAGGTAGGCAGATGGGGTGATATGGTTATCCACTGGCTGAGAATAAGCTTCAAAGAGAGGGGAGGAAAAAAAAAAAGACATTAGGGCAATATGGAACAAGAGTTGGAGGAACTGAAACAAAGGAGTGATCTCTTCTAAAAACAAACTACAGCAGTTCAAATGATACACTAAGAATATCTTATTTCTAAAATAGTGTGTCAGGTCTATACATTTTCCAGTCTCCTCACTTAGTCAGTAAGCAAATTTTTCAGTTTGATTTCGTCTCAAATAAAACTTTTTTAGAAACAGTAACTGTGGATAGTTGAAACCCATGAAGACAGACCGGAGATTTATCTGTTTTAAAGCTGTCTTTAACTTGACTGAAGTAAATTAAGAATTTCAGTTTCTTAAAATCATTATGTCAGAGCACAAGTGAAAAATACATTTTATTGTTACACTTCTTCCAAACTGTCAAGCTGCCTGCCTCTTTCTATCTAATGCTTTGATGTGCAGCATCCCAGTATCTCCAGAATACTCCAGGCCATTCTGACTGACAGGTCTGAACAGAGAGGGATGTTACAATTCTTCAACACTGAACAAAACCACCTTCAATAGCAGAGGTGCTGGTAGTGATGCTCTTGTGCTCCCAGACACCAGCACACATCAGGAGACAAAGGCAGGGCTATTCTACCTTCCACTCTTCAAGGTAAGAGGCATCAATTTACTGAGAGGAATAAATAAGGTTGTGCAAAAAAATTTCAGCTGTATAGCAAAGGTCAGCTGTCCTATTCACATTTTCATTGATTAAAACTAGAAAGGTGAAATAAAAGAATTTAGTGGAACCTCCTACACAACAGGCCATGAATTCTGGGTACGAAGTGCATCGGATGTTCTACCTGGACCACAACACACAGACTAGAAGAATTTTAGCATCTTAATGATTACAATTGGTAGAAAATATTCTACAAGGCCAGGAGAATTGTTCCAACAAATAATTAAGAAGGTGCACAATATTTCCAAGTTAGACACATCAATTTTAACTGTCCATTCACCAGGCAGAGTCATACCCACTGCCTGCTACTACAGACCATATTCTACAACTGAAAATCTTTTTCTTGGTGTAGGTGCTTCAAATTTTGAGGCTTAAACATGGAGGGTGGGGACACTTCACAGATTCAACATAATCAACGTTGCCAGATTCCCTTTGCTCTTACTCATTTGCTGTAGCTGATGTGATGTCTGACCTTTGAGGATTTACACTAAACCCGAGGCTCTTGTAACTGAACAGATACTACATATTACAGAAGGGATGTGTATATTCTCCTCTTTTTCTTTTTCTGTTTTAAGCCACTACCAGAACGTTTGGATCATATACAAACTTACCAACAGTATTTATACATGAAAAATTTGCTAAATAGACAGCTTTCAAGCCACCAAAGTCTCTGCTGGACTGATTCTGTATTATTCTAGATTCCCAGTAAACCTGTGTGTGGTAAATTCCATGCATGGCCTATGTATCAGATTGTCAGCACTTCAGCAAGCATTAAAATCCATTGTTAACAGCTTGGGCAGTTTAAAAGCACTGGCTGATAAAGTAATTGTGCTATTCAGCCACACCAGCCCTCAGTCAGTTGTGTGAGACTGTGCAGAACTTTTGGAAATTGCAACTCTGGATTCACAAGTGGTTTCAGCAAATTGAGAATCAAAGTGCAAGAGGTACCTGGTGCCCTTCTACACCACAGACAGAAAGAAACCCCCTCACACTGGTTTCATGAGGTCCACAGCAAAGAGAATGATGCTTTTGCTAAAACCAAATTATCAAAAAAGCATTCATATTTGAGAATTCCCTAAAAATAAGTTGTTCAACACACAAAACTCTAAAACCAATTTTTAGAACAGCTGTAACACATGTACATTGCACCTTCATCCTTCTGCTCCCTACAAGGATTTTATAGATCCCTCTAACTTAATTCTTTCTGTCTGTCCCAGCACACCGTGTAGTTTCTGTGCACTGCTAAGAGATTTGGACACCTAACTGTCAGTTTCAAAACTTGGCTTTTTTTGTTAACACTGGAAATATTTACTTTTCCATGAAAAAACTAAAAGTATTTTAATATGACAATATTATTTACATGTATTCCTCAACATCCATGTCACTGTACATTCTCTTTGTTTAAAGCAAAACTGCATATAAATAAAGTTATTTTGTTTTTTCTCAGAAAATTTTAAAGCTAAAGCACAAAAAAATGGAAGGCAAGACTTTATGACCTTTTTTCCAATTAGTGAAAAATGGGTTTTGATTAAAAAAACCTGAACAACTGTTGTTCAGTATTGTAGCTCCGTACATTCTGTTCAGGCACTAAATTATCTCATTTCACAAAATGAATTTACAATTGCTTTTAACAAGTCAATGGCAGCTATAACAATGCATATTTTATAGGAAGTAATTAGATTTTTCTAACAAATTCTATATTTATTGACTTACAGTACTTTTCATTTGATTGTTTTCCTAAAGCTTTTAACTGCATCATGTTCAGAAACATATGTACCACCTACTACACGATCTTATTGTTAAAGTTTTTATCCTTTCGCCATGTAACTAAAACTCAGCTATCAAGCAATATAACAGTTTATTATTTCAGACCTGTGGACTGTTCCATAACAGCACTGGATATATCCTTTATTAAGTTCTACATATGCTACTTGCTTAGAGCAGTCAGGTGCTTTCTCAGGGCTGGGGTTCTCAGTGCTATGAAAGCAAACCCACAAGGCATAAAGGGGCTTCCATAGACTTCCTGTGGGGAAAAAAAAAACCATGCCTGCACCTTTCCTAAAACTGTTTTAGCTGGAGACTATAACTGAAGAATATTCATGAGGAGCATGACAGAAATAAAAAGCAATCCATCACTTCCTGAATCCTAAATGAGGTCTCAAGTTCTATTTCCAGGTAATTATTACTGACGTAACCAATAAAGGAACTGTCTTTCGAAAGAACAGAAAATTGTATTCATAAAATGAACTTGCTTTGACAGGAAAAGTCAGATTCTTAAGAAGAAATTTCATTTCCAAATCCACCCTTCTCCTTCACATAACACAGTTCTAGACAAAAAGAAAAAAATGGAAGATTTCCTATTCATTTTCCTATTATGTGTAAACTGAGGTCGCTGAACACAAGTACAATCTCTAAAATGGGAAATAAAATTAAAACTTTATTGTCATTTACTGTTATTACATATTCTTCTCTTCCTGTACTTATGCCATTTAAGAAATTATAAAGGCATTCATGACTAGTGAGGAAATCAATTATTCCCTACCTTGCAGTATTTTATTTCTCAATGCAGGGTAGAAATACTGTACCAATGCACACACACACACACACAAAGGAAACAAACTTTAAAACTGACTGGAAGTCAAAAATGCATCATGAATAATATATTCAAAGGAGGCCTGTATAGGAAGCAAGTCCTCTCTCTCAAAAACCATGTAGCCATTTTTCTGACTCTGATATTCTACTACATGCACCGCACAGGTAGTGCAGGTGTTTTAAATAGCAAGTTCTCCACCTTATTAGTAACTGAAATAACTTTAAAAGCATTTATATGAACAAATCACTGGACATTTGTTCCAGAAGCCATTTAATGACCAACATTTATATATAGATTAATGAGGCAATTTACACTCCTACTCACAGGCTAATAGCTTGATTATCACACACACATCAGCTGAGCTGTCAGCCAGCTGTGTGACATTGGGCCACAGGACCATCCCACCTACACTGCTGTTGTTCCTCTGCATACAATGAACATAACAGGGGGGGCTGTTGCATTTCCATGTTTTCCATAATGGAAGTTCTCATCTTTCAGTCTCTCCTAGACTGGAGAACAGCACTCAAATGGCAGTGTGCTCAGAAAGAACAATCTTTCATAACTGCATTCTTCTTGAGTCAGCAAATGCAGATCACCGTAAGGTAACTGTTTACAGTAGCAATCCACACACTTCAAGGGTTAAAAGAAAAGTCTCACTGAAGCAATAGAAACTGGAACAGCCATCAACTATTCCAGACTCTCAAGGACTGTGGCCAAGCTTTCATCGCCTATACACATCCCAGTCTCTGGAGCTACAGCACATAACCATCAGCTATTTTTTTCACATTCATTTCCTTCTGAATCTCTGGTCTCAGACAGCCCCAACTCTTCTTTAACAAGATTTTTCAGCATTAACTTTCCCCCCGGGGCAGCCAGAGGCCGTTTGCTCACTCTGATAAATATCAGATGATGGAGGGCAATTTTCAGCCCCAGGTGCACAGTGTTGGCACAATGACTCTAACTCTTCCCAGTAAGTACTGCCATAAATCAGAATCTCAGAAACTTCTTGATTAAGTGTCCCTTGGTTCAAAGACACTAACTCCAAAGAAATATTAAATATCAAATGATTTAATTATCTATATGGATGCTAACTTACTTGGTCCCTTTTTTTGAGCCATCAGACCATCTGACAAGGTGGCTGGTTTGGTACACTTACTACAGGAGTCACAAAAGAAAAAAGATTTTGCACAAAACCTAGACACTGAAATTCGTGAACCTGGTTCTCAAACAGTTCTCCAGTATCTTTAGCTCTGCATTTTAAATCTCCATCACCAGGGCAAGTGAGGCAGCCCTATAACTAAACAAGACCAGTTCCAGAGAGAAAGTCTTTAAGACAATCAAATTCTGAACTTGGTGTTTTGTGGATTTCTGTATTAACTACCATGGTCACACAAGTTAGCACAGTGAGCAATCTCCTGCATGTTCTGCAGACAGTACAGATACCAAGTACTGTGCACTGTGCTTTTAGATGTTTCCAGTAAAACGAGTATTCCAAAAAACCACAGAAATAAAATAAGCAAACAAAAAACCCTCCCAAGGGGGTTCTGGACATGAGCAGTTTACACACAATCTCAAGTAGTAGAGTTTCTACCTTAACATCATTTGTAATAGACATGTCCATAGGTAGCTTCTGTGCACATCTTACTTCTCCCTTATGGTAGGTCTGAACTGCTAAGAACCTGGATAAAAGGATTCTGATGGACAGAAATAGGAAGGATTGAAAATACATGTCTCAAAACAGCTGTAGGTGAGTAGGTGAAGAAAAAAGACCGGTAACTATTTCAAAACTCACAATCCAGGTGATTCTAAAAAATACCTCTTTAATATTTGCCATCTCGTAAATATTAAAGTCCCCAGCCTAAAGCTCCTGAGCCCTGTACTGCTCTGCTAAATGCAACATAAAACACTGCATAAAGAACCCAGCATTTTTTGTAAGAGTTCTATTTAATTGACAGTTTCTTGCAGAAAGCAGAGGCTTTCTAGTTGCAAAGTTATAAAGAAGCAACAGCCTTTGAGCTTGGTGTCTCCCTTTGATAGTTCCATTGTAAACATGCAGATTTTGAGCTGAAAAAGCTTTTGATCTGCCCTGTATTAGAAAAATAGCATCTAGCATCTTAGTCATACACAGTTGTTTCTTATAAGTGAAAGACTGAGGAAAAGACTAAACTGATTTCTTGAATTAAGTCATTAAACACTTCAGGCAGGACCTTTGGGTCTCCTTTGTGTGCAAAATTCCAGCAGTCTCTACACCAGCTGTAGTAACAGCCAGCTCCACTTTGATCAACAGAGACACACAGGCTTCTGGAGCCTTGGGTACAAAGGTCTTTCCTGCTGTAAGGAAAAAAAACAGACTGAAGTTTCATTAAAGGACCCAGCACTTTGCAGAAGAATGTTCTTTGGTTAACTGTTGACAAAAGTCTACCACAGAGTGAAAAACAAGAGTGTTTTCAGAGAACTCAAAGGTTGAAACTGTAGCTAAATGAAATGAAATTCAGAAAGTCTACTCAAAAGTACCAACAGCATTTTAGCCCAAAAACCTTGTTAAGGGTCACTAAAGGACAAAAGACAGATAGATAAGACAGCTGGAACTTGAGAAAACTTCTGTGATTTTTTTCAGAATGCTTGAGTAGGAGGAGAAAGATTCCCATAAGCAGCTGCTAGAGCTTGAGAACCGTGACAAGGTCAGGAGATTGGCTTTTCACTTCTCAGTAAAAGGACAGAAGTGCCACTTCCCACAAAGGATAGGAATTGACCTGCACAGAATGCCAATGGCTCTCTCAAATCACACAGGGAGAGCAAACAGATGAAGAGAAACTCAGGACAGAGGACAGTAATAGGACAAAAGGGGCCTATATGTGTGGCCAGGTCATTTATCCCCAGGTACTGGATGTGAGACTGTCATGTTTACTGAGAAATGACAGTCTCTTTCACGGCTTTATGTTATGATGCAATTAACTTCAACAAACTGAGTCTCCAGCTCATCCACCATTTGAAAGAAATTAATTCTCTGAATGACAGAGCACCAACAGCACGGACGTCTTGCCAATATCATTGACTCATTAATATCGGGCAAATTATCAGGAATCAGCTCCTTCACTACCTTCCTTCCCTCAAACTTTCTTCAGGTTTTCCTCTTGCCCCCACAAAAGATTCATACATACAGTATGTATGTATTTACATACAGTAAATATTCCAGTGATTGAGTCAAGATACAGTAGTAACAGATGAGATACTTTGATGTTGGTCACACCACAATCCAGAGCAGTGTCACTCCATTACCACTACACTACCAGGAACACTATGTACAAATCAGGTTTCCTCTGTCCCAGAAAATCTGAATTAGAAGTGAAACATATGAAGAGGTCAGTTACTTTGGAGAGAGAAAAGGTAAGTCCGCTTTTCAAGGCAACAGTGGGAAAGGTTATTGGACAAACCCAACACCATGAGGGAAAATGGCTGCTCTGTAACCCTATATATGAATAGAAAGCTGGGGAAGAATAAGGGAAGGCTGAATATAGTTTTATGTCAAAGAATGGAGCCTTCGAGAGCATCCTTCTAATAAGACAATGAAGATAAAACCTAATTAGCTCCGAAGTATAATTCAATAAGCTTACAAATGGATTTTAAGATACTGTAGCTATTGACAACAAATGATGGGCTTATAAGGTCCTTCAGTCCTCTGTTGTGCTGCACTTTTGTTTGTTCTTCTTTACATATTGTTTTCAACTACACCTTTTCGTCCAGAAGTGCTCCTTTTTTCATATGAAGCAGTATCTAAACAGATCAGTGCTACTTATCACTGCTTACACAAATCTAACAGCAGGAAACAAAAAATACCTAAAATAACTCTCCCCTAGAACCATTTTATATGACAAGATGAGTAAAATCAGTCATCTAGAAAAGTCAATCTATTTAGTCTTGGGAAGACACAGTTATATTATTTTCATTTCTTTCTCCAACCACTAAATAGTAATATCCCTCTTGAAGAGACAATATATTGAACTCAAATTTTTCTTTATATTGTAGTTCAATCCTGAACTTTCTGGATTTGCATGTTTGACTTTGAAAACACTCTTGTCAGTAGTACCCTTAGGTCAACAAGAAATTCTTATAACTACTTTTTAATACAGCATTCACTGGTTTTCCATTTGAATTATCAACAATTATGTCAAAAATGAAGTAAGATTTCAAGTTAACATGAAATTTCTCAACATGTTTGCAGGCAAGCACTGAAGTGAAGAACTCCTCCTCCTCCCATTTCAGTTTATTCAAGTATGTGCAGGCTCATGAAAAAGCAGGAAAACGGGAAAAAAGAAGTCAGAACATCATTAACCTCTAGCAGAAACAGTATTGTCTTTTGCTCAGTTTACAGGACACTGAACATCCTCGCAGTGCATTGTTTGTTACTCTCCACAGCCTCCAAGAGCACGAGGACACGTGTTCTGCTCATACCAGCCAGTGCTGAGCAACACTGAGTCTCCAGGACTGGCCCATGCCAGCCATGGAAGCACACCTGGAGCCCCAGCTGTTGCTGTCTTTCAGTACAGAAGCTATGGGATGCTGTTCTGTTCAGCATATAATTTTCCTAATTAATCAACTTTCTTATATCAGATTTCTGCCGTGTATAGTTTTTAAAAGCTCGAAACAGTTAAAATACTAAAAATGGGATGTTAAAGCCTTAAAGGGAAAAACAATTAAATCACAAAGATAAGCTGAACTTACAGTTTGTGATGTCAGGAGGGGCATAACTGTCATTCATGAACATGCTGGTGGGTTTTGCAACTTTCAGATAAACAAAGTCAGATGTGTTTTTTAAGGCAGTCACTGCTTCTTCATGAGTAACTTCTTCTAAACAGACACTGTTCACCTAAAGAGAAAAACAAATTCTCAACAGAGAGAAATGTAACATTTTCATAGGACACTCACTGAAAGCTGTTGGAGAACCCCGGAATTGAGAGTCTTTATTAGGATTCGTGTGCCACAGACATAAATGACTATATAAAATTATATAACACATGCTTCATGAAATATAAGACTGACAAGTATTCCTTTAAAAGATAATAATAAACTGTATTGACTAACATCATCAAGAAGGCTCACGTGACTTTGGAGAGCTAAAGGGACAAGCAGGACACTCAAAATGTCTAAGTGTGCACAGTCACAGCACTGACAGTGTGTTACTGCAAGCATTACAGAGAAGAAAGTGTGTTCTAGTGAGAATAAATTCTACATCATCTTGTCACGACATAATTAAGTTCCAGACATTATAAAGGGACAACATATTCTTGCAAGAGGTCGAAAGCAGGGGTCAAACCTGGAGAAGGTCCTGATGTGATTGAATTACATGCCAAACAACAACAACTTAGTTTAACTACAGGCAATAAATTTCTCAAGACATTGCTATTAAGGTGAAACACCAGCACTTGCATTAAAAAAAACCCAAATGTTTAACAATTACTATCTCATACAGAATCTTACTAAATGGAGTTCCTGGCTCTCATTTTTCTATCTGGATGACTAAATTTGTGGATGGGATTTAAGAAAGATGAAAGTTATTTTTACTTTATGCATAGAAAAATTCAACTTTGCAGTATTTTAAGCTTAAAAAAATAAGCCATTCAAAATCATTAGAAACACTGAAATGCAATATAAGCAGCAGTTTCACCATAGGCTGGCTACAGGCTGTCCAGCTATCAGTACATGGAGTTCCTTTCCATTCTTCTTTGATAAGAGAAACAATCCCACTGGATGTTTGTTTACAATTTTGTCACTCAGATCCCAGAAAAATAACAGCAGGCATCAGAAATAAACATTCTGATTAATACAGGTTTTGTACAGAACACTGGGCTGAAGAAGAGATTTCAGATTTCCTGATGAGATGGTGCCGAATGATGCAGATTTAATTTTATCACTGATTTCCTGGCAAAAAGACATTTTTTTACCCATTTCTATGAAACTACACTCCACTGGCAGGCAGCTGAACCACAAACTGAATCATGCCCCAATTAAGCCTAAAACTGAATGACCATTAAAAAAAGAGAAAAAAAGAAGTTCTTACTTACAGCTAAAAGTTTGTCTCCAATCTGAAGTTTGCCATCTTTATGTGCTGCCCCACCTTCAATGATTTTGGTTACATAAATGCTGTTGTCCCCAGGTATATGCTGATTTCCTACACCACCAGCAATACTGAAACCAAGACCTGCTTGAAGACAAAATCATTACTCAAGAAACCTTTTTTGCATTAATCAAATTCAAATTATTACATAAATAATGCTTATATTACATATAAATATATATGTAATATTAGGGTCTGGCTGAAGCAATACTGGATGACTTTTCAAGAGAACTCCATAAATTTCTAGAAAGTTCCAGAAAGTTCATAACATCTACACAAGTTCTCAAAACCAAAAGCTAACTCTTTAATTCATGCCTTGTGAAGGATGCACAACAGCAGAGGTATAGCATCACCACTGATATTTATAGAAAACTGTCTGACAATTACCCATATAGAAACCAATACTTTCCTCAATTTATTTTTAATCTCTCAAGGATCCTTCTTCCTAGGTAATTCAGTGAAGAATTTTACTCCACTTTATAATGTACTTAAAAATTACTAGATACCACCAGAAACACACTTTTATCATTTGAAAGAAAACTATGCATTCTAAAAGAACAGTTACAACTCCGTAATTCTTGTGAAACAGAAACTTTATACTTCCAGCGTACCCTTGGGGCCTTTTACAAGTTTGATTTCCACTATTTTTTCTGTGACTGGTTTTCTTCTCTTGACATACAATCGCACAATTGACCCCGCTTCTTTCAACGCTTCCACGGCTTTGCTGTGTGTCACATCCCGCACATCCACCTCGTTCACTCGCAGAATACAATCATTAACCCTACACACAGCAACAGGCACGGTCAGCTGTTGTGTTATAGCAGAGCAGGAGCCTACTACTTTATCTATAAAACATTAACATACATGTTGACCCAATAAAATACATACATTTATCTCTAGAATTCTACTGATTCAAGACAATGCTCTAAAATTAATTATTAGTGCTTAAAAATAAATCAAGGATCACTAGAAAACATTTAACGGGAATATTTAATTACCAGTCGAAGAGGGCACCATCTTACATGTGCTTCATTTAAACAGTGTTTTGAACAAACTATCTTTGGTTTAGGGCTATAAGAAAGAACTTAAAAATTCAGAACATAGGAGGCACACAGTGAGCACACACTAGTTCTAAGCCATGACATGACAAGTCAATCTTGATTCCTCCTTTTCACAAGCAGTTTAAGTGCCGGCCTTCCAGTCCATTTAACATGTCAGTGCAGTAACACTGAGCTCTCATTACAGTAAGTGCAGTGCCTGACCCACCTGTCGCCACATTCTGCCAGATGTACCTCTGACAGTGGCCAACAAGCTCAAATGAAGCCTTAAAATAAGCTTATTAGAACTAAAACCTGTAATACATCAGGCATTTGCACCCGAAATAATGGCGCAACTTCTTGACAACACAAGAGAAAAATGATGGTCCTACAATCAATGTGGGTGGGTATCTCTGAAAAATTCAGACACCAAATTATTACCAAGCATAAAAGAGGGTTGTTATTAAACTTCACTACCTTAAAGATCAGAAAATCTGCACATGGATAACCAAGAGTTACCTATTCTACATGTCTAAGCTTTTCCTTGAATTAAGGACTATGGAACATATGGCATGATACATTTATACCACAGAACAGAAAAACTTCATTGCCCTTAACTGCAGATTTTACTGGTTTGGGGGCAGTAATTGGTCCAGTCAAACATTTTTCATTATTTACAAAACACTTCCAATAAGGAAAAGTTATTTAACATCTAACATAGCATGATGAAACTATTAAAAGTAACAGAAAATGTTCTATCCACTGTTTAAAATACAATAATAACACTTAGCAACCCAACAAAAAGTCATCATACCGTAATCTTCCATCCTGTGCAGCTGCACCCCCGGCGATAATTTTTGTAATGAAAATACTTGCATCATCCCCAATATGTGGGTTGTCTGTACCACCTGCAATGCTAAAGCCAAGTCCTGAATTTCCCTAAAGATAGAGGAGAAAAAAATTTACACACTTCTTTTTTAGGAAAAAGATATTCTAGTGTATCTATTTGATTCACTATAGAACCAAATCTACATAATTTTTACTGATAACAAAAATATTAAAAGACAGTTTAAGGAATATAGTACATATGTAACTTATTTTTATGAAAATAATATAATTATGTCTTACATATATGTAAGGAGAACAGAAGTCAGAGTATAGTATAGTTCCAATCCCACAGCCTTCTCACTGAACTTGATAAACTACATAAAATCTTCCCTCTCCAATTTGCTAGATATCTGAGATTATTCATACAAATATTTGCTCCTCATTAAATTGTCCTCAAATTACTTGTGTCCCATCTCTAATGTATCCTCACAGATGCAGAGATTCAGACTGACATTCTTCTCTTCAGAGGTTGCCTGCCTTTACTATCAACTGCAAGACCTCTTCACCCTCTCAGTAACCACCAGAACTGCACAGGAATCAGATACAACCATTTCTTTCTGTCTTTTTATTAACAGTGCAGCTCAAGGGAACTGAGCTAGATCTCAACATAGAAAACCTAAGAAAGAAATGAGTGTGACAAGGTGTCCCTTGTAATCTCAATATAAAACTGAATAGTATAAGCAAAAGCTTATCATAAATAGCAATACAGGAGATGAAATCAGAATCTGTGTTTATTACTCTCTAATAATAACATTAAAGGTAGTATGTCTTAGGGAGATTATTCTCCTATTTTACTCTTAATGGTCACAGATACTAATAAAAACTTTTATTCCTGCTCTAGCAACTAGATTTACTTTTTTTTTCTTTAGGTTAAATAATCTATCTAAATTTAAAAAAAGAGAGTAAGAATTGGTTTGGATTGCTGTTAGCAGTATCAAGAGGTTAATTTTTCATATTAAAGTATCACAAACCACACTTCAGAGTACAGGAAGATATTTAGCATGTTACCCTTTCAAGAGTAATTTCTTCATACTCATAATCTGCATCCGTGCCATTGACCTAGAAAGAAAGAAAGAAAAGTGAGACTTACAGAGAATTTTACGCTTTCCATGACACAGTTTGCTTGGCTGGCAGTTCACTCCCATCAAATCTCAGTTGATTCACAGTGACCACTGAGCACAGAGGGGACATGTGATTTTTCACACCACTCTGTATATATGAATCAGACACTCTTTTTGTATGAGTTTAAAAGTTGTTATTTCAGAGAGCAGACTGCTCTACACAGATATTGTAGGGCAGAGGTCCTCTGCTTCTGATTGCCAGAAAGAAAAACATGCTCTTGAAATCCTCAGATGTTCCTCAGGCTATACAGAAATTTGAAAATCAGAAAAAAAGAAAGAGGATATGGGGTAGAGAAGAAATTGTAAGGAAGAATAGAGGAGCGTTTTCCAACTGTTCCACACAGAGCAGAGGAAAATCAAAAACTGATGCTTTATACCATTTCTTATGAGAAACGGATAAAACCCTTCTAAAGCAACTTTTAACAACTGGTTATATTACTACATGCTACATATAAACTAAAGATCAATAAATTAAAACAGGGACGAAAAGAGAAGAAGAGTTTAGAAGACTATTTTATAAAGCTAGATGAAAAACCCAAATCCTAGGAAGAAGCCTTATCATCCTCAAATTAGAAAGGATACCCACATTCTTTACTGCCTACAGAACTAGGACGGAATCAAATACCAGAAGCAACAAAAAATCAAAACTAAGCAAAATCAATTAAATATCAAATTCTTAACCATATTTAATATGTAAGAGTAAGGTTTCTTTTTTCCAGTTACTAAGATATCTTGGAACTCAAATTCTTTCCTCCACAGTTACCTACAGCAGCATATACACCATGCAGCTACAGGCAATTCCCTATTTATAGCCTTCTCAGATGAAATATTTAACAAGATAAGAAATAACATTTATATTATATTTACAAAGTACCTTATCTCTAAGATATTCTGTATCTGATAGTCTTCTGTGCTTTAACACACTATTAAAGGTTTTATAAAAATATAAAACATACGTACAGAAAAAACATTTTAAAATCTGACAGTTTTCTAGCAGAGAATTAAAAAAGGGAACTTAATTCAATACAAACAAAATTAAGATGAAGCTACTTCATTCCTTTCATATTTATTTAAGATATTTAAAAGCTCCAAAAGCTGGTGATGCCACAACTTTTACAGACTGTCTAATATCAGCCTCATTTATCCCTCATCCTCTAATTTTATCTCCCCCTAACACAATAGAACCCATATCCATTCCAGACGTAACAGAGTATCAACAGTACCTCAAAAATGACTATGTCCTTAATAGTTTGCTCAGTGGAACAGATACTGTGGTTTTAACACATGATATTTCTCCATTAAAAAGGGAAGAGGTCTTGACCTTCTGAATACGTGAAACTGTATCTATTATGACACCACCACAAAAGAAGCCACTGAGATCAAGGAGTTTTTATGCCAGTTTAGTCCTTGAGCTCCTACCTACAGGAATGACAACATGTGCTAACTGAACCTGTCATCCAGCATTACACTACTAGGACAATAGTTCATGATGACTGAGCAGCATGCAGTGCTTTTTTTTTTCTTTTTTATTAAATAAATAACAAGGATAATTAATCATTTCCCTACTCACTGTCATTAGGCAAAACAAAGCCAATTTTAATATATTTAAGCAGTCTCCTATTTCCATGTAAAAAAAACCCATAATCCATTTTTATACTATCACCTAGATAAACAGGAGCAAAAAAAAACCCTCCACTGTTTTTATCTTCCACTTTAGCTCAGCTCTATAGTTGCCCTCTTTTTTTTATATTAACTTTGAATTTATTTATCTACCAAATCAAACATTAGCAGAGAGAGGAGCAAGGATATATCAAATGATACAAGTCACTGCCCTAGTCTACCTTTTCCAAGTTTTAAAGGGACCTCAGATCCACTAAGCTAAGCTTTATTTGCAGAGGCTTTCTGTGAATGAAGGGTGTTCTATACAAATGCTGTAATTATGCCTGACAAACAAAAATCTTAGGCTCCACATAACTACACTTATTACCTTAACATTTTGAACAGAACCAACCCATTTTTATGAAAGTTTAGAGGACTAAAATCTTCAGTACAGCCACTGCATGGAGAAATGGTTTTTATGAGAAGTGCAACGGAAATGGCACATTAAATATTAAAGCATTTGCCTGCACAGTAGAAGAAACAGATTGTTCTCTGAACACTGAACCTCCAGAACCTCAAACAATTATGTTTTGAACTGTCACACACTGGTACTCACAGAAAAACTTCCACTTGCAATCTACAATAATTTTTTAATGAAACAGCTATTTAAGGACTTCAAATTACCATCAGGACAGATGACAAAATCAAGCACCACAACTACATACATAAAACATGATCTAAAGTTATAATTGATAGGAAGTGTAGGCTTACGTATGTTGAAGTCTCCAAAGAATCTGTATTCACCAGCACTGGAGGGGGATTTGCCTTTAATAAAAGGATAAAGAACAAAGTACACAGTGTAAGAAAATGCAATATCAATGATAACTGCACAAAAATTTAATTTGCTGGCTTCTCAAAGTTCTGTTAAAAGGTAGCCTCAGCCTGAGAATCTCAACATTAACCTTCTGAAACACTTGTTTCTACCTTGAACAAATTGCTTTCCTGACGCAGAAACACAATCTTAGAGGTCTGAGATCATACTTTATATCCAAGTTCTGTCACTTATTATCTTGTTTTTCAAAAAAAACCCTGAGTCATGCTACCACTTGACATTATGTCAGTAACCCTAATACCTGTGGTACGATTTGCAGAGGTTGCTTTACCACTTAGTATCTTAAAACCAATTTTTGGCAGAGTTGATTCCTCTTTCTTCCTATCAGGAAGATTTCTTCCCCCAACCCACAAACTGCAAAATGGAACCTTGCAGAAATGCAACTTAGGCAAGAAAGAACCTACAAAACTGACTTGCAAAAGCAAATCCATAGCAGCCATTGATCTACCACCAGAGAATTATTACTAACAAGCCATAAGCAGTCAGGGATTATTGCTATTGAAATGTGAAAGAGAATTAGCATTTTTGCAAGCTAGGAACTAGTAGAGTAAGTTAACACTCTCATATTACTGAGAATTTTTCTCTGAAAAATGTAGTTTCAGCTGAAAGAAAATCCATACAAACTGAAGGCATTTCTTGGAAATAATTTCCAAATTATTTGGAAATTATTTCCAAATAAACAGATTTCCTATTTATGCATCAATTATCTGCCTTTAAAATAGGCAGCATCTAGCCTGCTCTGGGAATATAAACAAATCAAACAAAAAAAGTGTGCAGATATACTCTAGACTCCAAATACTGTTGATATATGAAGTTCAGTGGCACAGAACAAAGTTAATCTTCTTATTGCTTTAATGAAGCTGAGATTTTTTTATATGTATAAAAATACATTATCTTTGAATTTAAGACATTATTTTTTTAATCTTCTACATACGCATGTGTGCATGGAAACAAATTTAGGGATAGTTTAAAAGGCTGCAACAGAAGCTAGTATTAAACTCATCGAAAGATAAAATTAAGACCTACAAAAACATGGCAACTGCATTAACCTATTCATATACTGAATTCTTGTTTCATTACTATCACAGCAACATAATTCTGAAGAATTAATGATTTTTAAAAGCTCCCAAATGCTACAAAGTGATGACTCAGAAGTGCCTTTCAAAATAATCTACCATCATTAGACAGGAGTCATCAATCTGCTGTCAGGTTGCTGTGTCAGAAATTAAGCCTGTGTCATTTAATAAGTAATAAAATCAGGTGGTATCTACACAAGTTAACAGAGTAGACTATTAAAAGTAAAAGGAAACAAAAAGGATGACAATTATGACTGTCAAAATGCCATTAAACACCTTTCTCACCGAGCTTCACCATGCTTCTCAGTAGAAGCATGGGCACACTTCATGCAGTACAGAAATTAAACACTAGTTACTGCTGTCATGATAAAAATCTCTGTCAAAACAATTCTATGCCTCACCACCATTTTCTGCCATTAAGTTATTATTCCCATTGCTGCTTCTTACTCAAGTGCAAGTTCTATTAAAAGAAGAGTAAATTAAAAATAAGATCCCATACTAAACGCCCAATCAATTATGCATCACTATAATTTGTTATGGTTACCATAAATATAGTTAAACTACATTTATGGTTCTTATATTTTCACTGTAAACAAAACAAGAATC
Source organism: Pipra filicauda (assembly GCF_003945595.2). NCBI lineage: Eukaryota > Metazoa > Chordata > Aves > Passeriformes > Pipridae > Pipra > Pipra filicauda. The sequence goes on from NW_024104317.1 coordinate 428,110, forward strand.
AATTAGTTTGATCACACTCTTTTCACTCCATTTTGGAATGTATTTTTATTTAATATTAGAATTCTGTAATATCCAATTATATTCAAAAAACACAGTGCCAGTCCAAGCTGGTTTACCATTATTTTTTTTCTTTTTTTGAGGCAGGCAGGTGTTTTTATTTTGTCTATTAAAAAATAAAAAGGATAACTAGCTAAAAGCAAATTGTTGTTAGCAGGTGAAGTTTCTATGTGAACAGTATGTTTGAGACATAAACCAGCCAACCAATGCAAAACCTCTTCTGCAAGTTAAATGATTGTTCCTAACACTCCTTCTGCGTTTATCTGGATTCTCCATCACAAAGCAGCCATTTCCCATCATTCCCCAACATGAACAAGAAAAGCTTTGTGCCAGCCACTCCAAAGGTACTGTCTGGACATGGTTGCACCAGCCTGTTCCCCTCAAATCCTGATGTGGGCACAATCCCTCCCCAGGAAGGGAATATTTCTCAAACTAATCAAATCCCTGGTCTCCCTGTTAGAAGAACTAGAGCTGGCAGATTCGTGTAAACACACATCCACTAGAAATTGCACCATAAAACAGTCAACTGTAAAAACTTTAGCTAACTGTAGATTATGCAAAAATTAATTAACAACTGTTTAGCCAAGTAGCTTGAAAGCAAAACTTAAGAAAAAAAAATACTGCCATGCTGTGGTCACATATTCCAAATTACATGCAAGATATTAACATTAACTCATGTTTTCTGCCTTCACTTGTTTTGACAAGGTTTGGTTTTTATTTTGGGGGGTGTGTGGATATTATGGGGCCTAAAGGATGAAGGCCCAGAAGGGAAGCACATTTTAGGAGTCAAGTATGTTAGGAATGGAGGAATAAATATCCCTTTTGTATTGTAAATGCCCCCCATAACAGTGATACCAATAAATGGCTGGAGAACATGAGAAACATCATGCAAGTGAAAACAAGGAAAAACATGTATTAAGTATTTATGAGATGAGACAACTTTTTTTATAAATAAATCAAGCAGTAACACTTTAGCAAGGAAGACATGGCTCTAAAATTATTACGTGAACACAAAATGTCCTATTGCTTCTTTCCATTCTTTTGGCTGGTTTTTTCTTTAGGCCTTTCCCAACTTACTAATTACTTCCATACGAAAATATAGATATTTTAAGTGGACTAAAAGCTGCCTTAAAACAAACAAAAATTAGGATGAAATTCTAGTGTATTACTAATTTAGCTATTTCACAGTTCATCTCAAACCTGTGTGTGAGAGCACCAAAAGGTAAATTTCAAAGAAGCAACAAAATAACTTAAATAAATGAAAGTTGAACAAATGTAACAAAACAAAAAGAAAACAAACAAACAAACAGGAATAAAAACCTGTGGTATGGTGGATGGGATGACAGTGGTCTCAGCAGGGACTGGTGGGACAGGGATCACAGGGACAATGGGAGAAGAGGAAGGAACAGCTTCTGTGGGCTAAAAATCACCAATAAAAAGTCAAAAATAATGAAAAACTAGAAAAACATTTTAAAACAAACAAGATTCACATTTAACAGCTTAAACAAATTCTGAACTAGCACAAGGATTTGGAGTCTATAACTCCAACAAAGACAAACAGTCCCCTGAACTGTGCTAATGTCGAGGAAGTCCGAGCAGTTGGACACGGCCAGAGGGCTCGTTCACACCAAGGCCCTCACTCACCTTGCAGCACCAGAGCAACGCCCAAGGAAAAACCTGCTCATGCCAATGGACAGACTTGGGCTTTTTGTGGGCTGCTCTCACAACAGAATCCCTTCACCAACACACAGCAGAGCAAAAGGCAGGGAAATGGTGGCTGAAGTTGATAGCACTGAACAAGGTTAATATAATATAACTCTTTGATAAAGGGGAAAAATCAGAGGTACATTAAGGTTTCTAAACTGAGAAGAAAAAAAAAAAATCAAAGAAAACCTTTTAGTCAGCTGGGTGGAAGGGCCTAAAATAGATCCAATCTACCTTTCTAAGTTCTTTACATACATCTGCAGACTAGCAGAATTTTGGTCTTGGGAATTTTCATAAAACTAATATCCAGGAAACCTAGTGACATTTAAACTGCAAGGAAACAAGGCTACAAACAACATTTTGAGCAAAACATTGACTCAGAAAATTTTGAGATGTTCACATACTGGTTGTCAACAAGCTGTCAGAAATATAAACTGCTGGCAACTAGCATCAAAATTACAAGTTGAACAGCAGATTGAATCTCTTGCAACTTAGTTGTTCCAAGACATTCTTGTGATCTTTAAATATAATGAATATTATACGTATATTTAAATATAATGAAGCATAATTACAAAAGAAAATAATAATCCTGAAAATGTACCAAAACCCCATAAACATATTCTTAAAGTTTGAGATATTTTAAAACACAAAGCAACATTTACCAATAGCAGACACCACATTAAAGAATAAAAGGAAATAATAAAGGAACCTGAAACAGCCCAAAAAATGCAGCACTTATTAAATGTACATATGGTATTCCTACAGGGTTTTTTAACTCAAAGTCAATCCACCCAAATTGAACAGCTGGTGAAAAACATTGTAATTATTGAAAGCTGTAAGACCAAGATATATTTGGTATCTTGAGAGGTAATCACTAATGCCATTTAAGTATTCATACATCTATGGACAAGAGCACAATATGTGAAGTGATTAAAAAAGGAGGGTGAGGGAGAATCTAAATTAGTCCAGAAAATTCTATAATGCTGCTCTTTGTAAACTACTGAAAGATATACTTTGGAGAACAAAAGTCAAGCAAACCAAACTTTCCTCACTTGCAAGAAATTACTGTAAAACCCAATATTGTATACAGTGCAACAACCTTCACTGGAAAACACTGAGAGCAAGTATTCTTTGCAAGTACAATTTCAATTATTGCTACTTTGATTTCCAACAATAAAATACAAAAGAAAAGTAGGTAACAAAGTCACTAGAAACAGGAGGGACAAAACTACAGTGAGAAAAAAACCATAACATACTTTCCACAGTTTGCATCAAAGATGCTCATCTGCAACACGTAGTGCAGCACCTACCTTTCCTAAGGAGCAATTAGAACACGAGCCGTCAGACACCCAACCACTGGCAGCTTTTACTTTTGCTGTGCTTTTTGTAGGACTCTTTTTTACACTATCACGTAGGTTTACAAATTTCCCTCTGTGTTTGGCAGACACTGGCAGGGTGGAGGAACTGAAGGGTGCGGGAGTGCCCAGTGCCCGCTGCGGGTGCCGGAAAGACCTTGGCTGCACGTGAGGATTTTGATGTATTTCCATTCTCGGGTTCCTTGTTAAATCAGTGAGTTTGAGCGTTCCCATCCCACCACCATGAGAAGTCATGAAAGTAGCAACACAAATAGTCCTTCTTGCAAAAATAAAAACCACCAAAAAACCCCCACCCAAATTAAAAAAAAAAAAACCTATGGAGAGAAAATAAATTAAAACATTGCTTCCTGAGGAAGCTAAAAATATGATTTTTTTCTAGATTATGGTCAAAGGAAAAAAGCCTACATGCTGCTTTAGCTTGTACTGCATGTTGTGTGCTCTCTCACTCTATTTAAAGAGCACCATTGAACCACCACACGACAGTCAATTTGCTGGGCATAAATAATCAATGCAGTGCACAAATTACTGAATAGAGGGCAAAAGTCATCTGACTATTATAAGGAAGCTACGAAAGGTTATTTCTCCCATAAGCTTCTACATTTTTGTATTTTGCCACCTCAAAGCTTCTCCAAGGTTTACGTCTAGAAAATTTTAAAATTCCTCTACTTTTCTGAATGCTTCATGGGGGCTGACAGCTAATGAATAAGAAGTTTATGATGAAAACTACATAAGTTGTGAATGGGCAAACTTTCAAAGAAATTAAATTTCTTTGTACCATAATAACAAGAATTACTTTGTGTTAATAATTTTAAGAGCTGTATTTCCATGAAATACAGCAGCACTGTTAAACCAGAACTCTAAAGCGCACGCTGTTTAAAATAAAATATTTTTTTTAAATTTAAGACAGTTAAATGAACAAGAGTTTTTAGTTTTTAATGCCAAGGATGCATGATCTCTATATTACATTTTTATTCCAATATTCAAAACAAAAAAAGCTCTGGAATTACTTCTTCCCCCTCTCTCTAAAAAAGCACACCAAGAAGAGCCAGCTTGATTTAACTGGGCTGTTGAATATTTATCTTTACTAGCCAATCTAAAATTCTTTAAAAAAGGCAATGGTCAAAAGTTATTTTCCCATCATCTACATGAAAACTGACAGCTAAATACAGACACCTCTATGCCCAGCCTTACAGAGGAAGAAGTGGACTCAAGTCAGCGGTCACAGAGTCTTCTCAACAGTGGACACACAACCAGCATTTGCTGAGCTTTGGGTCAGCCACAGCACACACCACCTGTCTCTTGCCCCATGGATCTGTTCTAGGAATGTGCTGTGGATCTGAATATCTGGTGCTGAGTATGATAAGAGTGAAGAACACCAGCCCATAGGAAACACAGCTTGATTAGGTCAGCTGTACTGTACTGGATAACACGGAGAGTTCACATCAGTTCACAGCATTAAAACATGGTTATTCTCCCTCTCACTTTACACCTCCCTATAGCAAATGTAAATATTTAAATTATGAGTCAGCATAATTTTTACACACAGAATAAAGAAACAGACACAAAGATCTAAGTAAAAATATTTCCAGTTATTTATAGCATGAATATTAAGAGATAAATAGGTACTGACAGATGTTCCTCTAATCGCCAAGAGCTGCCATGTCTCATCTTCTACCCAGAATGTATGTAATCAAGAGCTGCATAACATACCATTAATGCAATATTCATACATGCAAAGACAAGAAGGTTTCTGGCCAGTGACAGGAAACTGGAAATGTGTTGGTCATACAAACATTCCCAGACTTGTGCATGTGAATAGTAGGTATGTATTCCACCTTTGAAGCTGAAGGACTGTGTCCCACTGATATATATGGGCAGATGCACCCCTGTCTTCTATTCTAGAGAGGCCAAGAACCTCAAGGTTTTTTAATTGAAGAGCAAAGGCAGAGAAGAAGATAAGCACGTTGTGAATGTACATGAAGGTAAATAATTCAAAACCAGCACATCACAACCTTTTCTCCTGTGAGAAATTTTCACAGATACATTAATACTGAGCAACTCTGAGGCACATTCTCTAGCCTGCAGGGATTACTTGGATGGAGGCTGTCTTGTGCTGAAGCCTCTGTATCAGTACCCTCTTTGGCCACAGTGTGCTAAATGGCAGGTTTTGTAGACCACAAACATTTCTTTTCCAGAGATGTTCAAGATTGCTTGAGGTTTAGCAGCTGCATTCATGCCAGCCATTCTACTTGCCTATCAGTACCCAGCATGACATTGTCCAGTTACTAAAATGCAGAAAAGAAGAAGCAAAAGGGTTTGCGGTTTTTCTCTTCCTGGAGGCACCAACTTTGTTGAAAACACACTGGCCAAGTAATATCTTGATTAAAACAAAAATAAATCAGCATTTAAGAGTGCTAAGTAAGAAAATGAAGGCAAGGGAAAGAGATGCTGGACACTATATTCTTAGAAACTCAGTTGTCTGGCTTCCTATATTGTCCTCCAAATAAGAAAAGGGAAGACACAATACAAAAGACAAGACAAAGGAATTCACATCTCTCCAAGTGTGCTTTCCCACATGTTGACCCCAGTGGCCAAAGAATGAAGATGATGCAGCAGAAAACTGCTAACAGCACAAGTGGTTTGTTTTTTTTGGAAGTCCTCATGCCTTGAGGACTACTGATATCCCTAACGTATCAATAATTAAAAGAGAACAAAAATTTGAAGGCAATTGTAGTTCCAAGAGCAACAGCCCAAGCACCAAAACACAGCCCAGGAACAAGAGGTACAGGCAGAACACCAAACTCATCCAGGCCTGCACAGTGTGCCAGGGCAATCTCCAGTGAAAAAGCTCAGGCTTCATTGAAATGTCGTGTTATGCAAGTATGGAAAGCGAATACAGCATCTTGGTAAAAAAAACCAGGTGAAGAGAAGGAAAGGAATACATAATCAAAGCATAGGAAGGCTTATATAAAAGAATCATGGTGTAAACAATGAAAGCAGACAACAGCAAAAAAAAAGGAAAAAAGATAAGACAAGAAAAATGTTAATAAAAGATTAATCAGTTATTTGAGTCATGGGGCTCAGTCTGCCCAATTACATTCACATGTGAGGTAAGGGAGAGCCTGTCTTGCAGTTACACTGGTAGAAAAAAAACCAAACGAAAAACCCGAACAACTCTGGCAAAGCAGCAGGACATGAGCACAACCCAAAGCCAGAGAATGTAGTTATGTAACTAAGGCTGCCCAGGTTTGGCAGATCATCCTCTGACTGCAGAAAGCAAGTGTTCTCTGCAGACTGCATTAATTACTGGCATGAACTGCTCTACTCTAATATCAAGTGTTAAGTGATTTTTCATAACCAGGGGGGGTTCAGGATCAGGCTGTGCTTTCATATTAAATACCAACTCTGAACAATTTGTTGCTAACACAATGCTGAATCATCAATATTTCATTCTTTTAAATTACTACATAAAATGCACAGTGTACACTTTGCAGCAATCTGTTAAAGTGCCAGTAATCTTTTATAAGTAGTTTTTCTTCAAGAATCATTTTCTTTCCACATTCTCTACCACCCACTCAGTAGCTGGATAACAGCAATACTCGTAGAAAGAGAAAATAGTACTAATATTTGACCAGTAATATCCACTGCAAAGGTTATTTTTTAAAGCTTCAATGACCAACTTTCATTACTTCAAAAAGCAATTCTAACAGCTAGAAGAGTACTCCAAAAATAATTCGGCACTTCACCCTTTCCATTGCCTTCAAGCAGATACTACAAAATCAGCAGCTTCTGTTAATATAACTTGACTGATGAAAAAAAGCCCATATTCATCATCTCTTCCTGAAAGTAGGAAATAAAATATCTTCCAAAATGTACAAAACTTGAAAAGTGGCAGAAACAATTTTGCTTCAATACCCAATGACAAAGCTGAATTTAAAAGGCATATATTCTTTCTAGAGATATATAATTTAAGGTCTGGCAGTGTAGCTTCATATCTTTCCTCTGAACTACATCCTAGAATGCTACAGGACATGTCACTTAGTCAAGTGTGCTATTTTAAGAACTTTGCATCCATCTTCCTCAAAATCACAGAAGTCAATACTCATCTAAAAATACCTCCAGGGATTTATAGGCTATTTTGTGGAGTCCAATGGTGGTAAGAATAAAGCACAACTGCCATCCATCCTCATTCCTAATCCATGTCAGCTGTATGCTGCCCAGAGCATCTAACTCTGAGCACTAACACTGGTGCATCAGCTCTACCACATTCCTTCCTAAGTCAGTGCCTTGGTAGGTCCTTAGTACCACAACATCCATGACTTGAGTTGTTAACCCATAAATTTGAAAGACATGCATATTTTTCCTGAGTGTATTTCTCCAGGACTTCAAACAAAATGTAGCATCAAGGGCATTTGAAAACTAATCAGATGTTTTCCTACTGCCCAAACAAAGTTTCAAAGAAATCAAATTAAAAAAAATCCAAGTTTCACAAGAGCTAAAACCGTATAGAACTGCTTGAACATAAGCAATCTTGTTTCAAGGTAAATATTGACTTGAAATTCCAAACAACGTTCATACATCAAAACTGCACATAACACAATCAGACAGGCTGATATGCTGCATCTATCTGAATTTTGAGAACTGCAAAGACCCCAATTCAGGCCAGGCAGGAGTCCTGCCATTGGTGATAAGCCAGTCTAGACATGCTGAATACACCAGAAGGGAAGCAGAACCACCAAAAAAGAGAATACCATTAATGCAAGCATGACTCAATTTTTTTCCTGCTCTACAAGTTTGTTAATCTCTTTCATGCAAGAAAGCTTTTATGTTATCAATAGATGATATACTTTGATTTTAAAATGTGCTTCCCACCCAATGAACTCCAACTCACCTGTTCCCTTGTGTTAATACAGGAACTCTCCAGTTTTCATATGGACACCACATTTGAGTATTTCATACACGGTGGCTAAAAAGCCAAATTACTTAAAATACACTTTTTCAGCTTTCAAACCACTCATGCAAATGCTACCACAGATTTTTATCATCTGTACTTCATGGGGGTTGGGGTGTTGTTCAGATTCCCCTATCTAAGCCAGCATATCCCATACTGTAGTACACTGATTTACCACAAACAAAACCTTAAGAGAGTCAGACAAAGATAAATAACAAGCTTAATCAGGATGTCCTCAACCCATGGGTGGTTACAATTAATTCAGCCTAACATTCTGCACTGATATAAGGACACAGAACCTTCAGCTTCTGATTTGTGTTTCTGAGCCTCCCACCCCTTCAAGGGCTCTTCCTGTTCCTTGCCATGATGGAACAAAGACTCATTACCATGGTCTTCCAAGGATGAAGGAATAAAAATCCCTAGATCTCCAGCTGGATGATATCCAGGTCTCTTCAAAGAGATTGGACAGAAAGCAGAACAACAAAAGACCCAAGTCTGAAGCCTGTCAGGGTCTGCCTACGTGGCGATGGGTAGGTTAGTACATAATAGTTTAACAAAGAGATTTTGAGGACAGAAAAGTCATGTTGGAGCTGCAACATCAGTTCAGGAGAGTACTATAACAAAGATATGAAAGTTTTTCTGGATATGAAAGATATGAAAGTTTTTCTTTCGGAAAGAAAAAGACGTACCCTGCCAGTCCTTGTAGATTAAAAGGACCAGTCTGAACGGCTGTGGCTTTGTGTTACATCTCACCTTTTTCAGAGGGAACCGTGGCTCTTGAAAATCATATCTATGTCAGCACTCTATTTTAAAGACACAAAATCATGATAGATATGTCTAAACTGTAAGGGTTATTTGGTTGCTTGGTTTAGTGTTGGTTTTTTTTTTTAACTCAGTCAACAAATTGATTCTCTAACCTAGTTTCCTCCTCAAACCCCACAGCATTTTACATTGAACTCACATGAACTTAAAACTCAGAACTTAAAGCATAAATAAATAGCTTTGAAGGGGAAAAATAGTGACAGCAGAATATCAGTAAAATCACAGATGGTGACGATGACCTGAACTGATCTGAAGACAAATAAGCAATTTATTTACTGTTTCAACTCCTTATTGCAAGCTTCATCTACAAAAACAACCCAGTGAGAAACAATTTGCACCATGGTTCCCCAAGCAAAAGTAAAGCAGCACAGCAGTGACAGACTTTTACCTCTGAGGTAGTCTGTAGCAAAAGAAGAGTTTTGTGTATGAGATAGACATCCACAAAGCAGAAATGGGGGGCCTGGACCTACAAAACTATCACCCAATGCCTGCACGCAGTATCTAGTGGTTGGTTGATGCAAATACAAATAACAGACTCAATAGAACAAAGGTTTCAAAAACCAACCTCTTCTCTCTAAGATCTAAAATTGGACCCTTGAAACTTGCCTTTCTGTCCATTTTTGTGATATTCAGAAAGACTTAGCTCAATTTGGCCTGCCATATCTCTCAGGGACTGAGTTGAATCTCATTCATATTCCAAATCCATAACATAAAAATGTACACAAAGTTAATCTTGGTTTTATAAAAGCTAATTTGTGACTTTTTTAAGCGAGTGTCTAGCACTGAACCCTATGCAGCAGGTTAGTCATCTGTATTCATCAGGCAACTCAGCACTCTAAGCTCAAAACAGAATTACAAGGCTCCTCATTAAGTTCAGAAGTGCTATTGAGAATGAATTTAATGCATTTAATTTGCAACTTAAAGCAAGACCTAGAAAGCTCCTTTTAAATAACATCAGCCTTAAGAATAGCAGCTTTCATTATAATGTCAACACGTCCACAAAGAAGCCCAAGCAGGGGTTTAGCATCAGAAAGAGTCCAAACAAAGAAAAAATGCGTTCTAAGACTTTATTGTAGAAAAATAATGTCACCTCTTGGGTGTCAATATTTTAGTTTTTGAAATTCACAGTAGAAAGGGTATGCTGTGCTAGGAAACAGATATGTTACTCCTACGAACACTATTAAATCAAAACACAATGATAAAGTTTGGGTACTGCTTACATGCTTTAATAGATGTGACACTTATAAGTTCTCAGAACACATAATTTGCAATCACCTCTAAATTATTCAGGAAATAACTAAACGTAGAGAGAATGCCTATTTTGTATTTATAATTCATTCAAATATGAAAGTCATTCTATTCCTATCTAGCTCTGATACTGTGATCTCAATACTAGAAATGCATCAGTTAAATGTCAAAACTATCTCACTACTCTTCTCTAGAAGGTTTTTTGTTAGTGGTTTTCTTAAATTGAGTAACTCTACAAGAGCCTTTATTCGTAACATATAAAAATTATGCATGTGAACCTCATCTTGTCTAAAGCATGATCTCTTTGTTCTTTAAGATAAGAAACACTCAGGTTCACTTAGAGCACCCCATTGCCCTCGAAGTACTTAAGGGTACAGTCCTAAAACAAGGAGTAATGAAGTGATCTGAAGGAATTCAATGAATCAGAGCTAGAGTCTCTCATTTTAAAATGAGTATTTATTATTTTATTGACAACCATATTATTCTGTGAGCAATCTGTCCAAAAATATTTTTATAAAATATACAAATTTGCCCTAAAACACTAAACACAAGCAGAACATCATTTACATCACATTAACGAACCACAAACAAAAAACCACACCAGAAAAGTCATCTGTAACAGCCCATTAATTAAAATCCATTGGCTTTCAGGACACAAATGTCAGAAAAAAAAGAAAAATTAATTACTTGATTTACACATAAAGTGGTTTCATATTAAAGCCACTCCTTACTTCATTTACAAAAGGCTTCATACTCATAAGTGGTTGCAGCATTTTATCTTTACAGATGCTGAATTCTTTCCAAACGTAAATTTCACCTTTCAGTACAGGTCTGATGGCTTTATGTTGCCATCCACAATTACCAGCTTGGTTTCTCATCTGATTTTATTCATTCTTATACCAAACTGACCAAAATGTCCATTTTGTGTGGCACTTCCTTGATAAAAGGAATATTAACTATACTGACCTGAAAAAATAGTGGGTAACAATAAATGTTAAGTTTCTCAGACTACTTCAAAATACATGAAACAATGTGAACTTCTGTCAAGTTATGACTTAAGTCTGTCAAATTTTGGTCTACTTGCGGCAGGATATTAGTTTACACAATCATTTTTCCCAACTTCCATTTAGTTAAGATAATTAAAATGGTTAATCTACAATAAAATGTTTGTAGTCTTTAGAAACCAAATATTTGAAACACTTCTTCACAAAAAAAAAATTATAGAAAGGACTAAGACAAGTGGTTTGATTTCTGCATTTACGATTCAGGAAAAGCAAAATAGGATTCATCAGACCCTCAAGACTGCAAACCATTTAAAGAAAAATTTGAAGATTCATTTTATGTCATCTCTAACACAAAGAACACTACACAACACATTTCTACTAATGGTTCAAGTCCTTAAGCATTAAGAAGCTAATGGGCATCAATTAAATCTTTGGATCCAAAACAGTTTAAAGGAAAAAAGAAGTGAGGTTATGACCTGAATTTATTTACCTTCCTACCATAATTACTCAAAAAGCACTTTCCCCATTTTCACATCCTCAGAATAACAGGATAGCAAGCTTAATGTATCCTTAGCCACACAGTTCTAACAGTGGTGAGGCTTTGGGTGAAGTTCTGGGGGTCAGGTTCACTTTGACATGTGAGGTTCAAAAGCTTCCATTCTCAGGCCAGTGCCCAAGCTGATCCTCACCCAGACTGCTCCAACAGACCTGGCCTGATCGCCCTCTGCATCTTTGGAGCAATGAACTCACATAAAATATGGTATACAAATCTGACTCTTCAAAGCAAGGGAGGGCTATTTCCTTAAAAAATACCCTGAATTCTATTTCCAGCACTGGTTTGCATTAAAAACCTTTGAACAAAATGCAGAACAACAGGCCCCATAACCCCAAGTCTCCTCCCCTCATTAGGCTACAAACGAACGGAAGCTGTTCTTTCACTGCTGAATCCTTACACCATAAGAACACCCGCCAAGTCCATGACAAGTCATGGACTCAGTGTTATTAGACACACAAGTCATCTCCAGCTCTTGCAATCCTCTCCGCTGGAATAGGCAATAATCTCTGAAAGCCCTCAGAGGAAGCATCACAGCTCTTTGATCTGGGTTTGGAGTCTTCCACAACCCTCCGCTCCGGCTGCTGCTGAAAGTAGGGCACCAGCTTGACAGACAACCCAATATTTTTCTTCTGCAGGTTTTTTTTTTCCAATGAACAAAAAACTAAGTAGGAAATTGCATTTTACAGTACATCTACTTCATCTGATTATGGCTGCTGAAGTTGAAGGACGAAAATTGATAAAACTTGAGCACTGCAACATCGGTAAAAATGAGCAAGTAAAGACACAGGGTGAAACAAGTGAAAAATTAACACTGAAAATTATGAAAGAAGAAAGTGGACTAACGGGTATGTAAAAACAAATCATTAAGTGGTAATGCTATAAACAGGTGGTAATGCTATAAAACTACTTATGTGCTTTGAATTTCAAGAACCAGAAAACAAAATGCATCTTCTATGCTGGTTTCTGATGCTCGAACCCAAATTAGGAACTGTCAGTTAAGTTTTTCAAGTCCTGCATTACTTGAAATTAAGTGACAGCAACAATGTATGGTATAAAAACTAACACCAGACAAAACCCAACCTGCCAGTGCTCCTGCCACTTCCCAACTGCATTGGAATACGAGAAGATTCCATGGTTCCAAGATGGACACCATTGTATCTACTGTACTTAGAAGACAGCACAGCAAGGAAAAACCAAGAATGTTTCTAACTCATTCATGCCTTAGGGCAACAGCTGGGAATTCACCTCTTTCTTGTATTGTTAACCACATTCTCTGAAACTATTAATCGAACCACAAGTCTTTTCCAGATATATTTCAAGATTAATTCCTGCCACTCTGATCATTTCATGACTGATGTATCGCTCAGGGGATGAATTTATCAGATGGCATTTCCTTAGGAGACTTGGAGATTTCTAGGTCAGGTGGTCACAGTCTCTGAGTGACACACAAAGGCCAGAAACTGAGATTCCATTCCCTACATTTCACTTGCACTATTGCCAAGCTTCCAAACATCCTGTAGACATTTATTCAGGGTTTTTTATCTAATGTAATTTATTCTGAAACATCAAATAACACAATGCACTACAGATAGAGATAAATTATTCTGATAGTTCATGTCCCTCACTCCACACCAACAGTAGAAGTTGACATAGAGGATGAGAGCAAAGGCCCAAATGGTCAAGAATCTTACCTGCATTAAAAACTGACAGATGGGCAAGTAAGAATTAGACATATGCCCACTAATTTTCCCAGGAAACCATCTCAGAACCTGACAGTTAAGGTCTTCCTAAACCAATCTCTGTAATAGCCACATGCCACCTGCTCTTTGCAAATCCATTTAACTCCACTCTTAATTCATTCTCTGTTTGAACCTTCAAAAAGACCATTTTGTCCAGAGTGTTTTGTCAGTGACTTTCACAATTTTAGAAGAAATTTTACAGGACAATTGTGACAGATTTAGAATTAGAGAACTATAATAGAATTTCTATTTGAGAACCTTCTTAATTTCATTTTTATTTTATATGTCTATATCATATTCTCCCTCAGTTTTGCTTTTTTCTGGTTTATTTTTAAATTAATTGACCCTATAGATAACTAGATTATTCCTCTTAATACTTCACTACCCTTTTCCTTTTTACTTATGCTAAATCCTTTCTAAGACAAGGGAAACAGAACCCACACAAAATTCAAAATCCAGACAGACAATAAATGTAGTCAGATAATGTTCTGTTATTCTCTACTTCTTCTTTAATAATACCCAACATTTCATTTACCCTTTTCACTACTGCACAGTACTAAGGTGACATTTTCAGAGAACATGTCTGAAACATGTGACAACTCCAAAGCCTCTTTCTGGAAAGAAAATACTTCATTTTTAGCCTATCAGTATATGCACACATGCAGGATTATCCTTCTAACTCTGCTCTTCATTCAGTAGAGCATACCAGCTATTTTTGTGCCCTTTCACTTTTTTCTGCTATTCTCTGCAGTTAGTTTAGTTAACCTGAAAATAAAAATAAGTAATAAAAATGAAAAATACCGATCACATGCTTCTGGCTCAGAGCTTCCCCCTTATCATTCACAAATATGACCTTGGGGAATCCAGTCCCAGTTGAAGGGACCTGTTCTAATCACTTGAAAAATCTACAAAACATCCTTCCCCTTTATCTCATGGTACCATTATTTTATAAACAGACTTTGATCCAAGAACCATTTTTTCAAAGACTTCTGTAATTATAACAACCTTCTGATGACCAAACGTTCCCATGCAGATTTTGATCTACATGTTCCCTGTTTTCAGAGAAGTCTGGAGGATCTGCAAGTCCTTATTTTCCCTTTACAAAAACAAGCTGAATTATCTTCAAAATATCTGTTTATCCATCTACCTGTTAATTTGTTGTTAATAGTAAAGAATTTCCCAAAGTTTGTACAGTAAGGAAGTCAGACCTGCTCAGCTGTACAGAGAATACACAGCTCAGAGAGTACAGTTTAGCTCCTTTTAGAAAGGGCATCATATTTGCCTTTTTATTTTTCAATTTCTATTCTAGGAATACTCAGTTTAAACAAAAAGGTCACACACAACGTAACAGACAGTCCAGCCATGTTAAACACAAGTTTCTTAAGAAATCCTGAAAAAAATGTCATCTCCTATTGATCACCTGTGCCTCTTAACACACTCATCTAAATTCTATTGGCACCTGAATCTTATTATTTTTAATACAGTAAAATGAGTAATAGGAACTACTCTGAGCTCAAAGGTGGGACAGCCCCAGCTAGTTTTTTGCTTGGAGATATGCATCTACTTTGGCATTCCACACCTATCTGGGAATATAATCTGAGGTCTGTACTATCACCATCTTGATCAGCACAGTATTTCACAGGCAATTTGCATAGCCCTTGATTTAGCACCTAACACTGAAGTAGAAACTTTATTTGTCATTATGCTTTATACAGAGGAAATACTAATTTATTATCTGATTTGGCAGTTACATCATGTCCCACTAAGCTTTTAAAATGCTTATTATGTTAATATCATTCTTTAAAATTAAGTTTTCTATCTGACTTGGAATATAGATGCCATTTTCTACTAAGTAAACAATCTTTTTACTTTCTGAAATCTATCCCTATATATTTATAGTCTGTGATCATATCATCTCCTGACTTTCCTTAGAATCAACTAAGCAGAGGTTCTCAAATTTCTCCTTATAAACAGGTCTTCCTGGATACCATCTACAGTTATCATCCCTTTTCTAAACACTCCAAATTTATCAGATCCTTTCTCAGGACATGTTTTCAGACTGGTTACCATACATGCTACAGACAGAATCCAGAGTTTCCTTTCTCTCCCCTCGAAAAGCTGAGTCCCTTCTCACCTGCTACATCTAACTGGGTAGTCAGATACAGTTAGTTACCTAAGAAAAACAACTATAATTTACTTACTGAATTAAATTTGCTTTGAAGTAGAACTGTACTTCAGAAGCACAAGCAATCTTTGCTCCCCTCCCTACGCTCTTATGAAAACCAAACAGTATCACCTGGGAGGAACTTAACACAGGCTGCTCAACTGACTTCTACAGGCACCAGGCTTCAAAAAACAATTTTAATAAGCAAATACACACACTGTGAGGAGCACTGATAAAGAGAATAAAGGAGGAGAGGCTAGAGGACTCATCCAAAACATTTCCCACGGTATGGCAGTTTCCAGTAAATACCACGCAAAGCAGTGGGAAGAAATTGGAGATTCCATCAAAGAAAAGTCCTGTACTATACCTGCATCCCATAAAATATCTCAAGTCCTGTTAGAAGACTGACAACTCCATAGATACAAGTCTCCAATAATAACAATGCTACCAACTTCTATACAGTTTAAAAACCATTGGCAACTTAAAAAAAAAACCCAAGAAACACAAAAGACCCACAAACTTAAGATGACTACAAGGATATAAAAAAAATAATAAGCACTTCTATTTTACTAGTGTCCTGGTAAAATTTAAACTACTTTGTCCTGACTTTTTCTTTTTTCTATGAAAAGTATGTGTAAGGTGATCTGGTTTTATGAAAATCATTGCTTAGATATATCATTTCAAAAAAGAGACTGTTGTAAGGGACTAGAATATACAGAGGAAACAGTTTAATGGAGCAGACTGAAAATTCATAAATGCCAAGATCAGCTTACAAGAGAGACAAAATGAGTCATAAATGCCTGTTATCTGTCTGCAGAACACGTCAGCTCAACTACATCCTAATGTGCAGTTAAATGCCAACAAAAAGGAAAGAGCAGCAAATGCACATCAGAAACAAGCTGTGGAGCAAGGCTGATATATCAGAGAAGAGGGTTATAGGCAGTGAGATGGAATTCAATACTGACAACAAGTCACATGGAATAGCAATAAACGGCACAGAGACACCCTGAGGAATACCAAACTGGAAAACAAGTCCAGAAGCGCTCTGGTTGGTGGCAAAGGTTTTTTAAAATTATACAAGATAGACAAAAGGGAATCCTTGCCCTGCATTGGCTGCAGTCCCTCACAGTGCTTTTTTCATACTGAGCCTTGTGTGTATGTGTGCACAAAAACTTGGTATATGGAAGGCAACTTTAAGTCTTTCAAAAGGCAAGTGCCAGAACTGCACCAGTTTTGGGATTCTTGACAGTTTCTTAGGGGACAAAACCACCATGTGATCATATGGCCACACTATGAGCTGGGTATAAACTAGAAGATTTAAGTTGCACAACACATGATACCATGTCAGCTCCCAAACATGGATGCAGATCATTCTAAAAGAAAAAAATATCTAGAAGACTTTTGTTTAAAAACATTTAAGAAGTTGAATTAAATTTTTCAAAGTAAAAGAAACATCCAGTGCATTCTTAATCATAATTGAGACTGCTCTTGATGTTGTAGACCAAAAGATAAGAACAGAAAGATGATAGTTTTCACTTTATGTTCAGTGGTTCTGTCAGACAGTAATTTAGTTAATAATTGTATTAACTGAAACACGTACAGCAGCTTTGGCAGTAAAACAGAAATACTATCCCACAAGAGCAGTGCTGGAGCTGGTCAGTGAGCTGACAGCTGGTGAAAGACAGACTGGCCTTTCAAAACACTTTGTCAATCAATACAAGCCTCGACTGAGAGGGCAACTATCACAATATAAAATAAATTAGCAAAGTTATATAACAGCCCCAAAGAGTCCTACCTCTTTCACAGGCTTCCATGCACTTGGCTTCATACAGCAAGACCCTGTTAGTCCAAGGGGGTTATTAGTTGAAGACAATGGATTAAGACGGGATCCAGTGTCTGCCTTGCCTGAAGATTCAGAGTCTTGGGCACAGTGCAGACAGAAAGCCCCTGTAGTAGCAGCAGTACTCCAAAAACAAAAAATTCTGTGTCTCTTTCTTCTTTGCTTACCAGATTTCTGACTCATTCTAGAGAAAGCAATTTTCTTGTGTTACAACAACAGAGAAATACGAAGAAATTCTGTTATCAACTCTGAGCGAGAGAGAGCTGTGAAGGAACAGGTGAGAGAAAGTGGAACCCTAACCCCCTGTGGCAGGAAGCAGAGCCTGCAGGCAGCTGGAGCACCCGTTCAGCGCTTATCACCACGGCAGGTGATTAACTGAGGTAACAAACTGCACATGCCAACACTGCAGCCACACACAGGGGCTGGGGAAGGAAGCAGCACAGCCCAGTCCAGTACAGGACGACTGCTTGACTTCAGGAGAAGAGGACCATTGCCTACAGCAGGGGACCAGCAAGATCCTAACAAAACCTACATGACATTACAGAAGTCATGTCAGGTATTCTTGAGATTTATTGATAGTGATATTAATATGACTTTAAAACTGCATGTCTCTAAAACTTCAAGGAAACTTCACAGTCTTGAGAAGTTTCCATCTCTATTGTACACAGAAAATCTTTACAAAATGAATCAAAGGTTCCAGAGACAGTCCCTTAATGCTCAAGCTTAAATTATAAAGAATTTCCTACTTTTTAGCCTATTGATTAGAACACACATGAATGCATTTCTCTTCAGGAATAAATTCATACCATTTTTCTCTCTGCTACAATGCCATCTTATGGAAATGCAACCAGTTGGAGGAACTAAGATTTGCAAAATAAATTCATGCTTTTACAAATGTGTGATATTACATAGTTAAAATCAAGAAAACTCATGTTCACATTTCAGAAAGTGCTTTCTTATAGTAGAAATCATCCAAAGCACATACTATTTCAAGCTGCTTTCTCACGTGTTCATCACAATATTAGCTGCAATATATAAACACTTAAGTATACCAAAATATAGAAAGGATTATAAATAACACTCTAAAAAAATCAGTTTTTGCAAGAAGTGCAATAAGAGGGATTAAGCTAGACACTTGACTTTTTTTTAATCGTTATCTTTTTAATGTATCTTATAATACCTCTATGTTGTTGTCTGATTAGACTTAGCATTTTGTACATGCTAGAACTATGTCCATTATTTTAAGTGACTTTGAAAGCAACAGACTAGGACTAATTATACAGTAAAACTTTCATCAAGATTTTAAAGGGAAGATACACAAATTTGAGAAATGACTGGGTTCAAAAAGCTCACAAAAGCAGTTGATAGGCTCCGAAATTTAAAGGTAAGTTTTTGAAATGGATAAGTGGAGTTACAAGGGGGTTTCTGTTCCACTCCTTCTCTTTCCTAAAAGATGTCCTAGAAAATAGAAGTACAGATTAGCAGAGCATATTCAAAGAGCTAAATAATTTTCCAGTATCCAATGCTGGAAGCAGATCATACTCAGTGACAAGCCAAGAATAACCTCAATGCATTGCTGTTGGAACCTGTTTAACGACCTGAGTTTCAGACAAATCAGCTTCTGGTTCTGGGGCACAACATGGGCCAAATACTGCCAACAGTTAAAATGCTTTCTGAGATGTGATAGCTGCATTCACTGTGAGAAATAAGAGCTTCTGAGAGCTTTGGAAAGGCTTTGGGGGAAAGCAGTGCCCTGGATACAGCTATCTTCATTGATGCAAAATGCATATCTCTGGATAGAGCAGCACTTCAAATTATCCTGTATTTTTCATTTGCATAACCACATATTTACTAAGCTCATGGCATAGTTATTCACCCTTTTGAATATAAATTTGCCATCTGTTTGGTTTTATCCTTATCTTCCATTTTATACCACAGGGTTGGCTTTTACTATAGAAATTAATAAATTTGCTGACAAAAATTCAAAGACCAACTTCTAATCAAGTTCCTTAATTCTTCTACTTAACTAACTCCTCTTCACAGAGAATGAGGAGGAAGAAGGAAGAAACAATAAAGGCCTTGAACTCCTGAGCATGTTAAATCAGCTCCCCATACTGCTAAAGGAGACTGGTGTCACCATGCATTTGGGTACACACACATTCTTCTGGGCACAGACCAAGCAAAAAGTAATCCTAATATATCCACCATCAACTTCATCCTTGCTTCTTTAAGGGTACAGAATCCTCCACTCAAAAAATACCCTACTCCAAAATCCAAAGTCCTTTGACCCCCCCTTGCTGGGCAAGGGTGACCCATGCAGGTCCCAGAGAAGGACAGGCATGTGCAGCCCCATCCCCAGGAGCTGTTTCCCTTTCACTGGTAATGGAGAGAACTAAGCAAGTATGACCATTCCATGCCATCCAAGAAAGCCAAGAAAATGAAGGGACAGCTAAAACTGGGGGCTTTGTAGCAGAGTCACAGGGGAAGCAGGAGACAAGGACTTTAAACCCCATCAGATTGATTTTGTATCAGTTAAAAACCATGATGTCACAACAATGAATAAAGCCCACGATCACAAGCAGAATTTCAATAGACCAGGTTAGAGAAGTACCTCACATCTAATTATTTATTTGGACTCTGCAAAAGTGATTATATTCAAATGATGGGGACATATCTTACATGAACAAATAAAAGACATCAAGAATTTTCAGAATATTACAACACAGAACACAAACTGACAAGAACTGAAAACCAAAACTGCACCACAGTGAACAATCTCCAAATGCCTTTTTCTCTCCCTGAGGCTAAAACAGCTGCAATGGGAGGATAAGGTATGAGCACAGTACAGCATCTTTCCAGAGGAAGTGGCTTAAGCTCTTATGTTTTCAGTGCATTACTTCTGAATATGCTCATTAAAGTTTTTTTAACAACCACTTCAAAATATTTTATGTTTTTTCCCCTCCTTCTGGCCATGAACATGTATAAGTAGTTCTTTTTAACAAGAGAACTGTCAGAGTTATGAAAATATTTGGCAGGCTTTCACAGAGGTAAACAATCTTTTTCATAGCAGAAAAATAGAACAAACACTGGGATATTTACAGAATCACAGCTTCACTTTGAAGGGATCTCAGGATCTTTATCTGGCCCAACCTTCACTCAAAGCAGAGACTACTCTATATTTTATTTATCAGCAAATTTCTAGGCCTGACTAGTCAGTCCAATTGCAAGTTTCAAGGATTCTAACATTACTTCTTCAAGCATTAAACAAATAAGAGTAACTATAATATTTATTCAAGAGGTTACTCCTGTATATTTTTACTAAAAAAATTAACAGTACTTAAAAGCTATTATGTCTACCTAATGCATCCCTTCCAGTTGTATAATGACTCATTAGAGAAAGTACAGGATCTGTCTTCCACGTCATGTACATTTGCAACAAGAAAGTGAAAATCCCAGTCTACATTCTCCTATTCATTGTTTACTCCAAATTAATAAGCAAAAACCAGGTAACAATAAACAGACTTCAGAGGAAGTGCCAGTTTATCATCTTTGAAACAGCTGGCAACAGATACGAATTAATCTAACAAAATTACAGTGTCTGAGGATAACAAATTTTCCTTTTTTTTTAATTTTGCCTTTTTTTATAAGTTTCTGTAGTATTTCAGGTTAAATGACATTCTGACTAATGATGAATTTCACCTGACAGTAAGCCAAACAAATCTAATCTCATGTTTTTAAATAATACTGACATCTCAGCATTGTTCCATAGATCCTTCTTTGTCATATTATCCAGAGAAACAAATGCAAATAAGTTTTAACTCCTCTCAGTATCAACCTTAAGAACTCAAAGTCATACGCTTAAGACCTAGCTTGCTTGTTTTTACCTGGCTTTTAATGATTAATACAAACATCACTTAGAGCAGAGAGACAGTGAAGTTGAAAAATGCCATGTTTTTCTTACAGACTGCACTATTAAATATACATTCTGTATGTAAGGAAGGCATTCTTTCATCTCATTTATGGATTATTAGCAGCCAAAAAACCTAGAAAGCTGTTACAGACTAGAATTTTATATGCTACCTAGAGTTAAGGTTTTAAATTATTTAATCCTTTAGATACAATTTCTTAACCATTAAATACATATTCCTTATTTCATTTGACAACTTACTAGAGCTATAAATTGATATTCCTTAACTACGCTATTCCCCTCCAGAGCCAGGCAGGAGAATGCAAAGTACATTTTTTAATATTTCACTATTTCATTAAAATAGCCCATATTTAAAGTTGCCGGAGGTTCATCACTTGCAAAATAACTTAAATAAGAACCAGATCTCATTTAGTGTTTCCATTTTCATGCCTTAATGCTAGAAATTATACAGAGCCCTGTAAAACACGAAAATGAAAGCAGACAGAAAACACCATTCATAAATAAGAGATTATCTGAAATCATGCATATATAAATAATTGCTATTTCTGACTAGCGAGTAAGCAGAAAACATGCAGACACAATCACTTGAACAAGTGGCACATTACCTGGGTGGAGCTGGCAGCAACAGAAATGCAGTCAATGAATCCATGTCTCCGAGTGAAAAATGCCACTATCTGCTGCCACCGGGAAGGCTCATTCCGTAACTCATCTGTTGAGCCTTTCTTTGCCCACTGCTTCTGTTTGGGGCCTACAGAGCTGTGGCTTGAGCCAGTGTTGCCTCGACTGGCACGAGAATAGAGGAGTGTGTTATTTCCGAAAATGTAATTCATCTCTGCAGCTCTGCAGGTGGTTGCCAGGCAGTCTTAATTCCCTACCAGCTGCTGAGTGGTGAATGAGCAGGAAAAAAAAAAATGCAGATAGAATTACAGCAGCATCATTTACTAACCAGGAAAACAAAATTCTTGCTGGCTGATGGTATTTTTCTTCCAAGGCTTTCCACCCTTTACATTCCCTCTCTATCTCTGATTACAATAATGAGTATAATCTTGAGCAATTTGGAGGAAAAAAAGAAAATAAAAAAAAGAAAAGAAAAGGTTTTCCTTATTTTTCCTTTTCGGAACCCACAGGATGAAAATCTTGCTTTCTCTTCCTAGCTGACAACAGATATTTAAGGGAAACTGGGTAGCAGGTACTGTACAACGTTCTAAATTCACAGCTATGAGGATGGTGGTGGATGATAACAGCTACTGGGTGGAGAAAGCACGGATCAAAAATAACCAAGTTTCAATCACTGCCTGTAGAAAGATCCAATAGCATCTTTTCACTTCCTTGCTTGCATAAATTATGAACCCGAAGCAAACAAAACAGGGAGCACACAGCGTAACTGCACTTGTTCACTGATTCTGTCTTTCTGAAAACATTCCACAGAGCAAGAGACTTTAACACCATGTTCAAAGCAAGTATTTAAGAACGAACTGTTCACTGGTTTCTTCTTGGTTTTCCTCCTTCTTTAGTGCATAAAGTAACTATAGAGGGAGGGAATTACAGTCATTTTGTGTTGGGTATCAAAGGATGTCTAGTGAGGTTGTTCAGCTGTGGGTTTGGTTTTCTTAATCAGCATGAAGATTAGAGAAACTAAGATAAAACACTGCAAGTGCACACTGTTGTTCTTAGTCTGTAAATAACGTGTCTTGTTTGTAACCCCTATTTCCAAATTTCTGTGACTACTATTATGAAAACAATAAATATACATATTTATTGAGACCCAACATTATTTCTCAAAAGTACAAGAGTACTTAAAAAATGAAAAATTCTTACTATTCAGTAACGACTTTTCAGTAAGATTATTCTGCTTTCCCATGCACATGACAAGTATTACTGCTACAGCTGTGCATGTTCTCTGCTCTCTTCACAGTAAAAAAGAATTCAGAATAATTATCTAAACGATTACATGGAATCCAAGTTACCTTACAGAACTCACTATTCAAATTTTTATAGCCAACTATTTAAAAAAAATCCTCCAGCTCACATCAGAGAGAGGACTAATGAAATCAGTGAGGTGTCAAGGCTTTCAGTACAAGCTCGCCTCTGGAAAGCCAACACAAAGTTACCAAAACTATTTGTGGCATATTTCTATGGTCATAATCACTGCACCAGGGCAAACATTTTAAAAAAGTAGCAAACTCTCCACATGATGAACAAAGGCAGAAAAATTCCTTAAAACGCTGCCACAACTTACAACCTCAAAATTCTAATTCTGTCTGATGTGCATTTTAGTGCAGATTACCAAATTCCTCAACATACTTTTTGGGGTGCAATATAATCTTCTGCTTAACAAATTCTTACTGACAGCTGCCCTATTCTGTGTAACAGTTTCTTCCTAAGAGCTTATATTACGAGCAGAAATAATAAGTACATTAATTGAAATGTGCCATAGTAAGATCAATGCACCATTTACTTCTAGTCACTAGTACAGCTCAATAACAAACCACATGCCAATATTCTGAGCACACCTTTCAGACAGACTTTATTAATATTTATAAAATACAATGGCTTATCAGTGCAAGTCATATGAAACTCAGTCTGACTCGTGCAGTGTCCTCAAAGCTATGAACATAAGATAGATAATGGAGGTAAAGAAATGCCTGAGACACAGTAGGTACAATGATCCTTTCAAATGGACAAGCTTTTTATAATGAAAATTCTTTTCACAGGAAGACTGCAGCCCTACTTGAGCCCTACCTTTTTCCAGACACAAAGAAAATACCTAGTCTGAAAAGTGCCATGAATTTATTACTGGAGGAATTGATTAATCCCTGGCTATGATTGAAGATGTTTGGAACAAGCTACAAATTACATGCTTTGAGTTCCACGTCTTTTTATAAAGAGTCAAGGTGAAAATACTTTATCTTTTTCTACTATGGCCTTGAATGTCAACACTGCTATACATTTTATTAAATACCTTAGAGCACAAGAATTAGTATAACTTTAAAAAAAACTTCAAGAACTCATTTCTCTCTTTCTCCAAAGGCTCCAAACGGAGAGTCACATGGAAGAATATTGTTTAAAATTCTGAAAGGCAGTACCACAATACATGGACAAGCAATGTACCAAGTACATATTTTTCTTGCTATTTTATCAGTCTGTTTGAAGATAGGAGAGTTTTGCTGTGTTTCTTTCAAAGATGATTCCCACCCAGCCACTGATCAACTACAGCATCACTGACAAAATATTTTAGAAATCAGCACTTCAGGAAAGCATCATATGCACAAAAAAAACTTCCTGAAAATGAAGCAATGATGCTTTAATTTCAGTGGAGATAGAAATCCAGAAAAGTACTTAGGGAAGAGGTTATGCAATCCTGCTGGTGATGCAAGACAGCAATCTGTGTCACCTACACTCCATATGGATGGGAATGATAGCGAGCAAGATTTGCTGACGCCTAAGCAGATACAGTTACAGTTATTTGTAGAAGGAGCCTGTACTGTGGGGATGAGACAAACCCTGATTTTTACAATTCACAGAGCAACCTGAAGATAAAGGCAAGGCATAGCTCTAGAGATGGCACAATATCAGGATAACACAAAGGAGTCCAGATTGGAAGACTGGTCACTTGTACAGTTGACAAAAAAGGAGGCAGTAAAAACAAAGGGCTCATTTCAGTCAAAGAGCATTTCAACAGAGGGTCAAACACCTACAGGGAAAAACTGGACAAAGTTCTATTTGGACAGAAAAGGGAATATCCAGAAAAAGGAGAATCATCAACACAGATGCAGCAGCTGGAATTGCATCTGTGAGTGACTGCCTTCAGAGTCAAGAGGTACAACAAGGAGGCTCATCAGGGAACCTTAGGAAGCCCTAAAAGGAGCATAGAGCTTCCATTATCCATTTTTCATATTCTGGATATTGAACTGATGGTGATAAAATTAAAGACAAAGCAAACAAAAAAATGCCACATGCCAAAACAAAATAAACAAAAAACTCCAACTATTTACTGCAAGGCAGGAACTGAGAATTTGAAGATTCGGAAGGGGGAAAAAAAAAATCAAACACATGAAGAATCCTACCCCAAAACAAAACATCACACAGTAAAGATTTCTACATCAGTATATGTACCTTTGTACAACTTGATAAATTTACTGCAAAATTCACCTGCATTTCTAGTGGCTGCAGAGTAACATTATTTGTTCTCTGGCCAATTAACAAGATACAGTAATTACAGCGGTTACTAAATGTAAAAATCAACATCAAATACTTGGACCAGAATTCCTCTGGCTTTGTATCTAAGTAAATTCATATTAATCAGCTTTCTGGGACAAGCTGAAACATGACATAATGCCATATTTTAATCTCTAAGTAGAATACATACCTACAAATTAAAAAGGCACAGTAACAAAAACTATTTGTAAACAGAAACAGCAGTTATATCTCAATTACCCTTTCTAAACAAAAACCAACAACCCCCTTGAAGCACTTGAAAACTGTCTTATATTAGTTTTACTACCATCCAGCTAAACAGAATACTGGCTAAAATAAGCACAGACCCTAAGGAATAAACTGACTTAACAGAGAAAACTCAAGAATCACCTTAAAAATGGCAGAGACTTATTTTATTTTCAGCATCATTTAGGTTTTGACCAAAAAAGTAGAGACAAAAGCAATGTACAGAACTCAATTTAAATATCCAAATTTACCTTTCCAGTCATGGGAACAAAACCAACACTGAAAATGTAGATACAAGCTCATGTTTATTTCTTACATTTTTCAGAATTCTAGGTTTAATAAACTTGCACTAGCATAGCAAGTTTAAGTCTCATTAACAAGCATTTGCAATATTCTAAGCCAAAGCCCAGGAGTTCAGGACTCAAATACTGTGGAAAAGAATTGTTAACCCTTTTTGCTAAGATACTCTAGAAAGGCTATCTTAGCTTTTAGTTGAGACAGAACTGAAGGATGGTTCTTGATCAAGTGTGATTCACACAGTCAATAAAAAGTACATATTTTACTGCTGAAACTAACTTATAAGCAAACACCAGCACGATTATTCTATAACAATACATTTTAGTATAAATATTTAATATAAAATATTATTACCTTATTATTCATACTCAGACAACCTACCAATCTGTGCAGATTAAACTGCCTGGTCTTCCGCACCCTGTTCATGAATCTCCTGCCCATCTTTTTAGCACGCCAGACTGATAAAAACATCTTGTGTTTAATGGAAGTTCCCTCAGGTTTGCTTCAGTCATCAAAATGAACCCAACTGCACCAAGAGCTCAGGGAAAATCTCAGGCGAAAACAGTATAACCAGTTATTAAGACGACTTGACGTTGATTACTGTATCTTAGGTTGTTCTAATGTTTGGATTAATCCACAGTCCATCTGTTACAGTTTTTCTTTCTTGTCTCTGTTGACAAGAATTTGTTGAGCAGATCCATATGGAGGAAGGGGCAGATTTGGTCATCTGCTTTTTACTATAAGACACAAACTGACACCTTTGCATATATTTGCACATTCTTCAATTACAGGAAGTTTAAAAGTAGTAACCTATCAAGAACTCGGGCAATGCATTTTAATTAAAGACTGCAAAACAACTCCTCTCAAGTGTGACCACCAAAATACGATACCAGTCTAAAAATGGGTATGTCTGAGGGTACATTCAAGCTTTTCGCTATAATTCCCAGTATTCGAGGTATGTTCCTGAACCAGAAGCATTGCCTTTCTGCTGAAGATGGCAAAGCTTTACAGAGTTCTCAATTTAGAAAAAAGTAACAGATTGCAACCTTCTCACAGTCATAACCCATCTCGCAAATTACATGTCAACTGATCTTTAATTTCTAAATGGAAACAGCATCTTCATCGCCAGGGTAATCTCACCTACCTGCTCAGACTGAAGCAGGACAAGAAAATGTACCAGGGCAAAGAGGAAGTTAAAATTACTTTGACTGTTGGCTGACCTTGACCCTGCACAGTTCAAATCATAAAGACCATTGGTCTTTCTCAGAGCAGAAAAACTCTCCTAAAGAACAGAGAAGGTTATTTTAACAGAAGCTCCACAAGCTCTAAAAGACTTCTGAGGAAGCTCTTGAGGGAATAGAGGAGATTGCAGGGAAGACACACCAGGAAATAAAAAGAAGGGAACCTATTAAGCTTACCAGCACAAGATTCAGGTTTAAGAGGAAAGGAGATTGTCCTGCTTTGAAGGAAGCACGTGTGAATATGCACATTTATATAACAGCATTTCCATACAGATTAATGGGAGGGAACAAAATAAAGGTGCTTGTTTGCAGTTGAAGAAGTAGGACAGAACAGACAAGCAATGTATGCTGGAATACCTTTATTGGTGTAGCCAGAAACCAAAATGCTATCAGCAGGTGAAAGATTATTCTAAAAGTCAGAGGCTGACTGTAGATCCTGTGTTTATGGGTTAAGATGACTATCATCTGCTAATTTATATTTCTGAATATAACTTTTAATTTCTGGAATAACCGTTCCCTAGTCAGTTCCATAATTTTAGACACTCAGTGTTACTGGCTGTAGTTTCATTGGTACCTCCTGACTCAGCTCTGTTCCAAGCTGAGGGGTCAGACCAGTTCATCCTTTATTGTACAGTAGCTGCCCTTTGGTTGTGACCACTCAGTCTTCTAGAAGCCATTTCTGAATTTGCCTTCTTAATCAAGATAACAAATGGTGCAGATTTCTGGAGTGATAAGATAATGTAGTTTTATTCCCATTTGCTTCTCTAGATAATCCTTGTATTCCATTTGCCTTTTTGACTGTAAATTGAATACTGAGATCATTATTCCATTGATCTGTTATAACCCTGAGCTCTCATTCCGTCAAGATGATGCAATGAGAACACAAGTTCTTCTGAGATCCTTCTGGTAACCTCCACCCATCATGATTGCCAATCTTCTTTCTTTACTTTTATTTTCCTTTTGTTGGTGGTTTGGTTTTGGTGGGGTATTTTTGTTGGTTTGGGGTTTTTTTAACAATTAAATCCCAAAATTATTTTTTTCTTATTTTGTGAGAGCTTACATTCTCTGTAAAAATTTTGAGGAAGTCTATTGTGTGCACCTAAGAAAACTAGAAACCTACATCAACATGATCTTTATGCACATGCTTTAAGGGATTTATGCAGCACAAATTCTCTTTACAATGCATTCATTGCTTTCTCTTCTCTAATTTCTTCTCATGCTCATCAATTCTGCACTTTAGAACAGTTTCACTGTGTTTTGCCGGTACAGAAATGAGAGTGAGTTCCCATTTCTCCTCTCCCTTCTGGGAGCTATTTTAAGAACAAGTACCACCTTGCCACATTTCATTCCTGTGATACCACAGTCAGGATAAGTAGACTGTTATACAGCACTGTGGCACTAATAGATAAGCAGTTTCAAATCAGGGTTAATTTAAAACCATTAAGCTTAAATACCATTAGGTCCTGGAAATACTTTTGCCAAGATGACTAAACGTGAAAAAACCAAGCATACACTGAGTGAGCACAAGACATTTGTATGTATGGCCAGTCTTCGCGAGCGAAGATTTGGGAAAGGTCATTACCCTTCGAGCCTGCGCAGTGGATTTTTTAGGTGAGACACAGTGTGCGCTGAACTGAGCCCACCCTTTAATCCTGAGGTTCATCTGCCGGGGCCGAGCGAGCTCGGACGGTGGTCCTGAGGACAAGACATTTATTCGCAGAGTAAAAAAACTACAGTGCATGTGGCCAGCTGCACTGCTGCAGTGGGATTACAAAACCTTTTTGGAGAAGGTTTGGGTACCACTGACACACTGGTAGAAGCTTTTCTGAGGGTGGGATATGGGGCACGGAAACACAAGCCTCTGCTTCTAAGCAAGAGGAAAGGTAAGGCTGAAGGACACGCTTCTCACCCAAGAGAGACATGATCACAGCATTCAGTCAATGCCCAACCAATCCACTGCCTCCCTAATCGTGTAAGCATGGAGTAATCCTTCCCTCCTCAATGTACCATCCCAAGCTCCAACAGAGATTCATAGAGCCAAAGAAGGTAAACTCTGTTTTACTGCTTTTATTCTAATAAAGGAGTGCTTGCACTCTAATGCAAACTGAGCCTGAATAAGTTTAATTTCTCCCAAATACGGCACTACAAGGTGAACACAGATAAAGCAAAGGGGTACTGACATGGGGCACAGTTGCTGCTTCAGAGGCATTCACCAGGTGCTTTGCTTGGGCAAAAGGATTCCTTTAGTTAAGATCTAGGGGTAAAACACCTTCTTTTCAATGGGCAACAGTATTTCACCTTAGTCTGAAATACTTCACTATTCACAGACAGGAAAACAGTAACTCCTTTACATTTAATGTCATAGTATGTCACTTTTATTCACTGAAAAAGTTTATATAACTACAAAAGACTCCTCCAATGTGCTTTAAATGGTCAAACAACAGTAATCCACATGTCTAAGCCATTTTTAAAAGATTGTTGGTAAAGAGAAGTGGGGATTTTTTCTGCATTACCTGAAGCACAAGAGCTCTAGCAGAATATAACAGCACTCAGCCAGAATGACAGGTCTGTGCAGAGATCAAACAGGCAGCCAGCAGTGAAAGAGGCCAATCACTGCTCTGCCTGATCTGCTCGGCACTGGTTGTTCCCTTGGACAGAGATGACCATTCCCAGGAATGCACGAGAACAGGAAAGCGTCCAACGGCGTTGCATGAAATATGGACAAGAGTCCACAATTATGTAAGTTAAGTTTAACATACTTCCCACCACCACCTCCAATCTATTTTTCACAACTGATGATTGCACTAAGCTATTCTAGAAATACCAAATATTCAACTAGTACAATGCCTTTAGTTCCTTATGGATGTACTATTCAGTCAGTATTTAAAATTTTATAATATAGCACAAATAAGCAATTTTAGGTCCCTTACCAGACTAATAAAGCTGGTACCATGTTCCAACTAAGATATTTCTGTTCAGCTGTCCATGTCTGCTATGCATGTAAGGAACAGGCCGAGTGCAGTCATTTTCTTCACACCCTTTGAAGATTGGTGCTATGGTGAAAATCTCCAGAGACAGATGAGCAAAAAAGATTTGATTAAAATAAAAAAGAACTGCAGAGACTTCTCTGAATCAGTAGGTCTAGCTTCCTGTTTTTACAAATTATTACAGGTTTTCTTTGGAGCTTCTGTATTATCAGTGAAACAATAGCCCAAAATATCAACATATAATATAGGAGCATAATACTGAAATATATGGAAGCTCCAATCAGGACCTACACTTAAATACCGAATTGCCATGTTGCATCATAAATACGTTTTCCCTCTCATGCATAAATTGCTTTAAATGAAGAGTGTTGATTTTTTTTAGTCTTATTACACCATGACCCATTATTTTATAGCCTTGTAATAATCTGTTATTCAAAGCTTCCACTCCATAGTTTAAAAAATTGCTTGGTATTATAGCATATCTGTGGCAGAATTCACTTGACTGGAGCTTTTTAATAAAAGGAAATGTTAAATCCAAACCCCTCACTCTGAAGGTGTGATACTGCAGCTAAATTCAGTGTTACATCGAAATAAACCCTTTTGTAGCATCGCCATCTTGTGGCCAACCTGCAGAGCAACGTGTTGCCTCAAGTCCGACAGTCAGTCCAAGGGGATCCCACTTCATTGTAGAACTCAAGGAACCTGGCATTGTAACCACGAGTTCCTACGAAGAATTTGGAAACCTCATACTAAAGAAATTATGGTACCAGCTGCCTACCTACCTGAAAATATTCTTTAAAATGTTTGGGACAGAATATCTGTGAAGGATCTGAAGTTTGACCATTTTCCCTAGCTCTTTATGATTCTCTACCATTAAACATGAAAAAAAAAAAAGACCTGTTTTACAGCATTAATTAGGGTTCCACTTGACACAGGATTAAACAGGGAACAGAGGACATGAAATCTCCTGGGTCATGTTTGCTCCTTTGTTACTTGAGACACAGGAAGTAAACATTTCTTCTTAAACTGACAAAGCTCCACTCCAACAAGACAAAACCTGTAAGTCTTATTTAAACTTTGAATCAGTACAGCAGGTATCACGTATTTCATGCCAATTACAAACATGCAATATTTTAACCCAATCTGAATCTGAGGCAGCCCATTCCTCTGTCAAGAAGATAAACCACCTTGTGTTACTACAGCACTTAATGTGGAACCTTTGATAAACAGTACTTACATGCTCATCCTCTAAAAATTTGGGATACACATTTGTCTTTTTGGTCACTGAAAGCTGCTCTTTGAAAAGAGCATCCACCAGTCCAAGCAAGTGTAAAAGCTGCTTTAAGTCTTACAGTATTTGAAAGTTTCTCTCAAGAACAAAATGCAAACTAGTCAGAACCAGGCATCTCCTTTCCCTTCTATTCTTTTATATTATTGCTCCAGACTGCTGAGGATTTGCTATAACAGAAGGTATTCCTCAAAATCCGATTATACTGCCCTCTGCAGCACTACTTAAAAAGCAACATATGATCATAAAACCACTGACTTCTTCAAACTACTAAAGCTGTATTTGAAATTTCAAGTGCATTTAACATTTATATTTAAAAAAAAAACAAACTCCTCTTACTATTTTATTCTTGTAATGAAACAAAATGTCCTCTATTACATTTAGTTTCCTTAAGCAATGAACTATTGAACAAAGCTGATCAAAACCTTGTGTATCAGCCTAGAGCTGGTCCTTGCATAGCTCATCAAGCCAACCTACCCAATAAATCACACAAAGCACTCCTAATTCAGAGCTGTTGTTGCTAAATTATCTTCAGCACAAGCTATGACAAAACTACAAACATCTTCCATATCATCAGGCCAAAAGAAGAGCAGACCAGCTATGCTAATAATGCAGTAGCAACCTTGGGCTTTTTCTGATATGCTCAAGTTTTAACAGCATTTTTCCCAGTAACTTCAGCAAACCATCTCCTGTCTGAAAAGAAACTTTGTGACCTCAAAGGCATTTTGCTCTTAAAGGTCCCATAAAGTCTTCCACGGTCTGTGAAACTATGGATGCACCCCTCACTCCAAATATCTTAAAAGTTCAGACTGATTATAAACAATGTATTCAAAGTAGATTTCTTCAGGAGAAAAGCAAGCGAGCAGTCAATTAGCATCAGAATTAATAATTCCATTAAATGTTGGTAAACAACTGAAACCTGGAGCATTCACCCCAGTTTTCAGATGAACAAAGCCCAGAAAAATTTCAGTTTACCATACATTGCTATGACATTAATAGAGAGCAGTCACCTGAAACTAATCAGATATATGCTATAAAGAGTAACACGAGCTGCACAGTATTTCCCTTATACACAGTCTTTCTTACCAAGTGATTATTTCCCAGCACTTATTAATTTGAGAAAGATAATACCAATCTTCCTCAGAGACCGAAGATACACAGTACTTTGAAAAGGTATTTTGTAAATATATATTTTGTAAATATACTTACACACTGCTTAACTATCTCCAAAATAGTTTTCTTTCTTCCAGACCATTTTACAGCTCACCTCCTGGCCTTTTTGATCCCTTCATGCTTTCTGAAAGGCAGGACTAACTGCTCTAGGAATTAGGAAAAGCTTGTGAATAAAGCAAGTCAACCTTAAACCCCCAGAGGAAGATAACTGGTTTTTTATTTCTAATGATTGCACACAAAATGTGTTGTATTACTTTCTGAATATCAATAAATTCAGGGAATTACACACATGAAAGTGTGTTACTGTGTCTACCTTCATAAGCAAGAAAAGATTGAAGTCCTGTCCATTCTCAAAAATGAAAGCTTTGTCACATTAGCATTCTTAGAAGGCTCTTCAAAGGTCAGTCTAGACCACTTCAAGTGGTTATTCATTAGGGCTTAAAGAATTCAGATTGTGTAGCTGAAGACTATGGAAAAATACAGAGTTCATTATGGAGTTATAAGGAAAAAGAACTGCGTTCAATACCATCATATACATTTTTAAAACCTTAGAAAACCTGGAAAACAAGTAGTAAATACACTCACTATAGCTAGTTCTTTTACAGAATCTTTACAGGTCAGTTATAAAGAGCTGATACATTCAATAAGATTTTTCTTCATAATTTTAAAAAAAGGAAATATAACTAGATTCAAAACAACTTTTTTCTTAAAATATCATAGAATCATACAAGTCAGAGAATGATCTGGGGTGCAAGAGATGTTAAAGATGATATAGTTCCAAACTCCCTGCCGTGGGCTTGGACACAACTAGGCCAGGTGGCTCAAAGCCCCATCCAACATGGCCTTCAATGCTTCCAGGGCTAGGGCATCCACAGCTCCTCTGGGCAACCTGTTCCAGTCTCATCACTCCCACAATAAAGAATTTCTTCCTCTTACCTAATCTAAATCTATCCTCTTTCAATTTAAAACCATTCCCTACTACGTGTCCTTGCAAGAATTCCCTCTCCAGCTCTCTTTGTACCTTTAGGTACTGGACAGGTCTCTAAGGTCTCCCTGGAGCCTTCTCTTCTCCAGACTGAACAACCCCAACTCCCCCAGCCTGTCTTCACAGCAGAGGGGCTCCAGTCCTCTGATCATCTTCATGGCCCCTCTCCAGAACTACTTCAACCAGTCCACATCCTTCTTATGTTGGGAGCCCCAGAGCTGGATGCAGCACTGCAGGTGGGGTCTCACAAGAGCAGAACAGAGGAGCAGAATCCCCTCCCTTGCCCTGCTGCCTACATTGCTTGGGATGCAGCCAAGGACACACTAGGCTTTCTGTGCTGCCAGTGCATATGGCCAGGTCATGTCCAGCCTCTCATCCACCAGCACCCCCAAGTCCTTCTCCCCAGGGCTGGTCTCAGTGTAACAGCATTTGTTCTTTGCAGTCACAAAGGACACTATCACACACCAACAATTCATGCTAAATATATCAAGCTATAGGCCTAGTACAATGTGAGTCCATCTCATCACTCTACAGCCCAAACAGTCACCAGTATCAAATCACTCAGAGGTGTTCCAGAAAACAGCACTCAATCTAGTACACCAAATGCTGTGCTATTCAGAAAATTATTAAGCTGCATCTACCTACTAACCCAGTGAATAAAAATGCCTGTTTTATAACCCCCTCCATAACCTCACACTTGGTTTGTTGTCCTCATCTTTAAATCTGTCCTGAGGTTACTGGAGATGTTTTGAGAATAACATACATCACACTTGGCTTATTATGTTTTCCACATAGGCATAAATTAAAATACTTATTAGAAACAAACTCAGGATCAATTCTATGGGGTCCTGACAGAAAAATCCAAAATGTAAGTGACAGCAGGAACTATAGTGCCCCTCAGAACCATACCCAAAAGTTACCTGTATTTGCTTTCTGGGCATTTTACTACCATGCACCTTTAGCCAGAACGTGTGGAACTAAGTCAATGCTTTAATGTCTACAAAGTAAATTTTACAAATGAGCAGTTCCACAAAAACAAACAGAAGCAGGTGTATCAGAAGTATTTTTTTTGCCCCACAAAATTAAACTCCTGGAGGGAGTTCAACATCAAAAGAGTTCACTCTTCTTTTAATTGTAAAAATGCCTACCTTTACTGGTGAAATATGAGAATGGGAAACAAATCCATGGACATTCTCAATCTGTGACAGATTCTTCTCCGATACATGAACCAGCTCTGGGCCCGTCACCTCATTGGCAATGTGTGGAGAGCTGTGCTCCTGTGGAGGTGTGTCTTCATCCTGATAGCGGTATTTCTGGAAAAAAAAAAAAAAGTACAGAAAAAGATCAGTCCACCACAGAAATGGGAACAGATTATCCAGAAAACCTAAGTCAAACAGAAATAGTTATTCTTCTGACCTTGCTGACTTCAAGGCAATAAAATCTATAAATAAAAGTTTTAATTAGTATTTTTAGTTTAAAGACTGATCCTGTCCAAAAATGTTCCAGCCCTTTTAGTCTCACCTGGAATTAATATGAAATTACCTAAACCCCAGTAGGGCTTACTGTGTCCAGAAGATGCAACTCAACATTTTCTAATGACATTCACACACTACTACTATATCCTGACTATGTACAGAGTTACTACTAGTTTACAGGGAAGGTATGTCACATCACTAATGGTACAGAAAAACCTTCTAAACACATATTCATTTTAAAGTTGGACAAAGTTATTCCTCTTACTGAAGAATATTTACAATAGAAGATATTCCCCTAGCATTTTTTATTGGGGATTTGGGAAGGGAGGGGGGCACACGCAAAAACACCAACACAAAAAAAACCCCACACAAATTAGCCAAATAGTCTAAACTATTTGGTCAATTTAAACTAATTTCCTTTATAGAACAGCCAATACCTTTAGACAAAGCACAGAATTACCTTGCTTTTTTTCCTGAAACCAGAGACATTAGAAACAGGTATCTGAACATGTTTGAGTGCAAACAGGCTCTAGATTTCACTAATAAATATATGTTTAGATTATAAGGTGGATCGGTGCTTATAATAACATAGTGCATATGAAGTTTTATTAGATCAGTATGTTATTATTTTGATTAAAAGTGAAAAAAAATGTTGTGGTAAAGAATTCTCTCCCCTAAAAAGCACTGACAAGGCCTACAAGCTTCTCAAAAAAAAAACATTTTAAAAGTGAACTGCTAATTGGATTTTGATGCAATATTCAAGATTGATTTCACTGTTATTTGCAAAATATTTCCCAACTTGAAACTACTACAAACAACAGAATTATTGTTTAAAATACACTACATTAAATACTTACGTGATAATGTTTCAAAAAGCAAACAGAAGACAAGGACACGAAGTGCATGAAATCATAATATCCACACTGCTACTTATTCTAAAAGGTACCACACCATCCTTGCCCTTTACAGAAACCACTTTTCAGCAAAGTGCTCCAAGTGAAGCAAACTACTGCATCTTGTAACAGCTAATTCTCCATCACAGTGGAAGTGTTTAGTGCTGCTTCACTGTGGAGCATCACCTCTGCAACACTGCCCCTTGGGTGAGGCAGCACATTCAGGTGACCTGGCTGGTCAAACAGGCACCACTCAACTCTGCCCCTTCCCCTCCTCTCCCAGGAGCTGCCAGCCCTTGAACAAGAATTCAGTCAGCTGTTCCAGTCATGCCAAGTTATTTCTGCTGTTAAATATGAAGCAAAGCCCCGTGCAAGTTCCCCTCCATAGGAGTCTAAAGATGTGATTTCACAGCACAGCCCAGGTCACTCAAGGGCAGCCACTGCCCAAAGGAGCAGAACCCCTTCAGTCGCTTTGGTCGAGCTGTACAACTTCATCCCCCTGCCCCTGGCTGGGAGCTCACATCCGACTGCAGATGGGGAGAGAGCTCAGCAAGCTAATCCAGCAGAATGTTCCTTCCCTCTTCCAGCAATACCGATTTTTCTGTAGTTCCCTGAAGTGGCTCATGACAAGCTGAGATGAGCAGCAATGTTGGCACAACAGGGAGAAAAGCAGGTAAAGAGTAGGGCCAACCCAGGAGCAGACCATGACTCTGCTTACAAGCAAGAGAATCCAATCCTGCACCCAAACCCAGACCCCAAGGAGACCCCAGTTTACAAGAGCCATCTGAGCAATGGACACATCAAAGGAAACAAAAAGGTGTGGCAAAGCAGCTCTGAACTTGCAGCCAGACTGCCTCAGCTGCACACCTTGGAAGCTTACCAGCAACCAATTAGGTAGTGGCCAAGCAATTTAGCTACTCTTTAAGAAGCTTTATGGACTGCTCTATAATTTATAACCATAATTTTAAGTCCAAAGCAACCAAGTACTAAACATTTAACACAGACTTCTGACAGAGACACTGCCCCAAAGGATTCTGTTGCAAAACACAGGTGTGTCAAAATTAATTTAAAACATTTCTCTTCTGATGGAAGATAGTTAACAGGATATCTTGAGGCTAGATTATACCTTCAATGAGTTTTGAACTGTCACCAAACTCTGTGGATTAAATTACTTATGATGTAAACTACTGGAAAATCCCTTTACTCTAAATAAACCAGTGCTAGTTTGCATGAGACGAGAAGATGGTCCCAACTGACCACAATAAAATCCCTGTTCAGGTCCACAACCTCCCTACTTCAGGTCCCAGGTCTGGCAAAATCAGACAGAAATAACAATGAATAAAGTATCTGCAACAATATCTGGGACTAACAAGGATTTTGTGGACATTTTATAGCACCATTTTTCAGAATGAAGATCACCTCCTCAAAAAAAAGCAAGGAAAAGTTTTAGGAAACATTATGAAAAAGGTTCACTTGAGTCTGCCTAATCTCTTATCTGTATTTTAAAAAGAAGATATTTCAAACAGATTGATACATAAACTACCCCCTAGAGTTGTGGGTTTATATTTTTTCTAAAGATCCTCTCATAAGAAACCTTACTGAGACAGAAGTGAAAGGAAACTATTTAGGGAAAACTTAAACAATCCCATGTCCTAAACTCACAACCCATATTCATAGCAGCATGCAACTGTTATTCTAGAGATTCAAGCCTTACAGAATATCACATTCATGGACAGAAAATTAATTATGCTAGAACATCCTTAACTACAAGATGATCTAATGACAGAATGTGAAGCAGCAATAACTACAGTTCTCTTCAAAATGGGATGTGCATCAAAATCCAGTCCATACTAGATGTACATATCAATCCACTACCTTATGTGAAAACAAATTTGAAAGCACAATAATGTATCTTCTCTACACACAAAGAAAAAAAAAATCAGTGCTAAAACATATTTAATCTGAGTGAATGGACAACTAAAAAAAATAAATGTTTGTGAGTTAACTTCTTAAACTCACTTGCCTTCTCCAGACTTTAACCCTCCTCCCCCACCAGCCATATGACTCCCAAGTTACTGCACACTTCAAACAACAAAACCAACAAACCCTGGGGAAACACAGTCTGACTTATACAGTCTGTCCCTGGGTTAGTTTTAATTTTCACTGTACAAGTCCAACCATGTTTTGAAAGGGGTTAAGAATAAGTGAGGACTTCAATATGTAAATCTAATCATTTGAATTCACTAAACATACTGAAGCTTACAGGGCCAGACCTCCTCTGCTGCAGTATGAACAGGCAGCTGATCAAACAGAGTGACTTTAGACCGTTTGCACTCGATTCTTCAAGTTTAAATACTTGCCCTTGTTCAGTCACTGCTTCACTTTACAAGTCAAAACTAAATCTGAAAGGACCCTTCAAAAGATCATTTCAGCGACTGAAGTTACTGTGAAACACTTTGACATGCAACATCATCTCCACTCCTGCATAAAATGACTAGGATGCAATGTCAAAGCAAATGGGTAGAAAAATCTAAATACTTACAGTTCTCCTCACATCTCCCCAAAGCCAACTCTGATGTCCAGATACCACTCAGCAGAAAATAACTTCCAACCACTCTAATAACAAAAGCAACCCTACAGACAATTTTTGCATAATCTTGCTAAAACAAAGCTAATCCAAAATGAATAATATATTAAGATGCTAACACCTTTTGTACAATCAATCTTTCCTGTAGCCTAGTGGAAGTGCTTAGGAAAATAACAGTGCCTTCCTCATGAAGGGAAAAAAAGAATGGACACAAAACTAAAGGTATGGTCCACTACTGCAGAACTGAAGTCACCTTGAAAACTTTTTGTTTGTAAAAAACAGACAGACTATGCAAGCCAAATAAAATCTCTTTGCAGGTGAACAGCAATTCACACTGAGAAGCTGAAAGCCTGTGAATAACAAAAGAAACTTCAGTCATGTAAGAAAAGAGGATGATAGTGTTTGTGTCTTTTTAGAACTTCTTCACTGATCATAAAATAGGACATTCAGTATTATTTTCAATTTAGGCTTCAACATACAATAAACAGAATGACTTGAAATACTGGAAGGGGTTTTTTGATCTTTGGGTTTGCTTATTTAAACACAAGTTTGGTGTTCTGAGTAACTAACTTCATTCTCAAATAAAAGCACTAAGTTTTCTTCTAATAACTACAGTTATGACAAAGACATAAGGCATTTCACCCTCCTTGGACAGTTTCAGTTTGACATTGTATCTTGAATAAAACTGCTTATAACATGCTTATTTAGGTCACAGCGTTCCATCATATGTCAAAATGCCCAGCCTGTGTTAAATGTAAGTATTTATGTAATGACTCATGCCATGGACATCCACAAACAATAAAACAAGTTAAGGTAAGTATATACATTTACAAAAACTCCAGGAATATTTATAGTGAGGTTCACTTGTCCCAGAAGGCCAAGGAAAAGAAACTAAAGAAGGAACAGTCAGATTGTGAATGTTCTTTTCATGTGCTCAAAAAGGAAAACTGAAGATTATTTCATGTGATTACTTGTCTGAGATTGTTTCTTTATGTGAAGGACTGGTATAAGTAACCCTGCATTACTGTTTCACACTGTCATTTAAATATTGACTCTTCAATATTCAAAAGCTGTATCTTCCC
The DNA here is from genome assembly GCF_003945595.2 of Pipra filicauda. Classification (NCBI taxonomy): domain Eukaryota; kingdom Metazoa; phylum Chordata; class Aves; order Passeriformes; family Pipridae; genus Pipra; species Pipra filicauda. The sequence continues at coordinate 467,950 of NW_024104317.1, forward strand.
AGAGGACAAGAGTATTTTACTTTTAGTACTACGCAGCACTACAACTTTTATCCAAAAATTGACAAGTGCCTGGTGCAAAATCTCTCTGCACTACCAGAAAGTCACTATTTAAAAAGAAACCCTTCAGTTTGTTTGGGATGCAGGTAGTACAGAGGTAGTATGTAGGTAGCAGAGAGCACCCACTCTGGATTAACAGCAATACACGTTTATCCTGGAGATAACTAAAGCCTGTGCATAAACAGTCCAAGACATTTTAAAGCACACCCTTGCTGAATTAACGGCGCTCAGGAAGCTGGGGGTCTGCTCTGCCAGGCGCACTGAGTAGCTGTGCAGGCGAAGGACACTAATGAAGGCGGTGATGAGGAATTGTGCCGGCAGGGATTCGGAGGCGGTGTGACCCCCTCTCACCCGCAGCGCTCTCGGGCGGCCGCCCCCCGCCCGCCAGCGCCGGGGGAAGGTGCGGGGCTGGGGAAGGTGCGGGGCTGGGGAAGGTGCGGAGGGGCCGCGCCGCGGGGAACCGCCGCCATCGCTCAGCCCCGGCACAACATGCCCAAAGTGGATGCTGGATGCTGGCTGGATATTTTTAGTTTGCTCTTAAAGTGAACAGCATCCCTGCTCTGCAGCTCAGCGGGCAAATTCCAACCCGAGAGTATTTTCATTCTATGGCTTTCCTCCCAAGTTCACTGTTACAAATAAGGAAAGGTGGCTGCAGTTCCACAAAAAAAGAAGGAAAGCAATCTTAATGTTATATCAAATAGTTTCAAAATTGTATCAATAAATAGATACATATTTTCAACCGAAAAATGCTCTGAACGCAGGAAGGATAAGCAGATTCAAAACAAGACACAGTCTGTCTCCTGGAAATAAAGCATTCAACTAAGTTTTGTAATATTTACACTATCAGAATAGCCATAAAAATTTTGACTCCTCCCTCCCAACCTGGGTGACATTTATTCAACATCCACATTTTGTGATACATATATATTTAAATGTATCACACATGCATATATTTGTGTATATGTGTACACACAACTGATCCCACTTCACAAAATAAAATCCAGTCAAAAATTTTTTTCCTTAAAATAACCTACACTGACATGGAAACAATATGTAAAGTAAGTTTTAGAAAGAAAGATTTCCAAATCTCTGTCTCAAAAGTAACTTCATACACATATCCCTTTAATTTTAAAGGGGCTTTCCAGCAGTTAACATTCTCATCATATCCTTGACATTGCATGTTAATTTTACTGAAAAAAGCATTTTTGATGTGACACCGAATATATTTGTTTACCATTCTGAGGATTACCAAATTATATATGTTTTATTACTCTGCAACCTAAACAGTTGATGTAGTCCTAAAATGACTAAATGCCCGAGGGCACTGTTAAACCCAAACCTGCCACTAACAATTGCTTCCATCAATATGATGTTAGGAGGCATTTCCAGCCCTGCATCTCAGTGCAAGTCTCCTGTGTATTTTATTCTCTACAGCTGAAGAAAATGAAAGCCAAGTGCAATAAACTGATTACATGATGATTAATGCTGATTAATGGAGAATGACGACATTTTACATGCGGCATTCAGTAAATTCAAAATGTTGTTCAAAGGGATCTCTAACCAGTAGGCATGATAATTCATTACTACTGTCACCATCACTAAGAGCTTGGATAATTGAGTAAGGCATGGAACAAAATACACACTATTTTACCAGAAATTTAAGTTACAGTTACATTAGACACAAAGGCAATCATCCATTAAATGCAGCTTACATTTCCAGGAAAGTCCTTTTATAGACCCACCTTACATCCAAACATTAAAGATATTGTGTTGTTCGTACATGCTACTTTACAGTGGCATAGCATCGGAGAAAAACAATCCAAGTTTTTAATGCTAGGAGACATTTTTTCAGACCCCGTGCACTTCAATCGATCCGTGACTGAGATTCCAGAAAAATGCCTCTGTAAGCGCTGCTTGCTGCCTGTCTTTGACATTTATTCTAGGTCCATAGTGTTCAAAAATAAGCCTTTATATTAAATAGGTTGAATCCTTCAGGAAAAATTTTGCTTCACGTTAGAAACCAGACCTTATAAAAAATGCAAAGAAAAAATCCTGTGTCCATTTTTAAAATTTTTGAGTCAGCTTTATCTTTAATTATGTCAGCGCCAGCTCCAAGTGACAACTGTCTCACGGCCCAAAGTAACACTCGGATCCTCTCAGCCAGAACCTCGGGTTAGATCCAAGGCAGCTCCACCTGCTGCAGTGCAAGGACTGCTATCTCCTCCATGAAAACAGGAGCAACTCCAGCAGAGCCACTGCTCAGTGTGTGCTGGTTGCTTAGGGGAGGGGCGAGATGTTGCAGCAAGGGACTCGTTACACGGCCGACAGAGATAAACCCAACGCTCCCTGCAAGGTGCTTTCGCACTGCACCAATGAGCATGTGAAAACCCATTTGAAAATCAGCTGTGTGTAATTATAAAACCGGGGACGTCGTAAGCCTAACAGCAGGGAATTTGCTGATCTGCAGTTTACACTAGCTTTTTCAAGGAAGTGTCAGCAGACCACAAAATGAATGGCTCTGGGATATTTAATCCTCATTTTCAAACATTAAAAATTCAAGGTTATTTGACACGTCAAAAAAAATGGTTTTTAACTGCTGAGTAAAATTCCTAATGGTCTACCAAAAGCAATAAAGAAATGGCTACAGAAATACGTGAATATTCTCCAACTTCAACACACAATGAAATCAGAAGCTGCTATTTTCCCCCCAGTTACCACTATGAAATCTGAACGATCTGGACTATGCATCAATTAGATTATGAAGAGCTCTTGGTAAAGCATTTCAAACAACCATACATGTGAACACTTAAACAAAAGAGTTTGAAAAAAAACAAAGCTTTTTTCCTTAGACCTGAAGTAAATACTGTCCTAGTCTCCTTAAGATTTGTTGTTCTTTGTTGTGTGCTAACAAGTCTAAGATGCAAAATTATTTTTAAAATGTTCTGTTTGGTTGTTTGGGTTTTTTTAACCAAGCTCTATAGGATTCAAACTTTATTTTCTTTTTTACAAGTACAGGAGTCCCTGCAGGATTTTAATCTATTTATATATTTTAATAAATTGCATCACAGACCTTGATGAAAAACATGTCCTTTGCAATTACTCTGCTCTTGTATCATAAGCTAACCAGCCTTTGCAAAAAACTTCAATGAAATAACATTAGCCATCATTTCTATTTTTTAGAAGTGGTATTGTAAAAAACCCTCTTTAGGACATGACTGTTCACTTAAGTTTACACCTGTACCAGCCCTTCCAGCCTTTAGTCATCTCCCTTCTACTTTATTTGGTTTACCCTATAAGCATCCCCTGAGGTAGCAAGTTTAGTGTAGTGTAAAATTGCATCCACACTTCCAGCTCAGAAACGAGTAACTTCATGAATTATACTGAGACAGTCATCTTTATATAAATGTGCAGATTGATGAAACCAAAATTAAGGCATGATGTCTGGAGAAAAATGTGTAACTCAGCCCACAGTAAACCTCAAAATAAACTCCATTTGCATGAGGACCTCTTTCTTGGTAGACTATCCAAGGATCACCGATGACAGCATTTCCATATTCATAAGCAGTTTTCTTTCCAGTGACCTACAATTTTTCACCAAATAGCCTCAGACATCATTTCCCACAGAAGGTCATCTACTGCATGTGAGTGCAGCAGTAGGGGCAGGGCCAAAGAAAAATATCTAACACTCAACTTGATTGTCATGGAAAAAGAAACAAAGGCTGTAAAAAAAAAAAAAATACACCTTCTTTATCTAGCTAAATTAGATTATGTTTTCTTGCAAGAACATTCAAATCCAAGGGTAGCCCTAAGTAAAATAGGATGATGGAACAACTAAAACCCCTTTATGTTCCTTCTGCAGGTTGGGGGACACAGTAAACAGTCTTCTGTCTGAAGCAGCAGGGTAGAGCACAACTGAGCACATACTCAAACAACACATGTGAAATAGGAAACACTGCACAAGGGGAACACAGTCACAGAGAGCTGTCTCTTGCCAAACACAAGAATGTTCCTATCCCACAAAACAACCTTTTCTATGCACCATGGATCAACAATCCGTCTTACTTCCATACTTCTAATCACATTATAATAAGATAATTTCTCACTGAAATAATACACAGTCCAACGCATGGCAATTTCATGACAACAAATAAAGTCAAAGTGCCAAAAGCATTTCTTGAATGTTGCAGAAATAGCTTTTTGTGATGCAGAAAATATAAGCTCTAATGTGCCATGGGCATAGAAGAATCAATAAGAGGAAGACAGAGTCTACACATCTACAAAGGATTCCATCAGTAAGATACAATAAAGAAGAGAAAGCTTAAGTAACTTCAGGCAATTACATCTACATTGTTGATGAAGACCACATAAACCATCTGAATCTTTCAGCCATATATTTGCAGCTGTAGATAAATAAATTGGTTACACTGCAAAATTGTCTTGGCCTCTGTACAAATGAAACCTTTTACATCTGGCTGCCCACAAGATTAAAAATACAATATTTAAGCTTGTAAAATTAAAATATATTCTTACATATTTTTCTGACTAAAGCCAGAGATTTAACTGTAATGAAGGTTTCACTTGTTTAAAACAATTATTTGTGCTCAAAGGTTTTTTTAAAGAAATAGTTGTGAACATAAATCTTTCTGAAATATGAACATATATTATCATATAGAGAAACATATGAAACAGAATATTTCTAAGTCTACTTTTGAACTCCAAGGAAATATATCCCCACTTAACTATTCAAATTGAAGGTTGAATTGACATTTCAAACCACAAAAATCAATGTATTAACACAAGGACTAATCTGTTAATAAGAAGAATATGCCCTTAACTCTCTAGCTACCTATCATTACTTATTCCCTATTTATCAGTCTGTATTTTGTATTATCACATAAAAGCTTGGGTTCCTACTGTCAGAGACCACTGTTTCCACGTTTCCTCAAAAGTGTTCCCAGTAAGAGTGACTGGTTTCTTTCTTACAAAAACACTACATAAAAATGAATTGCCTTTATTTCAGGTTTTGTTTGAATGTTTACTTGGCAATAATCCATCTTTATGTACAGTTCCCATGTGCACAATAAAAATATCCACATCATTATGATCTTTAATTAGTAACCCAGACTCATTTTGTTATCATAAAATAAGGAAGCTCCTACCTCCCGGTCTCCCTGAGCACTTTGAATATTGGATAGAGAGAAACAAGAGCTCTGCAGTATCAAAAAAACCCACACTGTAAGACTTTCACAGAAACTTAATGCTTCAGTTCAGCACTTGCCAACTATTCGTGATTGAACACACATAGTACCAGTTTCATCGATCCGTGAGTTCCACCTGTATCCTCAATACAACACAGGTTAGGAAAGAGCAATGGCATAAGCAGTAAGACCTGGAGCTTGTAATAAAATGAGTAGTGAAGGTCTAACTTGACAAATGTACCAACTGTTCAGAGTGCCAAACCCAAGGGGAAAAGGCTATATTAGCCTTCATATTTCTTCAGGCAGAACATGTCCCTTAAGTATCACTGCAGGCACCTGTCAAGCTGGCAGGACTCAAGTTTAGGTCCCTCTTTCCCAGAAGCCTGACCTGGTAGATTTCTGGGATACTTAATACAATCAAATTAAAAAAACAAAAAAGCTTATCAGAATTATTTAAATCCAATAAACTTCATTTAACCTCTGCTATGCATAATCATAGTCTGTAAGGTCTTCAAAGAGTACACAGAATTCCAAAATCATAAAGAGCTCTGCAAAAAAGCTTGGATACTAGTTTAAGATTGCCTTACACCAACAGAGAGCTCTAATGTAAGGGCTGTAATCATTTCTTACCCAAGGAGTAGTAATTTTATAAGCGTTTTCTATAAGGCAAATGAAATTTGAACACTAGTTTGAGAACAACTGATGTCTGATGCAAACTGCATCCATCAGCACCCAGGAAGCTCTTTGGCTCTGCAGTTCTTACTCCCTGAAGTATCAGGTGACCATCCAAGCCAATTCTGAGAGTAGCCAAGAAGTGTCCTGCTTGTTTCTGCATGCTCCTAAACTACCAGAAAAATCATTTGCACAGTTCTTTCGGGCAAAGAGGTTTATTTACTGAAAACACTGTGAGCTGAAAATTCCCCTTCTAATAGGCATCTTTAACAGGATTCCATACCTTAGGAGCACCTTTTTGTGAGCTTGGCAAGTAAACATGTTTGCAGAACTGAAACCAGCAGCCATTGTTGCACCTCCAGTTCAGAATGCTGATGTGTATCTGCCCTTCTTAAGAAGTTTAATAGTCTCATATACAAAATTTGCAGTGCCCGCTCAATCTGACCCATATGTGCCCAAAATAATCATCACTGAACTCTCTCAAAAAGTGAGACTCCTTTCTATTGTTTTGACCCCAACAACAGAAAAATATTTTCTGGAACAATTAGCGTATGGTAAATACAGCTGTCTGTGTCTTAAGTTTCCAAAACCTTGAAGAATACCACAGCCTCATTAACTTCAGAAAGCAGGTGACACGTTACTTGGGAAAGAAGAATCTGATTAATAGTTGCTTGCTTTGTTTTTTTAAACTTGACCCGCAATGGCATTTAAGCCCAGAACAGGTCCTATGAATAGAAACTTTTCAGTGGGTGTTTGTGATTTTTCTCCCAGTTTATTCCAAGCCTTAAATTGTTACGTATAAGACAGATCTGGGACATCACTCCGATGAGGTCCTTCATAAGCCTTGATAAGTCAAGCCAAAAAACAGTCAAGAATGTTTCCCTTCCCAGCTGAGTGACCATCACTATGGGCATCTGTATAAGCTTGCTTCTGGAGTTCTTTTCAGTCCAAAACAGAGAAGGAAAACATCATGCCATATTGGAGAAAAAAACCCAGATGTGTCTGCATTATGATGTTCTCTATATGCAAAAATAATCAGGTTTCAAAATATGAGCTGACAGACTGAAGAGCATTCAGAAGCAAAACTTCACAAAACTTTCCCGACAATTACCACTGCGTATTCCAAGTGTGATTTCAAAGATATTTAATCATATCATTCATCTGTCAGTTGTTGTCTCTTAGTAATTCTACCACTATAGGTTAACTTCAGCCAAATTGACTGGAAGGATAGAGGTCTCTGAGGACATCAATCATGTGCAAGTTTCTTAGCGTAGGTAGCAGGCAAGAGAATAAATATCAAAAAATCCCCACCAAAGGAAGGGGGAACAGCAAGAGGATAAGGCTGTCTCAGCAACAACAAGCAGAATTTACATAATGAGAAAGAGATCAAGAATATCAGAGGGGAGAAAATCTAGTAAAATGGCATATAGTAGCCTATATTAAAATAGTAGCACACCTTGACAAAAAGGTCATGCTTTCTAAGGCAGGTATGAGGCCATTTCATGTTTCAGAATTAAAAAAGCCTGGAGTGGAATCTCTTCCCCTTTTTCTGATGTTTTGGAATTACTTTAGCACTACTGAAGCACGTTTTACATCTTTAGTTGCCACACAAGAAGTTCCTGAGAATTAGAGAGGTCATTGGCTAGTACGACTAGTATGAAAGCCAGAACTCAATGTTATTTTTTCCTAGCTGGAAGCCATGAAAGTCAGGAGAATATCTTCAAAACACACTAGGAAATGACTGAAAATAAATTGTTCCTTTTGCAATACTCGAAGTTTGATCCATTAAAGACATTGTACATGCAGCAGATTGGCATCTATCTGACCTCGTGTTACATTCACTGCAAAAAATTAATTTTGTTATATTGGCAACATCTATGTGAGGAAAAAAAAAGTTATTGTATTCTGAATAGACTGTACTGTGATTAGAATACAACTCAACTAGAAAATTCCTAAATCAAAATTCCAAAAATCAAAATCTACTACATTGCTTCAAGCATATTTAACATGTCTAGAAACAGCCTGTGGTAGGCTGAGCCTGGATGGCAGGTATGCCCCTACCCAGTTGCTCACTCACTCCCCCCAAGAGGGATGAAGGAGAGAATCAAAAAGGCAAAAGGAAGGGGAGAAACTTCATAGGTCAAAATAAATAAGTGAAAGGGGACATTAAAACAACCAACCAAACAAAAAACCAACCAACCACACATATAAGCAAGGCAAGCCAAATCACCAACCACCAGCAGGTTAATGACCAACCTCAGCACCAGCTACTTCCAGTGTTATTGCTGAGCAAGATGTTAAGGTATATGAAGTATCTTTTGGGTCATTTTGGGTCAGATGCTCCAGCTGTATCCCCTCACAACCACCTGCCCACCCCTAGCCTTCTCATTGGGGCAGCAGAGTGAGAAACAGAAGAGGCCCTGACATGGTGTGAGCACTATTCAGCACTAACTAAAACACTGTCGTGTTTCTCACAGTCTAAAACACAGCACCATATGGGCTGCTGTGATGAAAATTAACTCCATCCCAGACAAACTCAGTACCAGCCTGACCTGAAAAGTCCTTTAAAATTAACAACTATGAGATCTTTGCATTCAAAAAAATACTGCTGAAATCACTCTTAGAGTAAAAGTATGTGATTAATCTAAAGTTGCCTTTGATGTGTTGCTTGCATCTGTCCATGCAGGAGAAAAAAGTATTCATATTTAGCCCTAGATGGTCCATTCAACTCTCAGAAAGATTTCTAGTGAACACCAGACACCAAATCCCAAAGATTAAACTGATAAACTATAGAAGTCCAAGTAACAGGCCTTCCGAAAGAGCCAAAAGCTTAACACCCTTGTCTCATCCCTTCTTTACACCCTCAATGAAGCTTCCACACAGCCTGAATTTGAAATGGGTGGACTCTAATCTGAAGTGATAAAGATTATCAGCCAAGCAAGGTTAGACTGTCAAGGTCATACTCAGTGGGAAAAACTGAATCCACCAGGGTGTGATGAGTTGGAATTGTTCTCCCCAGTGTCAAGACCAGGCTGGAGCAAGGATCTAATTTATCACTCTGGATTACTCCCTGTAGGACCCAGGTTGACTAGGCTAAGCACGTCCTCCAAAACGAGGTTTTCCTTAAGCACCTATTGGGCTGAAACACAAGGCTAGTTTGATTCAGGCTGTCATGCAGGAACTATTGGATGGGGAGTGTGATGGGAGGAAAGAGGGACATCTTTGAGGCTTATTCCAGTATGGATAACATATGAAGATCCTTCAGCTCTTGCAGGATTGCTCAGAATCTGAGTCATCCCATCTTTTTTAAAGAGCTTCTTTAGGAGTGCAGTTTTCAGTAGGGAATACCTTCTAAATGGTCCATGCAAAGTAGCCAAGGAAAGTAGATCTGCTGCTGAATAACTCTCAAAGCATTAATCAAGCATCTGTGCCTCCACTGGAAAAATAAGGGCACACTGGTAAAAAACAAGTGAAAATGAGTGAGAGAAAATATATTAATAATACATGTCTTTTATCTGGCGAAGCCTCACACTACTTCAGATTCATTTCAATAGCTGTTCATGTTGCTTAATACGACATGAAGAAAAGACTGCAATTTGACATATTTGGTGCTACATCAAAGCAGCAGAGCAGAAAAGAGTAGAGGCTAACAACCTCTCATAGCCAGTGGAGATGAAGTGCTTCAACAATAATAACTGTTTCTGCAGACAGTGAGAAGGCTCTTCTCAGAGACAAGCAAATCAGTCCTCCAGTCCTGTTGTTTCAAAAACAGTGAAAACCGATCACGTTTCAATTATAAAATAGTCTACTGAGCTCAGGACAGAACCCAGACAGCAGTGCTGTTCTGTGGGTACTCCAGTACCTGCCATACATTTCTGAGTACCCAGAGGACTGTCACTAGGTTCTAAAGGAAACAATTGTTTTCAAAAAGATTTTTTCATACAAAGTTGGTACCATGCTTAAAGGAGAAATGCCAATAGTGTGTCTTATGTCATTCTAATGAATCTGAACTTTTCAAAAACAGAGATGACACCTCCCTCTAAATGGGAAAAGATTCATAATGCTACTTTTTGACTCCAAGGGATAAAAGAATTTGCTGGCCTACGGTTTCAATTCATTGCAACTCCATCATTTTCTCCATCTTAAAATGCAAATCCTCTTACAAGAAAGGACTACCATCTCAACCCAAATGGTAAGGGTGCTGGTGATTTACCCTTTGTTATTAACTGAGAACAGGTAAGGAAGGTTGTTATTACCTTCAGGAAACTAAAAGGTAAAGGGGAGAGTTGCAAGAAGGCACAGAACAGACAGACAGAGACCAAGGCTTTGAAAGGCTTCTGACAGGGCCCCTTGAAGCTTTCTTATCTGTAAGTCAAGCAATCACAGGCAGGATAGACAGACTGGGTTGAAAATTTGTGGACCACTTGGCTCAAAAAGTGACTGACAGCACCATGTCTGGCTTGCAGCGGTAACAAGCAGAGCACCCTGAGGTCAGGTACTGGGGCCCACATTGCTCAACACTGTCACTTATTGCTGGCACGATGACACAGAGCACACCCCAAGGAGACCAACAGGCCACACTCCACTGCTCAAGGGGCCAATACAAGAAACTGCAGGACCTTAACAGAGACCTCTGACCTGGAGCACTGGGTCAGGAGGCAGTTCATGCAGCTCGGCAAGGAGCTGTGCTGAGTTCTGCAGCAAGGATTGAACAAATCCATGCACTGACAGGGAATAACAGCTGTACAGAGATACATCTAATAGTCATGTGGGACAGCAGCCTGGGTGAAAGCCATGAGCAGTTCAGGGTAGGAGACAATTCTGCTGATAAGTATCACTTCTCTCCAGTTTTTCTAGAAAGAAAAAAGTATTTCTCAAAGTATTTTTGCTGCTGTTAGCAGATTCGTTCTCCTATGTAGTGCTCATTAATATGTTAGCCAGTGCAGTAACACATTCAGAGCTTGCAAATAAGGAGAAAATAAGTTAATTAACAAGCTGAAAAAAGGGTTAGGGGGTGAGGGTGGTCTTATAGTTTTCGAAAACTGAAAACACAAGTTACAACTTAATCACCATGACAGAACAGCTTAAGCGAGAAGTGTAAAGACTTATGAACTGAAGCTCCACAAAGGAAGCTCAAATCACATTTTCTCAGAGCAGGTTAAATTATCTTAACGTCAGTGAGCACAAATTAAAACACTTATTCTTACAGTAAAAATCACTGTCAAAACAGAGTCAAACTTTGCTAAGAATTCAAGCAGTGATGCTTTACACACTTGATTATTACTAATTACCCTGACCATAAGCTTACTCCAGTCTACCTTGGTTACAAATGCTTTCACAATCTGCTCCTCCACTCCCCTGAAACATCATAATTTGATAGAAGGTACAAGGAACAACCCTTCCAATAGCAAAAAACATAGCAGTAGTGTTTTGACTGGCAATGAGGTATAAATATGCTCCAAGAAAACTTCAGAAACAGGTAACAAATATTTGTTACCTATTACCTCACAACTATTAAAGCATAAAAACTGTGCGCTTTTTAAGCTTGAAATGTTAGCAGCTCAAATCAAATTTAACTTTGATTTAGATTTGTATCCACAGTTTATGAATCAAACCTTCAAAATATTGATCCTGGACTCAGTCCTACTTATCGACCCCAGAGCTTCTGCATATTAATACATGTTTCTAAACCACAGTGCTCAGCAGGAATCTAGGGCAACACAAGCACCAGTCCTTAAAAAACACTAGCAGCTGTTGGCAAACTAATTGCACAACTGTTCAAAACAGAGTATTTCTTCTTAGTAAGTTTTAGCGAGATGCAATAGCTTGCTACAGAAAATAGTGCCCTACTTCAGCTTTGAAATGACTTCAGTTAGGATCCAAATACCTGAGTGAATGTGACAGCATGTTAAAGCTCATGTAGGTCATTCTCCCCTTATCTCTCCCCATGTTGCCTTAAAAACACCTAAAAAATAGTACCTTAACTAAAATTATAGAGGGGTTTTTAAACCATCAAGTAGAGCAAAGCTATTAGCTCAAAGTTAGAGTTCCAATTTTCAAAAAAGAAACTTACAGAAAACCAGAAATTATTACTTCTCTGTATAATTTTGAGATACTCACAAATCTTGCCTATTGGAGACATTTCTGATCATCTCATCTGATAAAAATAGACACAAAAATTAGAAAAGTATAGGGCATAACAGGAAGGGTAAAGGTGCTCAGTGGCTTCCATTTGAGAAGACTTAACTGCCAAAGCTCTTCACCTTATAAAGCAAGCAGTTGAGTTGGAAACATGACACACAATCTTTAAAAAGATGAATGGCAGAGGAGAGGCATACAAAATGCAACTACTAACTATTTAAGACAGTACAGGCATTAGCAGACAATTAAATTACCCCACAGATGTTTGAAAGCAAATGCAGAACTCATTGCCACGGATATCAAATGTTCAAAAAGGAACTACAAAATAGCAAATCAACAAACTGAGATCTAATAAAAATGTGTAAGTGTAATCACTATCTCAGGAAATCTTTCACATGCTGCCTGCTGGAGTGGGACAGCAACTAAGTGAGCACTTGTCCTTCATTTACAATCATAGAATAGAATCACTAGGGTGGGAAAAGACCTCAAAGATCATCAAGTCCAACCATTAACCAGACTGTGTTCACCACTAAACCATATCCCCAAGTGCAACATCCACATGCCTTTTGAACACTTCTGGGGATGTGACTCCACCACTCCCCTGGGCAGCCTATTCCAATGCCTGACCATCCTTTCAGTGAAGAACTTTTATTACCATTTAACTTACGCCTTAAGATGAATTGCCAGTCACAGAATATCCTGAGTTGGAAGGGACCCACAAGGATCACCTACAAATCCAACGCCGTTTTTAGGGCAGTCCTGTACTCTGAAGGATTCAATTTGCATCACCTACTACTAGAACAGCAGATCAACTCCAGGCTTCCCTTGGGCATCTTTAGTACTGGTTAGAGACACACTGATATAATGACAAACAGGAACAACAGAAAAGGAAATGGGAAAGAGAATGAAAATTACAAAAGGTTTAATGCACTGTATTGCCAGGTAACATGTACAAAAGCCATACAACACAGAATGCAGGTCAGAAAGTTTTCACATTTCTTGTATGTTTATGGATTGTTGAGGACACAAAAGTTTAAATTAAGAAAGGAATGGGATACAAACAATACTCACCAGAGTTTGCAAAAGCCCTTTAAGACATTCTGTAGAAAAAAATCACCAAAATAAAAATAGTTTGGTGTTGCCAGTTCTTGTGTTACAGGAAATCAATAATTAGGCTAAGGGCTGCGATAATCCAATTTTAACTAAAATTACCACATGTATATATTTTTATAGTGGGTCTGGATGGATTTTAACTGTGTAAAGAAATTCCAAAAATAACATATAAATATAAATATATATATATAAAATATTAACAAGATTTACAGCTTCTTGATCAGCAAGTCAACAAATTAATACCAGCTCTGTAACCTGTAAGTTAATACTCCATTTTTTTTGATCCTCTCTTTCAAAAGAACATCCTCACATACTTCAAATCTCGGAAGGATAAGGAAGCTTTGCCAAATTCTCGGCCGTAGATACCGCATTGTCCTGATTTGTGAAATCTAAGAGAAGCACATTGTACACAGTAGAGGGCAGCAGTTCTCCACTGCCACTCGAAAGCATTTCCCTGTTGGCAACAGCAGCATTTATTTAAAGATAAGGATGCAAACCACTAAAGTCTACATTAAATTATATTCCTTTTTCCAAAGTCTTCCTTTTACAAAAGTACACTACAAATTGAAAATACAAACCAAAATAAAAAAAATTCACTGTGATTTCCAAGCATCTGATTTGATCTAAAAATAAAACCTGAGAAGAAGCAAATTGATTCTGCCAAAAAGTTTTTCATTTCCTTCATTACAGTCACAATCTGGTACCAAAGTTGTTTCAATGTGATGTTTATAAATTGCAGTGCACTGGTGAATCAATGCACAAAATCTCATTTTGACTTTATTCTCTGAATAAATAGATGAAGAAACATTTTAATTAGCGGTAAGAAAAGTAAAGGTTTTTAGATTGCCACTTAGTAGGCAGGAAGATGAAATAATCCTATTTTGAAATTAATTTTCCTGTTTAATGTTATCAGATATTTACTTCTCTGATCCTTGTGACAGTAGAGTTACATTAGAATATGCTACAAATAGTGCTGACAGGATTTGAGATGACTAAAAATCCTCATTTTTGGATCCAACCCAAGCTGGTGCTTTTCATTGAAAATCATGCAAAGTGAGACAGATTTTTCTGCTAAGCCTCTCAAACAACCTAAACCCATAATAAACAACTTAATGTGACCTTTAAAATCATCCAGCTACATCATAATGGGCTCGTGCTATCTACATTATTGTTATAAAAGCCTTTTATTAACTAATTACTTTAGCAGCAAGGATCCTTTTGATTTCCAGCTTTAATTTATTTTAGCTTAATTCTTATTGTTCCCACTTCAACATCATCACATTTGAAAAGTCACTGGCATCTTTAGTTTTTGGAAACATATTCCCTGTGTCATCAAGACAAGCTCTTGCAGCTTTTCCTTCCCAGATGGTATTTCCCTCGCTGCTCTAATAGCACTTCCAGCTGGGAACGTACAGTTTGCAGTGGCACTTACATAACACCATAAAGCAGAACTTTTCCATCTCCTCAAAATACCTTGATGGTCTCCAAGGAGTATTTCAATTGATCAAAACAAGACCAGGAACAGAGTTATGAAGATCACGCTGCTTCCAGCCCAAATACAGACTTCTCTCCAGTCACCTGAATTATGGTTCCTTGCCTAAAACCAGCTGTGTACATCAGATCCTGTAAACAACCTATTGGGAAGTTAGGAAATAATGATCCATTTCTCACCATAATAGTGATGTTTATTTCCAGGAAATTTTCTACACACAGGTTATAAGATGCATTTATTAATAACAGATCACTAAGTTTACTACTCCTCCTCATCCCAACTGGAATTTTTAGAGCATATAACGAGTCAAACTTCAATTAAGAAGAAAAGTCGCTAGTTAAAGTATTCCCTCACCATTTCCTTAGCCTGAAGGAAAAGGAAACACAGCAGGTAAAAAAGATCTCATGTAATAAAATAGTCCTACTTTTGCCTTCTGGAATACTGTTATTATTGAACTTAATTACAAATAGCAGCAGAAAGGTGATCTGGAGGCGGGGTTGTTCTTTTATAAATGACCTGCAACAGCATCATCGCTTCAGACTGCTGAGTTAGGACAGACATCTCTTCTTCATTTTGAGTTTGGAGGTTTGTTGAGGAGAACTGTACCTAAATTAACTATTATTGTGCTTTTCTAAACTAAAGCTAAAGCAACCAAAGTAGATTTTTCAGGCTCAGTCTTGTGATAAATAGTTTCATCTTACCACATGTGAATGGCTTGAGGTTTTTCTTCTTTCCCAACAGAAAAATAGCAACCAGAAGAAAGAAGTTTCCTTCTGGGTAAAACATTTACAAAGAGATACAGGAATGTACCACAAGTCAAATATGCACAATTTTGAATTACTATGTATTTTCAAAGACATAATAAGTGTACAAAAGTCAAAGGCTATCTTTTAATTACAGAAGAAAAATGGACTAAGTCCACCATTATAACACTACAAGGACTTCAACAGAGCTATTATACTGATAAATAAAATATAAATGCAAGAATGCAAGAAGCAGCTGTTCAGTTCCAGATTCATTGCTACCATGCTTGGCCAACCCCCCACCCCTGCAGCTGGAAAGCCCAAATCAGAAGAGCCTTTGTAGTCTGCTTAAGAGAAAAGCTCTGGAGCTTGGGATACACCACTGACACATCTTGTGTCACACACACAACATGCAAACAAAGCATCCTCAGGGGGGTGTCTTCACCAGGCAACAAAGTTACGCTAAATGCAGGTGGCTCAATGCAACTATGGCACAATTTCTCCAATAGTTAAGGAGAACAGGCCACAGAGGAGGGAGAATTCCCTGCAGTGGTGCTCCCTCTCAATGGCACATTTGAGAGAACCATGACTGGTGGCTGGCACACTCAGCCCAAACTCAGAGCAAAAATATCCTCAACATTTAGTATTTGTGGGCACAAGTAAACCTACTGTTAGGGCACAAAGACTGACAGAAGGAAGTAATTATTGTTCTAATGTTTTAACAGCAGATGGGAGGGAATCGTTCTTCCAGGCAATATGGATTTGTCACTAAAACCCTCTAAGGCCTGTTCATTCTCTGTTGGGCATTTAGATGAATTCAGAAAATGCTGATGATTCCTGCCCACACTGACCTTTAACACAGCAGCTCTCAGTTACACTTTTAGTATGTATTAGAATTTCATTAAAGTGTGTCCTTGCTTCCTCCAAACCCAAGTTGTGGCAGCTTATGGTCATCAAAGAAACATCTCAAAAAAAAAACCAAGCCACAAAACAACAAAAACCACACCACCACAAAAAAACCACAAACCTAACAAGGCTGAATATCACTTAAATAAGGATGATCTCCACCTGATCATGTCTTCCATGTTTTATTTTTTTGGGTCTGATAAATACCAGTCTTAGGAATGAGATTCAAGAAATGTTATTCCCACTTATGAAAGTATGAGTAATACCCACTGACAAAACATCAGACTATGATTAAGCCTCAAATAAAGTGTAAAAACATCCCTCATGCTAAAGCCCTGGTGCAAGGCACTGCATTCACAAAAGGAGTGATCAAGCACAGTGCTGGCTAGTAAAACAGATCTGACTAGCAGCATTCCAGATAATCAACCGGTGAGCTCAGCCAGCTTGAAATCTCACTTCAAATAAGGGAGGAAACCTTTTGGGTTTTTTGCCACCAAGAAATTTAAATACCTCTGCCTACTGAAGGAATCGTGTTGGAGACCATATGCCCAACTACGAACAACCCTCCGTTTATTCACCCACTGTTTTCATTACAACAGGAAACTCTGCCAAAGTTGTTCACTCTGAGAGTCCAGTTCCATAAGCAAGAGCCAAACAGAGCAAACATTTTGATTCTGCTGCAGAGATAATCACTGCTCTTCTCACCTTCTCCTTCCAAAAGTGTTGAGCTGTTAAGTCTTACCACTTTACCTGCCTTTTCACAGGCATCTGAGTCACTTTAACTGCTCAACACTTTCCAACTCTCCATCCCACAGCTACCTTTTCATAGGTCTCCCCCAAACTCAGCCACAGTCAGTGATGATAGCTCTGGTTTGTTGGGACACTTCTTATTGTGCTTATTTGACTTTTCCATGAGCTGCCTTCACTCAGTAGCCAGCACAAAACCATATCAAGTTCTACCAGGTTCCTGGCAGGTGAGCAGTAAATAAAAGGAGGTAGAAGCACTCTCAGCAGCAGCAATCACATTTCACTGTCACTTATGAAGCCACAGATTGAATTCTCTCCCATAGTAAACAGGACAGCAAAGCAAAACTGATCAGGAATTAATGCTTCACCACTCTGCTGCCATTAATTCTACCTGGAAAATTACCCAGGTTATGATCATCAGCTCCTCTGAATAAACCCACACAGTTCCAGGCAGGCAAATGGAGCTGTGAAAGTGCTATGAAGGGGTCTTACTTCTAGGATTGATTTCAGAAAGTTATTCTCTGTTTTTACTGCTGCATTCAGCATCTCCAGTCTAAACATATTCCACACCATATTCTCAGAGTCAGTCCACAAGCTGTGTAACTCAACTGCTGGAAATACTGATCTTTAACAGGCATTTGTTTTATCTACTCTTCAGTCAATTCCTAACCAAACATACCCAGAACTGATGCAGTAACCATATACAACTCATTTGTCTCTTATATCTAGTATTCATTAGCAGCTTTTATTTTTAAAACAGAAGGAAAAATAAGTACAAGCACACACAACAACTAAAGAGATTCACGTGAGATTCATCAGATTCATGTAAACACTTCAGGTACATGGTATCCAGTTTCTTCCAGCACTCAAACTCCAACAAACTTCACTAATGTCTCTGCCTGAATAACTACACAATTCTAATAACTTTTGGTTTATCAACTAAATGACCCTGTATGCTTGCAGTCATTCAGAAGTAGCAATCAAACAAAGATTATATCTCTGGAGATGCTCTGTTTAAGAAGTACATGCCACAGATTTATACCTTTGTTTTGTATTCTATGTGCATTTTGGTGAGACAGACAATCCATGTAAGAGAAAGCCAAAGAATACTACAGAGCAATTACCTCTGGCCTAGGAAGTCCTTGAGTCTTAAACTGTTGCTGGTTGGGAGAATACCAAATAACATGTTAACAGAAAGAGAACTCAGATTCAGAGAATCCCCTGAAAAAGAAGTTAAATGCAGAAAGTTTATTATATTCTTCTATTCAATACACATTACTAATGATTTGCCTTACGTCAGTCTATTTTCTCATACTTTCTCAGCACAGCTTTTCAGATTTTATCAGGTCCCTTTATCATTTCCTCCACTGTCACTCTGTGCCATCTTCATCACTATTGCTGTCATCATTTATCACCTTCAAAACTATTCATCTTCAAAACTCAAGAGAAACCACCTTCAGTTCCATCCATAGAATCCAAAATATAGCATTTCTTAAGTTCTTAACTACAACCTCCAGATCTAACCAATCTCATGCTATGTGATGTTGCACAGGACTTCTTTATTTGCCATGTAGAGTAGAAGCATGAACCCCTGCCAAAGTCCATTCTTTGCATTAAAACTGCAAACTTTTTAAAGACTTGTTTAGAACCAAAAATGCAGGCAGCTGGGACAGTTTCTCCTGGCATGATCTCAAGATCAGTATTCTCTGCTTGCATTCCTCATCGGTTTTGTCAAATACCCTTTAAACCCATTTACAGCACACATTCCCCACGCTTGGTCTCCTATTCCAAATGAAAGTTGGCCAATCCTTCAGACTGCAGACAACCATCCTTGATTTTGACACCAACTATCTGGTAGGCAGATGTTTCTCTGGCATTGCATTATACTTCAAGATTACATGTAAGAGCAATTTCATACCATCTGCTGGTGCTGCCAACATTGGTGAGGCACCATTTTTTTCACTTCCCAAAGCTTTTATGACTGATTCTGCATCCATTTCTTCAACACTACAACCAGATGGCGTACCAAAGTCAAGTGATCTATTATTAGCACTACTCAACTGGCTCACCAGATAACTATGATTTATCCAATCAAATATGTTTGGAAAGCAATTTGCTTTTTAGTGAGGACGTGGAATGTTGGCAAAATGAAGTTCTTGGCCAAAACCCATCATGACACATCATTCACACTGCCAACTTGGAAGGGCTGTTGTGGACTATTAAGCCCTCAACGTATTTCTTAAGCTTTGAGTGTAATAATTTCCCATATAATTCATTTACATCTCTTCTACAATTTTAAATTCATAATTCTGTATTTTGTTCCTCCCCTTAGGAAAGCATCCTCTTTTGGGTCCACCAAGTAATTTTTCCATCAAGTTTATACATAAAAGCTTAGATTTTAACTGTTTCTGTTTTCACACAATTGCCTCTCATATTTTATTTCCTACCAACATTGGAGCTTTCAGGTTTTATCCACACAGTAGCTTTAAAAGGTTAAAACTTGAATTGCAACATCTTATGTTTTTTCAAGCACTTGTCAGATCACATCTGGAATATAGGATCACGTACACTGGAAAGCCACCAAGATGGTCTTGGCAGAAGCACAACGAAGAAAGGTTCAGGGAACTGGTCTTCTTCAACACAGAGAAAGGTGCTTGGCAGGAGCCTCTTAATGTCTAAGAGGAGACTTCCAAGAAAACAAAACTTGGCCCATGTGCACAGCAGGAAGAGAGACTACTTCAAACTGAGACAGGGCAAGGGGGTTTACAAAACCCAATCAAAGCCCTAAATGACCTGGTCTAAGTTGATGCTGCCTCTGCTTTAAGCAGATGGTTGGATGAGATCACTGCCAATGCATATTCCGTTATGCACAGCTCACTTAAATTGAAGGAAATTCCAAAAACTGACAATAACAACAGCGGGACCTTGAACTACAGAGCCATGCACAACCAAGTGAGGAAATCTGCAAGAATCACAAATTCAGTGTCACCTTTCCCAGTTCAGCCACACTGGCTGTAGCTGAGCTCCTGTGCTCAGGCACCTCACAGCCACAGCACGGCGCTCACCCAGAACAGAAGTAACCCAGAATTTATGAGGTCTCACAGCTTAAGTTTAACAACTTGGGAAAAAACCCTTCATCTTTCTCCCTTAGTAATAGGTTGATACATCATAACTGCTTCCCCTGTCCAGAGATACCTTGTTTCTGACAGTAGCCAAAACCCAGTACTGGACTACCCAGTACTGCTCTGGTGCAGCCCAGGATACTTCTTAGTGTTTTGGAATAAAAATGGTACAAAGCAATCGTTCTTTCACACTAGTCAGACTAGAAACATTATTTAAAGCAATTTTACATCATTTTCATTTTAAATTCAACTGTTTTACTGGAAGTGTACTATGGAACAAACAAGCTAAGAATGACTGCTCAAAAATAGCTTTTTCTAGAAAAATCAATGGGTTTTCATATTCTGTATTTTTAAATGCCATGAACTCATTTAAAACTGTGACTTAAATAAAATTCATTACTGTAAGCTCAGCCCACGTGCTTGCTCTTAATAGTATCCATGGTTGCAGTGATGCAAATTTGCCTACCTACATCAAACCAAATGTGCCCACATAAAGAGAAAAAAATACTGTATTAATCAGTACTCTTTGCACTGGATTTGGGCAAAGTAAACCATTTAGACCTTTGAAGACAGGACAGAAATTAGTTTAAGGACCTGTTCACCCATTGTGACTAGACCTTAATTCCGAATTAAGCAAAACAGAATTATCAAAGATCAAATTATGAAAGATTTCTCAAATTCATTAGGAAATTCCTCTTGCTGGCCAAATCCTTCTCTTCCATAGTCAGAAATAAAGAGTAACAATGAATTGTTTCAAATACTCCTCCACTTAAGGTGGAGAAAGGGGAAGCACTTAAACACTATTACTAATCTCATCACACATTGCTTAATGCTGATTTCAAAACTGCCTTACTTACATGCATCGATTTTCCTTAACATTTGAAAAACAGGCTTATGCACAAAACCAAGGAACATACTTTTCATTAGACTACAACTTCCAAATAATCAGATACCGCACTACAAAGGAAAGCAAACAGTTCTTTTATAAGCCCCACTTTACATAAACAGCTTTAGTTAAAGCTACAAGGTACTACAGCAGCATTTAGTTAAATGAGGCCAAAACTTCACATGAAGCAGGCAGGAAGGATTAAGTGCTGATACCTCCAGGTGGAAATGCATGAGCAGTCTAAGCCCATGTAAGACTGTTGTGCAGAGATGATCTCTCCCCTGCAACATTTCTGTGAGCAGTCTTACCTCCTTAATACCTATAGAGCTAAGTTCATCATATTAAAAAACAACTTTTTTTTTTTCCTCAGAATATGTCTTCTGTTGGCTTAACTTGCCAATATAAATTGTCTCTCTGCTCTTAGACAAGTAGATATGGGAAGGTGAACAAATGCACAAAATCATAAAAATGACAGATCTAGCCCTCTCTTAAAATGAGTACAATAAAATTAAAGTACATATCAATATAACTGAAATCAAGCAATTAATATCCAATCCCAATCTCATTGCACAAAAGAGAATATTCCAAAATAAATAAAGCAGAAATGCCACAAATTAATGTTATCACCCAAACGTGATTTAAAAAGATATGTTTCACTTCCAAAAAAACCCCAGCAGTTCAGACACAAGAAAGACTCCTTTGCTGGTGAGAGACAAGGTAACTTCACTCATTCCAACCAGCCTTTGCTTCCTTGTGTCAAACAGAACTGGGAAGCATCTTGAACTTTTCTTTTATAAAAGCTATCATTAAATCCACCAAATATTCTCAAAGACGTTCAATTTTATTATATTTCTTGAGAAGGATGTTTGTATAAACAAGTTTCATGCTTTCAGATTATCCAGAAGAATGCCAGAAGTCAAAGTAATTTGTAAAAAAAAAAAAAAAATTAAACCAGAAACTATTTAAACATCCAAGGAATAGGGAACAATACAGAACAAGTTTACCACTTGAATAAAAATAAAAAGCCTCCACAAAAACAAACTCATCAAGTCAATATTTCACAAGCACACTACTATTACATTCTGTTTATGCATTAGATTTTCTCTTTAGCAGTTACAAGTGGGGAGTATTAAAAATGAACATACATAAAACTTTATCCTAGCACAGAAGTAATGACACTAAGTGATCTGGGTATTTTCATCTCAAAGCAGCAAAATATCAATAATAAAGCATCTTGAAATATATCCATCCCTAACAGGATTTGCCATTCATCTTCTTCTCTTTGATCATTATTTTAAACATAAGGTCACATAAAACATTATTTGGAATTCCTCATTCTGAAATAAAAAGCAAACTACTATTTTAGCATGTTTAAAGAGAGTGAATTTTTATAGAAGAGAGTCTAACTGCAGAATGAGAAAATAAATCATTCTACTACACTTGAATTTTTCCATATGTGCATAATTAGCTCTTCGAAGAATTAACATCTATGATCGTTCTTAGCAACAACTACAGAATTTATTTAGACAATATCTGCGGTTTAAAGTTAAAAAATCAACACTAGAAAACCACCAAAACATTTTCATTAAAGAAAAAAAAAACCTGGAAGATTCGACAAAAACCAAAAGATTCAACAAGAACTTCAAAGATTATAGGCATTAATCAAAAGCTTTATTATCTTACCTTTGTTGTTACAATGCATAAGCAATCCATCGTTTCAGCATAGCAGGTATCTTTCCAAACATTTAAAAAGGTTTATTTTCAATCACAGCTAAACACCATCTCAACAGAACGAGAAAGAGCAGACTTATTTAATAGTCAAAACACTGGAGTGAGTGCCAGGTTTCCCTTCGGATTCATTCAGAGGTAGAAACAGCGTGGAGAAAAAGCAGCAGGCTAAAATAAAATGCTCTAAGTTTCATGGAAGATTCTTAACCTACTTTGATTATCTATGTCTGAAAAACTTAAATGTATCCTTGAAAATATCCTACAAAAGATGTCAAATCCTGTTCCATCCCAGTTAAGTACCTCCTCGTATTCTATTTCATATACTCCTCTTTCAGGATTACCTAACACATGAGCATCACAGGGAATCATTTGATGAAATGCAATACAAAATTATTTTACAGCAGAAAATCTCAATTCAGCTTTTCTTAGCTGGTTACAATTTCTAAAATGAAGCGTTTGTTCAAAAATAGTTTTGGTTGCAAACAAGTATTTCTCCTCTAACGTCATTTCAGCATTTGCAGACTGCAAAATAACTGATTTCCTAAGCAGTAATGAATGGAATATTCCATGTAGAACAGGGAGACAAGAAAGTGGCAAGGAAAGAGTAATGCATATTGCAAGAGAAACCCTATTTTGAGCCTTGAATTAACCTAGAATTTCATTTCCTTTTGTAAGGCTGTAATGCAGTGACAAGGCAAGGTTTGTATGTGCAGGCATTGTCTCCTCAGTCTAATTAGCACGGCTGGGGAAAGTCTAACACTTGGGCACAAAAAAACCACAACATCTTCGTACTCTGAAACACCAACCTGACAGTTTCATACATTGGTAAGAACCTTATTACATTAATTTCCCACGAGAGGCACTGAAAGCAAATGGTCAACTCAGTTTCCACCCTCTTGTCCTAGGAGGTCTCCTGCTACCACCTTTGCTGCAAACACAGTGAAGTATATTGAAAAAATTCAGTAAGTAAATTCAAGCTATTAAATCTTATCTGCATTATTTTGCTTTTAGCCCAAGATGTACAACTAGTGACATTGACTGTATATTGCATTGGCAAACAACTCTAGAACATATTAAATGTGTATCAAGAGCATTCCCTTTAAGCTTTCTGCAACTTTGCTCCACTTGATTCCCTGGCTCTTCTGGAGGAGAAGGGGGGGCAGATTGGTATGTAAGGAAACTATTCTTCCCAAAATTACACATTTTATTTTGCAGGCAGTTGTTACCTTTATAGGACAAACTGGAATGGAACTTTAAGATAAATCTTCTACTATTCAGCAACTAGAGGATTTTTAACTTGTGCAACCAAGTCAAGCCAGAGATATTTTTTATTTTTACACTGTCTATAAAATCTGTGAAGAATTTCTACTGTGAACACCAAGGTGAAGTTCTCACTGCTACAAAGCACCAGTGGGAAAAATATATGTCTTTCAGACTGGTAAGGCTGAACTCAGACAGAAGGCTAAAAGTTCTAACTTCAAAAAGCAGAAAAGCACCAGTTAAGCGGATGGAACATTCCTCTGTCAGAAAAGGTGGGGGTGATTACTTTCACAGCTGAATGCACACAAGGTATCCCACAAAGAAATTATCCTTGCATTTACCAAGTCTTGTTTTGGGAAAACTGTAAGGTTCAGAGAAATTAACAAAGTGTAAGTATCCAAAAAGTTAAGGGACACTAAGCAAATACATTTTTCGGTGATTTGGCACATGTCCAGTGTCCAGCCCAGAAACATCTTCAATGACCATACAAGATATGAAGTCAGTCCAAATGTACGTTTCTGGCACAAATCTCCCTAGGAACCCCAACAGCACACCCAAACTTGGCTTGTCCCTCATGTTCAGTCTATGAAGGGCAAAGATTAATGATACCTTCTCAGCACTGAAATTTCTCTGTTGGTTCAAGATCAAGCTTTCTGCAGACTAATCCTGTCTACAACCAGCGTATGTTCAGAATCAGTCACTTCTATTCCCCTCATTTTTATGTTCTCTTGCCTTCTCTGGGACTCCTTCAGAACTAAGTATCATTATCATGCCATTTTTAGCCCTCCCACTCACTACCATCCTTCCAACAAGGCCCGTTAGTCTTTCCACAGTAAGCATGTAACTCCCTTTGGGCTGCCAATGCAGACTACAAGACGTAGAAAAGAGACCTTTCCAGAAAGGTGAGGAAAAGGCATTTCCTTGCTGAGGATTTGTGGATCAGGCTGCTCATCAAGAACAGGCACACTAAACACTTCAGAGCAGAGGGCACAGACAAAGTCACCTCATAACAAGTGTGCCTGAAAAGCAGTAATGCATCCACTGCATTACAGAGCAGAACAGCTTGTACAACCAAGGTCCATTAGAGCCCTTTACCAATCACTGCACCGCTATGATGGATTAAAAGTCCTGGTACCTGTGTACGTGGTTCTCTCAGGACCCATCTTCAGCTACCCATGTCCACAAACAGGAAAAGAGATGGCAATCACACGTGCTATACAGTAGAGTGAAAAACATAGGGCATAGATAGATAAGCACTCAAAGAAGAGAGCACTATACATAAAAAAAGCCTTTCCTAGTCCAAAAGCAGTTTCTGCACACTTTTCACTGGAAATACCTCACATACAAGAAATAAACATTCAAAAAAGATTGACCAGGACTCAAACCTTCAGGCAGTTTAGCATTCTCATAAGAAAAAGTAATACAGGTTTTTGAAGAAGAGTTACAGGACTCTGTGAATAAGCAAGTATGTGTTAAATTTTGCAGCTCAGAAGAAACAGTTTTTTCAAAATAAGAACTAAGTAAGGAATCCAGAACTAAAATTACTGTAAATAATAATAACTTAGAACCATCTTTCCTTGAAATTCTATTGTGAGAAGCAACAGAGAGATTAAAGAACACACCAAAACTTGAATCAAAATAATGAAATGTATGAAAAGTCACATGTTTAGTGAACTGAAGACTAAGATGTTTCCACATAGTGCTGTTAGCCATTAAAATCGCTGTTATTCTACTGAATTCGTAAGAAGCATTGCAATCTCTTCAATGTCATTCATATTTACTAAAACCAAACCTTTCTGTCCCATCCGTTCCAAGTGATCTCAGTAACAACTATTCTATACAGCTTGGCCAGAAGGAAAAAGTGCATTTCCATCCACCAATATTCATGGCATTAATATTAAAAAACAAACACGATTCTCATGTGAGAAACACAAAGGCAAGGGATGGGTTTTTCTTGCCTTGAATTACCTATTAATTCTTTCAGGTTATGTTTGACAGTCACTTTTTACACCTTCACAGGCTTATTCTTTCTCTAGTGTGGGAGATTCTATCTACAAAGTCACCAGATAACTAAATAAAGGAGAATTCATGCACAGATAAACCATGCATAGAAATAAATCATGCCAATTAAAACAATGCCTTGGAAAATACTGATTTTGCAGATAAATAATTTCTTCATCTCTCCACAAATCTAAAAGCACATATGGTTACTTAAATGCTAATTTGCCCTCAGATTCTATGAGAACACCCACGTAACACACAGCTGTCACAGGTGTAACCAGAGCAGCAGGCTCAGCTCGGCTTCACAAGGGGATGGCAATTGCCCAACCTCAGCATACTTGAGGAGACATATCAAAGACTCAGCAAAGATCAAGCACTACCATCACTGCAAGCACTGAAATTGTGAGATGCTGTAGCCTAGTTTATCTAGGTACCTTCGAACCTGGCTGCAAGATGTCATTATTCTAAGTTTATAAAAAACATAATTAGATACCAAAAAAATAAAATTATGTGAATTTGTAAGTTCTGTATTTACTTCTGAATTGAGAAAGGTGCATTTTTAGAAATAGCAGATTTTTATTGCTTGTCTATGCATCCTGAACTGAGCACGACCAGAAGCCTGTCCCTGGAAGACTTTTTCAGCTGCAGTTCAAGACTTACATTCTTTTCTTTGTACAAACAGATCTCAAGAACTGAAGGCAAAATACAGAGCAAGCCAAATACCATTTCCCCTCTGTAAAGTTAACACAGTGAAAGCAAGGAGGCTCCTGAGTAACCCAGGACTATACACCATTAGGTGCTCAAATAAAACAAGCACGTCATGTTTGCAGAGGAGTTGAGATAAAAGACGGGCAATATGCACATACAGACACAAGCATAAAGGACCAGCATGGTTACAGGGAGTACAACAATCAGACACAGCATATCACCAAGCCAGCCAGTACTGAATCTCTATAAATATTAAGGCAAAGAAGGTATTTGAACACAGCACAATAGGTCAGGGATTTTCCCAGGAACAGTTTGTTATTACAACAGGTACGACTGACTTTGTAAAGGCCAGGTGAAGGTATTGCAGTTAAAATTCGGAAACAGAAAAACAGAACTAGAGTATCCTGCTGTTTTAATAACGTGCTCTACATATGCAGGTATCTCCTTCCAAGGCTTCCTCTGAGATCTTGATTAACTGCTTGATGTACCATTTCATTCTGAATACAAACTGCTACCGATCACACACAGTTATTTCACTAAAAACCATACATCCAAAATTCTTTCCTCCAGACTACATAAGCTTACCTTATTAAGAAGTTACACAAAACTATCAAAATCTTACAAAGGTTAAGATGACATTACTGCTTGCTTTGTAAAGAAAGCCAATTCCCACGTTGTAGGTGGAAAGAAGGTTAGCTTAACTTTATACCTTCTCAAAATATTCATGTTGACTACTCTTTGTCTTTTGACAGATACTGAGCAAACCTAACACAAGGCTGCAATATGCCTTAATAGCTAAGGAGGCAAACAGGAGCTGTATTAACAGAAACAGAGTCAGTAGTACCATAAAACTCTATTATTCCCCCTTGCTTGGCACTTCTAATAGGACATCTGGAATACTGCATTCCATTTTGGGCCCCCAGTATGACAAGGATTTTGATAACGTGGAACAACTTCTGCAGAGGGCCATGAAGATGTTGAAGGGGTTGGAAGACTCGACCCTTAAAGAGAGGATGAAGGCACAGGGCTCATTTAAGCTTTGAGAAAAAGTTGGGCAGAATCTAAAACATACCCTCCAGGTACCTACAGTGAGGTTATTCAAAAGAGAGAGCCAAATTCATGTTATATGATGGAAAAACATTAGAAACTACAAATAAATGGAGAGATTTCAGTCAGAAATAAGGAAAAGCTTTTTCACCATGAGGATAAGTCAAGCATTAAAACAGAGTGACCAGAAAAGTTTTGCAGTTCCCATTCTTGGAGATTTTCAAGGCTCAGCTGGTTGAAATCCTTTGCAATCTGATGGACCTCGCGGGTGATCCTGAATTATTTTATAATTCCAAGATGTTTATAGAGAATTTCCTTTCCGCTCTGCCTTAGTGACAAATTTTAGCTGAAATTACAGACAGATCAGCTGTTTCCTTACTTCCTCTTTTACTTTCTTTTCATGAAAAAAGAATTTGGCAACAGGCTTTAGAAGAGAGTGAGCCAGACAGGCTCTCTACATGCCAGACACTGAACACATGGGCACGTGCAGATGATGTGGAAACCACACATCATCACCACACATCAAGGACCAAAGTCCTTCAGCCACCATTACTCACTAAACACAGAGATGTGTTTGCCCAGCTGTAAGAGACTCCAGATTGAGTTCCCTCCCCTAAGGCAAAACATTTCCTTTGAGACAGTGTTCAGTGGGGGTTTTTTAACATCTCAAATTAATTTAGTGGGGCTACTTTTAACTCAAGCTAAACAGCAAACACTTTTTAACTTCTCAGATTTAAAATGATCACAATATTAAAACATATCCTAGAGATTTAAAGAGGAAAAAAAAGAATGTCACGAGACAACAATTTCTTAGCAATACACTACTCAATTAGGTCAGAGATTTCTATCACTAATTCAAGTTTCCCAGCGTATTTGTCAAACACAAACTGTCCCACCTACAGATGGCACCACAGATCACAGCAAACAGCTTCCAAGGCCGCTCCCTCCTGCACACACACAGCTCTCAGACCGTTCCCAGCGCTGAGATCTTGTTTCAGATCTGTTACCTTTGCCAGTGCACACCTCAGCCCAGTATTCAATGCACACAAGGAAAAGGTATGAACCATTCGTCCTTTTCAAATTGCACATGTAGGGTTTTTTTTTACTATTTCCTAGCACTGAAAGGATTAACATTCCTTTCCTGCTTATCGCTGTCTTGAGTCACTCTTCTGCCTTTTTTTTGTCTTTTTCTTTTTTTTTTCCATTATGTGCTGGAGATTGAAACAAATAAAACAGCTAAATAGGGTTCCAGGAAATATAGAGCATGGAAAAGAAAACAGATTGCTGTGAACAGGAAAACTTGCAGTCTGTAGCTCTAACTTTCTCTAATACACAACCTATGGGGATTACAAACTCCTGGTTTTTGATTCAGAAGTAGAAAGACAAAAACAGAATTAGGTTATGTCCCATTAGAAGTCCTCAGGCAACCTAAGCTTGTATACCACTATTCTATGTATATACACAAGAACACATTGCTAAAAAGTCATTCTCAAAGTCAGCTGTGTAGAAAGTTCTTGTAATACAATCCTTAATCCCTTTAGGGGAGCATTATATTCCCAGTCTCAAGCAGCTCACACATATACCATCAAAGTGTCAGTTGGAAGAATACTTACTTGGCCCACAGTAACCACAGCAAAAAGGTATCCTCAAGGTAAAAGAAATGGGGTTGAAATGTATTACTTCAAAGACTAACAATTTCCAAGCAAGAAAAAAATGTCCTATTCTTATCACCTACAGACTCACGGGCCTGGCAAGCAACAGGATACAGCTAAAATAATCTCAAAGTGCATCTGGTATGCCAATCTGCTTGTACCTGCTTAATGAACTAACACAGAACTGTACAGCAGCATTCAAAGCCTAAAAAGTGAGAGTCTGTTAAAAAAAATGGCTATGAACAAAAGTAGATTAAATATTAAAGTGAAGTCCCCCCCTAGTCTCTAATAAATTTCAGCAAGCAAAACAAATCATTAGGTTAAACACATGCTGGAATTGTTATGCCCTTGGGCTGATTAAAACCAATTATAAAATAACTTAAAAAAAAAAAGCTTAAGTAGCTTAAAAAAGCATACTATTGAAACCAAAATGCATTAAGTTTTACAGCATAAAAAGAAACTTTCATATGCTACACATAGCAAGTACGTGGAATATAAATTGTCAATATATAAGAATATATCCTCATAAATTTTATTAAATTTCAAAATATTGAGGAGGAGGTATCACCTTACAGGTATGTAAAGAAAAAAAAGTTACTGAAGAAGAAAGAATTAAGGCAAATAAAACATATAAGATTATATCTTTATGTAACAATTTTCATATCTATTTGAAAGCTAAACTAAGACATTCAGATATACTAGAAAGAGAAAATGAAACCAAAACTAACGTATCACTTTTGAAAATTGTTCACCTTCACAACTTAACATGGAAACAATATTCTAACTAATGAAATACAAGGTAACATTTACTGTAAGTGACCGAGACTGGGAGAAAAGTTCGCTTTCAATTTCATGTGAATGAGGATCAACACTAACACGTGCAACTATGCTTTTAAACACTGGCAGTAAATCTAAAATCCGACCTTCATATACTGAAGGTCAAACAACTGTGGCTTTCACATGATACTCAAGACAAAAAAAAAATCTGAAGGAAGACAGGTAGCTTTGTCATAAATGTTCAAATCTGGGCCATTTAAAAAAATAAAGTAACCCACACCAGAACAGGTTCCATTAGGTAACACTACATACCATGACCACCAGACTGTACTGGAGAAGCAAACAGTGCAGCTGAGAACAAACACATCTCTGGTGAGACTTCCCAAATCAGGCCATTCTTCCTTTCAATACATCAATGACCTTGCCATGACAAGGTGCCTGTTATCACTGGTGCAGTGTGAAGGACAAGTCCTTGTATTACTGGCAGCCTAACAGCACGTGAGAATAAAAACTAAAGATGCAACTTAGTAATTATATACACCCTCATGTACAATATAGAAAGATACAGGGAACAACAGTATCCTTGAGCTGATAAGTCTTTGTTACTATGGACATCTTGGTCACAAAATAAATAAACTTGTATACAACTGGAAACAGTTTCTGGAGGGGGCTGGCAAGTGAACAATCACAAAGCCTGGATTTATCAGTACCACTATTCTGTACTTCAGATGTCAGCAAGTTTCTCCAACAGGGGAAGCACAAAAGGTGCTACACTTGCAACATCATAACATAAATCTCATAGTGACACATCTGTGCTTCCCAGTCCCAGCTGCTAGAATTAGGAGCATATTTAGCAATAACAAAATGGTTTGGTAGGGGCATGAATCCTCAAGTCCATTAGACTGTTCTCAAGTGCATTATAGGGGGGAAAAAAATTAAGCCATTTAAGATGGTCATGCTGCCTCAGAAGACCTTCAGTAAGGGAGACTGCCATGTACGGCTCTGCACAGGATATTACCTTCCTTTTTCACATTTGCCTACAAATATATGAAAATTCTGCTTCCCAATTAAGTGTTCCATTCTTTTAAGCAGCACCAAATCTTTGCAGTCTTCTCTTCTTTTCAAGCTTTAGATCCTCCATGTCAATCTCTAAGCACTGAAGTTATACATCTTTTTTTGCACCATGGTACCTCAAATTTGACAGTATCTCCAGCAAAGCCTTATGCAGACCAAGTAGAACAGAACAGTTTTACAACACACTTACATCAATAAGGTGTTCTTTTCATCTATGTAATTTAACATCTATGTAACTCTTGCCCCTGGCTTGGCTGACCTTTCATCTACTGGCCATTTTTCACTTTCCAA
Organism: Pipra filicauda; assembly: GCF_003945595.2. Lineage (NCBI taxonomy): Eukaryota > Metazoa > Chordata > Aves > Passeriformes > Pipridae > Pipra > Pipra filicauda. The sequence continues at coordinate 499,565 of NW_024104317.1, forward strand.
AAGAACACAAGTCTTGGATTTCCTCTGTAGTTCTCTTTAAAGCATTCCTGATGTATTTCATACTAGATTCAATATAAGAAATTTGAGAAAAGGTACAATAAGCACAAGCACTTATTTTTCTTAACTGCACAAATTCATTAGCACATCACACGCTTCTGATCTGCAGCTAAGTGGACTCTCTTACACAGTCCAAACAGCCTCTAGCAAAGCTTCACTCACTAAGGCATCCTAACCCCTTTATCTTGCTCCTGAGCCTCCCTCCAGGCTGTAGCACCAGTCCATTGGCTGGTCTCTCCCAGAGCTCCTCCTGAGCTCTATGGCCAGTTCATGAAAACGGATCAGCACAGCCCTGCCCTCGGTTACAGAGACACTCAGACACCTCCTCCAGTGCTGTCAGTGTTCAGGGCACACTTGGAACAAAGTTCATCTCTTTGGGGACAAATAAGAGGTCTGATGCAAAAAAATTCAAGCAACATTATAACTTGAACTGGGGCAGGGAGATCTTGACTTAGTGAAAAATGTACATGAGTATGCATTTCCCTGCTCAGTTTTCTCACCAGTCACTAGTGACAACTGGCTGCACATAGTTTTCAAAAACAAGTCCTTCCAGAACATAGACATAGAAGTAGCAGGGAGTTTCTTATCAACAGACTGAAAAATTTACTGTTAGAAAGATACAGCCTCAGATTTCCCATATTACTAATGAAGTAATGACTCAAGAGTCACGAGTATGGATGGGTATAAACATACTAAACCTGGCAGCAAGGTTCCAAAATCAAAGCATAAATCCAATTTAATGGTCACTTAATGGTACATTTGACATCTGAGTTTATAAATTTTTGACTAAGCAAAATGCATACATGTTATTAAACACTTCAATAATTAAATCCCCTATGACTACTTAATAATGCACATTCTCTTTGAAAATTAATATTTTACAAAATGAAGGAAATGTAGAGAACAATGTTGAACTAATAGTCTCAACAAGAAAAAATAAAACAGAGACTTCTATATCATACCTCTACACTTGGGCTAAGGCTGCTTGGCAGTGTTTCTGATGTCACTGTTGTGCTTGGAAGGCTGGAGAAGTCCCAGGTATTCACAGGCTGTATTGGTTCAGATGGCTGAGAGTGATCAATGCATTTTGGATTGTCCAATAAGGTCACTTCATAAAATTCTTGAATATCTAAAGATGTGAAAAAATTGAGGTTAGGCTTTATAGTTACTACTATAATACTCTGACTTTAAGTACATCTTCCTCGTGAAAAACAAATTGGATACAGCTTCATCTGCCATCAGTAAATTCAGAGGTATCACCAACATCACATGAACCTCCTCCAGTGAACACACAACTCACTCTCTTACACCCACATCTCCCCATGTCCCCACTCACTTTGGGCCTCTTCCACCAACCCTGGTGGCACCATATGCAGCAGGAATGGCAGAAGCATATGGAATAATGGCCATGGAATGGTGGAAGGGATGGGTGTCTATGTTTCAAGTTCTGGTATACATAATTTCAACTAACGTAGCCTTTGGTTATCTGAAATCTATTTTTCAAGGGCAATATTAGAAGGTCTATTTTGTAGTATGTGTTTCAATTAAATGACCACAGAAATAGAAATACACTGATGAAATCAGCAAGAGAGAAGCTGTATGAAGTTAGGAAAGGGAAGATTGATTAGCATAGGTCATCATCTGCTTTTTCAGTCTCAGTAACAGAAATAGGATGAAACTTAACAGTACAAATTACAAGTCCTACTTACGAACTAGTAAACAGCTTTTTCCATACCTTTGAAGACTCAGCTGGAAACTTGCGGGAAACAAAAATTTGGCTGCCTTAGTTTTTTTATTGACATCTTATCCACTACATGAAGCACCAAAAAAACAGCACGATCTAAAGAAGCACCAAAGGTGTTTCTATGAAGTATAAGTGTATGAAACTTGCTACCACAACTGTATTCACATCCATAAATACACACATTAAAAAAAAAAAAAAAAATCTGAAAAGGTATAGGCTAAGTGAGGGGCAGATAAATGAAGTTGTCCTGTAAGGCTTTTAGTCTCTTATTCAAAGTAAAAATCTGCTAAACAGGAATTGCAAATTCTTGATTTTTAATTGTACCGACTTCATAGAATACAAACATACAAAGAAGCCAAAGAAGGAAATAGGACCCAACTACGAATAAGGAAGAGTCTAATCTGCAGAATTTTGTAGCTTTTCAGCAGCTGCCCAGAGTCAGTAACAGAGACACAATAACCAACTCCTTACAGAGCTGCCCCACAAAAGAAAGACCATACAACTGAGAGTTGCAACTACTGTTACTGGTATTCCAGTCTTAGGTGTTTTCATAGACATTGCACTTCTGCTCTCTACCAGCTCAGAAAACTGAAATTCTCAAATTCCACTCTCTCCTCTGAGCAAGAGTCAAATTCCTATCAACTGCTGACATTAATTTTTAAAGTTATACTTGCTCTTAGCGCTGCTGATTGGAAGAAATGGCAGGGAGGGTTGCAGAAGATGTTAAGTGACCTAGATATACAGGAGCAAAGCAGCCTAAGAGATACAAATTGCCTTTAAATCTATCTTCCACATTAGCTCCCTCAGTTGCAAATTTGTCTTGTAGCTGCATTAACATTAATACCTCAATCAAGCACATCGAGTAAAGATTTTTTTTCCCCCCAGTGGAGAGTACTTTGTATATTAAAATAGGCAGTGGTTTAAGTTGATTCTATAGCTGCAATCCACTGCAACCAAGCCAGGAAGATCACTACATTATTTATGGGAAGGGGTTATTTGTGCAACTGTTTTGCAACAGAAATCTAGGACACCGATTTTCAATTCTGCTACTCTTCTTTTAAGTCCCTGCCAGCCGAGGTAGCCATTTATTCATACTGCAGAATGACTGGTTTCAAACAGCACAGTGTTTCCCATACATCATCTCCACGTCTCTATAAAGGGCACCAAAATAGACTTGCTATTGAAAGATGTCAGAAATATGTGCACCATTTAATGAGGGGATTAGTTTCTGTTTATCCTGAACCTGCTCCAAATCCACAAAGTTTCTAGGAACCTGGTATCTATATGATAATATCTACCTTCTTAAAAAAAAAAAGTTAACATTTTTACTGTTCAGAATGCAAACATTAAGTATGCACAAGTATAGGCAAGCCAACTATGAACCCTGAATGCATTAGGTCCATAAGGAATGAATGTTGACATTTACACTTTTTAAAGCCAGAGACTCAGACCATAGTAAATTCAACCTAAAAAGATTCTTCTGGTCTACTGCTATGTATCATCTCACAAAAATATTTCATCACATCAACACACTTGAATATCTGCTGAGGACATGTGAATCTGTGGATGCATTATCATATGAAAAGTTCTAACATTTTCTTAAATCTTACAAATGCAGGCAGTAAAATACTAATTTTTTGCTGTATTTATGGTCAGACTCCCTCTTCAAGCTAGATGTGCTATTTTTATGTTCCAGCTCTTTTCTCCCATCTTAATTCCAGGACAGATTATATCTCAAAGTAAGTTACAGAAAACTGATTCAAATAAGGGATCACACAACAGTAAAAGAAAACACAAACTAGATGGGGCACATGAAAGGAACAGCTGAATGACACTTGAAAAATAGGAGCAAAGAGTTTTAGGAAGCCAAAGTGACAAAAAGTGATGAATGGTAGGCAATACAAAAAACCATTCTGGAATTAGGTCTGCTTACAAGTAAAACCACATGAAGTAGCCAAATCGGAGATATGTTTGATCACAACAGGAATAAAAACCTATACAAAGCAAGTGACAGACCACCAGTCCTGCAAAGGACTGCCAGGAAAAAGAAAACTACATTTCTTAACCCATTAGTGCTGTGAAAAGCTAAACAGTGGTGACAAACTGGGGTTTTTTCCTGTCTAAAAGTAGCTTGATGGCATATCATTCACCCCCTTCTTATATTCTTCCCTCATCTTAGTTTTGTTCTTTGAACAGGCTTGTTCACCAGTAACATGATACACCAGAAACTAAAACTTCTCACTCTTAAAGCAAACAAGAAAGAATTATCTGCCAAATACAAATTGAAACCAAAATCAACTTCACAAGGGAGTTCCAGTAATTAAAAGAACATCAGAACTACAGAAACAAACAAATTCTTATATTTCCTAAGGTATATTTGAGGGCACTTCAAGAGACTACATCAATTCTGTCTCAGAATCTGCCTCTGAGGACAAGGATTCCAACCAGCAACATGACACCATTCCTTCAGATCGATTTCTTCCCTGCTCCTCAGAAATCAGACATAAAGCCTCTGCTTGCCATTTGTACAGGTATGTGCAGTGTCTGTTACTTTCTGCTATATATCCAACAGAGAGCACTCTTGTAATCAGGATAATTTAAGATCAGTGCATGTTCTAAAAATCTTATTGTCAAGCCAAGATTTCCACATGCATCTTTCCTACAGAAAAGAATATTAATTTTAATATAGTCATCCAGTAAAATAAAGCTGAGCAGAATTATTCTCTGTATTCCCTTATGTGTGAACCTTTTGATAACTGTACCTTTACAAGTCAAAGATGGGATACCCATAATAGCATTTTCTTAAGGGAATGGTGTAACCCTATACACAAGGTGTTGGCATTGCTTTTAACAGGCCATGGGCCTCATGTTACTTGCCCTGGCCTGCCCAGAGCTTTGTTTTAGCTTGTCCAACTCTACCACCAGTTATGTATAGACCAGGTGACTCACCCAACTTGCCTGGCTTTTACTCAGCTTCAGAAAACTGTGTGAGCTAGCACCTACTTTTATAAATATTTCTATATATAATACACACAGCTTATAAATAAATATTTACTATATATATATATTCCATAAATAGCATATATATGTAAACCCATTTGTTATTATATCACACAAGTGTCCAAAGCTAAGTGAAAGCTGTACATAAATACAAGCACGTGCAAACACAGACTGGATGTACAAAGAAGAGTCTGTGTCTGTGCATGTAGTACTTAATAGATACCAATAACAAGTGGTTATTCTGTAGGGAATGAATTACCTATGACCCCAGAACAAAAAGCTGCATAGAGGAGACCAAGCATAGCATGACAGCAGAGGCCTTGAAAACAGAGAGGTATCAGAGGCCTCAAGACTCTAAACAACTCACCAGCTGCTAATTACTGGTCAAAGGAAACCAACCTTGAGAACTGGGCAAAAAAAAGTCTGGAGGACAACAGAACAAAGAACAAGCATCCAACATGTATAAAACACACAGTATATACACGGAATTAAACTGTAAAGTAAAGAAGAAAGAGTAAAGCACAGAATATGTCAGCAAACAACAGTCTCAACAATACACAACAGAGATAGAAACCATTAACATAGCATATATCCATGTACCAGTCAGTCTCCCATTCCCTGTTCTTCCCTGGTTATATTTTAATATGTTCTGGTTTTCTAACAACTATCAAGCAACTCATTCTAATTTTGTTACATGATGTTGGTTTCAGGCTTCTGATACTGAACCTTTAATTTATGGTATAGAGGGAAATAATAAAATCTCATTGGTATTTACTGTTTATCTACCTGAAACAACACTGTTTGAGGTGTTGTTGAGGTGACTGTCAGTCGCAACGTAACAAGCGATAGGACAAGAGGAAATGACCTCAAGTTGTGCCGGGGGAGGTTTAGGTTGGAAATTGGGAAAAATGTCTTCACTGAAAAGGCTGTCAAGCATTGGAACAGGCTGTCCAGGGGAATGGTTGAGTCCCTGGCAGTATTTAAAAGACTTGTAGATGTGATCCTTAGGTATGTGGTTTAGGGGTGGACTTGGCAGTGCTGGGTTAATGGTTGGACTTGATGATCTTACAGGTCTTTCCAATTTAAATGATTTGGGGGGGGCAGGAGTGGGAGTGTTTCAAAAATTAAAAGCATTCCTCTGATGATCACAGTAACCTACTGTTTGTGGGCTTTGCATTTTTACACTTTAAGCATCCTGACCATTTGTGGGTTATAGATGGTTTTTCTTAAATAAAAGCCAGGAAATTCCACACAAGCTTAACATTTCTTGAACTAAAACAGTTACATGTTTACTACAACAGACTGCACTGGACACCGGACATGTAAACCAGTGCACTGTTGCCCTTACATGATATACCACACAAAGTTGTAAACTGCTACCACAGTTTACATGTGAATATATGTGAATTTAACACATTTGTATACACTATATTAATAGTATCCTCATTTGAAGGTTTCCAGTTCTAATGCAGTTAGCAGCTTTGTGCATGAGCAAGAGTTAATTTAGGAAGCTCACGTCGTTTTCTGTTTGCTCATTTTTTATAAACTCTAAATTCATGTTTTGCATTCTAAAATGCAAAGGAGAAGGATCATATCATCCCTCAGCCTGCTGGCAATTGTGTGTCTAACACAGCCCAGGAGACTGCTCAGCAGACTGTTCACCACCTTTGCCCAAGGGCACAGCGCCTGTTCATGTTCAACTCAGTGTCACCAGGACCCCCAGGTCCTTTTCCACAACACTGCTTTCCAGCTGGGTGACACACAGTACATATTGGTACAAAGGATTGTTCCTCCTCAGGTGCTGAATTTTGCACTTCTACTTGTTGAACTCCACAAGCTTCCTGTCAGCCCATTTCCTCTGCCCGTGGAGGTCCCTCTGCACAGCAGCACAACCAGGATTTACATGCTTCAGCTCCATAGTTAATCCTGCACTAACATCAATGAAGTGTTCCTTTCTGATACATGTTCAACAGCTGAACAAACCAATTTCAGCCAAAGTCAGCAAGTCAGCAAACCACTAGACACATTTGCATCTACGTACAGACTTTACCACACAAAGTGTTTCAATACCAGTTTGTTCAGGAGAACCTCTCAGAGCCACCACCCTCCCTCAAGCTTTCAAGCAACCAAGAAGCTTATGAATTCCCTCAGAAATTGATTTATTTCAATTTAGTATTTCACTTGAAGATCCATCCATGTGAGCAATTCCTTTGACATCTCTCATTGGTCTGCCTCTTCTCAGACATTTGTTCATCCACATAGGGCACATGTAAACGCTCGTGTTTGTTTATGATGTTATCCGTATTTGATAAAACAGGTCTGTTAAGAATCTGACTCCCAGTATGTTGTCCAGGAAGAGGTGTCATCCCATTATAAATTAAGTACTACTCTAACTCAAGGAGGGGGAGGGAAAGACATCTTCATTTCCTAGGGCTTCCTGCCAAAGCACTGCAAACTTAAGTCTTAAAACTACTAGAATGGAAAAAAAAAAAGGTCAACATGCTATTTCAGTTCAGAGCAATTTGAGATGTATGGTATCTGCCAAATTCTTAACAGCTCAACATAATGAATATATAGACAAAACATAGAGTCATGATCACTGTCAGAACAGGCAAAAGATTCTGCCAAAACTACAGACTTTCATTCTTCGCTTGCAAACCAACTCCTATTAATTCCAAGGAAGTCTCAATCCTGCATGTTTACTACACCTGCTATAACAGGCTAAGAATATCCATTTAACACACATAAACCGTGACTTGAAAAGTGTATGATTAGTGATCTACAAGAAAATACAAACACCAAGAAAAGCTTCCTATCCATTTACCAAGCCAATGACCAGAGTTAAGTAAGTACTCTCTTTGAGTACTGGCTGTTTGTGTTGTGTAAAGGGGTGTGCATCTGGTCAAAAATAAATATTTGCATTCACACCAGGATGAAAGTGAAAACCAGCCTCATCACAAGCCCTGTAAAGCCCCTTTCAGAGTTTGTTGTTTCAGGGTCTATTTCTTCTTTAAAACTGCTGTGTGCAACTAAGACTTCTTAAAAATTAAAGGAGCAACTTGTGGTGCAACTTCCTCACCACACGGGTTCTGTTCTTCAAGATCCTTTGCCAGAAGCTGCAGCATCCAGCTACTGATCCTCAGCCCTTCCACTTGCTTCAGTAACGGTGTCCTACCCTTTGAACATCCTTTCTGCACATACTTCTTTGCTTAACTCAAATTCCAGATGTTATTTTCCACTAACACAAATTCTCCTTACTTGGTGCTCAACTGAAAGTGCCCTCATCTAACCTCAGGTCCAATTGTTTGCTTTTTATTCCTCTAGCTTTTTACACTCACATAAATTCAATTCCCTGCCAGCCTGACCACTTACATTTTCCAAACTGTTCATTTATATTTACCTCTTTGTTTACTAATCACTCCTTCACCATATCTTCATAGAACCACTGAATGCATTAGATTGGTAAAGACCTCTGAGATCATCCAGTCCAACCTATGACCCAACACTACCATGTCAACTAGACTAAGTGCCAAGTCCAGTCTTTCCTTAAGAAGTCTTTCTTTCATGTTGCCTCTTTCCAGTTTTCCCTCAGAAACCCACAGAGTCTTCTCCTACATCCAGAATTAAGGTAGGAAAAACCTAAAAAAAATTAGAGTCATCATCACACGGGCAAAAATTGACACAACAATCTTCTACTGTGCATACTTTTTGATTTGATATCACCTCGTGCACACTTAGTCATCAGCAAAGCCTAAAAAAAAACCAACAAAAAACCCAAAACAAACAAAAAACACCCAAAGAAACATGAAAAAGAAAAAAAAACCAAACAACTAACACAGAAACTAAAAATGAACTCCCAGCTACCCACCCTCTCCAAATATCACAACACGAGTTGCAAATCAGCAGCCAGCATAACAATGTAACTTTTTTCTTAAAGGGATGTATTTACTACTGTCTTCAGTGGTAACAAAAATCTGTCAGGGACAAAGGATGTGTTATTAAGTCTGATTTGTAGTATGTCCTCTAAAAAGTGTCAGTACAGGACTGAGGAGGTTTCTCACCAGACAAGTGCATTCAAAAAAAATCAAACTAGTTTTGGGATGAGGTCACTCAGCCCTCCAAGTAAACTTTCATGCAACTGCACTGTTTGCTTGGATGAGACAGCACAAGCATTGGTTTCCTCTACCTACAGAATGCTCAGGCTCCACAGTAATTATGTGACATGGTGGCAACACAAGGCTGGGTGTGCCACACAGCAGCACCTCCTCCAGCACTAACACTTGTACGTTTCCTGCAGCCAAATTTTAACACAAGTTTCTGAAAACCACTTAAATCTGTAATGCTTTTGCAATTTGCCCTCAAGTTTTCCTTACTGCACCTCTGTCTTCAACCAACCTTCTAATTTCAATCCAAGTCAGCTTTTTTGAGGGCATGGCTGGGAAGATACTTGCACATGACAAGATTCCTATAAAAGCTTTACCAAAGCACTCTAGAGCCTCCTGTAACTTGGAGAAAGAACACAAAGCTAAGGAGGTTATTCCAGTGTCAGCCCTACACCTTCTGCAGTCTCAACAAACTTGCAAATTTGGCCTAGTTATAATTCAGGAAGCCATCTGTGCAAGGAGACAAGTCAGCTGCTAGAGTTCGGTTTCTTTGAAGATTCATTCCACCTGCACCAAAACAAGCACCATCCCTCAAAATACAGGCAAACCAGATGCACAGGGGCCACGTAGCATTGCAGCTGCAGAGCTGAACAAGATGGTCAGCTGGGACCACCATGGAAGCAGGAATAAGATTAGGACAAGTATCCTCTCTCATACTTTCCTCCTTCCTCTGCATTGTACCCAGCACTGAAGCAAATCTTGAAGGAGATTAGGAGCAAAGCCAGGAACACAGCAGCATGGGAGGAGACAGGCATCAGAACCAGGGAAAACAGGTGAAAGAACACAGGAAACAAAGTGGAGCAAGAACAGGACAGAAGATAAACTTCCCCAAAATCAGGAAATGATATGAATTATTCCCAGCTTCAACTTTCTTTTCAGCCCCTGGATGAACACCAGAATTATTTACAAAGTTTTCTTGTCAACAGACCCTTTCAATGGTAACCCTGTGAAGAGAATACTGTAATTGATAAATTCTACAGTGCAGCTATTCAACACTGAATAAACAGTCAGTGCAATGACCACAAGGATAAACTTTTGCTACAATGCTATTTATCTGCATACCAGTAGCTACTCAGCTTACACTAGTCTTACTTGCTATTTTAGGCTACCAAAAGCAGCACCTAATCCCAAAAATTCAATACATTGCCCTGTCACCATGTGCATACACTTAATACAGTGTGGAAAACACTTTAAAAAGCAAGCAAACTATCAGACTGCACTACATACACACAAAATAGTAATTAATTCTTTAAAATGGAGGCAAAATGAGACTGTTTCACTCACTATTAGGTTCCTTGGAGAGGAAGACATGAAGTTCTTCCAAAAACTGGGACATTCTGACATTTGGACAAACTGCATGGCAGAAACATACTGACAATGACTAAGTTAACACTCCAGTCATCCAGACACCAACTGAAATGTTTTATCTTCCCTCCATCTGGATGAAAATAATCAAGTACTTAATTACCTTTGAAAATACAATCCTAGGTCAAATTTCTCTAAAACCAACCAACTTCTGTTTAAGTTTCAAAGGAGATCATAGCAAGCATAACCTATATATCCTTAGGAAACTCATCCAAAAAGCTGACAAATACCTCAAAGTTGCAAGGATTATACTGCATGGATATTTCAGCCTCAAATATGAGCAAAGATGTTGTATTACAGAAGCTGCAATCTGTGGGAAAAGTCACAAAAATGCAGCAAGAGTAAAATTTCAATGTGAAAAATTAGCATCTGCAACAATTCCAGTGTTACTGAAGATCCAATTCTCCCTAAATCTTCCTCTAAAAAAAAAAATATTAATAACAAAAAAACCTCAACAATATTCACTGATTGTCTAACCCGATCCTCAACTTATTGTCAAAATAATTTCTGGATTCTTAATGTAAATATTATTCAACTGAGCCTGAAAGAACTCGTACCAAAGCCTTTGAAAATGGGAAGGCCTGAGCTGATTTGCAGTTAACTGTGTCATCATGGCATATGCTCTATTAACGAACTACATTGCTGAAATAAAGGCTGGTATTCCCCAAAAGCAAGTACTTTTGGTTTCAGTTCAAGAGGAGCTTCTGCTTTAACCGTGTTTGATTTCAATTGAGCCAGCAAGTATACAACAAGGTGGCTGATTGAGAAGGATCAAGAGGAGCAACAACATCTACAGAGATGCCACACACAGCTCAGAGAGGTGAGGCCACATGTCATGGGGCAGAAATGTGGTTAGTCCACTTCAAAGGGTACCAACTTTGAGGAGTGCTGACCTAATCCAGCCTACTTCAGTCTAAAATCTAGGGTTGTTTTCCTACTTTAGTTCAGAAAGCCAGTGTGGACAGAGATGAGAAATCTGCAGAGTATGTTTTATATTCCTAGAATTTTCCGTCCCAGTCAGACTGTTGAGAAACCTGAACAAAGAGTTTACTTGATGCAACCATCCATTTTTTTTCAAAATTTTCAGAGCTAAGACTTCCTATTTTGGGGTTTAAAAATGTATTAACAGCATTTTTAATATACTCTGTCCAATTCATAAGGCTAATGAATCCAAACTATGGTTAAAAACACTTCCTGATTACCAGAAGGAAGCTGTGAAACCACTATATTTTTAGTTCAAAATTTCCCACACTGGATGTTTAGTGTTAAAAAGAGCCAGTGCATAAGCACAATTCTCAAGGCAGATCTTCATGCAAAGGGACTCCAATTGAAATAAATGAGATTGCTTACGCATAAGAAATTCAACACATTCAACTTTCCCTAGTCAGATTTCCTATTTTATAGTAAAAAGCCTGTATATGCATAAATACAAAATAACATAGATATAAAAAAAACTCACCCCATTTTAGGCAAGAAGGGCAGCACAGCCAACTCCATTGCCAGTGTATGTAGAGATTTCTAGATTTCCCTTTTACTGACAGCTGTGCAAATGGAGTAAGTTATTGTCAGAAAAAGGAATGCTTTTGATGTAGCAAACTACCTCATGTTTCTAGCTATAGCCATAATACTTTTAATTTTAGAAGACTATTTTAATATGGTCAACCACAGCATGACACCCATTAAAAGCAGACTTTAATTAAGCAAAAACATTCTGTGTATAAACAGAAGTCTGCTTCATGTTTTTCTCTCAGAAGTGTTACTTACGCATGCCAGTGTTTTTCTTCCTATATTTTCAAGAAGATAAATATATCGGTACCTTTTCAAGAACCTGTAGCTTCCAGAGAAAGTAAGAGAGAACCTCAACTAGAAACAGAACTCATCAGCAGAATTATTACCTCACTATTTGAAGAAAAATATCGAATACTTTACCAAAGTGAAATTAAGTCTATCCCATGGTTCTACATGTAGATATCTTCCTTTGGTCTCTTAATAAACTGACTCACCTTCCCGATGATCAGAATATCAATAACAAGCCATTTTAACTGCCCCCAAGAAGTCCTAAGCTAGAAAAGAAAAGATACCACACATTTCTGAGCCTCTACAAACGGAAGTTTACCTGAAATGGACACTATTTACCTATTGCCTCCACCACAGGAAGTTTACTTGGAATTGACACCGTTCTCAGGTTGATTTTAATTACAGGCCCTTGACCTTCATTTAATTGAAGTACTAGACATTATTACACATAGCTGGTGGAAATAATGGAAGATACCACATTACAGAAGACAAAATTAAAAAAAGAAAGGGTTTTTGCACAGGCTGTTTTAAGGAAGTCATACTTGGTTACCTTTGTTACTAATTTGAAGTTCTTACAGTTATCTCACTTAAAATATAACACTGTTGCAATGTCGATCTTATGGCACCGGCTGTTCACACCGACTGGTTACTGGTCTAATTCAAATCATTTAAAGCCATAATTTAAGTACAAGGTCAAGCTTGTAGATTGCTGAACTAAAATTTTATTGATAGAACTAAAAGGAGAGGACAACATAAAAAAAGGCTCAAATAAAAAAGTAATACTATTTATCCTTCAGCACTCCAATGGAAATTTCAAAAAAAAAAATAATTTCTTCATGTGTATCTAAATTCAGGAAACACTGTTAAAATCTGTGTAGCTTTCAGGAATACTTAATTTCCTCCATTATAAACCCAAAGATATATTTCTGTGCATAAAGTAATTTCTATTTATTACTTGAAAGAAGAGCATTTGATTGCCAAGTCAAAAATTGTACTAAAAAAGATACAAGAAGTTGACAGCAGATCCTGACTGCAGCCTTCACAAACCCACCAGACAGGCAGGTCTTGGATACAGTGCAGTAACTTGGCAGAAAAAGCAGAAAATAATGGATGAAGTTTGGTTGTAATTTTTTAGTGTTATTTTATTAAAAAAAAAAAAAAAAAGAAAAAAGCCTTAGAAACTAAAAGTAGCACACTTGCTGGAAGAAGTATCTGTAAGAGAAATAACTTGGTATAGTTGAGCCAGAAATTTGCTGTCAGAACAGCACTGGCTATTTAAGCTGGGAACACATCACAACTTCTCTAAAAGGCACACTTAAAATTCAGTCATGAAGCAGTGAATGACAGAGTATTCCAGGTAAGCCTAACCCACAGCTCAACTGAATACTTCATCCAGCATCCTCCTAGAAAGAGGACAGGCAGGAGCAGGCTCAAGGTCTTCCCAGTGACTGCAGCCATCCTCCAGATCATATCTTTTCCAGGGAGTCCTCCCACTCTTCATGGTAGTCACATCATAAAAAAGATGTTTCCAGGAAAACAACAGCCAGGAGCAGCCTGCCATGGACAAGAACTCCCCTGATGTATTTCCACAGAAAGGAGGAGGTTAAAGGAAAAAGACCCAAGCTGACAGCATATAGTGCTTGAAAAGTACCAGCCTTCTGACAAATGGCTTGGGAATATATGCATGCATGCTAATAAACAATCATACAGTGAGCCAGGAAATGCAAAGTTAATGCAACATGCCCAAGAAGCTCTTACTGTGCACACAGAGATGAAACTCCACAAGAACCAGGGTCCCACTGCTGTGACACACAAGATCAGAAAACAGGCCATGGAACCCACCCAGGCAAAAACACATTCCTGTTTTCTGCTCTTGCAGAACAAAGCCAGCAGACATGAGGTTGCCTGCTATTTGAAGTTTACTACTACTAGGTACAGAGTTATAAACAATGAAGATTTGTATGTGGATAGTAGAAGAAACTACATCTTGCAGATTTGAATACCAAAGGCTAATAGACTGGTATCTTATTCAATGAAGGGGAGAAAAGAGTACTGCATGGACCTTAAAAACTGAAAATAACCCCCAAAACACACACATACACACACCCAGAACAAGAAAAATGATAGCCAACATTGAAATTTGCTGGGTAAAAACAACAGTCTGATCCACCAATGAGTGAATTCTGTTCACTTATGGCCCCACAAAGATGTCTAGCTCTTCATCATGGAGTTGATTAGCGTCAACTGAGTGTTGAAGAGAAATCTGGGGTTTCTTTAAGGAGAAGATCCTTGTTATTGACCTATTTTCACAACTATCTTTTATGAACTTGGATGATAAGAAAAAAACTATAGCGCAACTACTGACTTCTGAAAACCTGCAAAAGACAAAATAAACACTCCAAAAGAAAACATTCCACATGCAGCAATGCATGTTTATGTTTTGCCTGTCTCTGTGTTTTCACCACAACATAAAGACACCGCAGCACTATGAAGGAAGATGCACACCCCTACAACACTAACCATTCACTAAGCCAAATTACAAATATAGCTACAGCGTTTGTCATTAGTACCATTCACACACTCGTTACTTTGTTAAAAGACAAGGATGCAGAACAAATTTTATTCTTGAGGGTAAACTAACATTAGCTGTCATAGAGATAGTGACAATCAATCAAGACAAAACCACATCTTACTGCTTCCCTGCAGAAGTTTCCAAATAAACACAGGATTCTGCAAGCTCTATTTATGCTATTTTTTTTCCAAATAGACACACAGATAATTCAAAATTATATGCAAGTACTTTTAAGAACTTATAAGAACATTTTAACTCAAGCACTACAAGTACTCTAAATTGAGGATCAGTAGTGCTTTCACTACACTTGAATATGGAACAAAAGAGAAAAGATGATTGTAGTAGTCCCTGAAGCATTAAAGGTTTCTTCTCATTTACTTTAAATTAAATTTGCACTTCAGTTATACACTTTGTGATGTTTTTAGAGATTCTTCTGTGGGAATCGCCCAAGTCCTACCCTAGACTAAAAACATTTCAATCCATTCATCAACCTGTTATATATGGACAAAAAAAAAAAAAAAAAAAAAAAAAACCACACCCTCCTTAGATATCAGGTGAACAAAAATACATGGAAAAACAGTTTAAAGTAATCTACATGTCTAATATGTCACAGAAATTAAAACTGCACCGCAGTTTGTGCCAGTCAAAGACCTCAAATAAAGTAAGTGTATGTAACAAGTGAACTGTTGATCTGTAACAGCACGTGTGTTACTATACAAAACAAAAACACAACGACAAGAAGCACATGGTTTCTATCGTAAGGGCAAAATATCTTTTTCCTTTCAACACTACAAGTGACACCACAAGCAAGAACGGGCGGGCTTGCGCACAAACTGAAAGAAGTCAGCCTTTACCTATCAACGCCTGGAAAAGGTTACTTTGGAAGATGCTGATGACACGCTCGATGGAGTTCCGCAGCTGCCGGTCCTCCGCCTGGCTCAGCTTGGAGCGGTATTCCTCCAGGAGGCGCAGGGCTCGCTGGGTATCTGCAAGCGGAGACCAGACACACACCGCTGACCCGGGCGCACCGGGCAGGAGCACCAGGGATGCAACAAGCCCCGCGGCCGGGGCCGCCCCAGCTCCTTTGTTCGCAGCCGGGAGAGCGCGGGCGGGACGGTGCCCTCGGCGCGCTCGCACCGCCCGCAGCCCGGCTGCTCCCGCCGCCCCCCGCCCGCGCGGTCCTGGCCCGTCCCGCCGCGGCGGCAGCAGCAGCCGCTGTCACCGGGGCTGCGGCGGCCGCGGGCGGGCGGCGCTCACCTTGTTTCCTGACGGGCATCGCGCTCCGCGCCCGGGGCCGCCCCGGGGGCTCCGCCAAACAACTCCGAGCGCGGCGCGGGGCGGCGCGGGGGGGCGGCGCCCCCTGCCGGCCGGGCGCGGGGGGGCGGCGGCCGCCCCGCCTGACCCACCCGCCGGGCGAGCGGCTCCGCGCGGGGCTCTCGCCGGCGCCGCCGCGGCGCCTCGGCGGGACACGGGGCGGCACGGGCCGGGCGGGGCCGGGCGGGACAGCGCGGTGCGGGGCGGCGCGGCGGGCCGGTGGCGGTGGCGCCGGGGCGGGCAGGACCGGAGCGCTCCCGCCGCCTCCCGCCCGCACTGCTCGGAAATTCCAAACTTTCCAGTCAAAATGGCGGCCTGGAGGCAGTGGGGAGCGCGCCCCCCCCACGTGACCGGGCCCGGCGGGCGCCCAATCAGGGCCCGGCGCGGGGCCGATACCTTGGCGGCGGGCGGGGGAGGAGGCAGGTGAGGGCCCCCCCCGCCTTAAAGGGACCGCCCCGCCCCGCCCTGACCCGGCCCCGCGTGGAGTCCGGGGTTGCCGCTGGCACCGGCGGGACGGGGCAGGAACGGGGACCGGGACGGCAACCGGGACGAGAACAGGGACGGGCGAAACCCGCCCAGAGCGTCCCCGGCGGTGATCGCCGCCGCCGCTCCGGGCGCGCCGCTGGCGGTGCCCGCGCTGTGCTGCGGGAGGGCGGGGCGGCCCCAGGTGTGCGCCCGTACCTGCGGTACCTGTCCCGCTGGAGCTGCCGGAGTCAGTGGGCAAAACCGGACCAAAGGGCTGTGCTGGCTCTGTTGCCGGGCACAGAGCGGCTCCCGCTGTGAAAACGCTCGGGCAGAGCCGCGTTACCCCGCAGGAGGGCACGGGACGGGCAGGAGGACACAGGTGCCTCACAGACCGTGCCGGCCAGCGCAATAAGGGACTCACAGAGCACCGGTATCCACCTGTTGCTGGGTTGTTTTTTTTTCCTTCAGTCATCCTGGCAAAGAAGAGGATGAGGAGGAAAGGCTTATTCGAGGGAGGATAAAGAAATAGCTTTGCTGCAGTTCACAGGGGACATAAGGTTAGCATAAGGACATCGTGGGAGAAAGCATGAAAAGCCTTGCTTGTTGGAAAATTTAAGGAATGGGCCGTATAGGCTGACATCAGAGACTGATCAGAATCATGAAAGTTTCTTTCTCGAAAGTTGCTTTCTCAAAAAAAAAGTGGTGTGGAAATGGTAACAAGGTGCCTTCAAAGACAACACAAACTACTTGCTTTTTTGCAAGATAGCAAAGAGGTGACAGAGCATAGAGATGGGTGACAGGTAGAAACACATGTGAGCTAAATGATCTTTGCACAATATTCTATATGTTCATTAAAGGGAGATGTATATTAAAACTGGTGTGTTTAGGGTTAACTCAAATGCTTGTACTGAGAGAGAATGTTAACTTATTTCTCAATCAGATAGACAATCAACCACAGCCTCGGAGCTGAAACAAACCCTGGATGTGCATATGAGAAGCAGGAGAGATTTGAAAGTTCAAAGCAAATCCTGCTGATGTGATTTTTTTTTTTTTATCCAAGTTTGTATTTCCATTTACACTTTTTTGATTTAGACACAACTGAAAATGTTCAAGAGTTTATCCCAGGAACCTAGAAAGAATCTCCTGGGCAACTCTTCCAAATTTCAAGTCTAAAAATCAGGACTAGATTTGGCAGTGGCAAAAATCTGATCTTAAAGGAAACACTGTAACAAACCTAACCCAGATCTAGAAAAGGCCTCTCCTTACCCAATACTCGTGTTTTGTTCCTAGATTTGTGCCAGGAGTTCTTCCTCCTCCCACAGCTATGTACTGTAAAAGTGTTCACACATCTCATTGAAGAAAGCAGAACATACATTTGGGGCTAACTGACACACATTTCCCGTTTTCCTCCTTTCTAATTGTATTTTCATATCTCAGAGTTTTGGCACCAACTGGTACCGGTTTGGGTATTTTTTAAATGAGAAGGGACATTGGCAGAAGCCTCCATCATCTGGCTTCATCAGTTTTCACTGTTTACAACAGCAATAAATGTACTCTAAAGGGGCCATAGTCCTCTTGATGTCAGAGGAATATATATATACAGAAGGATAGGAAGAACAGCCTAAATTTAGCTAACAGAAAGGAGACATCTGCAGCATTTGGGTTGATTTTGCTGACTGACAAAAATGTATTATTATAGCAAAAATCTATTTTTTTTTTACAATTAAAGGAACACCTATAAAGAATCTACTTTTTCATAAACAGGATTTGATGTTTCCAAGTCTTTTTTTTTTTATTTTAAACAAGAGATAATTCCATTACATGTGGTCATTATGCTGGGGATAGAGAAATAATCTCATATATTCTCACTTATTACTAAGATTCAGAAAAAAAAAAAAAAAAAAAAAAGGAAAAAAAAAAAAAAAAAAAAAAAAAAAAAAAAAAAAAAAAAAAAAAAAAAAAAAAAAAACAAACCAAAAAAAACAAACAAAACATCAAAGAGGGGGTCAGGATGATGGATCAGCAAGTCAGGAAGCAATTAGGTGAGCCCTATTGCACCTCAGAGAGCAGTGTTTGTTCCGGGCGCTTCTGTTTCAATTCTAGGAGTATTTTTGCTGATTGGAAGCAGTTGAGCCAGAAAGCCCAGTATTACACTTCAGTATGTAAAGTGGGTTTGAAATTCCAGCACATATAGAAAATACCCCATGAGTGGCAAATGGCATTTTTACTAGCAACCTTGCAGTAAGAGCCAGTGTTGCAATACTGCCCTGTATTACACGTCATCTTTTTCAGGCTCCAGTTTTCAGGAAATTGTGTAGTTCCCTTGGAGGAGAAAACTGAGTATGAACCAGAGCATCATTTGTGCCACAACTTAAGCAATGTCACTTAAATCAAACCACTAAAGGCACATACAGAGAGGCTTGTACTTAAATTGTGACTGGTGTGGTCAGCACAGAAGTCAGCACTATGCTATGCCCAGCACTGGCCGTGCTCCAGAATGACCCTTGGCATAGGAACTCCAGGACAATTATATGAAGCTGCAACCTGTTGCCATTTTAGTCCTCTTGTTCCCAGCAACAGACGATGATCTGACCCATGGCCCCCTCTCCCTGCCTTTAGATTTCCCTGTTAAAATCCCTTTTTTTGTGACTGCTACCAGCAGCCAGTGTGGGAAACTCTGCCTGGGACAGGCAGCCTGTTACAACACACATGCTGCTCTCTGCCTGTTGAAGGACATGGTGCTTAGGGGGGATGTGTGATACAGAAGCAGGCAGCTGTTGACAGCAAGGAGGCCAGCACAGCACAAGAACAATGAAATTGATCCTGTCTTAATTTTGTCACGTTTAATGCCCAAAGTCACCATATCAGTCACCATATAGTATACAGAGCAGATGGTTTCCCGTATTCGTTCAGAACTGGGCGTTGTTGCTCATAAAAAGATCCATGACAGCTGTAGAAAAGCTTTCACTTCACCTGCAAACTCAGTGCAATTCTTCACAGCTAACTGGGGAAGCAATGAAACTAATGAAGCCTCATTTCCCCTGGCTAGTAAGGGATGAAGCCCGAGTGAAGTCAGCTTGTTCATTATGCCTCTACTCCTCTGGATTCTTTGATGTCAGATAAGATTGGATCGTGTGCCACAGACTCACCTTCCAGGAGCTGTCTTTTCAGGAGAGCACCTTTTCTTTATCGTCTGTAATTTTGTGGGTTATAAGAGCTGCAAACAGCTTCTTGTAGAAGCATTCTACTTGAATGAAAACATGTAATGTGTCTTTTTTTCTCCAAGAGCTACTACTTATAGCTAATTTTCATGAGGGTACTAAAGACTACTCTTTTCAATACAGTGTGCAGTTACTATGTCACACAACCCCATGAGTCACATGCCTGTCATATATACTGTTAACAGTTGAAATACCAGCTCACTCTTGTCTATCATCTTCATTGTTGTGGGTGAAAGAAGTTGCTGCCTATTACTCACAGAAGGATCCAATTTTCAGTTCTTAAATCAAAGTTTTATTTAAGAAAAATCACAGTTTAGCAAATTTAATTAAGCCTACTCAATGGAATTCTTATGGGATCCCCTTACATATCTCTGCTTATTTGACTTTAATCTTTTTTATACAGAGAGGACTGCTTCCCTGGTAATACAAGCTTCATATTTTTAATTTGTGAACTCTATATCCAGTTTCTTCTCATAACTGAAACTTGTCTTAGGTCAATTCGATCTCGAGCAGAATACAAGGATGCCTTTATTCTTAGTGTTAGAGAGTCCAGCTGAGTATGGCTAGTAGAAGAACGTATTTTTGTTTATAGGGAGAGCAAGACAAAACTGAACTTCTTTTTGTCTACATTTTTTTTCCCTATCATTGTGTAGTTTGTGTACTCTGAAGTTGTTTGAGCTCTTGTTCAATTAGGGATTGTATGCCATGTGTATGAAATAATGTCATCTTTCTTTGCTTTTGTAATAAGGTTTATCTATTGAGTTTGGGACAGTTCACAATCCTACAAAGGACTGAGTTTTGTTATTCCAGCAACCTCAGGAACTGGAGCATTATAGGAAATGATATGTGACTTCTATTTGATTATTTAGAATGTTTTATTTAAATGTATGTTCCTAAAGTATAGAATAGTGCAATTAGTATTTTTATAAACAATTAAAATTCAGTACCTGGCTGCTTATGCTCCAACATCTTCTGAAAGGCTGCAAAACATCAAAAACAGAAGCATACAAAACAATATTAATTATATTCATTAACAATTTCTGCCAAAATGACATGCACCAACCTAGATCATCTTCCTCCACACTTTCTATAATCAGGGCTGTGTTATATAATATCAGCTTAACAGCTTCTTAGTTGACTTCCTGATGTAAAGATAAACATCATTATATAACCTGCCTATTTTAACTTTCCCAGTCAAATTAAGCATAGAGGTTGGTGTGTTGTATGAAATGAGTCTGCCTGTGTGAAAACCCAACACAAGAAGTAAACCCTGAAAGAACAGGTTAGGTGTTCTTGAGCAGTGTTTTCCTGTGAGAAGTGTAGCAGTTGCTTCGATATTTGCCTGATCAAATGCTAACAGGTGTGTTTGGAAAGTAAATTTGGGGATTTTTATATAATCACTTGTTACCCAATTAAAACAGTATCTATTGAAAATAAATTTAACTCTCCACATCCTACGAACATGTAACAAATCCCCCCAAAATAGCAAGGTTCTCTGGTTCAGACTAAACGCAAGAAAGTGCTGTTAAGCCTCACTGTGGGATGCAGACACAGGCTATGCACAGTAGCACCTTCTCCCAGAAAACACAGAAGCCACTCTTACACTATGGAAATAGAGTAAATTATAAGGAAGTGCTTTTTCTTTATTTCTGTGTCACAGTTCGCAGCATGCCTTGAAGCAGAGCTGCCAGCCATGGCTCAGTTCACTCTGTTAATTTTCACCATGCCTGAGGTACAGAGTGTGATGTGCCTGAACCACGAGATCCAGCAGCACACAGCAGAATGACATCACAGCATATCACATCAAGACACCTTTGTTTTCCAAACCAAACAATGCAGTAATTGTAGCAGAGAGCATCGGATTGTGCCCAGCTCTATGCCTCCTACACAAGGGTGAGAGATACACACTCTGCTACCACCACATTGTCCATCGCGTGCACCAGAGAAAACAAAAAATCTTCATATTTTGGGTTTACAGACGCATGTACCTAGGTCAGATGAGTGGAAAAACTAGAAAGGGATTTTGGCAGTGATTTTTACAGGAACCAAAATCATACTTGTCGGAAAGTACCTTCTTTTCAAAACTAAGAGTCGCTCTCCAAATAAACAGTTTTGTTGCAAGGTATTAAGACTTTCTAATTCACACCAAACACTGAGTGTTTCTAAACTGCAGGAACACACTAAACATGTGGAGCTCTCATAGTAACTGATCCCTGTCCTGGAGTGACAGACAGCTAAGCTTGTTTAAGATTCCCTCTCCCTATGCTAACATCGTACTTTGGAGCTCACTCGATCATTGGAGAAACACGTATCTGAGGACTATTAGCAGGAGCACAAACAGCAGGCTGCTGGTTTGCCCTTCACAAATTGTAGCTCCATCTGTAGCATTCTGCCTGTTACCAGCTGCAGGCTATGCTATGGGTACCCAGGGCCCAATCTTTCCTTCCCCTACTCCTCAAGATTGTACAAGTTTTCTGCAGAGATCAGTTGAGAGGAGGAGTTAAGGGAGCCAGCACGATTAGCTGGCCCTCAGGGCTACCACTGGTGGTGAGCAGGTAATTGAATTATCAGGCACACCTTCCCTTTAATGGATTTTCCTCCTCCTTGTTTGTGTAGAAGCTTTGGGAGGATAAAGGCAAGCATGTACCACAGCTATGTGAGGGAAAAGAGCAGTGCTAAAATGGAATGCAGCTAGAGAATTTGAGAAAAGTTTTTGTCTTGCTTGGAATTTTATGAATAATTTACATTCTAGAAGGGAGAGGCTGCCAATGACTGAAGCTGAGGGATGGGTCCTCCAGTGCCCCACAGAAAACTGCAGAGCTGGAGCAACTCCCAAGAACCAGTCAAGAAACCTGGAAAACTGTCCAGCTTGCATGGATATACTGCTAAAGGTGATGTGGGGGCGATAGGAATTGACCACAGTTAACACACCCTGTCCTACACTCCAGGTGAAGTGAGCATTCAGTGGTGCTGAGCTCCCTTCAGCAGCAAGCATCTTGCAGTGCTCCCACAGATTTGCTGATATATTTTGATACATGTTTAGGTGCAGAAAGTCCTTGTAAACCTGCTCAGTTTTCAAGAAAGGATTGCAGAGAGTCCTCATGTGGGTATTGTAAAAACCACCCTTTAAATCCTAGTGGTATTATGTCTACTCTTACTGCATATAAAACAGGTTAACAGAGTCCAAAGTCCTGTTACGGACTCCGATTTGTCCTTTCCATAAATCCTCTGTTGCAGATAGCTCATTTAAACTTTGTTGCTTCTGTATCATTTATCTTGACCCAATTCCTTGATCAAATACTACTGCAAGTTGAGATCAATGGAAATTCTAACAATTTCTGGCTGTAAATTCCCAAGGAGCTTATATTAGACTCTCAGAATCAGAACTACTTCTGAACACACTGGCCTAAGCATTTTGCTGCTGTTGGCAAAGCTGCATGGACAGCTAACTTCTCCAGAACCTAGATGCTCCAGAAAGCTACAGGGAAGCTGACTGCAATAATGCACACTCAGAGACAACACACACGGTAAGGCTATTTACTATTGAGATTCCAGTGCTTCTCTTACTTCCATTTGCTTTTTGTCCTCAAAATACAACATTTATGGAAGTAGTCTATCGACCTTTCTTATTTTCAGATTTTCATTACCAGGCGAAAAAAAAAAAAATCTCCCACTAACCACAACTGTGTTTTTTTGCAAAGTAAAAAGTTATATCACCAGAAGCTGTACCACATTCCTTCTCAGACTTACACCAATGCAACAGCAGAGCACACTGAGTAACTAGTTTGTCCGATACAAAGTCTGACTCATAAGGACAAGAAAAGTTGCAAGACAGGTGTATGCTTGTACCTCTTGTCCCATTTTCCTGATAATTTGGAAATGTGGCCAAAGAAAAGAGTAACTTGGTGATATGCAGCCCTCTGTCTTGGAATGGTTTACATTTATGTATTTGCAATTGTGAAAGTAGAAAACTTTATTTTTGGTTGCAGAGACCATGTGGACTAGACTTAAAGGTATTTTCCTTTTTCTTTCATCACTAAATATTTTATACTCCACAGAGACAAGCTTATAGAAGAAGCATGGGGTGACATGAAAAGCTACAGCAAAAAGAAATGCTGTGAAGTTGAAACAGTGTAGAGATCAAAGTCATACCAGGCAGGAGAGAGAGGCAAGAAACACAAGTAGTCAACACAGGATGACTGTGAGCCCTTACTGAGACCATGAAAGGGGAAGACGATTGATGTGGGATTCAGGAGCAAGATTCTCAGCAGATAGGGTTATGCTAATGGCCCTCACCTAGAGTTACTCAGAACCATAACCATCTGTGTTCAATGAAGGTGGATTTGCACTCGAAGGTGACAGAGGAAGGCATCCGGGACGATGACCGGAGTGGAGGACCTCACGGGATAGCCTTCCTGACCTGAAGGTATTGAGCAAAAACAACAAGCTTCTCCCAGAAAACTTCCTGGGACGAGAGCAGCGAGGTTTGTAACTCTGCCCAACTAGAAGAGCGCAGACAAGTCACTGAGCTGGTTTCAGGGTCGGACTTTACAGTCACACGTCACTGTAGACTGGACACAGTAATATACTGCTCTCTAAGTGCACACAGTGTCCTTTCAATTCCATGTCCTAAAGGCTTGGTGCCTTTCACCTCAGGCACTCACAGACCGTATTTAAATAGAAAAGTAAATTTCACAGCCAAATTTGGGCTACATCTATGTCGAAATTGCTCTACATTGAGGGGAAACAAAGATTTAGATTTAGATTTTTGGTTTGCTTTATTCCAGTAAATTCTCTTTCACACAGAGTTTCTCTTGCGCCTTCATTCTTGACATTTCTGGGGCCCTCTGGTAGGTGATCTGGACATAGCTGTCATATACAGCAGCTGTTGAAAGCCAATGGTCCTGAGAACTATTCTGTAGCATAATAAAACACTAGATATGCTCCTCTAACATGAATGGGAGGGCACAGGCTAAAGACTCCAATAGGTTTGGGTTTGCTTTTTCACTGCTTTATATTTAATCATATCAAGGATGGGACAGAAATCAGCTACTGAGAAAGAATAGTATTCTACTCCTCAAAGCAGCAAATTTACATTTTGGCTTTTGGATAGCTAAGAACTTCCAGGCCTGTGCCCTAAGGGTAGGTTCAAGACAGGAGCTCAGTCCACAATCATCAGTTTGGATTTAAGGACTCCCACTTACTTTCCTAATCAGAAATAGCTCAGTATTCTCATAGATCTCCTGTTGTCATGCAGATGTAGAGCATGCCTCATATTTCAGAAGCTCAGTAAGGATTTATTCAAGTATTAATTAAAATCTCATTTGGTTATGATTATCACATGCTGGAGGAAGCATCCAGTCTCATTGCAAACAGTTCATTTAGACTCTCTGAAAATATTACATCATTTAAAACAAAACTAGCAGTACAAAGAAATAAAACCATATCATTTATGGCATTACATTACAATTCAGAAGGGATTATCTCTGTTTCTGTTCTCTTTAACAATACGATGAAACATGCTGGCTGTGTTAATTATTGTTTGCTAAGGCTATTTATGCAGGGTACAATTTTGGTGTAGTTCCAGTGAATTTCTGATGCATCTTTCCCTCTGCAGATTTCATTTTTCTCTGCTTTGGCTTAATGTAACTAAAAATGAAAATTTTGTGGGTAGTCCCTGCACAGCAAGCCACATGCTCATATTTATATCAGCAGCTCAGACCTTCAAGAAATTATCAACTGCAGTGTGCTAATTTCTATCCATTTCTATCTCTGGCTAGAGGTAGCTGCTAGATACCCACTGTGTTTGTTTTATATGTAGGCCCACAGAACTGAAAGCATCAAAGGGGTGTTGCATGAGTATAAAGCAGGTCCCTCAGACCTCGCTTGATTCCTTATGTGAACTTCATCTGAGTTTCTGCAGTTAGTCAGGAAGCATTTAATTCTGCTTCTGTCCAGCATACATGGCCCTGTGCTCTCCACACTGGGCCACAGCCACACCAGCGAGGGGTCTGGAGGAGACTCAGCTGACTCTCAGCTCTTACTGACTCATGGTGCTTCAGAAATTTCTCTACCATGCAGTAAGTTCTAGTAAGTAAACTATGTGGTCTAGCCCCAGTAAGTTTAAATTAACTTTTCCACACAATACAAACACTTGCTGCTTTTTCAAATTTTGCAGCAAAGTTATTTCTGTAAACTCTTTGGATGTGTGGACAGTACTTTTGAAAATATGGAAATCATAACACTCCTCCAAATACTCTGCAGGTTTTAACAGCCTACACATGGACCAACTCCATTTTGTTGCTGGTGGCTGCAGGGGAAAGCAGACTCCAGGCTCAGGCAGTCAGAGTCCAATCCCTCACAAAAACTTCTCTCTTAAAGCTGGGGAAATCAGCCCACAATCACCACAGCCAGAATGAAATCGTCAGCCGTGGACCACGACAGTTTCAGCACTGGTACGTATTGGAAGCAGAACACAGCTTTCCATTTTGTAGACCCCTAAAATCTTTCCAACATCCGTGCAGACACGGGGAGTCACTTCTAGGCTCATTAAACAATAGGCTTGATTCCTTAGTTCACTTCTACAAAGTGAATTTGCAAAATTGCAAAAGCAGCCCATCCTACAGAGATCCACAGACCATTTGAGGAAAACCACTCAGCTAGAAGGAAAGATGAGGCAGCATGTGGGAAGTGCAAAACGAGAGTCCCTGCTAGTCTGTGTTGATGGAGTAGGACAAGCCAGCAGGAATCTGGGGTGCCCAGCCTAATCGTTTGTATCCCAGGCTTGCTGCTCCTGGTGGCCTCCTCATCCTGGAAAGCTGCAAGGGGACACCACCTTTCCCTAGGAGTTACTGAGAGGCTCAGCTGCAGACCACGTTCCAATAGCCGAATTAGTAAACTCTCTCTGACTGAACAAGAGACAGCTTCAGAAATGCCCCTCAGGAAGGGGAACAGCTGGGGAGAGTGTGAACAGCTGCCAGGTAGTGTGATGCACTGTTTTACAGAGAGCTGCCCCAGGGCTGACAGGGCAGCAAGGGCCCCTGGGGACTGCCAGAGGCTTCCTGGGACACACCCACCCACCACAGCATTCATTTTGCTTTAAGCAGTCACAGACTGACAGAAACAACCTCTAAACTTTCTTCTTCTCACTAAAAAGCTACATTATGTGGGCTCAGATCTGTCACACTGATCCCTCCTGGAACACTTGTGGAACAAACCTTCCTAAAAGTAACCACTCAGCTCATTTCTGTTGCTCGTGCAAAAGCATACATTCAGATAGGATATTTTATCTCTACTTATTCAACTTCCTATTCCTCCCCTTATTAGCTAGCACATTACTGCCAGCATTTCCAGCAGCTGCCTGTTCAGTGGTGAGGTACCATCTGCAGGCAGAACTGTTCCCCTGGCAGTGCTGTGTCAGGGGTTCACCACGCCAGAACCCTCTGCACCAAAGCAGCTTTGAGTGAAGCCTTCTCTTAAAGCTCTCCTGTCATCCCATGCACCCGTAATCCTTTAACTCTGCTCTCTACATTCCTGACCTATTTGTATGTCGTATACCTTGTACATTTTATACATGTGTATATGTGCATATTTATATATGTTGTATGCAGTATACACCAGTGTATATACCTTGCACTATATATAGAAGTGTATACCTTGAAGCTCACTGAAATAATATTGAAACTGATTTTTAATGATCAATAAAAATGTCTTTAATGTTTTTGAAGGACATTTTTATTGTCATTCCTGAATTCAGTCATCTCCCAGGACAGATGTGGTGTAGGCAGACAAAGGAAAGCTTCCTTCAAGCCTTCTTACAAAGCACATGAACAAGCCAAGGAAGGATGCGACCATTTCCTCTATGGTGTCTCAGATAAAACTGATGACAGATATCAAAACTACCCACCCTCCTTACATCTGCCCTCTGGGAAACAGACTGAAAAACTTAGAAGATATCTACATGTAGAACCGTGGGATAGACTTAATTTCACTTTGGTAAAGTATTCGATATTTTTCTTCAAATAGTGAGGTAATAATTCTGCTGATGAGTTCTGTTTCTAGTTGAGGTTCTCTCTTACTTTCTCTGGAAGCTACAGGTTCTTGAAAAGGTACCGATATATTTATCTTCTTGAAAATATAGGAAGAAAAACACTGGCATGCGTAAGTAACACTTCTGAAAAACTTATTCCAGGGCAGTCACCACCAATTACCAATATCATTTGACTAAATACTATCCAGCAAGTTATCCGTGTTTACTATCACACTCTAAGTTTTATCTCTGTGTTTGTTGGTTGGGGTTTTTTTGTTATTATACAGAGTGAATTTTATGAAACAGTACCAGTTAGAATGGAGGGTTGGAGGGGTCTAAGTTAGCAGCAATATTTTTGTGTGCCCATTTGCAGCTTTCCAGGTAAGACACACTTCACAATAGTACAGTAACACCAGGAAAGTCTCTGCTTCCATGGAGCAGCATTTTGGGGCAGATGAGTAAAGCAACACACTCTCTTATAGTGGAGGAGGTGGCTAGATTGGTTGCCCTAATAAATGTTACTGACAATTTTACTAAGCTGAATTACAGCACGTAGGTCTCTACAATCTCACATTGCTGCTTCCAGCCATACAAAACACTCACATGTAGCCCCTGACACTTTTTCTGGCTCTATAAGGGCAGAGGATTATCATTACATTGGGAATGCTCATTTGGGGACATACATATTTTTAATGCAGACAGCCAGCTCAGTGCTCCACAGCAGAACAGTCTATGTACACATTCCTTCCCCTTCAACTGGTTGTGAGATTTTTCTGCATAACACCAAATACCACTAGCATTTGGGGTACAGCTGCAATAATAGCTCTTTCTGGCAGGCTGATTACATCATTCCCAGCTGCTGCAGCAAACCTGGGGGCTGCTGTTCTTGATTTGGGCTTTAATGCATCTTCAGTGCTGGCTCTTCACAGAGAAAGATGGTAGAGCTTTTTTTTTTTTTTTACTTTTATCAGCAAAAAGCAAGAGGCAAAGTTCACACATTGCCTGCAGTGTCCTGAGGTGGCAAAATTACCATGTAATGAGATCTAAAGGGCAGATAGACTTGTCTGAGGCTGGAGTCCGTGCAGCTGAGGAGCTGAGAGCAAGAGGATAAACATCTGCTCTAAGCCCTGCTGCCCTCGGTCAGTCCCCAGAATGCCCTGAGTGATCCCGGTGTGCTCCATCTGTGCCACATCTTAGCTCAGCAAAGTCATATCAGGGGCTCCAGAGAAAGGATGAAAGCCAAAGTGTGTTGGATTGCCTCTTCCTAAAGCCCTACTTTCAAAAGGCTCTCACTTTCCAGCGTGATCCCATCCCAAGACAGCTGCAGCCAGTGCTCTGCTGTCATCTAGATTCAATTTCCTTCAAAATAAGAAGTGCCATTGCATTACCACCCATGAAACTAAAAACAGAACAGAAAAAAAAATATACATATGCAAATGGTTATGCATAACTGTCTAAAGTTCTTAAGAGATTGCATGGAAAAGAGACATGGAAATTTCACAGCTTTCCAGCATGACTCAGGGGGCATCCAAACAGTAAATGTGACTCATGGACTGTGTAGGCACGTACAGGTATGTGGGTAGGCTTCTGGAAGCCATATGGTTTCCTGCAGGAGCTGAATATCAGCACGGTGGTGGGGAGAAGAAATGTGACGTTTTATCACTTAACAAGCTACTTAAGGACTGTCTGTCCAAGAACTGCTAATGGAGTGGAGCCTGGTGAGGGCTGGCTCCCATCAGTACTGCAGAATAGCATGGCTCCTCCAAAGAGCAGGATCTGCTTACAGGAAACTCTTTGGAGCACAATCAAATTTAAGGGGGTGAGAGGTAATTATATTCCAAAATAATTTGGTTTTGTTGAAACTGGTCTTTGAAGAACTCTCTATAGGAGGCCACAATCTGGCAGAAAAGGAACATTATATGTGGGACCCTGGCAATATTTAGGCTTTGTGAAAGCAGCTGGAAGCAATTTCATCTGAACTCTAATAATGTTTATAAATGCACAGCCAAGCTCAGATCCAGAGTAAGAGACCTACCCCACAGAGCCAAAGGAGTTGTACCTGCTTCGCCCTGTCTAAATGTGCTATGAAATCCTGTAATTAGATATTCAGGTGAACTCCTCCAGTCAAAGAAGGGACATGCTGCAGTTGTCAGTTCCTGGCACTGGACAGTGCACAGACCCACTGTCCACTGAGGGCGGGTGAAGCATGAAAAGCTTCTACATCACCAGGGAAGTCAATGCCCACCCTCTGCCCCTCCCAAGAGCCACAAGAATTTACAAAGTTGTTTTCCTTCAGGGGTAAGGAGCAAGGAGGTAAAACAGGCATGGGTGTGGTGGCTTTACACAGGTAGCATGAGCTGGGGCAGACACAGGGGAGCTACACATGATAAATATGCACTGTCCCTTCTTATTGACAGCTGCACCCTGTCATTTATTTCCTGCAAGACAAAAGTAAATTGAAGCAAAACAGTAGATATTTTTTCCCCAGTATTCTTCCTACAGCAAATTCTTCCCCCTCTTTGGAGCCCAAAAAGAAACTGAAAAGGAAGGGTTAAATAGCAGCTACAGTTGTGACCCTCAGAAGATTATTTTTAGTTAAAAGTCCGTATCAATGCAACATAGCATCTGGTGGACATGGTATACTTGCTCCTGCAGCTTCAGTCTCAACTCTGGTACAAGCAGGAAACAAGTGAGAAAACCAGAATAGATTCATATCAATTTTGTTAGCCAAAGGTACCTAAGGACAGGAGGTTTGCATCCTGCTTTGGACCTAATGGGTACTGAGTGCCAGGAGAAGGGATGGAGGTATCTTACTCATGTTCACAGCAATGATCTGCTGCAGAGATGGGGTCACACCTCCTCTGCAAAGGGCAGGTCCTTGGAGTCCCTCTCCAAAGATTTCCAACAAAAATGGGGTCTGTTTTGCCTAAAAGTATGAAAAACCTGGAGAAAGCCTGTGTAGTGGGATGCAAATCTCTTTTTGAGAGCTGTACTTAAAGAGATAATTACTCCAGGGCATTTGACCTAGGGCACGTCCATCACTGTGGCTTTCACAGTGACCCCTTCTCACCACAGTGGAGACATCCATAGATAGCATAGTTATACTCTGGGAGCTGAGAATTTTGCTAATAAGTGCTTGTAGATACCATTCTGTCGGTGCTACTTCTACACTATAGCAGATTCAGTGAAGTAAAAAGGGACAGAGACAACCATCTTGATCTAAACAACACATGAGAAAAACCGGAATGACAGAAATGAAACTCTAGTCTCTGGGCTGTCAGAATATCTATGCTGATGTGGGAACAGGCAAGAAGACAGCAGAGGGAAAGCAGGTTACAAAACTGCGATCAACCATGAAAGTTTACTTTCAAAAAGCTATTTGAAAAATATGGACACTGAACAGTGAGCCCTATGTTCAGAAGCTGATGAGAGTGCCTGTCCACTATGTCCTGTTGGCCTCTGCAGGAGCAACATTATCTGCTTTCAAACATATTGCTGATATCATTTTAGCAGGAGTCTTTTGGTAGATTGCTGGTTCATCTTTTAGTTAGCAGATGTAGAGAATATGGATTAGAGAATCTCTCTTCCAGCTCCCTGGACAACTATGACACTTCATGGCCTCGAATTACAGGGCAGTTAAGGTAGAAATGAAAATATTTTCTCACCTTCTGGAAATCTGCCAGGTCTGCTTGGACACCACTTGCCTCCCAGCAGTGGGCAGGGAGGGATGAGGGCACTACTCAGAGGCAGGGGTACTTCTGATGTGGGAGACAGATGTCAGAGTTACCCCTATGCCATGTGTGCACCCCTTGCCCTGCCCTCAAAAGGGCTGCCTCCTGACTGCTCTTTCTCAGGCACATCACAGGTGTTCTTGGTCATCCACCACCTGAGCCTCTTTATGTACTGGACATTTCAGGCACACCAGCAAAAACAAAACAAGCAATTACCAGCAATGTGTGGAGTACAAACTATAGTGCAGGTGGTACATCCAGTTCATTTGTAATTTCTGCACTTCATATTTCATTCTTGACTTGGCAAGATCAAGCCTTTTAGAAGCAAGTCAAGCACTACTAAATAGACAAACCTTTAAAGTCTTATGTAGCTTTCAGATGCTAATCTTTGCCCAGAATCAACAATTAATTAATTTTAATTTAACATAATAAAGTTGTCTCTGTAAGAGCTTGAACATAACTGATCATGAAATAAACATAATTTAATTGTATCTTCCTGATACTGAAATTATCTGCACAAGGAGCTGGGTCAGCTGGGTCCCTGCCTTCATTAAAAGGGCAGAACACTGAGCTCTGCTCCAGGGATGGCACATTCCCTAAGCAACAGCCTGGCAAGCTACTTCATCCCAGGGGTTAGAGACCTCCTCAATCCAACGTGGATCTACTGGAGGGGTATTGCTACAGCATCACAGCCCAGGAAGGACAGGATTGGAGGGTGAGAAAGAATGTCAGACCTTTTTAAAAGAAAGCTCAATGAGAGTTTAGTAGAGCCCTGAACAGAGGTTCAGGTCCAGGTAATATTTCTAGGTGCTCTTCCCATCACGAGAAAAAAGTGAGAGAAGTGACAGGTTGTGGTAGAAAGGCAGTGGGCGTGCTGGGATCCTCCCTGTGAGATCTGCAGGGAGTTCAGGCTTGCCTGCATCTCACTGCTACTGGGAGCAGTCCCGTAGACACCCACCTTCCAAGTGGTCAGGCTGGCATGGGGGTGGTGGGAGCCAAGTCTGCATGCAAGGTTGGCAGGGCACACAGCAGGTTTCTGTGGGATTCCATTAACTCTGGGCCATTCCCCTCTGCACTCCCAAGTGGTGACTTAGGCTTGGGGGACAGAGCCCTGCGTGCACCCCAAGCCCTGCTTCTGCACAGCAAAAAGGTGTGTGTGTCTGTGCAAGGCATTGGAGTTACAGTTTTCTGTGCTGTGAAAAGGATCAGAGGAGCCTGTGAAGTGGGCTCAAGATTGCTCTTGCAATCGCTGTGGCATGTTAATTGCTGTTGATTACAAACATAGTGCAATCTTGTTAATTTGCAACACAGGACAATAGCCATTTAAGAGAGCAGTGTTGTATCCAGCTCCTCAAGCACAAAATGCTCACATTATTGAACAGCATGGTAGGAGGCTGTTTAGGAAACAAATATACACAGGTCTGGTGAGGGCCAGGAGGGATTGAGAAGCGGATAATAGCTACTTGATTACTAACAGGAGGTGTTGCACTCCATCACCTCTTTTGCAGCAGCAGTTTACTCTTCACAAAGACCAGGTCTCTGCTGTGCCAGGCAGGGCAGGCAGAAGAGCTGCTCTGCAATGCCTCAGTCTTATGCTTCCTTTTTACTCATGTTGGTACCTGTTGAGGAGCCTATGGGGCAGCTGAACCTCTGGGTTATCACCTCACATCTATTACGAGAACAGTCCTGTCCCTATATGTTGGCAGGGAGAAGGAAAGAGGCAACCTGAGAGGCAAAATGGTTTGAACGGGTCACCCAACAGACCAGCAGCAGAGCCCCCTGCAAGGCTCTGTTGAAATGTGTGACCAAGATCTGGATATGGTGCCCCAAGCTCACCATTGAGGCAGGGAGAGTTCATTTGTAGCTGGAGACAGAAGTTTCCAGCCTTTCTGCAAAACAGCCCTTTAGGTGACAACCTTCGAAATTCTGGCAGAACCACAGAAAGAGCTGCAACCCCTCACTCCTCTGACAGCTCCGTAAGAAGGAGACAAAAGGGGAGTGGGATGAGACCAAGCTCCACCGAAGAAAAAGGCAGGAGACATACATTGTCTGTGTTTTGGTACCCTGGCATATGTTCAGGCAAGATCTCACGCTTTGACCTCACCTTGTAGACAAAGATGTTTCCTATTGCTGAGAGAAGAACCATCACACCTGTACACGATGCTTGGCTTTTTTATACTAACACCACAGTAAATAGTTGCTTTATATAACACATACTCAAAGGTGGAGTTTGTAGCAAATCTGAGTTTTATGTTGTTTTCTTTCATTCAAATGTCATGATGTTGCATATGCAACTCTGCAGCATGCCTGCCTTCTCACTAAGCTTACATTGCCCCCTCCCAGAGGAATGGGAGCAAGAGCAGCTCTACTGAGCTGCAGATTTCTTTGTGGCTGTCCCTGATGGATGACGGTGACATAAGCAGGCTGTCTTGGGGATTTCACATAAGCTGAAGCTTGGAAGGCTGAGCTACACAGAAGCAGCCTCAAAGCACCCAGGAGCCCAAAATAGGAAGCAGAAGGAGACGAATGGACTGAAGTGGCTCAGAAGCACTAGATCTGGCCAGCAGATTAAATATAAATTGCTGTGAATGTAGCATTGGTCTAAGGCAGCCCAGCAAGACAGGAATGAGATATCCTGCAGAGTACTGCAAGCACAGAGAGCAGAGTGTTCATAAGTAAAAGAAGGCCTGTGAATACATCCCCACTTCTCCCTGCAACCAAAACAAGAGCCAAATCAAAGCCTCATTCAGTTAAAAGCTTTTAGTACCAAAAACATTTTTGGGCAATTGTAAGAGATAAGTTTTGAAGCAGTAAAACACAGGTGACAGTTATTGGAAAGGAAAGAAGCCAAGTGAGTACCGAGAGTCCTCATGTAGTCTGAAAGCACTGGTTGTTAACTTCTACACCATCAGAGAGATCTGGATTGACACCCAGACCCAAACAAGGCTTGCACAGATCATATGGGAATTAAAGTACATTTTCAATCTCAGTTACAGTCATGCTAACGTTACTGAAACTGGGAGCACAGATATGCAGCTGCAAAACCCCCTGTAGGGACAGACCATCAACCTGTGCAGGCTGACATTCAGATGACAGTCAGAGAAAAAGCAGAAATATAAGAACACCTAGGTATGAAAATTGAAGCTTTGACTTGCTGATGTATCCTCACATAGAGTGAAGCTGGGGCAACAGCATGCAGGTGTGTCTTATGGATGTGTGTGAAGAGGGCAGGGATGAAGTCACTGAACTGCTGTTGTGACATTCAGGGATGACTGGCAGAGTTCAGGAAGAGGAAGTGTTCATCACCCCTGACGAGCTGTATGCGAACAGCAATGAGAAATGCTGTCACTTCATTGCTAAATCCAAAACAACACATTCACCTTTAATCTACTGCATTTTAAAAAGCATTAGTCAGACTAGGCACATGACGCTGGTTACCCCAGAAGGAACGATAAGTAAAGCTTAGAGGCTCCTAAGCAGTTTATAGGCTATATGTTATGCTTGAGAGCCTCCTCTTAGTAAAAACCCATGAAATCCTTCATCTCCAACACCTTCAGGAGCAGCAGAACTGACAGTCAGCCACGCAAGAAGCTGACGCAGTCACAAGGCAAGCACCCAGCACAGAGGTACCACCTTACAGCACAGCAGGTGTCCCTGCAGGGCAGTCCCACCATCAGCACAGGCACGGAGGCACTTTAACATCTTCCTTGCTGCCTCTGTTTCTGCATCAGCATGTGATACTTCTCAGACCTCCAGGACTTATAGTCTGTCCCTATTCTACATACCACAGTCACTCTGGACTCTGTGGTTCACTGCCCCTGAGATCAAAAGAATTTATATCTGGCTGAGATGCTCTGTAAGTAGGTAGAAATGCATGGTCATGAAAGCATGGTAGAGAAAATAATCCTAGTAGGAACTGGGGGAGAACTCCCAGCAAGGAACTGGTTCCTGCCTGGAGCCTCTGTTGGGGATGGCTGGACACAATTCCCTTAGCAGATCAGCGTTATTTATATGTAAATCAAAAGCTGGTTCAAAGGCTTCTGTTGAATTCTTGATTCCCCCTGACTCTGGCTTTCAGTTTTTCCTCTTTATGCCAAGAGCTTAGTCAGAAGTCTTTTAAATCACTGGAAACATCTCAATTATAACATTTACCAGAATGTGAATATCTGCAAACTGTGACAAGGGAAGTCTTTGGCTGTCCAAGTTTGAGGTTATGGAGGAAGATGGTATGCTATTAATTTTTAGCTAAAGCTGACAGAGAAGTTAAAAACAGCTGTGATCCTCTCTGCCAGTTCCTCCAAGGGCACAGCAGCCATGAATGTTGCACTGTGCCCACACAATCACATGCACCCCATGGCTGTGTGGGGAGGTTTGAATCCCCTCTGTTAAGGGAAGGAATTGCACAGGAGGTGGTTTTTGCATCCTTAGAGGCAACTTGGCAAGTCCCAAAAATGCTTTGTTCCCCAGGCAAGGCTTTGCAGGAGTGCCCCATCACCTGATCCGCATGAATAAGCCTTTTCCTATTTAAGCTTCACTCTCAGCTGATGGACCATGAACTGCTGAGCCCTAACTCAAAGGGCAGGGCCGAGGGAGGCAGAAGAGCAAAGGAGTTAAGCTCTCAAGGGCAGGAGAGCAGAGGTTTATCTCCCTGGGAAGCAGAGACAAAGGTGAGGACAGTCACACAGGCAAGGTGAAGGGAGTGCATAGAGGCACAGAGACAGGAGACTCTGGTGCCACAAGATGTCCCTTCAAAGAGACACATGGTGACGGGTGCTCCAGCATATAGAGACAGAGCTTGTGAACAGGGAATGGATAAGAACAAATTATTATCCATTGAACACACACTAAATTACAACAAACCTCTAAGAAACATATATCTGATCCCGAATTCCCAATTCCAAAAGGCAATTTGATCAGCTCTAGGAAATGAGAAATCAGCTGGGCTGTGGAATTCAAGACGAAAAGTGGAAGAAAAGCTCCTAAACTACTCTGGGCCTTGTATCTCATGCAAAAGTGGTCTGGAGCAGTACTGCCAGCCAAAGCCTCCACATAACCACCCTAAAAGAGTAGTTGGAGCACGCAGAGTCTCCCAGTGGAATGGATTAGGGAATAAAAGCAAAGGTACCAATACACAAAAGGTCAAAAGCATCTGGTTATCACCTCTGGCAATCCTCAGACCAAATGACACCTCACAGGAGGTATTAAACAAACAGACAAGTTTAGTCAGCTACATGAGAAAAAGGAGATCAAAGAAAGAAAAAGGGAGGGTCTTTCTACAGAGAAAACAGGGCAAATGCTAATCTCAGGATGGCCCCAAGCCAAGTTAACTCTTTGCCTTACTTTTCAATAGAAAAACAATAATGTTGCATATGATTTAAAAGGCAAGAGGAATAATATGATAAATAAATATTGTAAATCACCATTTTTTTGAGACTAGAGATGGGGAAAAGCATAGTTTTGCATACTGAAGTGACATACGAAGCTGCAGAAATAGCAGTATTTGCGTACATCTGGCAGATTAGCATATGATTTGGGAAATACAAAACAATATCTGTTCTTAAGAAGGGAGGATTGATGAGGAAAGGTTGAGGCCTGCTAGTTTAACTGCAGTAGAAAGCCAGATCTTAAAACAAATTTTGAAATAGTACAAGATAATGAAGGATACAATAACAATAAATTGTGGAGTTTGCAAAGAGGAATTTTGTCAGACTTTGTTCTTTCTTCTTTTGAAAGTCAAATGAAGAATTAGAGCTCATCCCTTTGGACTTCAGAGAAGCAGCTGCCATCAAAGGGGGACTGAAGATGCTTCTGCTAAAAGACAAGGCACTGAAACAAAGTAGAAAGGAACTGGCTATAAAGGAGGCAACAGAAAACATTGTTGAGAGAGGCAGGATGAGCCTGAAGAGGAATCAGTACCACAGGTCCATAAGGGTCTGCCATCAAGTTTCATATTTTGTGTCTCTGGCACAAGAAGAGAAGTTTGTGCTTGCTGCCTACAATTAAGAGCTGGATTAATTTCAAGAGACATGAAAGAGCACAGCACTGGTAAAGCAGCCTGCTTCAGCAAGGGCTGAATGGCTGGGTAGTTCAGGCTGCAAAAACACAACAGAGGAAACCTCGTTCCTGTCTAGAACAGACCAGAGAACAGGCACAAGAAAGAAAACAGTTATTTCAGCCACCAAGAGCAACAGTGGCCACGCTGGTTGGGGTATGCCTCGTGTGCATCAGCAGCCCTTCCACCACTGGGACAGCAGGGCAA
Organism: Pipra filicauda; assembly: GCF_003945595.2. Classification (NCBI taxonomy): domain Eukaryota; kingdom Metazoa; phylum Chordata; class Aves; order Passeriformes; family Pipridae; genus Pipra; species Pipra filicauda. Next base: position 537,282 of record NW_024104317.1, read on the forward strand.
GAAGCCAAACTCATTTCCAGATCAAGAGGGATTTATTTGTGAAGAGCAGCAGACAGGGCAGGGTAGCAGGTACAGTTACACAGAGACACCCACACCAGCAAAGTCATCCCATTCCCTAGAAACACACCACTTCTCTCTCCCTGCCTACTTCTCTCCCCCCTCATCTGGGCAGAGTTTCACTTCAGGCTGTGCCAAAGTGCTTGTATGGCCACAGGACCTGCAGCACCACCAGGAAGAGCTGGGAGCTGGCAGAGGTGCTCTGGTGTTGCCAGGACAGACCCCTTGATGACAGCAGGTGCTCCAGGAACAGCAGCTCATAAGTAATTCAGGAGCATTTCTGGCAGCTTTAGTCATCACCCTTGTCCTGACATATTCTAGGCTGTCTAGCCAAGTTAATGACACAGACATTGCTTCACAGTGGTCAAATCTCTTGGCTCATAAAATAGTAGCTGGAAAGTTGGAGTTTCCTGCCTTTCATAAAAGCCAGGAGCCCTTCACTCCTCAGCTCATTCATGGAAGATAAAAATCTCTTGGCACAAACTCTTGCCTCACTTGTAGGGTAATTACATTGTTCAGGCTCTGCAGAGCACTTAATACATCCCTCCCCTGTTAATCTCCAGCAAAGATTGTGACTGATGTGGCTGAGTATCAGCCAGGCACCTTCGGTTAAGGTGTAGAGGAGGTTCTTCACCAGTATGTTCCTTTTCTCTCCCATGTCCACAACCAGCTACATGGTGTAGGATTGCACAGACCCAGCCTGCCATTCTGCCCCTTCCATCTCTGACCTGTCTCATCCACCACTGCAGACATGTCCAGAGTCTTGCAGCACCGAACAAGTCAGAAACTTATTCAGCAAGGTGGGAACAGCAACGGGACCCAAAGGTGTCATGGCTGGGTGCAGGAGGTGGAAACAAATACATACCAGGGAAATACTCCCAGAACCACCATGTGCCTGCAAGCACTAAAAGTGCCTGGGCCTTCTTGTTTTCCTTAGGGACTACACACAACAATGGTGAGAGCCAGCCAGCATCAGGTGTGTCGTTCTGTTCTGCAAGATAATGGCACCACTCCACTCAAGTCAGTAAAGTTCAAAGAAATTAAGAAGCACAATTTTAATTAAAATTATAGACTAATGAACTAGGTTCCCAAGGGACATGGGAAAATACCCATTGCTGAGCCTTCACAGCTGGGCTAATTGCATAGCCAGGAAATTAACAATCTCTAGTTCAAAACAAATGTGGGAACAGTGCAGAGATCTCTGCATCTCCTTCAGAGACCAGACTTCCCAACACACTTGCCCACCTAGTCCTCCCCTCATAGCTTGCTGTAGATATTTACCAGCTGTTCCTCATCACTATTTTATTAACATGGTTGTACAGACCATCCAGTCCTCATCCTAAAGCTGCATCCCCTTTGTAGCCAGGATCTTGTCCCTCTGAGCCTGCAGAGCTCATTTAAAGCTTCTGCTGCCTGCTAGTGGTGCAGTGCTTTGTGCCAGGCCAATAGCTGAAAAGCCTTTTACTATCATAATTTACCCTCACATAGAAGTGTAGTCAGTCATGGCTGTGCCTTTGCAATTCAGAATTACAGAACTGAGCTAAAAAGCAGCCCTACAAAGGACGTTAATATTCAGAAAGGGGTTTGATCTTGTACTGCTCAACCAGTTTGTGTTTTTTTTTTCAAGGTAGCAAAGAGCTCTTGCACTGCTCCTACAGCTCACAGTGCCCAGAGCTCAGCAACCTCTCAGCAAACCTGGTTAGCAATACTAACCAGGCACCACCACCATGCTCAGGAAGGAGAAATGAGCTTTCTCCAGCCTTTCATGGAGAGACCACACCAGGTCTCTTCAGTTGGTACAGGACATAAATGGAGAGGCTGCATTCTGTTTATGAAGCTGATTATCCGCAGAGTCTGAACAGCAGGACATTGTGCTGTTGCAGTGGGGCAGCTCACTGGAGGAAGCTCTGGTTACCAGCTGTATGGACCTGTAGGACTTGACCCTCAGTTATTCTATGCCTTCAAGCCCTTTAATTCAAGCATCAGTCCCAAGCTGTGCCCCCCAGAGCCCCCCACATCTGCCAGAGCTGGCTGTGCCTGTGATAGCAGACATAGCTTCAGCTCTCCCAGGCAAAAGAATGAAGTCACACTGAAATACATAGATTAATTCTGTTCCTAATCTATAAACCCAGCAATCTGGGACAAGTTTTCTACCTCCTGAGTCCTATCCCTTGGTAATGTTCCAGTTCCTGCTGGTTAACAGTTTCCATCCCTCATGGTCACAGTGAAACTGCCAAACAGCTGGAGAAACAAATTCTGAAAAGGATGCAGCAGTGATCAGAAGAACACAAGCTTCCACTGTGACACAACCAGTGCTGATAATGTGCTAGCTGCACAGCCAGAGATATAGCAGAGCAGAGACACCCCTGTCCCATCCATTACTGCAGAGCAGCACCCACCCTTCAAGAGGAGTCCTCAGATGCAGAGGCAGACAGAAGTTCAAGAATGCCCAAAGGCTTCCACAGGGAAAAAAAAAAAGAAGAGCACAAGGAAACACAGCAGATATCACCTCTCTGCACTTCTGTAATATACTTGTTGCAGCCTGTCATGAATCAGGGAATGGAGGGTCCCACCTGCTCCATCTGGGGCTCCCTGGGGATAGGACTGGGGGAAAGGAGGAAGGGAAGATGAGCATTATTGCAGCAACAGCCAGAAATCAAAGCAAGCTGGCCTCCTGCTCCCTAAACAGGCCTGAACCTTTCTCACAGAATGCTAGGACGGGGGAAACTGGAAACTACAATTTGTTTCTAAATCCATGCTGATCTTCCTTTCACTTGGAGCAGCAATTACATAAATGCTTCTTGGAAGAGAAACATGCTGTTCTTTCAGGAGCCAGTAGGCAGATGCACGTGCAGCATTTGGGGCAGAGCATGGGTTTGTCCCGGGTAATCATCTTCCCCTGCATGCACCATAACATTTCTCTGTTCTGCTGCCCATTAATTCCTTGCATCACTTGCCTTGCACTCAGCAGGAATGACCTTGACAGAGACCTCTGGAAACATCTGGGTACCAAACTAAAATGTGTTTGTTCTTTTACCAAAAAGAACAATCTTGAAAAATAACAAACCCCCATTGTAATAGAGAAGTTCAGTTTTATATTCACATCTCCTCTAGTAACTGTTCACAGAATTGCATATTTCAAAACATCTTTGTTCTTCTATTTCCCTTCTTGTGCGCCTACTCCAACAGTAGTTATAACTCATTGCAATGCCAGCTGAATTAACATCCAAATATCTGTATGGTGTCAAACTACCACATCTCCTGGAGAACCAGAAAGATATTCAAATAGGTGATTTTGTCAAGTGACATATTTCTTCTGTGAGAAATTCTTGGTGTGGAAAGTTATTAAAAACGGGTTTTCATATGTAAATCCACATTAATAAATTCAAGTCCTAGCCCCAATTCTCCTTTTAATTTTTGTCTGAAGCAGCAATTCCTTGGCATAATCAGTGTGACTTGATTCTGGTCTGTAGTACCCATGAGAAGGGAACAGGTAGAGAAACAGCTTTCACGTTGAATCATCAAAAGATTCCTGATTTACTTCCTACCAGAAACACAAAAATGAGGACCTCATGAGTGCATTCCAAAGCTTTTCCATCAGCTGACTTTAAAAAACATAACAGGATCATAATGGTTCACAGTGGGACAAATATTAAAAGTAGCACCTAGAAAATACACCTTAAGTATGTGGTAATAATGCTTGAAACATGACTCAGTGTCCCAAACAGTAAGAAAAAAAAGAAAAAAACAACAACAAAAACCAAAACAACCACACAGCCACTAAAGCCAACAGGAACTGAGGGTTCATCACCTCTGAAGATGAATGCTTTTAGAGACCACCTAGTGGGTATATGAAGCCAGCTGGGGACCCAGGTCAGGAGATTGTACAGTCTCAAAACAGACAATTTTGAGTCAAGACCTTGCATCACCCCATAGTCAGCCTAAATTAGTCTTTTTTTTCTCCACACCAAAACATCTCCCCCATCCAGCTATGGCTCTCTGGGGCCCACAGCAGCAGCACAGATTGTACACCTGCATTCCTACAGCACTATCATTTGTTGCCTGTCTGCTTCCCACTTCAGACCCCTTTTCATCTGATTTTCAGGTTAGAGGGGATTCTTCTAAAGTCACGCCGTCTGTGAACAACAGTGTCCTTTAGTGCAAATCCATGAGTATCACATCTCTTCTCTAGAAGCAAAGAGTTGGAGACAGCACTTCCAACAAAATGTCCTTGTACAAGACCATCAGCATTCCTGCTCCTGGCCCTTGGCCTGACCATGTCTTAAAATTGTTTTCCAGATGACACACATTTGCAGGACTGCTGTACTTTGTAGATAAAAAAGGTTTACTCAGCTGTTCTGAGCACAGAAAGTAGCTGCATAATTATCTTTCAGAAATCTTCTGACACGGCTTTCTCATGGAAAATGTCTTTACATAATCCACAGTAAGGACTTTTTCTGGCTTGCCCAAGCTATAGCCTATAGTATACCCCTGTGGTTGAACAATAAGGTCATCAAAAACTCACATATACAAAAGTATATTAATCTTATTCATATTGAAATGTTTGCTGCTGTACCTGCAGGTACCAAAACACAGAGGAACAACGCACTGAGGTGTTTTAAAGAAAGAATGTTCATAAAAATAAGCCTTTCCTGGAGTCAGAAGTGTTGTCCAGGATTAACTTTGAACAGAATACACAAGATAAGGCTTTCTTCTGGACTGCTTGTCAATTAGCTTTATTTTTGCCTGCCTGCAGCCATACAGCTGTGCTGCCTGCAGAACACTCAGCAATGCCCTGGGCAAGCAGCAATTGCTGTGCTGGTGGAAGGACAGATCTCACTGGTCATCAATGCCTGTGGCCATGCAGCAGGTCAGGACAGCTGTTGGCTTATGGGCTGCTGTCCCCCGGTGCCCAGCAGGACAGGGCTGCCCCCATCAGCCAGGGCAGCAGGCTGGTGTCAGAGTATTTTGAGCCTGGCACCATGAATGGAGGTAATAACTGGTATCATCATGCAGGAGCCAGAAGTAGGTAGAAAGAGAAGCTTTGTGTGGGTGGTGAGAGAGAAAAGAGGCAGATTAAGGAGACAAGGATCAGAATCTGCAAATCACGCAAAACCAGTTCTGTGTCAAGCAGGGAATAATTAACTTACTCTTCTTTTTTTCTAGACAAGCAGCACTGATGTTGATTTAGAAACTTCTTTTCCAACACCAGGTGAAACTGGGCACCCTTCAGGATGTTTTGCCATGAATTTTCAGTGGGTTTAGTGCATAGTTTTGCCATTCACCTTATATTGATATGGTGCTGCAGAGGGATGGTAAATGCTGCCTCTGTTGCATATTCAAACCTGCTGGCAAAGACAGAGGACCCTGGGGAGGGTCAGTGCCTGGGGACATGGTTCAGGACAGTTCTAGTGACATACCCTAGACCCAATGACATCCAGGGGAGTTCTGTGAGTTTAAGAATGTAAGGGAGTTATTCTCAAGAAAATTTTTAACACAAAGATATAGTGGAATTCCTGTTACCTTATTCATTCCTTGGATTTTGTTTTCCACACAAGGCTTTTGTACTATTATATCTGTATGACTTTGAGGTGGGATCCAGGAACCAGACATGAGGGAAGGAAATATCAAGAGCAAATCCCTGCCATAGCAAAGCACAAACTAAAACCAACCTGTTGGCAGACAAGCTCCACTTTCATGGATCAATATAGGCCTGTTATTTCTGCATCACTGCCTAGGGCTCTTTCTTGTTAGGATGAGACATTTTCAAAAGCCGCAGTTACACCCCACAAGAAAGTTGTCAGTACAGGCTGTGTTACAAACCATACCTACTCTTTATGGGCTTGGCCACCACCAGGCCATGACCAGGCTGCATCAACCTGTGTTCTGCAGGCTACAGCACCAAGTGTAGTTAGTTCTGTTCATCAAGTTGTAAAGTAAAATCTCAGTTAAGAACCAGGAGTCCCAAACTTATACTTTCTAAACACAGTACACACTGCCAGCATGAGATCTGAACACACACCACTTGGCTGCTGGGAGCAGACCCATCCTGCCCAGGCACTGTGCCTGTTCCCACACCACCACAACAGGAAAGCAGCAGATGTTTGCTCTTTGTACCTGCAACACAAGAATCCCAGTTTCTGCAGTGCTTATTTTCAGGGCATGTGGGAAGTAGAAAAGTGTCCCAGGCATAAATAGACACAAAAGGGATTAGAGGACTTGACTACCTGAACCTCTGCAGAAGTAAACTGAAAAAAAAAATAATGCAGGAGCATTTCCATTTTGCTCTGCATGCTAAGAGTGAAAGTGGAAAGACTCATTGAATGTTCTTACACATCAGAGAGGACAAAATCATCCCATGTTTAGAAAAGCCAAAGTCACTCAGAGCTGTTTTGAGAAAGAAATTGCTCCAACTCAGAGAAGGGGGGGAAGGAAAGACAAGCAGCCATTATTCTGTCTGCACAGGACTTATTTAATAATTCAGTGTCTGCAAACCATAACTTGAATTTTTTCCCCTGTCATACAGCATGCCAGACCACAGCTGCATAAAATAGAGAAAACCTGTTATAAGTGACCAGACTCATTGGAAAACTGTGGAAATATTGCCTCAGGCTGCAGGGCCCTTTCCTGTGGAAAGAATATTTTGCAATTGTCTGTTCCTTGCTGACAACCAGCACTCCTACTTTCTGGGTTTCATCAAAAAGGCTTACATATAGCGTGTTCAAAACTCTAAATGCAAATAGAGAGAATTTTCTTGCTCATTATTCTGATTTATTCATCTCCCCCCCTTCTCTCCTACCTCACACGTCAGACACTGAAGAGAATGAAAACTCAAAAGCATGGAAATAATGAATGTGCAGAAATAGGATGCCATATGTCACAGAGGCACCATCACTGGATTCTCCATGTAACAGGGACGTTTTTCACTAGCATATGTAAGATGATGCTAGAGGAATGCTTTAGAACAATTTTGTCACTGTTACATCAATACTTATTATTATTCTTTAAGCAAAGCAGCACTCTGTATAAGCCATTATTTTTCTCAATACCTTGTAAGACATCAAGTAAACGAGCAGATATCTGTGACTGAATACCAGAGCTGCAAAATCTTACAAAAACCTCTGAAGTTTAAACCTCCATGCAGTGCTCCACTGAGCCCTCCCGCCCTCCCTCCCCAGGCTGCTCCCTTCAGGGCTGTAACCCAGCACCCTTCTGGTGAAACTGCCCCTCTCCTGCCCTGCAGCCCCATCTGTACTGAACTGCCACCCCACAGGGCTCTGCTCTGCTCCTGAGCTCATCTTTGTCAGCACACATCACTTCTGAGTGGGAAGGAGCCAAGACTTTTGAGCTGCCAGCAAGTGTGCTGAGGAGCTCGTGGTGGTACATGGCACACGATTGCCTTATGGTGCAGAATTCCCCTGCATCTTGACTGCAGTAAAAATAGACATAGTTTTCCCACTGCATTCCTAAGTCACACAGCATGGAAGATGTAAGCACTGATGGTTTTTGTGAGGAGGTTCCTGGCAGCAGATTACAGTTGTCAATATAGGAAAATTTTGGCCTCAGAACTGAAGTTTTGGGGCATGACCAAAGAGGAGAAAACTACCAAAGATTTTAAAGGGCAGCATTATTCCCAGAGCATATCCTAGCCACTGTTTTCATGTGCTTTGCTTGTCAGATCAGAGCAGGATTAAAGCAGCAGAGTGGGAAAAAGCAGCAGGGGACCGGAGCTAATGAGGGTCTGATTAACTGAGCTGGCAGGTGATGGCTAACCTGGAAGAAACAGAGCACTTTGAAGTGTGAGAGGGGTAGCAAGCCAAAACAGTGTCGGGAAACATGGGGGTCTTCCCCAGGGCAGGAAAAAGAGCAAAACCAAAAATTGTGCAGAAGGTAACACCCGTGACATTTCGTGGTGGTTGCACAACAATTCACCCACTACAATGTATCCTTGAGAAATTATTATGCTGCCACTGGGGACAGGCTCTCCCACCTGTAGGACAGCATCTACAGCAATTCAGGGAGGCAAAGGTGAGAACATATTTGATAGTTACTTATGTCAGCAATGTCTGAGTAAAGTTTGTTTTCACAAGGCTATTGCTATATAGTGTAGATTTGCGGATTTCTTCAATTTGTTGAACGCCATTTATTTTGAACCCCAGTTCCGTCCTCCAGCCTGGCATGCTCCACACTGTCTCCCTTCAGCCAGGCTTCTGACAGAGCCTCAGTGGAGACCCAGACCTGGGGCAGTGCTCCCCATCACTGGTACATAGCAGTACTTCACACCTGGGCAAGAGCATTTGAAACATCTCAAGGCTTTCAAATACTTCATAAAAAAACTGCTTTATACCCCTCATCAGAAAGTGAAGCACAAGTCCACACAGAGCAGAGAAATCACAGGGAAGACCTAGAGATCTGGATTGAGAGGGTTAAAAAAAGGGAACACTCACAGGTGTGGGCTGCTAAAGGGGACAACTCCTGCCTCTGTTCAGGAGCTGCCAGGACCAGCCTGGCTGTTACCCAGCACTAAACCATATCACAACCCAGGCCTCTTCCAACGGCTCCTCACTTACTCCCTCTCAGCAAACATCCACCCACAGACCTGCCCATATCCAGCTAATTCACAGGTCACAGGCAGCCCATGCCCAGGCCAGCTCCAGCACAGAGGTGGGCCCCGATGTCCTGCTTCCCAGGACAAGAGGGAAACTTCCTGCTTTCTCAGGCAAGGCAGACTCTCATCAAAGCAATAGGAGCAGGGGAGATTCCGAGTAACACAGACGTGAGAAAACCTCTTACACAGCAGAATCTTGGGCAGCTCCAGACCACAGGGGCAGTTTGCAGCACCACCAGCAACCAAACAGCCCTGTGCTGCACAGCCCAGGGAAAGCTGAACCCAAATACAGAGAAAAAACAGACTTGCTGGTAGCACAAGAAAATCCTCACAGCCACTTCCAGCTCATGGGGGAGGGAGCCTTGCAAAGCTGCACAGCCCAGGACCAGATGGAGAGGTGGAGCAGTGGGAAGTGACAGTTAATCAGTAAATAACACCGGGATTTTTGGCCATGCAAATGAATGAGAGCATGGAAAGAAGTCAGGCTGTGCCACTGATGCTGGGGCAGAACCAGAAGTCTTCCAAATCCAAAAGAAGGAAGCAGTTTTAATTACTTTTCTCTAAAACAAGATGCAAGAAAAGACACAGGCTGCTGGGAATAAACACTTAAGCAAGGAAATAATCACATTGGAGGCAAAAGGAAAACTCAGCAGTTCAATATGTTAGACCAGGGGAGGCCAGACAGCAATTGTCCTGGAGAACAAAAAAGCCAGTACACTGAATCACAAGTCTGACAGGAAAGACTTCCAGCAGAGCCACAAACTCACATCACCTCAGAGGCCTGGGAGAACAGCATTCCAGGACAAATGTGTGGATTCAGCTTGAAAGTCGAGGTTATGGTGGATAAGTGTCTTCCAACAAAAAGTTTGCATTATCTTGAAATGTCAAGGATTTGGGACTATGTGGCTGTGGATTAGGGTTTTGTTTTCCACCTTGTTAACCCCTTTGCTCCCCCAACAGGTGTGGAGGCAGCCCCCAGTGCAAACCATCTCCAGAGCCATGGCTTGGTTCAGGAGACCCAGAGGAAGGAGATAACACCCACAGCACAGAACAGAGTCAAATCCAGCCCCAGAGAGGGAGAAGGGAAGATACTTCCTAGAGAGATATACTTATTTCAGAGCTTCTTACAGTATCTGCGGACAAACCAAAATCTGCTGAAGCAGAAAGAAAGACTGGAATTAAATGCCTTCTACCGCCCTCCAGAACACAACAAGCAGAGATTAATCAAATAGCAAGGTCTAAAACTAACCTGTTTATGCAGGAGATCTGTATTTACACTGTCCAAAGGGCAACCTTACTCAGATTACAGCAAAACACTGATTTAGGAGTCAGAAACTTTTTGCCACATTTCCACTACGAAAAGATGGAGCAGTTCCACCTCCAGCTATTGCAGAGCCCTCTCTCTCATAGTACTTACAGCAGTGCATGGTGCTGCTGTCAATCCCACCATGTGGTCACACAGACAACTGTGTTATCCGGATAAAATCCCACCACTCTTATACCTTCACATACAGAAAGACAATTGAGAGCAGAAGCGATTATATACTAATGGGGCCCTGAGCAGCTGAGATTGAGAGCAGCTGTCTAGGATGGTGTTGCCACAGGAACAAATTGATATCATCTGGCCACAATCAAAGTTTGGGCTGTGATACTTTTTTTGTCTGAAACGAGGTGTCTATCCATCAGAACCATAGGTGTCTGCAGCAGCTTCAATGCAGGAAAAGCACAGTCCAAGTCCTGCTGTTTATGAAGGTGATTGTATCATCTGGTTGCTTGAGATAATAAGCGATCAGATTTGAGGATCCATGAATTTCCTCATGACCTATTTTCTGTGATCTGAGAGGGTGTTTTTGCCTTCCCATTCAGAGCTGGCTAATTCAGAGAACACCTGCTAAGAGACTAAAGCAACCTCCACATCCACAAAGACACTTGTGCAGGCTCCTGGACTGGAACAAGGCTGTCATGCAAAAATGGTGCAGAAAGTCCTGAGCAGCACCTGTCAGGTGCCAGGTACGTAGGAAGGGAGAACTCCTTCCTTCCTATGGTTTCTGCACATGGAAAGCATAAAAACCCCATGCTCAGCGTGAGTCATTTATTACTAGTGCTGCAAAGCCCTAGACAAAGCAGATGGAATCAGCTGGCAGTGGGCAAGGTGACCAAACATCTGCTTGTACCCATGTGGCGTACGAAAACAGTGCTGTAATATCCTAATGGCATGAAATTAGAGCAAAACCACATGGAGAACAGTTAAACGGTGTTTTTATCTTGTGGAGAAATTAAAACATATCCATGGTTCTTGTTGTGTACAGGAGGAATCAGTCACTAGCAATTAAGGGAAAAAATATTAATTACAGAGACATTTTGGTTTTCATTTTTAGATTGCAGGTTTAATTGAGAGATAAGTTTCGGCCTTCTGTGCCCTCTGCATCTTGCTGTGCCTGTTGGATCTGAGAATGAGCCTGATGCTTTATTTTACACTTACACAAAGTCATGGCCAAGGCAAACTCGGACTTAGGGGTGCTGCTGTCACTGGGCTGAACCAGATGGTCAGGAGGGGAGAAGGTTCCCTGGTGGGATCTTAGCACTGCCCAAACTAGTCCACCTCTCCTCCCTGCCCGGGCAGACCCAGGGACTGCCTTCCTCATGGTTGTTTTGATATGATCAGGCTACGTATTATTTTTATTCTGCCAAACTATAGCTTGTTCCTCAAAGCTGTTACAAGGGTGGCTGTGATTGAAGGTGGCTGAGAATGCTGCTGGTGGAAACAGTGAGCAGTTTGCATAACCCAGGGATGGTGTAGACTGGGGAGAGGATGAAGAAGGTCCCGTAGCACCTCCTGTGGTCTATTGTTCAGGACTTCAAAGAGCCCAGGGATCTGTAGCCACTGATAATGGCTGTTGTCTTCAGGCAACAGTAATTATGAACTGAAGGAGACTCAGAGACAGTGACTGTAAAAGGCCAATAAAGCTACACCTTTTCTGCCTCATTTACTTGATTGCCCCTGTTTTCATTATATCCACCCCTCTAGGATGTGGCTTTTAATCCTCCAAGCTGATCTATCCCTATGAATATTCACTGTTAATAATACACTTACTGCAGCTGCCTGAATATCTTGAAGCTGCTATCAATCATGCATTAATCTTACATGCAGGTCCTAGGGCTTCATCTAAAATGCAAGTGCAAAATACGTAAAATGTAAAGAACTGGGAGAAGAAAATGCTCAAGTCAGTAAAAGATGATTTACAGTTTGCCAGTTCAGCTTCATATTAATTTTGCTGTGCTGAATTTCAGAGAAGTAACTCATCAGGCAGCATTTTTTGAAAGTCCCCATATTACTTATGCAAGAACCTATAAGTTTCACATGTATGTTGAGCAAAGGGGTGGGGAAGCAGCGACAGTGAGTTGGACCAGTGGTGCATCTTCCCAGTGTGGGAAGGGGAGGATAAATGTCCAAGGAAGCTTGCAAGGATGAGTCCTGCATGTCCTCCCCACATCTGCTGACATTTTATCCAGGGACTTCCTTGAATAAGGAAGGATTGTATTTGAATTAGTGACCAACAGGTATTTTCTTCCATTAATCCAATGAATCATTTTTTGAATCCTTGTAAAATTTTACTAGTCTCTATGCCATGCAGCAGAGAGTTTCACAGCTTAGCTAAGAATTTTCTAAACAAGTTTTTCCTCATTTGTTGTGGTGAACAGGCTTCTGTTTCACCTGATGAAATTTCACCTGGTGCCCCATAGCCTCATTTGACAAGAGGCAGAGGATAAGCATTCCCTATTTGTCACAGCACGCAGGATTTAGTAGACTTCTATAATTTTCTGCCGGATAATTGATTTCTGCAGTCTGTAGAACTGTCCATCCCTCGTGGGGGAGTCGTTCAAACCCCAGATCCCATTTGCAGTGCGTGGCTGCGCCAAGCCCCTGGCAAACCACTGCGTGTAGGGAATGCTGGTGAATATCTCCAGGGCGGCTGGTGACACGCAGCTGCAGGAACTTGCTGATGGCGCTCCCAGGCTGCCTCAGCAGAGCGCTCCTCCGTCTGCACGCACCGCCCGAGCCAGCTCCCGTCCCTTCTGTGTGCTGGGCCAGCTCCAGCCCTTGTGTGCCCTGAGCTGCTCCTGGAACTGGCAGTGCAGCAACAGCGTCTCTGAGCAAGACAGGGGCTGGCCGTGGGCACAGCGAGCTGCCCTGCGTTCAGGGCAGGCCGAGAACCAGAGGGTGTTTCCTGGAGCAGGGACATCACTCATCACTATTTTACACATCACTGTGTTCATATTTCTTCTACAATGAAATGTCATAAGAGGGGCAAGAAGGTTTTTGTCATCGGCTGATGGGGAGAAACAATAGCTCTGCTCACGCTGTCACCACCCCGCAGAGGCTGAATCACCGTCACAAGGCAAATTAGCTTCTCGCCTGTTGCTCAGCTCCTTCGTCACGGTGACTCATTCAGGAACAAGGACGAGAGTGAAAGCCGGATGCTACAACCTCCTCTCCCTCTACCAAACCGTGAACCAAATAGTAATCTGTGGCTAGGATCGTCTCGGGGCAGGGGACAGTGAGCAGAGCTGGCGAGGACAGTCCGGGAGGCAGCGGCGGGGCTCGGGACCCGGCGGCAGAGCTGGCACGGGGACGGGGAGCGCAGGCAGCTCTGCCCCGGCTCCAGGCACGCAGCCGATCTGCTGGTTCTGCAGCCTCTCAGGGGTTGGCTTCCTCCTTGCTATATCCATCGGACCATACAGTGCATTGAAGCATTTCCTCTGCATTCCTTTGGTGAAGAAATGGGGATTTTTTTGTTTCCTATACACCAGCAGAGCACCCACAGCTTTGCAGGTAGCCTGGAGGGATGCTCCTCTCCACAGACTGCTTCCAATAGATTTATAGGTGTCCACAAGGAGAAATGACCTCTGTCCTGGTCACAGCTCTCGTAGCTCATTCTGGAGGACAGACGGGTCCATGAGCCTCTGACCACAGGCTGAAGGATTTCCTGAACGGATGCAAGCCCCGTGTGTACCCCCAGATTGTGGGCACCCAGGCTGGACCCCGAGCTCAGCCTTGCACGTCATCCCTGGGGCACATCCACCCACCCACAGAGCCGGAGAGGCAGCATCTCACCTGTCGCGTGATGCCTTGTAAAATGAGTGCTGACGATTTCAAGTTAAGGAAGCTCAAAACAGCCTGACGGGGGAAACATGTCTCCAGAAAAAGGGTACCATATGTGCCTGCCAAGCAGGGCTGCTCTCGCTGCCGCAGTGAGGCTTCTCTCGTTACTCATCGGCAGTGAAACGCGCTGCCAGGCTGGTGGCAGAGACGTGTTACCAAGATTAGACACAAATTGCATTTTACAGGAGGGCTAAAACTAGTCTGAGTGTAATGAAAGTTACAGCATGCTGCCTTTTGGAGCATGCTAGAGGGCAATTCCTCCTTCCTCTGGCTTTGCCATTACCACGGGGGCCCAGAGATAGAGTTGCTGCAGGGGCTGTGTGAGCACCTGGTCACCTTGAGGGGTCAGGTGAGCAAGAACATCTCTTGCAACAAGGTGAGGAGAGTCCTTGCTGCCCTGTGTTGAGGGACAGCAGCACCTCCGCTCCCTGCCACCCCAGTGACACTCTGCCAGAAAAACCCTGAAAACCAGCCCCTGGGTTGGTCTTCTCTCACTGAGTGGACTGCTCTGGCAGAAAGATTCCTGCTGGCTTAACTTTTCATATGTGTGTTTCTCCTGTGTTGCCTCTTGCCACTCTTCCCACGGGTTTCCTCACCTCCATCCCCACCCACACCACAGCTCTGCAGTATGTGCCTCGTGGAGGCTCCCAGGAGCACAGCACAGCCAGCAAAAGGCCTTTCCTGACACATGGAGCTCTAGGAGGAGGCAACAGGGGCCACGAGCTGCTATGGGATAATTAATTGTTGAGGCAAGAATTATCTCATTGTTAACAAAAAAGTTCAGACAATTAAGCTATAAGACACATTGGAGATACTAGCAGTGATTACAATTGTCAGTGCCAGGCCAGCTGGTGCAGGACTCGACTGCCACAGCCAGGACACCCCATGGGTGCAAGGGTAGGGAGGAGCATCCCCATCTGGCCCAGCTGTTCCCCCCAGCAAAGCCCAGGAGCCAGCACAGGGGCTGCAACACAGACAGTGCTGCTGTGAGAGAAGGTGCTTCATCCATGAAGGCTAGCTGGGGAACCACAGAGGGTTTAGGAGCTTCCTGAACATCTAATAGGTGAGTGAATATGATGAGCTTCTCACCTGAGTCTATACAGCAGAGCTGTTGCTGCAGGGAAAAGCTCTATAGCAAAGACCCTGCCAGGTAAGCAAAGATTCCCACTGCAAGACAGCAGGTATCACAGGAAAAGCCCACAGCATGGTCCAGCTAATGTGCCAGCCTGCCATGAGCTGCAGAGCAGTCCTGTATCCTCTCAGAGCATCCTCTCAGAGTACTTTCTGAGGCACCCAGAGCAGGGAGAATCTCTCTGTGGCATTGCCAGCATCACTGCCAGGCTCAATCAGGCAATAGTGTGTTAGAGGCCACCTGCCCCAGTTCCCTTGGGAATTAATGGCACCCACATGTGCTGATGAATCACGAAGCCCAGCAGACATGGTTCTCCCTCAGTAATTGTCTTCCTTTTGTGCAGTGATGTCTGCTAATAGCACTGACAGCCTTCCCCTTGGGGAACCTCGGAGTGTCAGAGTTAGAAAATGGTGTTCATGTTCCTCCTGACCCTGGGCAGGCTTCAGCCAATTTTATCTTAATAAGTAATGGGTTTGATTAGAGATATTATAAATCATCTGAAAAGGAAGAACAAATGGCAGTGTTGCTATTATACCACAGGGTTATGTCGGCATTACAAACCGATGCTGAAGCTGGGGACACAGTGCTGGGGTCAGTGGGTTCCCAGGCAGGACATTGGTGGTGTCCACTGCAGAGGTGCACCCTGAGACACTTGATATTGGTTTGGAATGTGTTACCAAAGCTATTTATTGACAGCATTTCCAAGTTACTTTTAGTACAAACAAAGTACAATGTGTTTTACACAAGAGGCGGCTCCCACAGTTTACAGTTGCTGCAAGGTTCTGTAAGCCTTGGAGAACTCAGGGGCATTATCAGCGTTTTTGAGGGCTGGGGACAGCCCTGGTGAAGGTGGCACAAGTGTGAGCAGGGAGCTCAGAAGAGCCTGAAATGTCCATTCCTGCTGGGCTCCAGGCAGGGAGGAGCAGGGCTCCTCCAGGGGAGGAGCCCCACAACAGCGTGATGGGCAGAGGAAAGACAGGAGTGTTACAAACAAAGGATGGGAGATGTCTGGGGTCCTGCACAGTCACTGCCTGTTGCAGAGTTGGAAGATGCTGCGAACACTGTGGGGCCCAGACACAGTGGTACCTGAGCAAACCACACGTGAGAGCCCGTCTGGAGCAGCTCTCTGTGGAAGCACCAGGATCCATCGCAGCCCTGAGACACTTGGTGCTCAAACATGTGTCTGACATGGATTAGAAGACTGGGGAGCAGAGAACATGTTTGATGACAGTGCCTGTGCCTGGGGGGCTGAGCTCTGGGTCACCACCTTGTACTGGGTTCTCCCCAAACACAGAACATGCAATAAAAAGTAGCAGTTTATGTCTCACAGATAAGACGTTCCCTCTCCAAAGTGCTTTATGACTGTAGCCCAGTCAGGCTTCCCCTCACCTCACAGATGTTACAGGACCTCCAGGACAACACTCTGCACACCAAAACTGCTGCTTCTGTCCCCAGCTGTGTTGGAACAATGCTTGCAGGGAGAGCTGAGGTCCTCTGCTGGGCTGACAGACACAAGGAAGGGTTCACCTACCTGGCACTTGTCCGTGTCCCCCAGCTGTAACAGTCAATTTAATTAAAAACCCGCCTCTCCTTGCAAACCAGGCTCATCAAGAACTCCTGCTGGCAGAGAGGAGCAAGTCTGGCAGGTCTCTGTGCTTCACAGGAGAGACAAGCAGCTCTGCTTGGAGCAGCTCTGCTTGCCTCAGGGGCGGGAGAGGGAGCATGGCAGGCACCAAGTCTGGGCCCCCAGAGGCAGACCCCTCCATACGGGGATCCCTGGGAAGCCCAGCCTCCCCACCACCCACCTCTGGGGCCATTTTTACCCAAAAAGACAAAAGATCTCCAGAATAATACTTGGGACTTTTACTTGCTCCCGCTGAGTCTGCTCAGGACGCACACAAACTTCTTTCCACGAGCACAAGCTGCCAGCTGCCACCTAACCACTCTGACCAGAGAGCCTGGAGCTGCAAAGAGGGAAAAGCTACCAAACCTCCTGTGACTCACACTGAAACCATGCTGTCTGCATTTCCAGCCAGGCCTATAATCAGTCTGGAAAAGGGCTGATCCTGAAAGGGTGGGAGGGTGACAGATCTACTGGTCAGAGAGGGCACAGCCCAAGCTGGGTGACCCACAGCATGTCCCCAAGTGCGCTGACCCCCAGGCTGGGAGGAGCATCTCCAAGCAGCCATGCCTGCATTTCCCCCGGCTGCTCAGCAGAAGCCTCAGTAAGTGTTGCCACTGACAGCACTCACACCTCCTCCTAAATTAGGTCTTTTGAGGAATGTGATGTTTTAAAAATTCTGCCGTGGGG
The DNA here is from genome assembly GCF_003945595.2 of Pipra filicauda. Lineage (NCBI taxonomy): Eukaryota > Metazoa > Chordata > Aves > Passeriformes > Pipridae > Pipra > Pipra filicauda. The sequence goes on from NW_024104317.1 coordinate 554,554, forward strand.
GTGCGGTGTGCTGGTGCAATTACAACTAAAGACACATCCACCACCTGGTTACCAGCTGGCTAAAATCCAGCTTGTTTGATGTCTTCACTTACAGAAACCCTCCAAAACAGTTGTGACTGAGGTAATAACAGCATTCCCAAAGCAAAATCCCCTGTCTGCCCGCTGCTCTCCACCGCAGTGCTACAGGAGCTCCCGCGAGCTCTCCAACCGCACACGGGATCAGAGCTGCCAGCTCAGCTCAAAGTGCTGCCGAGAGTGGAGCCTAAAGAGTGTCTCAGCCAAGCCCTAAAAAAAGCTCATCTGCTTTCATCCTCACTCTGGTCTAACAGACATCCACAGGGCCCTGGGTAATTCCTTGTGGATTCCCTTTCTCTCTGCTGTATCAAACCAGGATGAATCCTGTCAAAAAGCACGTTTCAAAGAACTGTGCGATCCTGGCAGTCCCATCTCCACTTACTGGTATCTGGATAGCTGGGAAAGAGGCAGCACTGGAGCAGTGCTTTCCAGGAGCAGGAGCTCAGCCCGGTAGGCATCCCCTGGAGATGCCAAGCTGTATCATGCGTCCTGCCTCCTCAGAGACCTGGCTATCAGGTGGGCTGGGAAACTCCATCCATTTCTGGGATGGCATTAGCATGCCTGGATGGTTTTTTCTAAAGAATTACAGAAGAGGGGAAACAGCAGTCAGAAGATGCAGTCCTCCAGGCCCCAACATTTCCTTGGAATGGGAAAGAAAAATGCCCGGTGTTATTCTCAGACACCAGGACATCTGCCTGCTTCTGCCTCCCTGGTGTGACCCCCTGCACGTGTCAGGCCACACCACCGAGCCCAGCCCAGGGCCAACTACGGCCCTCTTTGATCACAAGAAGCAGCAATAGCAGTAAACCTGTCATCCCATGGACGGACAAACAGAGCAGCAAAACAAACCCCCAGTGCTGCTGGGCACCCAGGGCCAGGTCAGCTCCTGGACATAGACCTTGGGGTAGTAGGAGAAGCTTTGGCACAGGCCTTTGGAGGGAATGGAGCTGGTGACCCTCAGTGCCATGTGGGACGTGTGGCATTCAGATGGATTGCACGTCCTGCGAGGGCATCACACCCCAGACTAGCACGAGCCTTTCTGCTCAGCACAGCTCCAGAGTGGCCACATCTAGAGGAAATCCCCCAAAAAATCATGTTGCTGTTGCTTTGTGCTCCACTTTGAGGAACTTCTGAAGGATTTTGGCACGGGTTTCAGTTATAGTACAGACCAGAGCACGGCTGCAGCGGGTCAGAAAGTCACAAACACATTTGTGCACAGAATCCTGCCATGATTGGGTAGCCAGGAGCGGAGATGTGTGGCCACAGTAGCCAGGGCCACAAAGAGCCTTTCAGGGTGGCCCTGGGGCTCAGCCCTGTGGTGCGGTACCAGCCCGTGCATGGCCAACAGCACTAGTGTGGGGCTTGGCTCTGTCTGTGCTTTGTGCCAGCACTGAATCGTCTCTGGCAGATGTGTTGCCCCTTGTTCTCATCTGCCAGGGCTGAAAGGGGTTTTTCAGGGTTTGGGGATGATTGCTCACCTCCAGCCAGCACTCAGGACACCCAGCTGGGCCACAGCACCGACAGCAGGCAGCTGGAAGGACTCTGGGAGGTTCAATTCAAGGCAGGCATTTTGGAGACAGCCTGTCCTCCCACCCACCACCCCCCAGCCCTCCTGTGGCAGCCAGAGCAGGACACACACCCATGCCCATCCTACAGCAGGCTGCCCTGTAGCCTCCTCAAGCTGCCACAGTGTCCCTCATTGGCACCCCTGCCACATCCCTGTGTGCCCATCTCACCCCACAGCACCCCTGTGCTGTGCTGCCCCACCACACACCCTCCTACCGCTCCTGTCAGCACCACAGTCTCAGTCAGCTGAGTCCAAGAGGGAAACCTGCTTTTAGAAACAACTGGGGAAAATAAAAGCCTACCAACCTCTTGAGAGCCTGGGAACCACTTACTGAGTCCACCCCTCCTGCCACCAGAAATTCACCCCACTAAGCCCCTCGCTCATTAGTGCTAGAGCATGGTTGGAAGTGCATTGATCTGGTCAGAATTAGCCCAAGGGATCTCTCAGGACCTGAGAAATAAAGGAGAGGTTCAGAAGGACTTGAGGGATGACAACGAGAAAGGGTTACATCCCTGGGGATGCTGCCCAGGCATCATTCCAAGCAGGGCTGGGCTGGGTTGTGCTGGGGTTTGGCCCCCTCTCTGCTGTGCAGAACTCAGCTTTTTTCTGGGTGAGCTGGTGGTGTTGCTGGTGGGAAGTGCTGCTCCACAGCAGGTGAGCTCCTTGTTGAGGGATTCAGTGCTAGAGAAAACTCACGAGTAACAACCCAGAGAGGCAGAGCTGTCCCACAGCATCGGCAAAGGGAGCACAAATCCCGGTCTCTTCCTGGGGTGGAAGGTGATTCCCTCATCTGCAAAGGTCTCTGCCAAGCATAGCTAATTCCCATAGAGCAGGATGGTGTCCAGAGGAGCTTCAGGGAAAGTGCTGGAGATCCAGAGAAAAGCAGCTCCCTCCACTCCTGCTGATCCAGCAGCCTCTGCCGTGTGCCAGCACCCAGCCCGGGGCACATCCCCGGCCACAGGGGACAGAGAGCACCTCTCGGCAGGGACAAGCTCAGCAAGGTCAAGAAGCAGAGGCAGGACAAGGAGGGAGGTGGTGACCTCCTGGTGCTACTGGGACCATTCCCAAGCGCAGCAGGTTGAGCACAAGCGGTGTCAGGGCTGCCAGGAGCATCCCCATTGGAGCAGATCATCCCTTGCCCCTGAGTGCCACTCTTGCCCTGAGCAGGATCATGGACGCAGTCCACTGGAGAGAGGGGAACAGGCAAGGGTTGTAGGAGTGAATCCATCCCAGTGAGGCTGAATACCAGTATCCTCATCCCCACTCTGGGGATGGAGAGCTGCGATGGGGCTGAAATGGAATCCTGGGCCATGGGCAAGGCAGGGAACCCCACTTGGGGCTGGCCAGGCCCTGGTGAATCATCAGGGAGTAAGATCTTTCTCTGGTTTTAAACTCATTGCAGATTCAGAGGTGACACATGAAGAATAACTCAAAGCTTCTGCTGAACCAATCTGTAGCTTTTCTGGTCTCTCCTTCAGACCAGTTATAGTTTCAGTCTCATGACAAGAAGTCTCAGTTTCACTGTGTGGTGGATTGGATCCTGCTAAACTTTCCCACAATACCTCCAAGATCCCTTGATAGGGGAAGCAGTGAATACTCACCCTGTGTTCATGGATACAACAGAAACCTGCTGCTTTTTGTGCTAGTAATGCCCAACCCTGGCTGGGCTGTCTGGGATGCACCGGCAGCATTCAGACTCCTAAGGCCTGAAAAACTGGCTGGGAGTCTCTGTGGCAACATGTTATCTCTCAGGATTTATGGTCCATTCTGCTCCAGGCAAAGTCAGAAATACCACCACAGTGATCACTCCGGATATTACTGCATTTTTATGCAACTGCTCTGCCATTCACAGCAAAGGGAGAAATGGGGATGGGAACATTTACATTTTCACCCCCAGCTCCAGCAAGGAGCTTTCCAGGGGTTTGGTGTGTGGGTATTCAGGGAGGGGGAGAACAGTAACATTGCATGTTACTTCCCAGCATGCAATTCTGGCTGGAAAATACAGTAACATTATGCTCAAGGATGAATACCTTGAATACCTCACCTCCTCCCCCACAAGACCAGGAGGGGGATTTTAAACTCATAGGACTAGACTCTTGGGAAAGGCAAGACCTCTCCTTGGTCTTGCCTGGCCCCATATGTTGATATGTTACCCCAGGGACCAGCACACTGAAGCTTGTCAGAAATGCAAAGGGAGGATGGGATGAAGCCCCTGCCGAGGACTGCACCTGTCTGGGGTGGCTGCAGTGAGGCTGTGCTTCCCAGGGCACACTCCTCAGCACCACAGATACAAACTGGTTTGTGGGTGGGATGATCCGCTTGCTGCACGGCTGTGCAACCAGGGCACCCCCACTGTGGGAGAGCTCTGTCTCCCCAGGATTCATGTGGGAGGTGAGGACAGGTCTCCCAAGCTTTTCTGCTAAAGATGTCTCACATCACACAAATAATTGCACAACGTTATTCTAGGGAAGGGAGGGGAGAGGATGACTGGAGGAGGCTGCAGCCAGGTCCAGTCCCTCTTCCAGTTCCTTATGGTGGTAGAGCCCCAGGAAGACAGGACTCATATCTGATAGGGACAGATGCTGACAAAAAGGCATCTTCAAATAACCACAGACAAAACACTGTGTTAGCAAAAATTACTTTAAGATAGCAACATACATGTTAGCCAGACTCCTCATCCCTGTGCTTCCCACAGACCACAGTGAGCTGCCTGCTGGCTATGGAAGCAGAGCAGCCTGCTTTGTGGTTTTCCAGGCAGTCCTGAAGTCCTGGAACCCTTTGAAGGCAGAACATGGTAGGCAACTACCTCCACCTCTCTCTCACTGGTTGCAAGGGAGCTGCAAGATGACATTGTGTGTCCCTCTCTGCCTGGTGGGGGGTGGAAGTCCCTGGGAACACAGGCCAAGCTGGCACCCTGTGTCTGCCATCACTGCCCTCAGGGCTGACAGGGGTGATGCTGAGCCTGCTCCAGGTAGTCAGTCCCTCTGGCTGACAGGGTGGCACATGTGCTGCCCCCTCTGACTGCCCAAACTGGGGCATATTCACAGCATCCCTTCCACCCATCACCCAGTGAGGGTTGCAATGCTCAGGTGACAGGTGCTGATGAGCAGGAGTGGCACTGCCAGCACTGCCTGCCATCCCTGTGACAGGTGCACAGGCTGATCTTGGCCTTGGCGTCTCCTGCTTCATGCACTCATGCAGTGAGGAGGAATTCACTGTTTGCTGCTCTAGTGGTACCAGGCCAGCACTTCATCTCACACACCGAAGTACCAGCTTAATTCTGCAGCATCCCAGGGCTGCACAGCAAGCCCTATGTGGCTGTTGGGAAAGAGGGAAGAGAAACCAGTGCAGTGCTCCTGAGTGGTATCTCCCTGGGTAAGCGTCATCAGATCTGTGAGTTAAGCTTATGATTCCCTTCTTGTTTTCTGGGAAGATACTTTCTTTTCAGAGCCATAGTCCCCCAAGTGCCAGCAGCTGCACATACACTTTGCAGCAAGGCCCTTTGGCTTCAGTCCAATCTCAGAATAGACAGGGATTTGACTTGTAGCTCAGCAACTGAGGCACTCATATGTTTAATTGAGGATCTATTTAATTGTTATGTTTAATTCAATTGGAGAAGACACCCTGTGCTCAGCTGTTTAAAACTGCCTGAACAGGAGTGGTCCTTTCCTCTTTTCTGTTTCTGGAGCAGTCCTGGATCCAAACTATCAGCCCAGGGCCTTAAGTCCCAGCCAGATTCACAGGGCTGACACCCGGGAGGCAGCCTGGGCCAGACCTCTGCCATGATATCGGAGCTGAGGCACGACACTGGGACCAGCTGTCCCAAAGGTGTGTGAATTCCTGGCTCTGACATGATCTTCTGTTTAACTGGGAATCCCTGCACTTCATCCAGATAATGTGGCAGTAAAGGGTCACAAAATGTTGGTCTCAAACACAGCACTCATCACTAGGAGCAAAAAGTTCTGAAGTGGGTTTCCACATTAAGGCTCAGAACAAGATGTAACAGCTGTAGTTAAAATTACCCCATCTCTGCTGCCTCCCACCACCCAAGGGAAAGTTATTTTTAACTCCAGGTTGCCCAAGGGCTGCTGCACAGTAAGATCTGTTGTGTGGTTGCCAAGGGTCTTTGCCTGGCAAGAAATTTGGGAAGAGAGAGCCCTTCCTTCAACCAGCTGGGATCAGTCTAGAGCCCAAGGGTGGGCACCCTGCAAACTGACCCCTCCAGGCTCCCCAGCTCCTCCTGAGGGAGCAGAAGCTCCCACTGAGGCAGTTCTGGAAGTGTAGAGGACCAAGTGCCTGGCCAAGTCCTCTTTTGCTATGCTTTTGTTCTTTTCAGTTTTCAAATAAACTTGGGTTGAAGCTATTCCAGGAGCCGCAGTGGCACCGTGCAGGCAGGACCTCGAGTGCACCGAGTCAAAAGGACAGTCATGCAAAACCAGAGGGGATTAGCTTTTAATGCGCTTTTCAGGGCAAACCCTGAAAGCGTGGGATTGCAAAGATCCCAGCAGAAAAACTAGCCAGCTTGCTGCCCTCCTGACAACAAATCTGCTACCAAACTCTCCCAGTGTCAGGCAAACTCACACAGAAACACTGGAAGAGCCGTGGATGCACAGGAGCACCCCATTGCTTCCCCATCATATGTGACCACGCGTTACCGTCACATCTCCTCCGGCCCTGGCACAGTGGCACAGCTCCAGAGCTCCCTGGGGGCACCTCATGTAAGAGTTCAGGAGCCTCCAGAAGAGATGCCGTGTGCATGTGAGCACAGTTATCCCTGCTCAGCTTTGTCTTTGGGAATGAATGTGGTACTGTTCAGTGCCTGCTACGCTTGCTCTCAGGGGTCTCTGAGCTAAACTGAGATAACCTGGCTGTGCACTCGTTTTTTTCCATGTCTAACTTCATTGATGTCTCTATTAAAAGCCAGCAGTAAAACTGGGAGCTAGCGTGCCAGGTGGAATTACATGATTTTTTTTATGTTACTTAGCATTTTAGGGCTGAATTTTTAGACTACCAGAACTTTTCTTAAAGGCTTTTCTCTCTCTGCTGCATCATGTGCAGCAGACATTGTTATCCAGGTGTTTTGCTCTGCCTTGCAAGTAGTCCTTGTGCCTGTTGGGTCTCTTGTGGTTCATATTCTTATGTTTTGCCCCAGAGAAAATTCCATGTATTGATAAAAAAGGCAATACAGCCTGCACCACAAGATGCAGCAACCACAGCTGAGACTCTGGAGAAAATCAGAAAGGTCTGGAAACTGTCAAGTCTCTCCCAGGGTTTTATTTGGGATCTGTCAGTGACCTGTTCTGTGCCTGCCCTGCTGAATCACCACCACAACCCTCCCCTCTTCAGAGCTCAGTTTCCCTTCCTGATCCCTTAGGAATAATCCATAATAATGCTCTGTAATCTGCAAGAGTCTGCTACAAATGCAGGTTTAAGAGCTGCGAATACGCAGAATCCAGGGGTCGGGCATGTCTGTCACGAGAGGCAGGACACATCTGGTACTCCTGCAGAAGTCTTGCACTATCCAGCACACAGACATGCAAGACCCAAAACTGCAAATGAACCTCTGAATGCTGTGTAGGAGGAACAGGTGTGAACCTCACCACTACAGAACATGAGCTTTCACCTTAAATATATAAAAAATAAAGAGAGGAAGGCTCTGAATTTTGTTACCATTCATGTATACATTTATTAAGCCAAAGGAGTTTGATCATGTCATTGTATGTTACTAGAGCATGTGAGATCTTTTCTTTTTAACTTCACTAACAATGGTTATTTAAATTACTTTTTATTTTTGCCTTTCAAGCTTAAAAAAAATTTACTCTTTCTGCATTCTCCATGGAAGGCTCTTTGTTTTTTTTTTTTTTCCTTTTCTTTTCTTAAAGTACAAAACAAATATTCCTCAGACATGTAAACAACCATAATGGAAATGAAACTGCTTCTAAAGTTAACTTCACTGTTATGGACGTTCTGATAGATTTATGTCATGTTGGATGTATTTCAGCTCAGTGACTCCTTCAGTGGAAGTTATCATCACCTGCACTGCCCAGAGGCCCTGGTCAGGGTTAAGGCCCTTCTGTGCAAGGTGCTGTACAAATACTTCAGTGTAACTCTGAGGTCCCTGGTAGAAGGGCATTCACTCTTGTGACTATAACCCTCTCTGCTTCCCCCTGCTCCACCGTGTTCCTCACAAATTACAGGAGCTTGAATGAAACTTCTCCAGGCTAACTCTGGAGCTGATATTCAGCTACTGTTGAAGAGAAATGTTACTGCAGGCCACTCCTGACACCTGCAGTCCTGTGTGTAAAGCTGCTCACACTCATGGGAATGCTCATATGAGTAAGAAACCCCTGTGGGGAAGGTCTACAGGATTGAGTCCCTGGATCATTGAACTCCTTTGCAAGAAAGCATGCAAGAAAAGCAGACTTGTTCCTTTTCTCTAATGTTTCATCAGTATAGCTCTAAGAGAGAAAGGGACGGGGTCAGTTGCTCAGTTTCAGCACCTTGAGCATTTTGAGTTCTGATCCTCAAATTAAAGAAGTCTCTGCTATGCCTTGGGCTACTATGACCAGGCCTGGAAAAGTCAGTTGGACATTCTTTGTCATGAGGAAGCAGTGGTTTGCCATTACAGCACGGAAGGACTCTCTTTTATGGTATGAAGGCTGCACCCTAGGCAGGAATTGTGAAGATTGTGTTTGGCCATCAGCAGAAATTATTCTGAAAACACTTCAGAGCAATTGCAGTTTAAATAATGATTATAACTTCATATTTGAGGTGAAAAAAGAAAGAATTATGTGAAATAAATAGCAAAGAATCATTGCCTCTGCACAAACGTAACATATTCCTGCCTATGAGGCATTTCCTGCAAATTATTGCCCTTTAGGTTATGTCTGATATTTAAATGAACCCTTTAGAGCTAAAATACAGTACTCTGAAATGAGGTTAGAAAAATTTAAAAAGGACTAACGGGAAGTGTGTACAAAGCTCTCTTTAAAACCAATTTCCCACCTGGGTAGCTTACGAGTGTGAGGCCTCAGTAGACATAGAGCCGATCTGCGATGGCAGCAGGCATGTGTGTCATGATCTGCATGCGCAGCCACCAGTAGTAATCCATGGGGTGGTAGCGGGTGTAGGGGGCGGTGGCGGTGAGGGCGTGGGCGACGCTCTCGATGACGGGCGAGGTGTCCCTGGAGCCGCTGTTGCAGTAGCTCTCCATCTTGCTGACCTGCTCATCAAAGTACTTCCTGCCGTAGTCCTTGCGCACGATCTCCGGGAGCTCGTCCCACATTTTGTCGGCGATGGCTTTGATCCGCTCGGGGCTGTACAGGTTGGTGCCAGCGATGAAGTTTCCGGGCTCCACGATGCTGACCATCACTCCCTGGGGCTGCATCTCGTACCGCAGGCAGTCGGAGAAGGCTTCCACGCCGAACTTGGTGATGCAGTACGGGGAGCGGGCAGGGCTGCCCATCCGACCCATCATGCTGCTGATGTTCACCACGCGACCTAGGCAGAGGCCAGGCAGAGCACAGCTGAGCTGTGGCACCTGACCCAGGGCAGACACCTGGCACACACCACCCAGCAGATTCCTGAACGCGCATCCCCCTCCTGCCCACTGCACAGCTGTGAGGGCTGCCTGGCAGACCTGCTCACGGCTCTACCTGAGCAGAGCTGTGCTATGCAACAGCCTTCAGGCAGCAGAACAAGCCCAGTGCTCGTGCTCCTTGGCTCATTATACCTGAGGGAACACATGGTGACACACAAAGCTCAGTGCTGTGGGGAACACAGAGAGGACTGGACAGAGCCAGCACGGTGGGAAACAGGATTGCTCAGCAGCAATTTGGACTGAGCCCAGTCAAGAGGAAGCAGGAACAAGGAAAGTCTCTGGCACCAAAACTGAGCTTGTTTATTTGCAAATCAAAGGCACAAAATCCAGCAGCCAATGGTGGCTCACGGGAACAGATTGCTCCTGTACCACAAACAGGCAGAGCAGTTTAAGTCCACTGCACCCTTTTCTGTGTGACAGCTTATGGCTCCAGGAACAGAGATGGGGCTTTCTCCTTTCTAGAAGCCATTCATTTTGGCTGAGGAGAATGCTGGTAGGAAGCTGTGGATGCTGTAGTCTAGGCGGAGGTTGCAGTTCTCTGCACTTCTTGTCAGTGCTCGTTACTAAGTTGTGTTAGAAAGACAAATCTTGCCCACAGAAGTGGGTACTCTTCCATGTTGGAAGAAATGCTGCCCAGGCCACATCCAGCCCAGGTCTGCAGCAACATCCACAGCATTGTTAATGCCTGTGGATGCCTCAAGTGAAAAATATTCTCATTTAGTCGGGTAGTTTGCCCTAGTACAGGAAAGGTTTTGCTCCTTTATGAGACCCACGCAAGCTCCAGGTCTGTGTGCCTTTGCTGTACAAATCCCACCTCTCCTACATTACAGACTCCCAGAGCCAACAACTTCCCTGCAAGAAGCTTTTTAAACTTCTGCTGCCCACCCTGCAGCACTGGCACAGCTGTTTTTTCATATAGCAGGGAGGATTGCTCCTGGCATTTAGTACAGTTTAGCACATTATGGTGAGCTGCAGCTTCTGAGCAGGTAAAAGAAGGTATGATGGATTAGATCTTGTGTGGGATGTTGCAGGACAAGGTAGCAGAGATGGGAAAGAGAAATAACTGGTTTTCAGGCCTGCTGCCTTGCTGTGTAACTCAGAGAGGTCAGGCAGTCCCTGTGTATGCTGGGGGCCATGTTCTGTCTATAAAGGTAGGGAGGTGGCCACTGGTGCAGAGAGCAGTGCAATAGACCCTTCGGCCTCCAACACAGCAAGATGTGGCTGGATGAGGGACCTGCTACAGGGAGAGCCAGTCAGGAGGGGATCACTCACCCTTTGACCTCCGGATGAGCGGGAGGAAAGCCTTGGTGGTTCTCACAGTGCCCCACAGGTTCACTTCAGCTACCTCCATGTAGGTGTCCATGCTGGTGAACTCAACTTCCCCGAATGTGGAAATCCCAGCATTGTTAACCAGCCCCCAGAGCCCTACAAGACAAAATCAAGCACCTCTGTGAGACTAATGAGAACAGGTTGGTAAAAGCTTTGCTAATAGATTATTGAATCACACAACAGAGATTTTCATTATGTCTTGTACTGATGGAAACCAGATAGAAGACAGTCCAGAGCACACTTCATTCTCCTGAGCAAATATAACCACAGCTGGGATCTGACTGTACCACCCAGCACTGCAGCCACAAATACTGTGAACAAGGTTTCCTGGGAAGTTCTGAGCCAGCAAACAGAGAACCTCAGCCTTGTCTGAGCTGTTTCTTTGCCACTCTATATTTTTCCATGGTGATTATTTAAAAGAAGCAAAATAACAGTCTCTAAAGGCAAATAATAAGAATAGGAATGACCTTGTAAGAAACAAAAGAGTAATTCTTTCAAAGTGAAATCCCTTCTGTCACCATAAGAACTAGAATGTCTGCAGTGCTGGAAAGGAGAATGTAGGCATGGGTGGGCATGCATGCCATGGCCTATCCCGTTTATTCTGCTGCAACCAAGATGGCAACAACTGAAGCTACCTACTCATTTGGCATTAAAAAGAAAGACTGAAAAGGAATTTTGAATAAAATCAACTCACTTCATAAAATATTCTAATTGTACAGGAAACATACTGAGAAAGGTCTAAGAAAGGCTTCTGTCTGCTGCCCTCAGAAGCAGCAATTTCATCCTGGCCTGGGCTTGAGAACATAGGGCTAGAAAACTTAACTTTTATAGAAGATCCACACATAAAAATTAAATATAAAGAAAGGCAAAAGAAATAGGTTTATGCAAAATCCAAAAGTAAACATTATTGGTTGTTCTGCTTTTAAACAACCTTGTGTTGAACATGGATGTTCTTTAGGCGAAAAATGTACTTCATCAAAGGGTGGAAAGGTTTCAGAAATGTATGAGAAATGGGGATTTTTACAGTACTAGAGCAGAATTTGTTGTCATCACCTCAGCAGAATGAAGTAGGCAGGCTAAGAAAGTCTGTTACAGCTACCCCCTGAACTCGAAATGTTTGTATCTGCAATGACATTAATGATTAGCTCAGATGGCTAAAGAATGGTGCTAATAAGGCAAAGGCTGTGGGTTCAATCCCTGTATGGGTCATTCACTTAGGAGCTGGACTCGATGGTCCTTGTGGGTCCCTTCAAACTCAGAATATTCTGTGAACTCTGTAGTGATACTCAGCTGGCTTCATGGGAAATTCTTTGGAAAACCTCTCCATTTCCTTTGCCTTTTGAAAGAGTGGGGGACACATTTCTATTGTTAATCCCCAATCCTTGGGCACTGGGCAGGTTTTATGACATAAAGGGAGTCACAATAAACTTTAGTTCACAGGAACAAAGCACTAATCCCAGAGCCCTGAATACCACTCTGGTTTCGGCTAATGTCCCCCACAGGAGCTAGTGGAGAACAAAGCAGTTTCCTTTGTAGATGCTGTCTGAAGAGGGAAGCTGCTTTCTGATACAGAACAATATTCAAACAGGCCATTTGCTCTGCAAGGCTGCTCCTCAAAGCTCTGTGATCATCACATCAGTCATGTGATCAGCTTTTGAAATATACCCTGACAATGTTCTTGGAGCCCAGGCGAGGGAGCTCCTGCCCCCTCTGTGACCTCAGTGCCCATGCCACGCACTCACCTTTCTCTGGGTCCTGCAGGCTGCTGTTCACGTGCTCCACTGCTCGGTCCACTTCTTTGCTGTCACAGACATTGAGCTGGACCGTTCTCATCCGATCGCTCTTCATGTTGTCCAGTACCTTGGAGCCACCCTCTCCCTTGTCCTAGAGGGGAAGAAAGTGCTGGTTTGAATCTGGCCAAAGAGCCTGTGTAGAATATCAAATGCATGGCAATCATCAAATCAAGCCAAAGGCTGAGCAGGGCAGCCACAGAGTAACGAGGACAGTCCTGCGGCCCTAAGAGGAAGGGGAACAGACAGGGCTGGTTCTGCAGAACACCATTCCTCAAGCACCTCCATCTGACCGTGAGCCTTCACCAAGTCAGCTGGTAGAAACTGCTTCAACCACCAAGCAGCCAGAGCTGATGTGCAGCTGTGCTGACAAAAACAAACCCATGAAAATAACACTGAAGTTTCACAGTCATTTCCTCTATGTCAGGGTTAGGTCAAATATACCCAAGCAAAAGATGATGCTTCTTACTTCTACCTCCACTTCCATCTAGCATCTAAAAACACACTAAGCTTTTTCTGCCACTAAAATCAGCACCAGCAATTATCACTCTCTGATCAGAATTCTGCTTATGGTTTTGCTAGTGAAACCTGTGGCACAATGAGAAATCAGCTCATTCTCCTGAGTTGTTTTTGTTCTACAGAAAGCATATGGCCTGAAGACACACAGGAGGCCAAGCAGTTAGCTAAAGAGCTTTGGTATTTTCCAGTGTTTGTCTGATGACAACTGCTGTTACCAGTCTTGCCATGACCACAGAGATTTTGAAACATGGGATGGAAATCCAGCTAAAGAAGCAAGATTTAATTACAGAGTGACACTGTAAAGCTTTCTGCTGATTTTTTTTGGAGGAAGTAAATATTGATCAAAGCCTAAAAGACTTAAGGCATGCTGCTGCATGTCAGTTTATGGTGAAATTGTGAGAGGCCAAGATTTTCCACTAACATGCATTCAATAGAGTACTGAAGACAGCAAAATGGAAAGGAGATTTCAGTGACAGATAGACATGCCCACTGAAAACTGGGTCTTTCTAGCAGCTCAGACAGAGGAAGTGAAACTCAGAAGTGACTTTGCAACTCTGAAACTTTTGGCTCCTGTCAATGTAGAGGCAGGCTACTACTCTGAACTGTGTTTTTAAAGTATGGCTGTGTTCTTATATTCTCTAATGTTGATCTTCAGTTACAAAATAGCTATCAAAAAAGTACTCATCTAACCTTTCTCTTGACCCCTTTTGAAAGGCAGTTTGTAACCAGTGTCTGTTCTGCTGTAACGCCTGTAGAGGGAGCCCAGCTAACAAAGAAATCCTTGACCCAACGCTGAGACACCACAAGGCACGGAGCTATGGAGACAAACACTTCTCTTTTGAAAAAATGCAGCAGAAATAAAGTACTAATTTAAGCAAAACTTAGTAATAATGGAAAAAATTACAAGTAGAAATAATACTGATAACATCAAAGAATACCTGGCAAATTCTCTTTAAATAATATCACTACTGAAGATACATTTATGGTGATGAGTGAGCTAAAAGATTAGATCAAAATAACTGACCCACCCCAGGATATCCTGAGGAGTAAGTTTGTTTCTGTTGGGAAATAGCCATGCAGCTAAAGAAAGCGCAGTGCTTCATAAGGAGACAGAGGCTAAAGCTCTCTCCTGTTCCCTATGACCAGGCATCTCTGATGGCCACACAGAGCACTCCTGCAGAGCGTATCAAGGCTACATCACTAAGCTCTTTGAAGCCTGATTCTGCTCTCCTTTGCACTAGTGGGACTGACCTACACAATGATTTCAGGAGACCCTCAATACACACCAAGGCATGGCTGTACTCATGAATGTAGAAAAATATGCTCATACCACATGCCATAAAATCACTGGTGGCTTGGTGTACGTCACAATTATTCAAAATAAACCCTGCGTAACTATGTATGGTCTGAGAGCAGGGCCAATGGTCCAGACTCAACCTGAACCCCAAATTCTCTTATGGCTAAGCCTATAAAGTTAGATTTGGGGTTCCAGTTCATCTGACATGGAATAGACCACAATGTTGTGATTTAAATAAGAACCTCCCTAGATACTGTTCAGTCCTGGTTCTGGTCTAGGCCAGGTTTTGCTCTCTGAAATTCAAGCAGCCGTGTCTTTTTGGCTATCACCCACCCTCCCTCTCCTAGGCAGAAAGCTGTGCAGAGAGGAGAAGGAAGACTGGGTTTGCTATGTGTTGGTGCACACGCCACAGGTGAAGAACACAGTTTTTGTTTTCCCTACCTTTTGCAGGCAGCCAGCGTAAATAATAAAGCCTTTTTCATGGAGGTGCTTGGCCAAGTCAAATCCAAATCCTGAGTCACAGCCTGTTATAAGCACAGCTCTGCTGCCAATCTGCAAAGCAAAACAGAACAAAACACACTGGAATTATCTGAAATCAGTGATTTGCAGTTCACAGAACAAATCATGTCCTTGGCCAGGAGCAGCCTGTTCCAGGGATGTTCTCTACACTCTTTGCCGGCTACTGCCACCCAGTGCCTCCTGAAGACAAAAAACGAAGGTTTCATACTGAGTTCACTCCAGTGAGGCAGGATCGCTGTCCTCCCAACACAAAGAGGAGTTTGGCACCTCTGGCAACAGGCTCCCAAGGCAAATAGATCAAGCAAACCGCCATTCTCTGGCAGTTCACATTCATCTTGAAATCTGAAAGTAAACCAAAGAGTTCCCAAGACATGTTTTCCCTTCTTCAGGAATTGTTTCTGTATGCTTAAAGCATCCCATGCAGGCCATAGGAAATTGAGAAAATTTGACTGAAGAAAGGATATGGATTAATCTTACTGACTGCTCACTTATCTTTTTCTCTGTAGCACATGAACCCTCTAGTGCTGGGTTTTAAAAGCTAAGCAGAATCAAGTGGGGGTAATATTTAAAATTAAGACCAGTTGGTCATCAGTCTTTTTGTTTGGTTGGGGTTTTTTTGCCCTCTTATTTTTCCAACTTACAATTTAAATAGAAGTATACCTCATTCCTTCTCCAAACTCCTTCTTCTAACCCAAAGAGAGGCAGCACTTAAGTGACATGCTAAAAATTGCATGGTGAATCAGACAGTCCAACAGCAACATTTGCACATCCAACAAAGTGGGTGGGATTAGGTGATAATTACTTGAAATTCATTCCAACTCATCTCTTTTAACAAACTATAAATTTGGCTTTCCCCAGCATACACAAGGACCAATCAGGGTCACACTGGGTGTCATGCAAGGATCATATCTGAGTTCCTCTGAGACTCTGTTCCAGAGTTATGGAGCAAGCTGTGCATGTTCTAGCACCGCTACAGTGCTGAGTTCTGTGCCACAAGACAGGCAAGAGGGCAAAACACTCCCCTTCCTTTTGTCTGGCACTGTTCCTGGCAAGTCAGCACCTTCAGAGAGAGGGCTGTTAAAGGGGGCCACTCTCCAGATCAAGTGGTGAGGACACACTGATTTATTTACATCTCTTTAGACAACCATACCCCAGAAAGAGTGCTTTATTAAGAACCTGTCATGCAAATTCCCTCTGCTCTAAGGTGGAAGATTTCATCTGCTGAGTGAGTTCCAAAAATAGAAAAAGCCCACTCGTATGATTGTTTATTTCCATCCTTAGCAGTGTGTACCGTGCTACGTCAATGGAAGCTGTGATAGGAAAGAATGTGGAGTATGTTGGAGGTTCAGCTTGGAGTCTCTCTGGCAAATCAGAAAGACAGATTTGGTCACCAGGCTTCAGAGATTTTAAAATCTCAGCTCAGCAGAACAAATTCTTGGAAGTCAAACTCACACTCACCTGATCGACTTCACTTGCATAAGAGCGGCTGCCACATGGGGACAAGAGAGGGAGGAAAAATTTCTGCACAGGCCTGTTAAAAAAACCCAAACCAACAGAACAATCAAGCATGGGATATCTTGTTCATACCTTGCTGCTGTAACGTGCACATGAAAAGGAATGCATGCTGCCTACATACATGATGTAGGCTGTCCTTTGAGAAGACAGAATCCAGTTCTCCTTAGTCTGAGTCTGTGTGTTTCCTACAGTATGAAACATTTGTTTCTCCAAAGACCTTGATGCTATTTCCAGCTGCAAGAGCTGTCTGGGTATTATGAAGAATTCTAAAATAGCTCCTGGTCTGAAGGCACAGAGTTGCTTCCACCCACAAAATGGGCAGTGCAATGTTTGCATTTTCAACAGCAGCAACGCTCTCACTTAAGGGTTACGTGAAGTTGGGATGTGAGAAGTCTTTCACTTGTTTGATGAAAGTATTCTGCTGTGGTTTTGTCTCTGATACCCAGCCTGAGGTTGAATTTCCTTGGATATATCTCACTGCTTTTACACACAGCTCCACCCTTCTGTCATCCTGGATGACACTTCTGCAGTGTCTACCCATTAGATACTCTTACATTTTATATCCCCTCTTCGCAAGTGTTTAAGCTAAGAGACATCTTTGAGCAATACCTGCCATGCAGATGTGAAGCTCCTCCGCACAGTACGTCTGACTCCCAGGAAGATAAAACATGTTCACAAAGACAGACCAGAGCAAAGCAACAATGCCTTCCAGGGAGTGAGATTCTATTTAGAAAAGCTGTGTTACCAGTAGCATCACTCTGTCTTAGGTCTTGCCATCATTCATCAAAACTGGGCTCGGACAACACACCAGAGTGACTCCAAGCTCTGTCTTTGCCAGCCACCTCTCTGGACTTTATCAGCTGTTTCATTTTTGCTTCAGGCACTGACCATTGCCCTCCTGGAGCCTTCTGGCCTTCCCTTAAACTTGCTGTACTTCATCTACCCCCAGCTCCTCTAACAGCATCTATCCTTCAGCAGAGCTTATCCTGCAGGCTGCTTTTCTGTCTTCTAAGTGAATTTGCATAATCATTCACAATTATCTCCAGCTCAGACATCACGGGTGCTCCCAGGGTGACCTGTGCTACACTGCACAGCAGCTTGCAGACACACTGGCTTCTGAGCCACATCTTGGGAAAACAAGGCTAGAAAAAGGATCTGTGACGGCAGCAGCCTTGAACCAGAAGGAAAAGGAGCTGGTTTACATTTAGGCAATGGTGTCCACTCACCCTCCTGCAACAGTTTAGCCCTTTTTCTAACTTAGTGTCACAAGCCAAATCTTGAAATAGTTACAGCCAATTTAATTGCTGCAAATGTCAGTCCCCAGGCAAAGTGTGTGCTAACATCACTGACCTGCAATCCTGGACTGGAACTTTTACCTCAACAATAAGCTTCTTGGTGTGTCCTAAAGTGCCCAGAAATGTTCATAACATTTCTTTTAGTTGCGTGAACTTGTTTTTTATTTTTCAGTGTCAAGTCTGGTCCTGTTATTTCACTGCAGAGCACTGATTTTCTGCACTCAATTCACAATAACCTGTAGAGAATGGCTACTATATTTATTGACATTCTGCCTACCTTGAACCTGAAGGCAAGGGTAGAAAGTGGATGTTGGCTGCTGATCAACAGGAACGTCATCAGCAGGAATGCCATCAGCAGGAACAGCCACAAAGCATGTGAGCCCCTACACTGTACATGAACGTACCAGGAGCCATTTTTGTCACTCTGCAGGACTGAGTTCTAGAGACCACAACTGAGACTTTCAGAATACAGAGATGGTCCTCAGATTGAATCTGTGCTTGTAACCATGCATTGGCTTTTGTTCAGTTCCACCAAAAAAAGGGAGCTTGAAGAGTCAAGTATATAAATCCTGCCTCAATGCATTAAGACACTGGTTTAGTGACAGCACTGCCTTTCAGATGAACAGTTGGATTTTCATTTCAGGTTTAGCAGCTTGTGGGGACTTGCAAATGCAACACATTTTTGCCCTGAGTACAAGACGCACAAAGCACAAATACACAATAAGCAAAACAGAAGGAAGAAAAAAAATATGCTGAAAATTCTTTTCTCAAGTTAATAAAACATTAATTCGTATTTTAAAGGCCACAGCAGATTCTTGCTGGTGAGCTTTGGTGTGTGTGGAGCAAATAGGAGATAAAAGTCTGTTTGCATAGGAAATCTCTAACAGCTTAGCTATCTACAACACCCTGTTACCAGAGCCACCCTCGACCCTGATGGTACTGGACACCCCTATCAACAGCAGTAGAACAACATTGGAGGTGGCAGTTCCTGTTTAGCAGGCCATAAGCCACTTTTAAATGGCTTATGTACAATTAGTGGTACACACACCACTGTTTGGGAACTCCGCTCTAAAACAAAGCCAGGGAAAGCACTGAACTTCCTCTGGATTTGGACTGGTAGAGTTCCAATCATATAGCAATTTAAACAGTGGGGTTTTCTTTCAGAAATTAGAATTAGATAGCCAATTTTCTGCATGTTCAGAAAAAAAAGGGTTCATTACTCAGCCCACCTCAATTTCTCACTACAACCTCCCCTCTTAACTTTCTCACTTAATGTGATTCATCGCCTCTTTAATGAAGTCACAGAAACATATGGCAGTTTCTTGCACTGCAGCAAGGCCTACTTGCTGATATTCAAGAATAAATCCTTGCTGGATACTTAATTAATGCTCTACTTCACACCTTTTTCACTGCAGTGTGGAAAAAAAAAAACATGTTGCCAAACCCTCCTTGAACATAGAGTCCATCTCCTCTGTGCTCAGAGCAGTGACTGAGCACTGGCACAGGTTGCCTGGGCAGGTTGTGAAATATCCACTCCTGGAGATACTCAAAAGCCAACTGGACACAGTTCTGGGCAACCAGCTCTAGGAGGCCCTGCTTGAGCAGGGGAGTTGGACCACGTGACCTTCAGAGTTCCTTTCCAACCTCAATCACCTTGTGGCTCTGTAAATAAACTGCCCCACTGAAATCAAATGAGTCTTTGGTGTGTGCTTTACTCAAGATCTCATGTCTGCTTGTCCACCAAGTTACTTACCTAAAGCCACTCCCTGGGTCCTTGAAATTAAGGGCTTTCCCAGAAAAGTTTAGGAGAGGCCGGGACAGCTTGGTAGCCAACATCCTTTCAATTAATGCACTCTACCAACAGCAAGACTGTTCTTCCTTAGCTCTGCAACACAAGATAGCAACTCTGTTTTAGTTGCTCAATTATTTTGTAAGACATGCTGACTCCATGTATTTCAACAAGAAAATAAAGTCCAAAGGAACTCATCTTTTCCCTTTGCAGTTCCTCATGCTGAGATAAACAGCTCAACCTTGAACCGCTTCAAGATGCTTTTAAATAAGGAAATGCATTATAAGTAAAGTACCAAGCAGAGAGGCATCTAAACAAAATGTGAATTTCTCCTTTAATGCATCTTTAATTGTATTCTCTGAAACAGGTAAAAATTAAGGTACTTACATGGAATGTACTATTCAAGTGAGCTATATGAAATAATTTTAAACTAAAATATAACTTCAAGTCACAGGTGATGTCATGTTACATATTTCCAAAGGAATCCTTGGGCTTTACAGTTAAAGATACGTTTCTTTGCAATTAAGTAGCTGGTTACACTGGACTAAGCACAGGGAACCACCATTAAACTCACTACAGGGTGAAAACAGCTAAAGAACAAGACTTAGTTATGGAAAGTCAATTTCAATCACATTTATCTTGGATGAAACTGATCCATGGCACAAAAAAAACCCCAAACCAAAACAAAAACATTTCCCCAGCTTAACGCACAGCCTCCTTTATTGAAGCCGAGAAACGGGATCTAATTGTTAGGGCTTGTTTGCATCTCTGCCGAAGGCTGGGCCGCCGCCGCGGCAGCTCCGGGGCCTGCTGGGAGCCAGGCCCGGGCTGAAAAACAGCGGGATTACCGCAAAAACAGCAGCGGCGGGCACCGAGCTGCGGAGGGAGGGAGCGGTGCGGGCTCAGGAGGACACGCTGGCTTTGTTAATCCTCAGAAATCCCGGTGGTTTGATCCAAGTTTGGAGCTCGGCTGGTGCCCCGCGGTTTTTTGCGAGAAGGTTTGCAGGGAGCGGGCGAGGCGCGGGGTCCCCGCGGGCCCCCCAGCCCGGCCCAGCCCCTCTCCGGGGCGCGGCTGCCGCGGCCCCGAACGCGGCCGAGGGACCGAGGGGGCGCGGCCCGGCCCGGCCCGGCCCGGCCCGCGTGGGGCGCTGCGGGCGGGGGCCGCGCTGGGGAGATGCCGGAGCCCCCCGTCCGCCGCGGGCAAGGTCGCCGTGTGGATCGGCTGTCAGGGCTCCACCAGGGCACCGCGACCCATCCCCCGCCCGCGCGTTACCTGGACCGGCGGCTGCCGGACGCTGCTGCCGTTTGAATGAGGCTGGGCCGGGGCCGCGGTGCCGGGCGCGGCGGGGGGCGGGCCGGGGGCAGGGCCGGGCCGGCGGCGGCGATAGGCTGCGGCCATGGGGAGCTCGGCGGGGCTGCTGCTGGGCGCTGCCGGGCTGCTGGTCCTCCGCCTCCTCCTGCCGCGGCGGGCCCGCCGCGCCCTGCCCGTGAGTACCGCGGAGAGGGGCCGGGGCCCGCCGGGCACAGCCCGCCCGAGCACCCCCGGGCCCATAATGGCGCCAGGCCGTGTAGCCGGGCCGGGGATGGTGTCGCAGCTGGAGCGGCGGGGCCGGGCTGGTGGAGCCGGGCACACAGTGCGAGGGGGGCGAAGCGCCGAGCTGGGCACGGCCCGGGGCAGTGCGGACCCGCCGCGGGGTTCGGCCGGTCCGTGGTGCGGCGGGCGCTGCCCTCGGACCCCGCGGCGCGGCGGCTGCTCCGCTGCGCACCCCGGTGTGCCTCACTTGGAGGGGAGTGTGTTGATAGAATCAGAGAATTGGGTTGGAAGGGACCGTAAAGATCATCCAGTTCCACCCCCCTGCCGTGGGCAGGGACACCCTTCACTAGACCAGGTTGCTCCAAGCCCCGTCCAACCTGGCCTTGAACACTTCTAGGGGTGGGGCACCCACAGCTTCTCTGGGCAGCCTGTGCTAGTGCCTCACCTCCCTCAAGTAAAATTTTTTTCCTAATATCTAATCTGAACCTACTCTATTTCAATTTGAGCCCATTCTCCCTTGTCCTGTTATTATATGCTCTTGTAAACAGCCTTGTCCCATCTTTCCTGCGAATTCCCTTCAGGTACTGGAAGGCCACAATTAGGTCACCCCAAAGCCTTCTCTTTTCTAGGCTGAACAGTCCCAATTCTCTCAGCCTTCCCTCATAGGAGAGGTGCTCCATCCATCTGATCGATTTGGTGGCCTCCTCTGGACTTACTCCAACAGGTCCACGTCCTTCCTGTGCTGAGGACAGCAGATCTGGATGCAGCACTGCAGGTGGGGTCACACCAGAGTGGAGTAGAGGGGCAGAATCATCTCCCTTGACCTGCTGGCCACACTGCTTTTGATGCGCCCGAGGATAAAATTGGCTTTCTGGATCAATGTTTTTGCTTCAGGGCCTCCAGCTCAGTCCTGCCCCCCTGAAATAACAGATAACAGCTGCAGCCTGCTTGCAGTGTCCCACTTCATTCTTCCGTCTACTCTGCTCTTCTGACCTTCCGCATCCCTGTCCCACCTGGAAAAATATCTTCACTTTAAGTGAATGTTTTCAGTTTTCATGGGATTGAAAACCTCAACTTTCCAACCCTGGAAAAAGGAAACAAGCCAAGTTTGCTGTGTAGCTGCACCCATCTTAGTCAATCTGTTTGATAATGTCAGGGTAGAGCATAAAAGGGAACCGAATCAAAAAAACAAGTGGCACAACAGAACATAAAGTCTAGGCAAGCATGGTGGATTCCCACATTGTCTATGGAGACAGGCTGAAAAAGTAGATTCATTTTCTCCAGGCTGTTCTGCACTAAACATGTATAATTTTGATAGATCATCTGTATTAGTAAAATTAATTCTACAACGTAATAAAGCAGTCATTCCCAGTAGAAAAAGCTGGTGAGGTGTGTGCATCTGAGCTGGCTGCAGGTTAAAATCAGGCTGCCCTGCTGGGACTGTTTGAACTGTGAGGATTGTATATTACAGTGTCGTGGATCACACAGCGAGGACACAGCCAGTGTTACTCTGCCCACATGCCACAGCAGCACCTCTGGTACCACAAGCACCTGGGACCTCTGCTTGTAGCAGGTCCCAGGTGCCCTGTCAGCACTGTGTGTGAGAGCTGTCCCCTGTACAGTGTTTCCTGAGCTCTGCATGAACGTGAGTGAAGGAGGCAGCTGAAGTTCCTCAGAAAGCTCATTAAGGTCACTGTGCTGATAGCTGGTCCTCTCTGCCTGTCCCAGCACTGAGCCAGACTGTAAGTTGCAGACTGACCTTATCAAACTCCAGGAACAGGCCCATTAGGCCTTATCTTGGGACCTTATCCTTTCAAAAGATAAGGATAACTGGGCTTGTCTGTGGTTGGAAGTTTTTCTGGGATAGTATCTTTTTTGCTGGGAATGGGGTTGATCCCTGCTCTCATCCCTTGGAGCTCTTTGTCCATCAGGCACGGCACAAACAGGTGCAGGTACAGATGTGAGATCCAGTACATCCCCTGGGTTTTTGCACGCTTGTGGGTGCTGCTGAGACCTCAGGCTGTTAGAAGCCATGCTGCTGTAGTCTTGTTTTATTACCAGCAATTAGGGTCATGGCAAATAATTAACAAATAATCACAGGAACCTTCTCATACTGTAGGTTCTCATACTATAAGTTGTTCCTCACTTTTCTTGCTCTTACAGGCAGCTGAGAGGATTTTTAAATCTCCTTTCTGTCTACATTTTGGTGGTTTGTTTGGGGATTTTTTTTTTTAACTAGAGAAAGCAAACCAGCTGCTGAGAGCTAAAACTAGATGCACAGGGGAGCACACCCCAGCCATCTGCTTTTATCTCCTGCAGTTGAGCTGTCCTGATCACACCAACTGCAAAGGAACTAATGATGGCTGAAGATTGGGTATCTTCTTTGTTTGCTTTTCCTGGGTTCTGGAAGTGATTGTAGTTCTTTATTTCCTTCACAGTTCCTGCTTTTTTGTGAAGTTCTCTGTCTGCAGGATTCAGAAGCAAAGGGGCTAGGGAGGTGAGGCAGAGGAAGAAAACAGTCTTTTTCTTTCCATGGGCCAGCTGCTTGAGTTATTGCAGGAGGTGGCTGACAAATTCTGTGATCTGGCTCATGCTTGATTCTCATCTCTCTTGGAGTTGTGTCACTGTCAATTAAATTAAGTCTGAGCACTGTATATTTAATTCTCACTTATCTTTTGTCCTTTAGCTATAGCTATCTTCAGAGCTTTAGGAGAGCTAGTCTGTAGCTGGGTGCTCTTTGTCTGAAACAGGAGTCGGTGTTAATGTGGGTGTTTGTATGATAAATGCAGGATAGACTTTTGATCAGTTCTTGTTTCAACTTCAGCTCATGACTCCCCTTTGGCAGCAATAACTTCAACATGAGTTATAGGACTGGGTGTAGCTTATTTGCTTATTGCTCTCTGCTTAGGCTCACCTGAGTTTGTGCAGTAATGCTCTGATCACTATCACCCTGCAATTATCCCTTGTTGCTGCTTCACTGCACTGAGTGTCAGCAAAGCAAGAGATGAGAGAGCAATGGTGATTGACCCATTTCTGTCTGAAAAAGTGGCTGGACAAGCCAGTGCACTTAATACATAAGTATGTTCATATTCCAGCCGTTGTGAATACAGTAACAGGGAATATTAGTTGCAGATATCTCCATAGAGATGGAACTGACCTCACTTCC
The DNA here is from genome assembly GCF_003945595.2 of Pipra filicauda. Classification (NCBI taxonomy): domain Eukaryota; kingdom Metazoa; phylum Chordata; class Aves; order Passeriformes; family Pipridae; genus Pipra; species Pipra filicauda. The sequence goes on from NW_024104317.1 coordinate 578,549, forward strand.
TTATTGCATCCTCTAGACTTTTATTGCTATATCACATTATTGCCTCATGGATATGGTTCCAGCTTGGAGCATTGTGCAGCACAGCAGCTGGCAGCCTGCCAGTTGGGTTAAGCGTTAGGGGTTCGTTGCTTCACAGCTGTGGTGAGAGGATGACTTTCAAGCAAAGACAGAGGGTGAATGGGCTTCTCTTCAGGATTTGGGATTCTGGATTTGGGATTTCTCAAGCCTGTTGTGTCATACCAGATGGAACATCAAATCTCCTCTCTCAATTTATCTGTCAGTCAAAAGACAATAATGATGTAGGAGAGAACTGTAGGATTTGAGAAATTGTTCCTCTTAAGACTGACAAGTTTCAGAAGGAAACTCTAACCTGCAGTCACATTCCTTCGTGCTAAAATACAGCAAGGAAAGTGCCGCATAGAGTGGGAGTAGGTGGGGAACAGACAGTCGTCACTGGCAGCTAAAAGAGCTGCTGTACTGTTCAAGCCAGTGACATCCTGCCATTTGGATGTTTTCTGTGCTGCTTTTTCTTATAATGTCTATGAGCTGGTAGATCATTAACTTCTTTTTAAATGTTTCTGTTCTCCTTTGGCCACTGGCACTTGAAAGAAAGAGTTCCTGTTCTAGCTCAGGTATCAAGGCAACACAAATTGTTACAGGCCAGCAACTGAATAAATTTAGGATTTCACAGTAGCTGGGAGCTGGCTGTGTTTCTACACTACAGTCTTGTCACCTCATTTACGCTGGTTGACCCACTGAAATGACTGGGATTAGGGTGCAGTCAGGTTCATGTGCAGACAGGTGCCACTGTGACTTGCATCTGGAATTGTACCTCCTAAACGGTGTCTGGCCCTGGCTGCAGGCGGCTCCTATGGTGTGGGGCAGGGTGCTGGTGGTGCCTCCATGCAGTGTCTCATGATATTGTATGACTGTCTTTCCCATGCAGGCTGAAGGGAAGGCGGTGCTAATAACAGGCTGTGACAAAGGTTTTGGACATGCCTTGGCAAAACACCTTCATGCAAAGGGATTTACTGTTTTTGCTGGATGCTTGCTCATGGTGAGTAGTGATATCGATCAAAATTCTTCTCTGATTAGAGAAAAGTGCTTCTCAAGTCAAAACATTTTCATCAGCAGTCTCCTTTTACCCCAACCCAAGACCTGAGAGAGGTGCAGTGGGCACGGATCGTTACATCTTCCATTGTTTCATGTGCCTGTTGCATCTTGTCATTCCCATAATTCTGAACTCTTTATGGCAGGGTTTGTCTGTCAACTGCATGTCTGTACAGTAGCTTGCACAGTAGGGCACTGCTCACTGCTAAAAGCCTCTCAGCAATACCACAGCACACTCAATAAATCTGACAGGCCAGGACTGCTGTGGCACTATGGCTTTCTGACTTCCCTGGCATCCTTGTTGCTGTCCTTCACACTATCACTTTTGTGGACTCACTCCTCAAACTCATTTTTAAGCTGTCTCTCCTGCATTATTCAGGCTCTGTTTCCAAAATGTCTTCTAATTGTGCTTCTGCAGCTTCTGTAGAAGCTGTTTGGTTTCTGGATACCTGAATAAACAAATTTACTGTACCTTTCTGACATCTGTAGGTCTCTGTGTTTGTTTGTAGGTCTCTGTGTTTGTTTGTAGGTCTCTGTGTTTGATGGGAGGCATCACTTGTAAGAGATAGGTTTAGACACACTGAATCAAAAGGGGTTGCAGACCCCTCATCCCACAGTCCCTGCTCTTGCATGACACTTACAACTTAGTGTTATGAAGTCCTCTTTATAAACTGGGTCAGCTTCACTTCCATCTCAGCTGGGATTTTAGCCCTGCTTTGTTTTTTTGCTATTTTGATAGTCAAAACTCATGTAATTTCTGACCTGGATTGTTCAAGATCAGTTCTTAGCCACTCATTTCTCCATTTGAAGATGGCCATTTCAGCACAGGTGCTCAGGGAGTGATGACCACAGATTTTTGAGTACTGTGGAGAGTGAGAATGAACAAAAGTGCCCCTCTTTGCCTTGTGTGATCGTGGCAGAGGTTACGTTCTTCCCCCACACCAGAAGGGAAAGTTATTATCAGCTGACATATTGTGTAACTTGAGAGCAAGAGAGTCCTGTTGGAAAATTGCCACTGTTTGGAAATTTCCATATGGAGGCTTTGTGTAATTCCTTCAGTAATCATGTCATACGCTGCTTTGGGATGCCTGTCTGTGCTGATAGCAATTCAGGCACTCACTTTGCAGAGCAGCAGATATAGGGAACAGAAAGGAGAGGGGAGATAGGGCAGGCTCAGAGGGCTGTTCGGAAGGCAGCGTGTGGAGCAGAGAGGGAAAGGCTCTGCTGGAAGCCACATAAAGAAATTAAATGCTCCTGAAGTGAGCCTTGCTTGCTTGCTTTATTGACTGTGAGCTGCTGTAGCTTCCCTGCAGGGTCAGAGCAGGTGTGGGGGCAGTTGTCATAAAGCTGGTGCCATACTCTTAGTTCACACCTAGTTAGTCCATCATCACTTACTTACATGCTTTTATACAGAGACTTAAAGGATCCCTAATGTACTAACCACCACGGAAAGCTCTTGTATTAAATACAAGGTAATAGACTGTCAGGTGCATCAGGGGCTTCTTACTGATCAGACAGTCAAATATAAAGTTACAGGAGTAATAAGAATACTTCAAGCAGGCTGGGATAGAACTGGAGAGGATCAAATGCAAAAGGGATTACATTTAGCAAGTGCAGGTAAGCCCACAGACAAAGTTTCTGTTTATATATTAGGATTAAGATGAAAAAGCACACAGAAACAGATTATAAAGTAACCCGAAATGTAGAAAGTACAGCAAAAGTTGAAATAATCATCTTCTGTTCTTTGATCCTACTGAGAAAAGAATAAATTGTTTTCAGATGCCTACTGCCAGCAGTTGTCATGAGGACATGCAGGCAAGAAAAGGTAAAGAGCAGGGAATGTTTAGATAAATAGAACACGTTCAAGTTCATCAGGCCTGATGAAATGTACTGATGGGCATTTAAAGGATGAGCCGTTGTGATTTCTGCCCCATGGGTGATACTTTCCAGAGCACCTGGAGGCCAGGAGATTTCCAAAAGGCTGGAAGAGGGCAGATATTGTAGTTCCCTTCCCAAAGGAGATAGACCTCTGAAATTGCCTACCAGGCAGCTCACCTTCAGTGCACTAGATGCAATTGCCACACACTGCTCTGTCAGTTTTACAAATGATGGGATCACAGTGTGATGGACACTGTCTGTGTAAGTTTACTGGGAACAGACTGTGCCCTGTCAGTCTAATCCTATTCTGGCTAAGCAGCAAGGTAGTTAAAGAGAAAGGAATAAATGTATCCTGAATCACATTTTGTTACAGTCCCTCATGATAGTCTCATGAGCAAACTTGTGCTCTAAGTGACTTGTGCTCTAAGTGACTTGTGCTCTAAGTTCAGTCCCAGGACCATTTTCTTGGAAGTACCCTCTGGAAGAGAATTTTCACTTGGAAAAAAATATGCCCAGGACCAGGCAGAGAAGACTGTAGGCCCTTTGGGGAATAGGGTTCAAAATGATCCTGACAGATCGGATGGAGTCTCAAATCAATTACGTGAAATCCAGTAAGGACAAGCACGAGGTGTTCCGCTCAGGAAACGCAGGAAGGGAGCGGGTGGATGGGCAGCAGCAGGGTGGGGAGGAACTGGCGCAGATAGAGCAGGCTGGCTGGATCCACGGGTGTGCAGCATTGTGTTTGTGGCTTCCTGATTCTCCCTGACATCTCACTGCAGGTGCCTGAGTGCTTGCCAGAACTTAACCCTGAATCCCATGAGCTTCCCCGGGAAAAAGCCTATGTCTGTTACAGGAGGGCTCTCTGCTAACAAATGCCTGTGTGATCTGCCTGTTCCTCAGCACCACTGCGTTGGGATCCTCCAAACCAGATCAGGGGAGAGGAACGAGCAAGGGGAGGGGGAAGCAGCCAAAAGCTGGAGCAAGATTCCTCAGCTGGGTAGAGAGGGATTGTGGGGCTGTTGGGTTTCCTGGCCTGGAGCAGCCCCTGCTGAGTATGGGGTGGGATGGGCAGGCAGAGCCGTGCAGGGCTGTGAGGGCAGGATGACCAGGGGAAAGGAGATAGCTGGGAGGAAATGGCAAAGTCCCGCTGAAGGCCTCTGGAGAGTACTTAGGCAGCAGGCTGGGCTGGAGCAGGATGGCTTTCAACTCTGAAGGAACTGGGAAGAGGAAGCTGAGAGATTCTCTGAGAGGACAAAAATCAGACAAAGTGACAGCAAAGGGAGAGGGAGAAGGGCTTTGCAGGAGCAGTTGGGCCATTGCTGCCAAGACCTCGCTTGATTCATGGCTCCTGCTGGTGAATCCCAAGATCAGGAAGGTCATCCCTGGGAGGACCGCCTGGCTGGTCCCATGGGAACTTCTCCAGGTGTTTTCCCAGCCAGCAAATCTACTATTAAAAAAACAAGGAGGATGTACCATGTGGGTGTCTCAACAGGAAATGTGCTTACAGCCCCTGAAGACCACAGAACATACGATGATGTTCAGTTGCTTCCATACAAATACATGACTGCTTCATTTGTGAAGAGGTTTTCTGGACAAAGGAGTTGAGCACTTTGTTTTACAGTTAAATAGTGGCTGAAGTGGTATCTACAACTATGAAAAGTGGTTCCAATTGATATTGCATATTGAAGTCAGTCTTCCAAAATCAATATGTTTTGTCAACAATGAATAAACTGTAGCTGGGAAAGTAACTTTGCAGATAGAGTTGCATTGGTGATAGGGGAAAATTCATCTCAATATGAACTATACAAACCATTTATGTTGGATTTTTAAGTTGCTGTCCTGTGACTCTGTTTCTAAAAAAACAATGGAGATATTTCTTGTTTAGTTTATAAGTATTGTGAAAGATTAAAAAATATGTAGGGAAAGGTGTTGTCAGTGCTGAAATGACAACTAGCACTTGAATACAGATATACTTACGTTTTCATTTTTATGTAGATACCATAAAGCTCTCTCTGTACAAGCTGAATTAGCTCCACGTTTTTCACTGTTAAGTAGCCGAAAGTTGCTTTGTGTAACTCAGTGGAGATGCAAGAGCATCTTCCAGAAATACAGTCAGGCATCATACAACCTTCATCTGTTTTAAAGGGAATAAAATGTTTTGGCGACTATGTTATTGGCTACTTGTAATGCCACTTTCAGAGACTGTTTTTGTGGCCAGATAAGGAACCAACGCAACACCACATCACGTTTGATGTGCACGAGAAAAGCTTCAAGCTGTATTTGCTGTTCTAGTGATACTGGGAAATAAGGGAGTTGTGAAATAACATGCAGCCATGGGGCCAGGAATTCGTTCCTACTATTGTCATAATGGCAGTGTAACTATATATTGATTTTTAAGAGAGCTGCCCTGTTTTGCTCAGAGCTGTGATGGACATTTCGTCTCTTTTCCTTCATTACATGTCATTGTTCACTGGACTGAAGGTGGACATGAGATGTTGTATACTGTATTAATTAAATAGCCTGAGATACTTATAAAAAACTAAGCAGTTACGTTTTTTATATCTGCCTGTCTGCAGAGGCAGCTGAGCAGGTGACTGTGGGAGGGTCGCTCGCCTTGTTTGCCCTCGTGCTGTGGGAGTTGATAATGAGTGCTAAAGGAAGAGTGGCAGCCAGGCACGGTGACTCACCAATTCATAACTTCTTCCTCCCTAAAGAGGCAGAGCCTGTGACACAGGGAATAGTTTTGTGAATTAAATCTCAAGCCTGCTGTGAAACTGCATGGCTAATCTATTCTCTTTTCACTTTTATTTGTTATTTACCACCTGAGCAAGGCTGTAAGGCTTAGGCAGCAATCCTGCCTGGAAGTGAGCAGGTAAAGTTTGGAATTTTAACTGTGTTTATGTTTGAATAAACAAAAAACCACCACAACAGTAACAGAATCTCTAATGATAGCAGTGGAGTGAGGAAGAAAGAAAGGAAAGCAAAACCATCATGTTCTTATTGCCTATAGTGTGAAAAAAAAAATCTGTTCTTTCTTTCTTAGCCAGAATCTCCTTTCATGCCTCATGTCTGTAATTGTGCTGTTGTGTAGCAGATCTCCACTGAGCATCTGTGCTGCTGCAGTAAGAGCACAATATTGTATAGGTTGAGCTGTGAATGTTTCCTGCTGTATCCTGCACATCAGACTGTTTGCTGTTAGCCATGCTGAGGGGGTGCCTGCTGTCTTGTTTTCAAAGTGGTCTGACAATACTATTTCATTAGAACCCAGGCAGTATTTTGAGATGACATGAGTACAGTGCCTAATTAGGTGTTTGCTTTTAAGCCTGGAGTATCTGATTCCAATCTCCTTATGAGTGTTTGCTGTGTCACCTGTAGAGTGTGAAGACTGAGGTAGTGGAGTCACCCACAGTTCTCCCAGGCTGGCACAGTATTTCACCATTTTACAGATGTGAAACCCATCATGTGAGGAGCCAGCAGCATGGGGGCTTCATGGCCCCTCACAGCAGTGGGTCACCGATGCAGTTATAGAAGTGGTGCTGGAGGAAACAGATAGAAGGCACGTGGGTTTGTGTGGATCCTGTGCTTATTTGTGCACCAGGTTTACACCTCTGTGTGCAATGTCAATAGCTTCTGTTTCCTGACCATGTGAACATGCCTGGCCCCAAACTGCATTACTGTTCTTGGTCCACCTTAGTGGGACACCTTTCTGTTCTGCTGAGCAGGATGAGAATGGAGATGGAGCCAGGGAGCTGAAGAACATGAAGTCAGACCGCATGAAAGTGCTACAGATGGAGTGTGCAGTGATCAGGAGGTGGCTCAGGCTGTGGATTTTGTGAAGAGGACCCTGAAGGAGCCAGAGAAAGGTATGTGGGGATCTCTTGTTCACAGAATCCTTTCTACAGAGCAGGCCATGCATTGACCAGGTCATTCTCTCTCTGTACTGCCAAAAGAGGGTTAACAAGCCTGAAGGCCTGTGACAGTGTATGGCTGGCAGTCAGGCAGTGCTGTCCGCAGGTCAGTGAGGACAATTGTCTTGCTGTTGATGTGGCAGCCACATGGAAAGAGACCAAGACTGGCTGGAGGATTAGGCTTTAACTCTGCATCCCATAAAAAGCAAGAAGTGGCAGCAAGCCCACAAGTGTCTGTGTGTTTGTCCTTGAATGTCTGTGAAGGGCATGGAACGGCCAGAGCTTGATCCCTTCCATGTGCTCCTGCCACAGCCTGGCTCATGCAGACCTTGCTAGTGACCCTGCTAATGAAGAGGTGACAGGCCCTGGCTGCTTAGTGCAGTCCCCTCTGCTGTACAGGTACAACTGAGCGCTGCTGGAGCACAAATCTGACCTGCCCCAAAACCTGCATTAATCTTCAGCTGGGTCAGTCCATGTCTCCAGTTTGCCATGCAACATCCCAGAGGTGATATGAAGTGGGATCCAGGGTGGGCTTGGTATAGATGACCTTAATCCACGTGCCACCTTAAGCATAAGTCCAACTCATGGATCCCAAAAGCATGTTAAAGAAGATAGGAGTCCCTTCTTTCCTTCTTGGGAGTGGTTTGGCAGAGCGATGTGAGTTTACAGCCTGGTGTGACACCACCTAACCTCTTCCCATGTAGTGAGGTTGTGAGGCTTCTTGCCCTGCATAGGTTTCTCTGCAGCCTCTGTGCCAGTAGCAAGCCGGACAGCAGCTGTAGACACAGGCTGAGAATGAACTGAAGTTTGGTGTCTGCGGCTCCAGGACTTCAGGGTTGTGTGACTTGAAGGTGTTTGCTCCTCTTGAAGCTTGGAGGAGACTGCCATGGCCCTGTCTTTGTTCACAGCAAGTATAAAGCTAATAAATAACAATAGCTCTAATCTTCACGCGAATAACGTGAGCACACCTTTCCTCCTAAAACAAGCATATGAAATGTAGCTGAGTAATGCACAAGCTCTGATCCCACACATGTTCTCTCTGCATGGCTTTTCTTCCTACACAGTCACCCAGCCCTCATCACATATTTCACAGCTTCTCAAGCTTTTCCTGAGGAGCCCAGCAACAGCAGTGGTGACACAGAGCCATTTCCCACTGAGTGAAAGCTTGGAAAGGAGCAGCTCTGTTGCTTCTATTAATGCAGAGGTGTTTGCAAAACTGTGTGTGTAGCAGGGACAGAGAAGCAAGTTGGACCGGTTCCTCCTGCTCTTGAGAGCCTTATCCTGTAGCTGTTTGCTCCAGCATGGTGTGCAAAGCAACAAAGGCTTCTTTTTAGGCCCATCAGTGTGACTGAGATTGGAGGCTTGCCAATAAAATAGTGGTCAGTAAATAAGTGCTGGCATATAGAGACTATTGAGGTGCCTTGCACAGAGGTGGTTGTTGCACATTGAATGTTGCCCCGAAGGAGCTACTGCAGAACAGTTCTTGTGCTGTACAGTTTTTTGTACCTCTTCTCCCTGAGCTGTGTACATAAGGCTGAACTAATTTCGATAGGAGTGCCCATTTGTTTTCAGTCTTGTGCAGTTCCCACTGTATTGTTGACACTACAGACGTAATAGTGATAAGGCTCTGCTCAATAAACACACCACTGTCCAGCAAACAGCCCCATGCCTGGGCACCCCTCAGCACTTTGTTCTGTATGTAACGTGCCCTGATGGGTGAGCAATGGAATTCCAACAACAAAGTATTGTAAACAGTGATTCAGGGACGTTCATGAAAACTAACCTCATAACCCAGGAAATGGAAATGGTTGTAGAGAAATGTACAGGAATTTGTCAGGAATGCTCTGCAGGCATCAGTTTCTGTCTAACAGTTGATAAGTCTTTGGTAAATCCCTGCCAAATTTGCTCTGCATAGTTTCTTGTTACTGGTGAAATTACCCCATCAGGTGCTCTGTTTCCATGGTCCTCCTGCTAGCAATTAGAGTTTGCTTTGCACCAGCAAAGGGATCCCCATCTAAGCTGAGATGCTGTGCTGGCTGCAGATGAGTATGAATTTCAGAGTCATCTTGACCCACTGAAGCTGGCAGCTTCAGTAAGTGAAGCAGTGACAGGCTGCTATACACAGCTGGTCAACAGCCTCCAGGGAGAACAACCTCAGCTGGGAACAGGGCAAGGTTACTGGGACCCATGTGAGAACAGGGTGTCAGGCTAGCAAGGGCACATTGGTGTTTTCAAATGCACCAGGAGGATACATTCCATTGCACAATGGTAGAGTATTGCAATTTGCTTGGAGGACTGTGTTTGGTACAATACATGGTTACTATCTGACCGTGAATAAATACAGGCTAGAAGTTATTCAAATACTTTCATACATTAGGGCAGGGAAACTGAAGCAGAGGCAGGGCAAACAGCCAAAAAACTTCTGAGAAAGAGCTTAATAACTTTTATCAACAGGGTGGCATGACATTTGCCACAGTCCCATTGGTGCTTTTGATAGCAGTGTTGGAGCTCCCTGGACATGAAAGATCTTCCTTAGCCCTGTGCTTGTTCTTGGTGGTAAGAGGAAGGTCAGGGAGTGGAGGGGCCCTGACTCCAATGCACCCCAACAGTTCAGCCTTCACTCCAACACAGTGCAAAATAACCGTGGTGTATAGCAGGACATCTAATAAAGAGCAGCTCTGTTATCTTGTTCCAGCTCTTCTGTTTGCTCCTCATGCAGTTTATGGCCGCATAGTCCAATATTTCAATAAATCCATGAAGTGTGGATTTAGTCATGCAGTTGTTTGCCACTGGGACTCCAGCAGTAATTGCTTTGAAGGGTCAAGTCCTTGGTGACCCGATAAGTCCTGACATGTAAGGGGCTCAGTGCAGAAGCTTTTGGTAAGTGCAGTCAACTTAATTTTGACAGTCTTTGCATGCAGAAGAGACGTTAATTTTTAAATTCTAGTAGTTGTAAGGGTTCATTGTAAGCTTACTGACCCTTAGTTAGAGTTGAGGGAAACAGATACTTGGACTAAAACACAACAGCTGTTAATCAGGCCATGAACTTGCAGATCAATACCATGCACTCTTCAAAAGAGTGAGTCAGAGTTGTGAATGGGATTTAGAAAGCCATGATATTTGTTTTCCTTGCCTTTTTTTTTTTTTTAATTGTGGGGAAATTGAGCCCCCTCCAAAAATGCATAACATCACTGAACAAAGACAAACCTGGGACCAACAGGAGGCATGGAAAGATCCAGCCATGAGAAGCCCCAGAACAGCATGTGACCTTACAGTAGGCATTCAGGGAGGCAAAGCTTGTGTGGCCCCATCACTCTCCTTGATGTTGCAAACAAGCCCCTAGTATACCAAGAGTGTATTTCATCACCTTGCTGGGTTTTGCTCTACAACCTTTTTTTCTAGAAGTCCCCAGTTCTTTATCAAGATTTTAGGTTACTGTGAACAACAAGGAGGGTGACTTTTCTGTGACACTCTTCCTTGTTCCACTCTTCAACCATGTGTTTTTTGGCAGGTTTGTGGGGCCTGGTGAACAACGCTGGCGTCTCAACCTTCGGAGAGGTGGAATTTGCAAGTTTAGACAACTACAAGAAGGTGGCAGAGGTCAACCTGTGGGGCACTGTGAGGGTGACAAAGGCTTTCCTGCCCCTCATTCGAAGAGCTAAAGGTACATACTGGGTAGTGTGGCAAGGCTCAGAGTTATTGTAGCACAGCAAAGAGATGTAGCTAAAAATCCAGGCTGTGCTTGGAGGAATGCCTGTGCAGTCCAAGGAGGCTGTCTGAGGCATGCAGTGTAAGCGTTTGGTAGTACAGGGCACTCTTGGGGCTGGCCAGGCACCTACACTGCAGGTGTTATCTTAAACATCCAGGATGTCAGAGACCTTTGTGTAATGCTGGCAGATATCACACAGACAAGATAATCCAGAGTCCACTGAGTGCTTGTGTTTGGATAACTGAATCTTCTTCCTTCATGTTATTCAGTTCGGAGATGACTTCAGGTAGTGATGGAATAAATGAGTCAATAGCAGCCAATTTAGATATCTTACAAGACAATGGTATTATCAAAACTCTTTGTTTTATATTAAAAAAGGTATGTATGAGCAGAACTCTGAAGAGCTTCTTTATTTGGTATGTGTGGGAATGCTGGCACAGGTGTGTGTTCTGTGAGGACAGAAAGGGGGTGTATTGAGAAGATTGCTCAGATACCGTTTCCAGAAAGCAAGTAACCACTAAGCAAGCTCCATCTCACTGCAGAAGGGATCTTACCCATCAGGTCAGCAGGTGGTTCCCACAGTCTCTCTTAAGTTACACTTAGGTCTGGAATGAGACAGCAGAGCTATTCACTTGTTTCTCAGCTAAAATTTCAAGCTGCAGAAGGATGTTGGGCTCTGTGGATGTGAAAATCCTCTCTGTAAAAATAGCTGGTGGGATTTCAAGGGCTTGTGTGTAAGTGCATCTGAAACTGTAGTTGCACACGGCATGTCTTGGGTAAGGGCAGAGACACCCACAGAGACACCCACAGAGACACCCACTGCTGGGGTGCACCCATCCTGAGACGGTGCCTGATCTAACACAAGCTGCCAGAGCTCTGGAGTTGGGCTGTCATGGGCTGCTGGCAGGAGTTAGGACAATTGGTCTCTACTGCCCCATGGACAGTGGCACATCAAGTCTCCCCTTGTTTGTCTCAGGCATGGACACTGTAGGCCCTCGTGGCCAACTAGCTGGGTGAACAGGTTGTGCTGCTCATGTTGCATGTTCAGAGAACTCTCTACTCATTCTCTGCCATCCAGCTCGTGTCTAGAAGCATGTAGCTGAGTTGGGCAGAGGGACTGCATTTGAGCTGTCTTGCTTACAGCAAGAACCAGAATGCTTGTATGGCATCACACAGAGTTGTGAGCTTTGCAGCTCATAACACTGCAAGCTGGAACCTTGAACCCTTCTCTAGCAGGACAAGGAGTGGGGCACACTGATGTGAGAACACACAGCTAGCAGGCTCAGAAGATCTGGGTACCACCGTACTTGGAAATTCAGAGGGAAATGTCTTGTATGATTTGTAAATTCTTTTTGATACTGTGGCAGGCATGTGCACCATCCATGGAGGAGGTCAGAGCAGGGGTTAGCCTTGCTTGAGTCAGGAGAGAAAGGCTCCTTGACAGGGGATTTGTATGCCTCTTCAAGATTCAGATCTTAGAAATCAGCATCATCCAACTAAGCACCCTTTTACTGGGATGTTCTGGCTGCTGCTTCTGCAGCCCATCATCTCTCCCTGCTCTTTTCTCTCTAGGCCGTGTGGTGAATATCACGAGCATGTTGGGACGGATGGTGAGTCCATCTCGCTCCTGCTATTGCGTGTCCAAGTTTGGGGTGGCAGCCTTCTCCGACTGCCTGAGGCAGGAGATGTACCGCTGGGGTGTCAGAGTCATCCTGGTGGAGCCCAGTAACTTCGTGGCAGCGACCGGCATCCTGACGGCAGAGGGCATCGACAAACAGGCCGAGGCTCTGTGGGCCGGGGCCAGTGACACCGTGCGGGAGGACTATGGGGGGGAGTATTTCACTCGCCACGTGGCCATGATGAAGTCCTTTGTTAACAGTGGCCTGAAGGACATGTCTCTGGTTGTGAATGACATCACTGATGCGCTCACTTCCCCGTGCCCCAACAACCGCTACAATCCCATGGAGACCTACTGGTGGGTGAGGCTGCAGGTCATGACCCACCTGCCCACGGCCATTGCCGACTGGCTTTACATCCCTGGAGCCACCCTGTAAATGGCCGTCCTTCTGGCATCCTTCCAGGGCTCGTACTCACACACAGGCTACAGCTCACCTCTGCACTCCTTGCTGATGTGTCTCCCCTGTAGATGCAGGATTATGGCTTCAAGTCGTGTCTTGTGGAATGCTAGAACAGCATAGCTTTTTTGGTTTTTTTTTCCTAATTCTTATTTGTATTCCCTACTGTCCTGATTAAAGTCGAAAGGTATTTTCCTTTTAACTAGGAGGCAGAGGAAGGTTAACATAATGGATCAAATATGTGGCTAGTGTAATTGGGTCAGCAGAATTCCCCCAGCGATAAATTTGGCTCATTAATGGGCTCTTGCTTTTCCTTACAAGGATGACCTGCTAATAGCAGAGCAAAGCTGTTGCTATGAGATGGCTCAAAGGGAAAACTAAAATGGGAAACCAAAGCAAAGTTTTCCTTTTGATTGAAAATGGGTCAGTCACAGCCTTCCATTGTTTTTATGATACTGCTAGGAAGCTCTGCTGCACTGTGACTGTCTGCTCTTTCCAGGGAAACAGCCACACTGCCTCTAAATAGCCTTATTACCTAGCTGCAAAGAAGGGCTCTTCCCTCCCTGCACTGTGGCCAGGAGATGCCAGAGCAAACAACTGGGGATAGGCTGGGCCGGTAAAAGCGCTTCTAATAATGAGTGAGGTCTGAGCCATCCCTCAGTCAGTCCCTGTGGGTGCTGGGATTTGCAGCCTCTCTCCACCTGCTGCTGCAGAGCTTTGCGGAACAAGGTTTAAGCTGATGTAGCAAACAAATTTGGCTCCTCTGACTGCTACCTTAGGTGCCTAAACTACTCAGCTGTGGTACCGACACTCCCCCTGCTTCCCTCACGTCACTGTCCCATCCAGACTCCCTCTTGCTGGTGAGGGAGCTGCTGTTGGCTTTCCCAAATCAGTTTTTTGGTTTAATCCTCTGTGCCTGAACAGTGACAGGGCAGTGTGCAAGCAGCATGACCTGACTATGAGCTCTGGAAAGGTCCTTTAGGAGGCACATTTCTTACCCTTAATATTGCACAGTGAAATCTGCATGTCACACAATCATCTTCTCTGAGAACCTCCTGATAACTGTTATGGGCTACTCTTGCCCAGTATCTCCAAGGGTCTCTCCTGTTGGCCATATATAGGATTTCAATAATTTTTCCAAGTGCTGGGGCTGCCTGGCCTCATACCCTATTCCCTCTGTTCCAGTGGTAACCACTGGTGGAGCAGCCAGCAGGCTGCGGGTGCTGCTGGCCAAGCTGGTACCCCACCCTCTTACTCTAGGGACCAGCTTTTCCTTCCACTGTTTTGCCTTATGTGAGATTCAGTGGCTGTGAAAAGAGCTTATTGATTGCTCTTTTTTCATCTGTCTCTGCTAGCTCTGATGTGGAAACTGTGCCTTAAACCTTTTGATTGCCACTGGCTGTAAATTCTTGGAGTCTGCATGCAGCCATGAATGCTGTGATGCCTTGAGGAGGAAAGCAGACTTCCCTTGGAGATGCTGTCAAAGCAGTTTGTATTACAAGTAACAACTCCTGGAAATACTGCTGTGCAGTTCTTTTTTATTCCAGATCATCGGCACGTGGAGATTGCCTGGGATCCAGGACCTAGAAGGATCCCACTGAACTGCAGCTTAAACAGTGTTTTAATCACTTCTTCCCCCTGCACTGTGAAATATGATTACTGCTAAGTAACTCTGATTTGCACAGAGAGAAAAATAAACTGTGAGATTTGTAAAGCATATACCTCTGGCTCCAGTGCTCATTTCTACATTGGTTTTCTCACCCCTTTAGAATCTGAGGCCGGTATTTCATTAAGTTCAGTAATTAAGGTGGTGGTGATGCTTCAGCAGATAGTGGGACTGTAGAAGCTCGGTGAGAACTTCCTGGAGCAGAACAGACAGCATGGTCTGTTTCCTCAGCAGAAGGCAGCTAGAGAGGCCTCTCTGCAAATGTACACATCGTCAGTGTTTGTGTTTTATGTGATTTCCCTCAAAGGACAGCATTGAGAGCAGTGCTGTGTATCATTCATTGCCTCAGTGTTCTGTGTAACTAATCCAAGTGCTACAGCTGCCTGGTAATAAGGACTAGCTCTTCTCACAGACAGGACAGAGACTGGCAAGCCAAGAAGTGTCCAAGGCCATGCAGGACCTTGTGGTTGAGTCAGGGTTAGGATTTCACAGCTTGTGAGCCCCAATCCCTTCCTCTGCCCCCTGAGAAGTGCTCAGCCAGTGCCTGATCTGTTTTCTGCCTAGATGGGGAGCTCTGGGTGGGTGTCTGGAGAGGAGCAGAGTGCTGGTGAAGGAAGAGCAATTACTTTTTGTGGCAGAATAATAAATGTGGCATCTCCTATCTTCTGCGTGAAAGCCGCTACAAGTCTTACAAAGTCTTCTGAACTGCTACAGCTGCACAGAGGAATGTGCCAGGATTGAGGGCAGGCATTAACACCATTAACACCACTGTGCTGCTTTTAAAGGGCACCAAGGTTAACCATCACCCCACAGGCACATTGCCCAGGGACCTTGAGCTGCAAGTCAGGAGAGAGCTCTGCACTGTGTTTTACTGCGTAGCTCCAGGGCCTCTCTGCCAGAGCAGTTTTGCCCCCGGGGGTGCAGGTAGCACCTGTTACCTTGTGGGGTCAAGTGCTTCAAGAGAAGTCATTTTCCTGGTGGGACTTTAACCAGGGTTACTATGACAATCAGTCAGCAGGCTGTCCTCATGTTTCCTTCCTGTTTTCTGCCTGCTCGGAGGTGTTGAAGCATTTGGAGCACAGCAAAGAACTTTCCCTTTCCAGCTCTAATGAGAGGCAACCGTTGCTCCTGGAAGCATGACTAAGGAGGGAGCTGTTGGGAGAGGGAATGCTCCCTGACAAGGCCCTTCAGCTCCATCACTTCCTGCAGGGAGGGGTGTCAGTCCCTGCGTCCCACCAGAGACATCCAGTGGGTGTCTGGAGTACGGCTATGCAGCTTCTCTTCCTGTGGGAAGCAGAGCACAAGTGCTTGTGCAGGTACTTACCCTGGCAGCCCTCCAGAAAAGAAGATGGGGATCAAGTGCTCCAATACTTTGGTAATGGGGAAGTGCCTGCAGAAAATCTGCCTGGGGACTCAGGAAAGGCTTCCAGGTGGCAATGGCCATCTTTAAAGAGGATGAGGCAGTGTGGTGGCTTGGCTCTTGGCATGAGGTGCCCTAGAGGAGGTGGAGGACACAGTCACTCAGTGGGTTCAGTGGTCTGTCCATCCCAGTAAGAGACTCCAACACTGAGTTTTCCCAGGGTCAGCACTGGTGTGGGGATGTTGCCAGTGCTTTTACTGGCTTTTGCTGCCACACCACGTGCATATGCAGGAAATACCTCTCCTCCCCATCTTCCTCACATACTCTTGGCCCCCACACTATGTAAGTCCCAACCTCATCCCCTCCCTGCACGTGTTCTTTTGCTGCACACCTACTCGACAGACGAGTCCCTACAACTCTGTAGCCCAAGAGCACATCTGGACCTTGTTTTTGCACCACTGTCTCTTTTCCACCCGTGAGTCACACATGAGCTGCCTGGTTCCCTCAGGCTTTGGGGATGGACACCTGTACCAGGTGGCTGCTCCCCTCCTGCAGCACTAACAGGAGCAGGAAGCCCCCAGCTCACTGGGGGCAGGCATGGTACTTGGCACAGCTGGTCCAGCTCCTGGCTCAGGCAGCTTTCCCTCCTGCAGGCACGAGCCAGGAGCTGGCTTCCAGCCCTGTCTGTGCATGGGCACTTACAGACTCAAAATCAGCCCCAGGTTGTTCCGTTGCATCCCAAGGAAGTTCTTACACTGCTCTACATCTGTCCAGGTGTGAGAAGATTTTGTTCTCAAGAATTTTTCAAGAATAATTATGTTGGGGAATGGAAGAAATAACATGTGTTGTCATAAAAATTCAAGATAATTTGATAATGCATATGTGTTCTCACCCCAGGTCTCTTTACACTAAAATACATGCCTGACTGGTATTCCTGGGGTACAGCACAGCATTTTTACTACTGTCTAAACTAATCATTCCTAAAATCTCCCAACTTGTTTGAATGAAACTCACCATGAATGGTATCTCTGTGCTGTTTCAAACTGTAACTACATATTGCATCAAAATTACTGACCACTGAATTTATGTTATTTATTTTCTGTACAGCATAAACCCCAGTCTAGCAAACACTTAGGCCTGTGTTTCAATGCAAGCTGTGTGTGCTCAGGCCCAGCCTCAATGCAGCTATTCATGGGCAAAGCCAAACACATATGCCAGTGTCTTTGTGCTCCACAGCCTGTGCAGAGGGATGTGACTTGCTCTTTGAGAAAGGGCATTCTTAAAATTTTCCTCTGACCTGTGGTGTGATATTGGGGGGCTCAGAGATACGGGGTGGAAACGCTGTGCTGGCTGGTGGAGAAGTCCATCAGGACCAAAGTGCTGCCCCTGGGTCTTCCTGGTACATATATAAAACAAATATAAAACAGCCTTGAGGCCTATGAGTGGGGGATATCTGAGCGTCTGAGGCCACCCTTGAACTCTGTGTGTGATTCCTGCACTCCTGGTAGCTGATGCTCTGCAGTGCTCCCGCAGCAGGGGATCCTGTGTCCCTGCTGAAGGGCTTCTCGCTTGGCTGGCAGGAAGCATAAACTGCAGGAGATTCCCTAATTGCATTTCTTAATGCAGTAGAGGCCATTCTCTCTCTCTCTGTGAGCAGAGCTGTGATTACCTACACACTATAAATCTGTGTCATGAGGAAGATGTAGGTTGTATATAGGTCACAGAAAATATAATTGTGTAACTGCATTAACACATCCCTGAGCTAAGGGCTGAAATATGGCTTAACTGCAGAAAATATGGCTGTGGGCTTTAAATAGCCTTACTCGAGCATCTCTTGGACAGAGCTGGTGATTCCGTGAACAGATCACTGTGCCTCCTCCAGGAGAACAGAAAACCCCTTTGCAGAAGGCGCTCTCTGAGCATGTTTAATGACCTTTTTTAGACCATTTAAAATATATTTCAGTATGCTGGAGGTTGCTGGTCCAGAGAAAAGCATCATGAATCCGCTGGGGAATGTATGAGATCTCCTCTGAGAAGGGGATGCAGAGCAGGGCAGCTGGGGTGTTCTTTGGGCTGGGCTCAGCAGGGCACAAGAGGACCCATCTGAGGGGAGAGCAGCACCTTGAGCTGAGCTGAGCCACGGAGCCAGGGCCCTGCAGTGCCCATGAGATTTAAATTTGAGCAGGCATCCACAGGCAGGGCCCGTGGGAGTCTGGTAAATGCCCATGGGATCTGCTCCCACATCCACTGGAGAAGTCCTATTCTGCCCCCTTCTGCTGTGCACTCCTCACTGCCCTCCTGAGGACAAGACCTGGCTGAACACCTGCCCTGCCAGAACCTGGTGTCTGCTGTGAGAATGCAGCAGCAAATGCATCAACAAAACCTTTTTTACCTTACTTAGCAGCATTAGACTGCCCTTGGTGTGGGGCACTGGGACATACCGGATGTCCAGGATTATGGACACTGCTGGAACTCTGGTTTTTATGGTGAGCCCATCCACAGGGGTGAGATGCCACTGAGCCAAAGCTTTGCCACTGAGCGAAAGCTTTACCACTGATCCAGCTCTGCAATGTATTTCTCTATACAGAGACCTTTATTTTCTTCTGTTTTGGTTTTTTTTTCTGCTTTCTGAAGAATAAATATCCCTCTGGCTCCTCTCTCTGCAGGGACTTGGATCGTGGCAGCAGTGCCAAGCAGTTCCTCAGCCAGGCCAGAAATACTGCTGGTCCTTCACCTTAGGATTTGTCCCTTAAATAATAATATCCTTTTTGGTTTTCCAACTTCTTAAATCTCTCTCTTTAGTTTCTTGTGTTTTGAATACATAACTGGTTAATTTTCAGGGCAGAGAGCTACTCACTAATAGTATATAGATGAATCACATCTTTTGTGCACTTGCACTGGACCAAATTCCCATATCCCAGAGGCCAGTTCACGCTTCCAGAGTCTGTTTACTTCCTTTGCTGTCATAAGTGTAATTTAAAATTTGACACCATTTTGCATAAATGGATTTCAAAGCACTTTTTGCCACTCCTGAAAACAGAGGAAAATTCCCACCTGTCTTCTTTTTCTCTGTTTTATCTCCTGCAAGTTAATTTTTGTTTCTGTATACATGTTGCAACTTGTCTGACCAACCCAAAGCCTCATTTCTTTCAGAGGACGAAGAAAAACACCAAAAATGAACTTGCCAGAGAAAAGATAGAGGAAGGAAGGGAAGGCATGTCCTGAGCTGGGAAGAGCTGGCTATGCAAACAACGTTGTCTCCGTGGTGGGACTCTCAGGACTCCCAGATTATCCTGGTTCCCAGGATATGATGCCTCAACACTGCAGGTCACACAGAGAGGCTCCAACACTGGGTCTTCAAAGGCAGCAGGCCTGCACACAAGATCTGTTCATGCAGAATGGCACAAAATGGCCATGTCTGTGGCAGCTCTCCAGCCCCCGTGAGTTTGGGCTGCTGAGGCACTATCAGGAGATGAAAACTTCCTTGTGGGGATAGGCAGGGAACCCTGGGCTAGCAGCTACCAGAACTGGCACTGGTGGTGTCCTACAAGGAAAGTATATGCCCAGAGCTTCTGCTCCCTGCAGTGCTTCCACTGGAGGCTTTTTCTCTTGATAAGAGCTTGGGCAGCTTCTTGACTATCCTAAGAAATGCCAAGGATGTCATCACAGGGTTGAGAGGACAAGGTCTCTCCAGCTGCTCTCTCATCTCAAGGCAGGTGGAAAGTTTCTGGGGGCTTCTCTGCAGCGGCTGAAATCCCAGCTGGGTACCCAGTATGATATGACAGTCTTTCCCTGGGGAGCCAGGTCCCCACCAGGCCTGGCTGGCTGAAGCTTCTCTGTTATGTGGGTGCCAAAAGCAGATTTCTGTGTGGTCTGGGGTACGCAATGGGACGATCTCACTTCTCTACCAAGCCAGGTCGCCTGCAGGTAGAATGTCATGGGTGGGGTGGCACTGCCCTGTCCCAGCCCTCAGATGCCTGAACTTTATATGCAGCTCCAGCTTGTTCTAACCAGGGGGTTTTCTTTGCTGGCAGCACTCAGTGCCATTGTCTCCTCTTCCTGGGGCCAGCGAGCCTTGTCTCTGCCAACGCGAGACTATCCCGGCCAACACAGCCCACCTGAAAGTGCCCCATGCACAGTGCTGCCTCAGCTGCCACCCTGGACATGTTGTGTGCCTCGTGCCACCTCACCCTGTGTATGCTTTGCACCCACTCCTGCCTCCCCACGCGTGCATGTTGCCCACCCCATCCACACCCCTGTGCCTCACAGGCAGCGCTGCCCTGTCCTCCTGCAGCCCCTGCGGTACCTCCCTGTCCATGTCCTGTGCACACGCCCTGCCCTCCTGCCTTGCAGCTGCCTCATCACCCAGAAATGTGGGGGAGGCTTCAATCTTGCATGAAGCATTCTGAACATGTCTGGTGCCCCCCCCTTTTGCCCTGGTTTCTCCCCAGCTCTCCTCCTTCCTGTCCTCCCACCCCTGCTCCAGCTTCCTGCTCTTTGATGTGCCTCCCCTCCTCTGCTCCAGGGTACAAACTGCTTACCAGGTGGAGATGACTGTTCCCACCCCACAATTAGGTGCAATTATAAGGTTATGCTTTTCTCTGGACCCTTGCTCTGGAGTGCAGCACAGGTGGATGGGCTCAGAGTAGAGTCCTGCTGCGGGCTGAGGACAGACACCTTGGTCTGTGCAGGCGAGTGGTGTTTGTGAATGCTGAAGGTGGTATGATAGGAGAGTCCTGGCATGGCCACTGAACACATTCTGGCCAGGTGGCCCTGAGCAGAGACTCAGCTGGAACAGCCCAAGCCTGCTCCATTCCAGCAGAGGAGCAGCAGATATCTGGGTGCTTCCCGCTGTGGTCAAGCAGAGCCCAGAAATGTGCCCCTGGGGAAGCCTCAGCCAGTGCTTGTGTAGAGACGGGTCCCAGCAGGGGCAGCGAGCTTGGCTGTCAGCTCTCATCACCTGTGCCTCAAGCTGTGCAGTGCCTCAGCACCCATGGGGTGCCTCTTGGCTGGCACCAGCCAGTGGGGGAGCTGGACTCCACTGCAGCCCCTGAGCTCCTGAGTGTGCTGCCCTTGGCTGGAGGTGGGATCCCTGTGTCTCCTACCAAGACATGGGTTTTCTTCCATTGCTCTTGGTGCTGGCTGTGAGGGAGGTGATGGCTATAGCAAAGCCCACCCCACCTGTGCTCGCCACTCTTGGTGGCTCAAGGAGCATCAGCTCATGGTGGCTCTTGTCTCCTCACAACCTCCTGGCCATGTCCCAGGTGAATGTAGACTACTGCAGCTGGTTCCGTGGAGCGTGGCTGAGTGGATGCCTTGCTGTTTCAGTGTGACTCTGGCTGCAGGGTGCCAGGAGCCAAAATGGCAGTGCCCAGCCACCCAGCCACATCTCTGGCAGGGCCAGCATTGCAGGGCTGGGTGCTGCCCTTGGGTGCTGGGCAGTGCCTGTAGACCAGTGCAAGCACGAGCCCCTCCTGCTGCAGCAGAACCACTCCATCACTGCCACCACCATCAGGGAGTCCTTGCTTCATCCCATAGGAGAATGCTCCACGTGCAGATGTAGATATGCACACAGATACACCTCCACATGGTTGTAGTCATGCACACAAGGCTGAGCCAAGGCTGGCCATTCTGTGGGGCTTTCTTCTCTGGTTACTCTGCAGGATATGGTCAGCCAAGCTCAGCAGAAAAACTGCTCTTGCTGGTCTGCTGTGCATGGGGAATCCCATCTCTGCAGTGCACTGAAGCAGGGCAATGCTCACACCGATTTTCTGATTTCTAACCTGTTTCTATCACAAGAGGTAGAGATGAATGTGGGGCTTGCAAAGAGTCTGGAGGACACCTCTGACTTTGGTATGGGCAGCCAGAGCCACCCCATCAGGGACATGGGTGGCTGCCCAAGAGCTAATGGAGCTGTGTGCAGGCAGGGAGAGCCCCTGCATGCTCCCCTGCCCTGTGCCAAGCACTGTGGCAGATCATGGACTTGGTGCTCCCCTGAGCTATTCACCCCCAGCTGGTGCTGCTGGGTCTGTGTTGGATGAGCCCTGCACAGCTGTGATGGCCATCGAGGTCCTGGGAGCACTTCAGCTGTGGCCATGTTTCAGGGCACACCTTGGCTGCACAGCCCCAGAAGGGGACAGGACTGAGCTATCTGTGGCTCTTGGGGTGGCATTTGGGCAGCCAGGAGTTCAAGAGTGTGTGTGTGCATGTAAGGCATGCAGTGCATGTAAAATGCGTGTAAAAACACACCTAGAGAGAATGTCTCCACAGAGATCAGATTAAAAGAAAATGTAATTAAACACAGAGAACTTCCTGTCAATTACTCAGCTATCCTTGCATAACTGTTGGGACTGGCTGCCTTCACAGATGGCTGCTTTGCTGTCAAAGGCTTTTGCTGGGCACCTGTTGGAAAAAGTGCCAGGTCAGCATGGAATTAATTGCACCGGCATCTTTCCCCATAGTGAGATTTGAAAGTCTAGAGAAAAACTGCTGAAAGGTCTTACAGCTCCTCAGATAAACCTGTGATGTCTCCTGCTGCTTAATCCTCCTCACGTACTCCTGCAAGTGATTGTGGTGGGGACAAGGACATTGCAGTGGCCCAGAGGGTCTCCGGGACACAAGTGGCCCCTGGCAGAGGAGGCTGCACATCCCCCTGGGAGCATGGCTGGCTGCTCCTGGATGAGAGGGAGCAGGACAGGAGCTGCTGCTGTCCCCAGCCCCTCTCAAAGGCTGTGGCACTTCTCCCCTTCCCCTGCCATCTGCACCCAGGCCTGAGGCTCTTGTGAGCAGCTGAAAGGCAGAGAGCTCCGCAGCTGTGGGGCGATACCCAGACACGTGAGGTGCCTTTGTTTGCCTGGGTGAGCAGCCAAGTTGCAGCCCATCTCCAGCTTCATTCCAGCTGCAGATCTAAGGCAGCTGACTGGCCTGCCAAAAAACCTAAACACGTCGAGGACCAGGGAGTGGCTTGTGCCATTGTTGAATAATGATGTTCCCAGCACACTTATAAAGCGAAGCAGAGAGCTCACCACAGAGCTGTTCCTTGCAGCCCTGGTCCTCCGCAGAGCATCACTCCTCCTCATTCACAAGGTACGTTTCTGAATTGAGAGATTCAAAATGGGAAATGTTGGTCTGCAGTGGGGCTCGTTCCTGCTGCTGGAGACAGACTGGGCTTTTCTTTTAAACTTGGGGAAAATGTTACCACTGCTCCTGCAGAGGAGTTTCTGGCCAGGGAAGCAGAGCAGCCCTGTGCTGCAGGGTCTGTACATGCCAACCTGCTCGAGCAGAACCCAAAGCACTTGGGCAGCATCCTGGATCCAGGGGCTGCTTGGGTATGAGCAGCACAGCTCCTGCTTCTGCTCTGCAGGAAACCCTGTCCTTTCCCTCATCACACCATGCTTTTGGGGATTGATTCATGTTGTATTTGGTGCTGATTTGAATCTTTACCAACTTCCCCATCCTGCAGTACTATGTATGTCTTTACACACAATGACTCCTCCAGAGGCAGCTGCACTGTCTCTCCCACCACCTTGCAGTGTCAGGCAGCCCTGGCATCCATGGGGATGTCTCTCCTGCCATGCAGGTTCCTGCAGGTGTACACTGCCAGCTTCCATTTCCCAGGGTCCCAGCTCTGTACCGGTTCTGGATCACATTCCTTGTGCTCCATCATTTTAAAGCAAACATCTCTTCATTTCCCTTTGCCTCAGCATTGGACAATAACGCTTCTGTGTATCCTCGGAGGTTTATCATCCCTGCATCTTGCTGGGTGTCACATGTGGGTGATGAGTACAAGTGCTCTCACCAGACTCACCTGGTTTTCTGCACAGCTGTTAGGCACAGCCTGAGCACTGGCAGGGCTTAAGACCATTTTGAGCTGGGCACTTTTCTGGCACAGTGCCTTTGTGCTCTTCTCATGATTCTTTCCTCCTTGCTGTGCCACTGATGTGTTCTGCTGCACACATCCTAATTTTCATGCCGTATTTCACACAAAGTTCTGCTCCAGGGAGGCCCCAGCTCAGCTATTTTCCTTCTCCTCAGGTCTGTTTGCTGCCTGCATCCCAGTGCAGCCATGCTGGGCACGGCAGTGCGGCTCTCAGTCCTACTGAGCATCTTCAGCTTTGGGAAAAGCCAGATGTTTCATATGGGACCATGCCCAGATCCATCAGTCCAAGAAGACTTCGATATCGAGAAGGTGTGAAAAGTTTTCTAACAGTCTTTTAGGGGGTATTGAGTTAGGCTAAGGGGGTATGAGACTGATGGCAAATTCCCTGGGTGCATAGGGAAGTTGGCAGGTCCAGTCTCAATGCCTTGTGCTGGAGCTGCCAGTGAAGGTCTGTGCCTCTGCCAACACCCCCACACTCCCTGTGCCATAGAGAGGCAAAAGCTGTGCTGGCGAATGAGCTGGGCTGCTCTGTCTCAGCCCACTCATGCTAAAAGCATCTCTTTAAACTTTCTTCTGTCAGTATTTGGGGAAATGGTATGAGATAGAGAAGCTGCCCTCAACTTTTGAGAAAGGAAGCTGCATCCAGGCAAATTACTCATTGAAGGAGAATGGGAAGTTCAAGGTGATCAACAAGGAGATGCTGTAAGTGTTTGCGTTCGGGCCACATTTTCACTGCAGCAGTGGCACTTCTGTCACCTCTCTTGCTGTTATGGGTGTTTATTTTTCTCTAAATTGCCTGTTTCTGTGTCTGGGGGTGCAGACGGATTGCAGTAGGTCTGCTGGGATAAGGGGCTTTGCTGGGGTTACGGTAGAGATGTGGGTCTCTAGTTCCTGCCAGTGCTTCCTTGGGGCTCACCAAGTCTCTGTCTCATTGACCAAGGTGAATGGTGAGAAAATAGATCAAGAGCACATGGTGACTTCAGTATTCAGTATGAAATAGCCTGGGTCTACCCCCTGGCCAATTTGTGATCCCCAGTGATGGCTAAGAAGCTGGATGCCCTGGATCCTGTCCCAGGGGCTGGTTATGGGATGGCAGCCACCACCTTGTGCTCCTGCATGCTGAGAAGTGCTTGTGCCCTGTGCTCTTCTCTGTTCCAGAGTAAAGGGACTCAATGAAAAATGGCAGGGAAGGTGAAACATCTGGGTCAGTTTTACTTAAATATTTGTCAGCTGTTTTCTGGAGCATTTACCTTGCACAGGTAGTAACTGCTGTGTAAGGGGATCAGCAGTCGATATCAGTTTAAAACAGTAGCCAAGTGAATGCTTTTTCCTTTATTACAGTTGAGAGGTTATAATTATCCTGAGCCCTCCTGGATTTTTGCATGGACAGATGCAGAATTCATCTGTTTCCATCACCAGCCCTGGCTGTCATGGGCTGCTGCTGTGAGGGGCTGAATGAATGAGAGGGAGAGAGCGGGGAGCACAGCACTGTCCCCTGTGCTCCCAGCACGGCAAGGGCACTTTGTTCTGGCTCACAATAACAACAACAATGTAGGAACACATCCCTTGTGTCCGGAGAGAGCAGCATCCTTGCCTCTCACTGACTGCCCAGCACTGTCTCAGCAGCTCCACTGCTGGGGCAGCACCGGGCAAACAGCTGGACATTCATTTGCACCTGAATTGATCTGTGGGACGTTAATCCAACCACTGCTGTGCCCACTGCAGCAGCTCAGAACCCTGAAATATCAGGAATGTTTTGGGTCAGTTTGCACTGTGCATCCCTACAGTATCAGCCCCTTGACCTCTGCTGCTGACAGGATTTGCTTTTGCCTCCTTGGCTGTTCCTGTTTCACAGGGAAGCAGGAAACTTTCCTGCCCTGCAGGCAGCGTCCAGGTCTTGAGGCATACAGGGGAAAATGAAATTATAAGATAGGCAGCCCAAGTCATAGGGCTTGCTGCCAGCAGGGCAGTGCTCCAAACCAGCAGCCAAACAAACCTTGGCTCACCACGCAGGTACAGGTAATTTGTGTGAGGAGGAATGTGCAGTGACCTGGAAAAAACGCAGGAAAATAAACAGATGTGAACATGTGCCTTCCACAACTAGTAGGAGTTGAGCTGCTCCCTGGCACATCCAAAATCAGTGCTGGGATCCTCCCATCCCATACAGAGAGGTCTTGCTCTCCATATTGTCTGTCATTGTCACCCTGGCACCAAAGGACACCATACTTGCAGGGACACTTGGAGAGAGGCAGCCTGGGGTGCTGGGGTGGTTTGACCTGGGACACCATTTGACCTGCTGCACCTGGCCCAGGATCTGCTGTGCCCTGGGTGCAGCTCATCCTCAGGGATGAGCTGTCCCTCCGGGAATGCTGGGGTTCACTAGTACCTGTTTCAGCCACCTCCTGACAGTGGATATCAGGAAGGATGATTTAGTGGAAGCAAAAAACCATAATTATTTCCCACTCTCCTGACTTTATTTCTCACCTTTGTCATTCTCCCTTTAGTTCCAATGGCAAAGTCAATGAAGCTGAAGGAGAACTCATGCACATGGATGTAAAGCAGCCGGCCAAGCTGGGCGTCCGCTTTAACTGGTGTAAGTGTGTGGTGGGGAGGCTCCTGGTGCCCGTGGCCTCAGCTGTGCTGTGGTCTGAGCACCACCACGGGCAGCACGAAGCAGGCACTGCTGCCATGGCATCAGGGGTCTGAGACAGCAAAGCAAGGGGTGAAGCTCCCCTGGTGACTTCAGCGTGGCACAATGGGGCAGTGGCAAAGGGTTAGGACTGACTTTGGGACCAGCGGGTAGTGGTTTGGTGATACTGATACACCATTTACAGCAACAGCCCGCTCAGTGGTGGAGCTCTTCTCACCAGCTGATCTCAAAGCAAGAAAGATCAGCAGCATTACTGTTCCTCCAGGTCATTTCACAGATGGGGACAGGGAGGAGGAGAGGCAGGGGAGGCAGCCCCACAGCCACTGTAAGGGCCAGGAATAGGCTTGTATATATACAGCAGTATAGCTAGTAGCCCACTCTGCCTCTGCTTATAAGTGCCTTTTAACAACCCTTAATATGTTTTCATTTGCTTTTTCCTTCCCTTGTCACTGTAACACTTGACAGGGGCCTGCTGAGGTGCAGTGCATTTTATTCATGTTACACAGCACTTTCCTCTGTCCGCAGCAACACTTTGGAAAGTGAGCATCAGTCTCCTCTTGAATCCCTTTTTATTCTGCTCCCTCACACCTTTTCCTTGGCTGTTTCACAGCCCTCCCTCACAGAAGGTTTATTTGCAGATATGGGTTGGAGCAGGGGTACTTGCAAAGGAGATACAATGATTGTTCATGAGCACAGCTAGACTTCATTTTGTGCTTCTAAGGCATCACCCACAGCCATTTCAGTTGCAGCATGTGTAGCCCCAACCACCTTCACCAGGCGTGAACCCCAGAGAACAGTGCCTGGCACTCCTAAGGGCATCAGAAATAAATCCCAGGGCACTTACACCTGCCTGCTAGACCCCCCTTTGCTTTCCACCTGGTGGTTTGAGGCTGGAGTAGCTGTCCGTCATCAGAGCAGATGCTTTGGGTGTAGCTGCCTGATGGAGAAGGGAATTTGGCTTAGCTGGGATGGGCTGAGCTATACTGATTCCCACTGCTGGGCTCCAGCTGGCTCCATGAGCCAGGGCTCCCCGTGGCAGTGGGTGGTGGTTTGTGCTCCTTGGATTACCAGTGTCAGCTCCTTCCCACCAGCAAGAACCCTCACACGTGTATGAGCTGGGCTGGCTTTCAGTGGCCCAGGTGAGCTGTTCAGGTCATAGTGTTAACTTTCCAGCAAGTCCTTCCTAGTCAGGGCTTTGTGGCTCTCTGGAGTTTGTCTGGGCAGAACAAGGAGTCCTGGTAGGCTTGTATAAATTATAGCTCCCTGTACTGACCACAGTTATGGAGCAGCCAAAATGGGAACAGCCCCAGGAGCTGTGGCTGTAGTGCTGCAGAGCCATCCAGAGTTGGTTTTGCATCACACTCACAGTGCCCTTCTCTCTCCCAGTCATGCCTGCTGCCCCTTACTGGGTTGTCTCCACCGACTATGAAAACTACTCACTGGTTTACTCCTGCACTAACATCCTCTGGCTCTTCCACATGGACTACGCTTGGATTTTATCAAGAGCTCCTGAATTGCACCCAGAAACTGTGGAGCACCTGAAGAGTGTTCTCCAGTCCTACAAGATCGACACCGACAAAATGATTCCCACTGATCAAGCCAACTGCCCTGCTGAGATGTAACTCCCAGCACGCAGTGACACAGCACCAGACCAGTGATGAACTTTGTTGCTTGCTTTATTATCCATTAGAATTTCTCTATGTAACTGAGAAATTTAATAACCTCTTTGCTAAGTATAGTTTGCCAGCCCAGAGTTACTCTTTGCTGTCATTCCCTCTATCACTCTTCCCCTTTTCTTTTTGCCTTGCTCTGACTTTTGCAATTGAGTCAATGCTAACGGGTGAAGAAAAGAAACCCTGAAGTGCAGACACGAACCTCTGCTGTTGCTGTGAGTCCTCCAGTTCATGGATGGAAAAGGGTATGAGATGTGATGTGCAAGTATTAGTCCTGGGAAAAAAATCATTTATCACACAGCTCCAGGTGTTTTTCCCATTTTTGTCTTGATGTTTCTGGGCCTGCTAGGAATCTACAGTGTCTGTTGGCACTGCCTTAGCAGCAGCAACATGGTGGGTTGGTCCTGCAGCCTGGGAACTGACACTGTGGTCTTGAAAGTTTCCCAGTGCAGGGCTGTAGACATATGCTGCTGCTAAGTCAGCAGACCTCCTTGCTAGAAATCAGATCTGGCCCTTTGTATTTTAAGTCTAAAAATGTCCAGAAACTCAGCATCACTCCATCCCAGGTGTCTATATGTGTCCTCTCTTGCCTCTAGGGAATCTGGTCCTGCACTTCCGAGAGGTCAGCCCTGACTATACTTGTAAGCAGACAGAAAGAGATGGGTCTGCTCCCTTGTTTTCTCTTCCAGAGGCTTTTCCCCGAACTTGGAGAGACAGCAGGCTCTGCCTGACACCCTGCTCCCTGCTGTTCCAAGTGCCAGGTGCCTGCTGGCACTGCATCTGCCCTGGCAGGTGTTCACCAGGCACCAGAACAACTCTGCTTGAATAGCATTCATGCAACTCATTAAAAATGAAACAAAAATACCTGCTTTGGGGCTTTTGTACCTTCCCAGCTGCATGGCCTTTGTGAGCAGGCAGGAGGGCTCAGCATGACCTCCTCTGAGGTCGTGGCACTGCCAGAGCAGGAATGCAATGCAACATAACAGCCATGGCTGAAGTGAAATGGTTTGCTCCAGGAGCCTGGGGCTCTTTCCAGCTCTCTGGGGTTGGATGTGTGAGCACCTCCCCATTGCCTGAGCCGTGCCAGCAAACGTGCACTGTGGTTTTGGGTGGCAGTGACACTCAGCTCCTGCTGCTTTTATTAGCATGAAGAAACAGCCATGTGGATGTAGAATGTTGTAAATCTGCTGGAAACATTCTACACGCTGGTGGGACCCTGGTGGTGTGGGTGTGCTGCAGAGAGCTTTCTTGCCCTGGGAGAGCTACAGGGGCTGAGCAGGGAGTCAGTATGCCACTAATCTCACTAGCTGGAGGAGGCTGAGACAGGAGGGATCAGAAACAATTGCCATATTTAAGTCATTATCCCTTTAAACTTTCAAATCCTAACGCCACAGTTCCTGTGACACAGAATCAAGCACTCCACCCTCATTCTCAGGCTGTAAGGGTGATGGACACACCAGGATACCGACAGCTGCATGGTGGCTCCCAAGTGTGTCAGATTTTGAGGGCAGATTATTTCATCAATGTTTCATCAGGTCCCTATCTTCCTCCTCACATGGACGGTGCTGCTGTAACCCTCATCCCCTATGCTGCCACAGGCAGGGTGGCTGTGCAGGCACTGAGCCCCTGGGGTGCAAACCTGCAGCCTCACTGGAGGGGCAGCCAGTGCCCCTGGATACCACTGGGAATTGGGTAGGCAGGTCCTGCTGAGAAACAGGAGTGTTTCACTCAGCAGCAGAACCCTGCGATGCCTGACCCCTCTGGACACCACACTGCCTCCCTCGATGTGCCACAGGAATTGTGACAAACCTGGGTTGCTCTGGCAAACACACAGTGCCAGGGGCATCTCCACACGGTAGCACAGAGAGGGGCCCAGGGACACCACAGCACGGCTGTGGCCTGTCCTGCCATGTGCCACCAAATGTCCCCAGTGCAAAGCACGTGTGGGACACCTTGTGAGTGCAAAACCCTCGTGTGTGTACAGGAGTGCCACCCACACACAAGGCCCACACGCTCCCCAGCCCTGGGGTTGTGCAGACACCCTGAGGGCAGCAGCACCTCCCGGTGTGCGGGCCCCCAGTGTGGGCACCGGCCCTGGGTACCCCATGTGTCCTGATCAGTGCCTGTAAGTGTCAAAATGGGGGGTGCCAAGAAGATGGAGCCAGGCTGTTCTTGGTGGTGCCAACCAGTAGGACAAGAGGCAACAGGCAGAAAGAGATGCACAGAAAGTTCCACCTGAATATGAGGAAAAACTTTACTGTGCAAGTGACAGTGCACTGGAACAGATTGACCAGAAAGGTTGTTGTCTCCTTCACTGGAGGTATCTCAGAACCATCTGGATACAATCCTGTGGCATGGCATCTCTTCCAACCTGACCAATTCTGTGATTCAGTGATTCTGTGTCTGCGTGCTGCTGCTGTGTCCCCATCCCCGTGTCCATGTGTCCCTGTGCCCGTGTGTGTGTGTCCCTGTGTCTGTGTGTCCCTGTGTGTATCCGTGTGTTATCCCTCTGTCCTTATATCCCTGTGTCCGTGTGTGTCTCCATGTCCCTGTGTCCCCGTGTCTGTGTGCCCCCATGTCCCTGTGCGTGTCCTCCCGTGTGTCCCGTGTCCGTGTGTGTGTCCCGGTGTCCGTGTGTGTGTCCCAGTGTCCGTGTGTGTGTCCCCGTGTCCCGGTGTCCGTGTGTGTGTCCCCGTATCCGTGTGTGTGTCCCGGTGTCCGTGTGTGTGTCCCGGTGTCCATGTGTGTGTCCCCGTGTCCGTGTGTGTGTCCCGGTGTCCGTGCGCGTATCCCGGTATCCACGTGCTCTCCTTCCCCCCGCATGCGCGAGCGCCGCGCGCGCAGGGCGCCCCCCGGCGGTGGCGCAGGCGCCCTGCAGGCGGGGGCGGAGGCGCTGTCGGTCCTCCCGGCCGCCAGGGGGCGGGAGCGCGGGGCTGAGGTGGCGGCGCTGGCGCGGGGCGGGCCGGGCCGGGGCGGCGGCGGCACCGAGCGGGCGGGACCGGGCGGGCGGCGCGGCCATGGAGGCGCCCTCCGTGCCCTCGGTACCCTCCGTACCGGCCGCCGCGGGCCGCGGGCCCATCAAAGGCATCCTGAAGAAGAGCGGCAGCAAGGCGACGTCGGCGGGAGCGGCCCTCGGGGCGCGGCGGGCCAACCCGGCCTGCGACGAGGACGAGCACGGGTGAGGCCCAGGCGGTGGGGGCGGCGGCGCGTCCCCGCGGGGCCTCCCTCCATCCCTCTCGCCCTCCCTCCGGCCGTCCCGCTTGTCCGGGGTCCCGCGGAGCGGGGTCAGCCGAGGGCGTCTCCAGCCGGGGCTCTGCGCTGCCCGGGTGGTGCCGGGGGTATCAGGGGGTCCATCCGCTGCCCCCGTGCTGCGGCGGCCCGGGAGCTCGGCTCCATCGGCAGTGGGAGCACCTGCCGGGGCTGGAGCACCGCTGGGAGCGGAGGGATGCCGGGCTATGCTCCTGGGCGGAGGCGGGCGGTAACTGTGGCCGTGGCTCCTGCCAAGGAGTGGCATTTCCCTGCCGGTGTGGCAGCTCACAAAGAGCTTTACAGATGCTACGAGGGTAGTTCGCGCTTTGGGAAGTAATGCTTTGCCATGTGAGATTTACTCTCAGCCTTCTCAAAGGCAGCTCATGTAACCAGAAGCGTGTCCCTGGGGAGGGGACCTCTCCTGGGCTGAAGTGTCATCAAGATGTATTGAATCATACGTAAAGATCTCACACTTGAGAATGTGCACAGGCCGTGTGGTTTGTGATCTGACTGACATGAAAATCTTGGTTTAATTGTAACGTGCTGAGTTAGTCCAAATATGCAAGAAGTGGTCTTTAGCCGGCCAGCACCTGTCCTTTGGCAGTGAGAATTCCTGCACTTTTCCTGATGCACTCAGCATGTGCCTCCTAATGTCGCTGTGAGACTCCATCACATTATGGTGAGCAAGGTTTGACCTGAACTCTGTTTGTAAAATTGCTTTTGACATTTTTCTTTATGTGGGACCTAACTCCATATTGCAAGGAGAGAAATAATGGTTAGAATAAAATGGACATGCAGGGTCTTTTCCTTTCTTTTTTTTTTTCTTTTCCTGTTCTTTAGTTTTACTATTATGTAGCACAGGGTGTTCAGTACCACACCAGAGCTATTGGTAGCCTCTGTTTAATTTTCTACAGTTTCTTTTGTACCATGTTGAATGAGCAGGAATTGGAGTATGAACTGATGAGCATCTGGTGTATTGGTTATTGCACACAGTAATTTCTTGGGAAGCAGTTAGTGGGCAGGAGTCCAGCTTCTATTTCCTGTTTACCAATGTGAGTCAATAAAGTCAATTAGATTATTTCTGAAATTGCCTTGCAAGCTAAAGGATATTGGCTAAACCTGGCAGGCTGCATTAGGAGATTTCCAGGAAAGATCAGTACAGTGTATTTAAAGCTGGCTTGTGTGCAGTTATTATTTTTGATTGGCAAGTATCATCATATCAGTGTTTTTGTTTTTAAAAGAATGATAAATAGTACAGCTGTGATTTTCCTTGCAGATTAAAAATTATTTAATAAATTCAGGTATCTTTTTTCTTCATGTACCTCTGTCAGGAGCATCTCTGCTTATTTCCAGTACTGAAATTCAGTTCTGAATATCTTTTTAAAATAACTGCAGATGAAAGAGCTCATTGTGTCAGCTGTCATCTTTTAAAGATCCATGTTCAGTAGAGCTCTCATGGGCTTGCATCAGTCTTGACCTTGCACTGCTGTCAGTGATGGTAACATTCTTTGGAAAACGTCCTTAATGAAAATATGATGCAAGATGGAAGCTTGAGAAATTGGGACACCCCTGGAACTGCATCCTGAGAGCTGAGATTGTGGTTTATTGGTAGATATGTTCTTGGCATTTCTCATGTGCAGTACTTTTTGCCTCCAGGCCCCTGTAAGAGCCTGTGAGCAATGGGATCTGATATTTTATGGAGTAACAGTGTGAGAGTGTGTGTGTCCAGCACCTGTGGTGGAAGAGATGAGCCTGCTATGGTAGGAGCGAGGAGTGAGGTGTTCCTTGAGTAACACTGCTGCTGAGACTTCTTGCCAGTCCAGGGTGTGGTGTCAAATGAAATTATTGTGTATTTTTAAAGATGTGAGAAAATACAAATGAGCACTTCTGAGATTTTGCAAATATGATTTTCCTGAGGAAGATTAGATTTCCCGTTTCCATATCTGAAGGGGTGTCAGGAGGCATTTCCCTGTCATAGTCCTGAGCTCTGTCATTAGTGTTACACTGTGCAGACATGCCTAAGCATGCAAAATTGGAGACAAACAAGGGAGATGTGGGTTTTTAGAGCACTTAGTCACTCTCCTGTGATGGCTTTTTACATGCAGCGGAGAAATTACATGTTTGTCTCTTTGCCACTAATGATTTCTTTTTTCCCTAGCCGAACTTTAAGTTGTGCTTTGGGAGGAGTTCCACAGCCAAGGCTTTTAATGTTGGAATCTGAGTTTAAAGAAATGAGTGTGAAAAACTAAACCACTACGAACTTCTTCACTCTTTTATTTATGAGTCACTGCCTTGCTCGCTGTAGGCTGTCTGATTTCGAAGCAGCGAATACAAAGGGATTGTTCCAAGATTGCCAATATTATTGTCAAGTATTGAGTTGTGAGCCCAGGCAATAAACCTTGATGGACTCTGGGCAAATGAACACAAAGCCTGTGCTGGGAGTTGCTCCCATCTGTCATACTTCCTACTCAGCTGAGCTCTGTTTACAGGGGCCGTGTACCCTTGGCCAGCTGCCGTGGCTCATAAAAACCCTCCCTGTGCAACCGAGTGATCATCTTAGTCATAGGTGAACTTCAGGCTGATGTTTAACTGGTGATTTTTCGACTCCTAAATAGAAAGGTTTGAATGACTGGCGTTCCTAGACCAGAGCTGCTGCTTTGTCATCAGGAAGCTCATGACTCCTGGCCCTGCCAGAGCCACGATCGGCCTCACGTGTTGTCCGCTTAGGCTGCACAAAATGATTAAACAGACCTGAAGCCTCAAACATGAGAGCTTGGCATTGGTTACTGTATGCTGAGGGGATTAAGATCACTCAATTTGTATTCATTTTTGGAGTGTAAGTCTGTGGCATGTGGGATTCAGCATCAGCCCCCACATCTATTTTTTTTCTCTTCAGTTTTTTTCCTCCCACACTGTATTACGCAGTGCTCCCGTAAATGTAAAATTTTAGTTTGTGCTTATCAGTTTTTGTTTTACAGAGAGCATTCTGCTCAAGACTATTTGTGTTATTGAGATTGAATATATTTTTCAAGTTTGTTATTGGAACAGTCTGTTTAAACAAGAGTAGTTAAGTGGAAGTCTTCCAGCCAACTGTCCCTCCCCCCCCAAAAAAACCAACCACACCAAACCAAACAAAAACCCTACAAAACTCACGAAGTCCTGTAACATTTGCTTCTTAACTAATAATTTTCAACAGGAATATGTTAATTCATAAAGTAATACTAAATTGTGAAATTATTTTACTAGTCTGAAGTTAGATTTTTGGCTTAAGCTAAGGGAAAGACCCCTTATACGAAGCTTGCAATAACCTTTTTTAGAGAAAATGTGGAACATGGTGGTTTTTGTTCATTTAACATTTTTTGTGGCTTTTAGATCAGTGGAGGGATGGCTCTTCCTCTGGCCACGAGACAGTTGCTTTCCTTGTGGCTTATATGTTTTGTCAGTGAGCAGTCAGTGTGGGTGAGCTTTTGTTTCTCCAAATACACATAAAATGGTACATTTTCTGGTTGAGTGAGGAAATTCTAAATAATGTAACATCACTGGTGCCTGTCTGTGTAAAATGTGAAACTCCCTCGGCTTAATTACAGCAGTGAATCAGTTGGCTTATGATTCCAATTTAGAATTACAAGAGCAGTATTAATAACCAGCTTGTTCTGTGCTGCTTATTTTACTGCAGGGGGGGATTTGCTGGTTGGTACCGTTTATGTAACAGGTTTGGTAATAATCATAGCAGCTCCCTGAGCAGAGGTGAGCTGGAAGGTATTGGGTTCTGTTGAGCTCTTGTGGGGTGTCATAAGAGGAAGAATGCTTTGTTACAAGTTACTGTAAAATCCAGCAGTTCACAAGACACTGATTGAACGAGACCAGTAGTTTCTGGATTATATGAACAAGAATACATTTATAGATCACTGAGTTTATCTGGCTATTATGACTTATTAGGGAAATTAAGTTGCACTGATAATTTGTCATGATATAAGTATCTATAGAACAGTATTTATTAGTCATACTTTGAACATGTCTGTGTGTCACAACAATATTCTTTGCATTTAGGATGTAGTAAAGATCAAAAAATGTTTTAAACATTCTTTCTGTGGTCAAACAGCACTAATTGTTTTTAGAATATAAGAAAATTTAACTTTGTTTTCTTATTTCAGTAAAAAGTCCCAGAAGTGGGATGAAATGAACATCATAGCTACATACCACCCTGCAGGCAAAGATTATGGCTTGATGAAAATAGATGAACCAAGTACTCCTTATCACAGGTATGCTGGCTAAACTCCTGAATGCAGCCAAGTGACGTCATAGTTTTACAGCAAAATTTACCTTGTGGGTGATGTAATATTTATTATGGCTGATTATCTGTGACTGTGCAGGCCTACTGAATATATGCAATGTATT
Source organism: Pipra filicauda (assembly GCF_003945595.2). Classification (NCBI taxonomy): domain Eukaryota; kingdom Metazoa; phylum Chordata; class Aves; order Passeriformes; family Pipridae; genus Pipra; species Pipra filicauda. The sequence goes on from NW_024104317.1 coordinate 614,104, forward strand.
CAGATTTACAAAGCTGCTAAATAAAACTTATAGCTATTGAGGAGAACTATCTAAAAGGGCAAAGTCAATTTTAGAAGGTTTATGTCTGGCAGGTTTTAGGCTTTGAATGGAATAAATAAGTGACTTGTATTGATTTTATTTTTTTCAGTGCTAGAATCGAATGTTGTCATATCATTATATAAAGTAGATTTGGAAAGCTTTTGAAGTACTAAAGGAGTCTTTTAATTGAAGGTTTTGACTGTTTTCTCAGCAAACTTTAAGCAGCAAATTACTAATAAAAGCTACTTTTTGTTTGCCCTCCAAGCATGGTAGGAGAAGATGATGAGGATCCAGTGAGTGATTCAGAAGCAAATGAGCCCTTAAAAGCAGACGTGCTGAGTAAAAAGTAAGTATTGTTATAGAAAAAATTGACTAAATGTTATGATAATCAGCTCTTTCCTGGGGTACATTTTCTTTATGGAAAGCTGTTGCTGGTTTCTCCAGAAGTTTCATTTTTGCTGTTGTCAAATTAACTGCTTTTCAGTGTTTGATGGCGCCACTAGTAAAATTGCAGGTTGTTACTACATGAAAATATGCAAAAATAATGAACAAAGCAGTCTGTATGAGTGTTCTGAAATGCCATGTATTTGAAATAGTGAAAAACTTGCTGTTTCAGCATTTTGTATTGCATGATTTATGTAGACTGGCAGCTGCAGCTGAAGGTAGAGGACCCAAGATCATAGCAAGGCAAGAGGAAAGCAGTGAGGAGGAGGAAGAGGACGAAGAATTAACACCTGAGGAACGAGGTAGGCATAAGTTGTTTCCTTTGTTTTGCTTTGATTTTTTTTTCCTACCAAATAGTTTCAGATTTTCAGTTAGAAATGTTTGGGAAGAAAAAATACTATTAGAAAAATGTTGTGATTTGAAAATGAAGATAAATAGTCTTTGAACAAATATGCTGTTCGTTTCTAATCAGGACTGTTTGGTTTGGGATCTACATATAAACAGGAATTTGCTGTTGCTGGATGCCTTCTTGTATACAAGCTTCAGCTGTGGGAATTCCTGCGAAAAAAATCTAGAGTCCTCAGTGAAGTTCTTCTGGTTTGGGGGTGAGGGAGTAGTTCTTAATATGGACATATTTCAGGTAGGCTTAATTCAATGAGTACCACTGCAATTAAGATGCTACTAATTGCTTGCAAACATACAGATGCTATTTCTATTGTTTTCAAAGCAACTAGTAGGTGTATCCAGTAAGGAAATCTACAGTTATTCCAAAGCAAATAGCACCTTTAATAGAGATGTGGTTTTGTGTTAACTTGAACTGGAGTGTTTTGAGGGAACAGTCAAACAATACTTCTGAGGTTTCAGTCTTGCATTATCTAGCTGGTGCTTCTCAGATTTCCTGGTCCCAACTTTAAGCGTGTAACCCTGCTATTCTGAAGTAAGAAAAGAAACCAACAGTCTCTGGGCTGCCATAAGCAAAGTTTATTTTAATTATAATGCATTACTGCTAGACCTGCTAATGTTTAGTATATGGAGCAGAGTTAGGCTTCAGGCCATGGGGAAAGTGGAAAATATTTTCTTCTACATGTGATAAATATATCTCTCATAACTGACCTTTGGTAGCTAGCCAGGAGTCAGGCCACATCTGCACAAGTTCATCTTCTGTCCCACCAGTATGTCTCAGTTTGTCCTTAAGTTTACTTAGAAACAAGGCTTGTGAAACTTTGGAATTTTATGTGCTGCCACCAGATGCTTCTCTTGGTTCAGACTTGCTCTTAGTTGCAAACAGGTTCTTTTAAAAGTGCTTCAGCCATTCCAGTCCATCAGTTACTATTCTTTTTGTGAGTCAGACTCAATATAAGAACACTCCACTGCTTGAAGAAAATAATTTTAATTCAGTGATTGACTAAATAATGTATTTTCAAGGTAGGAACAAATTTGATCTAGGAAGCAGTGAGTGCCTCTTTGAAGAAGAAATAGGTTGATTTTTCTTTTTAAGGGAAGAAATAAATATTTGCATTTGTTTGTTCACAGAGAAAAAGAAACAGTTTGAAATGAAGAGAAAAATGCACTACAATGAAGGAAGAAACATCAAACTGGCAAGACAGCTCATTGCAAAAGAACTACATGGTGAGGAAGAGGATGATGATGATGAGGATGAAGAGATGTCTGATGCTGCAGATGTGGAAACAATGAGTACAGAAGCTGCTGTACATGGTGAGCTACTGATTAATTAAAAAGCACGTGTAAGTACTGGTGTCTCTTTGAACTGTTGGGAAACAGTGAGCAGTGCTGCACACTGTCTTGAGAGGTAGATTTGTAGCATGTAACACAAACCACCAGTGTTGATAAATAGCACGTAAGCTTTTGTTTGTTGTGACAAAACAGAAAAGCAAACATCTCTGCTTCCTACTGTTTCCCCAGCATAACTGACTTTGGGCAGTGAAGTTGCCAGCATCCTTTTTAAGGGAAAAACTGTCTTGTACCCAGCATTAAAAGCTGTGGCCACACAGGAGAGCCTGGCTTTTTGTTGTGGGTCAGTTCCCATTCTGCTCCCAATCCATCCTAGAGCCAGCAACGGGAAACAACCATGAATGTTTCCTCTCCACTGAGACTGTATCTTAACTTCCTAAGGAAGAAAACTCTAATGTAAAACTGGTGTTAGGCCTTCAGTACAGACTTGTCTTTGAGCAGTAATGTTTATTTCTATAGTATGGGATAAGACTCTCAGTTTTGCTTTTAGTGCAGCTACTGGAAGAAAGTCTGGGACTTTTAGGTTGGAGCTGTTTCTGGAACCTGCTTCAGGGCTGTCTCTTCACAGGAAACTTATAAAACTATAGAGGCTGACATCTTCTCTTTCATCTTTAAGCTGCTCTCTGGGTGAAAAGGGTAAACTGTATAATAAAAGTCTTAGATTTTTGTGGTGGTCTTCTGGTGAATAATTACAGTTCACTTCCCACCTGTGTGTGTAACAGCACTTTTAACAAGTTTTTGACATTAAGAAAACAGACATCTGTTGCTGATGGGCTGTGAAGTCTGTAAGCCTCATTCATCTGCGGGTGGCAAAGCTATGAGATGATAGCATGGTCTGCAGACTTGGGAAGATGCTGCATGGGTTTAACTTGGTTCACATGTGCTTTTCACAACCATGTGAACTAGGACCTCTTCTAAAATTCATTTAAATTCCACGCAATAAAAAGATGATATGCAAAGTTGCATGTTTAAGTTCTGTGGATTGCACGTTTTAGTCCCGTCATTTATTACAGGGGGACTAATGCCTTCACAATTGCTCTGAAAGGGTCATTTGGTTCATGTCTGAGACCCATTACTGGACTGACTTAATCCAGTAACTTAACATATGCCTTATAATGGCTAATTACTAGAACTTCACTCTCCAGGGGAAAGGAGGGCTCCAATAGGCAACCGTATGACCTTTCTCCATGGCCTGAAGCTGCCATCTCTCTGCACTCTGCTGTAAAACAGAGGCAACTCCGCTCCCCAGCTGCATTCGCCACTGGAAAGAAGGCACACCTTTGCAGCATTTTTCCATCTCTATTGTTGAAGTCCATTCCACCTTCCTCATAACCAGCTTCAGAGCCACAACTGGTAATTATCAATTTTAGACTGCTCATGGCTTATAAACTGTCTGCCAGTTTATCAACCCATTAACTAACTGGTTCACCTCCACACCATAGCATATAGAAATACTTTCCATTAACCTGATGTAGTTCTCAATTCTTCACTTTTCTGTCATTCTGCTTAAACCTTGATGTTTCATTATCTCCTAATCTCTGTATCAACTCTCACAGCTTTTGGTCTCTGTCCTTGGATCAGTTCTTCTGAGGTTCAGTACTGGTCTCACTTCTGTAGCAGCTGGTGAACTGAATGTCCTCAAACGTTCCTACATTGCGATAAATGTTCGGCAACATAGCTGTGTTAATGTCAAAGTTTTACTGGAATAACTTTTTTGAGATTACATCTATTTCTCTCTCTCTCTCATCTGTATTCTGAGAGCACAGAAGAATTTTCTTATTCATAAATGTCAATTAGAGCTACGGAACATTTCTCAAATTGATGGTTTTAACACTTGCTACTTGGGTTTTTTGCCCATCTCTGCTTTTGGTCATGCTGTGCTTTTGGTCACATTAAGCACTTGAGTATTTAAAACAGTATTTCAATTTGATTGTTTCTTTTGTGGAATTAGATCAAAATGCTATTAATATTCATGTTCCTGAGATTCCCTTGTTAGTACTGTAAGAGTATGGAAAGATTATTCACCTGGATAGCTTTCAAAGAGCTCTTTGACTTCAAATTGTGTTTTAAAGTGCTTTTGTATAGGAAAGGAGGGGTTGAGTGATGCAGGAGCTGATTTTTGCAATGGCTTGTATTGGCTTCCCTGACTAACAGCCCTGACGCTTGCTTTTAATTGCAAAGGAAATGTCTTGGGTTTTCTGGTGTTGTATTGTAGCTACGTTTTGATAAATCCTTCCATTTGACTTGAGTTCTTGGGAAGTTGTGGAGAGCGTGAGGTGATGTGGCTACCACTCACCAATTAGGCCTGTCAGTCTATGTGAGTGGGAGCTGGAATGCACTGTCTTTTTATTCCAACCCAATAACATGATTTCTGTAGTACTGATGATTATTGCAGGTAAAGACGTGACATAAGAGGCATTTCCTAGTGGTCTGTTGTGACTTTAGGGCTCCACTGGCTCCTGGGTTGTCTTTTAGGCAATTTGAGACCCTCTTCTCACTTGGAAGTTTTTTTTGTCTATGAAGATCCCTAAAAGGTTCTGTGCTTCCCTGATCTGATGTTCTTTTTTACCCTCTAATCCTGTCTGTTTTGTATTTGAGTAAAACTAACTCTTCTAATCTCTACACTGCCTTTTTGAAGAAGGGGCTAAAGTCTTAGGGCAGGTTTTTAAGAAGGCTCCTGTCAGATACTCCCAGGTTCACTAATCCAAGTTGCGCTTCTTGGTTACAGACTGAGATTTCTTGCCGATCGAAATGAAGATGGCCAGTCCAGTCAGTGATGGTGAGAACCCTTCGTGTATTTTTGCCCATCTCCATTGTGGCTGCTGAGTGTTCTAAATGGATGGGTCATTCCTTGCTTGCCTCAAGTAGCTGTACCTTATCCTATTCATATGGATTCTAGCAGCCAAGATTTTTTGCAGAAAAGGAAGTTGAAGTCGCAATAGACTGCGCGTGGCACGGGGATTGGAACTAGATGACCTTTAATGTTCCTTCCAACCCAAACCATACTATGATTTTGTGTTTGCTTGTTTCAACATTTCAGCTTCTCTGGCTACTCCCTGTTTATGACTCCATGAACAACATAAATAGACTTTGCCAGCAGAAGTGACCTTTGTTCCTCTCCATAAAAACTTTTCCTTTAGAAATTCTCTTTGAAATCACTGAAGGGAATATTCCTGATGTAGGTAAATTTAAGCATGATGATTGCCCTGCAGACCTGTCTTTACTTCTGCTGCAGAAAAGTATCAGGTAGAGGGTGTTGTCTGTAGCAGTTTAATTGACAAGCTGTAAGACTATTGTTCTCTCTCTCTGGTTCATTTAGTTGTGCTAACCCTGCTCAGAGAGTGCCCACCAGCTGAGCTGTCACTGACTGGGTGTGCCCTTTGGCCTTTGGTAGATACAGAATATCTGTGTTTTCTTAACCAGGGCAAGCATCGCCCTAAAGATGATTTGAGTGAGAAGGCCGGGAGCACACAGCAATTGGTTCTGCTGGTTATAACTATGCTGTTTGCTTGTTAAACTGCACATTACCAAACCTAACTCATGCCCAAGCTTAACTGGTCTTTTAAAAAGATTATTATCATTTTGATGTGGTATTCTTTGATCTTTCTCTTCTGCCACTAATTTTTAGGCACATACATATATAGAGAGAGAGTGGGCTTTTTTGTATAAAAAGCACTAATAAGGAGTTTTCTCCGATTTATTGCTGTGCTTTGGCTCAAAACCATGAGTTAACAACTTCCTGAAAACACAACAGACTGTGCTCCTTCATGTATAAAGTTGTGGGGTTTTATTTCAAGTGTCTCACTGAATTGAAATTTGACATGGAAAGTACTGTGTTTGTTGATGTTCAAGAACTTCATGTGACAGGTCTTAACTCCTGGATTAAATCCTCCCAGTTCCAGGGGTGGTGCTCAGTGTGCTGAGCAGCGGTGTTGGCCACCTTTTCAGAGCGTGAGGGTAAAATAACTACTTTAAGTTTCTGCACTCTTAGACTAAAAGCTAATACATTGCTAAGATGGCAAACATAACCTTTGGAGAAGCAAAGATGATTTCAGGAGGATATTTATGTGTGTTTTGAAAATATTCAATGAGTGTGAAGAATTATCTGTTTTTTTGTAATCTTTCTTACACAGCACATGTTACTCGTGACCAGCTGGAAAGTAGAGCACACAGCATAGAAGAAATCTGTCCAGAACTGTAACTGCTTGTCAAAGACACAAATATAAACATCGCTTCATGTTTTTTGCAGTTAAGGCTCTTAAATGTTGAGAAGCATATCAGTTACAATGTTGTATTGCCAAGAATGTTAATTTTAGACTTGTCCATTAGGCAGAAAACACTGTCTGATTGATTTATTCTTGTGCCTAGTATTTCATGAAAATACTGCTTCATAATCTGTTCAACCAGAATGGCATTCCCTGTATGTATAATGCTGATCATCTTGCGTGATGTACTGTTACTCTTGCTTTGAAACACTCACTATCTTTCGGTTTCTCACTATTTATTTGAGAGTGTTCTAGATGTGGTGTCTCTTATCGAAAGGTTTGGGATTCAAGAGCCAAACGGTACAGCATAATATCAGATTGACATGTGAGCTATTTATCAGATGTGTTAAGCAATTTAAAAAGGGATTATTTAAGTCCTACAACCTTTTTGTAAAGTGTTGACCTGTTAATCTAGATTTCAGTATGTTACTACCTGCACTTTCCCAGTCTGTAGAACAAGAGCTGTGTTATTTCTTAAGAGCGGTGTTTGGAATCGGTTGTTAGTTTCTGACTAAAGCAGTACTAACATCTGGTGGAGGGAATGTTTTGACACTGGAAATGGCTGACTTGATCTTTGCATTTCACTGTCATTATCTCTTCCATCGGGACTGGCTGTTTTGTGGAGTTCTCTTTGGCTTATTGTGACAACATGGAAGTTTCCTCCTGCTTTTCTCTTAAAACCACATCCACTGTCACTCTTCTGGCTCATTTCAGACGTTTGGTTCTTTCCAGTTGCATGAACAGTGCTTGTGCTACTAGCACCTGAGGAAAAACACCCAGCCACAAGGAAATCCACATCAGGACTGTGAAGATGTGCTGAGCTTAGGCTCTGGCTGTTCTTTATTAAAGATAACTGCTGTTGATCTACTCATTTGGGGTTGGCAACCCCCATACTGAAAACCACTGGTCTGTATCTTCCTATGTCCATTGCAACTTAGAGCAACTGCTTTTATAAATGAAGGCTTTTTGGAAGACTAGAAGGGAAACTGCCTAATTCAAATACTTTGTTTACAGTGTGGTTATATAGCCCCCATAAAGAGGGATTCTGCACCTCCAAATTGCTGTAAGCAACTTCCCACTGGGTGAAATTTGACTGGTGAATGTTCCGGTATTCAGAGTAGTTCCTGGGGTTTATTACACAAACAAAGTAATACACTTAAGCTTTAGCTTGGTTATGGAATACAGTGTATATCTTAATTTTGATCTGAATTTGATATGTTGCAAAAATCCATATAATTATATGGATCTATTTTAAAATGTCTTTTTCTCCACTGTATATGTGAAGTTTGAATAAAGGAATGAAAGTTATTTTACAGTTATATGCATTCTCAGGTGTGAGCTTTCCTGAAGTCCCAGAGAGATTGAGAGTGAATAAGGTGATAGGATGCTGTCCTTTGGAAGATTTATACAGGAATAATTCATTAGAATGGATGCATTGCCAAAGATACCTGTGAGTTGTGCTAACTGGGTGTTGTAGTGTGCCTTTCCCAACTATCTCCTCTCTTTAGTAGGTAACAGGGTAGTTAGTCAGCTGTGGGTTATTTAATCTTCTAAGGTCCTGAATCAGGATTAATAGCATCTTTTCACAAGAAAGACTTGAACTCTTGATTCAGGCCAGTGTGGTGATGCTAATTTTTCAAGATGGATAATGCTATTTCTTCTTGCATCAAACACAGTCACTTCTATAGAAAAAACAGGGGTTAAGAGCAAGCATTTAGATACTTCTGACTCCTCAAGTAATTTATTTGAGCTTTAAATTTGGCTCGCAAGAATAGGATTTCAAAACTTAAGTTTGCTCCCTTTCCATAGCAGTTTGCAGTGTTCAGAGTGTTGTGTGCACTGAGCTGTGTTTCAGACCCCGTGCCAGGCACTGGGGTCCTGCTCGGCAAAGTCACGTCGCTTTCAGAGGGGTGTGGGTGGGTCGGGGGGTGACTGATGTGTGTGGGCAACACAGATCTGTTCTGCGAGGCTGTACAACACGTTACCTGTACTTGGTGATAAGTACACGTGGGTACTTTGTACCTGCAGTTAAGGTAAAATCCAGCAGCACCAGCTCTTATCCAAGCTAATGTCCTGTCCTCCTTACCCACCCCCTGCCTTCTGTGTCCAAGACCATTTTGGTGCTCAGTGGGGCTTCTCTGTACCCTACAAGGTCTAGAAAGCATTTCGTTTAACAAACAAACTGCTAATTTCCAATAAAGACCCTTCCTGCAATGGCTCCTAAAGTCCCGAATGAAATGTAGCTTTGAGGGAGGTACAGTACATAAATGCATGAAGATGGTTTTAAATTAACCTCCGAATGTATAGTAGGCCCCTTCATCAGTCAGATGATTTTAAGCTGAGTGATTTCCCTTTTTCCATGCCACCAAACCCCTAAGTTCTAGTTTGATGCCATTTTGAAACTTGTTTTAGTTTGGGGTTTTTTAAAGGCTTTGTTCTCTTCATTCTCCTCGGTGCTGGCAAAAATTCTGTTCTGCTGTTTCATCTTCCTCACCAGGAGTGCAAACCTGATGTCCCTGACACTGCTTTTAACTGAAAGGCGGGTTTACTTGGTTTTCTCCAGGCTTACACCTTCATGCATTTTAAAAGCTAAACCAGGCAAGTAGTTACAGATACTCTATATAGCTTTTTTTCCAAAGGGATATCTGATTTCCCTCTACTTGGGAAATACCAGTTATAGTTCCCTGCTGAAGGGACAAGAGAAGAAATGCCTTTTCTCTTTTTACATTAATGGGGATTTAGCTTGCATGCACATCTTAATCTTTAGGTGCGTATGGTAAAGGCTCATTTGTACAGTACAGAGTGGTACAAAGAGGAAACAAAAGATATACAGCCCTTACTAATGTGGACAGTGAGCTCCACAGCATCATAATTGTGAAGCTTCTTGCACAGGTTTGAGTCCTCAAGCTGCATCTTGTTCAGAGAGAGCATTTTCAATATGCTTCCAATAGGAAGATAACTTGCAAATAAGAGCCTTAACTCTGTCTATAAAGGTTTTTTTTTCTGTTCTTTAAGTTTCTTTCACACCAAGTTGTACACAGTTCGTGGAAACTGCAGATATTTTTTCCACTCTCTCATGTTAAAGCTGTAAATCTTACCAGAACTCTTTGTTTCTGTAATATGTTTTTTTTGTGGTGTTAATTACGATGCCACCTCGCAAATGTAATTATTCTATTGGAAACCAGTGTTAAGTGTCACAATGTAAATAAAACCATTGTTTTCATTACTGCCTTATGGCACTAATACTAATCTATTGGTTGTACTTCTTGGAGCTCTTCAGAAGAAACCAGCAGCTACTGCAGAGTTTGCAGGTGTGTTCACAGATAAATTCTTACACCAATATTGCAATTTCCCTGTGACTGCAAGTGAGGATGTGCTCTTTAGTGTAACTTTTATATAAATCAAGTTTGTACACACTTTCAGATTTGTTGGCTTACCTGGACCTCAGGGTAGATCTGGTAACCCGAATCACAAATTTAAGACAGCAGCACCACATAAAAGGTTGCATTTTTCAGGGTGTTTTTCTTTGCGTGTTGTAGGATTTAGGCACGACTGGTCTGTCTCTTCATGGTCAGTGTTGAGTAATCACTCACCAGCACTGTGTAATGGAAAATTACTAACACCAGCTACTCCTTAGGAAGTAAAACTATTCTCAGAAAAAGAGCTGGGCTTTTTTCAATTGCGTACTTCAGCTGAAAAGTGGATTTCACATCAATGCAGCCGAAGTGATACAAATATTTCTTACCATGATGCTTCTTCTCAGTGGGTGTGACTTGACTCCTTAACCAAACTAGTGGTAGTTTGGCTACTTTTGGTGAGGGACAGCTCCCAAAAACATATGGTTGTTATATCTGTGTAACTTGGAGTTTGGTTCTGACATTTCACCAGTCTTCGGAAAAAACCCTGACACCCTAAACCACAACTGAATGAACCACAAAGTGTCCCTTTGCTTCTGTGAAAGGACACCTGAACTGAGGGAGCAACAGTAAGGGTACTGCAGGCATTCACCCTCTTGGAAACAAAAGAAGTCTTATGTTCCCCTCCATCCTTCCATGCTGACTGTTTCTCCTTGTGACACCAAAAGGATGTCAGAGGTGAGAGAATGGGGAGAACAGGAAAGAGAAAAAGAGAGGTGAAAGGTGGTGCAGGTGCTGGGGCAATGGAAGGTGTGAGGGCTGCAAGGGGTAAGTGGGCTCGCTGGAAGCGGGTATGGCAGCTCCTCAAACTCCTGGAGGAGCCAAGTGTGAAGATTATCAATGCACATCAGCTTCCCAGCACGGCGCCCCTGTGCCTGCAGGATGGAGCCCGGGACATGTGACTGCTTCATCTGTGCCAGGTCTAACCTGAACAGTAAGTAGTACTTGTCTGTCCCTCCTTTGGGGATAAGCAGCATGGCTGGAGCTCCTTTGCTTGTTAGTTTTACATCTGGGAACAGTAAGCAGTGCCAAACTGGCTAAAGATCTTTTCTGCATTCTCTTAAGGGATCAGAAATCTACAATGTTTTTGCTGTCCTTCACTGCAAACTGCGTGAGGACCGACATGGTCCTTTTTCACTCTGTGATACGGCCCTTCAAAGAGTATTATCAGGCAAACACGAACACACAAACACTTGATAGTCTTTGACAGGAACACCTGCGGCCTGCCTTTCTCCTTCAAAGTCTCCTCCTGGTAACACAACTCCGCAGTGATTACCACGGTGTAGAAGTGCATCACGCCGGAGAGCACCGAGAGTTGGGGCTTCTGCACGGTGACACCCTCAGCAGGGACTGGCCCTGTGTGCCCCTGTGTGTGCCCTTGTCTGAACCCCCGTGTTAGTCCGTGTGTGCCGGCCCGTGCGCGCTCCCGCCGCAGTGCCCGCCCCGCCGGCCGCGGCACCGCGGGCCCTGCTCGCCCCCCGGCATCACCTGCTCAGACGGGCGCCGGGCCGGGCCTTCCAGCACAGGTGTCGCTCCCCAGGGGAGGGGTTCCCCTGTTTAATAAGGAGCTTTAATGTAACATATCCCGCAGGCACAGACCGAGCACGGCCCGTCCCACCCCGGCAGGGCCGACCGGGCCCGAGGCCTCTGTTCCGGGCGGCCACGGCCATGCAACCTCCCATTGGCGCGAGAGGCCGGCGGCCGCGCTCCCATTGGTGGGACCGGCTGTCACTCTTCGCACAGCGATCCCTGCAGGGCCGGCGGTTGGCTGCCTCCTCTGGGTGGCCGCGCTGATTAAGCGCTCTTCCCGTTGTGCCCGCCTCTCCCGCCTTGCGATTGGCCCGTGCGCCCCCGCCCCGGCGGGCGGTCCCCGCTGGCTGCCCGGGCCGTCAGTCGCGGCGGGGCGGGGGCGGTGCTCGGAGGTCTCTGCCCGCCCCCGCCTCGGCACTGCCCCCGCCCCCAGCACCGCCCGCCGGCCCCGGCCCGGCCTCGCCTCGCCCCGGGCTCTCCGCGACACCACCGCCAGCAGCCGCAGCAGCGGAGGCAGCGGCGCCCCGGCAGCATGAAGGTGACCGTGGACTTCGAGGAGTGCCTGAAGGACTCGCCGCGTTTCAGGTACCGTCGGGAAGGGGCCGCGCCAGGGTCGCGCCGGGGGACAGGAAGCGGGGCCGGGTGTGCGCGGGGCGGGCAGGGGCTGCCGGGGCGGGGGCCGTGGGGGCCTGGGGGGGACAGGTATGGGCAGCCGGCTCCGGGGAGAGCGGCGGGCGGGGCTGTGGTGGGTCCTGCCGGGTTGTGGGGGGCTCTGAGGAGGAGGGGGACGCGGGAAGTGCGAGGGAAAGGGGCAGCGTGTGTGGTACGTGAGACTGGGTGGGCAGTGTGCGAGTCTGGGGCTCGTGTGGAGGTGGCAGAGTGCGCGGTGATCGCTGCTGGGGTCACCCCCTCTGAAGAGATGGGTGAGGAGTGCCAGGCAGCTGGTGCTCATCATCCACAGCAGTGCCAGCTCGGGCTCGGGAGCGTGGACTCTCTTGGTGGTCCATCTCCGCTTCTCCAGGGCTGTGTTCGTGCTTCAGTCCCCCGTGTCTCCTGCTGCACGGTCCGTACTCGCTGTGCCCACTGTTGGGGTGCCAGTACCAAACAAACTCGTATAATCTCACTTCCTGTTGTCACACCAAGGCACGGACTCTTTTGTTTTTTCCCCACTCCAGTGACCAGTTGTCTGTCATTGCTGTAGGGTTACTTCTGCTTATGTCGGGCAGCTTTCCCCTTCATCTTTCCCTATGTTTTTATCCATTATCTCTCTATATATTTTACACCATTGTATCTACTCAACATAGTTGTGCCTCTCTAAGGGATGTGTGGCTGGTCTGTGCCTCCATACACCTACCACCCTCCCTTCTTGTTGGTGGAGATACAAACAGCTCCATGACATGATGTGTCACTGCTGTGCCCCTCCTGTCCCATGCTGAGCCCATGTTTGGAGTGCCTGTGGCTCTGTGGTTGACACAGCCTGGATGAGCTCTGCTTGTTGAGGGAAGTACTCCTGCCCTTCCTCTGCTCTCTGGCTGTGTGTTCACGCCTCCTTTTTTGTATCAGCTTTACCAATCGCGTGGTTCTGGGATGTGGAGGAAGTTGGAGAAGAAGGGTTGAATGGTTTATGCTTGGCAGAAGTTGGAGTTCCTGTTCTTCCCTCCTTTGCTACTGTCCCTGCTGCCAGCTGGTTGCTGGCTGTTTCTGCCATGGGTTTTTTGGTGACTGTGACATGTATTGTTGGATCCTTCAATGAGCTGGGTGTCCTGGCAGAAGAGACTGGATGGTTCTCTGCCAGGTTGGTGCATTGAGTCAGCACTGCAAGGGGTGTGAAACCTGCTAAATCTTATAGGGGGGAGAGAGAGGAAACTTCACTGCCAGAAGCAAGGCTAGAGGAAGGCAGCAAGGAGTGAGACCTCCCCTAGGGCAACAGGCAGCTCAGCTGCTCCATAAAACTTTGCCCTGAGTTGGACATGCTTGCTAGTGTGTGTACTGTCTGTCACAACTGTATTTAATCAGTCCATCCTGTTTGGTGACAATGTAGTTGTAGATTGACTTAATTTAACCACAGAACTAATTGCATTTTTTTGGTTACTGATACTTGCTAAAGTATTAAATACATTAGAGAAAACAAGAAATTGTGACTAAAATTTGTGAGCAGAAGTGTACTGTGCTGCTGTTTATTCAGGTTAATACATACAAGTTCATTTGAATTCACTTTGTATCATTCTCCTTTTGCCCCTCTTGATTCCTTTCCTTCAAGGAAAGAAACTTTGTCTTCAGGATCCTTTAGTACTTCATGGTCTTTCCCTCAGTCTCTGATACTACTACCTTTGAAGAAATTGCAGAAAACCTTGTGGTGCCATCACTTGGTGCCAGCAAAACATCCTTCCAGCCTTTAACTGCTAGGAAGCGGTTAAAATCATGAAGAAAAAGTCCTATAGTATTTCTGAAAAAAACGTTTATATCTCTCATTATTAGTCATTAATATTTGCTATTATAATTTCGATCATTTTTAGTGTTCCTGTGAATTGCCCAACCAAAACACCAGAAACCTTCTGAATGAAGGTTACTGCTCTGGTTTTGTTGAGGGATGTTGGAGACACTGATGTAGAGCAAGGTCGTGACAAAGTCCTTCACTCTTGCAGGGAGTAGCGTGGACATAAAGCACCTTCCTGTGCTGTGTTCCCTGTAGCAAAGCAGAGCTGCAGCTTTCTCCTGACTTTGCTGAGCAGGAGGGTGTAGCCTCCCTCCTTCCCATCACTGTACCTGTTGGAGCAGTTAAATAAACCTGTTGGGAGGCATATGGTGTAGAGAAATGTCACAGAGGTTACTTTCTTATGGTCGTGGAGAGATCTGGGAGGACATGGGTGAATCAGAGTTCCTGAGTCACCAAATCTCTGTTTTCATGGGGAACTGTTTAAATATTTTCAAACATGCTACTACAGACAGCTTCAGACACATGGCTTTCTTGTTTACCTTTTTCTTGTGGAGTTCATGTTCATCTCTTTTGGCTTTGAGATTTAATTGGGCCCTGAATCATAGAAACAAAGGTCTGTTTCCTTGCCTGAAATGCATCTGAAGGGAGAGGGGGTTGTGCCTGTTGATACGTGATTAGTTAATAATGGCCTCTCTTAAAATATGAACAGGCCAAAGATCTGGCAAGGAAATGCATTTGCAGTTCTGCAACAGTGTGTGGTGACTTCCCATCAAATGAAGAAGTTGCCTGGGGAGGGGCAGTCCTTGAGTAGTAAGAACTGATCTGTGCTGGCATGTTCTGTGTATATAATCAGGAATTCCTAGAGTAGGTTTTGATATGCAAATAGTCTTGTGAAACAATTCTTTCTCCTTTAAACAATGAGAGTTTGAGTTTCAGAGTTTAATGGAACAGGCTTTTACATTGCTGTTTCGTTTTTTCTTGTAACTAAGGAACGTTTTCTCTCAATGAGTGAGGTAGGCACTGTGTTAACCACATGAATCAGTCTGCAGCTAAATTATTAGAAAGAGAAGCAATTTTAAGTGATGTGGAAATAACAGCTATTGTAAGTAGCAGTTAACAGTCTTGATAAACAACAAATAATAGAAAAAGCTTGCGGTGTGTGCAATTGTAGAACTCTCTACAAAAACCTTTGGTCTGATCCGGTTTTTAAAAATGCATCAGGAAAAAGATGAACGTTTTTGAGATAATTTCTTTACCCTTATCTGTCACTGTTGCTGAAGTTTAAATTTTTTTTTTTATTTAAATTCCTGTTTGCTTCCTGAGACCCCAGCTGCAGAACAGATGACGGGTGAATGAGGTAGATGAAAGAATATAAATGAAACTGTTGCCAGTTACCATTCTAAGTGAAAGTATTCGTGGATAGTATCTGAGTAGAACTGGTGGTTATAGTGTATTCCCTTCAAAGGGACTCATCTGAGAAGTCTTCCATTTCGTCTGAGCTAGAGTGTTGCTTTGGGTGGGCAGTCTTTGGTGTAAGACTGGCTCGTCACTGGAGTTCCCTGGTATGTGCTGGTTTTCTTCTTCTGTGGCTTTGCTTCTGGTCTGTCTGAATGGGGCCAGCTGAGGGGCACCTCGTGCTTATGTAGGGGATGAGGCTGAACGGGCCACTTGTGCCATTTTATGGCTTTCTGGGTGTATGATGTGGTTTTTTGCTCTCCTCTTTGGTGCTGTGTAACCAGAGGTAAGTCACTTCGCATCTGTTTCCCAGGTAACAAGAAACGTTTTGTCACTTAAAATATGAGTAATATAAGCAAGTGACTTATTTAACTTCTTTGGAATAGGTTGTATTCTGTACTCAGAAAATTATCCTAAGTGTCTAACACGTATACTTTGGTCTGATTATTACTTTCTGAGGAAATGTAGAAATAAGAACATCAGTAAAGTTGTCCCTTCAGTGTTGGGTTCCACTGGGAAGGTGCTGCAGGGCAACTGCTTCCCAACCTGCTGGGAGTGGCAACAAACCCCTCGGGTTTGGTCTGGGTTTATAGCACAGCTCATCTGTGGGGTTGTGGCTGAGTTGAAATCACTGGGGCTGCTGTGGCCAAACTCAACCACATTTCAAATGTGAAGAATTATGTGACCAAGAACTCTGCATACAAAATCTGTTTGTTTTGCTCAGACTTACCTAGCTGTTTTAGAATAAATTTTCAAAGAAATGTTTAGTCTGTGTTTTCTGTCCTTGGTGTTTGGGACTGAGAAGCAAATTTGTAACTTACTTGGCAGGGCAGGGTGGAAAGTGTTGCAGAAGAATAGGAAAAAAGATACAGTAAGTCAGAAGAGAAAGCTGCCAAACCTTTAAGTTTGCATTTAGCATTTTTCATATTTGTGTGGTGGTGTTAATGTTTATAATTTCCAGTTTGTGACTGTAGAACTGCACTTTTTGTGGCTGAAGTGAGTGACATGGAGGACAATCTTGGCAGGGTGCTGGGAAGTTACACGTGTACAACATCCCTGTCCCTACTGCTGGGACTGGACTCCCTCCTGATGGAGTTAGTTAAACTGATTGATTCTAGATTTCTAAGGATTTATTTCTTTTTAAATCTGTAACTATGCCTTTCAAATGTACATTAAGAAAATGATTGACCTAAAGAAAGGGGGGTGTATTTGAACATAGTGTGCAATGTCAGAGCATTTTCTTCTAGGGAAATCATTCAAGAATAAAAAAGGTTTGTCGAAGATCCTTCTCAAATACGTCTTAAAAATCTCTCACGCTGAAACCCTTTAAATCTGAAAAGGCTTTAACAGTAAGTTGTTGCAGTCCTTCCTAATGGAGATTAGAGGTGTCCTGAAATCAGGTCATCTTCATTTGGTTAGTGAACCTAAGTGTTTTTAATTATAATAATAAAAAAAAAAGTTGACTGTTACAATTATGAATTACAAAGTATAGGAGGTTTGATGGTGATTCCATTTCTTTGTTGTTTGATTATGATTTACATTAAGTAACAGCAAACTGAAAAATCTTTGCTATATCTCAAATTGCTAATAGGAACTCAAGATGTTAATTTCCTTTTTTTTTGTCTGGGAATCTTTAAAAAAAACCCCCACACTGAGAAGGGAACTTACAGTGGAAGTAATAACAAAATCTGCAAGTTATCATAGCGTTGCTCTAGCACAGCAGCAGGGCAGTTGCTGAAGAACTAATGTTAATTAAACCTGTGCAACTGATCTTTAATGAGTACTTGCAGAATTAGAAGGGCAGCGTATTTGTGTGAGCGGTGGAACTGTAATTACACGAGTCCTTACAGTCATTCAGGTTTTAAATATAGATTTGAAGAGGTTTAGTTCTTTAGCCTGGAGTGTCTCATTTATGTTAGCTAAGCACATCTCATGTAATTCCATTAAGAACTGAAGTTACGGATAGTTTCGTATTTTGGGGGGGGCAGGGGAGGAATATCTGTTAAAATCTCTGGAAAGTCGGGTTGGTAAATAGAATATTCACTAGGAAGGTGGCAGCTATAAAATAGAAATCTCTGTCTTGGGTTAGGTGGGCTTTGGGTGGCTTTACTTTTTTCCTGTGCACATTTGTGAAACTGTTGGCCTCTGAATAGCAAATGTGCTGATTTCAGCTATGTCAGCAGTGTCCTGTGATCTTTTTTCAGGCTTAGCTTCTTGACAACCTTGTACTCAGAGCTACATTATTTAGTCAGCGTTTTTCCTGTTCTTACTTCGTGCAGTGAACAATGTGACTTAAATTATTTAGAAATAAATCTAAAAATTCCCCAAAGCAAACTCTGTCCTGATAACCCATTTGGGGAGAAAAGGGAAAAGAAAATACCTAATTTTCATTGACTACAGGAATGTTCCTACTAAAGTTACTGTTCATAGAACCAGGAACCCTTTGCCTCGGTCTTGATGCAGACCTTGCTGCCTGAATCAATTAGTTTAGTATCTCAAGGAGATGCAAATATAGAAGTGTCATGTTTATGTGTGCAGGAAACAGAAGAATAAATTCTGAGTAATTTAGTTGTGGTGTGGGGTTTTTTTTTTCCTCTCACTTGTACATGCAGATTTCAGTTTAAGAACATGTATAGAAGTTTAAACGGTGTAAATGCGTTTGTGATCTTTTTGAGCAGATACTGTGCTGTTTGTTTGGGGTTTAGGTATTCCTGTGAGTTTAGGTAATGATTTAAGGTGCTTTACTTTTTGCTGGTGGCAGATTTGTAACTAAAAAGTAGCTGTCTGCAATGGAAGACCTTGAGGAGGAAATGCAGATTAGCGTGTGGACTGTAATGTCGTTTTAACACATGCACGAGTTTTCCATACTTTTCTGTGTGACAGTGTAAATCCTGATTTTGTTGCCACTTTTTCATATGACCAAAAGATCAAGAACTAGAGAAATAGTAGATATTATTATGATCATAAAGTAAACAGTTTTAAACAGTCCCGTAGAGTGAAACGTTGCTTTGCCTTGCTGATAATCTCTTCAAGAGGATTCTTTGTGTATGTGGCAGAATAATGACTTTATGGTTAACATTTACTCTGTGAATTTTAAAAGCAGCCAGGCCTCAGACCTGGGTAAATCAGTTGTGTTGCTTTGATGCGCTGCAAAGAACTCCTGCCTTTGTGAAGGAGAAATCTAATTTATGGGGTGATGGCCTTTATACATCTTCGAACTGACAAGGCACAAGGATAGACTGAGAAAATAATTTGTTGCAAAGTAGTTTCTTAGGGGTTTTATGAATGAGAGGAGGTTTTGAGCAGAGAAAATGCCTGTCAGATGGCTGGCAAACTTACTCGTGTGGCATGAGCCTTTCTGTGAATCGGGCTTGCTGATTCTGAGCTTTCTGTTTGATATTCTACGACTTTATGGTATTCAGGCACAATACTCTTGAATAATTTTTGTAGTTCATATGGCAATAGTAATGGGCATTTAAATAGTTGTATTGTGGTTTCAGTTGGGAGTCTAACAGTCAGTGCACAAACTACCTTTTTCATTTCATGAATTTGTGATCTGCCTTCAGTAACAGTCATTAAAGGAATACTTCTACTGGCAGTTTTGTATGAATAAACATAAGGCAGAGCTAGCGAGAGGTTGCATGATGTGATTTTGACGTTTCTAAGCTGGATATAATACAAAGAGAAATTGGAGAAGCCATGTGTACTGAAATGTCTTCTGTCTGATAAAATTTCAAAAACATATTCTATGCAAGACAATTTCATATTTCCATCTTTCCGTGTGCCAGATGTTAATTTAAGTAGGAACACGTGGATATCAAACACACTCAACATTTCTATGCATTTTAAATATCCTAGTCTTCAATTATTAGTTATCTTGTCGTTATTTTTAAAAATATGTATAACTTACGTAATGCTGCAGATCACGTAGCAGATTTTAGTGTACTGATATTTAGAATGGCATGTTCTAGAAGGAAATTTGAATAAAATTCAAACCTTTGGTACAAAGGAAGGGCATGTTGTATTCGGAGTCGGACTTCTGGCCATGAATGTTATCCCTTCTGCCTGTCAGAAAAGAGGTGTGGAATTTATTCTGGGAGATGGGGTTTGGTTTTCTGCTCTGTGGACTCTACTCAGGGAGGTGCTGAGACTTTTCTGTCCCTGTCTGGTGGTCTCTGCTTGGCACAGCGGTCGTGGCCATCATGAGTCCATGCTGGAAGTCCTGTCCTGCTCTCCGATGCCTTCCTAGACTCCAGCTCTCCAGTGACTCCCTTCCTGCTCAGTGGGCAGTAATGGGTGTCTGAATGTTGCTAAGTGTTTAGATAAAAAGGTACAGCTTGTGTTTTGTTTGTTTGTTGTACTTATGAAAGTAATCAGACTCGGCATTTGACTGGATTCTTGTGGTGAACTTCAATGTAAAGAACAGTGATATTACAATATCACTGGTTTTATATAACATGCTGTTGTTAATTTACTTTAGGTTTAAGACAACCCAAGTAACAACTAGGTGGGTGAAGAAAAATAATGTAGGTGGAGCAATGTTGGGCCTTGTGATCTTAACTGACACTAGCAAAAGGCACTATAAAGACTCAACTGCTCACCTGGAAATGTAGGTTATGTCTTGTCTTTCCTAGACTTGTACCATTCATGTAAATTCGAGTTCCTGTCTGTATGAAGTGTTCAGTAAATAATGACATAGACCCCTTCTTTCTTAACTTCCTTAAACAGGAAAAGCAGAGTTCATCTCATCTGCTGTGTGGCCATCCCTCCTCTTAAGGCAGATCTTAGGCTTAGGCTCTTTACAACTAATAATCTCCATTAAGATTTGATCCCAAGTGCCTCTTGATTTGTTTTAACCATATGTGTCAGGATAAGGTGAACTGCACCCTGGAAATCACGTGTTTCTACTCTGTCATTTCCAAAGGTGCTTTAGATGACTAACTGGGGTATCTCTGTGTAGATACCAGTATTTGATCAGATAAGGCACACACTACAACAATAGAACAATTGCATTGGCTTTGCCAGACAGGGTTGTCATTGAGGATAAAAACTGTTTAAGATGACTGAGGAATCTGATGTTTCATTGAGGATGCAGCTTCTGGCTGACTTTGTTGCTAAAGTGATGTCTGGTTAAAAGGACTACACACATGTACAGGATTATTGTCCAGAAGAATCTGTAGAGAATGATTTTTAAAATTAGTCATTTAACTTCCTGAAGTACTTTATTTTGTGAAATGTCTCATTTTGTCCTGTTTATTCTATCCTACTTGATTTATCTCAAAAAGTATGATGAAAAATGACAAGGTGAAACATTAAATGTGCTTGCTATTGCTACTATATTGTCAGCATCAATCTTGCAAGACCTTGTTTGAAAATATTTGCAGTTGATTTGAGATGAAAAGCCTTTAATATGTAATTATTAAAAGATATGTAAGCTTCTGTTTGGTTGAAAAACAGCTTACCTGCGATTAGCTTTGGTAAATGAATGAAATCCCAGGTTCTTTAAAATCTCTTGATGACTAAAAGTAGTGGGAGAAAAGATACTAAATGTATTCAAAGAACATTTAAACCTTTTCCAGAGCTGTGGGTGTACCATATGCATTTTGTAGTTTTTATCTTATAAAGTTCCAAATACTTATTTTTTTAATGGGTCACCCATTATCATTTGAGAGGAATGATGAGGAAAAGAGACTGGCCTTTCCAAATGTGAAACCAGTAAATTTGAGGAAAGCACCAGTACACTGTATTTCTGTATTCTCCTACTGTAGTGCTTGTGCACTCTCTTGGTTTGAGATTGGATTGATTTGACTGGCTGCTTCAGTGCAAAGGCATAACAGGCAAACAAAATGCTTTTTTGCTATATGAGGGAACAATAAAACTATTAATTTACATGTAGAATGCACTAATGGTAACTGAGTGTGAAATAGATGTACGTGTATTCACCTGAGAGCTAAATACAGAATTCAGGTTCAGAATTTGTCTATTACAGCAAAGCTGCAGCCTCCCCTCTGACTATCAAATAGAGTGTTCTGCTTTGGTGAAAGTGTATTACCAAAATATTCAGCTTCTGAAATGGGCAAAAAGGAGAAATGCTTGCTGAGGACTCAAGTCCTCATAGCAAATCTGAAGCTTTCCTCAGGTTTTGGTAAAGAAGGTCCATCTGGTAGAACTGAATCGTAGAGAGCGAATGGTCCTTGGCTCTTCTGGATGGCAAGCTCTGATTACAAAAGCTTTGCCAGCTTATGGTGGTTTGGACACAGCAGTGCTCCTCCATCTGTGGGATAAGGTATGAGTTAGCAACTAAGGAAATTACGAAAGGAAGGGGACAGATATTACCTTTTTTGATATCAAGACAAACACAAGATTCATATGAAGATTATATGGTATCTTTCTGTTTAATTACACAGTACTCTGACCTCCGCTTACCTCTACTTTCCACAAGGTTTTCTGTGCAGGTTAAGTCTTGCTGTACCAATGCTGAGCATATTGATCCTCATAATCCTATATTGGGGGTATCTGGTGATAGTTATTCTTTCTGCATTGGCTGCAGTTGAGGTACAACTTTCCAAATCTGGGATTAATATCTTCACTCTTCTTCAGGTTGTTCTTACTTACAGCTTTTAAAAGTTGACATAACTCTAGCCCCTGACTAGTAACTCCAGATCATGGGGGTAGGAGGGTGTAGTCTTTAGATGTCCTATCTTGTATCTTTTGCAGTTGGTTAGCTTGGTGGTTATATTTATGGCTCCACTTCCTGACCTTACTACATATTTGACTTTTCAAATGTTGAAATCCTTCATTCCATCTGCTGCTTCTGTGTTCAAGATTCTGTATTAGTTGCTGAGATTTAAAAGATTAAAACAGTTCTGTGATGTTTGCAAATTTTCAGCACAAGAGGTTTCTGCACAGCACCATCAGTTTCTTGAGCTTGTTTCTGCTGCCCGTTTTTTGTTGCAACATCTTGATACTATAATCCTACTTCCTTATCTGATAGTAATGCCTCATAAAAAGGTTTTGACTCGTTCTTGGATGTTGGAATCTCTGGTCAAAGTTGTGCAGGACATGTATTGTGATGTGTTGCTTTCTTATCGACTTTCAATGTAATCAGGTTCTTGTCTGTGAAGTTTTCATGGTCACCGTTGTGTCCCCATCTTGTTAACAGCTGTCTCATGATGAGCAAAACACTCCAGTTGAAAGTTGAAGAAAATCCTGCTGCTCAGACTCTTTGTGGAGGAAAAGCGTTGCTAATTTCCTGCTTAGGCTTGCTATCAAGCTCTCCTGGGATAAAAACAAGCTTAAGAAAAAAATATTAGGCAAAACTATTGGGAAAAGAACACTGTTAGGCATTTCTGGCAATTCAGTGCAAAAGAGGAATGAGAGAAAAAGCTTGGGAATTTAGGGCCAGCCTGTAGCACAGAGGTCCTTACAGACTGTGTGTGATACATTCAGTGCTCGTGCAAGTTTAGTGGTAATTGATTTGACTTCCAGACATGGATATTAAGGGCAATAGAACCTGATTGAGGACTGATTTGTTTATCATGTTCAGTACTTGAACCATGTGTAGTAAAGCAGTAAAGAGCAAACCAAGAGAGAAGCATGAGTCTTAAAAGGATTTATCCTGTTTCTTTGTTATATCAAAGACCATGGGAATTATTGAGGAGAAACTAAACTTTTTAGGTGAAAACAACCTTAAAAAGTAGTACCTACAGGCAGACCTTTGCTTTAATGATTCTATGAATTCAGTAAATACCCTTACTTTATTTCATTTGATAATTTTGTAAGAGGAGAAATCTGACTTGGGAGGAGTAGAAGAATGGCCCTTCAAATATTGAGGACTTGATTCTTGTTTCTCTGGGGAAATTTGAAATGCAGATAGCACTTGCTATGGACCTTGGCTTATTCATCAACATGATAATCTTCTGTTCAGGAAATGCATTTCCATATTTCAATCCACCAAACTCACTGAAAATTTCTAGGATTTCAGGGTAGAGGTTCACATTTCTGATTAAAAGCCCTACTGTTCATGTAGGGCACGTAGACGTTTTTCCAAGCTATCGATAAAATGTTTTGTGGCAATGACTGAAGCATTAATAGTGTAAGGAGTAGTAGCATGAATGAGGAATTTTATCTTAGCATGTCAGGGAGTGTTCATCATCTGTTCCTCAGTATAGAGGGACTCCGTGCCAGCAGGGAAAAATCTCTGCAGTGCCAAACCAGGACTTCAATGGGCTCTATGACAGGCTGCAACAGTGTTCTTTCTTCAGACCGTATTAATGGTTATGACACATAAGTTGTAAAACTCTTCTATCTGCCCATGCTGTTATCCAAAGTTATTAGGCCTTATTGTTCAGTGTATGGCCTCTTTGTCCCTCAATATGTCAAGTTTCTTTTTTAGCCTGTGGTTGTCTGATGCCATTATACATGTACCAACTGTATTCCTTGTTAGCATTTTGATTAAGGTTCTTCTACATAGGTTTTTATATCTCACTATAGAAGCAGGAAATCAAATGAAGTACACAATGAGCAGTTGAAATGCTGGAGGGGAGGTCTGCTGTTCAGGAGAGGGGGCAGGGAGAGAGAGAGAGAGGGAGAGAAAGATAAACAGATCAGACCAAATAGGTGAGCAAACGTAACATCTTCTATGGTAAACCTGCATTTTTACCTTTACATCATACTTGCAGCTCACAGTCTATCCTCTGATTAATGTCTACTGTCCTCTGACAGGCTCTGACATAGAGGAGGAAACATCCCTGTAAATCATCAGGTCCATATTCTTATCATGCACTTACGCATCTCATCTTATTTCCAGTTTTTCACATTCCATAGTACCTTTTTTTCCATGCTGTCTTTAAGGTGTAGTGAGTGTTGACTGAAAGGAACTGTCATCTGCAGTGAAGTCCAAGTTGTGCATTGAGAAGCTGTTCTGCACAGAATATGTGCAACTGAGAGAGCTGTGTCTTTCCAAGAGTTGAGGACAAGACCTTAGCAGTAATGCTATTAAAATTGCTGTGGTGAAAATCAGTTATTTCCATTTCATGAGTCCAAATACATGAATATATTCAGAAGTCCCAGACTGAATAGCAGTTGATTTTGTGTACTTGTTCTTCCGAAAGTATATTCAAAAGGTGAATTGAAACTTTCCTCGATTAAAATAAAAAAACCCCAAAGTACTGGAAAATACCTTATTACTTTATTATGATGATGATGATGAATATTTTTATAGTGATGTGTTAATTCTAGAATTAACAATAATTAATCGTTAATTATCTGTAGCACCTTTGACTTCTCCAATTTGATGTGTGTCAGCATCTGGTTTATAATGAGTACTGATGCCAACCTCCTCACTTCCAGAAACACAGTCTGAAAATGCAAGCTAGAATATGATAAATAACTGAGTGAAAGCCTAAGGGCAGGATGTGTCCTTGGTGGCAGTTAGATGTTGTTTGAAAAGCTGACTTGAGAAGCCCTGGTGATCATTACTCTTGTGAGAGCAAACAGGCCCAACAGCCCCTGTCTGTGACCATGGTGTGCTTGGCCTTATGGTCAGGAGGGTGTAGTGGATTAGTCCAGACTAAGTTGTTTACTTGGCACATGTCTGCAGCTTCAGATCTAAGACTGACCCATTCTCTTTTTTGAGGAGATTTTGGCTCATCGTTCTGTTTGGTTCCTGGGATTTGGTTCCTTGAAGTACCTTAGCCTGGAAGAAAGTCTTTCACTGGTCACTTAAAGGGAATGCTATGATGGACATCAGAGTTCAGTGCTCTTCACTTCTACTGGGCTGGGTAGCTGGTGACATTATCCTCATTTAAAAAGGTTGCTAAGTCAGATCTTGAGTTTTCTTCCATCATCTCTGTATTCCTCCCGCACTGCAGCTGTGCAGGAAGCTGTATCTAGCAAACTGAACTGTGTTTTGGGGGGGTGATGGAGGAGAGGAGTCACAGCAGAGGAAAGAAACACATTCCTGAGAGTCCTCATTACAGAGCATGAAGAGTATGGGAGACTGCTCATTTATAAAAGTTGTCCTCCACCCTGAAGCAGCTGTTCTGGTTTTGTGCATTGCCATGCAGTGTTGGAATATCTTGGGAAGCCACAGATGTTTGACTTTGACTCATACACTGGGGCCAATTTGATCCCGATTCCCAATGCTGGAGCCTCCTGGCTGAGATCATTGTGATGCAAACCTTGCTCCCAGTTCCCACTTCACTAAGGAGCAACAGTTTTGTTACATGTCAGGTTTGGCACCGGGTCGTCAGATGTTTCACCACCACTTCCTGTGTTTATAGCTGGAAGTTGTGTCTTGGCTGTGGACATGACATTTACTCAGAATTATGACAGTTTTCTGTGAACTTTACTCCTGACACAGATGTTTCAGAGAGAAATGCACCTTTGTATTCTGTGGCTTCAGAAAGTATTAAGAAAAACAAGGATAGAATTAACATAGCAGAGTTCAGATCAGTTGTTTTCGATGTATTGCTAACCCAGTATGAAAACAATTTTTGTGACTAGGTGGTACATAATTGGATATATGTGTCTGTTTTCTGATAGGCTGAGGGCATCCTTTGTTGTTCTTGTGCTTGTATCCAATGCTGAACTAATACTGTGAATGTATTTGTATGATAAGAACTTCTGCTAGTTTTTATGTGATGGAAACAGTGAATGTAACCATTTCTGTGCAAAGAAACATGGATTTGGTTGGAACCCAACAGCTGTTTGATTCATATCCAGCTGTAAGGCCCAGATGTGCCATCCCTCCATTATATGGCAGTGGTGGGAAATAGCCCAGAGGAGCAGCCTGGTGCCTCAGACCTTTGGCATTTCAAAGGTGATCTGCACTGAATCAAGTGGTAGAGGGGCTGTGTGTCTTCCTTCTCTCATGATATCTCTATCTGCTTTTTTTTTATACTTCTCTTTTCTTGACCTGCCCCTCATCTTTTCAGTTTTTTGATCTTCTGTTGTTACTTCTTACAGCTGAGCTTATTCTGTCTCAAAATTTTCCTCTTGGAATAGAGCTTTAACTACTGAGCAGATGTGTTGTCTTTATTCTGCCCGTTCTCACTGCCTTTATCTCTCTTCTTCATCTTGAATGTTAGGCTCATTGATTCCTGTGGAGCTGGAACTCTTTGCTAGTTAAAGACACTGAAAAAAATAATATTCTTATCAGATCTTGCTGCAGTTCTGTAAACAAGCTAGTTAATCATGCTTTTATGTTAATAACAGAAACAAATAAAATTTTGTTGCACTGTGATCATAAACAAACAAATACAAAGTTGTGGTCTAAATATTGAGATACTTTTCTTTCCTTTGGTTTGTTGGTTTGTTTTTTTTCTCCTTAATACTTTCTGAAACAAGATCATCTAGAGACTTAGATGGAAATTAATCTTTTATGTAAGAAAATAAAGAAAGTAAAAGAGAAATTGATATTGTCTGAAATCCTTCATGGTCTGAAGCTAGAGAAGAGGAAGAAGCCAAAATGTAACTGCAGGAATGTGCTTAGATATAAAACTTAGGATGTAACTGTGGGAATGGATTTGGATACAAAAACTGGAATGCAACTATGTGCAGTGAAATCTGCAAAAAACTGGGAATGTCATGCTCAGTGTTTGAAATCTGCAGGCAATTGGCAGTGTTTTTTCAGAACTATGCTAGTAAAAAAACTGTTTTTCATGAGTTTGGGGCCTGATCAAGTCTTTCTTTTTTCTTTTACTTTTTTTTTTTGTGTTCTTGGCTTGTACTCATGTGAACTAAGATGGAATTAGCAAGAGACAGTAAAGCTGTGGTTCTATGTAGTCTCTCCTGAGTGGTGAAGTTGGCTTAAGAAAATCCTGCTCCAAATTGTACTTCCCTGCCTGTATAACTTTTTCCAGGAAGAGCTGGGTTTTTTTGTACGACTGAAATGTGAACTGTCTGATCCAATTTTCCAAAAAGCATTACAGAAAACTTCCTATTACTTATTTTTTCCCCCCAAGATGGGCCACTGCTGGTAAATAGTGTGGTTCCATGAACAGTTATGCTGGAATGACTGACAGAGTGAGTGCCCTGTGATGGGCCAAGAAATTAGTTGCCAGATGTTGCCAGAAATTAGTACATCCGGGCTCTCAAGGCAATAGCCCGATGAAGCAACAGCGTCCACAGACTCTGAACAAAATGTCATCCATCCTCAGTCTTCTGTTTTTTCAGGTAGCAGTAAGGAAGGAGGTGTCGAAAGAAACACCAGCTCTCAAGCAAAAACAAGTTTTGCTTTAGCAGTGCTCCATGAAAGCAGCTTTTACTGGCAGGTAAAATTTGACTGGCCTGGAAGATTCAACCAGTCTAGAGTAGAGGTAAATGATATAAACAAGCATGCCATCCAACCTTCCTGCAAGTCAGCTGACACGTGGCAAATGCTGTATTTTTTCCTGATCTCACTGCAAGGTCAGTCATGACATAGCTGCAGGTTTGCAGGTTTGAGCCAGGAGAGTCTCCCATAGAATTACTTAAGAAATTTCACTCAGAATTTCAGTTTCTTTCCTATGTCATTACCTTCAAACTTACTACTGGCTATACAAGAATACAGGAAGTCTATTTCCATGTGACAAACATTAGGATTAATAAAATTTGATGTCAAATCTTTATCAATAAACTATGTCTTATCAGTGATGTAGTTTTTTCTTTTTTTTAATGTCAAATTTTCTGCAATTCTTGTGGTTCTCTAAAATCTATGCTGTTTTGTAGTTGAAATTTAAGTGAAACTATGATGCCAATAAGTGAGTTTAATGAACGTGTCCTTGTCCCTTCCCCGCAGTCCCAGAGTATTTTTGTATAAAGTTTTAGAGGAAAACATTTTTTACTCTTGCAGGGCAGCTTTAGAAGAAGTAGAAGGAGATGTGACAGAACTGGAACTGAAACTTGACAAGGTAAGCTTTTTAATTCAACAGTGTTTGTTCTTAAAAATGTTAGAAGATGTGTTTAGGTTTTGTTTTAAAGTTCACAGCTGGGAAGTGGCAGGGGCTGACCAAGCACTCAGCTCTTGCAGAGGGAAGGGATCGGGGTCGAGGGCACAGCTGGGGAGACCCGGGCTGGAGTAACAGCGGGAACAGTCGGTGTGGACTCGCTCTGTCCCAGCTGAGGGTGTGCATCTGCAGTGCCCGACCCGGCCCCCTCACACCCCTGGGGCTCAGCCCCCCTGGAAGCTCCGTGCAAACTCATTCAGCTTTCTCAGGTTTCACCTGAGATAAAAGCCAGGGCTTGGCAATCGCTGCATCCAGAGCCTGTTTTATGACAACTGCACACTGTGGGGACATCTGGATACTCTTTGTTTTAAAGTCCATGCCTTCTCTCTTTGGTAATCTGAGGCACAGTCACAACAGGCCAGGTTTATATATATATATATATATATATATATATATATATATATCCTTCACTGCTGTCTGGAGGACTTAAGTACCATAAAATTCATCCTGCTTTTTGTCATGCTTTATGCACGTGTATAAAAAATTTGCATAGCATCTTTTCAGCACCTTACAGTCCATTTGTTGCTTTCCTCACCTTTGGAGGCTTTTGTTCTTTCTGTGCTAATATTTTGAAAGTGGCTTATTTTTGGGTTTCATCTGTATAAAATCTTCTTTCCTTTGCATTTTATGCTAAACATTTAAAGTTATTTTTGTCTGTATTTTCACATGGCAGGCAGATGTCATTTGCTCACCTCCTTAGCTGCCTTTTGAATACATACTTTTATTCCTGCAGCTGTGAGTTGGCTGCAGAAAGCTAGAGAGAAAGTTGGTGTTCTTGTTTACTTCTTGTAGTAATATTTCTAGTTTTTGTAGTTAATAATCTAACCATTTGCTCTTTCAAAATAAATTCAAGAAACTTAATTTTGGTTTGGTGTGAATCTTGGTGAAACTGATGGGTATAAGAGACACTTTTACTGTAGGGATGATGAATCTGTTTTGGTAGGTCAGACTGGAAGTATTTAAGGGATCCGAAAAATCTTGGAAGCTTGACTTTTCCAGGAGTCTGAAGGATCTGAAAAATCTATTTTGGAAGTTTGACTTTTCCATCAGTCTAAAAGGGTCATTTCTGGGGACAAGAATTTTTAAATTCCTTAAGAGCATTATTCAGGGCCTTGTAGTACAACACTGAAGTTGAAAGCCAAGCTTCTTTTGTGAGCTGAATTAACTATGGCCTGAGGTTAATGATTTGTCTAGGCAAGGTTGATAACTTTTTCTGCTCAGTTATTCACACTAAACTGGGTTTTATTGTCCCAGAATTGTGACTTTGGGCTACATTGTCTGCAGTTTTCTTCTCTCTGGAAGAAAGGACACTGAGTTCAGGCTTGTGAACAGAAGTGAAGGAAAAAGGTTCATGTTGGTAGTGATTTTTCTGTCTATTGTTCAAGCCATTCATCAGAATGCGGGAGATCATGCTCAGCTTTCTACTTTTCCTAGGAGGATCTGAGTCAAAAATTACTGGGTAAATAAGGCAGGAGGGACACTTGGGTGATTTCTTTGCCCCAGCATAGGATCAAGTACTTCTGTGTTGCTTTTCATGAAAATTTGTCTGACATCCTTGAAAAATCTTTCAGAGGTGAAGGTTCAATCTTCTGATTTTATTCTCAGTTTGGTTTAGAATGGGGGAATCAATTATAACATGCCCTTTCTCAAGAGAGCTCCTTGGCAATCGAACTAACCATTCTTTCTTTCATTAATGGCCCAGTGCATGAATGGCTCAAAAAGTGGGCAAACATCCGTCACAAGGTACTGGGGACCTTCCTGTCAGACTGTGCAGTACCATGAGGGCTGTGGTGCTGCCCGAAGCAATGAATGGTGGGGATGGAAACCCATCAGACACTTGTCTGTTGTATGAGTGAAAACATGAATTCACCTTCTGAGGTGTAACCATTTCTCTTCAGCTGTGCTTTGTGCACAGAGCCCTTTGCTTTCCTGCGCCTGTGTTCCCAGTGGCTCAAGATGAAACAACGGGTGTGGGTTTCTTTTTTGTTTGGTTGGTTGGTTTTGACTTGGAAACCACAAAACCCTTGTATTTGCTTGGGTTCTAAACAGTAATTTTTCAGTTGCTATGGTTTTTGCCCCCATTTCTCTCTTGAAATATGTGCAAAATCTTAGTTAACAATAAAACAAATAAAAAATAAATGAAAAATAAATGAAAGAATTTATGAAGAGTGGTAACCTTCCTAATGGCATATCAGTTGACCTAGAGTAGTATTTTTATAGCTGTCACTATACAGTAGAAAGCTTTTCTTAAAATCCAGGGCTCTGTACACTTAGCAGTAAACTTTTCAAATCTGTATTTCAAAGCCTTAATTAAGCTCAGTGTGTTCATGTTTATAAGATAGTGTAAAAAACAAACAAAAAAAAGCCTTCTGCTTTCTCCTTTTTTCCCTCAATTTAGCTGGTGAAGCTTTGTATTGCAATGATTGATACTGGGAAAGCATTTTGTACAGCCAATAAGCAGTTCATGAATGGAATTCGAGACCTTGCACAATATTCCTTTAAAGATGCATTGGTTGAGGTAAGTTCCTTAAGAATTGAAAATGAAGGGAGAGAAACAAACTTAAAAGGGTAAAATATAACAGTTGACAACAGAAGTAGTTGAAGTTTATGCCTTTTTTCTCCTTTTTCTTTGTCTTTAAGAGTGAGGTTTTTTGCCTGTGGTGCACTGCAAGTGTCTGTGTTTAGTTTCACCTCTAACCTGCAGTGGAAGGGGTCTTCCAAATTCCAGAAAATAGGTATTAGGTTAGTGTGTGTACTAGTGATTGCAACACATTAACCAGTTTTTTTGAGTAAGAGTTGTAAATGTGAAAAATATTAACTAGTGCAGTATTAAATATTGTAAATTAATGTGTTGGATTGTGTGAACTTCCATAGTATTTACTCAACTTTAATTTTTCCTGCTTTGCTTCAGTTGGGTATTTTATGTACAGGTAGCAGTAACATTTTTGTTCCTTGAAGCTGTGATAAATTTACTTGATATTACTCCCATGGTCTCCTAGCATAATGATTTTAGTGTAATAATCATGCTATAAGGCAAATGAATTTCCATGTCATTTACTGAAAAGCTGTAAACCTCTGAAATGTTGCTTTTGTGCTGTGTGTTTCGTAGGGCTTAATTTAAACCACTTTGATTTTCTCTTTACAGAACAGTTTGACAAAGTTCTCTGATACATTACAGGAAATGATCAATTATCACAATGTGAGTATTTCTAGCTGAAAAGGTTTTCTTGTTGATAGTGTTTGCAAAGTCATGGTTTAAGTGGTATTAAATATCTCTCATTTCATACTTGTAAATATTTTATTAATGTTTTGTCTACCAAGTATTTATAAATATCTCTTTCTCTGTAGATTTTTGTCTTGGTTTATTTTTCATTTGCAGATTTAGAGAAGCGTAGAGAAAGTAGAAAATGCTAGGACTTAAGTCTAATAGTGATTTTTAGCACGTCAGAGTTCATCAGAAAGTCCAGTTTTGCCTGGATTGAAAACTAGTTTGTTTGTTTTACTCTAAAGAGTTGTATCCTGAAAGCCAAAGGCATGTATTCATTCTTCTATTTTCTTCCTCTTCCTTCACTGCTTTGGTAAAATTTGGCACAGCACAACTCTGCCTTTTGGGCAGTTTGAAGGAAGAAAGCAAAGAACAGGGAATATTAAAAGAAGATTCCTTGTAGATCTGAGTAGGACCAGTCTGAGTTCTGTCCTGTTTCTCTTCCCTCCATACCCTTGCTGTGCTCAGGCATAGTGAGTAGAACAGTGGCTTTTACCAAAAGGTACAAACATCAGTAGTGAGGCACATTGTGGGGCTCTGATGTAATGCTTTGCCAGACATGCTGTGGTCCTGCAGGGCTTCCTGGCTCAGAGTGTCACTCTGCTGTTGACCAAGTTAAAGAGGTAGGAGATGCTCCCACTGAGATCTGAATGACTGTCAGTTTTTTCATATGAGGTTTTGCTACAAATAAGTTCAGGAACCAGCCTAATGCAGCATCTTCACTGAGTCAGCAGTGGGGGAGTAGCTTTGACAGCTTATGGCAAACAGTGACTTTCTTAAACTTGGAGTATATGAAAGGTGGTGTGTTAGAAAGGCTGTAAATCCAGTCAGACTGTGGTCTGGGCACTTCTTTCTGTTCTTTTTGGGGAAAAGATGTTTATGTATTTTTCTGCCTAGCACATTTTTTCTCTTCATTACTGTAAGCAGAATTGCAAGGCTCATATTTCTGGGAGTCCTCTAATCATTTGAGTTCCCATCTGGTTATGGTCTTTTGTTATTGATCTTGATTGGTGCACTCCTCAGGCACTGGCAAGCTTAAATGTCAGCAGTGGGAGTATCCCAGCATGACTACCAGCTTGTCAAGAAGTTCTTTATCTATTCTAGTTGTCTGTTTTTCTGGTTTCCCAAAGTGGGAGTACAAACAAGATCTTCTGCGTGTTACTGGTAGATATAGGACAATTCTGATTGGAGGGGGCCTCAGGAGTTGTATGGTTCAACTTCCAGCCGAAATCAGGGTCATCTGAGGCTGGAGCAGGTTGCTTAGGCTTTTATCCCATTTGGTCTTGAAGACCTCCAAACACAGAGACTGGATGGAAGATACAGTACCACTGTAAATGGGTGACTTAAACTCAATCATGTTTTCCCTCTTTCAGTGTTTCTAGAAAAAAAAGGCAAGCTGGTAAAGGTTTTGCTGTTTGTACTTGGCATTGCATAGCTTCTCATTTCCAAAGTCTGTGAAGAGAAACTAAGGCTGAGAACACTTAAAACATTGTTTGACCTGAAACTGAGTTCTTGACTTGCTCTTTCAATAGAATTATTTAATGCTTCAAGATCTTTACCTTTTGTAAGAGATTCTGTTCAACTGGGCCAACTGCTGCTTCCTTATGTTCTTTCACCTCTTTATTTTTGTGATGGTGCCTTGCCTATTTCTGTAATGCAGAATGGGAGGTGTAGAGGGGGTGGAAATTGAGGCATCATTTGCTGTCTGCACGTTAAGAAGTGACAAAAGGATTTGTTCAGTAGCCATTGACCTGTTCTATTCCATCCTAAAACTCAGAGGGCAGATGAGGGTTGAAGGGATGTGTGTTTTCATTCCCCAGTTAGAATTTCTGGGGTCATAAGAGAAAATTCAAGTTCTCTCACATTCAGGTGTGCTTTGGCCTTGAAAAATTAACAATTTCCTTTTAGCAGTTCAATAGTGGGTGTTTTTTTTAAAAACATATTATGTAAAGGAGATGGTACTAATTACTCATGAATGTTACATTTTCACCATTGATTTCAGTCTGTGGGGTTTTTTGCCAGAAGTTAAGGGCATGTTCTTTCTATGGTTTCATTTGTCTCTTAATTGTTGATAAATTGTGAAAGTGTAAGAAGCAAAAGAGTTGTTACTTAACATTCAAAGTTGTTTCTTCAAAGACTATTACTGTACAATTAACATAATAAACTTATTCTTTGAAAGTAGGTATGTCTCATATTGTCAGGATGAGAGAATAGGATACCAGGAGCTCTTATCTCCCCTTATAACCATAGTCTTTAAGAAAAGACCAGCAAAAGGTGTTCAGTTTGTTTTCCTTATTTTCTTCTTTATATTTTATTTATTTCAAAAGTACTCTGAAGGGGTGGTGTTATATTTTGGTATTAGAGACACCAATATTGGTTTAATAATAATTCATTTAGTTCTGCATAATTACCATTTGTATATCTAAAATCAGAAAGTACAAATAGCTCTAAGTTACTGACCTACATAATAATGCTTTTCTTTCAGATTCTCTTTGACCAAATCCAAAGATCAATTAAAACACAGCTTCAGACTTTTGTTAAAGAGTAAGTTCATTTGCACTTTTAATGGGAAAATTATATGTAAAGTAGAATTTAAAAACGTTTGCTTTGAGTGGGTTGGTGAAACATCCTTCCTGCAAATATCCAGCCATAAATTGAGAAGTGTGTAGTAAAGTTGTCAGATATCACCCCAGATCACTGAGGCTCTAGATCCAGCTGCAGAAATATTGAAATAGTATGAATTACTGATCTTAAGTACTTGTAATTGTCTAAGCTTGGGGGGAGAAAGTACTGGCCAAAGCTTGTCTCCAGTAAGCACGAGATGTGTCTTTACTTGTCAGTTTTGTCCTTTCCTCGGAAAAGACTAAGAAGCTTCTGTTACAATTTGTGAGTTCCCATTTGACCCAAGCATGTATTGAAGAATATGAAAACAGAGAAACCACCTAAGGCAGTCTTGAACATGGTCTGTCTAATGTAGCTTTAAGCACTTTTTCATGCTTTGGAATTAATTTGTTATCCACCTTTCCTTTTTCTTTAGAGATATTAGGAAATTTAAAGATGCAAAGAAACAGTTCGAAAAAGTGAGTGAAGAAAAAGAGAATGCTCTGGTGAAAAATGCCCAAGTTCAAAGAAATAAGCAGCACGAAGTAGAGGAAGCAACCAATATTTTGACAGCAACTCGGAAGTGTTTCCGACACATAGCTCTGGATTATGTTCTCCAGGTAAGTGCAACAATTACAGCTATTTTTCAAAACCATTTGTTACATATTGTTAGAGATGTGTCCTTTAGAAGTTCTTGTTGCAAGCTTCTTGGAAGCTGTGCAGAGAGTGAAAAAGGGAGAACTTTATCTGCAAGTAACTTATTTTTTTAATAAAATCTAGGGAACATTCATTTACTTGATGCATTCTTATTGCTTGGTTCTTCAGTATTCAGTGCTCTTACTGTAATGGCACAGTTTAATTTTCAAGTTGAACATTAATTTTGAAAAAATCCCCATATTTACCTGACATTCACCTAAATGTTTCATGAGTTGATTATGCTGTAATTGCTAATATATATGAAGTAAAACCTTTAACCTAGCCTAGGAAATACAAGTTACCTGAATAGTTCTGATATAGGATGTTGGCTATTTCAGCTGTTAGCTTTGGTTTTTATTTAACAAACCCAAGTTGTTTAGATGCCTCAAAGTCTGGCATTTTGCCATATGGGAGGGCAAGAACTTAGAACTGTCCTTTTACTTTTTAGTGCAGGTCTCCCATAGAGTGTTGAGATGTATTCTTTGTCATACTGCTTTGAATCCTGTAATACAGTAATAAATTTTCTTTTGATAATTAAAATTCATCTGTTTCATACTTGCACACAGCTACAGCAAAACAGAATTATTGCAACTCAGATGGGACGAGAGGTTGAGGGCTCCTAAATGGACCTGATGTTCTCCTATAACCAAACACAGAACAGCCCTTTACAGTTAAATTGATTCTATGTTAGACATTATCATCTTGATTTGTGACAGTCCAGTCAGTTATTTAAAACTTAATTAACTGTTCTATAGCTTGCATTATTACCTGTAAAGTGAAGTGGAACTGATCAGCCCGGGCACATGCACAGATATGATGGTCTGTGGTCAATCTGAACCTGAACTCCTGTCTTTTTTGCACTGAGAACAAAGATAATTTTGGTGTTTAAAAAGTCATGTAAATTATGTACCAATGGAATATCTGTGCTATCAGGTGTGATGCACTAAATGGTGGGGGGGGGAGCTGGCAGTCATTACTGTAGTAGGCCAGTTTCTTGTGTGTACATGGAACTGCATTGTCTCCTGGAATCTGTATGTTCAAAGTATGAGCAGTTCCTGGGATAAAGATGTATTTAAAGTTACAGGGAAAAGTTTCAACATCTCTTAATTAATGTGGGCAAAAATGAATTCAGCTTTAGAAATTCTTTCTACTTGGGTGGCTCTTCTGAAAAAGTGGTTTCACAACTATGATCTCCTTGGAGCTAGATTGGCTTTAAATTGTAATTCAAAACCTTTTCTTTTATTTTATTTTAATTTTTTTTGCTCATAAGTTGAGGGGTTATTCTATACAAACAAATCTTAATTATTTTTGCTGCAGAAGGTTTTCCAAAATACTGACCACTTAAGTAGAGAAGTGCAGTCTGGTTTTGATTATATCTTCAGTAAGTTTATTTCTTTTGCTGGAATTTTAAACTGACATAGAGGTGTTAAATTACAAAATCATGCATGTTTCTGCTAAGCTGGGCTTTTCAAGTAGAGTCTGTAGTTCTGGATGTCAACCTTTAAAGATTAGGGAACAAAGAAGATGGAGGAACTGGATGAATGGAAAAAATCAGTTATTTTTTTTCTATGGAATGTGAAATCTTAAGTCCTAGGGCAACACCACTGGTCAGTGACTTCAGATAGCTTAAAAGCACAAATATACATGGAAAGTTACTTATTGAAACTGTTATGATCATGCTTGTTTCTGAGACTGGGACAATAATCCCACTTTTGGGACACTTAAACACTGTCAGTCTGAGGGGAGAAAATAACCATGCCCCCATCCTTTCCTCTCCCCTGGCAGCAGACAGCAGTGGTGCTGAGTGCAGCTTCTTTAGGAAGTTGGTGGGCTGGCTGAGCTCACACTGTCAGAAAGGCTGTTTGAAACATCTTGAGTTCAATCTCTTGGAAATGGGTACCTATTTTCCTAGCTTGAAAGGTGTATTATGTTACTTCTAGCCAGCACGTGGTGTCCTGTATTCTCCCTTCCAGTGTAAGAAAATGGTGACTATCACTGTGAAATTCGAGCTTTGCAAGTGTTCTCTGGTTGCATCATTTTGATATCGTGGCACAACTAGAATGCATCTTCTTTTGAAAGTGCTTTGTGAAGTCTGATGTTATCTTCTTCCAATGTTTTAAGCTTTGATATGATTATTTGGAAGTAATTTGAAGTTTACTTTTTTGGGGAAAAATTGCAAAAATAGAATAAAATAAGTTGCTTGTTTGTTCTTTTTTTCTAGATCAATGTTCTTCAATCTAAAAGGAGAGCAGAAATCTTAAAATCGGTGAGATGCACTTTATGTTCTACATAGAAAATATTTACACACATCTAAAATTAAAAATGTGACCATAAAACAATATGTTAAAAACTTGATCCTGTTACTCATCAAAGCATTATTGGTACATTTAGCAATTTGCTGACAGTCATTTTGACCATTACCATGACTGGGTGTACATGTTTAACTGCTTTTGACAGTCCTTTTGGTTCAGATTTGAACACTTTTTTAGATTTTCACTGCTGGGTTTCACGGTTAAAGTGAAACTTTGCCAAGAATTCTGCTGTTTAGGTCTGGTACATTACTTCATAAACAATAAGTACTACTTACAATCTATTACTACTATTCTAAGAGGGATTCAACTCTTTCTAAGAAGAGGATAATTTTTAATATAAATAGTATGGTATCTGCTAAATTAATAAACAGCTATATCTGCATGCCAATTTTCTTCTGATTGTATTCCCTTTTCTGTTTCACATTATCTCTGTAAAAAGTTTATTGAGGTAGGGACTGACAAACTAAATGGTGCTTTTCTATCAAATGTCTAAAGTTGCTCCTCCCATAATTTTCTTAATTCCTTTAAACAGGAGATAATAAAATTGACATGAATTAGAAGTAATTTTCTGCCCATAAGTAGATTTCTTTTGTTTTGCTCATGGGGTTAATCCCATCAACTGATTTCTGAGATTTTTGGCCTGGTTCTTTGCTGCCTTTACCTTTCACATTTATTTTACAACACTGGAAGCTCTATGAGGTATTGCTGTAAAATTATCAGGACACAAGAGCAGAAGTTAAACCTGGAATTGTATTTTAAGTTGGTTTCATGTGGGTTACTTAAGTGATGTGTTTACATGATATCTGATGTATTTTTTTAAAAGAATAAATATTTACTTTTCCCTTCTAGATGCTGTCATTTATGTATGCACATCTGGCTTTTTTCCATCAAGGCTATGATCTGTTTAGTGAACTTGAGCCCTATATGAAAGATCTTGGTGCACAGGTAACAAATTATTTTAAAAATTCATAACTATATGCTGGCATGGATGAAAACCTGATATATGCCTATGTATCAGGTACATCATAGATTTATTCAACAAAAGGGGAACTGTGGTATGATAAAGGCAAAGCATAAAAACATACTGTAAATGGCTTGAATGAAACCAGTTACAAACTGAAAGTTGTCCATTTACTAAAATTAATGCTGCCTTTAGGATTTACTTACTTAAAAATAGCCAGGAGTGCTCTTTGAAGTACCCTGTGGTATCCAGGACACTGAGGTATTTCTTTTTTTTAATTTTTGTATATGACCCATGTTATAAATATATTTAATAATAAAAAGTAGATTAGGTTTTCCTTCCACTCGTGTGCTTTATTTACTGTATAAATTATGTGGTGTGCATAATTAAACTTTGATGTGTGCAAAAATAACTTCAGTGTTAGCAACTTAGACCATAAAATGGAAGTCTGATTTTAATAAGTGGTGCAAAATTGAGTTCCTACATGGAATCCTTCTTGCCCACTTTTGTTGTTTACGTTTAAGAACAAGCAATTTCAGCTTCTGGGTTTTCAGTGAGGGACTCATGAGAAGGTTAGATGGACCACTGCCAACTGCACACAAGAGACATTGAAAATGGTTATAGAAATAGATTACAGCATATGAGATTCGAATGTATGTCTGTGGTACAGGAAGAAGACTCAGCAGTGTCTTGACTTGTTTTCAGTGCAAGTTAAATGGGCCTGAAAATACAACACTTTTTATTTGCCTACATCTGAGGACTTGTAACAAGTGCTCTGATAGAAACTCCTTTATTGCCACTTCCCAACCAGATACACCACGCCGCCAACCCAAATTCTAAGTGTCTCTCCAGGTACAAAAGCAAGTAAATGACAGCAAACATTTATTTACATTTATCTTGAGTAGATGTGTCCCTGAATGTCTAAGAAATTACATTGTTCTGATCTGGTTATTCCTGCCACCACACTGTTGTCCTCTGTGCCCCTCAACCTGCTTTTGTGTCTGTACAGTGAAGCAAATTGGGAACTGTAGAAAATAACTCCCAGTAATCCAATGTCCGAATAGTTATTTTTCTGCGAGACAAGTCCCCAGTCGGGTTACTGTGGGTCTTAACTCCTTGTAGAAGAAACACATCAGTGTTTGCCATAATAGTGGCACCTGAACAGTTCAGGTGCATGTTACCCTTCCTTAGTTGTGCCCTTTATTCTTTCACATCCTTCTGGTTTGGGTTGTAATTGTTGAACTGGAGTGTTTTGGTAACATAAAATGTGTGTCCTGTACCTCTGTGGAAGAGGGAAGGGGAAAGGAAACAAACCTATGGAGTTGGTAGTGGTTTATGCTGCTGACCAGGCTTCAGTTTTTCCATTTCATTGACATGATTGGAGCAAGAAAACACAAGGTTATTTTTGAATGTCTGGTCATGCTTTTGCTTGCTCTGGTAAGGAGCACTGTGTAACATTGATTTTGGTGCTGGTATCATAGCAACTGAAGGAGTTAAATTTAGCAAATCCGAAGCTGAGAATGTTTTAAATACATTGCAATTAGAGCAGGATGGACTGAAGACCCTGAAGTTGTACAATTGTTCTTTTGTGGCAGACCTTGGCATTTAAGTAACGGATATTTTTCATGACAGAAGCAGGCTTGTAAATAACTGTTGAAAGTTTAACAGTTAATGGCTTTGCAGTTGATACTGCTTGAAGCTTCTGTCTCTAAGAAAGTGTGTGTGACATAATTGGGATTTGCTGGATTTTTGTGACAACACTGTTAGATTCCTTCTGTTGGTGAGTGAGTTTTCTTTCCCAGGTAAACTTCATATATGATCTTAATTACAAGGTTTAACAGCACCTGAAATAAAATTGAAGTGTTCTTGAATAGTGTAGTTATAATTTTTGAATTCTTTTTCTTTATGTTTTCAAATAACTGTTTTACATGATGAAGTAGGATTGAGCAGTTTTGCTTTCTGGTCGGGGTAGGATCCCCTGTGAATGAGATCATTGTAGGGGAATCTTCAATGACACAGAAGAGTAATATGAGCTTTTGCATGGAAATTATGGAATTTGGCACTTTTCATGTGAAATGTGGTTATCTTAAAAAGAAAGTGTAATTGAATTTTCATTGAGATGACTATTCAAAAAGCTAAACATTTTAGTCTGACTTAATTCTCTACAGAATACCGCCTACAGCACTATGTTTATAAAAATACATTTGCCAGTAAATGCAGTAGTTTGAAAAACCTAATTTTTTGAGAAATACCCAGTAATGGTATAATAACTGGGATTTTGATAGTTTATTTTTAGTTATGTGATATGCTACAGCTTTTGATAGTTGTATGCTGTTAGTCTCTTTTAAGACAGTTGGTGTGCTGCTCACCTGAGTGAAAAGGAAGGAATTCTGATTTGAGCTTTCAAACAGGAATGATGCAATGCTGTCTTTATAGTAAAAAAATAACTTTATTTTTATAGTAGAACTTTGTACTTTATAGTAAAAAAATGATGGAATGAGCTGCTGTTAAAACTTTGTTTTGGCACTTATGCTGTGGTAAATATATCCTCAAACACTTGTATTTAAGATAAATTAGAGGTAATTGCCCTATCTGAATGTGGCTGTCTTTTGTTTCATCTAACTGGGTAGGAGGAGGAATTTCTGGGGGGCCATGTGCAGATTCCTGAATCTGAAGTTTTAGCAAGAAACTGGATTCCTATGAAGTTTTGAACAGCCTTTAGATCAGTTCTCATCTTTATTCCCAAGGGTTCTTGGTGCAAAATAGTCTTTGAGAACAATGGCATCCCAGTCTCTGTTTTAGAGGCTCTTGTGTCATTTTTAAGTCCTATAGCTACATAAATGTGACATCTGAATACTTCAGTCTTCAATGTCTTCATGTTCACAAATACCTGTAAGGTGTGAAAGTGCTGGTGTGGCCTTTTGAGCCAGAGAGGAAGACAGGGAGAGAGGAGTTAAGGAAGGTAACAGAGTGTGGAATTGGATCCAGATGTCCCAGCTATCTGGTGGCTCCGTAATTGTTGGGGATTGTCTGGCACAAGGGTGTAAGAGCCTGTTACTGTCACTTCTTTTCTCATTTATGTCATGTCAAGCAGGGGAAATAAAACACTGGGGAAATGGCCAGGGTTGGCAGGGCTTGTCACTTCTGAGAGTGGGTGGAGGCAATCCTATTTGTGTGTGGATTAGAGGTTCTGTTAGTCACACTGTGCCTTCTGCCACGTGACTGACTTAGCTGGAAAGCTGGTGCTGCTCCCTGTTCCTGGTCTTCTCGTTCTAGGCCTGGAGCAGAGCCAGGTCTGTCCCACAGATGGAAAGCTGCAGGCTGTGCACTGTGCTCAGCATTGCATCGGCATGGTTAGTCAGTGAGATGCTGGGACTGGGTTAGTGGCAGGCTTGTATTACAGGCTGGATAAAGGAGTTCATCAGATTCCTGTCGCGTAAGTACCAAGCTAACTGGTCTTTCAGGCAGCATCTGCCTGTCCACTGCATTTCTTATTTAAACATGAAAATCTGTAAAAAACAAACAAGCATAAAACAAAAACAAAAGAAGCAAACCCACTAAACAAAAACAACAACAACAAGACCCCCAACCAAACAAAAAAACCACAGAAACCCCCAACCAAACATACGTTCTCATACAGGATATTTGGTTCTGTAAAATTTCCTGCGTTTTTTTGTTTTGTTTTGTTTTCTGTTTTTATAAGGAAAAGGTTTATGTGGTAGTGCTAGAGAAATGCTTGCAGCAAGTTTTGGGGCTTTTTTATTATCACTGTAAGGATGCCAACTTAAATACTGTGACAGTCTCTCTTCTTTTCAAAATCATATTGTTATTTCTGAAACTAGAAACAATTTGAATGCCTTTACCTAAGATTTCCAGGAATCTTGCTCAAACACTGTTGGTGACCTGATCAAAACTATCTATGCAAAAGCCTGGTTGAGGCAGTTCCCCTGCTTTGTGGAGGGAAAAATCCCTGTCATTTGCTCCTTGTAGTTTCTGCTGCTCCTGCCAGTGCTGCTGCAAAGGCCAGCAGGAGCAGCTAAAGCCTGAGTCATCCCCCTCGGAGGCTGAGCACCAATGCGGTGCAGAGTTGCTGTGCTTGGCACCATGCTGTTCTTTGAAACATTCCCTCTAGTGCCTACAAGAAATGTACACCTCTGTAGAGGTTAATTCAGGATGGTAGTGCAGTGCTTTAAACGAGGCTTCAGTGGTTATACAAGGTAAACACTTTGTGACAAAGAAGTAATTATACTATGCAAATAAAATAAAAGTCGTGCAGTGTCTAGACATAATGTGTTCTCTTTTTTTTTTGTCAGCATTATGAAATCTACTGAGCTAAATTTCTTGTGATATCTAAAGATCCAATTTTCTGTTTCTCTTTACAGCTGGATCAGTTGGCTGTAGATGCTGCAAAGGAGAAGAGAGATATGGAGCAAAAGCACTCCACTATTCAACAAAAGGTACTTGAGAGAATATAAAAGGCAGGCTGCACACACATTTTTGTATCTGTAGCATCTCTTCCCAGCAGTTTGCATCTCTGCATCAGAACTGTGAGGGATGGTATCTTTTAGTGCAGAGAGACAGATTTACACATCAGTAAGCACAGGGTCAGATTGGAGATATTAATTTTGTTTTACAGAACCAAATATTATGTTTTTACTGAAACATGAATAGAACAGTATAATTTATTCAAATGCTGGGATTCTAACATTTCAGTTACATCTTGGATTCAATGCAGTTGTACAAGTTGCTGTGATTCCCTGCTGTGTGTCTGTAGAAGAGGTGTGTGTGCTGCACAGCCCTACAGTCACACACATACACAGCACTTTGGGCTGTGCCAAATATGAGTGCAGCACTTTGAGGTGGTGTGGCAGCTGCTGTCGCATATAAAGAGCAAAAGTGAACTTTTGGAAAGGCTGTGTAATGCATGGGTTTAACTGTACACAAATATGAAAGTGATAACATTGGATTCCTGCTTTGGGAAGATTTTTATGTGCAATAATTTTCTTCCTTTTGCTTGTTGAGAAAAATGTAGATAGTTTATGTTGAGGGGGGAAATGACTTCTGTTGTTTGGATGTTTCAGAAGCTCTAGGTCAGTATTGGTTTTGCAGGTATAATACTAGAAGTTAAAAATATTTCCACTGAACTCTGGTAGTGAGCTAATACTGCAGGTACTTTTGAAAGGGATTAGATACCAGTTTAAAGGTAATGCTACACTTCTTACTCTCATTCAAATATGTTCTGTATCCATTCAGATGGCATAAATTTAAAAAAAAAAGCTCAATGTAATTGAAATCTGACGAGTAAATAAATTCAGAAATGAAAGCAAGTGGAGATTATAATTGAGGTAGCCTTAGTAGGAGCCAATATTAATACTAATGGGAAAAGGTAACATTTTTGGTTGCTGAAAACATTTTTGTTGGTTCATCCTGTCATTCCTTCAGGAATTGGTGGGAAACAATAGGATTGCTGTGAAATCGAGCAGATGTGATGATGGAGTTTAGGACAGTCCTGATGTGCTGTGTTTGGAGGCAGACAGGAGATAACAGGAAAGGAAAGGGAAGAAAGAGGGCGAAGTGGGAAAGAGATGGAACTGGAGAATTAACATTGAAATTCAAATTTTAATTTGTTTGGGCTTAATAGGCCTAGTTTTAGGAATGGGCACTAGTTGAGGAGTTTACTGTTAGAGAACAGTGGTGCTTGGTGAAGTATGTAAGTTATGAGCAATTATCTTTTAATTAGCCATAGGAATAATAACTTCTTACTGTGAATTATGGTTGGTGTTTACAGTCTTTGTTTTTTCTTCAAATGCTGCTTAAGGCTGCCTTACAGGTAAACTATTTTTAGTAGTATCAAATATCACTGAAACTTTTAAGCTTCATGAAACTCGATAAGTCGTATCTGTGTGTAATATAAATGTTCTTGATTTCTAGTACAAATGGCAATCACAATGAGGTTACTTATATTGTTGCTTGCTTTAACTGACAAGGCTGTCTCTAAAATATAATCAGGGCAGTCAGATTGTATTGTATGTTGCCCTCTTAAATTCTGTGTCTCGAGTTGTGTGTGTTGTCTCCTGTTCTTGTCAGTCACTGTTGCATTTTTGTGATGATAATGCCTAGACTGTGCTTTCTTGGAGATTGCTCTTATAGCTTGTCCAGTCATTTTCTTGGATTCTTATTCAAATCATGTTGTCTGGTTTTGTCTCCTCCTACTTGCTTTTCCCA
The DNA here is from genome assembly GCF_003945595.2 of Pipra filicauda. Lineage (NCBI taxonomy): Eukaryota > Metazoa > Chordata > Aves > Passeriformes > Pipridae > Pipra > Pipra filicauda. The sequence continues at coordinate 658,491 of NW_024104317.1, forward strand.
ACCTTCACACAAAGTTAGTTTCCAGCTCATCAGGATGAGAACTGCCTTAGACTTTGGATCTTGTTCTTTGTATCATTATTTGTCATCTGGTCAGTTTGACCCAGATGGCAACTCTATTCTCTGCTCCCATGTCTTGTCATGTTGCTTTCTACTGTGTTGCCTCTTAGACATACATTCCCAAATCTTTCCATGTTTTATAAAAACTGAAACTTCTGAAGCTGCTTGTGTTGAATATCCCACGAGGTATATGTGCATTTAATATACTGAAGTTTTAATCTAATGCTTCAGAATGATGCCTTTCCTTCATTGTGTGGATAAAGAACAGTTCCTTTTCTGAAATGTATAGGTAAGTGCATATGTGCACACACCTACCCACCCACTACCTGTGTTTGCATATATGTGCATATGCATGCAAAGTAATTGCACTAATTAAATAATCCATCTCACCGATATAGTGTGATTTCTTTTTTAAGAGAGCTGATATCTGATTTTTGTTTGTTTTATTTCTTTTAAGTGTTCAGGTCTATTGACACAGAAAATATGCAGGAAACAATTTTATTTTCTTTAGTGTAAGAAATTATTTTTTCCATATTAAACTGGAATACATACTATGAATTAATCTAGAAATGACATCATCATTCTGGGAAATATTTGCAATATATTTTTATAGGAAAAAAGAGTGATGTCACAGTGACAATACTTAAGACATTACTTTTGTGTGAGCAGTTTGCAGCCCACTGCTGCAATAACATATTGAATTAAGAAATAATTTAAAAGTCACTTGGACCTGTAAACAGCATTATGGCTTTTTGGTTTTGTGACAGAGCTAATATTTTGTTCTAAAATAAGGGAAATAATACAGGAAAAGTTATTTCTTTTGAACTTCAAATAGTTTTCGTTTTATTCAAATCCCTTTTTCATTAAAATAAAAATCTGCTTCCGAAAAACTGGTCAGGAAACAGCTGGAGTGAGAATGATTTGAAAATTTTTAACATCTTGAGTAAACAAAGTGGTAGGAAACCAGATGCTACCACAGTCACGTGAACCAGAACTGCTGTTGAGAAGTAATGCAAACTAATTCCTGCCTCCAAAAGCAAAGATGTGCTCATGTTTCAAGTGACTTGTTTGCTCAGTGAGGCTCTCGCCTTCTCTCTCTGTCTTGGATTAAAAACCTTGTTACTTGTTGTGTCTGTTGTTGTTTTAAGCCCTTTCTAGAGGGACTTTTGGCTTAAGCATGACAAACATTTCTTGCTGATCGATGGGGAAGGGAATGGAATGGAAGCAACTTTCTGAATGGGGGGTTTGCACAATTATTGTCCTTTATTTAGTATATTCCGGCCTAACTTTTCAGGTTAGTGTTTTCTTTGGTAGTTACACTCCCCCATTTACTTCCCTTATAAAAAACTTTTAAAATGCTGCATCTCTAGAGTAAAAAAACATTTTGAAAACGTATTCAATGTTAAGATAAATGTTAAGACTCAGTGTTAAAATACAGTCCCTAAGATTTGCTGGTAAAATGGCTTGAACAGCTTTCATGACCTGATAGCAATTTTCATGTTGAAAGTAAATCAAAAGCTCTGCTGCTGAAAAGCATGGGAGGGGTTGTTTTGGTAACAAGAGAATTGTATGTAGAGAAACATAAAACATGCAAGCTATGAAATGAATCAAGTATGTGTGATGAATTGATATGTTCATATGAAAAAGCATTCACTGAAACACTGTCAGGAATATTAAGTGTTCTGTGACACACCGGATTAGTATTATTTCTGGAGATGAAAGTTGTTTTTCCGTTTCCAGCTGGTTTGCTGTACCTCATGGACATTTAAAGAAAAAGAGGGGGAAAAAAGGCATTGAAAACATGCTGTATGCTTCACTTATATAACCCACTTGTACATGTTTGTTTTCCAGTAGCAGCCAACCATGAAAAACGAGTGTCAGAATAGAATCCATAGATGTTTCTTCTTTCAAATCTGAATGAAATGTGTGATGTAGCACTTCAGTGTAACTTGCATAATACTGGCTTGATTTTCTTAGTTCTGATTAGGTGAAATGTACTTTAGCCCTAACTGACACCTAATTAGTAAACAAATTATGTTTAAAATAAAATATTTATCAGTTGTGTACCTGCTTAATGAACACAAAATTCTGAATCACATACAGTGACTGGGTTTATTAACATGTGATTCTCTTATGCAGGACACTGGAAAGATATGGATGTATTTCTCTCCACCCCCTGATGATTCTTCATGATTCACTAAACTTTTCCATATACCAAGTTAAAAATAAACTATAATGTGACTGCTTTTCTCCAATTTTTTAATTATAAAATAGCAGAGACTATAAGATCAGATACAGCTTATCTAGTTTCTTTTCCTACTTGTATCCATGTAATTGAAATGAAGTGGGGCATGGTTTTTTGTGATTGGTTGGTCATCTTTTTCCTGACCACAACTTTATTAATGAAGTTTTATGGATAAAGCATATGGAAGCCTTACTCCCTCCTCCTTGAGCTGGTAGTCTGCTCTCTGCAGTTAGGAAGCTATTTAACAGTTGTTTGTATACTCTTGTGTCTTTTTTGCTGTATAAAGGTGGAATTCAATCAGGGAAGTCATTAAAATAACACTAAATGCACTTCATGAGGAAGGGTCAGTGTTTTAGACAATTTGGACTGAGACTGTGGCGTGATAAACAATCCAAAGAAGGTTTCCTGTCATACTTGTATTATGTCTTCAAAGCACGGATCAAGACTCATTGGAAAAGACAGTTACATTTTCTGCAGCAGTTCTCCAAACCCCAAGGAAAATGTGATTACACAGTAGTTTGATCAGAAAAGACTGAGGGAATGTATGTTGTCTTTCACTAGACAAGGAGTTGCAAGCATCACTGAGGCAGGAAGATGCAAATCTTTAGCAGGTTTCATTATGTTTGGGAGCTGGTAAGTTAGAGTAATTTATCATTTTTGTGGGAGGGAGGGAATGTGACATCAGCCTGTCAAAGTTGTGCTTATAGTGGTTTTCTTTTTTTTTTTTTTTGAGAGCATAAGAAACCAAAAAGAGTTTTTAACACTGAGAAAGTTTGTGTGTGTCATAAGTTGTGAAATACTAAATTAAAATTGTAGTATGATACTTAGGTGTTTGTGCTTACATTAAGTCTTTTATATTCAGCATGTTCTGATCTCCAAAACAGGCAGAAAATCAAAGTTATTAAATGCCGAATAATAAATGCACAAATGCAGACATCTTCCATTGATCATCTGTCAGTTAAATAATCTGGATTTAACATTTCAAATTTAGTTAATCTATTCAGATTGGTACTAGCTGAAAACGCTGAGTAAGTTTAAGGTATTTATGCTGTGCTGACCAGGGAGTTTAAAGGCCCCATTTTAGTATTTGTAGCCATTTCACTGTCATGTCTAATTAACCTTGGGTTGGACCAAACCATCTGCATGTATAAGAGCAAACATCATGTGTAGCACAAAAGTTGTGTGCAGCCCGGGCTGTTACATAGGGCTGCTGATGTTGGTTTTGAAGCTGATTACCTTTTATTTCTTTTTTTTGTAATTGCCTCTTTTCCTCTTGTACATAGATAAATTCCTAAGGAGCAAAGTGCAAAACAGACTTACAGATACACTTTTCACACAAAGCTGATGTTTGCAATGTAAAATAAGTAACTGCTGAAGGTTCAGGAGAGTGATATTACAAAATGTTCTGTATCTTCAGTATTTAACCTGTTCATTTTTTTTTTTCTGAAAGCTAATTTTCAGTGATGTGTCTCTTATGCCCTTGTAAAGGGGAAGAAGCCATATGTTGCTAGTCTACTTTAGGATATATTGTACTAACAGTGAAATTAAATTACAGCATGTATGTTATTTTGATATCTGGACATAGCATATGATAAATTATGTGATTCCATTCCATTTTCATGCACCCCTAGTAGCTGTTAGCCTCCCACTCACTGAATATCTGAACTCTACCTCCCTGGGAAGAGTCCATGCTGTTTTCAATGAGATGTGAAAGCAAATGATCACCACATGTATTATTACTTAGTCTAATCTGCCTTTGCTGGAGATGTGAAGCAGTCAGCCTTCTAAAATTTGTAAAACTGCTATTAACTGTTATTAGCTGATGTTATTTCTTATTAGGTTGATGAAAATGTATATTCCCTTGTCCTACCTGTAGTTTCCTAATCTTATCCAAGATCATAAAGGAAAAATTACCAAGTTCTTGTCATCATTTCCAGCACTGTAACTGCTTTAATTTAGAGTTAACTGATGGCATCATCTTTATTTGATTACTTGTCTTCTAAATTCATGTTCAGCTCAATTGTCAAGATGACAGAGCTGAAGGAAATGCTGAAGCACAACTGGCTTTATTCAGGTGTCTGCAACAGGCTGCAGCTGTTTTTCAGTTTTGATTCCTGACTTTCATTGCCCTATTTCCTGTGCTTTGCTGTCCCTCTTCTTGGGAATATATGTGAGATCACTTGAGCAGTTGAAGCTGCTCAAATGAGATGCTCTGTTAGCAATGTTTGCCCTCTGTAGAGGTCACCAACACCTGAGCAAGAAATTCCCCTTGTGTACAGGTAAAGTAAAAATCTTCAGTGTTCTGATCTCCTAAAACTGCATTTAAAAAAAAATCTTCAGGGACTGAGTCATGGTTTGACTATTAAGTGTTGCAAGCAAAACATCATTCCTAGATATGTTTACTCTTTGACAATAGTACTGCCCATACTTGAAATTTCATTTGAAACTGCAGTGTCTTTTTCTTGTCTTGTTCCTTTGTCCTAGGATTATTCCAGTGATGATACAAAACTAGAATACAATGTAGATGCAGCCAATGGTATTGTAATGGAAGGTTATCTGTTTAAGCGAGCCAGCAATGCCTTCAAGACTTGGAACAGGTAATTATTGAGAATCTCTATTTGCTGCTTATAAAGACACTGCTTGGTAAGCTGAATTCTGGTCTGACTTAAAATCTGTGTAACTCTCTGATTCCACAGCTTTGTCAGAACACTGGGGTGACTGTTAATTAAAGTAGAGATGACACTTCAAAGCCATTTTTCCTTGTTTTCTGTCCTAATTGTTTGCAGACCTTTTTCTAAGAGTGTACCTTTGTTTGTAAAAGTCCTATGTATGGAAAGCCTGCTTTGTTGGGTGCAGCCTTGCTTTGTAATTGTGCTTTGGCCTTACTTTGGGGTTGAAACAGAGCAATCCTTGTGATTGCATACAATAAACTCTGAGTGGATATGCTAGGAAAGTATTAGAAGACAAAGTAAAATGGAAGTTGGGTGGCCAGTGGAAACAGGGAAACACAGTCAAGGACTCAAGCTATTTTTCCTGAAAGATAAACAATGTAATTGTTATATTTTACAATTCCTGTCTTGTGCAGTGACTTTTGCTAAGTAGTTTTGATGGTTCTTTTGAAAATTCAAAGTATGTTGTTAGTCATATATTTTTAACAATGTACATTTTACTATTTAAATATTTTTCTTCCTGAATAGGATTTCTTTTGAGTTTCTGAGGGTATATACTTTTCTCATGGAAATACATATGCTGGAGCATTTATAGCACAGTTGGATACAGTTCTTGAATTTTAAAGATAATTTGTTGTAATACAGAGTTCTTTTTCCTATCTCGTGTTCTGCAATTTTTTCAGCAGTGCTTCTGTTAAACTATTTGCTTTGTTTCAAAGGCCAGTATATGCATTTGGATGTGTGGTCTCTTCCAGTCTTAATTATTCTATACTGTATTGAGCATCTTGGAACACCACAAATCTGTAACAAATTGGGATTGCTTCACTTCAATCTATAGACTGATGCAAGGGCTATGCTGTCAATAAAACTGTATCTGTATTAGCAAGTCATAGGCAGCTTGTACACAGGATTTTGCTTTGGACTAATTCTGGTCTGGTCCTATGGTCTGATTATTTGTCTGTAATTGTAATGTACCTTCTGGGTTAGTTTTCTACAAGCAGAATTCAGAGTTCTCTGAGACACATCTGTGAAGCATCAAAGGACAGCGAAGGGAGAAAATGGGGAGATGTGCTTCCAGAGCGTATTCCTGGTGTGAAGTAAAACGTTAGTGTGAGACTATGGAGAAAAATCTGCAGTAACAGGGCAGGACATTGTCCTTTATTGGATTCTTAGTGGGCTGAAAGGTGGAAACACCTTTTTGCCAAGGTGTTTTGCGGGATTAACTGAAGGCAAAACTGACTCTCTCTGGGTTCCTCTTTTGGGTAACGGGAAGGCCTTCCTCTTCAGGGAGGTGACAGGAGGGAGCAGGAGAGGAGTGTTGGAGGATAGTTGGGTAATATTCTCTTTCCACATGGCTCCATATCTAGTAATACTGTGCATGTATCTTACCTTAAAGTGTTTAGAGAGTAGGATTCAATTAAAACTGACTTCTGTATGTTGGAAATTTAAATAGACACAAAGTAAATAAGTTGTAATTAAATCAAGATACACCATGACATTCCTTCAGATTAAGTTACAGGTTTGAACATACATAATAAGAGTGTACCCAAACAATAAGTTATTTAAGAGAGCCAAGGTAAACAGCTTGGTAATGAGTCAGAGCTACCTACTTTTATTACATAATTGATATTTACTTATAGTTTTTCTCCTGTTTATCACAGGAGTGTTCAATAAAGCAAAACCTTTAACCTTTTTAATATTAGATTCTTGATAATTTATCTCACTGTGATAGACTAGTTGGATGCTTCAGAATAAGAGAATAGGATTGGATATGCTATCCGTAAGCAGTTCAGAAATTTAATCAATTATTTTAATTTTGTATTTCACATATTCACAAACCACTACTAATTGTTATGAAACTACTACTCATACATAAAATATGCATTTAAGACCTTCATGAAGACAACTTTTAGTTTCTGAATCTAGCCCCTCCATTTTTTTCTATGTTTTAATAAAAATAGAGAGGTATTTTTGTGTTATTTTTATTTCTGAATACATTTGTAATTGCTTGTTTTATTGTAGGCACTGGAATGGTCACTGCCATTTTCCACTGCCTGTTTCCCCTGATGGAATGCTTTACTTATGTAGTGTTGCAGTTTCAGCTGTGGGGAGCTAATACTGATTAAAGTTTACCATATATTAGAGATTAGAATGTTTTTCCAGTCACTAGGTAGAGTACAAGAAAGGACTGTGTTATTGCATTGAACTGTTTTATGTGTAAAAAAATATACAAAATATCAAAGGAGGAAACATTTAGAGAATTATGTATTTTATATGAGGGAATTCTGAGCTGAAGTCAGAGACCCCAAGACACACAAGATACTTTCAATGTTCTTATCAGATTGGTAGTTTGCTGCTTCATTATATGCCCATCTTTGGAAGGTGGGTGGAAAATCAACCAGCTGAAGCAAAACCAGAAGAATTTGCCCAGAAATACAGGAATTTCCTGCTGTTCTGAACCGAGGGCGACAGCACTGATCTTCCTGCTGACTGCTAATTGCACCATCAGTAGTAATATGTATTTAAAATGGAAGCTTCTCTTTTCCCTCTACTGCTGTCACTTGTTATTTTGTTGATTCTAGGCCTTTTTTAGAACTCCTTTAAGACCAAATTAAAGGCACCAAAAGCCATTACAGTGACCACTGTTAGTGTAAATTTGCAAGTATTAAAAACATAAGGGAAAAGGAAATGGTACAATAGATTTTAGTCTAGGTTTGACACACGTCAGTGTGATTCTAGCTGACAGACTAGAGAATTGTGATCCTTCTGTGTCACCTATTGGTCAGTGAATCCATGGACCCTCATAGTGGATTATGAGGGTCCCATATCCTGGAAAAAGCCTTGTTGTTGGGGGAGAAAAAAATCAAAACTGTATAATGCAACCCTTTGAAGGAGGGCAAATGTGTTGTAATGAATGAAAACTTCTTTTGTTTCCGGTCCACGGTAATGTCTTGCTGGGATGATGAAGTTTCTTCCTAGGGCACCTGGCAGCTTGGGTTTCATTGTCTCAAGATTTTAATTATTTGGGCTTTTGCATCAAGTTTCCTGCTCTTGGAATGGTTCTGCATGACAGAAAACTTTGGCTTGAGAAACAAATAAGTGTTTGAGCAAGTTGCAGAGTAAACCACGAGCTAGCTGCAATTCAGTGTTGCTGTGCTTTGAAAGAGATGGAGATTTTGTAATCTCTTTTTGTTGTGACTAAAGGACAGTGTATAACGTACACGAGTATTTCAGATAATACCATTTATTGAAATCAGAATTACATCTTTATACTGCTAAGTCTTACAGTAACAGCTAGGGAGATATACCTGTGTTTTGAATGTGTCTATGTGTTGGTAAATGATATACCTTATTGTACACCATTTTTCTTAAGGCATCAGGAGCTGGAGTCAGGTGCATTTACTATGGCACAGTAGCTGGAAAGCTGTTTTGGTTCCTAGAAATTCAAATGAAAAATAAGTTCATATCATGAAGAAAGATATGCGTGAATAAATGTGTGTAGGGAGGAAAGCATTTGTCAAACCACTAGTATGTTCTAAATAGCATTTAGATTGGGTGCATTAAATGTTTTCCTTTTTAATTCTCTTGTATTTTCAGGTCAGGCTAATTCTTTGCTTATTTTGCTCATTTTGCATTTTTTCATTCCTTCTCCTCCTTTCCCTTATGTTTTAATCCTACCCCATTTTTTCACATGACAGGAAAAAGCCAGATCACATCAGGTACCAACCAGCTTCTTTTATACCTTCCCAATGTTTCTTTGGCACGCAAAAAGCTCTTCATTAACCCTGCATTTAATTTTGATTACTTGCAATGGATGTATAAGTGACTCAGTCTAAGAAAATAACAGAAGGATTCTGCCTGGGATGCCAGCATACCTGCTGCTCAACACTTTTAAAAGAATTAGAAAGATTGAGCTAGTTTTTAGCTAAAAAGGAATTAAAGCAAAGTTTCTGCACTCAAACTTCTGAGCGTACAAATCAGTGTTTTGACTTTTTCCAATTGAAGTTGGTGAGATTTTCTTTTTTCTTATCAACTGCATTGGGAATAGAGATGTACTTTTAAATGTTGTGCATTCTTAGTCACTCTGTTTTACTTGTGTGCTGCTTGCAACAAGAGGAGAAAACTGTTTCCTTTTAAGAATCAATAAGCATGATTCATTGTTTTTATGTAAAACTCAAGTTAAGTTCTATATTTTCAGTATTATTCTGTTCTCTGAAATCAGATTTTTTTTTATAAATTTTGCATTGTTTTATATTTAACAAATATGGTTTTGAATTGTTTAGATATAAAGGATGGAAAACATTCTGCTTCTAAACACAAACTAAATTTAAGCACTACTGAGACAGTGTAAATTACTTTAAGATTCCCAAGTATGTTTTCTTCTTCACGATGCTTCTCTACTGTTTTTGACAGAGTGGCACATTTAAAGAAAGTTTGGTAATAATCAGTACTTACTGCACACATGTTGCCTAAGAGTTTATGAACATTATTCTTACAACAGAATAGCTGTGGGTTACCCTATAAAAGCACCTTCATTGTCCCTCAGGAGTTCATGGCTGTTACTGCTGCAGCCCCCCAGCATTCTGTTTCCTACATAGACTTTATTGATGGTATTTGGTTAATGAGGAATAACTCTGAAAGATTTTGGCCTGAATAAAAGTGCTGTGGCACTGACACCTTGGGGGACAGCCTGCCACTTTTATCTTGTCAAGCATACAGTAAATGCATCAGCTCTGACGTCTACTTCAAAAGTGTGATCTGCAAGTTATCCTACATTCTGAATTGTTGATCTTGTTCAATAAAAGTTTCTTTTAAAAAATTACCAAAATCTGCAACCTTTTTAGCTGGACTGGAAATTTCTCTTCAACAGGTTTAATTTCTCTGCTAGGAAAAAAAACTTCTAGACTAGACTTTGAAGGTGACACAAATTTGTGTTACAATTTGTGTGCTCAGTTGTATCCAGTGGATGAGAGTGGAGCTTATTTACTATAGTAAATCCTGAAATATTTAGCTGTAGAACAAATGAAGCCTTGCATTAACGAAGTTAATTACACTGCCTAAGGCCATTATTAGGGATTTGCTCCCTTGCATGTTGTCTTGAGGCAAGGCTGCTTTTTTCCCCCCCTTTATTACTTAGGCACCACTTTTCATGTTTTTCTGTTTTGTGTTATATTAAAAAAAAAAAAAGGCACGTGAAAAAAGCCTGAGTTTATTTTCCTTTTCTGGTCTGCTTTTTTTGTTGAGTTTCCTATTTAAATATTAGCAACAACCTGCCTTATGCAGGGTATGAGGCTTAGTTACTGCATTTGTAAATAGATGATAAAGGTGATACCTTTTCAATAGCGGTGACCAAAACTACTGCTGTTAATAAATTGGAAAAATCAAGGACAACAGGATATCCTGTTGTTGCTTTTTAAATTAAATATATCTGCACAACATTTGAAAAGATTAATTGTTAAAAGGTAGAATCTCATCTGTCTACTAAGCACTAACTTTTCTAACAAATACTAGGTTTTCTGTTTTGAATCTAACATTTTTGTATATCCTAATTTTCCTTAACAATCTTTGTGCGCTTCTTTCCATGAATGGCTTTTGGTGGTTGAATAAATACATGGAGCCCTCTTGTTACTAACTGTAGTGAACTACAGCTTGAAGCTCAAAGGTCTGTGGAGAATAACAACATCTGTTGCAATACAATATTTTGTGTATGGTTACCATTCAAACTAATTGGCAGTGCAGGCAAAAATGACGTGTGGTACAAGTGGGGTGTTGAGATAATTGAGGAATTATGCTGTGGTAAACACAGGTTTGCATTTTAAGCCTGAACAAAACAAAAAGTGTAAAATTCACTGCAGGATGGAATTATTTTTTACGTTCCCTTCATTTTTGTCAGTTCAAAACCAGTGATGATTAGTTAGCTTTTATTTCCCCAGAATATCTAGAAAGGTATGGTTATATCTGGTCCTTTTGTTGTTATATTCAGTGGTCTGATAAAACACCATTGTTAGAGATCTGAGACACTTCTAATTATTTCCCAAATATGAAAAATCTTTTCATTCTCTGAGTTGTATCCTATCTGAACAGGGGATTAGAGAGGGAATGGTACAGTGCAGAGTTTTTAAGCATTACATTATCTTTTGAATTTTAAAGGATGCCTTCATTAAATCTTTTATTTTATATTTTCATTCCAAGCTGAGGCTTAAGTTAAGATCCTACTTAAAAGGTTATCTTGGTTTTTTTTTAGTTTTTATTTGCAATCTTTTTATTTCAGGATCTAAAATTTTAAGAAATGCCCAATATAGATATTAAACCTGCATGGGATAGCAACACTAGTATTTTTAGTGCCTTAATAAATTATTTCTTAGTTCTACCCTCAAAAATATTTTGGGAGTAGTTTACATAGTTCAAGTATTTTTGTTATTCAAACTATCTGAATTTGTGTTATCGGCTATTTAAAATTGTAGCTTGCTGCTAAAATACAGAAGGAAATGTTCTTTGAAATGAAAATGTTTTTTTATGATAGCTTAACTAATGTTGTCATAACATGAATGTGTTTGTTTAGGACTCAAATTATTTGAACCTTGCTTTCTTTTCTGTTTTGTCTCTGTTTTCCCTTTTTTCCTTCTTCTCACGAAATACTTGCCAAAACTGACTGCAGCATTACTCTCGTGAATTCTTTTATTCAGTCTCTCTGTAGACTGTATGTTTGCACATTTCAGTCCAATAAGCACTGTAAAATCAGTTACATATTCTCTGGATGTCTCTCCATTTGAATAGGCGCTGGTTCTCAATACAAAATAACCAACTTGTGTACCAGAAGAAATTTAAGGTAGGAATCGAAAACTGGCTTGGGATAGTTTGGGGTTTGGGTGATGGTGTTGCCGATAGATTGGGAAAACAGTGCTGACTTTGGCATCCTGCATGATCTTCAACAACCCACTGCTCTTTCTAAGTTAGTTTCTCCCTTTGTAAAATGAGACTAATGGCTACACTCACAGATTCTGAGATTCCTGTGCAGTGACTTGTAAGCACATACTTTATTTGCTGTGGGGTTTGTAACCTAGTTAAAGCTTTAAAAGTTGTTGGTCCCAAAAGGCTTGTGCACACTTGCTGGCAGTCAAATATTCCATGCTGTTCTCTGAGCAGTTGTGTTTAACTCTTTCAGGACTTGCTCCCTCCAGTTACTTACTGGTTCACATACCCAATTTAGCAGTTGGGGAGAGAGGGGGAAAAGAGGCATGAAAGATTTATTATGAAGCAGTCAGGGCTGCTTTGTACATGTATTGACTGACGAAAATGCAGAGGGGTTCAGCAGTCAATATCTGCCTTTCTGCTGGTGGGGAGGGGCAGTAGCTGTATATTACAGAAGCAAGTCCAGCTCTGCCCCAAGCTGTAGAAGCCTTTTCAGTCAGCTTTTGGGCCCCTGCTCCTTTGTTTGCTGTTCTAGAATCTGCTTTTGTACCACGTAGCTGTAACTGTTCTTCAGGTTGGAAAAAACTAGAAAACTGTATGGAGACCGTGGGGAAAAAAGAGGAAAGAGCTTATGACAAGTCCTTCCTCTTTACTGCAAACAGACTGGGTTCAGAGCTGTTCCGTGTTTTCCGATGCTGTCAAACCAAGGGGCTTCGTTTTTGTGGTTGGAAAGGAAGGAAACAGTTGTGTGTGTGTGAGCACATTTGGTTGGGTTGGGCATTTTCTGTTTGTAAATTCCCATTACCTTTATTTTTTAACTGCACCCTTAAAATGGTGATAGCTTAGAATAGAATTCTTATGAATTGAATCAGATTTTCAAAAGCAATGCTTTCAGCTTCTGGGGTTTTTTTATTTGGCATTTACAGTACTGCTGATAATTTTTCAGATTTTCTTGTGAGTTAATAGCATCTCTTAGAAAGTATCTTTGTACTCCTTTGAATACTGTTGTTTAAATACTGTTGTTTAAATTGAGGGTGTTTAATACCTAGTAAATTGCATTGTAGGCAAAAAGAAATTCTCTCAAGTCTGTATTAAATTTTCATTAAATGTAACTAAACATTAAAATTTATCTAAATATATCCTGCTAGGTATCTCCAGATCCACCTGTTTCCAATTTTATTTTTAGGGGAAAAATTTGTGTAAACAGGCAAATAGAATTGAATTATGCATATTTTGGGATTACTAGCAACGATATTATTTTTCCTCTCTGAGATTTTTGTTAATTTTTTGTTTCTTAGGATAATCCCACAGTAGTCGTTGAAGACTTGCGGCTCTGCACAGTTAAACACTGTGAAGACATAGAAAGACGTTTCTGTTTTGAGGTGGTTTCTCCAACAAAGTAAGGAGAAGTGATATAGTATGTTTATTTAAAAATAATAATAATTAAAAAAATCATTACATCCAGTTGTCTTAAAATGCAAGACTGACATTTCTCTTGGGATAGATCAAAACAGGAAAACTATCTGAACAATTTTGTTCTCTGAAATTTTGGCTAAGAGTAAGTGATGCTGTGAGAAGTGTTCCTGGTATTTAGTTTACTTTTGGCATTAAAATAAACATACATTCTTGTGCTTTTTGCATAAATAGCTTCTGGTGCAGAACTGTTGCAGCTCAGTAGTAGCTGATACTATCAGCTGCTTAATAAGGTAGAAAATAGGTCTCAATTTCTCCACATTTCTGATTGGTGTAATGAGAGAGAAGCACATTAGTAAGTTCTCTTGGTAATGCTAAATTATATTTCAGAATGCACTAAATGAAACTGCCAAATAAAATTGTTTTTCAGCTCCAACAGTGCAGTGCATTGGCTGTATTTGGGGAAGTTTGGCATCCTGCCACAGCAAGGGCAGGACATGGATTCCTCAGTAGTGGTTTTGAGATGTGACCATATTTAAGTTTTTGATACGAGGTCAACCTGCTTTTAGGTTTGGATGTTATGTGCACTCCCCACTCCTTACATTTCTCTTCTGAATAGATTTCTGTCCATCCTGATGTTTGCATTCCCAGTTGTGGTTCACTATAGCTTGCATTTTGCTCTTCCTTGTCTGTGCTTTTTTGAGTGTTGGAACAGTTTTATACTTCATGACCTGTTTCCTTCGACTGTTGGTGTGAAAAGCAGTTCATTCTTTGTCAGAGAGCTTTAAATTATTCTCTCTTGATCTCAGTGAATGAAAGTGTGTTTCTAAGGACTGTACTTGTATCTTGTGTAACTAGTCATGGGGGTAAAATGCATATGAGGATATGAAAATGAAAAATTTGGAATAAAAAAAGGAATAGGAAGCTAAGGCATTCTCTAGGTTATTTGAAGAGTCATATCTGTGTGTTTTAGCATTACCTGCAAATAATTTTGAAATACGGAGTTTACACCTCACAAAGGCTCAGCCGCTTTGTTATCTCAAAATAAATGGGTATATTAGATGATGCCTGCTAAACAGTATACTTGTGGGGGTAGCAAGAAAGTTCCTCAGGAGTTTTTATTGTTGGATGTCAGCTGCTTGGCCACTCTCTCTTACTCTGAGCACTCGTGGTTTGTCACAGGAGCTGCATGCTTCAGGCGGACTCGGAAAAGCTGCGGCAGGCCTGGATTAAGGCTGTTCAGACCAGTATTGCCACAGCATACAGAGAGAAAGGAGATGAATCTGAGGTGAGTTTAAAAATCAACCAAATGACAACCCCCCTTTAGACACTGAAAACTTAAAATAGATAAAACCTCTTTTAATGAGAGGGAAGGAAAAAAAAGAATCCATTATTTGTCTTCCACTGGAAATGCAATGAAATTATGTGTAATCTGTCTTTCATTTCATCTTATTAATGTTATTTTGGCCTATATATTTTTATGAGATTTTTCTGTAGTGTGATTAAAATTCATAGGATACTCCTATATTCAGTTCTGTATTTCTTCTAAAAAGCTAAATATTTTTTCAGTTCTATGGATTTCCTTGGCCTTTAATGCAGTAGTGACTTTTCTTGGATTCTAGTCCACAGTCAGTATCTGTGGGACTTCTGTTACTTTAATTTAGTATGTCTCTTTTTATTGGTTTGTTTGGGTTTTTTTCTTTTAGAAACAGGAAAAGAAATCATCCCCTTCTACTGGAAGCCTAGAATCTGGGAGTGAGTCAAAAGAGAAGTTGTTAAAGGGAGAGAGTGCTCTGCAGCGAGTCCAGTGTATTCCTGGTAATGCTGCCTGCTGTGATTGTGGTTTGGCAGATCCTCGCTGGGCCAGTATCAACCTCGGAATCACACTGTGCATCGAGTGCTCTGGGATACACAGGTTGGGGAACTCTTCAGAACTGTGTTTGATTTGTGCATTGACTTAATTAGGAAGGGTGGTGTTTGCCTCTTCAAATGTATGTGGAAGCAAAATTAGGGACCCCTGTTTGTAAACACAATATAGGTAACTGCTTTCTCTGCATAAATTAATGTTCAATCTGTCTAAGATATAGCATAGTAGTTACAGGTTAATTTTTTTTTCATGCTGTTTAGGAGCTTGGGAGTCCATTTTTCAAAAGTAAGATCTTTAACGTTGGATTCATGGGAACCTGAACTCCTAAAGGTATGATAGTATTTTTGAAGGAGATTTCTGTTTGGTACTTAGATTGTTGTTCTAAAGCCTCTATATCAGAAAATTCAGTGCAGGAAACACTGGAATTTGTACCCAGTAGATGTCCTACACTTCTGAGTAGAAAATGTTTATAGTTGTGTGTTGTTTTATTTTAATTCACAGTTTTTATAATCCCCACTGTAGCAGGAGTCGTTTGTGTTACAAACTTGCAAGTCAGAAAAATTTACACCACCTTCAGGTTCGCAAGTGCACTCTGAGTACCAAGTTTTATCTGATATTTTCAACATCTAAAAAAGGCAAATCTATTTACAGACCAATAGTGTCTTGTAGCAAGCTGAAAAGTTTTGCAAGTGGTGTATCAGCCTAAAGCATAATCGTACTTGAAAATTGGAATGCCAGCTCTTAACAGTGAGATCCTACTGGCTTATGGGATATCACTCATGCAACTGCTTGTGTGCTATTTGTATGCCAGACTTCCAGCTTGAAAGATGGCTATGGAAGTCATGTGAGTCTGCAATACTGACATAGGAACTCGTGCACGGGTGCATGTGTGCAGCTGGATAACTGATGCAAAGCGTTTGTTTCTAGCTGTGATGTTCTGGCACCTAGGTATTGCTTCTCTATTCTGAACTATCAAAAGACAGTGTGAGTAGTGCTGTTTCATTTGACATTAAGTTATTTTAATATCAGTGTGTTCATGCTAAGAAAACAAACAAACAACCCACCCCCCCAAAAAAAAAACCTTAGACTCCTTGTACTATTTATGTAAATACCAGAGCAAAGTATTTTACCTGGTATTAGAAGCAAGAAGTCTGCTCATTGCCATCAATAGGGCCAAATTCTCCTTTAAGTGGTATCTGAAGGCTGGGTTTTGCATTTGTTCTTTTTCTATAGTCGTATCAGATTATGGTTTAGCAAAACTGTCCATTGGATAGGATGGAGTAGAATTCATTAAATTGTTGGTTGTTGATGGGGTAAGAACAGCCCCTGGCAAAGCTGGTGGGAAAGAGCACCTTTGTTAATGAGGCCTGCAGGTGTCATTCTGGTGGTTGTTTTAGCAATCCTCTTTCAGTAGGGGATGGCAATTTAATAGAGTGGACTGTGTTTTTTGCTCTCTTACTCAGGATTTGGTGTCTCTGTTAATTGACTGTTTCATTATCATGATGCAAACCCATGCTTATTTCTGTAAGTGTACTTTTACCGGGGAAAAATATTGTAAAAATAGGCTGAGTGAGGTTAAAAACAACTAAATAGGTAGATAAAGCCTATTACAACTATATTTGAATTTATTTATTTTGCTTTATAGCTTATGTGTGAATTGGGAAATGATGTTATAAATAGAATATATGAAGCGAAGTTGGAAAAAGTGGGAATAAAGAAGCCACAATCTGGAAGCCAAAGGTAGTATTTTACTAGCAGTGCCTGTTACTTCCTTTTCTTGTTGCTTCCTTCAGCCTCTGGCTTTAAAACATGCTGCCAGTTAACTGTGTAACACTCCTTTGGTGTACTCTTTGTTTACCTGTATCACCAGGATGTTTTGCTCTCTCCCTTTTCTCACTCTGTCTTTATTGGGTATTCCCTCTGTTGGTCCCTTTCTGCTTCTCCTGTTCACTTGTTCTTTTTCTGATCTCACTCTCTCCTTTTGATGACAGCTCTGTAGCATCAAAGTGGGCATGTGGATTTTGTTTCCTCTCTTCTTGGTACCAGCTCAGCCAGCCAGTACTCCTGAGTGCTCCTGGAAGGAGCCTCTGGCTGTGCCTTTGTTTACAGTGACTTTGTTCTTGAGTTTGACTTTTGTTCCCTGGTCCCCCAGAATGTTCTCTTCTTCCTGCCTACATTGTACATGAGCTCTGCTGCTTTACAGCAGCCTTCTAATCATTGTGCTGCTGTCTTCAATTCCTCTGATGCCAATTTGTGTTTGAAGGTAGTTTTCTGATATTTTGTGCTGCTGTATAGGGTGTCTCTTAAAACTTGTTTTTTTACTACCTTTCTGGTTCTGTGCTGCTTGCTGCCAGGTAGTTTTATGGTATAGAAAACAGCATTTTATGGAGTGTTGGCAATTTGGAGACAGTGATATTAGTATAAATAATGTAGGAGATTTGCTAGCTATTCCTTCTAGTGGTAACTGCTTTCAGCAGTTTCAATGGTAATAATTATAGCCCCTTTCATCATGGCTGAATTGGCTTTGTGTTTTAAGCTGATAACCTCAGGTTACAAGAAAAAATACTTTGGTATGTGATATGGAATTGGGGGCTGTGCCTACCTAAGACTTGTTATGTTTTCTTGTATAATCTTGATATTCCCTTAACAAATGTTGCAATTTATATTTACATAAGAAACTAAATATATGCTTTATTAATTGGTTATTAACAATGTAAAACATGTATAAAGGTTTAATACCGAGAAGTAACATACAGTAACTAATGCTTATTTCTTCCACATACCACTTTCTAAAGTGTCTGCCTGAAGGAAAATACACTTGCATAAACTTAACAAAATTACTTTCTTTTGAGCCTTATGGAAAGTTAATCAAGAATCCAGGAAAAGTTAGACAGTGTGCTTTGCATATTTCTGAAAATGTGCTATAGGTCTGTCTTATGTGTAATGCCAAACTACAGTCTTGGTTACTGACTTTAGTATGAAATAGGCATTCTTTTAATACATGAAAATACTAAAATATTAGCTTACTAACTCCAGGGATTTTGTACATGACAGGCAGGAGAAGGAGGCATACATCAGAGCAAAATATGTGGAGAGAAAGTTTGTAGAGAAGCAAGCTGCATCAGTACCTCTGCTTGAATCTGGAACAAAAGTTTTGCCTCCAAGTCAGGAAGAGAAAAGGCACAGTGGCCCTGAAAAATCCCTTTTGGCAGGGGAACAAGGTGCAGCATCCCAAAAAGGTATTTACACACTTATCTTCTTAGCTGTGCTATTCATTGTTCTTTGTAAAGTAATATATTTTTATATCCATTGATTTCTGCCTCATGCAGAAAAATCAGAATCTACTTTTTAATGGGTCGTAGCCTAGTGCAGAAGTATAGGGGAGAAAAGACTTGTTCAGAGACGTGCATTTTTACATGGGGAAGAACCTGGAATGGGGATGCTTATCATTCAGAAACATATTAACCACCTTCTTCCCTCCGTATTTTCACCCTTAATTTCTGCAATAACGTTCTCTCCTGCCCTGTCCCTTCCTTACTGCCTGCTTTGTGCTTTGCTAACTTGCATGTCCCAGCGGTTGCTGTAAGTAGCGACGAGGCGAGACGGGAGTCTCTGTTCTGTCCTGATGAACTAGATTCACTCTTCTCCTACTTTGATACCTCTTCAAAACTACGTAGTAGTAAGTACTACAGCTGTGGCGTGTTCAGTATTTGCACTAGTGATCCATCATGTGTTGTGGCCATCTCCCTGCTTTAATCTATTGTCTCCGGGCTACTGCATTGCTTAGTGTCTTCATGAAATAATTTAAGCTTTTTTACTTATCCTGATTTTTTTTTTCCTTTCTAGTAATCTTTGACATTTATTATTATTATTATTATAAACATTATGGTTGCAAAACATGACTCCATATTTTTCTATGGATGCATTAAGGACACTGAATAATTATTAGCCATTTTTAAAAGTTGTGTTCAGGACCAAGTATAAGAGCTTGCTTTATTATCATGGTATCTATGAAGAGCAGATAATTTAGGCTCTGCATAGTAATTGCAGTTTCTCCCCAAAACAGTCCGAAGCAGTGACAGTGGGATCCAGCCGAGCGCTGAGGACAGCAGAGAACACCTTGCCTCTACTGTATCAGCTAACAGTTTGTATGAACCAGGTGTGTTAGGCTTTGCATTTTAAGATGAAAATTTAAATGCTACCACTTGGTAGCATTTTTTGTTAAAGAGATTAGTGCTTGCTGATACAATTTGTCTCTGCTATCCTGGTGGGTTGAAATGCTTTTAACAAGGGTAAAAATTGCTTGAGTAATCTTTCCTCCAGACTTGCTACCAAGAATGGCATTAAATCCTTCTAAATGTGTTCAAAGAACTATGTTTTTTCCAGTCATATGAGACTGATCCAAGACTTTGGGTTTTTTTGCAGATAGAGCAGTGCTGCATTTTGAGGCAGACAAGTCTCCACAGAAATGCATAATCCTGTTATAAATAGATAAATCCTTGGAGGCAGAATTCCTGTTGAGTCACAGATAATGGGCTTTTATGTGTTGTTTGAGCATTCTTGCTTAATTTTTCTGTTTTCTGCTTATGTGGAATTGACCATGTCCTTAAACATTACCCTCTCAACTCAGACGTTCTATAAATTTATGGATGAAATTATTTGCTATCTAATATTAGCATGCTGTTCTGACAGATGTATTGAGTTTCACTTGTCAGAATATCCAAAACATTTATTTATAAAGCAAAGTTAGTCTTCTACATCAAAGCACTCTTCTGAGGTATGTTGTAAATCCAGTAGTTCACAGCTGTGGTTGTAGGCAGGCAGCACGTGGCTTGGATCCTTTTTGACTGCGTTATAAAAACATTTCTGGTGCTGTAGCTCGTGAAAGCTTTTATGTAACAACGTTTTTTATCTCCCAGACTTCACTCTGTATAACTGTTATTGAGGTGAAGAGAAAGATTATGCTTTAGTCCCAAGATTATAGCCACAGCAAGTAATTGGTAAATGACAATGGTATTTTTTAATGAAAACTAGGTCAAAACAGTATTAGTCTCAAATTCAGGTGTATCAAACTGTTGCAGATAAAGATATATATGTATGACTACATCTCTGCAGGAGGTTAGTTTTATTCATATCTTGTAGTTTAGAATAAAACACACTTCAAACCTAAAATAATTTCTTAGAAATGACATGGAATATCTAGATTGAAGGATATACACATGTGCTAGTAATGTGGAGAGAATGATTTCTGTGCAGTAATAAGTCTGTGAAGAGGCTGTGCCTGAATGCTGGAACAGGCTAAGGGCATCTGTGATTTCCCCTGGCAGAATGGGGCAAGAATACACAGCATTCTGCAAAACCTGAACTTCCTTATGTCAGAGTGACGGTTTTGACCAGAATTCCAGGAGTTACTTTGTAAAAACAGAGATTAGATAAGCAATTTTTTTTTCTTTTCAGAAGGAGACAAGCAAGAGTCTTCTGTGTTCTGTGACTCCAAGCAGCCTAGTCCAGGATTGCAGTTGTACCGAGCTGCCTTTGAGAAGAATCTTCCTCATATGGCAGAAGCATTGGCCCACGGAGCTGAAGTAAACTGGGTCAACGTAGAAGAAAACAAAGCGACTCCACTCATTCAGGCAGTGCGAGGGGTATGTGATATACAGCCCTGGCTGGTGGGGGAGGAGGGGAAGGGATAATGGGGATGTTTCTGTGTCACTGTTCCTTTTGAACTGCTTCACTAATGGATGATAACATGATACTGAAGTTGTGTTTACAGTGTTCTAAGTTCTTTCTGAACTATTTTTTTCCTGTTAATGCTTTGTTTGGAATTATATAACCTTAGTAGTGTTCAAAGTTGATATGGAAGCAAATCCCTTTTGTTTCCTTTGCCACATGGCTAAATGGTGAGAAGGCAGAACAGATCTGGCTCTTATTCTAGAGATCTGGTGCTGAGTTGTTTCCTTGCTTTTATTCCATAGGGTTCATTGGTTACTTGTGAATTTTTGCTGCAGAATGGGGCCAATGTGAACATCAGGGACATGAAGGGAAGAGGGCCCCTGCACCATGCCACAGTTCTAGGACACACTGGGTAACTTGCTGCTTCTCAATTTGTAAATGGCCGTCCTTTACTGTAGTTGTTCATGTGAAGCTTCTTCATTGCCCCAGATATTCTGGCATTTTAATACTATTTCAGGTGATACAGGTTTTTTTTAAACTCTGGCTGTGAGAAAGAAAATAATATTTTGATTTAGCAGTCTCATCCACTAGCAAAACACACATGTGTTTGCTAATGTGGATTAAATAAAGGTTTTGCTTACTACTGTGGTAACATGTTCTAGATGAACAGCACTATTTTGACATATTTGAGAGACTTTTTGTGATTTAAGCCAAATACATTGTATCCAGCCTGAATTTATTTGCCTTTTTTCCTTTATTATTGTCAAAAATATTCTTAAATGCTTTTTCTAAACAGACAAGTGTGTTTATTCCTAAAACGAGGAGCAAACCAGCATGCCACTGATGAAGATGGGAAAGACCCACTGAGTATAGCGGTAGAAGCTGCAAATGCAGATATTGTAACATTGTAAGTTGTACGTTCTGTTTTTTGACTAGATAACTTAAGTTTTGCTATTCTGTTTCAAGTTAAAAATAAAAGAATGTCAAAATTCCTTTACGTAAAAACACGGAGAATGAGCTAAAATCAGAATTCATTATCCATAGATGACCTCATTGCTGTGATGTTCAGGAATGTATTGTAGGTCTTGCATTGTAGTCTTTTTTTGTGCTTTGAAGATGACATTGTTCTTTTTGTTTTCTAAATCCCAGGTTGCGCTTAGCAAGGATGAATGAAGAAATGCGGGAATCAGAAGGACTCTATGGGCAGCCAGGTCAATACTCTACTAATAACCACACTGAAATGCAGTACAGGAAGTGTATACAGGAATTCATCAGTTTACAATTAGATTCTTAGTGTCTGAGGGAAATCCAAGATAGCTTCATACATTTAATGTTTTTTTATAAACCAACACATGTTAAAACTTCATTGAAATTCACTGGCGTGACTTTGTAAGAGTATTTAGAGGAACTAAAAGGAGAGTTTAAATAGCATCATTATAGTAGTGTGTTACTACAGCCATTACCACTCTGTTTTGCTGGTAGTTGTCCACAGTTTTCTTCCAATTGTTGTTCCTTTGAAATTTGTATAATGTTAGGATATATCTGACATTATTTAACAGTGGCTTTCTGACCCATCTTGCTCAGAGGAGTTGAGGAGTTCATCTTATTACAGGATACCATTCTCCTTCCTGTGGAATGGTCCTCTTTTTCTTTTTGTAAGAAAAAAATGCTTGCACACCAATGTAAAAAGTGTACATCAAATATTTCAAAATAACTCCAGACAGAAATAGGAAAGTATTATTTCCTCAAATTTTATTTTTAAATATTTTTATTTGTTAAGATACTAATAAGAAACAAAGCGGTCATTCTTGAGTATGTATTTTTGTATGCATAGTATCTTTCTGTTTGGTTAAAAAACTGGCAGACATTTGAGCCAACTGCAACAGGAAAGTATCAAATTATATTTAATGAATATGTGCAACTTTATTCTCAGGCACTCAGTCCCAATTTACACCATGTCCTAGTGTGATATTTGTGCAAGCCATTTCCTCTGTTATGGTATACTTCCACAGGAACCTAATTTAATGTCATGCAAATACCAGTAATGAAGGCACACTTGATTGTAAAGTTAGACAATTAAAGCACCTCGCTATACCTGGCAGAGGTGAAAGGCAAACCTTACTTTTAAGGTTAAGTGCTGAGTACTCTTGGCTCACTCCTATAAAGCCCTTCTGTATTTTCCACTGATTCAAAAGGATTGTGTGCTTATATTTCTTACCAGATTAAGACTGGAATATAGTCAAGGGGCAACACTGAGTCTAATGTCAAAATCCTAGATGAAATCTATTAAATAGACCAATTTTATTTGGTTTCTCCTTAAGAATAGGGGTTTTTTTAAATCTATTTTTGAACAAATCTTCAAGGAAATTCAAACAAGAAAAGTACTATAGACACTCAGGAATTCAAATGCTTTCCTTGACAGTGAAACAGTTAATTTACAAGTATTTGTCTGATTATGAGCTCAAAAGAGGAAGAATTCCCCTCTCAGAAAATGAGGAAGGCTGTTGCCAGTGTGGCCAATTTCAATTTAAAGATGTTTTCTGATACAATGCATACTACTTCACTGACAGGCTAAAGGTAGCAAATGCTGAAGTATTTCTGAGTTTCCTCTGTTTTGTTTTAAGTGGTAAAAATAATAACTATCAGTTTCAAATAGTAAAATGGCTTTGTTTTAAGGGAGGTGTGTATTTTGGCTCAAAAGCTCTGTGCTAAATCATAAATGAATATTTTAGATCATTTCATTGACCTATCACAAATCCAAAATTATTATAGACCAGAAAATATGTTTCCATGGTTTGTACAAAAATCCTTGGTTGTTTACTAAACCTTACAAATGTTTATGAATGCTTCATTCCTAACAAATACAGGCACTGCCTACATGAAAACATGAAGTAGATGGGGAAGACTATTTTCCCCTGAAAATTCATTTATATATATATATATTTTTTAGACACATTCTTCAATTAGGTAGGTGAAATAAAAAGCTAGAAAAACATTTCATTGAAAATACTGTGACCTTTCTATCAGTCTGTATTACAGTAGAATCTAGAGACTGCAGTTGATACAGTCTCATCCAGATACTTTGCAGCTGGTAAGGTGAGATTGACAACAGTGAGTTGCCACAGGAGGCAGAGCTTCCCCAAAATCAGGGGAAGGTGTCAGTAAAATAATTTTTGACATTAAGGCCAGAAGCTGTAGCACAGAGTCCCAGACAGATCTTGCTGTATCTTTGGGTAGCACAGCACTGCCCCCTTCTATTCTTTACTTGCTGAAGCCTCTTTTAAAAGTTTAAAAGTCAATATTTGAGTGTTTTGAATGTTCGTGTCTGCTGGAAGGGTTGTGTCAGAGTAAGCACAAAACCTGTCTCTGCTGTCACAAGCTATCACACCTTTTTGTGGTTGTAGGAGATGCAGGTCTTTTTCACTGCATATACAAGTTAAATTATTTGCACTGCCCTTATTTTAGAGCTCCAGTGTTCCAAAATTATGATTCTAGAAGAAAATAAGGATTTTCAAGACAATTGTATTTTTGCTGGGAGCTATGTGAGGGTAAATATTGATGTATGAGTTTGCTGTCATCAGAGTGAAGCCAACTACCAACTCCTCAGCTCTAGTAATGCAGTTGATGAACAATTGCTAATGTAGCTAATGGCATCAACATTTCTAATGTAAATCTATCTGGCTGGTTTGAGCTACTGAGAGAATGTATATATTGCTTTGCAAGGTACAGTTGGTCTTCCAAAATATTCCTAGAATGGGAACTAGCTGAAAGCAGCTTGTTCCACAAAAGGTTCATTTCTGGTGGTAGAAGCCATATGCACCATAGTACTGTTTCTTGTATAACACTTGAGTGCTCATCTCCTGGTGCTACAGTATGTCTGCCAACTCTTTGGTACTAACATTGCTACTTTTTCTTCCTACCTTTTCTTGAATGTATGATGTGTGCCTTTTGAGTTACTCTGGTGTTAAATGGTAAAGCAGTGTTACAGTATTTTTGTACATAATATCTGCACTTTAGGGAAAACATTGCTTGGAGTTTCCAGAATTCAGTTTTAAAGTAGAATTTTAAAATAATTATAATGTTTACAGTATTAAGTACTTTAATGCAGCATACAAACTAAAGGGGCACTTTATTTTAGTCTATTTTTGTATGTAATATTTTTGTTATGTAATAGAGCCAAAAACAGAGCCACAATGTATCTTGCAAAAATAGCTTTCCGTTTTTCTTTCAAGTTAATTTGAAAGAAAGAAGTATGGCAACTTGAACTACAGTATTAGTTCAGCAGTGAAACCCACTTCTGTATTAAAAGCATAATTGCTTTTATCACACAAGCTTGATTCTGCCTTG
Source organism: Pipra filicauda (assembly GCF_003945595.2). Taxonomy (NCBI): domain Eukaryota; kingdom Metazoa; phylum Chordata; class Aves; order Passeriformes; family Pipridae; genus Pipra; species Pipra filicauda. Next base: position 683,674 of record NW_024104317.1, read on the forward strand.
TGCCCTTCGTAGCTGTTCTTTTGGTGAATGTTGCAGCTCCGTTCTGTGCTGATCTCCCAGTGCAGGCAGTTATCACAAACTGCTACAATAAAATGTGTCCTGTGCCTGCTTCATCTCTATAACACAGAATCTCAGAATGGTTTGGGACCTTAAAGATCATCTAGTTCCAACCCCTCTGCCATGGGCAGGGACACCATACTTGAAATTAAATCTGAAAACCAAAAGGGAATTTCCCTAGAACTGACTTTTCCTAGTAGAGCAGTATTGAATGTATTCATCTTTCAAAGTCTGGGAAGAATTATGTCACTGCATCTTTGTATAAACCCACATGCCATGCACGTTAAATATTTCTGGAAGGTCAGTTATCATTTGTAAAAGTGTTTTCAAAAGAATGGAGTCTCATCTCCAAAAGAATAATAGTTCTAACATTGGAAATAGAAAATAAGATATGGAAAACCAAAACAATGTAACTGTTCACAGTAGTGCAAATGTCTAAGCACAGAAACATTCTTTTTTTCCACAATCATGTTGGGAAAAAAAGCTTCATGTTCAACATACACGATGAGAGGGATTTTGGGTTGATTTCTTTGTCATGCTATTAATCAAGCTGTCAGCAAGAAACAGTAGTGCTGGGATCTTATGCACTCTGTGATCATCTGTGTGGGGAAGACAGTAAAATTTGGATGGCTGCATAACTCCAGACCAAATGAAATGTGTGATGCATTTAATGCCCTTTGAAGGCAATAGGGTATGGTTAATGTTTTAAAATGAAACCTGAGCTCAAGGCCCAAAATGCTGCAACAGATAAAGGAATGTGAAAATGTCCATTTTAAAGTGGCAAAAGAATAACTTGGCAATGACTCAAGAAGTAATCATTCCTGAATATGTCTTCCTGTGTGGAGGGGGAGGAACACAGGCCTGGTGGAAATTGCTGCCATCCCTCATTTTGGAATATACACTATTGGGTTGTGTTTAAGCACAAAGAGTGAAGATTAAAAAAAAAAAAAAAAAAATATTTTTAAGGGAAATATCATCACTCTAATAGATAAAACTGAAATATGTAATGAAAGATGTAGATGAAGCGAATGTAAAAATTTATATTTGCTGAAGTAGTAGACCAAAAGAATTTATGATCCATGATTTATCTACTTAGGATTGCTTTTTTTTTTTATATACTATTGCTTGCTGATTGTTTCTTTCATGGAAAGTTCTGTTTGGCTGTAAGAATTCTGACCTCTGTTTCCAAGTTAATCTTTATTTATGCCATAATTCTATTTTTCTGAAGATGATCTTGGTTAGCACTACCTTGCAAAAACAAGGATTTTATTCTTTAATGGCTAATAAATATTTTTCTTTTTAAGTTGCTTTAAAATGCTTTCACTTTTCCTTTCTAACTCTAAACTTTCCTCTGTGTGGCTGCCTGTGAGGTACTATTTCAGGTATAGTTTGGCTTTGTTTAATTTGCTTCTACAGAACATGCATGCAAGTAACCAGTCTCCAACAGTTCACATCAGTGTCATTCCATCTATAAGCAAACTTTTTACATGAATAAGTGTTACACAGTAGTTGATTGCACAGTAGAGCATTTGTGCAGTGGTGGGTGATGTTGAGTATCACAAATGTTTAATACTGTTTCCCTTTTCTTTTCTATCTAGGAGATGAACTTTATCAGGACATTTTTCGTGACTTTTCTCAAATGGCAACAAATAATCCAGAGAAGTTAAACCGCTTCCAGCAGTCAGATTCCCAGAAGTCATAAGTGTCAAGAAGGAAAAGAACCTGATGCTTATAGTACAAGTCATTTTTTACTTTGACAGAATGAATTATATGCATTTTGTTAGATAGTTCAGATAAAATGACCACTCCAATGTAGCTTTAGATTGTGGTAGCTGGGGAAATGTATGAGTTGTTTTGTGTTCTACAGTACGTATACCTCAGCAGCTGAAATAATGTTTAAAACCCTGAATACCTGCTAGCTCAGTATAAAAATAGCACCAGTTGTGAGTACGAGGTTTGTCTGCAGCTCGTACGCCGAGCACAGCTGGGTGTGTGTCACAGACTCCCAATGGCAGGATGGTCAGAGCAGCTCTGCTGTCCAGGATCACCCACTGTCGTCTGTCTTCCTGTTGCCGTCAAGAATGTGCCTCTGACAAGAAGGTCTGGGTTGCATTTTCTGGGACTGTTTGGAAGGGAAATCAGATAATGACATACTGAGTTGTCCTTCTGTTTGTGGGGCTGTAACTTAACAGATCCTCTTGTGCCTGTGCTGACTCTGGTTAGAGGTAGGCTGTTAGTAACAGACATGGTAACTCCTGCTCTTGCAAGCTCTTTCACAGTGGAAGCTCTAACACCAGGCTGGCCTTTATGCTGGTGACTGCAGGTCAGTCACAAAGGGATATATCCTGGGGGACCAAACTCTTAAGAGCACTCGATTTTCTTTTTTTTTTCCCCCCCTCTTAGATTAAACTTTCAATGCAGCAAGTATCCTTCTAAATGAGCATGTGGAACCTTTCATGAAAAATAAACTGAATCCTTCTGGACATGATGTGGGGGTTCTTTGTAGTATTTTGACATCAAAACTTGAAATTTGAAAAGTGAAAATAAATACTGAGCCAATGGAGCTTGTGTAGAACAGTCGTGCACAGGCTGTTTTTTACTTTTTCTTTTTCTTGTTCTCACTGCTAGCCCTAAGCTGAATATATGAAGTCTCATATGTCATGCAGCCACCCTAAATTTAGGACAATCAATCCTTTATATCAGGCAGCAGTATCCCATATATGATCTGTAATGATGTGTATGTGTTGTCTAAACTAAGGTGAGCATGAGAAAACCTAGGAATTTCACTCCACATTTTTGGCAAGTATTGGGTGAGCACAGCTCCAGCTATGTTCTGAGGGCAGCAGCACAATTTGCTTTATTCAGTAGTGAGCCCCACTCTGATGGTGTGCATGTATAAATGGTGTCTCTAGATATATGCTTATATATCAGGTTATTTAATACCTAGATAGGAATCACCTGAAGCCTCAAACCAGCAGATGCAATTCTTTATGCTCTATTTGTCTGCCCTATGGACAACTTTAGCAGAAATTTTAGGTAACATAGTATCAATGTCAGTTTTTAATAATCCTAGTAGCTGTGGCATTATGCTAACCTGCTGTTTAAATGTATTTAGGAAATGAACTGGCTTTTCTCCAAGCAAAGATAAGCAAAATTGGATTAAAAAAATTAAATCTGTAAACTATGGTAAATTTAAACTTTCTGTCACGTTAAATTTTAACAAAGTATTTCAAACATTTATAATTTTGCATCAAATATATAATAATGTATCAAATCTGGATATTATTATTGCCACAATATTAGTAGTGTTGTAGAATTGTCGACTAGATTCTTTTTCCAAGCAGAAGAATCTTACAAGTTCTTACAGTTCTTGCTTTGTGTGTGGTCTAATTATGCTAGGAAAAGCAGACTGTGCCCATTTAAAGAGTGCATTTAGTCTGAATAATAAGAAAGTTAAAGATATCACCTGTAAGCAGTAATTTTTAGTAAGTTGTTTTTAAATAGCTGTCTATGAATGATAATATACTTCCTAATCATCAGTATTTAACAGCAGTGGAGTGGGTGTTTTAGTAGATCTTAGAGAAGGTAAGATTCCCAATGTACAGATGGGACAATGTAAGATATGACTGTATAATATACACTTTAGACGTAGGTTTTTCTAAATATTTGTCTTTTGCAGCCAGGTGACAGGCAGTATGTAGTGTGATTGGCTGTAATCTAAAGCTGCCTAAAGCTTGATGGCATAATTTCTGTCTCAGTCCATGCTGCTGGAAAAAGGTCTGAGACACTTATTTCAAATCTCCATTGGTGATTTCCTTCCTAGCCACAAAAATCTCTCTAAAAAATTTTGCAGGATGACTTTTCTAGACAAAAACCTTGCTTCCCTGTAGCTCTGCAGATCCATACGCTGCATTCCTGACTCCCATCTGTCTGGGAAACAGTATCAGTGTGTCTGTGCTAAGGGACTAATCACATACCTGACTGACAGGTTGTGTGACTCTTGTCAGCAGTGCTGGAGTGTCAGTGGCTCAGGGAGTAGCTATGTCACTGCTCATCCTGCAGCCTCGTTCCCCAGTCCTCTCAGGTACGCCAGGATGTCCAGTATAAACTGCAGTCAGTTAGAGCTTTTTGCAGGTCAGGTGCAATGCATGTGGTAACATGTTGCTCATCAGCAAAAATGAATATATACCGTTAAATTACATGGAATGTATTGATGGTGCAGTCCCACCAGGCTCTGGCAGGCTCAGTGCTCTGTGGCCTCAGTGGCTCACAGCATTCAGCCCTCAGTAGTAATGTATGATTGTCACCAGGGCTCTGAAGGTCCGGATTCCATATCAAGTTTTGACTCAAGTGCTAATCTTCTGCTCAGTAATATTATGAAATTTTTATCACAAAATGAATCTGAGTACAAGTAGAATAGTAAACAGTAAGGTTCCATTGTGGGTTAACATCCTGTAGTCTGTACCAGGCAATGGAAAGCTTCAATTCCAGTTCATGTTTCCACGTAGGTATGAAATATAGTAGGCTTTAATCAGTGAGGGACAAAGCAGTAGATTCCTAATGCATTTAAAAGGCAGCTTTCACATGGATTTTTAGTAATTTACTAGATGGCCCATTGAAAGATAGTGCAATAGTTTTCCTATTTATAGACACACATTCCAAGAGTCTCTTGGAAAGACAAATGTTGAGGAGCTCAACATATATTCTAATGCAGCTTGATTTCAGAGGTGTAACTTACGTCCATTGCACGTTGGTTTAAATAGTGTCTGTGGTGTGTCCTTAGTGTCTCAATTGTTTTGACTGTTCATAAGGTTTCATGTTTTATATTAATGTCAGTTCAGTGCATAACAACTTATAATTCAGTATGATAATTCAGAAATTTGTCACCGAGTTGTGTTAGCTGGAATTTGTTCCCATGAATTTGGGTGAAGGTAGAGGTGTTTCTTTGCCTTCACAAGCAGCCCATGTTGCAGTCTGATGAACATGTTCCAGGTGCTCATTAGCACCTAGCTGGCTTCAGACTCCTTGCCAATTAGGACCTAATCCAGGAAATCACTGGAATTAGTGGCGGTCTTTCCACTGATTTCGAGGGGCTCTGGATTGTACCATTTGTGACTTCTAATTGTTAGTGTTTTAAAGGATGCTGTATTAATACTGCATTTTTCACTCCATGGGGTTTTATATTTCACCTGTTTGTATACTGAGCTGAAATAGTTTTAGAAAATGCAACCAGACCTTCCAACTGCTGTCAGCAAATCCCCGTATGAGAGGAAGTTTCTCCTGTTTTGCAGTATGACATCAGTATGTATGTGTTGTCCAGATTCTTAGTTCTCCTGGATAGAGCAAAAGCTTTGTAGCACTAAAGAAAAAAAGGTGGAACTAGAATAAGCAGAGCATTGATGTGATGTTTCCAGGACTTCAGTGCTTCTCTGTAACCGTCTGTTTTAAAGTGTGGATGTTACCTCTGCTTCTTCATCATGAGAATCTCAAATGACATAGTGACTATGAAAGGACCCTTTGATAGAACTGCAAATCATGTGTAAGTACCAAGGACGTGATATTTTTACAGTGTCAAAAGGACTGAGCTGATCATTCTGATTCTTTAATACACAAAGTATTTTGAGAATCAGTTTTGCAGACTACGACCTCAGCCCATTCACCATGGACACTTTTTCCCAAGTTAGAGTTTATGCCACTGCTTTGTGCATCCTGACCGATGTGCCTTGCTGTTGTGCTTGCACGGAGGCACAGTTTTAAAACAGGGACAACTCTGGAAAGGCAGTACTGGGAAAAAGCATGAGTGTACCACTTTGGTATATTCCCTTTCATATGCTTGCTTTATCTTTCTGCATACGGTATTTTCTTGTTTCTCTTCCCATGGAAGGAGATGACAGAGAAGGAAAAATTCCACTCACTTTTCTGTTAGGATCCCAGATTTTCCATGTTTCGACAGAAATCGCCAAGAAATCATCATTTCCTCAAGCAGAGAGGTTACTCCGTCTGAAATAATGAACTTTTATTTCTCTATCCACGCCTTCCTCTGTACTTGGTGGTTTTTTTAAGCATTCCAGCAGTAAAATGTAAAAAACAAAACACTTCCCCTTTTAAGCTGTAACTGTACAGACTGTGTACTCCACGTTGTGTATGGCTGTAGACTTTGTATCGCAAACTTGAGCGTGGTTTGTCATTGTAAAGGGGCGGCCTCATTAAAGCTGTCACTGCCCAGCGCCTCGCTCGGGGCGGGCCGGGGGCGGGTCCCGGGGCGGCGCCGCCCCCGCGATGGCGGCTCAGCGGGGCCCGGCGCGGCGGGGCTGGGCGCGGTGCCCGCAGCCCGCGGCCCTGGCGGCGGCCGCGGCCGTGGCCGTCTGCGCCTTCTACTACCTGGGCGGCGGCGGCGAGACCTTCTCCAGCGCCACCCGCCGCCTGCGGGCCACGCCGTCCGCGCCCGCCCGCGCCGGGGCCCGCGGGCTGCACCTCCTGCTCATGTTCACCAAGGCGGAGCGCGGCCCCGCGCTCCGGGACAAGGCGCAGGCGGCGCTGCGATCGCTGCTGCGGCACGGCCGGCTGGGCCCCGCCGACACGCTGCACCTCCACCTCGTCACCGACGGCGCCAGCCGGGACATCGGCCTGGGGCTGCTGCGGGACCTGCTGCGCGGAGCCGCCTTCCGCCACCAGGTGCGCGGGGGCTGAGTGGGGCGGGCCGGGGGCGAGCGGGGCTCTGCCCGCTGCGGGGGGCGCTCCGGGGGCGCGCTCGGGTGTCCCGTGTGATCTTCCTGCGGTACACTGGGAACAGTCCAGCGGGAAGAAACTCCCGGTTCAGTCCTGGTTCAGCGTTTCAACACAAGTACCACGTGTGCTCCTAAGTCAGTGGCTTCCTGAGCGTCCTGCAAGATCGGAAGAGGCTGTTGGCCTGTTGCTGGTGGTTCTTGAGAACGGGAATGGAGAGCCTGCAGGGGTAGGAGTGCATCCACATGAGAATGTTCGTCCTGCCTCCCAAAAACATAGCCAGTGCAGTCCATGCAAAGTCAGACTTTCCTTCGCATCAAACAGGTATCTGAAAACTGTAAGGGTGTTAAGTTCAGAGACTCCAGGTAACTTGACCCCCCTGTCCTGAGGTGCTGCTGCTGAGAGGATTGCTTGGAAGTGTCCTCTAGTCCTGCTGTGACTTTTTATAACTCATCTTTCTGTTATTTAGTATTAGGTGAACTCTGCTGTGATGTAGGCAGACAGGTAACCTTAATGTTGTTCAGATATTTCCTAGTAAATAATCCCACCTCTTGTTTTGTTTAAACAAGCCCTTTCCTAGTGCTGACACTCAGGTCGCATACCCATGGTGGGTGACCCACCCCATGCCGGCAGTGCTCAGCTCTGTGGAGGGGGTGCACAGGAGGATTCCCATGTGCCACAGCAGGATGGACTGACTGCCCCACGATGGTGCAGTGCTGATGTGGTGCAACAGCCCAGCTCAGGTTTGTGATATTATGGCCCCTGGAGTGGGAGGACCCCTGGGGCCACCATGGTGTGCATCACCCTTGCCGTCACCCCTTCTGTGTGTGTGGCTGCCTTATGCCATCTGCCCTTCTAGGAAATAAACTTCTCTGCGGGCAGCCTTGCTGGTCTTGCTTCTCCAGGGCAACACGGGCTGGGAGTTGGAGGTGAGGGTATGCAGTGATGTGTCTGTTATGGAGGGGCCTCTCTACGTGCCTGTGGACTCGCAGGCAACCCTGGCTCATGGCTCAGTGAGTAGGTTGTGCACCAGAACTGATCTCTGGGGTGTAAGCAGGCAACATGGTCTGGAGGGCTCGGGTGACATCTCACTGGGATCTACTCAGTCAGCTTCTTCCTTCTCTCCTGGCAGAGCCTGATGTATCCTGGTTTCCATTGGCCAGTCAGTGACAGAACACTTTGGATCTGTCCACTTCTCTGCTTTTAGGTGGAGTTCCCAGTACAGAACAGAGACTGTTCCTGCTTCTAAAGCATACAGCCTTGCCCCTAATCCCTGTGCCAGTTTCTGGAATGCCAGCAGGTGACAGCACTGCTTTAATCTTGCTGTAACCTACTTCATTCCTCCTCTTTACCAGCAGAAAACATCTTCCTGGCTTGGACCTTTGGTGCTGCTGCTAAAATGTCGAAGGTGATTGATCCTGACACTCAGCCCCAGCAGTAAACCATCTCCATCCCTGCTTCCCCTGTTATCTCCAGAACATTCTCCTGGTTCTTACGCTGTTTTCCTAGATCAGGCCCAGAGATGAGGCTTGATAATGTGCTCAGGGGACAGCTGGAACTGCTGACGCAGGACTGATAAAACCTCTGAACTTTACTTTTATTCTTCATGAGGAAGCGATTCGTGCCCTGCTTTTGGGGCTTCCCTTGCCCTCCCGTTCTAGCAGAGCTGGGATCAGTTGGCTCCTCTGTTAGACTGAAGCCCAGAGTCAGACGTGGATCCCAACCCACGGGGAAGGTTCCTAACCCGTGGGGAAGGTTGTGGGCGGCTCGTCTCTCCCTTGGCAGATTCAGGAACTTTCAGAATCTCCTGGAGACGGAAGCAGCCGGCAGCAGTCTGGGATCAGCGTGGAGGATGACGGCGATGGGAGCAGCTCAGGGATAGGATCCTCCCGGCAGAGCAGGGCTGTCTGGGCGTGGGCGGGCGTGACGTTGTGTCACCCGTCCCGCAGGGATGTACAGATGTGTCCCAGATGTGGCGCCGGGAGCGCAGCCGTGCGGCGGCGGCAGAGGGAGCCCGAGCTCCGCGTGTGCGGCCGCGGGGCGGAGGGGAAGGGCCGGGAAGCGCCGTCCTACCCGTGCCTCGGCCTCCCGGCCCCCGCTTGCCGAGGCTCTATGGGTTTTTACCAGGGCTTTATGTCCGCAGTCCCAGAGAGCGTGGCCCGCCCGCGGGTCGCAGGGTGATCTCCGCAGCTTCTCCCGCTTCCCGGCCAGCGGGAAGTGCCCGGCAGTGATCCCGGGCCAGCCTCGGCGGTGGGCACTGTGCTTACAGAGAGCCCTGGCTCGCCCCGTGTTCTGCCACTCCGGCCTGTGTGCTCACACTCCTTGTGCGGTTCCTATCGCTTATTGATTCCATTTTCCTGCCAAAGTAACACGAACCGCGTGCTCGGCTTGCTGCTCGTCCCAGTCCCCTGTTCAGATCCTGCTGGGAGTGAATGTAACTCGGCTGCCATCACTCCGTGTTTGTGGAGAGCTATGAGAATACCTGACGTGGGAAGGAGGGAAAGTTAAAAGGAAAAGAAATGTGGGTTGTTTTTTTCCTAGTGAATCAGTAGAAAGGGTCTTTTATCAGTGTGGGACGTGTGTTTATAAAATTGTGCTTACACAGGAAACCCCTAGAACTTTTCTTAGTGTCCTCAGCAAACATGGCCAGATTTAGCTACAGGGATTTACTAAAAGCTGTTACACAAATAAATAATGAAGTACAAAATTAGCAGCAGATCAACTAGTTGTGCTAAAGTGAGCAGTGAGGAGAGGAGAAGCCCTTGTGGCCCCAGAGAGGCTGCCTGACCTGTGGCTGCAGGAGGACAATTCAGCTGCTTTGAGGAGTTTGCTTTGCAGAAGTACCTAACCAGAGAGTGGGCAAAAGACAGGTTTTCCTGTTGTCTTTGGCAGGGGAGGGAAGGCAGATGATGCTGTGTCTGGAGTTCCAGGAGTATTTCTCCCGTAATTTTTGTACAGTGATGCTTGGCACTCTGCTTTCTTTGGAGGTGACTGGAATTGGTTTGGCTTTCCCTCCCCCCACCTTTCCTACATGCTGTACAGACTTAAGGCTGCCTTTGCTGGATGCAGAAGGGTGGTTACAGGTGCTGTATTTTTCCTTCATGCTTCTCCAATCCAGCCAGACCCTGAAGCTGCCCCACTCAAGCTGGGCTGGGAGCAGAGCATTGCACATCCCCACGGTGGGGTGGTGCTGGTGGTGCTCTGCTCCATGCACAGGCTGTCGGTGCCTTTGCACGTGAAGAGTAATGGTGGTTTGCTTGTTTGGTCACCTGGGATGGCTGCTGGCAGCAGCACTTGGTGCTGCTGTTCTGCTCCCCACAGCTGTGCCACTCTCCGACCGGCGCTCACCGCGATGGCACAGCCGGCAGGGCTGGGCGAGGTGCTGTGTAATGTTACCGGGAACAGAGCTTCCTCCACTGCAGCGTCTGGGGGAATATGCCGTGCTATCCAAAGCCAAGTGTGGCTGCTGGTGAACTCTCCCCAATGCACTTTTCCTGGTACACGTTGTTCTGTGTTTTTCCTGCCGTTCTGCTGCAGGCGCTTGGCCCCGGGCCCGGAGCGGGGCCGCCCCACTGAGGGACACACTGGCCACAGAGCCTGTGTGAGGGCTCTCTTGCTGATGGCAAGGGCCAGTGGCCAAGGGTGGGTGTTTAGGGTGCCCTTCCCAGGGCTGGGGAGTCAGCTGTGCCTGTCCTCCAGCAGGACCCTGCTGTGGGCTCAGCCATCATGGCCAGTGCCAGGATGGCCCCATCACCTTGTTCACTGTACTGCGGGTCCCACAGGCAGCACCCCAGCGAGCTCTGCTCTGCTCTGCTGTGAGAGCACTTTGGGGTAACGTGTTCTGCAAGAAGCTGTGGAAGGAGGAATCTATCTCCACATTGCTCGCGGCTTCCGTGCCAGCCTCACTGGGCATCAAAGCAACCCCTTGTGAACCCCATAGAGGGGATGGTCATTGCACCAGCACAGGCTCCAAAGTTGCCTTCTCTGAAGCACTTGGTTTGGTTTATGGGTATTTTTAATTAAAAAAAAGAAAAAAGTAAGTTCTCTCTCCTGCATGTTCCCCTTGTTCTTAAGCAGATGAAGTTTTAGTAAGGAAAAGAATTGAAACTGTAGAGCCATTGGAATGGTTTAGTTTGGAAGGGACATACAAAGATTGTAGGCTGAGCTCCCTGCTGAAGGCAGGGCCAGCTTGGGGAAGTGTCCTGGTATCCCTCAAACAAGAGGTATAGGCTACCCTGTCCAAAATTCGGGTATTGCTGCAAAGTTATGTTCTTGCTGGCCTTCAGTTCCAGTGAGGCTCTTCCTGTTTTCCCTGGCCTGAAGAAGGCAGCACAACCTCGAGTCTCCACACTTCCTGCACTCCCCCTTATCTGCACCGGGGTCATGTCCCTGTCTCTCTTAATTATCCCAAAAATCCCTCTCATTATCTTGTGTGATTCAGTGACCTGTATCTTTCTGTGGGTGTAACGAGCTGCATGAAATTTCCTGTTCATCAGACTTTGACCAAAAAAAATTCTAAGCTTGTACAGTTTCAGTAACTGACAAGGTGCATTTGGGGTTGCTCCTGTTTCTGGGCCATAGCCACGATCCAGCGCAGGCGTGTCAGGACCCGTGCTGGTGCATGGGCTCCCGCAGGGCTGAGGGGTGCAGAGCAGTGCTGGCTGAGCACCAGCAAAGCTCCAGCACAGGTGGGCTGAGATCCACATAGAGCAGTTGCTCAGCTCTGCTGTAACTCCTGATGTTTGGATTTTCATCGGCATGCTGCAGCCCATCCTCCCTTCTCCCCTGCAGCCCTGGTGGGATGTGCTGCAGAGATTGCCTCCATGCTGGGCTGAGGTTCAGGAAATCCGGGCTGCATCCTGGCCCTGTCACAGCCTGCCTCCGTAGCAGGGAGCAAGCCTTGGTCCTCGGGGTAAGTGATGTGGTCTGACCTCTAAACGTCATGATGCCAGAGCCTGGAGCAAACTGTCACCTCTTCTGATGGACTCCATATGGGACACCAGATATGTGGTTGCATCAGGCAGTGGGAACAGACTAGGAAAAAACCACAAAACATGGAACACACATGGTTGTGTGAGTGGATTCGAGTCTCTGCCCATCTTACAGTTATGAAATGGCTGTAAGAGTCCTTCCCTCCTTTCCCTGCTGCACGTGAGTGGCTCCTGTGGCAAGGGGACGTAGAGGGGCTGGTGCAGCCAGGCCCCTTTGTGCAGCTGCAATGTCACCAGCATGATTTGTGCTTTAACAACCTACCCCCTTGCCCCGTGCCGGTGTGGGCTGAGCAAAGGCTGCTGGAGCTGGGCCAGTCCCCAGAGGCAGCAGCTGAGTGGTGTTTCTGGTGTCTCTCCCAGGTAATAGTCCATGATGTGAATGAGCTGACGGAAAAGCTGTTTCCCATCGTTGAAGCCATGCAGAAACACTTCAGCGCTGGATCAGGGACCTACTACAGCGACTCCATCTTCTTCTTGTCGGTTGCAATGCATCGCATCATGCCCAAAGGTAAGGCTCTGCTGAGCCGCCTCCAGCAACACAGGCTCCCTTTTTCTTCTCCGCAGAGGTGTTATCCAATACTATTTGAAACGCAAAGAAAGTCAATAAACTTCTGGGATGGGCTCCTGGGATTCTGCTCCTTCCTGCAGAGTGATGGACCCATCAGTCTAAGACTGTCCACGTCCAGGTCTCCACTGGGGTGAGTGACAGGAGGTTCTCTGTGCCATATGGCAGCTGGCCATGCCCTCATGCCCTGAGAGGGTAGGAGAGGTGAGACAAGAGCAAGCGTGTCTGCCCTGTATGTGTTTACAGCCCCCCTCAGCCTTGGGGTGCCAGCAGGAAGAGGTACTGTGTGCCCGTGGTGCGGCTGCGCGCTCCAGAGCATCGGCACAGGGCGGTTGTTGAGCCTTTCCTCTGGGCTTCGGGGAGCTCTTGGAAAGCTTTGCTGATTAGCAGCCACTGATCACTTCAGTTTCCTTATTGTGCCTTTGCTCTGCTGTTATTGACTGTGGGAACAACGATAAATCTACAGGAAAACAAGGCAGCTGGCAGAAGGGGCTTGGCTCAGCTGATGCCATGTTTTGCTTCCCTGGCTGCACACGGTTGGCTCTCCTGGGACCAGCATGCTGTCTAGCCTTTGACTGGTTACACAAGGAGGATGTTGCATCCTGAGGCTCCAAACCCCTCCAGTGGAACTCCCCCAGCCCTGCCGGTCCATTCCCAGTGCTGGTCCCTGGGCTCTCCTTGTCAGCTGCCTCACTGGCCTGACACACCAGTGATGGCAGCATCCCCTTCTGGGCTGGCCACATGTCCTGCCTGGGCCGTGGCAGTGGTGGCAAGGACCTCGGGATCCTGCCTGGGTGTACACCTGCCCCAGGAGGAGGTGACCAGCTTCTTGAAGTTGTTTCTGGGTGTCCTGTGGTGATGGCCAATTCCCACGTGTGTGTCGCTGAAATTGCTGTTCCCATGGCTAGCACTGCTGACACCAGCAGCTTCCTTGGCATCTGGAGCCTCTGCCCAGCCATAATATTCCTTGCAGACTTCCTACCATGGGTTTAAGGTGCACTCTTGCTGAGATGTGAGCAGATATAACTCCCCTGTGCCCTCGCTGAGTCCTGCCCAGTTTGGTTCTACCCAGTAGCTCCTACCTCTGCACTGCTTCATGAGACTTCCTCTGTCCTTTGTGGACTTGCCCCTGTCCTCCTGGCACGGCCATCCCACACTAGCTCATTAAACAGTGGGGCAGTGGTGACCCTGAGGGTCCCATCTATCCCCCGCTGATCATTACTCTGTGGGCTCCAGCAAATGTGCTGTACTTCACTCTCCATCAGACTTGGGTGGTTTTTTGTGTGTCTGGTGCTGTCTGCACTGCCAGGGCTTTGAAGTACACTGCATACAAATGATGGTATTAACGCTGGCTAATTCACTCCTCCCGATTCCCTGCTCTGTCTTTACTGTGTGCTAAAGATATCCATGTCGTGCTGCCTGCCAGCAAGAAGCTGCTCGGTCTGAAATGCCTTTTCTCAGTTCATCAACCCGACTCTATTTGCTCTCCCTCATCCTGACTGGGCTTTCAGTGGTCTGTTCAGGGCACAGGATGTTTAAAGAGGCATTTTTACAGTTTTATGATCTTAGTTTTTGTTTCAGAAGCTGCTAGTAAAGCTGATTTATATTTCCCTTGCGAGGGAGGTCAGATTTACTGTGCTGGGTGCGTGGTGATTTATGGGGCTGGCCCGGCTCCCTGGCCCTTTCCATGTGCAGCCGGCAGTGGGTTGGAGGCAGCAGGGAAGGCTTCAGCTCTGCTGCCCACTCACAGGCTTGTGGGTGGTGTGGGAATGGCACTGGGCTCTGGCTGCTCTCCTGGCTCTGACAAGCCAGTATCTACTGGTCTCGAGAAGCCACTTAGCTAAGTTGGAGAAGAAAGGACCAAGCCTTCCTTTTGAGGCAGTATCTACATTTTCCTTGGTGGATTTCTCCTGCCCTGAATGATGTGTCTTTTTCTGCACCTCTCCAAGCACATCTGGCTCCATAGCATTAGCACTGTTTTTTTGTGGAGGACAGATTTGATTGGAAGCTTGAGCATCCTCCAGCAGAAATGAAGGCCCTGATCTGAATATTAAACTCTTGTGTGTTTGTTTGCATTTGCATTAATCAGTCTGTGTTTGTTTTTTTTTTTCAGCAGCCTTTGCATTAAAGTTGCCTGGCTTTAGTTTTCCAAATTTATCATTCTTTGAAGGGAAGCATTTCCATACTATCATGACTTAGTGATTTGTTCGGAGCCTTTGGATTGTGACAGGGCACATTTGTGGGCCAATGGCACTGAAAACTGAACACCAGGGTTATTTTTTTTTTTTAAGGACTTTTGTGGAACACGTGCTTGCTGCATGAATATTGCACTGAGGATAAATGGGGTTTGCCACTCATCTGCTCTGTCGTTCACTGTTGCTTGGGATCCTTGCCCAAAAAACTTCCAGATCTAAAACCTGCAGTTGCCAAGTTATAATATAACAGCTTCTTAGCTGGTGTAAATCATGGAACACTCTTGCCTTAAATGTCTTACATCAGTGGAGTTAATCTGATTTAAACCAGCTGGGGACTTGGTATGCAGCACACAGAAGTGCAGACTGCATAACTCTTGTCTGTGCTCAAGGCTCATAAATCCTGTTTTAATGTGCTGTGGCCAGGCCTGGGAAGCTGGAGCAGGGCTTGATCCATCACAGTGGTTCTGCAAGGGAGAAGTGATGAGAAGGTTACAAAGAGAGAGCATGAGTAGGTTCAGGTGTAGGAGGACCTGCCAGGATGAGGACAATGCCAGCATGAAATGGTCTTGATACTTGTGGAGCAAGGCAAGGAGGAGGGAGAACAAGGATGCAGACCTTTTCATTTTCCTTTTCAGTAAGGCCATCCAGAGGGAACGTTCCCACCTGGCTACAATCACTGTAATCACTTGTCATTTCAGTTGTATAACTTCAGAGGACCCAGCAAGCTTTTATCACCTTCCTGGTGGCGCAGGCAAGGGGAGGAGGAGTTGAGGTGACAGAAGGGCAGCTGGGACCTTCCCATGGAATTCTTGGCCCCCATCCTTGTTTCAGAAAGAATTAATTTAGCAAGTGGTTATCCTCATCAGCTGGTAGTCCAAGGGAGAGATGTCAGCATCCAGAAGCTTGGGCAGAGCTTTGAAAACTGCTGTTTGGTGTTTGACTCCATTGGTTTTGGTGACTGTGTTGCAGCAGGTTGACCCTATGGGAGAAGAGAAGGAGCAGAGGGAAAATGAGATATGATGGAGAAGAAGTTTTGTGGCTTCTCTTTGCCAACTTGGACAGAGGAGTGGAGTCCATTAGATCAGGGGAGGCTCTGAGACCTGGCTGAAGGTATTGTGCCTCATGCGGAGTGAGGGTATTTAGCACAACTTGACTGAAGATGGTATTTGACAAATTGGAGGCAGCAGGGTTTCCTGGCTGTACAAACAGTTGGCTCACTTCTTGGGGAGTAGCATCATCTCAGAACGTGGCCTCCTTGTCCCCTGCTGAGTTCTCAGGGTTTCTCTCTCACTATCCAGCCCAGCCTGAAGGCAGAAGCTGTGACCAAGGGTGGGAAGATGAGCACAAGCTGCAAAGGGCCCCTGGGCTGTCCTGTCCTCATGCAGCATCTTCCATGTACTGTAGAGGCACTTGGGGACTTGCTGCCTGAAAATTCAGGAGCTGGGTCTGCAGGTGTGTTCGGTAAGGTTAGTGGCTTGTAGGAGGACTAAGCAGCAGTGGGAGAAGTGGGTAAGTTTCTGTGTGACTAAACAAAGATGCGGAGCTACGAGGAAAGAGAAGAGTAGGACTGATGACTATGTATTGCTGAAATTTATGGCATATTGACATGGTCTGCTGGAAAAAAAAAATTGAATAGGTTTAGAGAAGGGCAGTGGCTTCTGTGTGGGACGAGCCTGTTTGACTGAGACCTTCCAGTCTGGGGGGGTGCCTGGCCAAGGGAGTTACAATGTGGTCCATGAAGCCGTAAGCCATGTGAGGCAGATGTTTGTACAAGAACTGAGGGGCATCAGAGTTGGCAAGAAGTGGGTTTAAAACAGAGTGCAGTGATCTGTGGAGCACCTCGCTGCAGGATATTGTAGGTGCTGGATTTCCTAATGGATGAGGACATCATGGCAA
The DNA here is from genome assembly GCF_003945595.2 of Pipra filicauda. NCBI lineage: Eukaryota > Metazoa > Chordata > Aves > Passeriformes > Pipridae > Pipra > Pipra filicauda. The sequence goes on from NW_024104317.1 coordinate 700,104, forward strand.
GCTGCTGTCTGATGGACAGCAAGCCTCAGGGTCTCCACGAGCTGCAAGCTGCAGGAGCATGTTGGGGGGACACGGTTATGTGTGGTGGGGGGAAGCACAGATGGCTGGTGTGGGTGAATAAGCAGCACCATGTCCAGGGAGGTGGCTGCCAGCGGGGAGCTGTGCCTTTGGCTTCATAGCTGCTGTCCAGATTTAATGTCTGTGATACACCGGGATCAGTGGGAGGTCCAGTGGTCTCCCTGGCCTCAGACTCTGAACTGGACCTTTTCTCCAGCTCATTGTCAACAGCTGTACTCATTGTTAAGCATAGACCAAATTATAATGATGTTTGTTCAAACTGCTTGCTAATGACCGAGCCCCAGGCCGCTTGGGGTTTGGTGCTGCTTGCAGCAGGATCCAGCTGCTGGCTCCAGCTTGGTCTCCCATGAAACTGATATCAGCCTTTGTCTGCTCTGGGAGTACCGGCCTGGAGACAGTGGCCTCTGTGAGCATCAGCTTATGCCTTTCCCACCGAGCAGAGCGGGAGGGAGGGCAAAGGCCAGGGAGGAGACACTGTTGGAGCAGGCGCTGAGCTGTGCTCTGCTTTCTCAGGGTACCTTGCCTGTGCTGAGGCCGAGCACTCCTGCTGCTGGCTGTGAACATGGAGAGCCTGGGAGCTGGGGAAAGGGGTTAAGCAGAGAGGTATCAGGAAAATAGTCTGTTTACTGGAATAACACCTTGGCAAATAACTGTCTTCTGCTAGTGTGCTTCTGGAAAAGCTGGCAGGCAGCGTCCTAAAAACATTATCCGTTGTGTTTGCAGGGGTGTGTGCGTGAGGTTCGACACTGCAGCTGCAATGTTCAAATCTGCAGTGCAGGCTTGCCCAGGTCAGACTCTGTTTGCTCACGGGGTGCCAGGTCCCTGCACCTGATGTTTCCCTTCAGTGGCACCCCTGTGCAGAGATTTACAGTGCACAGACCCAGTGTCACACGGTGCATCAGAGCTCTCTGAGATGGAGCCTGGCAGAGGGAGATGGGGAGGCACCACTCCCTCTTCTTCCTCCTGTCAGCTGCAAAGCAATTCCTGGTGCACGGGGCAGCTGCCCACAAAACTGCAAATTACATTGTAGTAAGTGAGCGTTTTGAGAGTGCGTCACTCCTGATCCTTTCCTGCTGGCTGAGCACTGCCATCACTGCTGGGCCCCACCACATTGGGGTACACAGAGATGCAGTGGTTGGGAGAGCGCTGGGAGGAGAGTGTCCTTGTCCCAGATGTTCCAGGCCTGACTGTGCATTACCAAAGGGGAGATGTTGTGAAGAGGCACAGAAAACTGGGGTCTGTGACGGAGTCGTGGGAGATGGCCCCAGAGCCACATGCTCCCAAGCCACAGTTCCCATGGGATGCTGCAGTAGCTGAAGGGTTTATTTTCTGGTAAAAATGTTTCCATCTTTACAGGGATGGAGGGAGTGTTAATGTTTTCTGGTGTGCTCTCATAACCTCCCTCCCTGCTTCATGCTGCAACCATGTGAAAAACATCCAGCTTCTTTTCCCAGCCTGTCTCCAGGCTGCACACGCTCATGTCAAATGCTGTGATGGGGAAGAGGCTCAAGTAATCAATTTGTGAGTAATAGGGAGAGTGGTGCCAGCCATTGTTCCTTGCTGGGGTGAGCCTGTTATGCCAAGGGGGTTGCTTTTGTGATACTTTTTGGGAGCAGGCAACAGCAGACCTCTGAATAAGCCCACCCCAGGTAACCAGGGTAGGCTTTGGGCTTGTAGGGGGGTCCTCACCTGCTGAGGTGAGCCACTAACCCCGTCTGGCTGCCTGTGAGATGTGCCTCTCCTGGCAGGAGAGCTCCTTGGCCCCAGCCCTGCAGCTGTGGAGGTGTCAGGAAGGGCTGCTGTGATGAGGGGGATGCGGATGCTGCTCAGCAGGTGCCTGGAAGGCCCCTGGGTACTGCGTCACGGTGGAGACTCCTTCCCTTCGGCACTGCTGCCTCTGGGGGCCAGCACGACCTGCAGCCCCTGGGGGTAGTGTCACTTCTCATCATTTCCACTGGCTGCCCCTTGCTGCGGTGCCACCATCGATTATTTTTGGATGTCCTAGATCTGTCAGGCCAGGGCAGGCGTGTGTGGCTGTTTCCCCCCTCCTCACGGAGCAGCAGGGTCTCATCACCCGGTGCTGTGGGTGGGTGCTGCTCTCCTCTGTCCCCAGCCAGACCAGCTGCCCCATCCCCAAAGGGATGGGGGTCACCCAGCATTGATGCTGGGCTGCTCTTCCCCACAGCCTCTCTCCCCGCTCTGCCATGGCTCATTAGAGCTTAGCAGGAAGAAACAAGTACAAAATCTACCTGCAGCCCCTTCCCCCAGTGTATGCAGTTAAACAGGACATGAGCACGGAAAATTTATTATCCTGTATCTCTTTTGGTTTCCCTTTCCATCTTACCTGCTTGTTACTTCACAGCTTTCCATCCACACCGTTTCGTAATTTATAGCAACCTGGAATCAAACCTTATTTTGTCTGATTAAAAGGTTTCCTGCTGCTCTTCCTCCACCTCCAAGAAGTGTCTTCACACTCCTGCCCCAGAAGCACCATATATTAAACACACAGCAAACAGCATTTCCAGCTCCATCCTGAAAGCTGTCACATGCTCAGCGATGCTGCTGCCTTGGAGTCCAGTTAAGAGCCAAAGTGTTGAGCACTGCTAAATATTAGTCCCTCAGACCCTGATGGATTACAAGGAAACACTTTGAGTGCACAGGAAAAATTAATTTCCTTGAACAAAACACATCCATCTCCTGCTGAGTCTTCCCCATCCCTCTGGAGACAGTTGTGGGGTGTGGAGCAAGGTGATCAGAGCAATGCCATCGTCAATACCTGGAGACATTGCTGCTGCTCCAGACCCCTGAGCTCACCCAGGTGCCTGCTCTGTGTGGGTGTTAGCAATGATTTGTCATCTATCTCTGGCAGGCAGCCTAATTTTTTAATTAGCTGATAGGCTGATTAGCTGCTGTGCTGCAACCACTGCTTTGCTCTACTGGGCGCCTAATCAGTGCTGCAGAAACCTGGTTAGTGCCAGGGGCATGTTAGCGGCAGGAGGCACATCCCCCCTCACCTCCTGCCCTCCCCTGGTGCCTTGTGTGCAGGGAAGGGAGGCAGTTTGATGGGAAGGGGGCTGCTGGGCTGCCCCAAGGAGCAGAGGAGACCCTTGGCTGCATGGCAGAGGTGAGGACCTGTGTTCAAGCGGGCAAGGTAAGCTGCATTGCACATTGGCAAGCAAGCTCTGCTGGTGCAGAGCTTTGTAGGGTCGTCTTCTCTTGGGAGGGTGGTCTCTGGAGCAGCACCAGGTCCTGAGAAGGGGGACTGCAGGCCCCAGTTGCCGGCATGCTGGCAGCAAGCTCCGGGGAGTGTGCTGTGCTTGCACACCTGCAGGGGTGTCCCTGCCTCGGCTGCTTCCCCTGGGCAAGGCTCTCTGGTGCTGCCAGGGTCAGCTGCACGGGCAGTGGTGATTAATCCTGGAAGCAGTGGGGGAGTCTGTGGAGAAAACATGGCCTGGCCAGGGCAGCACACAGCCGGAGAGGAAGCTGCTCACAGCCCTGCTGACAGCAGGAGGGAGAGCAGCCAGGGGCAGCTGGCAGTGGGAGGGCAGTGAGCCAAACCCAGGGAGCCTCTAATGAAGGGCAGGATGGAGATCCCAGTGTGTTTGTGTAAATAAACTGTGTTTCCACGCTGGGATTGTTGAGGCACTGGCATCGCTGCCTGGCACTGCAGCTGTGCTCATGCCCTGCTCCCTGCAGCAGCTGAGGCATTCAGGAGCAGTGGGCTCCTGCTGGGGAGCACCCTCTGGGTTGCACAGGGCCCCTCCAGAACCTGTGACCCGCTCTGTGCCCATGCCTAGCCTTGGTGCTGGCCGTGGGAGTGGAGTTTGTCTTGGCCACGCGTGTCCCTGAGCCAGCGAGGGCGGAGGATCCTGGTTTCACAGCCAGCAAGGGCAGCTCTGTGGGTCTGTGTGTTGCTGCTGGCAGGAACACTGCCCGCTGGAGCGGGGGCTGCTGCTGCCCTGCTCCAGGAGGTTTACTGACCAGGGCAGTTGTCTGAAAGTCACTGCTGGTCCTTCACAGCTCCTTCCATCCTTGGGATCTTGCCCTGTCATGGTGGGGACAGCTAAAAACTTTCTGACTTAAAGAAAAACATTGGCAGTCAGAGCCAAGCTCAAAGAGATGCAGAGAGGTGGAGGGGAAGCTGTCCAGGTGTGCCCAGTGTTTGCAGACCAGCAGACCTGAGCCCTCCAGCCCTTCTGACCCCAACTCAAAGAGCCTGGGCCACCTGGCCCTCTTCCTTCTGATGGTCCAAAATGGCAAAATGCACCGCTACCCCCTGGCCCTTCCCCAGACCCCACTGCAGTCCTGCAACACCCAGAGCTGCAGCCAGCAGGGGACACTTCTGTCCCTTGGCTGCATCGTGTCACCCATGCTGCAGCCCAGCAGAAGGGTCTCTGAGCTGCTCTGCCTCCAGCAGCTCTCTCTCTCTCTGCCCATCACTCTGCCCTCTCCAGACCGTTGCCCAGCCACCTCCCCCCCTGCTGTCTCCTGTAGGATGGAGGGGGATCCTACTTCCTTGTGCTGCCCAACTGGCTGTTGCTGGCTGCATGGAAAAAGGTGAAGCCGTGTGCTTGGGTCACAGAGCTCACGTGGCACAGTTGGCAATCCCAGCAGTGTCCTCCTTGGTCTCGCCTCTTAAGGTGCCGGCCTTTGGCCCCAAAAGTTGCTGCTGTGATGCAGAGGAGGTGCAGGGAGGTCAAGGTGCTTCTATCTGATACATGCCAAGTGCCAGGTTAACAGTTGGACTCAAGGATCTCAAAGGTCTTTTCCAACCCAGACAATTCTATGATTCTGTGTTGGAGTCTCTCCTCCTTCGCATGGGGCATCAGAATGTTTAGGTCCTTAAAAACAGGTTTGTTGAGACAGGTGGAGATGCCAGTGCAGAGGATGGCCAGAGCAGAGCCAAATGACCACCAGCCTTGGTGACAGGTGTCTGCCTCAGGAGTGTGTGTGAGATTTGGGCACAGTGCAGCCTGGCAGGGCAGTGGCCTGTCCCCTCCTGCCATCCCACTGTTGCTTGCAGCATCTCCACTGCCAGACCAGCTGTAGGCAGGGTTTTGTACTCTGAGAGGGTTGAGTTCGTGCCACTGTGAGTCTGTCAGTGGACTGCAGAATTTCACCACCTCCAGGAGGTTTCAATTCTTGCTTCTTCTACCTACAGCTGTTAAGCCACTGCTCAGTTATCAGTGATTTAGACCACACTGTTTGCTGGACAGCTTCTGCCCTATGCAGATGGCAGCTCTCCATTTTGCTCTTTGTTCCTGGACACAGGTTCACTCTTTTCAAGTCTTCACGTCAGTGGTGACATGGCTCTGCCCCAAATCTGGCATAGTTTGTATGAAAGTGGGGGGTTAGGAGCCAAGGCCAACACTTGCACACCAGCCCTGCACCTGCTGTGTGGGCTCAGCTTTGCCAGTGACCCTCATACGAAGTTGTTAGGATGAGTGTAAATGAGTTTGGCTGCAGAACAGCCTGTGTTGCTCTGTGCAGACTCCACCCTTTGTATTGCCTCTTCATCTGACCCTCCATCCTCTGTCATGTAGTTCTAAATTCACTATTTACATTTTTTTCAGTCCATCAACTCAGGCTAGGGAAATGTAGTCCTATCCCACGGGCAGGTTCAAGGCTGCCCATCCATAGGCTGCTCCAAACAATGGCAGCGCATCAAAAAGGGCCCTAGAGAGGTAAGAGCTGCTGCAGGATTCCTCACTGCACAGCATCCCCGGAGCTCTGGCTCAATCAGCCAAAGCAGCTCTTCTCCTCCCTGTGCCCCCTGCTGCCACTCATGGTCCTGCTTGATGTTTCTGGGAAGAGCATTTACACAGTCATAGAATCATACAATGGTTTGGATTGGAAGGGACCTTAAAGATCATCTGTTTCCAACCCCACTGCCATGGACATGGATGCCACCCACTGAGTCAGGTTGCTCATCTAGACCAAATTTCCTCCTAAGTATCTCATCGTGTGTTGGTGGGTGGCCTGGCTTGCTGCATGCCCACTCTGTCCCTGCCATGCTGTGGCATCCATGCTTCCTGGCAAGGGCTGTCAGACTTGCTGCAGAAGCTGTCCCATGCCACAGGGGCTCCTGGACGTCACTCAGAGCATCCAGACAACCCACCAGGCCCCTCAGCACACACACACACAGGGTGCCTTTCCATGTGCTGGCATAGCTCTGCTGAGTCCTGGCAGAGAATGCAGGGCAGCAGGACACTGAGGGGTTGACATGACTTCTGCCTGCCTGTGCCCCCTTGCTGGGATGAGGCTGTGAGATCATCCCTGGAGCTGGCCTTTCTCTTCTGGACATGGCTGGAAGGGAGGATTTGAGCCAAGCTTGGAGCACAGCCCTGCTGTGGCTGCTGGTATGAGGCTGCAGTAAAACATTATGAGCTTTTAATGGGGCCAACCTGTGTTGTAAAGCTGTCACTGCTAATGGAGACCATCTCTACTTTGAGTGGCACAGCTCCCCTTTCCGTGCCGTGGCTGGAAGAGCTGGAGCTGAGCAGAATGGAGGGTGATACGCAGTATGGCAAAGTTAGAAAACTCACTGCTGAGCAGAACACTCTCAGCCTTTCCCCACATTTCCAGCTGGATCCCTCCAAGCAGTTTATGCCTAAGAGAGCACGCGATTCCTCCACCCCCACATGGCAGCCAGGACAAAGCGCTTGATACATCATAAATATTAGTGCCTGGCCCCTTGCCAGTCCCAGTCAGAGAAATCATCTCAGCCATTAATCTGAACGTGCAAGCTGCATCTGGCAAAGTGGTGCTTAGTGTCACCCATGCTCAGTTGTGTCTGCAGTGTTCATGCTTGCTTTAAAGAAAAATTAAAATAAAAAAAAAAGAAAAACAAGAAAGAAAAAGAAAAAAAGGAAAATAAGAAGTACTGGGTCTAATTTCTTAGTGAGTGTTTCCTGGGGTCTCTGCTGGCACAGCATGGGACCAGTATGCGGGGGCGAGCCCAACACAGGGAGCCTCTAATGAAGGGCAGGATGGAGAACCCAGCGTGTTTGTGTAAATAAACAGTGCGTCTCCATGCTGGGCTTCTTGTGGCGCTGGCATCGCTGCCTGGCACTGCAGCTGCACTCGTGCTCTGCTCCCTGCTCGGCCAAGGCTTTTGGGGATGGCCAGATGCTGCTGCTGGGCAGCACCCTGTGGGTTGCATGGGACCCTCTGGAGCTTTTCACCTGGGGCGGGCAGGGCTGGGATTGGAGCTTCCTCCAAGTTCAGCTTTCGTTCTCCGCTGTGATTAATTGCAGTTGGCATTCATCTGTAATTTTAGAGAACAATCGGATGGCGTGCCTCACAGCTGATTTAACTGAAACCTGACCATGCGTCAGAAGGCTGCTGTGCACTGGGCGTAGTTGTGCTGGGATCCCCCTGGGAACCCCTTCCCCTCTTCCTGGCTTTGGCAGTACCTTGCAGGGCTCAGGCTCCCCCTGCATTTCTTTGGGGCTGAACTTGTGCTGTAGCTCTGAGGTCTCCTTGCCCTGGAGTTTTGTGACCAGTCTGGATATTCTCAAGTGCAGTAGCATCGAGGTTTTGGGGTTTTGCCCTGCTGTGGTATGGGCCACTGGGGAGGTTTGGTGTATTTGGGATACATGTCTTGTTCCTTGTTGCACAAATCTGCTGCTTTGCTTATTCACATGCTTGAGTTGCACTGGCCATTTCTAAGGCAGTTCAGAAGCCTAGGGGAAATTGCTTTCAGGTCAAGACCTGCTTTAGCCTGTGGTGAATTACTGCGCCTGGGTTTTAAATCTTTGCAAACAGAGGATTATGGTGATGGTAAATACTAGGTAGACCTGGGGATTGCCGTACTGCTGGATGAAGGGAGCATGGCCTTTCCCTTTAGCAGATAGAGCATGATGGATGTGAAAAAAATAAATTGAGATACAGCCTGGGTTGTATCTTAGATACTATTTCTCCTTGATTTATATTTCTGCTTGGATGCTTCGCAGAGTAAGCAGTATATTTCTTGCTTAACCTCACAGGGCCTTTTCATTCTTAAATGAGGACAGCATGGTAGGTATGACCAATTGCCAAGAGTCCTGGATTAGTGCAAGATCTGCAAAAAATTCAGAACTGCTGTACAGCCCAGCATCTGCTTGAAACACAAACACCAAGTGATGAGCATGTTTGAAATGGTGAAGCTGCACTCCCATGCCAGGCAATAGCTGCTGGTGCCTGGCTGCAGTCTGGGTCTCTAGTCCCAGTGGTGGCTTTGGAGGCTTAAAACAGAGCAATGCCTCCTGCTCTCAGCAGCCCAGTGGTAGCCAACAGCCTATCCTGAGCATGAGGGAGTGAGGAACCGTAGTGGTGGGAAGGCTGGAGTGTCGGCACTGCTCCAGTGACACCAGCCTGATGGAAACCCTGCCCGTAGGCATGGCAGATGCAGGCAGCAGAAGGTGAGGGCAGGCAGGGCTTGTCCTCCTGCCTGCAGGTACTCAGCGGGAGGAAGGATGAGGGCCTGGTTTGCTAATTGCTGTGGAAGTGGTGGTGACAGGCAGGTGTAGCCTGCAGGGAGCTGTAAGGGCACTTGTGCATGATGAGTGGGGCCGAAACAGGTTGACACAATCCAATTAGTGCTGAGTGCTAAGCAACCTGGCCAATTTGCTCTTGGCTTTTATAACACATATAAATAGCGGTGGCATTACATAATGCCATGGGGGATGGCTCCACTCCACTCACAGTCCCTAAGGAGGGCTGAAGATGCTCATAGCTTTGCCTGTGGCTGGGGGAATCCATCTGATGGTCTGACCTGTTGCAGTGTTTGTGTTTGCTGCATTGTACTGGGCCTGCTGCAATCCATACAGCATCCCCAGATCCACATGGGATGAACAGCCTTGACAAGGCACATCTCCTGTACTTTCTCCCAGGCAGCATCTCCATCCATCAGTCTCATGTCCTGCAGCGGAGACAGGTGACAAATTTGGGCAGAGGCTTGACCCTGTTGCTGAGCTCAGGCCTGGCCTTGGTAGTGACGTTCTCCAGTCTCTCCTTGTTCTTGATTTCCCACTGTAAGTGGAAGATGCTTCTATGTCTGCATAATTCTCCTTATCTCTGACCACCAGCAAGAATAAAGTCTTCCAGGCTGCTGCAGATTACCAGCCATGCTGTACAGGCAGGGCTTTGTAATTTCTGCCTTTGGGGAAGGCTGTGGCAACCTGCTGGGAGCTAATGGGCTTGTGCAGGTGATCCTGGAGGTGTCATGTGGCTGCCTGATGTCTGTGATGGGAATTGCTCTGGTTTGTCAGGCCAGGGATGGCTGTTTTCTGGGCTTGAGGTGGGAAACGCTCATGGAGTTGGCAGGTTTTCCCAGTAGTAGGTAGCAGAAGTGAGGATGGGGTTTTGTGTGGCTACTCCCGCAGAAGACTGGATTGAAGCTGCTTCTTGTTTTTGTCAGTCATATGGAAAAACAGTCTTCTGGAAAGAAGGAGGGAGTGGATAGAAGCAGGAGGTCACCAGAAAGTATTCCTGAAGTAAATCATGCCTAAAATACACAGTGGTAAAGGCTCTCGTGATGGTTGAAGGTCAGTAGCTTCATGCAGAGGTTGCAGCTAGATTGGTTTTGCCCTCACTTGGCTGAATCTTGCCCATGGAGCTGAATGCTCACCATGCACCAAATCCTCACGGGGAGCAGTTCATCAGGTAGCCACTGGCAATCACTGGTTACAGTTTTGTCTTATATAGCTGACTTTCCCCCTTTGTGCTTTCAGAAATAACACAGATCATCCAGGTAGACTTGGACCTGAAGTACAAGACCAACATCCGAGACCTGTTTGATGAGTTTGACAATTTCCCAGAGGGAGCAGTGATTGGAATTGCCAGGGAAATGCAACCAGTGTACAGGTAAAGCTCCCTCCCTATGGGGGCCAGGGTGTGGGCAGTGGGTGGCTGGTGTGTCTTCTCTTCAACTCAGGTTGGGCTTCTAGGGCTAAATGGTCTTCCTACTTTAATCCCAGCAGGGGAACTTAATCTGAAACTTGTAGGTAGGTATGAGCAAAGTGTACAGTGTTGCTGTCGTTTGTTTACTTGTTCTCACACACCATCACAAGGCTTTCAGAGCCAAATTCCTGGTTGTTGGTGCCAAAATCCATACCTGGACTATAGTACATCTGCTAGAGGCATTGTTTGCCCAGCCATGCCTGCTGAGGGGCTGTGATTGCATTGGGGAGCATCGGTGTGTGTGTTGGGGCTCGGAGGTTCCGGCTGTGAAGATTGCAGAGAGTAGGGGTTGAGTTTGGGCAACAATGAGGTTCTGGGTCCCTGGAGTTGAGTGCACCTTCTGCTTCCCTCAGGGAAGGCCAAACTGACAACTCTGTTGGTGGCCTGGGCTTGCAAGCATGAGGGTGACCCCATGGTCACTTGCTCTTCAGACCCTTGGTCCACCAGCCAATGACTGGTGGGAGCTAACGGTGGGAATCACTCACTGAGGGGAGGCTCAGTTCTTCCCAGTCGTGGACCACTGATGGGTTTCAGGGACACAGATATTTCCAGGCTCGTGCTTAAAGAAATTGGTTTAGTTTAGCCTGCATTATTCCAAGGATGAACCTCAGGTTTTGTTTTAATCCAAAGTAAATCAGATAATCAACTCAGGATGCCTTAATGGCTTCTCAGATGAGCTGAGTTTGAGCATCTGAGGTGACTTGGCTAGATTTGCTAATCCTAATGGAAAATTTCTTGGAGAAAGACAAAAAAGTTGAAGAGCTCTGTATGTCTTTTCCTTCCCTACTGAAAGCCTGCTTCCTTACTGAACCTCCGAAGACATGACCAGCAGCACTCTTAGGCAAAGGCTGAGCTGCAAAGATCTGAAGCAGCCATTCTTATTTCATGTGCATCCGGATGGGAGGAGGGTGGAGACAGAGAGAAGTTCATCAGCAGGGGATTGATGGTCATTAATCACCACCAGTCACTTCCTCGTAGCCTAAGTCAGCTGAGAGCGTGAGGTTGCTCAAACTACAGAAGTCACCACTGTTCCTGGGCTGGAAAAAGACATCTCTGTGTCTATATCAGAAGTGTCACCTCCCCTCTTGGTTTGTACTCTTGGCAAGGAGAGCTGGGACTAGAGGAACAGGGATGCTGAGGTCTTGTCTCCATAGCGTGGGAACATGGAGGGCTCCTGTATCTGCTTTGGGTGTGCTGGCAGGATTTTGGTGCCCAGAATGGTAAATCCAGCCCCAGTTAATCACATCCAATTGTTAGAGCTTAAAGGGGGATGGAGGGAGCAGCCGCAGCCAAGTGTGGCCACGGGGCTGTTGCAGTGTCAGCCTCGGTCAGCGCTGCCCGGCAGGGCCGGTCCCGTTCGTTAGTGCTGCAACCTGGAACAGGATAAATCAGGCGTTTGTTTGCCTGCAGTTAGTCCATGGCAGAATCATTGTGTTTTCATCTCTGCAGGGTTTTGCATTATTTCCATGCATGACTAGGGAGTGGGGATGGTGTTCCACTGCCTGGATGTGGTTTGTGGGGCCGGGCATGCCTGGAGGGGACCGAGTTAAGCTTTGGGGTGCTCTGCTGGAGAGCCATTCAGCATGGCAGGGGACAAGGCATGGGATCACGGGGCTGAGCGCTGAATACCTGACCCAAGCCACAGCCGTGTTCTCCCCTCCTGCCGCCTGTGGTGGGGACAAACAAGCCAAGCAATAACAGCCCTCACAGGCTGCATTTTTGGGCTGAACTTTCTGTTGTTGCAGTTTTGACGTTCTGGGTCACTTTGGGCTATGTTGTACTTTTCTTCTTGTGTTGTTTTGATCTTTGTGTGAAAACAAGTTCCTGATCCTCCTTGTCGCCAGACCACCCGTGGCGGGGCGAGCCGTGCAAACGCCAGGCTGCCCTCCCGCCGAGCCCCGAGCCCCGCGGGGCTCGCACCTCGCCGCTGAAAGGGTTTCCAGACACAAACACGAACTGACAAAGCGTGACTGTCTTTGTAAAAAAAAAAAAAAAAAAAAAAAAAACTTTGCTATTTTTATACTTTTAGCAAGATAAAAAACGTGTTGTAGGTGTGAAATAAGAGGTACCAGCTCCAGCCGTGTGGTTTGCCACGTGCGCAGGCTTGAAGCATCAGTTGGGAAAGGGGCTGTGGGGGTGGAGGGGGGTTACGGGGTAATGGTGGGGTCTCTCTGTTGGCACTCATGTTTTCCTCCCTATTTCACGCAGCTCTCTGGAGCACCAGCTTTGTCCCAAAGCACTAAGAGGGCTTGGGGCGAGTTAGCAGAGCTGTCCTGAGCTTGCTCACGGAGCTGTAAACTCGCAGCCCTGGGGCAGGGTAAGCCAGTGGCTGGGAAGGGTCTGGGTGCCATGTTTCCCTCTCTCTGTTGCAATGGAGAAGATGGATGGAGATCAATTGACTTGGCTGTGTTGGATCCTTGTGACCTGCTTGGCCCATCAGAGAAGGCAAATAGGTGTGTTTTGTAGCTGGTGCCCTGTTTTCTGGGAAGCAGCACTATTCCTGTTGGCTGCCTGGCTGTAGGCTGTACTTTCTAGGCACAGGTTGGGGCTGCAGAAGGCTTGGGCTGCTGCACTGCTGCACCGAGCAGTGCTGGGCACAGACACTCACGGGAAACAGAGGAGAAAGAGAACAGAAAATCGGAAATGTCCCGGAGCCTGTCTGCACATCCTGAAGGTAGGGGAAACCTCCAGACAGCAAAACAGGATGGCACGGGAGTGTTTCCACTCGCTTGACTCATGCTGAAACAATGCCCGGCCTCTGTTTGTCTTGGACAAATGCATTTTTCTGAGCAACAGGATCTCCCGGTCCTCCTGCAAGGCCAGCACTGGGATTTAACTGTTGCACAGTCTGGGCTTGGCCTGTCGCTTGGGTCACTTGGGTGGGTTGGAGTGGCCTGTGGAGAGCAGTAGCTCCTGCTGAAGCTGGACATGGACCACCCTGTGGTGTCTGGCAGAACGTTCTGGATGCAGAGGGGGAGGTGACAGGAGCCCACGTCAGGTACAGGAGGTGATCTGAGGTCTGGGGCCATCAACGTCAGGTTTACTTCTCTCCAGCTGTGGCAGGGGAAAGAGGCAGTCTGTCCGTGGGTCAGGCATGTTGTCCTTCCTGCAGCTTTTGGATCTGATGTGTGATATGGGGTGTGGTCATCACCTCTGTGGATGGGGCTGCAGACAGAGCTTCATCCCACAAGAGGCTGCCCCCCCGGTGGGGTTGTTGAGGACACAGGTACTGTGCACTAGGCTCCTAGACGCCTTCTTCCCAGGCTGACATGTGCCTGCTCGTGTGTCTGCCTACACAGGATTCACACTGCAGCCAAGATCGGGAGCTCTGGCTTCAGTGGGAATGATTTTGATGGAAAGACTAGAATCTGCAGCTGAAGTTTGCATGGTCCAAAAGGCTTTCCATGCAAGGAAGTGCTTCTGCATGGAAGCAGAAGCATAAACTTAATTAAAAGTCCTGTTGTCCCCTGCAGCATTTCAGCTGCTCAGCCATGCTGGGAGTGTCTTGCTCACCAGGCTACAGGGGGTGAGTGATGATGCTCTGTATAAATATTTATGTTGCAGATCCTGGCCAAATTGAGGAGCCCAGGTTCTCTCTCTTTAGTCCTGCTAAGAAATGTGCAGGCAAGTGTTGCAGATGCATTCTGCAAGCCAGTGAGCAAGTGGCCAGGCAGGTCACTGTCCTCAGGGTGTGTGCAGGGTGTGTGCCTGGCCTGTGGAGCGGCTTAGCCGTGCTTCTGGCTGTGATGGAGCTGTGTGATGGCCAGGTGAAGCCTCCCCATTCCAAAGCAGCCCCAAGCTCCTCTCCTTGTGAGAGGAGCAGAGTGGGGAAATGCTGCGGCACTCCCCAAAATGTCCTGAAAACTCTCAGGTTACTAAAGGCAGAGCTTAAACCCTATTCTTACCGAGTTTCCTGATTATGATCCCTCTGGTCACGCTGGTGGCGTGTGAGAGGAAGCAGGACAGTGGTATTGATTGCACAGCTGCTCTCAGCAGCCTTGGGCTGACCCCGGGCCACTGTGCCACACCGTGCTCCCTGTTCCCATCCCCACAGCCGTCCCAGCCTCTTCAGTTCTTAAGCAGTGCTGTTGCTGTTATTGGCTCTGGGTGCCCACCAGTGCCAGCACCACCTGGAGCCCTCAGCACTGCCCCCGTGTTGCTCCCCTTGGAGAGCAATGGTCTGCTGGCAAGAGGGAGGACCTAACCCACAGGTCCTCAGATGGGTGCTTTTAGCCCCTTACTCCAGCTGGGGAGAAGGTACCTGCTGTGATGGTGGACCTCAGGAGAGGTCCCAGAGGTTCACAGGTCCAAGAATGCACATAGTTTGGGCTGGAAGGGTGGCTGCTGCCTCCATTCCTGCTGTTGGGTAAGATCTTCACTTCTGTCCCCCATGACAAGAAGCTAATTAAAGCTGGAGGCAGCTTGGGAATCCACAGTACTGGCAATGATAAAAGTTTGTCCAACAGGAAAGGATATCTACATCAAAAGGACAGCTACAGACTACAAAGGACCGACACTTGGGTTCTTGTATGGCTGCAAGGCCATTTGCCTTTGCCTCTGCCTAAAACCTAGGGAGACCTCAAACAGGACATTATTTTGTGGAAAGGAAAAGCTTTGTTTCTATTTGTGATTGTGTAGGAGCTGCTGTAAGGTGTGCTGTGTGCTCTGTCACATGTTTTGTTTGTTTGAGAGCTGGTAAAATAACCCTGAGAAGCCCATTAGTGAGTGGGAGCAGGACTGTGCAGCCTCCAAACGTGGAGGCACAGCACTTGCAGTGCTGGGTGTTTGCTGGGAGCTCAGCAGCAGCGGTGCTAAGTCACTTTGTCAGATGTTTGGAAGAGGAAAAGAGTTATCCTGGGCTGTGAGCAGGCTAATGCTGAATCCATAGCCAGGCCAGGCTGTCAGAGTCTGGGCTGAGACAGTACGTCCTGTACCTTCTCTTGGAATCTAAAAAAAACCCCAAAGTACGGCTGACAGCTGCAAGCAGGGAGCAGCTGGATTCCCTGGCTGCCGGTTGAGGCAGTGGTGGTGGTTCTAAGATATAGCAGTGCAGGTGGGCTGCTGCCTGGGATGGAGCTTTCCAGAACTGGATGTAACCATCTCCAGCAGGCAGGTCCTCCTGCCTGAGTTTGTCTGGTTTCATGGACTCCTCAAGCAGGCAGGTTGCCCTGATTTGGCGACTTTTTTCCAAGTGCTTTTGCCCTGGGGAAGCAAGGAGCTGGCTACCACAAAGGGCTCTGTGTTCCCCAAGCCCCTCAGTCAGTGAAGGCAGGAGAGTTTGTGCCCTGGCGTTTGTGCCATGGTGATGTCATTGCTGCCTGCCCACAGTCCTGGCAAGCCCCAGAACCAGTGCACTTTGGATTTGAAATCATTTCAAGATTTTGACTTGATTTGTAGTAAGTGCTGCTGTTCGACACATGGGGAAAACGGTTCTAGGAATTGTTTGGCAATGGCTGCCACGAAGCAGCCAAAATTACAGAGCAAGCAGAACCTGCAAGGAACTGGCAGCAGAATTAATTTCAGGAATTCAGCTTTACCTCCGATTAAAACAATTATCCAAGGAAGTAAAGGGTTGTGTTTACATCTGTGCATAACATTAATATGTAGGACCTGTTGCACTTATTCCCATTACCAAGCAAACTTGAAATGTCATTTAAAAACAATGAATAAATTGGACAAGATCTGACAACCGCAACTGTGCATTGATTAGCACAAATGCTATTAGTAATATTAAGCAGCGGGTGAGCTTCTGTGAAGGGAGAGCATCTCTCCTATTCCTGAGAGCCCCATCAGCAGGCAAGGGAGGCCCAGGCAGGCGGCCTGCACTTCCGAGGCAGGCAGGAGAACGCTGCTGGAGCAGAGTTCATTCACAGTTAATAGAAATCTGCCATTTTGGCCATAATTAGGCCCACAGTTTTTTATAGTGCCCCTGTGAACAGGTTGCCCCCATCCTTTACCGGCCCTGACACGCACAGCCCATCGCTCCACAGTGCCACGGGCGTTTGATCTGTAGAGAGAAAGAAAATGATACGACCTAGACAGGGATTTATGGTCCCACCTCTATTCAGAGGATGATTTTAGCACCAGTGTGGGGTATAAAAATGTTAGGTGGTGAGGAGGGCTGCCCTTGAAAATCTGTGTCCCAAGGAAAGGTTTCACTTGCCAACTGTGTTCTCAAGTTGTCACTCATCATCTATTTAAATGTTCCCATTTTTGGACTAAGTCCACGCAGAAATGTCATCATTGAGGATCAATTTGCTGCTCTAAATACAGGCCTTTTAAAAGTTTGGCATGCAGGCTGTGCTGTAGTAGAGACCAGCACTGTACAGACATAATTTGTGCATTGCATGAGAAGTTTATTAAGGAATTACTGATGTCCTCGTTGAGGAGCTCAGTCTGACTGTTCATCAGTGTTTTCTGTGTGAGGACTGAAGGTCCTGCCTGAGCTGGACCCTCACCCTGAACCCATCAGAGGAGCATAAGATGGTCCTGGTGTGCACATCAACACATCCTGCCCTTTGTCCTGGGCTGGGAATTGGGGTGGCTTTGCCCCAGAGTGACAATTTTCCCTGCAGAGCAAGGGGTGATGCTGTACTGGTGATGCCATTGCACATCACTGAGTACATGGTGCTGAAGCATGGAGTTGAGATTTCCTGGATTACACAAGCTGCTCAGCTTCAGCTAAGGTGCTCTGGACCAGGCTGGTACTGAACCCACTGCCCCAGCTCCTGAAGGGGTTTAGCACTGCACATGGAAAATAAGCAATTAGCAAAAAGGGCCGCTTTGTTGCAAAGCTGCTGAGCTCGCCTGGCCGAGGTCCGGCAGCTCTGGGGCGGGTGGAGGAAGCTGGGTTTGGATGCTGCTCTGAGTGCAGCCCCGGGGCAGCTGCCTCTCTCCAACTGCAGCAGAAACTTGAAAGGGCCCACCTTCATTGCAGACATGGCTTTTGGAGGTGGGAGGAGCTGGAGGAAGGGGAGATGGCCTTTCCTGAGGGTTAATCCTGGTTGAACACAGTGATGGTAAGGGGCTGGCAGCTGCATCCCACAGTAAGGATTAGCCAAGAGGAGAAGGGTGCAGGGAGGTTTCTTGGCTGTGCTCTTGCTTCTTTCTAAGGGCTTAGGGGGAAAGCCACCATCAGCATATGAATGGACCATGCTGCCATTCCCATCACTCTTCCCACTGCCTGCACCCTCTCCTCCAGGCAGGACTGAAGCTGCTGTAAGGGGACCCCCTCTGTTTGGTCTCTCTCCCCCTCCATTTCAAACACATCCCCCTGTCCCCATCAGGACACTACATACTTCCCATTGGGGCTCCCATCCCATCCCATCCCATCCCATCCCATCCCATCCCATCCCATCCCATCCACCTCTGTGGCCAGCTCTCCAGGGCTCCACAGGTACCAGGCACTAACATGTGAGCAGCTTGGCCGGGAATGGCTTGGTGGGACCACAGCTGGGTGCCGTGTCCTCCTGCCCACCCTGGGGGAGCCCTGGCAGCGCACGGAGCCCAGAGCACGGTCCTTGTGCCTCGTTGCTCATTGCACAGGATCCGCCGTGTTTGCCAGCAGCTGCAGCTGGATAACGCCGGCAGCCATCTGTGTTCTGGCTCAGGAACTGAACAGTGTATTTGGAGGGAGCAAGAGCATGCACTTGTTGTTTTAGTTGGTGTTTGGGCTGGCAGGGCTGCTGTCGATGTGGCTCAGAGGGGGACAGCTGGCAGCCCGTTCTTCCTTTCTGTGCCAGGAGCTCCGTGCCCGGCTGGATGGGGCTCAGGGTCCCCCAGCCCCTGACCCCTGTGAGAGAGGCTTGGTGACAAAGTGTGTCCTCAAGGTGCTGGCCTGCTGCTGCTGCCTATCCTGCCCTCCTGGGCAGCTGGCCCAAACTCTGCCAGTGCTTGGCAAGAGGTGGAAGCAAACCAGTGAGCTCCAGCAAGAAGTTTACTGATTCTGGGACATTTATTATATCCAGAATCTTTCAGATCCCTTATCTTTGTGGCTTTATCCCATGACTGTTGCCTTTGCTTCCCCCTTTGATGAGGGAGAAGCTGTGCAGCCTTCCTCCCTAGGTACCACACTGCACAGGCTCATGCAGTGCATGTGCATGGTGCACAGTGGCATTCAGAGACCCCACAGCCTTCCAGGAGCATCTTCTAACCACAGCCACTCTGGGTCTAGCCCAGCATCTCATTTCATTTCATGTCTTTTTGACCTGGCTCCTCAGTTCCCCAACTGCCTGGGGGGATCCCAGAGGCTGTCTGCATTCTTGGAGGTACAGCCTCGTGGTGAGGTTCCGCATCCTCAGCGGCAAGGCCAGCAGTGCTGTCTGTGGGGCCAGTGCTTTCAGCTTGCTACTGGTCACCCAGCTGGCAGTAACCCCTCCTTCTCGCCTTTCCTGCCAGCTAGGGCACCCAGCTGCTTTACCAGCTGTTTCCAGTTCATCCCAGGAAGTTGCCCCATAGCCCAGAGCTGAAGTGAACGAGTGGAAGATCAGGCGTTTGGACAAAGTCTTCCCCCCACGCACTGTTTGTCCCTTGCTGTGCATGAAAGCAAGAGAAGGACCTGCAGAATACAGCTGGTGGGTGGAGCAGTCCCCTCTGCCCTAGCAGCTGATCCCATTGAGGCATTTTTAAGTGTGATGGCAGCTCTGTGAGCTGGGGCTCGTGACCGCAGGCTGTGAGGCAGGGGAGGTGCGGCCGCAGCGCCCTGCGCTGGGCCAGCAAGGGAAGTCCCAGTGGAAGCAGGGTTTTTTATCTGGGCTGCCTGGGCCCGGCCTTTGAATGCTTGGAAATGCTCTTCTCCAGATGTTTCCTAGCACACGCCAGCTCTGTTTATAAACAGCTCCTCAAAGCAAAGCCTGTTGGGGCTGCAGGCGGGTGCTCGTGGCAGCAGCCCCGCACGGCTCCCCTGCACCATGCCACGGGGTCTGGGGCCACGGGTCACCTCTTTTCCCTCCTATCTAGAGGGGTCAGGGTGGTTAACAAAAGCCAAAAATGCCTCCTCTTCCTTTCCCCTCCCCTTCTCCTGGCTAGCAGCTTCCTGCCCCGAATCATCCTGGTGGTGACTGGCCTCTCTGGGCTGCCTTCCTGCCCAGGCTTTCGCTGCTAGGGGCACAGAGAGGAGGGCACCCTGGAGCCAAG
Source organism: Pipra filicauda (assembly GCF_003945595.2). Lineage (NCBI taxonomy): Eukaryota > Metazoa > Chordata > Aves > Passeriformes > Pipridae > Pipra > Pipra filicauda. The sequence goes on from NW_024104317.1 coordinate 719,259, forward strand.
GCTGCTGGCACACTGCCCTGTCTGAACTGCCTGTTCCAGGGGAGATCCCAGCCATTCCAGGGGCTTGGGCCAGGGAGATATTTCCATTGCAGCTGGGGTTCGATTCCTTGGTGATTGTCTCAGGGACACATCCTGACAGCACACTCATAAAGCCCCTTGGGTTTTCTCCCCCATGTTTTACCAAAATTTGAGGTGGGTGCCAAGGGGTGATCCAAGCAGGACAGAGTGGTGTGGAGTGCAGGCTGGAGTAGCTGTTTGGTTGTGCTTCCCCAGATCCATCACCTCCAAAGAGAACAATGCTCTCATAGGCGCCACTCCTTCAACTTCCAACTGGGTGCAGGTGCCTTTCAGCCACACTCTTCTCTGTCCTGACCCCTGCAGGACAGCACCAAACCCCTCAGTTAGAAGGACAAAAGCCAAGAAAAATCCAGGCTAAACAGCTGCTGCCAGTGGCCCTGCCAGAACACCTTTCCCTTGGTTGGCCTGAGCCCAGTACTGGCAAGGCTGTCGTGCAGGGCTGTGAGCAAGTTCCCGAACCATCGGCACTGCGGAGCCACCCACAGCTCATCACATCCTGGATCTCACCTCAGCACTGCTCCCTGGGGATGGCCCTATCCTCCCTTCCAGCCCCACTCCCCTGCGATCCCCAGGCACGGGTGGGGGAGGACGGCCCTGTCACGCCAGCGCTGGGAGGAAGGGTGGAACAATTGCTGCTTGTCAGTCTGTCTCCTCTTCCTGCAGAAAAGGGCACATTGCTCCTTTCTTGTTATCAGCCTTCGACGAGTAATCTGCTGGGGAAAGGCATTGCTGGAAAATTGAGTCATTTGATACAGATCTGCTTTTGCTCTGCCATGGCCTGGCAATGCTGAGGGCTTGGTTGCTTGCATTTTCCTTATCCTAGGTGCTTGCAGTGGCTGTAGTCTCGTCTCTTAGCTTGGGCAGCATGTGTTTGGAGGTAAGAACATCAAAAGAGTCAGCTTCACTGCTGTGGAGCTGGAAAGGTGCCCCACTCTGCAGCACTGCTCACCCTCTCCCTCCTGTCTGCTTCCAACTTAACTTTTTGAGCATGGGAATGGCTTTCTAGGCACTGCCAGGGAGAAGCAGAGAGGGCAGAGTATGCAGAGGTGAGCTTGAGCCAGTCGTGTTCAGACTCCTGGACTTGAGCACCTCAGGAGGCTGATTGGGGTTTGTTCTGCAGGCTGAGCTTCCCTCTAATGCTGCGTGGGGAGTGCTTTGCCTTGCAACGCCTGGATGCTCAGGAGCATCCATGAGTTGTCTTTGCCTCTCCCCAAGACACAACTGCTCTTTGCAGAGGCAGAGCCCTTTTTTCCCTTCCCTGCCCTTTAGATCCAACAAGCACTGCTGCCCATGGAATCCAATGAAGCAGCCCATCCTCCAGTCCACTTTCCCAGGAAAGGGGATATGACTGCCCAGAAACTGAGCCTTCCTTCTGTGGAAAACTGGCACTTGGAAAAACCCTTTCCATTCTGAATGAGGTAAAAGGGAGTGGTGTAAAGACCCTTAATGAAGCAGGAAATATCAGTGCTTTGAATCTAAAGCATCTAAATGAAAGTTGTAAGGAAGTGATGCTGCATGATGGTTGTGGTTCTCCAGATCAGGAAATAAAAAATATGTTCATGGTTTACATCATTAATAAGGCCACTTTAAACCTTAGGGTTCTAAATCTGCACCATCTACCTACAAATTCTCGTTGCCTGGAGCTGCATGGAGACTTTAGTCGGTGTCTGACAGATTCAAAGAGGAACCAGTGGCAGCCTTGGCTTCTTCTTTCTAACTGTGTTTCCCCTTGACATCTTCACAGCAAGGTGTAAAAGAACCTTACTGTAACTTTCCCTTAAGTGTGAGGACTGGAAGGAGATGGCAGTGCTGGCAGCCCTGAATTGTCAGATGGTGGTGGGGGTCATAGGTCCCTCCTGCCTTCCTCAAAACCACAGGCTTGGACAGCTCTCAGGTGCTCAGCTTTGCAGCAGAGGATGCTGCTTGAGGGGAAGAAGATTTTCAGACTGAGTGGGAGTGACTTTTGGGGACAGATTCAACCCCAGGGAGTTGGGTAATAGCATGGGATGAATTCAATTCCTGCAAGTGGGAGCAACCACTGTATGTATGGTGAGGTGTATTCACTGCCCCAGGGCTGAGGAAGGAGCCAAAAACATTTTGGGGCTGCTTGCTCAGGTAATCAAAATTTTTCCCATTTGAATCCACCTCTGGAGTTAGTTTTATTTACTACTAGACTTGCACCACTCTCATCTCCTTGGCAGCTGGAAATTAGCTGGTGAAGATTGTGTCTGCCAGAGCTGCTACAGCTGAACCTTCCCAGGGCTGCAAGTGCTGAAGGCACTGCTTGTTTAGCTAATAAGATGTTGCCACTGGATTTCTCTTTTTATTTTTATTTTGAAGAAGTATTTCTGACACTCAGATATATTTCAAGTCTTCTAATTGCACAGCCTCAGACTGAGGCCCATCTTTGATCCAGAGTTTCCCCATAATCAAATAATAATAATGCTGTCAACTCTGCTGTTGAGATCCCATTAACTGCAGGACTTGGCAATTCTGGTGTGTACCAGCCATGGGGACACTCCTGGTGGTTCACCCCAGGCGCTGGGGATGTGGTTTTGTCTCCCCACACAGCCGTGTGAGCAGTCACAAGATCCTGTGTCCAGCTGGCTCACCAGAACGATGCTGGTAGAAACAAAACGGGCTTTAGGATGTGGTAAACAATGTGGTTTGAGGTCTGGGCAATATCCTGTGCAGGGGAACGGAGAGAAAGGCAGCCCACGAAGCAGTGGTTTCTCCGAGGGGCTGGGTGCCTCCAGACAGAAGACAGGCACTGCAAGATCTCTTGGGTGGGTGGTAGATCCTGTGCTGTGATCCAGACCTGCCCAGACTTGAGGTGGCTGCTCTTCAGGCTGCACTCCCTGACTCCCCTTTTCCTGTTTTTCCTCTCTTTCCAGGCACACCTTCTGGCAGTATCGCCGTGAGAACCCCCAAACCAAAGTGGGGGAGCCCCCTCCTGATGGGCTACCAGGCTTCAACAGTGGTGTCCTGCTCCTGAACCTGGAAGCCATGAGGCAGTCCAAGCTCTACAACCAGCTGCTGGAGCCCACCATGGTACAGAAGCTGACAGAGAAGTACCACTTCAAGGGCCACCTTGGGGACCAGGATTTCTTCACTATGGTGGGGATGGAGCACCCAGAGCTTTTCCATGTGCTTGACTGCACGTGGAACAGGCAGCTTTGCACGTGGTGGAGGGACCATGGATACAGTGATGTGTTTGACCAGTACTTCCAGTGCGAGGGTGAGGTCAAAATTTACCATGGGAACTGCAACACCCCGATCCCTGAAGACTAGAACACCCACCACCCCTGGGAGCAGCTCTGACTGCAAAAGCCTTAGTGGCTGCACCAGCAGTCCCTCGGGAAGGCTGGCCAGCTCTGATCCGTTGCATCCCAGGGGAATCGCTGGGGATCCCAAGAGCTTTCAGTATCCCACAGCCTGTAACCTCATCCCTTCAGGAGGAAGGGCAGTTCAGTTGCTGGAGCAGGATATCCACAGTCACTCTGTCCAGACTAGCTCCTGGCTCTGCTTGGGGCGAGTCCATGGTGCCTGTCTGTGCCACAGCTGCTGGGGCATGGGGACAGCCAAGGGACCATCAGAGCCTGCTGCCTTTGCCCATGGCAGGGTGCAGCTCCCTGGGTGCTGTGCAGCCTTACCTTGGATGGTCAGCAGGAGCCCACAGCAGGCACTTGGATGTTGTTTGTCGTTCCTCAGTGGCCCATTTCTGCACCTCATGCAGAGCACTGGTCTGGTCCCTCTGGAGAGCAGACACCGTCCTCAGGTCATCTTCCTTTCTAAGCATTCCAGAAAGGCAAGAAGGCTTTAAAGACTGAAAAACTGCTTTAAATTGGGTTACTTACAAACAAAAATTGAATGCTAGATGAGCTTTAAAGCCGTCCATTGGTTCTTCTTAGCAATAAAAGCTTTACTGCCTTGTCCTAGAAGCGTTCAGTGAGCGTGTACCAATAGATTCATTTTTCTAGCTTTGCCTCTAACCTTTTGTACAGAAATAAAGCTGCAGATGTCAGACCTGCTCGGCTGTTTTTTGCGGCACAACTGAAGTCCTGTGCAATAGGAGATTTCCTACTTTTATCATGATTAAAAAGTAGCTGATGTGTATCTGCTGGGCAGTTGAATGTGCTGCCCCACATAGCTTATCCCACATCTGTTCCACCCAAGTGATGCAAATAAACTGTCTGGCATACAAGCTGGATTTTTAAAGATCATCACCACCATAGCTGGGGTTGGTCTGGAAGGAGCTGGGAACTGCCTGTGCTGTGAATGAGTGAGCCTCAGGCATGAGCATGCTGTTCCCTAAGTAAATGCTGCCTTGGTGAGCCCGGCCAGCAGGCATGAGCTCCTGCACAGGTCTCTGTCAGGGAGATGCACAGCACATTAACCCACCTCCAGCCTGGCTTTTACACCCAGCCAGCATGTGCCTGTGTGTGTCAGTGTGTGCATCTGTGTGATATGCACGTACAAGAGAGAGGGATGGAGACCTAATTATGGCTTAACCTAAAAGTGGTGCACACTGTGTCTGGCAGGAGTGTCCTGGACTCCTTCCCCTGTGCCCATGAATGAACTTATCATTACTGAGGGAGAGGCTCTCCTCCCTCGAACTGATGTGCAGAGACATGAGGCTGTGGTAGGGCTGCAGCCCAACCCTGCCCTCTCTGATGTGCTGAACCAATCCCTTTCCAAATAGCACAAAAGCTCCACTTTGAGTATTTTCACATCCCTGGGGAAAGAACAGCAAAGAAGGGATTAAAGGTGAGGGAAAGAAGCAGTACCCTGCTGTGTTAGACTCACATTTTCACCAAAAAACAAGGTGATCCAGCCTTGCTGTGCAAGGCAAGGAAGCCCCCCAGGGTGCTGGTGGGCAGGATTTGGTGTGGGAGATGCACCAGGATGATGCACCCTGAAGGACAAGGGGGGGTTGAAAGTGCCTCAGATGGCCAGAGCTGCTACTGTGCCCAGAGAGCACATGCTGTCCTGGGAAGGGGGCTTTGCTCTGTTGGTGCCCACTCTCATGTACGAGTGAGCTGGGTAGGGACAATTCCATGTTGCGTGGCCAGGAGCCACCCACCTCCCCTCTGTCCTGGTAGTGCCACACTGCTGTCTTGTGCTTGCTGGGCAGTTTCACAGTCCCATAGTTGGCACTGACGCTTTGTCACCATCCTGACACGTCCCGGGGCCCCTGCAATTGCCCTGAGCAGCTCCTGGAGTGCCCCATGTGCGCAGTCCCTGCCGTACCTGGGATGCTGCTGCAAGGTGCCCTGACCAGCCCTGCTCTTGCTGGTCAGGGCACATGGGTGGCACCAGTGACACACAGGGCCTCACATGCCAGGGCAGGACCTTGCCATCAGTTTGGAAATGGCCATGCTGGAAATACAGGCCAGGTGGCTTGTGTCACCAGCACTGGGGAGTGGTGGGGTGATGGGCAAACAGGGCTTTACCAGTGGCTGAGCAGCTTTGGGGTGGCTGTGGATGTCAGGGCTGGCCCAAAAGCACCATGCTGGGTGCCACAGGGTGACACCTTGGGAGCCAGGGCTGCATAGGGCCAGGTGCCCCCCTGCCCCACAGCCAACCCTGGAGCTGGACCAGGTGTTAGGCATCCTCCACCTGAAGACAAGGGGATGCTTGCCACAGTGCTGGGAGCACTTTTCCCTCTCTGTGGGGTTCCAGGGGCTGTGATGGGGGTACACCTACCATTGTAGCCCCAGGCTGGAACCTTTCATTGAGGTATTTTTCCAAAAATAAAGTCTGTTTTTTTCATTTTTTTCAGAATGGCAGTCCACTGGGAAACTCACTGCATTTTTTCAGCTAGGAAGAACGTAGTTAAGTGAAACATTTAATTCAGCTTGGATGGTTTTTCCCAGGTACCACAGAGAGCCCAGTGGCACAGCTCCCACACAGCAGTGCCTGCCCCATCCAGACCCACATGGTCCCCGGGGCTGTGACTAAGCACCGCAGGCAGCGCGGACCCGCACGGTGCTATATATAGACCCTGCACGTAGCCAGAGCCGTGCTGCCTGTGTAATTATCTCCCCTTCATGCCCTGCTGATTGCAGGCACTAATGAGCTCAGCTGCAGAAACCGCAGTGGCAGCCTGGGGCTGCCAGCTCAGCCTTTTCAGAGGGTGCTGCCACAGGGGCCGCTTTGGGACAGAAGCAGAGATTGCTGTGTTTGGCCAGAGTGGCAGCATCCCTGAGGGCACCGCCTGCTCAGGAGCCTTCACCCCCCACAGGCAGTTCCTGCACTAAGTGCCCAGCCAGCTGGTGACTGCTGGGCCATCCCATGCCTTTCCTTCAGTGGTAATTCCTGGAAGAATAGGGACTTTCCATCCCCATCCTTCCTTGCCCTCCAGCACTGTCCTCAGGTAGATGCTGCTCCAGGCGCAAAAGGTCAGACCTGAGCATCCCCTCCTGGTCCCTGTGACGATGGCCCGGGGCTGTGGCAGCCAGCACCAGCAACTGCCAGCACAGGCACAGTGAGAGATGCCCAGAAAGCATTGAGCAGCACCGGTTTGCCCGTGGGCACTGGGGGTTTGCTGCAGTGACCCTGCGGCAGCAGCACTGGGACTGACAGGCAGCTCCTGGTCCCCAGGGGGCTGGCACCATGTCCTTGGGCCAGCGGTGGTCCCCTGCCTAAGAAAGGGCCTCTGCAGACTCCAGAGCCTGGTTATGGGTTGGTTGGAGCCCCTCTGGAGATGTGGCAGGCTAAAGGCAACCCTGGGTGAGTGGCAGGTGGGGACACGCTGCTGTGACACACAGTACTGGGGGAACACAGCTGTGGGGAGCAGGAGACCAGTCCCACCAGCACAGGCTGGTGGCAAGGGATGGGACCATGCCCACTGCCCCTTACACCCATGGGAGAGCTGCAGTGGCCCCAGCCAGGGCCTGTGGAAGGGCACAGAGCTCCTCCATCATGCCTGTTGGCTTCCTGCTCCTTATCTTCTCACCTGCTGGCTCACAGCAAAGTGCTATTCATGTCAAGAGCCCCATGTTTTTCCAGGACGGAGAAGGAGATGGGAGAGTAAAGGGGTCTCCTTGAACTCTTTGTAGAAGACCAGGCTGTGGAAAGCAGCTCTGTAGCTTGAGCTTTAGAAGAAAATTCAATTTCTTGTATCATTCAGCATTTGTGAGAAATTGCATGTAGAACAAACAGTATCCCTGATTTTCTGCCCACTGTGCTGGAGCTGCCTGTGATTTTTGCTCTCCTCTCCTGCATTTCATAACACCATCAGTGTTTATTCTCTTACTCATTTGTACTTCTTTCCCATTTGAAACGATCAATTGTTGGTATAAACTCACCTAGGGAGCAATTACTATGAGCCTAACCCAAACAGGCTCTGGGGTGCTCCATTAAGCAATATCACCACCCTCCCTCTCTGCTGATCCCAGAGGATACAATATTTACTTTTCAGCTCTCTGCTATTCATACCCAGCACACTTCGGTCAGTGTGCCAAGAATAACACAAACCTTAACAACGGGCTTCAGCGCTAAGATGGAGTTCCTGACTTTGCGAAACAAAAAAATAAAAAAACAACCCATTATTTTGCCTTTGCTGAGAAATGCCTGGCAGCAGCAGAGCAGGTGGGTGCCAGAACCACCCCTCTGCCTTGGGGTGGTGAAATCTGCCCCGATGGACATAGAAAGAGGCAAAAAAAAAAGAGCAGTAAGCCTGGGACACAGGTTGGCAACTGCTGGATTTTCCTTTTAATGAAGATTTTTATTGGGTTACTGCGTTGTTTTGTGAGCTTTTCCTCAAAAGCTTTGCAGAACCATGGAGGGACATATTCCCCAGCACCTGTAAATATTTCAGCCAGGCTTTCAGTAGCTCTGTCTCTGACCGTCACAAGCCTCTGTGGCTTTAATTACTAATTGCAAAGAAATTGCTGCCCAGTCCTGTTAGCCTTTCAGTGCTATCAGGGTTCACTTTGTGCAGTTCTCCTCTGGAAATTATTTATTCACTAATCAGCTGCTAACCAAGGGGAGTGCTTGGAGCAAATTACCTTCCTGTGGTATTTCATAGGCATTAGCTGTATTGTACCTAAAGCCTCAGTGTTAATTCAGACAATTTGCCTATCTGAAGGAAAAGCTGAAAGAAAGCAGAGTCTGGAGCTGCCAGAATGAGCTGCAGGTCTGGCACTGCTGGAGGCTTTGGCATTGCCCACCAGTGAGGGGATGCTCAGCAGTTTACAGGGCATTCCTGAGAGCCAGATGTGTCTGTCCTGGGGTGTTCCTAAGAGCCAGATGTGATTTTCCTGGGGCAGATGTTGCCGTTGTAGCAGGTAGGAAACCACACCCTGGGGCTCCGAACATATGGGCACCTTCAAGCTCTTTCTCCTGGCTTGTTCCTGATGGATTTGGCATCCTGTAGCCCTGACAAGGCACTTGTCCTCAGTGCCAGCCTTTACCAGCAGAGCCCCAGTGCCAGCTTCTCCTCCTGCTCCTGCTCAGCCATCGTTTAGCAGCAATTTATGACCCTGCTGGTGACAATCCTAAAACTGTGCAAGCCACAGGCTGCTGGCAGAGACCTGCTCACAGAAAGCACTGCATGGAGTGTCTCCATTTCTCACCTACAGATGTCTTGCTCTTAGTGCATTTTGCAGCTGTTGAAAGGTTTGGGGCCTTTGTCACAGCACATCCCCTCCTTGGAGCTGGTCAGGATAAACAGACACTAAGGACAGTAGTGTCCTAAGGACACTACTCAGATCCTAAGATCCTAAGGACAGTATCAGTTTAGGGAATAAATTGCTTACGGATGCCCTGTGGCACATGGGGGTTTGGGCAGTGTGTCAGAAAGAAAAGGTGTATTTTTTTTTTCCTGCATGCTTCTTCCTTTCAAACTCATTTTTTTTCTGTGCTGGAGGACTTCTCTGGCTACCTTGGGAACACAGCAAAGACATGCCCTTCCAGCATAATCTGCTGATCTCAAAGGAGAGGGAAATTTTATACAGAGTGCTTAAAAACACCAGCAGCAATAGGGAAAAAAGTGAATGGGCATGTGAGATTGAGCCCCTCAGCTGTGGAATGGGGGCTTGGAGAGCTGTCCAGGTAAAGGATGCTCAGCTGAGCTGACAGGCCTTATGGTCCTGCAGTCAAAAACCATTATCTGGAAAATGGGGGATAATGGTGACCTGCCACTGATGCTGAGCTATTCAGGAGAGGGAAATATAGAGCTGATGTGAAGAACTGCAGAAAATGTGGCTGATATGGAGCAGTAGGTAGTAAAATGGGAATAAAATTCATCATTGATAGATGCTGGGTAGTGCAGGTGCAGAAGGGCATAACTCGAGGGTACAGGGAAGAGCAGTGGAGAGCAGGAAGGTGATCTGGGAGGTATCACAGTTCCTCACCTTGCTGAAGCCAAGCACCCACATGCAGGGTGGACCAGGGTGGGATTTCCCTCCACTTGCTGCTCAGGGGGCACCCACTGCAGCAGCTGTTCCATGGGCACAGGACAGGAGAACTGCCAGTGCAGAGCAGGCAGATGGACCACATGGCTGAAATGCCAGGCCATGCTCTGCCTGACTGTGTATCCCTGCAGGCTGCACTTACAGAGTCACACCTCCAGCCTTGAAACCATCCTCGGACTCCACTCCATCAGCCCCCTGGAGCTGGAGCAGAGGCTGTGCTGGGCAGAGCGTTGTGCATCAGCTGTGGGGAATCATCCCCAGGGATTAAAATAGCCTTCAGACTATGGACAAGAACAGTGCAGTTGAGGAGAATCAGCAACGTTCCCACCCTCTCCTGGGAACAAACGAAATTTTGCAATTGTGCAGGATCTCAGCTCAGCGGTTTGGGAGATTTTCAGTCCCTCAGAAAAGGCAAAGGTGTCCAGCAGCAATTTTTGTTTGGTAATTAGAAAAGATGTCCTGGCATTGTAAACTACTGCACTCCACAGAAGGCAAACAGCAGTGCCTGGAGTCCAGCAGGGCTGGGTGTATTCCAGTTAAATAATGGGAATTAACTGTAATGCCTGTGCAAAAGGCAAGGAGGATGCCAGTCCTGTGCCAGTTAAGGCACTCCGAGCTAGTGCCTTAACTCCCAAGTTGGGCAAAAGGATGAGAAAACTGGTGTAAGATTCACTGGATAGTAAATTTTCCAGGTCAAAAATGTTTGGCCTGGAAAAGATGCAGGAGCAGATCTAGAAGAAAATTCCATATGGTGGAAGAGAAACTGGAGGCCAGCACATCATGCCTGTGCTGACACACCAGTGTTTCACATTTTCAAAGCAGCAGATGCTGCAAAAATAGGAAATACAAGAAGTCAGCATTATTAAAGCAAATGTAATTAAATATCCTATCATGAGTCACTTACTTGTAAACCTCAAGAATTTTTCAGCAGATGCCACTAAATTTCTTTCGCCAGTCATTAGTCTGGCGAAGTTTTACCAGCAAAGAACAAGGAGGATATAAAATCACAGTGTTTCATCTTCTCCTTCCCTTAAGAGCTGTGTGTAATAGGATGGATTATCAAATAATCAAATACGGGAAGCTTTTAAATAATGCTGAGCTAAGTAGGGAGTGCCAAGGCAGTCATACATTTGTAATAAAAACAGAGTACCAGGTTCTTAATGAATAAATGTGTCAGATGGATTTGGGCAGGAGCATCAGGCAGGCTAGTGGGGGTCAGTAGCGTCACATACAGATCCTGAAGAATGACTCTGTAGTCTCCAGTATGAACTTACTGGTGTTTTCAGTTCTGCAGCTCCTCCTGCCCTTTGAGTTTCTGTGGCCCATGCTCAGCCAAGCCTCTCTGAAGGGACCACATTGTCCTGATTCTAGAAAGTAAAAAGAAGCAGAGGCTGTCCAACACTGTCCAACATGGGGCCTGGAGATATTTCAAGGTTTTCTGGCTGTCCTTTCAGCTGCCAGTCCCAAATGCCCCGGACTAGAAGGGATGGGAGGCTGACCTGGGAGCCAGGTGTCCTGGGGTGCTGTGGGTCCTTTTCCCTATTTCATTTTCATATCCCTCACAGGGCAGCGATGCCCACCCTGCTCTGGTGGGATGGGCAGTTCAGCAGGAACCCAGAGCTTCATGTGCTGGCTGGGAAGGATGTGGTGCAGGATGCTGGGGATATACCTGTAACAGCACCTGGTAGGGTGCACATGAGTACCTGGAGCAGCATTGGAGGGTGTCAGAGCATGTTCTGGGGACACCTCCTGCAGTCAGAATTCCTCCTGGAGGAGCTGCAACACTAGAAAGCAAAGTCCTCCTGCCCCTAAAGTCACATCTAGGACAAGACATGGAGTTTGAAGTGCCACCGCACTCCGCAGAGCAGGAAGGCTGTGGGCAGACATGAATTAAATATACTGGCCTGGGCTACATTTATCCTTCTCAAAATAACTTTGCTTTTTGTGGATCCACTGTCTGAAAACCATAATTGATACTGTCCAAGTGCTCGGGCCCTTTATAGTTGGCTGTAGAATAGAGACCTTCTGGTACTGCAAGAGCAGGCACAGACCTGACCAAAGCTAAATCAGTGCTGTGGCCACAGCAGGGCTGGGCTGAAGGAGGGGACACTTGTGGCCCCACACACCCAGGGATGGCATTTGTCCCATGGGGCCCACAGTGCAGGCACCCTCTGCAGCCATAAGCTGTGATGTCCTGGGGTCCCAGAACCGCCACCAGGGTTGCCCACCGGCACGCTGCCCACCATGTGAGCATGCAGCAAGCTCTCAAGACCACCTGGGCTCAGACCGTAAAACACAGTAAAATGCATGCTAATTTTTCCAAGTGTGGGGAGCACAGGTGACCTATTCATTTTGCTTACAGCAGCTGGAGGCTTTGAGGCTGTGTGGTGCTGTTAAGGAGGTCCCCTGGCAGAGCGATGTGCCCTGATGCTGTCCAGTTTTAGTTAGAGGCAAGTTCGTTTGCTTTTTTCTGATTTTTCCCTCAGATGTCACAGTCTTTCACATAAGGAAGATTGAACTGTGATATTTTTAACCATCCCTGTAAAAAAAACATATGGTGCATTGTGGAAGAAGCTGCCAAGAGGTTCAGCTTGGCAGGGGAGGGGGCGGGGGCCAGCCCCAGGAGAGGGGAGCCTTTGCTCTGTGACACCTGCCTGGGATGGTACAAACAGAGCTGCAACACCAGGTGAGACAGCATTTATGCTGAAATGATAAATTGTGCTGAGAAAGATAAATCAGTGGATTCTGATGTCTGTAGCATAGGAATGATCCATTGCCAAGGTTGCACACGCAGTGTTCAGGAGCAGTTCAGGAGCAGTGGGATGGGTGCAGTGGGCACTGCCAGGAGGGGATGCTGCCCCTTGCCCACATGAGCCTCCCCTAGGACAGGGGCACAGGGAGCTGCACCCTCCTTGTTAGCTTTGGAGCTATGTTGAGCTCCAGGGGGTGAATGGGTCTGGGATAAGGGCAATGCCAAAGGCTGCTTTGCTTCCCACTGCCCTGCCTCTGGAGCATGTCCAACGCAGGGGCTGCCTTGCAGTGTGGGCTGGGCAGCAGCACTGGTGGGATTCCAGCGTTGTCAGCTTCTCTGCCCAGTCCACCACCCCTACCCTGAGCCCTCACTTCACACACGAGGAAATGTCTGAGCTGGGAAACATCCCCAGATCATCACAGATGGCAAAGCACACAGATAACTGGCTTGTCAGGGCACGCCTCTGCTTTTCCATGTTCTCAGAGACAAAAAAATTAATTCTCCCCTGTAATCCTAAAATTCTTTTGATGATGAGAAAAGGCAATTGAAAAGTTTTGTTGCATAACCTTCAAGATCAAATGATGATTTATTTAGAACGTGCTTTGTGCTGCTACACAGCATAGAGGCTCAGCAATTAGCTGGAAGCAAATATTCCTCCTAATTTTCCATGAGCGTGTCATTAGGATAGTGTCTCACCAGTTGAAAATTATCATTATCAGCTGCAAATATTGCAGAAGTTCAAACCATTTGCTTGTAGTTTTCTTTTTATATTTTCAAATATTGTTAATTCAATTTCATTGCTGCCTTGGAAATAATCAGGCAATGGTTTCTTCTCCTTGCAAACTGCCATAACAAACAAGCAGTGGAAATATGCTGATATTTCTACAGCTAGAAGTATCAATGGCAGTCAGAGGAAAATGCCCCTTTCAGGCAAATCTTTAATAGTTTCTTTTCTGGATGAAAGAAGAACCAAGGTATTGTATTCAAAGCACGTAGCTTCTGTCTGCTGCTCATCTCCAGTGTCTCCCACAACCTTCAAAGAGCTCAGAGCCACCAGCAGCCATGCCCAACAATGCTAACAAAACTAGGTTCCTTATTGCCTTACAGCCCTTTGAACTTCTGCAACAAATGGGGGGGATTTGGTGGTGGCAGATATACGTTTTTTCCATAGCTGGGGATAAACATAAATCTCTGCTGTTCCATTTCCCTATGTGGATTGACAGGGAAGTGCAGAAACCTGTGGTAATCTCACTGGGCAAGCTCAGTCCTGACCACAATGTCCTGTCATGGGCTCTCCCTGTGGAGAGTGGGTCAGGGTGCTGTTCAGTGCAGCAGGAAAACTGCCACCAAGGTTTGTGCTGGGCTTGTGTGCAAGGGTTTGGGCTTCCCAGCCTGACTCCCATGCTGTGTGCAAGGTCCCCTGGTGCCATTTGGGATTGCTCTCCTGCAGTTCCTCTGCTTGCACTGTTTTTCTCTTTGGTCAAACAAAGCAAATTTTACAGAAGAGGGTTCCCCTCACATTTTCTTTCTGTTGCCTGTGGCTGGAATGGCGTGGGAAAGGCTGTGGAGTCACTTCCAGTCCCTCTGCAATGTCCCACCACAGGGCAGAGACAGGGGTCACAGCTGTCCCATACCCCTTACAAACAAGCAGAGGGTGTTTTATTTTTTTTAGGAGAAAATTTGGTCACAAAATGAGCACTTTTAGCTCATTCCCAGCCCTTGGTGCCAGTGCCAAACCTGTGGGACCTCTCTGAGCACTGCTGTTAAAAAAAGGAGCAGGCAGATTCCTGGTCCCCAGAAAATCCCATGAGAAAGTCCATGGTGCCCTCCTGGCCTGCGGGATAGTTCTTGCTGGGGAATGCTGCAAACCCGGCTGAGAACATGCTGGGGTGGTTCCCAGAACTGGGGACCTGTCTCCTGGAGCTGAGGTCCTCAGGGTTCTGGGGTGGAGGATGGAGGGAAGCATCATTCCTTTTTGCCCCCACATCCTCCCCTCGGAGAACAGCACATTTTATCCCACAGAATATAGTATAGTGGTCTGGTGAAACTCATTGCCCAGCTGATATGGAAACTAATTTTCTAGCAGCATGAAATTTGTATGTGTGGGAGAGTGTTGAATGATCTGTGTTTGATGGGAAAAAATTGGCTTCAAATAGGGCAAAGATCTTTGGTCACAGGCATTTGATAGAAATAAAGGTTGAGGAGAGAAGTATGAACAGTGGCAAATGTTTCTCACAGAAAGGACAGTTAATCCTGGAGGCCTCAGCTATTTTTCTTCTTTCAGAATGATGCCAGGTGAAATATCTGCCAACCATGACGTCTTTAAAGCCTTGAGAGCCTGAGAGGAAACTCAGAACCTCCTGTTGATTGTAGTAAGTCCAGTAAACAATTTCATTCCTGAAGAAACACTTTCCATGTGTGTTGCATGGAAGGCTTTGCATTGAGAGTCTGTGACTATAAATCAAAAAGCAAAATAAATCAAGAAGTGGTGCTTTATTCTGCCTGGTCAGGTGAAAGCCCAAACATTGGCCCTTCCTTACTCCCAGACCTTGCAGTAACCAGGGCTCCTGTTCTCCACCATATATTCTGCATCAACTGGGCTTTCTGCATGGATTTATGTTCACACCTTGTGAATCTATGCCTTCCAGGGAAAAGTGATAGCACGAGAGACAATGTCTGGTGGCAGCTTGTGCACTCACCAGGAGGAGGCATGAATTCTCTCCAGTCATTATCGGTCACACTTATAATCCAGGAGGCTTCTTTCAAGAGGTGGTGGGACACAGGCTTTTTGCACATTTAATGTTAAAAGGTAGTGTCAGCTTTCACAGTAATTTAAGGCTGGCATTCATTCCTGCCTTATTCTTGCTTCCAAAGGGCATCTTTCATCTTTCTTGGAGGCTTATCATTAGCAGACATCATAAGCAAAGCCTTTAAACACCCTCACCATCTCTCACAGACTGGCTTCATTCAACACCTGGCCCAAAATGCAGGGTGTACCTTTTGTCTGTGTGACGGGACATTTGTCTGAAGGGAACAAGTATCTGAGGAGGGCAAGCACATGTGGGTGTGAATTTGTACATGGGTGTGTGGGTATGTGGGTAGGTTCTTCATGCCATACTCTCCAGCCTTTGAAGCCTGGGCAGTGTCCCGCAGGCGGGTCAGATGGTGCTCTTCCTGGCATATGGGCACACAGGGCTGTGCTGCAGAACAGGACCGTGGGTGTTTGCTCAGCATTTTGCTGGGGGAAGCTGAGGCAGGAGCCCCAGGGCAGACCTGCGGGTGATTTGGGGGAAAAAAATAATTTAAAAAATGTTAAAACTGAAGAGGGAGGTGCTAATGGTTATTAACATGGGGCTAAGCAGCAGCTCACCACACAGCTGTGGCTTGGCTGTCTGTGCACCTTGGAGGAGCTTTCTGGATACTGTGGTCTTTGTTTTCCTCCAGCATGTGAGGAGCAGATGTGAGGTGAGCCACAGATGGACATTTGACTGTGTTTTTTCAAAACCAATGTCAATCCATGGAGTTTAAAACGGAATCACGCTCCAGCAGTAGGGTTTTCCCAGCCCTGGCACTGGTGGGACCCCTTCTCCCCAAGCAGGGACGGAGCCTCCACCCACTTAACCAAGCTGGTCCCATACAGAGGCTGCCTTCACCTCCCTCTTCCCAGAGAACAGCCACCCTTGACCTCTGCACTGGGCCCTTCCTGGCAATTAACAACCAGCCAAGCTAATCAACACCTCCCAGCAGAGCACTGCAGCAGCCAGGAAAACTGACCGTGCGCTTGATCCGGTGCTGGAAAGCACCACGAGCTCCAGCCAAGGAGGCACCTTGCAGAGCAGGCTGCCTGCCTGCTGGAGTGTGATGTCCTGAGCCCCCTGAGAGCAGTGGCCCTGGGGAGGGAAGGCCTCGTGGTCTGCAGCACGAGTGCTTCCAGCTGGTTACACACTGGGGCACAGGGAGCAGGATTGCTCTGTGGCTTCTGAGGAGCAATAAGCAGCCATGAAAAGGTCTTGCATAATGTCGTGGTCTGATTTCTAGTGCTGCTGAGCTCCTCCGTTGGGAAGAGGAGCCACTGAAACTGGGCTGTGGGCCAGTCTGTGCCCTGTTGCTCGTGGAGTGCAAAGCCTTCTGCTCTTCAAGTTTCAAAATACTCACAGCACCCTCCTGCTCCCTTCGCACCTATCAGTGCTGCTCTTGGCTTGTGCTGGAACAGGGATGTGCAGAGATGGGACAGGTCCCTTTGTGGGGGAGCTGCTTTGCTGTCCCACTGGTGTCGTGGTGTGGGCAAAGATCAGTAGCAGGGACTGTGGTCAGGGCATAAATGTCCCTCCCAGCCACGTGTTGCCCAGTGTCTTCTGCAAAACTCACTCCTCAGCTGATATTCCCAAGGTGGCAGATAAATGTCCTGTGTTCTCTTGGCTGGTGTGTGGCTTCACCCACTTTGCTTTGCCCACCTGCCCATGGCTCACACCCAGGAGGTGCCTCAGCCCCAGCTGGCTCACACAGCCGGGGAGGTTTGGGAGCTGGGAGTGCCCAGGACAGGGATGCAGGGGATGCTGCAGCCTCACTGCAACCACAGAGTGGGGACTGGTCATCACTGGCAGTAGCCAATGGATTGATACCTGGGATTGCCATAATAGTCATACCATGACAGGGTCGTTATGCCTTCATTAAAGTAAGAGGGCATCACCACACTACTGATGGATGGTTTGCAGCAACTGTGAACAACTGTGGCACATTTCTGAGCGACAGGGAAGAGGCAGCCGCTGGCAGAGGGTTTTTTAGGAGGCTAGAGCAGAAGGAAAAACCCAAGAAGGGCAGCTGCCTGCTGGAAGGAAAACAGCTCTGATTGTGGAGCAGTGATTACAGGCAGCCCAGCCTGCCAAGCAATGCTTCTTGGGAGAACTGAGGGGAAAAGAGGAGCGTGAGTTAAATGATTGCTGGGCAATTAATTTCTGAGCACTACCTCTGCTGCTGAAGGACTCTTTCTCTATTCTCACAGGATGGGTGCAGAGGCCAGCACAGACCATGCCCAGCTCCTTTGGCATCACACCCGGGTACTTCAGAACAATTTACAAGGAGCTGCCACATCACCAGAGAGAGAAACAACCCAACATAATGTTCCATCACACTCCTTAGAGTGAGCTCTCAGTAATTACTCCAATTACACACCAAATTACAGAGAAGCTGGTGGCCTCCACACGAGGACAGATTAAAGAATCCATCTTTAATCTTGGCTTGAGTTGTGTTCTGCTGCCTCCAGTTTGAAGTACATGTTCATTTCCCCCTGTGGGTCTGTAATCACACTGCTCATCATCACCTTTTTATTCACTCCTCCATTTCTAGCATGCATGTCAAAGAAGACAGTATATTAATCAGCCAAGTTTTCTTCACTGCTTCTTATCAGCAGCAAACTGTCTTCTAAAATGGAGCAACCAGTTGTCTTCACCTGGAATTACCTAGAAGAGGCATTCATCAAAACCCAGTAAGTGACAAGTCCATGGGGACTATGATTTGTTGCTCCAGATAAATGATGAAGGACGGGCAGGGAGAGGCCAGCTGTAAACCCAGATCCCTCCCTGAAGCAGTCGTTATGTCAATATTTATGAAAGCCCATCAATAGCTTCTCCCTCTGCCTGCAGCCCTGGTGCATTCCGCTGAGCAGGGCTAGCACGGGGTCAGCCCCATGGCAGGAGCTGGTCTGTAAACACAGGTTTTGTCCAGAGTGGAGCTGCAGGGCTGTGTCATGTTGAGCCTTCCCACACCTTGGTTACAGCATTGCCAGGGATGGGGAACTCACCGCAGGCTTTGACAGGGCATTTCAGGGGGTGCTGCCCTCACACACTGAAATCCATGCCTTATTTCTAACCACAGCCTTCTCTCATCTTTGTCTGCCAAACAGAGGCACTGCCAAACATTTAATCACATCAAAAAGAGCTTTAATAAGCTGGGATCAAGTTAGCCCTTTAACCTCTCTTTCTGGCCCACATGGATGGTGTCCCGGGAATTTCTCTCCATTAAAAGTCTGTCTTAGCCATCCATCACTCCTCGGCTTCCTCTTTGGGCTTTATTCAGTTTCTTGCCTCCTCCTGAGATGCTGACCCTGCACTGGGCATGGCTCTGCAGGGAGGCTGCAAGCCCCTCCCAGGCAGCTGTGTTCGGTCCCTTCCCTGGGGAGGCATCTTTTTTTTGGGGGGTGGGGGGGTGTCCCCCAGCCTCCCTGGGTGCAGCCTCCTCTCCTGGGTGTCGGGTGCTGTTCCAACAGTACAGCCTGCTCCCAGTACCTGTGCCAGAAGTGCTTCACCAGAGCCTGGGCAGCTCCACCTTCACTAGAAACTGAGAAAGTGTTAAATTATGGAGGGCTGAGAATTAACCCCTGCCAGAGGCCCCCGGAAACACCCCAGCTGAGCAGTGGTGCCATGTTTGCAGCAAGGCTCTGGGACCTCCGGAGTGTCTGGATTTCCAATGCACTGGCTCCATGGGCTCACTCCAAGCAGCTGGAGTTGCCAAACGCCTTACGCAAGCCGCTTACATCAGTGCCGCCGCCAGTGTGACTGATAGGGACAATCTCAAGAACGTAGATATGCCAAGATCTCTTTTTTCATAAAATGGTGCTAATTGACACTAATGATAATTCCCCACTTCAGACCTTTATCGACTGAATCCGGTCGTGGCCGTTTCACCCCGCAGCACAGGACTGATGTCAGCTGGACTGGCCTGGGACATCCTGTTTACTCCATGGAGGAACGGGCAGTGCGCCAGCGCTGGGACCCCGGGGGAAGTCCCAGGGACCTGCAGGAGCTAATTAGATGGCTCCCTCCCCGGCTCCTTTTTACACTCACCGATGTGTCAGACCTGCCGATTTAAAAACCTAACCTCAGTAGCTATTGTTTAACATCTTCCTGAAGACCTCCTAGGGTGGAAAGTGTTTTATAGTGATTATATTTTATTTTATAACATGCTGTATTGTTTGGCTTTTGCTTACTAAATGCTGAACAGAAATATTTATCAAATACCTCTCCTTTTCTGGGTTGCTGCCTACATGATTTGTCAACCTCTGCGTTTCTAGTCTGGGCAGAGATTTCTCCTTATGCTCACTGCTTCTCCCACCACTCTCGCGGGCTCCTGATGTTCATGCAGTTTGTCAGAGACTATTTATTCTGGTCTTTATTTTTGCATCTGCCTTTACCCCGTGACGTGCAGATCTGCACCTTCTCCTGATCACAGCTTTGAGGACGAGGCCGACGTGCTGGGGCAGTTCTTGGCCTCTGCACTGAGGTTTCTATTTGCAGACCCTGTTGCTGGCCAGTCATTTCCAGGTTTCACAGTAACGGGTTTTCCAACCCATTTACTGTTCCAGTGGGCTGTGGCACTGTCCTGCTCTGTGTGGGCACAGACCCCCGGGTGCTGCTCCCCTTGGGCTCTCCAGCCATCGCACCGAGGCAGCGCCCGGCAGAGCAGAGGTGGAGGTGGGTGGCTGGGCAGGTTCCTGCAAGGGTGGGTGTGATGGCTGCCTTTCATCCCAGGAGGGGCAGATAAGCCTTTCATGCTACCCACACACACGATTAGCAGCATGGGAGCCAACACCTAAAGCACAGGGAGAGGGCTCTTCTGCTAGTGGGAAACTGGGCACCCTGTGAGGTGATGTTCCAAAGGATCAGCCCCATGAGGGGTGAGTGGCTCCTCAGTGCTGTGCTGTGCAGGGATGGGATTCCTCCATGCACCCCTCCCTGGGCAGCACGTTGGCTTGGCTGCTGGGATTTCACACAGAAAACATTTCTGGCTTCAGTAACAATAAGAAAATAAAAAGAAACCTGCTTTTGAAAGTGTGTGAAGGTTCCAGCTCTCTCCTGCCCCAAAAGAAGCCCAGAAGGAGCAGGCTGGTGGTTGCCCACAGGGGCTGTGGTGGAGTGGGGGACTCTCCCACATTTCACATCTAGGAAGGGTCCTGCAGGAAACGAGTGCTGTAACCTGAATGTCTCTAATGCTGGAGCGCCTGATGCACATGTGTGCATGGCCAAGTCTGAGGCTGTCAGGTGAACAGCACCTCTCATTGCTGTGCTGGCCTCCTGTGGGTTCCTCCCCAGTAATTACCCTTCCCAGGAGCTCCTGAGCCAGCATGTGCACCAGTCATCATAGCAGGCCAAACAGGACAAGATACAGCCAGCAATTAATTTCTTCTCTACAAATTATCAAATTATAAACTTGCTTTTTAATTGTACACTCTTTGAAGGAGGTCACTGCATGGCTGGGACATATTTCTGCCTGTGGATCACCCAAGAGCTGGGTGGCAGCTATTTTTGGTGGCTGGGGAATGGCGAGCTCTCCAGCCAGGCTAAATGGCAGCATGCACTGGCTGTGACCCTGCCCCAGCCCCTCGCTCCTGACCTGCCTGGCCACCTTCACCCCAGCAAATCCATGGGCTGCTCTAAATCCTAAACGCCTTCTTCCACGTACTCTCATGCAGAAGCAGCACCTGGTGCAACCCATGGGCTGCACATCCACACAGTGGGGACCAAATTGCATGGCTGCCCCTGGGCTGTGCGTCCAGTGTCACTTGTTTCCCAGGTTGCTGCCTCGCCACCCATCCCAGCCCCAAGGCACTTCCCACAGGGCTGCAGGCCCTGTGCAAGAGCTCGTGTGCCTGGTTTGCTGTCAGCACTCTGGGATTGCACAGGGACTGACTCAGTCATGAGAATGGGGAAGGAAATAGGAAGATGGCCACAAGAAGGACAGCATCCCAGAGCACAGGGTGCTGCTGCCCAACCACTACCCAGCACACCCACACCTGCTGAAGATGCGATGACAGATGCCTGTAGGTGTGAGCAGGACAAAAAGGTTTAACAGAGGTATGATGGAAGGCTGATTCAGCTGGTACAGGGACTTCTCAAAGCTGCACATCAGCTGCTACCTTGGAAGGACAGCTGCATACAATTGACAACTCTCCTAACACCCAACCCAATCCCACAGCACAACACACCTTCATTGCCCTTGCTGGCTTTTGTTACTAGCCATCCACTGGCTTCCTGCACCCAACTGGTTCTGGTCAGGCTATTTAGGTACTCCCTTGCTCACGAAGGAAGGCTCACTCTTCCTTGTGCTTGAGACCTATGGCAGTAGTTGGTTCTCCTAGTTCACTGGTCAGTGTCTGATCTGTCTCACTGTAGAAAAACTTTAATGATGTTGAAGTAACTTTTGTTGGGTGTTGCATTTTAGTTCTGAGGTGCTATTTGATCTCCCCTAGATAGAGGGTTCAGTTCTCCTTCTGACATGTCTGTGTCCACTAACCATACCTGCAACATCTTGCTCTTCATACCTTTCACTTTGAAGCCTTGTTTTGTTGGTCAGGCAGCTTTCCCCCATCTTTTTGTGCCAGGAGTCACTGGCGGTAGAGGGCTGGGGGTGTCTCTGTTCTTGGAGATCTCTAAAACTCAAATGTCTTGATCCAGTGTTTACAATAGTCCTGATAAGAGTGGGAGGTTGGACCAGAAACCTCCAGAGATCTTTTCTAAGCTGTTTTATTTTTCTCTGAGTGCTATGTCTAACACAGAACAGTGATTTATCAATGGCCTCATCATTGCAGGGCAGCCTGGTTGCTTTCATCAGCTGTGGTCTCTAGGTCATGTCCTCAGCTATTGCTTCCCTATACTGAGTCTCTCATCCTTTGTAGCATCTGTGCCCTCAGGTCCAAGCTTGACCTTGTGCTCACAGTTTCAAGGAGTATTTTGAATTGTTCCCTGGGTGACTCAGATCACTGGCACTTACAGTATGTGTTCCTTGTTGTTTATGGCACCATCAGCTTGTGTCATCTGCTTGTCTTACCAGGAAAGACTTTTCTACTCATTTAGTTAATTGGTTAAAGTATTAAATTATGCAACACCAAGAGCTGATCCCCTAGGAGCTGCTCATAATAGCCAAGTGGCATCTTTAATTCTCTCTAGCCCTTGAGACTTGGTCAGAGCATGTATTCGTATGCAGTGTTTTTTATTTGTGCCAGGTTGGTGGCACTGGAGTGTTTCTTGCCCTGTGCCTCTCTGAGCTGAAGCCCCAAGGTCTGCCTGTTCCTGGGTTTGTAGCCATCCTTCCTAAGCTCCTGGGTACCACACTGCATTGACTCCTCTATTCAACAGGCTTTGATGCAGCAAAACTCAGTGTCAATCAGTTACAAATATTAACAGGAGAAGCAAGTTCCCTCTGGGGACAGCAAGGACTGTTTGCTGTCTGCCATCAGTTCCTGGTAGTGCCTTGCTGAGCACCCCCGTCTCGTGAGGAGGTTGGGGGTAGGCAGTGGTTACAAGGGCGTGCTGGGGCTCACTGGTGGTGTGCACACACACAGGGCCACTGCTGTGGCATTGGGGGAAGTGTCATGAGCAGTGACTGCCCACAGTGCCTCTGTGCTGCCCTGGGCATGGCTGGCATCCCCTCCCTGATGGGTAGGTCCCATAGCTGGACATGCTTTGCTTGGGTGAAGGCTGGAGTCTCCAGGGATGGGGCAGTGTCATGATTCCTGGGGCTGATAGACTCATTTCCAGGTTAAACAGCTGAGGGGGTTGGTTCAGGAATTGCTGCTGTGCCTGCAAAACTCATCACCACGTCAGGCCGGGGGAGTAGGTGAGAGATGCCTGGCGCTCCGGCACGGGGGAGGATGCAGGCTGGAGCTGGCCATCCTGCCACTGATGGAATGAGAGTGGCAGCTCCCAGGATAAGTGCCATTATTGCATACCAGTGAAATTCCATGTGCCAAGGACAGGGAGCAGCAGCTGGGACTGTGCTGGGAGTGCAAAGGCAGGGCTCCAGGCAGGGGCTGAGCCAGGACTCGGCAGAATGTGTCACGGGACAGGCTGAGCCTCATCCTTCTGGCGAGTGGAGGAGGTGGAAACACGGTGCACGTGAAGCTTGTCCCATGGGAGATGTGGAGCCACCGTGGGGATGTTGGCACCTGGAGCCCTTGCTTACGTTAGCACCTTCTGGGAAATGAGCGCTTGCACCGTAATTCCTGCTGCTCTGCACAGATGTTTTCTGGCCAGTTTAGTCTGCCTGTGGCTGTGAGCATGTAACCCTCCTCTGTAAGGATACTTGTCCAGCAAATGTTGGCTTGCTTGGCTCTACAGACCGTCTTACAGGCACTGCCACCCATTCGTGGCTGCCCCTTTCTTGTGCCTTTGGTCAGCACGTAAGGGAGCACTGGAAAAACAGCAGGTCGTTTGAGATGATCTCTGCTGGTGTACTGGGGTCCTTTCTGACACCCTGTGGTTCAATCAGTGTACTGGGGAGCTGTGCACATGCATGGTGCAGGCAGGAGATGCCATCTCTCTACTCCCAGCTCAGACTGAGGTCTGCTCTGAACTTAAACTTTGGTCTCTGTACAACTCCTTTTGCTTGCATGCTCAGGAATAGGGTGTCTCAAACTGTTCTAAACTCTAAAAGCTTTTTCTGAAGTAGTGGCTGTTTGTGGGATGGCAGCATGGGGCCTCTCCTGTCGAGAAAACTCCTTGCAAGCACTTCTTGTCTCTCCTCCCTAGCAGCTCGAACACCCAGAGGAATCAACCGAACAAGGACGGCCCAATCTCAATGTAACATGATAAATTATGTAACACAATGTCACAATTATGTATTTCTGAAAGAGAAGTAGGGCAGGGAGCTGCCAGAGATGGCTCTGCTCTCCGGTGAGCAACACCCATGAGCTGCTGCTGAATGAACCGTGAGCTGGTGGGGTCACCCACCTTCACATCCCTAATGGCGCAGTTCTCTGCACAATCGGTGGGAGCTTTCAAGACCCTTTTTTTTCCCTTTAGAGGCTGTGTGTGTGTGTGTGTGTGTGTGTGTGTTTGTAAACCGTAACAAATCAAATAAGCAGGTAGTTTGTGCAGTCAGCAGCACGCTGCCTTGCACAATGCTTGCACAGCCCCTTGGCAACCCTCAGCAAATCGTTTAACCAGGACCCTGTGCTAGGTCAGGTCAGAGCCTTCTGGATCCTCTGACCATCACATTTGCAGAGCTTCTCTTTGCAGTTTCTGTACCAATACACTGAGTACTCATGCTTCATCTTCCTCACTGCACTGGGAGAAGAGTAAATACATTGTGATCTTCACAGAGCTTGTCAGAATTGGGCAGAGAAAGGCAGAGACTGAATGGAGTCGACTGGTTTGGGCGATTCAGAGCCCGCAGGAAGAGTCAGCAGCCTGTGTTTCATCTCCGCTTCCTCTGCTCCAAACACAGATGGGAAAAACAGGAGGGGGAGGGAGGAGAGGCAAAGATAAAGTGAGAGACAGGAGGAGTGAGATCTGGTAGAGCAGTAACAGTGCTGTTGAAGCAAGCTAAATATTTCAGAGCAAAACAGTGCTTTGGAGCAATGCAGAATTAGGCAAATATTATTTAGGTGTGCTGTGCTGAATGTCTTGATCTGACGGACTGGAGTCAGTTGCAAATTAGATAATTAAAATATTTTCTTCCCCTAAGAATAAGGAATGAGCTCTGTGGCTGGTGGTGGGCTGGCAGGGAGGCTCTGCTCCTGTGGGTGGGTGCCTGGGCATGCGTGGCTCTAGAGGTGCCAGGTAGCTGTGTGAAGGTGTCTGAGGAAAGTGGGGCCCAGGGTGCACTGCAGCTGCCTGGTGTCCCTGCTGGCAGTGACATCCCCCATGATCTGCGTGTTTGTAATGGACCACAGGAGGAGCAGCACTGAGCACAGCACACAAACATCACATACCTCCCCCATGGCCCTCAGCATGTCTGGAGAGGAGGAAATCCTGCCAGAGCTCACCGGATGCAGAGGGGAAGGACCCAGGCCCCCAGCAGACACGACCTGTTCCCATCCCACAGAGGCACAGGGCTGTGCCATGCACACGAGCACCCCTGCGATGCCAGTGGAAAAGCAGAAGCACTCGTGCGTGTGGACATGTCAGATGAAGTTCTGAGAGCATTTGTTCAGGGTGGAAGAGCCTGAGCTATGCTGCTACTTTTCTGATTCCTCCAAAGGCTATTGAAGTCCTCCAGGTAAAGCAGGGAAGTCAGGATGTGACAGCTCAAATGTAAAACTGCAGCAGGAGGAGGCAGCTGCTTTCAAAAACAACCTTTGCAAGGTCATCCCTGAGCAAGCAGCAGCGGTGGGCTTGAGCACTTTTCTGCAATTCAGCTCAAAAAGACTGGATCTTGCCTTTTCTTTATGGGAAGGAAAGCATGTGATGACAGGTCCCCAGAGCTTTTATTTTGAAGCCAAATGCTTAGAGTGCATGAAGACAGCAAAAGCATTTTCCTGCAGGCGATACAAATCAAATAAATGGAGACAGTGCACTGCAATTCAGCACAGCAATCAACACAAGCTGCACTCCCATCTCTGCATCACAAAAGCATCGGTGACAGAAGGTGCCTGGGACTGGCACTGCCAGCAGCCCCTCTGCCCCAGACCTTTCCTGCCTGCTTGGGTCAGTGTCTCTGCCCTGGTGTGACTTTGCTGGA
This sequence comes from Pipra filicauda, assembly GCF_003945595.2. Lineage (NCBI taxonomy): Eukaryota > Metazoa > Chordata > Aves > Passeriformes > Pipridae > Pipra > Pipra filicauda. The sequence continues at coordinate 744,963 of NW_024104317.1, forward strand.
GCTTTTGAAGTGGGTTTTTTCTGCCTCCTTGTTAAAGCTGGGTGTGTGAAGCTGTTTGTGGAGTTTAATTAAACTGTACAGAATCAGCTTCAGGAGAGGCTGTTTGGTTTAATGGATTCTCTGTTCAATGTGCAAAGTTGAGTGGTGTTCCTATGGGAATATATGTTATTTTTTTATTGTCCCTATGGAAGAAGGACTAGGATTAGGATGGGTAGCTGCCCCATTCTTCCCACCCCCATTTGCTGTCATACCATAATCAAGGCTGCCCCATACATGAGAGGACCTGCAAAGAAGGGACCTGTCCACGTGGGCTGGGTATTGCAAGATACTCTAGGCACTGTGAAGATGGGAAGCAAAGCCCAGAAGATGATGCTGGGACTCTGCACAACTGCCTGGGGCACCTATGAACCCCCCTGGGTGGAGTTGGGCTGCACAGGGACAGCTGCCTGGTGTGACCCAGGGGAATGCCAAGAGACCAGCAAGCAGTGGCTGGGACCATGTGCTTGTGGCAGGAGATGCTGTGTGCTGGCCCCATCCTGGCAGAGGGGTCATGCAGACAGGTTTTTGGCAGCATGCAGTTGTGCCTTGGGAGTGAGGGAATGCTGGATGCAGTTAACTCACCTTTGCTACTGTGACATCTGCTAAACAAATGATCCTGTGTGCAAATTGAATTGTAAGCCACACTAAAGGCAAGAAATGAGCCAGTGGATTTTGTAACAGCTCTAGAACTCTTATGCTCTCATTAATGGATTTTACAGCTGTCATAAGTGAGCCATCTCCCTGGAAATAAAACATTTTCTTTACAAACAGCCCTTTAAGTGTTGCAAGCTGCTCAAGAGATGAGGCTTGCCCCTAATTAAAAGAATCATTCCCTTAGCTTGTGTGGTTTGTGGCTGGACTACCTGCCACAGTTGCAAGCTGAGGCAGTTCAATGGAGGCCAAGCAGGTCTTTTGCAATCCTGCTGGGAGAGGGGGACTGGAGCTCCACTCCCACATGGGTTTGGAGTAGTTTACCCCAATCTATTCCCCATTTAGCAGAAGGTGCTGTGCAGTACAAATACTTGGTGCCGCCTTCCCTGTCCTTCTGGCCAGGAGTTGGTGCTCTGTTTACCCACATCACAAACAGTGCAGGGAAAAAGCTTTGATTTATAGGACCAGTGCAATGTAGACTTTGAAACAAGCAGTAGCTCTGCTCTCCATTCTGGCCAACTCCTGGAACATTTGCCAGGGGCTGTAAACCAGCTCTCTGCATCTCCTGGCCCAGTGGCTTTGATGGAAGGGTCTGTCTCCTGCTGGCCTCTGCTCTGCTCAAGCAGGGATGAGAGTGTGGCTGTCCCACAGGTGGCTGTGACCACTCCACACTGTCTGGCACTGCCTCCAGAGTGCTCTGGGGGTGGTCCCTGCCCAAGTCGTGGTCCTACAAGCCTATCTCAGCACCTTGGGACTGAGAACCACGTGTTTGTTTGTGAACCACTTACTTCCTTAATGCATCGCCCTTCGCACTGGGTTGGACTCTATCCAGGTAAGCATTTATCTTCCTTCCCCCTGGAAGCTGTGTAGGCTCATGCCAGCTGCTGTCTGAGGAACTGCTCTCCATTTCAAAAGAAATCAAGTCAACTTTGTTCCCAAGCCTCTATTAATCAACTTTTCCAACCTTTTGTCTTCTTGCAGCAGGCTCTGCTTGGCTGTTTGAGCTGGAGGATACGGGAACCTTGGCTGGCTTAACCTTGGTCTAGCCCTACTCTGTAAGCTCCCTCCTCCTGACCTGGTCCTCTGCCTGCTGTGCCAGGCAGGATGGGTGGCACCAGCCTGGGCAGTTTCCTGGCAGGAGTGGGCACAGGCCATTTGCTCTGCTTGGAATACACGTCTAGGTCAGAAGGTTTCCCACATATGTGAGCTTGCCAAATGAATCATCACTGCAGGAATACCTGGAGTCTCTTCAAATCATTCCCAATGTGAATTTAAAGGCTACAGTCAGCCTCAAATCTATATCTGGCTTTCTGCCACAGCTGCCATGCCCCACCATGGGTGTGATCTGGTCCCACATGGGGATTGGGAAAGTCCTTTAAAAAAGCAGAAGTGACCATCCTTCCCTTGCTAAGCAGGCATGGTCTCTATGGCTGCCAGTGCTCACAACAAGAGCTCAGGTGGCACCTCTGCTTGGTTGCTGCAGATGCATTTATGCCAGGAGTGCTCCAGACTTGGAAAAGTCCCTGGTCCTCCCTGTGGAGCTGATGCACCAGAAAGGCTGATGTAGCTGTCAGAAACTGATGTTAATTACTGAAGGCACTTGTGGCTCAGCTGTCTCTTGGGGAGGTGAGACCTGCTTAGCCCCCACAGGACTGCAGAACAGTCCCTGCCATGTCCTGTCCTGTAGCAACACTGACAACACTTCTGGTCTCTTTGAGAAATAGCCTCTGCACAGCCCTGTGGCTCTGTTCCTTAAAGCCCCTTCCCTCATGCTCCAGCAGTGGTGTTGGTCTTGCTGCCACGGGTCCTGGCACTACCTGCATGACATGCTGCTTCGTGCATCAGCCACCACCCTGCAGCGGAGCTTGTACCTGCCTAAAACCACTGTGTGCCTTCATCCCAAGGGCTGTGAGCAGTCCCAAGGATGATGAACTGGAGTCAGGGAGGATCCAGACAAGGGTAACTAAAATGAGCCTTTCCAGAAGCTGCGGTGTTGGCACACTAGGCTGAGAGGATAGGTGTCCTTCAGATGGGCCTGGCCCTGGATATGAAGGGTTAAATCATGGTTGACATCCATCCTGCTGTGCTTTGTCAGCCTGGACACATATAGTCTGTGGAGAAAAACAGGCAGAGTAATTTCCTGATTTAAATGAATTTCAGAGACCACCACAGGAAGCAACTTGGGATATGTCCAAAGGGTAACCAGGCCATGGAAAAATACCAGGCAGGGGAAGGGGCCAGGGGAATCGGGACTCACATTTTCCCCTTTGTCACTAAGGACCTGATATCCACCATTGCATTTTCCAGTTATGAGTCCAGTTTAAGAAATTTAGGACACTTTAAATGTCAGGTTGTTGAATAATCAGCTCTTCTGAAGGGGAAAATTCCCTGAGAGCTTGAGCCCTTCCCAGCTGGCATTGCATTTTATTTACCAAATTGCTTATTGTACCTGTGTCCTGAGTATAAATCAAAAAAGTTATTTGCTGCAGGCTGCCTTGTCCACAGACAAGACACAGTATTTAGGCAAGGCTTTGTTTGAATCACTGCATTCCCACAGCAGAGCCAGGGTCCTTATCACCCTTACAGCAACCCTGATAAACTTGTGACAGACCAGGTGTGGGATATAAATGACAGTTCAGGGGATCATGATATTCCTCAAAATATATGAGGAGGTCTGAACCTGGAGAAGTGAAGCTGAACCAGGCAGCAGAGACCAGAGGGCTGGGGTTGTGAATGTGTTCATCCATGTCCTGGGGACTCGGGTGATATTTCTGTGCAAAAAAAGAACTGGCAAAGCACAGAGTAGCGAGACATAAAGGCATGTCCCATTTATTTTCATCTCAGAGACCAAAACTTCCCCAGCAGCAAAGCTGCTCAGTCATTAAAAGTCAGTTGAATAGAAAGGCTTCTTGCAAGTGCTGTCGGCACCGGCACAGGCTGGATTGTACAGACAGTATCTGCAAAAGAGAAATAAAATATAAGCTATAAGAAAAAGTGCTATTTGACCATTAGTGAGTGAATTTATCATCCTGCTTGAGATGCTGGAGTTAATAGAATAAAAGCCTTGTAGACAGTATGGAGGTTATTATTTCAGGCTATCATCAACCTTAATTCAAAATTCTCATTCCAAGGATGCCTGAGTGATCACTTGTGCTACATTAAGAGCTGAGTAAGCCTGGCTTTTTTTTTGTAAGTTCTGTCACTGTTTTCCTGTCTCATGATGTAATTGCATGGTTATAGAATCCTAATAAATTGCTTTTTTAGGTTTAGAAATTTGTATGAAATTTAGCACCATGGTAAAGGATTCAATTTGCTGAACTGGGCTTGGATTTTGTTCAAAGAAACTCTGAAATATGTGTGAGAATCCTTCAACAGAAAGGGTACCTCAGCCTTAGGGAACTTATATGCCAGTATTTCTTGTGCTGGGATCCCGGGGTCTCCCAAACTGTGACTGTGAGTTAGCGAGCAGGGTTTCATGCAGGGGAAGAGGAGGAATAGGGAGTGTTGTGAGCAGTATGTTGCAGAACCCTCACTCCTATTCCAGCAGTGGGACTCATGGGAAGCAATGGTTTTTGGGATGAGACCTGCAGGTGCATCCCCATCCGCAGGGTCTGAGTGTCGTGGCAGCAGTACAGGAGCATCCCAAGCATGCTGCTGCAGGTTTATGCTGGAAGGGCCTGGAGCCCCTCTAGCAGGGTTGTACTGCTGGGACATGAAAGCATTTGTCCTGCATGCAAAATAAATCTGCATTTGCAAACATGGAAATGGGTGTTTCTGGGCTCTCCTACCCAGCCCATATTCATGAGTGTGCTTTTCATGTTAGTATCGCTGCAGTCTCCCTATTTCTTCCCAAGTCAACTCCTTCTTTCATATGGAAATTCCCCCCTCCCTCCAAATACACTTTCACACATGCCAGGTTCTTGGGGCTGCAGCAGTTTTCTCAGAGGTCTGTGCCCTTAGCTGGAAGAAGAAAACGTCCTCTGGTGACCTGGGGAGTCTGAGGTGACCGCCTGAATGCTGGGAACTCTCTGTGCTGATCCACATCAAAGTGCTTGGCTGCATTTTCCACTTTCTTTATGGCTCCACATTGAGATAAAACCTATGAAAGACCCAACAGTAGATTCTCATGCCTGTCACAGGGCTAAAAGTGGTGATCCATCACGTGCTGCCCATGAATCCCTCCCTCACACAGCACAGTGCTGGGGAAGTAGCTGCTGGGCTTTCCAGGCTGAACTTCAGAGGCAGTAGTGCACTGGTCACAACTGGTCGTTGTGTCATCTCCTTGCAAAAGCTGGGAAGGTCACAAGATATCCTTTATGGGGTCATGTTAGACTGGGATCAGACTGGGCACAGCAGTGGCAGCAGAGTGTGCACTGAATGGGATGCTATGGTGGCTTGGGCTGGGGAGGATGCCGAAAAGGACGTGTGCAGGTATTGAACCTCTTGACTGGACGTGATGTTTCTTGTGTCAAAATAAAGCATTAATTTGCTTTGATTTTGCAATGCCTACGTGCTGCAGGTGGTGTGTACTCCAGCACAGTTAAATTGCAAACTGAAGGCTGGTGCTGTAGGAATAAAATCATTTAGGTTGGAAAAGACCTCTAAGAACGTCAAGTCCAGTCATTAACGTGGCACAATAAATATTTCTAAAACCGAAGAGGTAGTCTGAAAGCAAGCCTTGCTCCGAGGCAGACAGCTCTGGGAAGGGACATGGTGTTCCTGCCCTGTGGGAATATGTTTGGAAATGTTAAACTCATGGCACTTGCTGAGTTAACGGAGTCTGAGGAGGGAAATAGGTGCAGGATGGAATCTCAGCTGGTGAGCATTTCGCACCCAGGGACCTCTCCAGGGCAGATGCATGGCCCAAACTGGAGAGCTCAGTTTTTTCCCACACTGACAATAAACATGTAGGAACACAAGTCCTGGGAGGGAGACAAGCAGCAAGGCTTTTCTCATGGTACCTCAGAGAAAAAAGGCACAGATACCTGCAATAACTTGCAGTATTAAGCTTAAGGGCAGCTTCAGCATCTTGGAAGCAAGTACTTTGTGGTATCCCATTCCTGCAAATACAGTTCTTTGCAACCAGAAGGAACAAGTCATTAGTGACACTGAGAAACCACTTGAGGAAAATCCGTGTGGATTGATCTGCTGTTATGGATGAGAGATATTCTGCTGTCTCTTAGCAAGAGGACAAGTTTGTGACAGACTCCTACTTAGTGTGTATTAAAGATCCCACTGAAACCTCCAGATTTATTTATGAAAACACTCCTGGGGCACCAGCTACACTCTTTGCAATTTCATTCTGGCTTTTCAGTGGGTAGAGCTTAAATTAAGTGTGTAACTGCCCACAAAAAAGCATTCATTTTATTACTCTCCTGATGAGAGAGAACAGAATGCACGGCTGGGGTTTGGAGGGCTGCATATCAAATCCACCAGTGTCTAGACAGAAAATAAATATGGTACTGGGAGAGACATCCCAGCCTGAGCCACTGCTGTACAGATGTGGTTGGGGGAGGATAGTGGGGATAGAAGGACAGACCTGGAGGAGAAATCCAACTGAGGATACAAGGGTATGGTGGCCCTCAAGGGCTGCTGTGCTGTGGCAGAGAGTGACTGTGCAGAGACAGCTTTGAGCTGGGGACTTCCCTCTGGCCCAGCTGTGACACTGAGGGCTTAGAGCAGTTTAAACATTTACCTGCCTTAAGCTTTTAAGACCTCTTTGATGGCCTCAAGTACTCATCTGCATGAAGAGCTTAGGGTGTCCTAAGCAGCCTTATGTCCTTTGGGAGGCTCAGGGCTTGGAGCTGCAGCTCAGCGCTGTGGAGCGTTTAATGGGATTTGTGCTCGGTGGCACAGCTCTGCTGCCCCTTCTGCCCATACTGGAAGGGGAGGCTGGAGCAAGTTCCCCCAAGGACACCCTGGCACAGACACCCTATGATGGCTGGAGGGCAGGGGGGTGGGTGATGCTGCCCATCAACTTGCCTTTGTGGCCCATGAAAGTCCCCAGGAAGAGCTGGGTACCACCAGGAGCAAGGGCCAAGGGTGCTCCCAAAGGTTTGTATAGGTCTGATGCAGCTGGTCTGCCTGTGGTGCAGCAGAGACCCAGCCTGGAGACTGCACAGCCTCAGCATCCCTGACTGTCCTCTGCCCACAACTCCAGCAGTGCCCCTGCCTGCTGCCAGGGAAATAGGAAACAGGCAGAGCCAGGGCTGAGCTCACTGCTCAAACAGCCTCTCAAGCAGCAGCGAGGTCGGTGTGCATCAATCAACCAGGCAGGAGTGCCTGGAAGCGAGCAGGTATCTGCTGTGAGTTTCAGAGAAACTACAGTATTTGTGGTAAGCATTTAACAGATTTTCCCTGCCGCCCTGCAGCCCCAACTCCAGCCTCCCCAGCCAGGCTGATGGTTCCCAACAGCCTGGGCACACATGGCATGGCCATGTGCTGGTGACAGGATGGAGAAACCCACTATCCCTCCTGCCTTTTGCTCATCAGAGGTGTGAAGTTGGCTGGTGGGCAGCACACACCGCGCTCCAGTGAGTGCCTGCCACAGCCACCAGCAGCACCGTGGGTAAATGAGCAGCAGAGCTGTCAGCACAACCCAGTGCTTATGGCTCCAGCTGCTTTTGGGAAGAGCTGCCAGTCTCCTTGCAGGCAGGAGTTGCAGTGCAGGACAGCCATCCTTCAGGTGCATCCACAGGGACTGAGCCTGGCCAGTGTAAGCCTGCAGAGCATGGCTTTGCTGCCACAGCCAGGCTGTGCTCTCCTTCTGAGATCGAATAACTGCCTCTGGCACTGATCTTCATCTCCTCCAGCAAGCCCCATTCCTGCTTTCATCTATTCAGGCAGAAATAGGGCTGCTGTTGTCCTGGTTTCCCAAGGAAACTAGAGGTTGTGCTACTGTGGGTGCCTGCCTGTCATCTCCTCCCAGTCCAGGGATGGCTGCTGGCACGTTTCATTCTGGGGCCCCAGAAGCAGCAGGAGCAGGCACCGTGTGGGGGTCCCCGTGTCTGTCAGGGCTGCAGCTGGTGCCTGGCACCCACCCACCATGCACAGACTGCCTGGGGCACCAGCAGCCCCCCCAGCCCATGGTCTGGGGGGGTAGGAGGCAGCTGAGGGAAGTGTACTACGGGATTTTTGTGGGTATTGCAGTGGAGGGTTCGTGAGCAGAAGTGTAGTTATTGCAGCGGCACAGGGTGTTTGTAACGTTCGTGGGATGGAGGCAAAACAATCAAAGTCATCCCTGGTTCTGCATAGAGGCAGCCTGGTGGTTAGCTGATCCCCTGCTTCATGGGGCTGAAGTAACCCAGGGACTCTGAGGATTTTGGTGGTAAAAAAAACAAGTCAGGGTGCAGCCTGCTCATCCTGGAGGCAGCGCTCATGCTGCCTGCAGAGATGGGAGTGTTTGCAGGGGAGCTTCACGTGTCGTTGGGATAACAGGCAGAGCAGAGAACATCACAGCCCACTCATGAGTGATTTATGGCTGGGAAGAGGGAAGGCTTTGCTCCCAGGATATGTCATCTACCCATGGCTTTTTGTTTCAGTGCAAGGGGTATGTTTTGCCCGCAGGTACTCCTGCTCAACCACATATGACTGGATATCTCCTGCTTTGCATACAGTCAGCACCTTTCTGGGAAGCTTTTAACTCAAAACTTTAGTTTAATAACTGATTAATAGACTTAACCCTCACATAGACCTTAGGAGTTTGTTTTCTGGGACTCTCAGAAGTGCAGTAACATGGGAATGCAGGCAGGACCAGGACAAACGGGATCATCACCTCCTCTTACCCCATGTCTCTCTGCTCCACCTTAGACAGGGCGAGTGCCACTGGGAGGGGAGAAGATCCAAGCTTTCCTTCCCCTTCTGCAACATGCACTGCATGAGCACAAGAGGCCTATGGCACTGTGCATTGTCTGGGCCCTCTTCCCCTTCCCTGCTGTGGTTGGCACAGATCACCTTCCCAGTCTGGCACTGATGTCCCTGAGGACCTGAAGCCTCCACTGCTGCTGGACCAGCCTGTGCTTTCTGAGTGCACCCAATGCCATGAGCTCTCCACTCATCCTGCCTCCACTGCTGCCTTGTTCCCAGGGCTACCTGACCATCTTCCAGATCACACTGACCTACAGAGCTTTCCTTGGCTCTAATGGCACATCTCTGCTGATCAGTACTAATTAAACACCAAGAAGAAAAAGCCCTCCCTGTAATTAGAAGTAGCCACCTGTATCATGTGTTCTTGCCATCCTGCATGACAGAGAGTCATGGCTAAAGGTGGCTCTTGAGCAACAGTGAGTCCTTGGCTGTGCTGGAGCAGGCTGGCTTGAAATCCCACTCCGGAGGGTGAAGATGACATGGTATTAATAGACATGGCTCCATCTTTAGCCCTCAGCTGAATGTTATTAGCATTTCTTTTTTAGCACTAAGGCTAGTGCTAATTTTACGTTGTCTGAGTGTCTTGGACAAAACTGGAAAGGCCGTGGAACAGCCCTGGACCACAGCAACGTGCCAGCTGCTCTCAGGGCTATCTGGGTGCCCCCACGCCGGCGCCAGTGCTGCACCGTGGCAAAGCCTGCGGGCAGGGGCTGAGGCACTGCACGGGTGATGTGCTGGGGTCCCATGGGAGCAGCTTGTCCCTCTTTGCTCTTGGGAGAAATCACTGCCAGGGCTTTGCAAACTTGAGGCTTGCAGAGTCAGTGCTGATGCTGCTCTTGCTTGAAAGCAAGGATTATCTAGTCAAACACACGGGGTCCTGTGTCCCTCGAACAAACCAGCATCCTGCCCACTGCATTCTGTCCTCCCTGCACCAGGGTATCCTTGGGGAGAAACACAGCCCGGCTGCCCCTCTGCCCCGGGGTGCCTCTTCCTCCTCCCCTCCCAGTGGAGGTCTGGCATTGCTCTGCCTGAGCTCACAGCTTTTCTACCAACAGCACCTGATGCCCAGCACAAGCACCGGGGATCTACTGCCTTGCCAGCACCACCACAGATCCCCAAAGGCACAACCCTTGCCTTGTTAGCAGCTACAGGTATGCAGCCAGTCTTGCCTGCCCAGATTACCTGCCTGCTTGGCAGGATAAGAACTTCTGGCAAAAGCACAGAGGAGAAATCACATCCCTGTGCTGGAAGTCAAAAACACTAATTAAACCTGCGGTATCATTGATTGCTATCTCAGGGAAGAGGCAGAGGGTGAGAAAAAGCTCTGGGGAAGGAAACTCGGGGGAGGATTTGCTAGGAGCCTTCCTAACCTTTAAAAATAGGCTGATTATTACTGCAGTGTTGGTATCTTATGGGGAGGCACTTGGAGCAGGTCAAGCTCGTGGTAGGGGTGTGCAGGGAGTGCAGCCCCCTTAGGGCGAGGGAGACACATAGACCAGTGTCCCAGGACCATTTTCAGCTAAATATTTGGTGTTGCCTAGGCAGGAGTCTTGCCTATGCCTTGCCTATGCAGGCACCCTAGCAGGGACAGTCAGATCCTGAGGCAAATCAGCCTTTTTGTCTGGGGGTGTGAAGTAGGCACCCCCTGAGAGCTGGGCCAGGAGCACTGTCACCGGGCACTATGCTCTCAGCTCCCCATATAAAGGGTAGTGCAAACCCATTTAGGCTGCCTGTGTTATCAGGCAAAGCTGCAATTACTCTAGAAATATTCATCCAGCTAAACTCCCTCATTATGAGCCATTTGCACCTAGTGACTTTATCTAAGCACAATTGCTTCAGCTGGATTAAGCCGCGCCAGAGGCTTTCCTCTTGGACTGCAAATATCCAGCCCTCTAAAGCACGCAAAGTCTGCAGCTTATGAGCCTCCAGCAGCCTTTCCATGGATCCTGCTAGTCTCTCTGCTCAGGAAGAGGGTGGGCAAAGGCCCTCTTTCCCCGGTTCTCCGTGTGTGCCAGGCCCGGGGCTGTGGGCACAGCCCTGCCTCCCTGCCCAGGACAGCATCCTGCTTTCCCAGCAAGAACCAGCCAACCTACTTTACTGGCCAACCTGTTTTACCAACACCAGCTACCACCGCCGAACTTGCAGGGTGTCCCTGTGGTGACAGTGCCTTTGGGGAGGGGATGCTGTCCCCACGCCCCAGCACACCCTTGGAGATGCCCAAAGGGGAGCTGGGCACTCCCACACTGGGGAGCGGTGACCATGGTCCCCATTCCTTCTCCTAAGGACAGGTAGTGATCTGATGCTTGTGGTGGTTGCTTGGCATGCACCATGACTTCCTGTGCCAGCTCTTTCACTGGCACTGCTGCTCCTCCTGTCCCTCTCCTTCCCACAGCCCACTGTACTGTCCTGCTGCATGCACAGACAGGGGACCAACAGCCCCCAGCCCTTCCCCATCCTGGGCACCAGTGAGCTGCTCAGATGGCTTTGCTTTTTCAGTGGCAATAGAGATGCAGGAGCAGGGTGAGGAGACAGGACTGAGGGTGAGGCTGTGAGCAGGATTAGGTGTTGGGTAATGGTCTGAGTGGCTTTTGGGTGCAGGGCTGCACAGAGCCGGGGCAACGCCGGCAGCTGCCGAGCCAACCGGGCAGCGCGCTGGTGTCTGCTGTGGGAGGTGTTGCAACTGATGGGAATCTGTGAATCTGTTCTGGTGTCACCAACACATCAGGTGATGGCCAGGAGCCATGTGAAGGGGAAGGAAGGTTATCTGCCAGAGCCAGCATGGAGAGGAGCCTCAGTTCACTCCAGCCCTTTGCCCACATGAGCACGAACAGCACAGGAGCACAGAGGTACTTGTAGGTGGCATTTGTAGGCAGCAGCTCCTGCCAGCCCGTCCTTTCATCCCGGCTTGTCTGACATGAAACGGTGCAAACAAACCTCCCTGCTTGCTTTGATTGCTTCCCAGGGATTCCTCCATTTGCATTGTAATGAAGCGATATTTTGCTGTATAAATAAACCTGAAAGTTGACATAGGAAGGACTTATCAACTCTAAAAGTATTTGCATGCTCCTCAGAATGAGGGAGAGAGCCACGCAGGGATTTAGTAGGAACAAACTTCAAGTGCTGGTGAGGACAGTGAAGATTTACACTAAGATGGAAGCATCTTGCTCTGGCGTTTCATAAGAAAAGTTGTGCCCTGGGCTGTCATGAAGCAATGAGGTGGGGGTTACTGCTGGGGCAAATGTCTGGTGTCTCTGCCTTTATCACCTCTGCTCTTTGCTTTCTGCCACCACTAAGGAGAGCAGAGGAGTCAGATGGGGGTTCAGGTCAAGCTGTTTTGTGTGGGATGGAGGAGACCACTCCACCTTGCCTTGCAGATGTGTGTGGTCCTGAGTCCCTAGCACAGGTCAGGCTGGTGCTCAGTGGATGTGACAGTCACACCGACCTGCTTTGCACCCTTTCCAGGACCCTGGTCTGATTCCCAGCAAAGCCCACGGACACCTGTGGGTTTCTGGTCAGGTTAAGACACAGTGCTACATCGAAAACCACAAATACCTGAGTGGTTGGCACTTGCCTGTGCTAAGCCACGTCTGCAAGTGAATTCTGAGTGCCGGCAGAGCGCTGGGCATGATGTCTAGCAGGCAGGCAGCTCGGAGCTCTGGCTGGTGTCTGTGAAAACCACTTCCCTGACCCACTTACCCTGCAGCCACACCTCTGGCTGGAGACCAGCTCCTGTTGGTGTTGACAGACCTGTGTTTAATCCACAAAAAAGCAAAATCCAGGTTTTGCTAAAGCACTTGACAGGACCATGGTATCGGAAAGCAATTTGAAAGCCAATCAGCAAAGCACAGCAGCTCACCAGCTGCAAAATCTGACACGTCGACAGTGCACAGGGTGAGGACAGGAGCACAGCTGCCCTGGCACAGCTGCAGGTCCAGCCCGCCTGGCTCCTGCTGATGCCATGCTGGCTGCTGGGAAGCTCTTTCCCTTCTTTAATCTCACAGTTTTGCAGACCAGTGTTAGGGGGACACGTTCCTGTGTGGAGGAGGGCACAGGGGGGAGTGAGTGTCTCCTCCACCGGACAGTGGTGAGGCTGCTCCTGGCTGGCTTTAGGCTCTCCAGCTTGAGAGGGGACAGGGGAACTGGGGAGCATCTGGAGGAGGCTGGCATGCTGTTCAGGGCTAGAGCATGGGGAGGATAGATTGCAGGACCTGGTCTGCTCCAGGGAAGGGCAGGCTGGGGTGACGCATGCAGAAGAGAATGGTGCCAGCTGCTCTGGCAGCAGCCCCAGACTGGGACTTGGGGGGTTATAGCTTGGCATTTGGCCAGTGGCTGGGACACCCCTCCTCTCCACCAGGGACCACTGCCACCTGGCCCCATGTTGGGCTGTGCCCAGCTGACCCACATTCCCACAGCAGCCCTGCTATCTCTGGGAGAGCCAGCCTGTGCTGGCTGGTACCATTATACAACCCTGCTGCAGCCTGCTGCCTGCACACTACAATAGGCACTATTTTTATTCCCTTTCTTGTTGTCACAGGCAGTACAAGAGTCCTTGGGGTGGAGGCTTTCCTCCCCCACACTGTTATGTAGGACATTTCAGTCACTTGTCCTTGTGCCCTGCTTGTGCCTGTCCCTGCCATCCCAGCACATCAGGACCAGCAGGAACAGGATGTGGGGTCAGTGTTCTGCAGGGACCAAAGCTCCAGGCTTGGGCACTGGTTAAAGCCTGCCCTGCCTGCTCAGCCTGTAGACACCAGTCCAAGGAGGCACCTATTTCTGGGGAGATGGCATTTTTGCCCCTACCCACCCCTGTGACAACATCACTCCCCGGAGTGGCAGCGAGCAGGAGAGCACCAACATGCTGTGCCTGCCTGGCCATGGCCTCCCCTGGTCCAGACCTGCAGGTGGACTTCCCACCTTGATCTCAACCATGGGGCTGCCCAGCGCTGAGACTGCCCCCAGTGTCCTGTTCTGGAATGGTGGGATGGGCCCACTGCAAGGTCCTGCCCTACCTTCCCAGGGGGTAAAGCCCCTGGTCCCCACAGCAACCTTATACTCCCTGATGTTCCCAGGAAACTGCTGTCAGTGGTGGGTCTGGCCACCGGTGACAGCAAGTTACTCAGAGCAGAAAATCCTCATATATGATGGGCATGATGTGGATGGAGCAATTTTCTGCACAATTACTCCAGTTTATTCAGTGTGATAAACCAGTATTAAAGTAGGATGAGATGAGGCTTGGGAGAAATGTATCTTCCTTCTGAACCTATCTCTTGCCATGTTACACAGCTTGGGAATTTCCTAATGGAGCTGGAAGAAGTGGGGACCTGCAGCATAGGGATTAGATCAGACTAGAAGTAAAATTCCCAACTTCCTCCATTAGAGATACATGTACTCTGCTTTCAGACTTCTTAGGTCTAACAAAATTATCTCTTTCTGAGTGCTTCATGCAAGTACCAGGTGGGGGAAAAGCAAAAGGTGCCACCACACAAATAGCCTTGCCAGGAGGAGGATGAGGACAGTGAACCTCTCCTGGCAGATGGCAGTGATGCTGTGTGGTAAGTGGGAGAAGGTGCTGGGGGATGAAGGTGCAGCATGAGCGGGGGTGTCAGTGCATGTCCAGAGTGAGCAGGCAGTACAGCCCCTGTTAGTGTCGGTGCAGTGCCCTCCTGTCACAAAGCCTCCTCCCAGACATGCAGATCTCCCTCAAGGAAGAGCAGATGGGGCTGTAATTCCAGCTGGATGACAGGACATCAAAGCAGCTCTCCCCATTGCCTGCCGAGTCATGTTTTGCAGGATGCAATCCTGCACCACCACATTTGCAGGTTCTTGGCAGGTTCTGGGGCGCTTTGTGCATTCCCCAGTACACTGCCAGGTGTGCCCCCTTGGCAGTCCAGTTTCCAAAACCTGAGTTGCAGCACCCCTTGGAATAGTCCTGCTCCCCTCAGGGCATCCCTGTTCCCTGTGGAGTTTCATGTGTTCTACCTCCTCTGGCTGAAGGCACTGAGCAGGCAGTTTCCTGTGAGAACTCAGGTAAAATGCCTGTCAGGGAATGCTGAGAAAGAAACATGGCTATGATTTCATCACCAACTGAATGGGCAGTGGGTGAGGGAGACTAGCAGAGGATAAGGATGAGGGGAAGGGTTGCTAAAGACAAACCCCAGTGACTTGATCTGTCATGCTCCAGAAAGCATAAGACATCCTCCTGACTGGCTTTCCCACCACCGCCTCCTTGCTCAGTTTCCTAACCTGGATCCTCTCCCTTTTTTTTCTCCTTAAGCCTGGATCTGCCCCGCAGCTCCTCCAAGCCGCTCCGAGCCTCCCCTCCCTGGAGCAGCGGCTCCCTGTGCCTTGCCCTTCCCGGGGGCCTGCAGCAGTCTCCCGTGGCACGGATCCTTGCTGTGCTCAGCAGGAGTTATTCCTCCTTGCCCTTTGATGTTTTGAATCCACTGCTTGGGACCGCTGATGGGGACAAGTCCAGGCTGATGATCAAAGTCTCCCTGGCAAGCTCTGCCACTGAAGCCCAGTCCCTAGGATTTCCAGGTGGGAAATCCCTTGTTGTTGCTCTGGGTGGTGGCACAAAGCACAGAGTGGTGGGTGTTGGGAGCTGTCTGTGCACTGCTGGAACCAGAGCCAGTGTGGCACAGCACCTGGCTGTGATAACCAGGCATAAAAAAGGGTTACTCAAAAAAAATCACAAGCCAATGCAGCCAAACACAGCCATTGGAAAAATTCCAAATATGTCAGTATGTTACACAGGCATCTACCAGGCAAACCAGCCAGGCACGGCGCCTGGCACTTGGTTGTCTGCCGGCGTGTGCTGCTTGCCCAGGCTGGTGGCTCCGTGCAGAGCCAGCTGTGCCACAGGCGGGTGCCAAGGCACTGGCACTCTGCAGCCCACGGCCTTCTTGGTGAAGGCCAAATTGAACAACGACCCCGTTAAATCCACTTCCAGTGCTGCATTCAGAGACAGTCAGGAGAGACCTGCTCTAGAAACCAAATCTTCCATATTTTGGGGAAAAGCAACTTCTTCACCTGCCCTTGGTGCTGGGCTGGCAGAGGCCAATGCTGCATGTGGGTGCTGGCTCTGGGTCATGGGCTCTGATGTTTACTGAGCAGTAAACACTGAGGGCAGGTACTCCTTGGGGAGAGGGCTGCATCTCCTTGCGGCTGCCTTTGAGCCCAGGAGGTCCCTGGATTCCCAAGAGTCCCCAAGGATGATACAGGGAGCAGCACATGGTGGCTCTGTACTGGTGGCAGGGCTGGTGGGACCCATGAGTTTGCTCACATCCTACTCAGTGTCTCTTGTTTTTCCTATGGGAGAAACCACCTGCCTAATTAACCATCAGTAAGGAGCTTGGCATCACCAGCCATGCCTGAGCACACTGCAAATTCCAATGACACTTAGAAGAGGAAATGTGCTGCCTTCTGAGTCTCTGTGCTAGTATTTAGGAGGCTGACAGCTGTGTCCTGAGCCCAGTCAGTATAAGGTATAATCAGAAAAGCTGCTTGAATAGTGTTGTTATAAAAGCGATGTTAAAATAATGGTGTGGAAGGAAAAGCTGGGGCTGTGTGTTTCTGGGGTGTGCGTGCTACACTAGGCACTGTGCCCAGTACACTGCAGTGATACATTTAAGGCAGGCTCTGCTGAGGGAAATTAGCATCTTTGTGCTGTACACAAGGTACACCGTGTTCTTCGGATGCAAGTTGAGAGTCAGATTTAAAACCATCCAATAGAACATTTTCCAATTTTTATTTATCAACAGGCATCTATGTGTATTCCTGGAGAATGAAATATTTATCTGTAGACACATGCATGCAGAACGTGAGAGTGCCAATGTATTATTTATCACCACTTCCCTCCCATAGCTTATAAATAACTCATGGAACCTGGTTGCCCAGCAGACGCTCTGGCCAGCTACCTAAAACAGCTCCAGCAGTCACCACAGGCCAGCTCCGGGCATCTCACCCCAAGCAGAGCATTCCCTGCCTCCAGGCACTGCTGAGGAGAGGGCTGGCAGAGGGTGGCAATGCAGAGTGGCACTGGCCTCGCTGTTGGATGCCTCCATGCACATCCCTACAAGTCCTACTGGCTCTGTACGTGGAGACTGGTGCCGGTCATGGTTCCCTGGCCCACAGAGAGGGGAGGAGATGGAATCCAGGAGCCAAAGGGAACACACATGAGCAGCAGGGTCTTTGCTGCGCTCCCATGGTGGGAGCACAGAGGGATGTGGGTGCTGGCTCCTGGCTTAGCCACCTAGAAGGCAAACTGAGGCAGCCCCAGTGGTGAGCCAAACACGCTGTGCTGGGCTCTATGGAAATGTTGTCATCTCACTGCAGATGTCAGATGACGAGAGCTGTTGTGTCAATAACAAATCCCCTACACCCCCCCAATATGAGATATATCACTTGTAGTGAAGATATGAGAAATGCAACTTAGCAAAATGCTCAGGAGGGAGGGATCAGATAGTGGCAACTCAAAGAACTCTTGGAATGGGAGGCTGAGGCAGGGAGCCCTGATTTGGAGTTGGAGTCTGGGCCAGGAACCAGGCTGCTCACATGCAGCTTGAGTATGCCTGGCCTCTGGGAGCAGTGCAGTAGGCCTTGTGGACGGCAAATCAGGGAGGGGGAAGGCACCCAGAGCCTGTTTTGGGGTCTCTGGAGATCTGTGGGAGCAAATCAGGTCCCCATGGTGCTGATCTGTGACTCTATTTGAAAGGTACTGTGGGTGAACAAGAGCAGACAGGCATCAGACACAGTTTATAGCTTTGTACATATAATTCTAGTTTCAATCATGTAAAAAAAAAATACCCTTCTGCTGAGCTCCAATAACAGTATTCTCCAGTGCTTAAGATGGATGCAGATAAAACAGATACCAGGAGATTTTTACTTCCCCTATAGAGTGACTGCAGAGAAGTCAGTGCTGCTGCAGGAGCCCGGGGCCATGAGCTGGGGCAGGTTACAGAGGTCAGGCTGTTCCTGCTGCACTGCAGGGACAGGTCGGGGGCTGGTGTGGAAAGAAGGGGAGAGGATCCCTTCACCCAGGCCAGACATCTTGCAGGCAGTGCTAATGCAGTGCACAGCTCTGACTCCCTGGGACAGCATCAGTCAGCAGGGGAGAGATTACACAAAACCTAAAAAAATATAGAAAGCACAGTATTAATAACTAAGAACTACACTAAATTACTTCATAAGTGAATTACCCTCCCTGCGTTACCTGCTGAGAGGAGGAGCATCCCTGCCTTCTCTGCAGAGAGACAGGATGGATGGATGGGAGCGTGGCTTTCTGTACTGTGACCCTCCAGCACTGCTGGTCACTGCATTGTGCAGAATCGCTGGCAAGAGGTGCTCACATGGGCGAGGGCTCACTTTGTTCATTGATAAACAAACAGTGGCCACTTGGGAAATGAAGTGCAGCAGTCGTTCTGCTTTGCACAGTGATCCTGCACAGCACAGAACAGTGATCCTGCACAGCAGCCGAGAGCAGGGATCTGCCTGGGCAGCAGGAGGAACTTGGCAGATTGCAGTTACCTTTGCTGTCCCAAATCCAGGACCGAGCGACCACCTCCCTCCTGGCTAGCATCAGGGCTTCTCCAGCAGCCTCCTGGCACTGGGTGCAGGAGGACCCAGGAGGGCTTGGGGGCAGCACCCCACAGCCATCTCAGAGGAGTGGAAGCAGTAACAGGGTATGGGATGGTAGAGGGCTGGGAATGGGGCTGGAGTGGCCTCAGGTCTCATTGCTGGAGCATCCCTGGCCCTGCAGAGTTCAGTAGGATGTGCAGCCCATGGCTGAGCAGGGCAAGGTGACACCGGGAGGGCACAAGCTGACATTGCCAGGATGTTCCTGCCAAGCACTGGTATTGTCCCAGCTGGAGGAGGTGACAAAGCTCAGTCCCCTCCCATGGTCACATCTCCAAAAAGAAAGGGAAACTGACAGCTCTGCATGCTGGACTTGCTCAGGGAGGCAAGCCCTGGGGGAGGCTAATGTGCATACAATGTTTGCAGGACCAAAGATGTTTTCTCTCCATCCCAGGAGAGGATGTTTTCCCTCCATCCCAGCCAAGCAAACCTCAACGCTCATCAGACAAGGGTGCTGCAGGTCCTCATCAGGCCCTGGTGCTGAGGAGCCAAGGCGCAGTGGGGCCAGGCAGGAGCCAGCTGCTGGGATGCTGCAGAGAGTCAGAGACATTCATCAGTCTCTTGAGAGCATCATCTAGCACTGAGCTATTTCTAGGCCAGGGCTGTTATCAGGGAGGCATTACGAGACTGACAGGTACAGAGTGTCTCTCAGCTGGAGTTGCACTCCTCATCTTGGGAGCAGCCACGAGGCATCCTGTGGGGACTCGCTGGCTTCTGGCTTTGCTCCATTTCAAAGCCCATCTCCCTGTGTGTGTTTTAGTGAGGTTCACACACTTGAGGTTTCTAGGCCAAGTGAGAGCTTTCATTCCATGCTGTACTCAGCAGCTCTGCGTGAAGGCAGCCTTTAAGGTGAGAGGCTGAAAGTGGTTCAATTTTGCAACAATAGCTGAGAACAAAGTACAGATTTTACCGTTTAAAACTGGGACAAAACAGACCTGGAAGACTTCTGTGGGATTATTTTTTTCGTTTTCCTTTTAACACCCAGTAGCCTTTTGTAAGTTGAATTAAATGTACAGTGTCAGTGGTCTTTGCCTCATGCTGGAGCACTCCCATTCGACCCTGAATGACAAAGCAGGAATAGGGAAGCAGCACCTGGGGAGGGAAGGAAACAGAAGAAGGTGAGGAGAGGGACCTTAGCTTCGGTTTGATCTCCTAGCCTGGGCTCTTCCTGGACTCTGCTGCTGGTTCCTCTCAGCACTAGTATTTTTTTCTTCTATTTTTTTGTCCTGCGCTTAGCACATCCAGCTCATGTCTGGGCCTGGGGTACATAGGGGTGACAGCAGAACAAGCAATTAATCTTAATTGAGCTCTCCTGGTGGCTTTCTTCTCCTTCCACCCTGGGCTGACCTGCAGAGCATCTCTTCACCTTGACAAAGAGTATTTTTTTGTTACATGGGTAAAAGTCATCATCACCATCATGGTTCTTATGACAACCCAGCAAACTGAGCTCATAAAAGCTCCTCTTGCTTAATGCATCTCTGGTACGTGGGTCATCGCTCATTTTACCATGGGAACATGGGGAAGCCCTGGGGCTGAGCCAGCTCCTCTCTGAGCTGAACCCCCAAAATGGGAGAGGAGAGCTCAGCTACGCCCACGGAGGTCACACCAATAGCAAAGCAAACACAACCACTGCCACCTCAGTCACCCACCGCCACGTTCCTTATGGATAC
Source organism: Pipra filicauda (assembly GCF_003945595.2). NCBI lineage: Eukaryota > Metazoa > Chordata > Aves > Passeriformes > Pipridae > Pipra > Pipra filicauda. The sequence continues at coordinate 764,822 of NW_024104317.1, forward strand.
CATACAGTCTATAACAGCCTCGTTACAATTTCCCTCCACACAGTTTGAATTTTAAATCACCCCACAGCCTCTCCTGAAAACCTGCCGAGCTGAAGCCACTGCAGGTTACGTTGCGCAATTTGCTGTTGCAAGACAAAGAAAACAAGTTCTTCTTTTTCACAATTACCAAACTACTTCATCGAGCAATTTCCCTGCCTCTGTGCTTCGGCTTCAGTCAACAGTATTCCTCCGGGAAGGAAGGTCTAACTGCACCTCCGATTGACTTACTGATGGCTCTGCCATTACAGACGATTGTGCGAAGTTGCTTAAGTGGCAGGAGGAGCTCCTCTGCGCCTTGCTCTAGAGCTGAACCCTGACGAGGTTCACTGGGATTGCAGGCAGATGCTGTCTGGAGGTGCTGCCCCTTCCCTGGGGGCGAACCACGTCTGCCTGTCTCAGTGTGGCTTTCGCCGGGGGCTCTGCTCTCGTATGCGAAAGCCCTGGCCCTGATGAAACGGCTCGTCCCGGGGGTCCCAGCACAGCCCCAGGTGCTTGGTGGGGCTTGGCACTTGCCTGGAGAGGGAATGTCACCGCTGCCTCGGGTAGGAGGGCAGGGAGGGCTGTCCCCACAGCACCCGGCCGTTACAGGGGAACCGCAAGCCCTCGTGTGAAGCAACTCCCCGCGGCAGCTGCTCACGGCCGGGGCGTCCCCGTCACCCCGCGCACGGCACAGCGGCAGGAGCGGCTCCACACCGCAGCAAGGCTTGGCTGCACCGAACCAGGGGACACCGGTTTCCTTCCCAACGCACCACGGCAGGAGCTGGCACCGGGGCTGTTCCAGCCGGCGGGTGCTCCCGAGGGGGCCGCACTGCACCGGGAGCAGACAGCCAGCCCACCACCGCCAGCTTTTAGGAACATGATGGGCTGTAAAGTCTATGTCTCCTCTGCCGCCTTTGCCATGCTTCAGCACTGCCCCGCTGGTGCCTTCCTAGGGACGGGTCAGACATGGGAAATGAGGGTGAGGACCCCCCATATCAGCTCTTTTTCAGTGCAAAGACAGCACCCCCATTTCACTGAGGGCAGGACCCTAGGTCTTGTCTTGCTGCAGCTCAGCTGCCAGACCTGTGAAGCCCCAGCGGCCCCAAGAAGCCCCCGGGGGTGCCCAGACTCCTGGCTGGCCACAGCTCTGCTTTGACCCCTCCAAACTTCCTGCATTTGTTTTGCTCGAGCTATTTGGGGGAAGTGGGGTGTTGTTATGTCTTCAGCTCAGCATCTATTTAGAGAAGGATAATGCCATTGTGGGAGAGGACAATGAAAATATTAAATGTCTAAAATTCTCTGTCTCTCACTATTTTGACTAATTATTAGTTTTCTCTTTCTTTTTTTCAAATGGGTATTTCCTTGGGAAATGACAGTGAGATTTGATGGGCCCTGATGAGTGGGGTAAAGCATGACTCAAGCCCACCAAGATGAGCCCAGACTGATCTCTGCTATAGCTCTAGTGCAGGGAGGTGAATCCCGCCCACTGCCTGCGCAGGGGCAGGGCAGGGGAAGGTCAGGGTATGAAAGAGAAGGGATGGCCCACGCAGGAGCTGAGCGCCCCAGGAGACCTCGGTGCAGAGGACGGCAGCCACCCCCTCCTGCCATTTTCCCAGAGCTATGTTTAGCTCCTGGTTTGCTCGGGGAACCCAGATGAGCACCTGGGACATCTTAATGTCATCGTCCCACCAGAAGCTGGCTTTAGTGGACTTTTTTGCTTTGCAGGATATACCTAATTGGACCTGACATCAGGGAGAGTCATGCTGGGTCCTGAAATAGCTTTCTGCAGAGCGTTACTCACAGAGGTGCCATGGGGCGTTGTGGGTGTAAGTGTCCATGGAACTGCTTTTGCCAGGGTGCTGCATGGCCATGGAGTGCCTGAGCTCAGGTCACGTCACATCTCATGTCCTGGAAGCCCAAACTGGGGAGCAGAAATAATGACCATCTATGGCCTGGCTGATGAACTCCACCCCTAGATTAGCCCAGAGGTGCAATAAGGACTCTGGGTCTTTCTACTGCTGCACAACAGGCCCTTGCAATACCCTGTGTCTGCAGTGGTCCTCACTCCTCTGCCTCTCTGGCAGCAGCCTGGAGGGTCTGGTTTCCTTGGGGTTTCTCTCTTGTGTAACAGCAGCGAGAGCTGGGAAGAGGCAGCAGGTTCAGCTCTCTTCAAAGCAGCAGTAACCAAAAGGTCTTCAATGGGATTGGGCTGGGAGTCCAAACAGGGAGAAGGCAGATCTTACAGAGGCTGCCAGATCCAGCAGATCCCAGTAGAGTTTAGGGTCTCCTGTACAGCTGTACCATGTATGCTCTGCTAGAAATTTGCTGATCCAGCCTCCAGCCAGAGGTTTTTTGCAGCAAAGTCATGTGGGGGGGGATAACTGCTGTACTGGTGCATGTAGGAAAACTGCTGTACTGGTGCGTAGGATAACTGCAGTAATGATGTATGGGATAATGCTGTACTGGTGCGTGTGGGACAACTGGTGTATTCGCGCAGGGACTCCCCTCCTTGCCATGAAGAGCCTTTGCATTATGAGACACTCTCTAAAGCCTGGACATTGCTTAAGAAAGTAAAATTAAAAGATCAAAGATAAGAGGCTCAGTTCTGATCTTGCAACTTGCCAGAGCAGTGTGGGAGGCAGGATGGGACACAGTGTCACCTGCAGGGACAGTGGCAGACTGCCTTGAGGGAACCTGACCTCACAGTTCTGCCCCAGTCCTGCACTGATCATAGCTGAATGTGCAGAGGTATTTTGGGGATGCCTGGGGGGACACTGGGACATGGGATGGAGTTGCTGCTGCTGAGCCAGGGCAGAGCAGGGACCTGTATGTTGTTCCTGCACTGGGGAAACCTCCAGGTCGGTCAGTCTACATTCCAAATGAAGGCAGATGTTGGGATGGGGAAGGACTTTCTCAGTTACTGGCTGCTCCCCAGGAGTCTGTGCATGATGGAGACAGCACATACTCAGCTCTCTGTAGCTGCATCTTCCCCTTGCTCATTTGTCCCCTGGCCATGGTAGCTATCACTGCCAGGGCCCTGGTAAGCTGCCTTCTGTCTGGGTTCTTCTGGGACCCCCAGAGAAGGCAGTGGGCAGGGCACGACCCCCAGGACCTCCCTCTGCTGCTGGGAAGCCTCCATTTCCTCCCAGGTGAGCAGAGGCAGAGGGAAGCTGCAAGGCAAACATGGTCTTGGCCATGTTCAGATGCATCATCCCTAACAACTGGCTTTAGTTACTGCGAATGGAAGTTCCTGCTCTCTGCTTGCACCGGTCTCATCTCCTGGGCCACCACGGACATGGATGGAGGTGCCTCTGGGCATCATCAACCACAACATGCATAGGCTAAGAAAATGCAAGTTTCCCTGCTCAGAGAAAAGTATTTCTAGACTATTTTCCTCCACTTCCAGGAGAAGAGATATTTTTACACCAAAATGGGCTACTCTCAGATGATCGCATTGCTGATCCTGGAGCTGAAGTTAAAATCCCTGTGCCATGCAGAGGGGAATGAAGCTTCCCAATGCACAAAACAAGGTGCTAGGGAAATACCATATCCCTACCTGACATCCCAGCTGCCTGGCTTGATGTCCCCATTGACCTGCTTCGAGCAGCAGAATGAGGAGTCACTGGTAGGAAAAGCAGGCAGCTGCATTCACATTTGACTCTACTGCTCTGTAAGTATGAGCAGAGTGATTGAAAATGTAATTATGATAATAAAGCTAAATCGCAATCTTCCTACAGGAGCTACCGAATTATTTATATTAACTTTTCATCCTAATTCCCTTAACCATTCCTTGCCTGGAGGAGGAGGAGCCCTCACCACTGTGTTACAGTACAGGCAATCCTCGATGGCATTTGCTGAAACAGCAGCAAGTGGCAGTTCTTACTCAGCAGGAAACTGGGTTGGGAAAAGAGCTGTGTGAGAGAGACAGTGGCACTGAGGGCTGGAGAGCTTTGGGGTAAAAAGGCAAAACAAGAGGGGAGAGCCAGAAGGGAGTGTGCAGGGCTGGGAAAGGCAGTGCCCAGATGCAGTCAGGGCTGGCTTGAAAGGGCAGAGCAAGGCTGGATTCGGGCACTACCTCTCCTGTCCCTTGGGACTGAGAGTGTACCTCCCACCATGATTTCTGGAGCCAGAGTAAGCACAGATTGCAGCATAGCAGGACTCAAGGGCCATGGCACAGCCAGGCCAGCCTGGTGCAGAGACTGGCTTTGCACACAGACCCAGCAGCAGCAGCTTTGGTGCTGCTGCTCTGCCAGCTCCCTCCAGGAACACTGTCAGCTCTAATTAATGTCACAGTTTAGCCTGCTCATGCATCCGAGCAGACTGTGTGCAACTTCATGGTGCCGCAGGAAGAGTGATGAATCCCATCCCAGAGCCTTTTCCTTGTGTCCCCCCTTGCTCGCCTGTGCGAGAGCAGTAGGGGTTTCCAGAACCACATGTGACACCAAGCAAGTCACCCCTCTGTGTGGGGTGGCAGCAGGACCAGCTGCAGGAGGCAGGCTGCCCAGCTGCCCCCCATTTCAGAGCAGGAGAATATGGGAGGAGCTCTATAGATAAAGCCCTTTGCTGTGACCAGTTCTCCAGAGTCCTTTCCCCTAACCTGAGGACATGTTTGGCGCATGCAGACAGATGATGTGTACCGGGATGTGCCACCACTGAGTCCAAGACACCTGGGCAGTGGCATGAAAGCCTAAATGCCTGCAGGAAGCAGCATCATCAGTCCTGGGCTATCCCTTTGTCTGTCCTGGTCTATCTCATCCCATCCCAGCCTTTGTCCCATTCCTACCACCAAAGGGGCCTTGTTTAAGCCCACAGATGTGAGTTGTGCCCTGCCTTACCAACTCTGAGCATGCAGAACATCTCCCAGCTTGGGAAAAAGCATTTGGCAGCCTTTCTCCCACCTCCACCCCTCAGCAGCAGCATGGACCACAGTGACCAAGGCTGGATCTTGGAGGGTGCTGGGCAGCTGCAGCCTGGAGCTCAGTTCCTTCCAGAGCTGCCTCATCAAGCCAAGGGCTGGATTGGGACCTTGTCCTTCATTATATAACTGTTTCTCCAAGTGTTTTCGTAGCGCTCAGCCCTCCCACCAGGCAGAGCCCCCACCGGCAAGGGGAATGTCATGTTTTTTTGAATGCATAGCTTTGATTTCATGCCGGCTTGTAGAAGTGAACAATTCTGCTTCCCCCAGCTCATGCACCTTGCAGGGCATTAACCGAGATGCAGACCCTTACAAGCCACCAGACAGCAAGCTGAAGGTGTCACCTTGTGTGGGGTGGCTGGTGGAGATGTGGGGAGAACCAGAACCTCAGAGGCCAGGCCAGGTCGGTTCATCTGCGGAGCCCCATGGATGAACTGACCTGACCTGGCCTCTGGGACCCCACGCTGTCCATGAGCTGCCCCGGCTGCCTGCCCTCACATTCCTGTCCCTGCACATCATCTCCTTCCAGCTGCTGGGGAAAACAGCCCCTGCTGCTACCAGCGGCTGGGGTGAGGAGGGGGAGACGCCTTCACGGCATATGAGCTCTGCGGGAGTTGGGGCTGCTGCTGACCTTGGAAATGCAGAGGTTTTTTTCTTCCCAGCTCCAGGAGAAGTGGGAGGCGAGGCATAGCTGGCTGCCACTGCACCCCACTTGCAGCAGCACACAGGTTTTTTCAATCATTCATGGGACCCTGCCCACCCTTACCCAAGAATACCAAGGGCTGTTACCCACAACCTCGTTGGATGGCTTGAGGGTAGGTTGTCTGCCCTGTGCCTTCTCTGCAGGCTGAAACTGGGGGGATTTTCCCCACTGAGTAACAAGGGGTTTGGTGTGATGGCCAAGAATTGGGCAATAGGACAGTTGTGGTGCCTTGGGGATGACTAACAGCAGTGGGACAGGTCAGCTGCTCTTCTCCAACATACCATAAAGGAGGAAATCCTGACGCCTTCCTACTTCCCTATCAGAGTGACAGCGTGTGTGCTGAAGGTGACTTGGAACTGTCCCAGGATTGTACTTGATACTGAGTATTGCCTGTAAACCCCAAAAAGAAAGATTTTTTTTCATCACTGACTTGGTGCCATCCAACCAGACCTCACATCCAGCAGTCCAAAGCAGCCCCTCAGCCAGCAGTTCTCCCAGTATCTGCCCTGGCCAGGCAAAATGGATGTGCCCCGTGCAAGGCACATCACCAAAATGAACTGCAAAAAATTCCAGATCTAAATCAGTACTACAGTCTGAGATAAAAGTAATTTAATGACCTGGCTCACTCCATTTGATCACTGGTTAATTTTTCCAGTTGTACATGGTATTTTTTCCTGTTGTGGATGAGGAAAACCTAAGGATGGGAGAAGGGCATGTTAAGAGCAGAGAAAAACAAGAAGCTTCACTTGGGATCCTGCCAAACTTCCACATTTGTGTGGTCCCCCCTCAGCCTCATTATATATGCGGAGGAGCAAATCTGTAGTACACCAGCAAATACACAGTCAGCAACTACTATTAGCAAAAAGACTCTTTTCCCTTTAATCTTTTCATATTCCGGGAGTCTTCACTGGAATAATCACATGCTCTATTTAGCCATAACACGCTCTGGAAATCCCAGGTACCTAGAGCAGTACCTAAGTTGACTTGCCAAGGCATCAGCCTTGCACCAGATTCAGACCAGCAGCTGGAGTCTGCAGAGCAGGATCATTGCCTTTTCTGGTGTTATGTTGTTTGTTATAGGTATTTTCTGGCCAATTCATCACACACTGCCTGCTAAGTCAGAGATGTGTAGAGCTCAGTGCTCAACCTTGCTGTGCTGGAAAGTTCCAATGACTGCCCAAGCCAGGCAGGAGCCTGGCTCAGTGAGCCCAGGCAGGACAGTGATTTGCACCAGGGGCAGATAGCAGTGCTTGACGTGTAATTCTGCAAACATCTGTTCCCACATTTGCCTTCTCCCCACACAGTTCAAACCTACCGGCAGAGCAACCAGGCTGCCTTTGCCTGATTGCTGCCTGTCCCCAGGAAAGCAGTGGTGGGATGGGGCTGTTGGGGAGCAGTTTCAGAGTCTGAGCCGGTCTTTGTACAGACCGCACATCTCTGCTGCGTCAGGGGCTGATTCCCTGTGCCCAGCTGTAGGGCTGAGTTAGTGCTGATGGATGGGGAACACATCTCTACCAATATCCTGAGCAGGAGCTGTGCCATGCTCAGTGGGATGCTGCATCTCATCAGTGGGGAGCAGTCCTGGCACAGGGGCTGGCATCAGCCTGGCACTGAGCAGAGACTGTAGAAGTCTGTCCTCTAACAATGGGAGGAGGCCTTTCCCAAAGTCTTGTACTTGCCCACATCAGCCCATCAGCCAGCACAAGGCTTTTCAGTTCAGCAAGAAGCTACTTGTTTCACAGGAAAACCAGTAGCAGCTCAGCCTTCTACTCAAACCTACTGGAGAGAAAGTCTTGCTCTCTCCTCCTCTCCTTTTTCTAGGGAGATACTCCTTCAAACTTGATGTGCAGAGAATAAAATGACCTTTTTTCTCCTCATATGCACCTGTTCTCATTTGCAGGCCAATGCATGCTGCTATGGGGAGGGCACAGCAGTTAAGCACACGTGAATAACCTCGCACTGGCACTGCAGAAATACATATGATTTTTTTTTTTGCAATGGTTCTAGTACCAAAATATCCCAGGCACAAAGGGATTTGGACTCTACATTTACAGCTAATGATCTGTACCGGCCTCTAATGAAACTGCACAGTAGTCCTGCTAATGGCTTCAAGGGGAAATGCTTGAGGCCCTGGCTGCTGCTGATGCTGCTTAGGGAGTTGTGCTTTTAGCTCTGGCATGCGTTAAAAACCTTTTCTCACTATCGCAGACATGATGGCTCTTCTGGAGAGAGGAAAGGCACTGACTGAGCTATTGTCATTAACCACCTTTAAGCACACACGGAGGATCTAAAGCAAACACCACCCAGTCATTCAGCAACTGGGGTTAGCTCAGACCAGCCCGTGAATCCCCAAGCACACCCTGCTCTGCTCTCCGGGTGTCGTATCTCTACCCTGCTCCGAGCACTACCTGCTGCCTCTGCTCCAGGAAAGAGCAGGCAGTAGCAAAGGGCTCTGGACATAGACCTGGGGCACACACTTCAGTCCAGGGCACTGAAAGTCCCCCACCGCCAGCCAGGCAGTCTGGTAGCCCCCATCCTGGGAAAAGCACTGTGGGATAAGCTCTACCTGGTGTTTCATTTCTTCTTCATTACCTGCCCCTTCCTTCCCTGAGAAAGGCAAAGGGAGCCTTGCTTGAGAAAAAGCAGCAAGATGCACTATTTCTTTAGCAAGGTGCGTGTCAGCAGTGCTGGCCTGAGCGTGCTCAAATCCAGCAGCAGCCACTGTCACCTACTACATCTCATTGCCCATCACAGGCTGAGTGTGACCCAGACAAGAAGGTGTCCATTCTGAGGGGAATCCTCCCTCTCCCCATTACCCCTTCCCATGAAAACCACCCCAGCATGCCTTCCTGCTCTGAGTGACACACTGAGGCAATAGTAAAAGCTTCTCGCCCATGCGGTGACAGATTTTGCAATTGGTTTTAATGGGGTATTTACAAGTTCTGAGGCAGGCTCCTTGCACAAGGAGTGTGGCCTGGCCCTGGCAGCTGGTTGGGCTTTTCAATGACATTCCTGCAACTCGCCCAATTGCAGCCCAGGCACTGTGGAAAGCATTTAGACATCAGAAATGCCAGATTAATTATCTCTTAATTGATACCTCCACTTGGGGACAAACGAAACCGGAACATCCCTACTGTCCTGGGAGCCTGCCACTTACAAACAGATTTACAGCTAAAAATACCGCGGCAGTCCCGTGGCTAATCAACTGCGCTGCTTACCCTGGGTGAGGTTACGAAATTGTCTCAGGCTGGCACTTCGAGCGGCGAGGGACTGGCTGCAGTGGCAGCACCTGTGTGCAGACCGCGCCAGGGCTGTGTGGCATTCCCAGCGCCCAGGCGAGGGGCAGCTCGTGCCAGGGTAGGCTGAGAGCTCCGCAATTGGGTTTCTCCAAACTAAGATCCAGCCAGAGCACCCTGACATGAGGCCTCCTACCCATCGTTAGAGGCTGCAAAGAGAAAACCTCATCCCTGTGTCTTGTAAGAATCATTAAGCACCCGGTGTGTTTCCCTGTAGTGTAACATTTCCAGCGAGCTCCTAATCACGCTGGATGCTTGAAACAGCCTTTTTGTGCCCTCTGCACCTACAACATATCCCAAGGGATCTCTCCCCCCATCTCTTTACAGGAACATGCACACACACAGAGGCCAAATGGCCGCAGCGACCCCAGTTTCTTTTAAATTACCGTCATCTTTATTTTCTTCACATATGTGCAAACAGAGGAGATCGCAATGGTGGTGTTCTTAAAAATAACAAAATGTATTTGCATACATTTCCCTATGTACACGTGAACAGCCACAAGTAGAGTCTTCTTTTGCACAGCAAAAGACCTAGAGCATTGAGATCGGGGACAGGACCAGGGCCCAAAAAAAAGGTCTAACTTAAAAATAATAATAAAAAAAACCCAACTTCACAACAGTGCAAACCTCTCGGACACGACAGCACGATGGAGTGACTTTAATGGAGAAAACGGCGGGGGGGGCCCTCGGATGTGAGATTTCTGTCTGTAAACAAGGCGCAACACCTCCCTCCCGCCGCCCTCCCCGGGGAAAGCTATTCCAGGAATTTGGCAGATCTTCAAGGGCTGAGTCGGAGGTAAACAGCCCGCGGCCGCCTCCCCTCCTCGGGCCGCGGCGGGCTGGGGCCCGGCTTCGGCGGCCACCGGCACGGGAAGGGCGGCCGCTCCCCGGGATGCCGCGGGACGCGAGGGCGCCGCGGGGAACCGGGGCGGCACCGTCCACCGCCCGAGGGGCCCCGGCGTGGCCGTGCAGCCACCTCGGCGGAGCCGGAGGGGTTTGGTGCGCCCCGGTGGGGCCGTACACGCCCGGAAGGGACCGTGCGCTCCCGGCGGGGCCGGAAGGAACTCGGTGCGCCCCGGCGGGGCCGCGCATTCCCGGAGGGAATCCGGTGCGCCCCGGCGGCGCCGCGCACGCCCGAAAGGGCCCGAGCGCTCAGCCGGTCTCGGGGTCGCCGGGGGGCGGCTGCTCGGCGTCGCTGCCGGGCGGGGCGGCCCCGTCCGTGCCGCCGCTCTCCAGAGACGACTCGCTGCCCGTGCTTTCCCCGGAAAGCAACCGGCGGACGCGCAGGTCGGCGCGCAGCGAGCGCAGGTCGTTGCCGAGGCTCAGCTCGCCCAGGTCGCGAAGAAGCTGGCCCAGCTCTGGGCTCTCGCCGCGGCCGGCGCCGGGGCGCAGCAGCTCGCCCTCGGGCTCGCCTAGCGCCTCCAGGATGTCCTCGCAGTCGCAGTGCATGGCCCGCTCCTCCTGCTCCTCGCCCAGCAGGTCCTCCGTGATGGAGCCCAGCTTGGGCGCGCTGCGGCTCCGCTCCACCGGCGGCTTGTAGCAGCACTGCCCGTTGAGCAGCTTGCGCAGCGGTACCAGCGGGATGCTCTGCTCACCCACCAGCTGCTGCTGCTGGTGCCGCGCGTCGTCCCGCTTCTTCAGCCGGCGGAACTCGGCCAGTGCCGTGGCCGAAGTCTGATAGAGCAGCAGGGCCATAGCCTTCGCCTTCTCGGGCTTGGAGACCAGCACGGCGTGGCAGCGCAGCATCACTGCCTTGTGCTTCAGCTCGTGGCGGTAGATCCAGGCGAAGACACGGGGTAGGCGCGGATCGGCCACGCAGTAGGTGACCCGGTGCAGCAGGTAGAGGTGGCCGGGCCGGCGCAGACCCTTGTCCTCGGCGTGGGCCATGCGGATGCCCTGCGCGCTGATGGTCAGCTTCATCTTGGTGCCCTGCCGGCCCGCCTCGCTCTTGCTCCAGATCTTGCAGACGGCCAGGTCGGTGCAGCCCTCGCCCTTGGACTGGATGGTGGTGGCGTTGCCCAGGTAGAGCACAGTGTAAGTGGGGTCTTCGCTGGTGACGCGGAATTTCCGCCGCTTGGAGCGGAACATGCTGCCCACGCGGTGCAGGGCGCTCTCGGGGCAGGCGCGGGCCAGCGAGGTGAGGGCCGAGTAGTGCACGCTCACCGCGTACCCCTTGGGCTTGCTCTGCCGCCGCGCCTCGCCCGCCGCCAGCTCCACCTTGCTCCGCTTCCAGGGCAGCATGGCCCCGCGGAGCCGCGGCTAGGCGCCGCGCCGACGGCTCCGGGCGCGGGGGGGCATGCCACGGCGGCGGCGGCTGGGCTGCCCGCCCGCCTCACATCCTTGCGGGCGCCGGGCGGCCGCGGCCGTAGATATAGGCGGGCGCCGGCGCTCCGCGGGCGCGGAGAGGGGAGGCCCCGCGCACCGAGGGCGGAGCGCCCGCTGCCCGGGCCCGCCGAGCCGGCGGCGCGCTGCTCGCCGCCCGCCCGCCGCCGCCGCTCTGCGCCGCCCGCCGCGGCGCCCCGGCCCCGGCCCCAGCCCCAGCCCCGGCCCCGGCCCCGCCGCGCCGCGGGGCGGGCAGGGGGCGGGCACGGGGCGGTGCCAGCCCGGACGAGCGGCCCCCCTATCCCGTCTCCTCCCCGCCCGCCGCGGAGCGTCCCCGCGGAGCGCGGCCCCCAGCGGGGGCACCGGCCGGTGCAGCGGCGGGGAGTGCGGACCGACGTGCGCTCAGTCCCCCCCCGCCCGCCGCCCGCCGCCCGCCTCGATCCCCACGCGCGGAGGGTGGGTGCCTCAGCAGCCTCTTATCAGCGCGGGCGGGGGGATGGAGAGCGCACCAGGGGGGAGCCGTCTGCCCAAACCCCCCATAACTGATAAAAATCCTAGGGCCACTACGGGACACCCTACTGCGGGAGACCCCACGGTCAGGAGAATTCCAGCCCCAGAACCCTGCCCGGCCGGGGTGTGCCATGGAGGAGTCCCGCTCTTGCAACATAATCTTCCCTTTGGTTTGGTTAGCCCGGCTCTGAGAACCGAAGGGCCTGCAGCAAATACGAGCTATTATGTATGAGTAATGCTTTGCTCTTTATTTATATGCAGCAGCCGAATAACAAGAAGCTGTCTTGTAATTTCTTGTTGGGATTGCTCGAGTACAGTCGCAGACTAATGAGAAAGTTGGTCTCTGTGTCATTACTATAGCTTCTCATGTCATGTATCATATCCTTGCCAGAAAGAAAAGAAATTCCAGCGTTGCAGAGAACGGCACTTCATCAGGATTTGGATAAACGCTCGACAAAAGGGGAGCGGTATGTACTCATGCAGTAAAATATGTACACACCTGCTTTAATTATTTGACAAATCATTTCTAGAGTTTGGATCAATTAAACCAGTATATAATTATCATTATTATTATTATTACATTATGCCATCTAGCAGATTACTGGGGAACTGCAAGTAACCACAGTGTTGCATGGCCAGGCTAAACTGGCTGGGGCAAACTCTCTGGGCCACTCAGCATGAAGCCCAGCACACATTGGGATGCCAGTTTGGGCTTGGCACCGTGCTGAAACGAGCCGTCTTGGACAAAGTCCCACTGGGACCTCACAAGAGGGCAGGCGAGGGGCTGCAGTTTGTCCTGTTCGCAGTGCCTGGCAGCAGCCCACCCCAGCTGGGGAGTCTCTGCTCTTGGTCCTGATGCAGACTGAGTGCCAGGCACGGCCCTGGGAAACCCCATGATGCTGTCAGTGTGAGGGCAGGGCAGGCTACATGCTGTGCTGCAGCCTGTGGCAGAGAGCTCCTGCCAGCCTGTGGGACCATCCCGCTGTGTGGCAGGGAGAGAAAGGCTTCAGTTTGTACAGCTGATTCATTTCACCTCCAGTAGCATCAAATGTGCTTTTCCTTTGTCTCCTTTGTCTTGCAAGGTGAAAACAGAAGATGCTGCTGTGCACATAAATCCAATGGCTTAAGGTGACATCTGACACCTACACATGGTGTGGCACTCCTGTGGTTCCTTCTCCCCTCGAGGTGTCCTGCTGAACCACAGCTCCTCAGACCCACGCCTGCTCCATGCTTCTTAGCAGCTGCCACCTGCCTGAGCAGTGCCTGCGAGCTGCAAGGCTGAGAGCAACCCCAACCACTCCTCTGAGACGTGTGGGCATGGCAGTCTCCCCGTGGAAGAGGGAGTTGCCTTGCCAAAGCCCTGCCTGCCTCCAGCTGTAGGCAGAGGAACCTGTTTTGGGCCTCAGGCTGGAGGCTCAGTAGGCAGGTGTTTGCTCTGGGTGGGATGGAACGGGCAAGGAGCCCCCCACACCTTCCTGCAGTGCTGCTTCCTGAGGGAGAGTAGAGCCAGGGGGCTGGTGCTGGTACACAGACGCTTCTGATAATGACGCCCACAGAACTGTTTGCAGAGTCACACTGGGCTCTGCCATCCCACTTGAAGTGATCCATGTTCAGGAATGAAAACCTTAAATTTTCACAGCATGGCTTGCACAGGCTAGTGAGCCCCATGTCTCTGCAACAGCCCTTGGGCATACCTGGCTGCAAACCCCAGTGGCACGTAAAGTGAGGAGGAGCGCTGACCCCCTTGCCCTGCCCACTGCCTCCCCAGCCCCAAGGCAGCAGCACTACCATTTCTGCATTGCCTTCTGCGGTGGAGGTTTGTTTATCAGCCCCTCAGAGACCCACTGGGGACTCCACGTGGTGACTAGGGAGCAGCAGCACCCTTAGCATACCTGCCTCTTGGAAGTGCAGCTTTAGGGAAGGCGACTTATGGTTACATCCCTGCTCGAGGATGGAATCTGTCTCAGCTCAGTTCCTCACCGTGCTTGCTCACCAGTCAGTGTACCAGACCACTGCAGCCTTTCTTGCTTTGTTAATGGGCCTAGTTATCTTCAGGTTTGTCTCTTTCCTGCTGTGTGGCAACTGTTTCAGTTCTGGACGTGGATGATTGCCACATGCTTCAGCAACTGAAGAGCATATTGCAAATCGTGATGGTCTGTGACAGCAATTCCTAAACAAAATGCTGACCACTCCGAGCCCTGTGCTGGGCTGAGGAGTTGTGCCACAGCTTTTGGATGAAATCTGGTAGCAGGGAGCAGCCCAGTTAAGTTTGGGGCACCTGCTCTAAGTGTGGGGCTATTCCAGTGGCATTGGATGTCTGTATTTCACTGCCAGGAGGAGAAGCTGAAGCACAAGCCTTGCAGGGTCAGGACATGCTGGCAGCACCCGTGATGTGTAGGACATGCACGCTGGGGGCTTATCTGCATGGCACTGTAGCCTGGGGGAGTGCAGCAGCCTGCTTTCTATTTATGCAATATCCCAGCAGCGACTGAGCATCACCTGCCTGGTGTGCACGCATAGAAAGCCTGAGCAAGGCGTGGGAAAGTCTGTAAGATACCATCTCTGCCCTGCAGCCCAGCACTGGCAGCACAGTGAGTGCTGCACTTGGCCCTTGGCAGACCCCACTTCCCGGCCCACTCCATCCCTCTCCTGCCCTGCCCACTCCGGTCTGCACTGGAGCCTGTAGGCTCTGGGGTGCATGGTGCCCCTCTGAGGCACAGACAGGTGGCCAGCTGCCCACCACCTCTGTTGGAGGGGGATCGCCAGGCTGCCCATGCTGGATGCCCTGCAGCCGTGTGGGGAGATGCCGGGGCCTGTCTGATGGAAGAGGGTGAAACCCTGCAGGGAGCAGCCCCACTTCAGGGATGACTTTTGTACCTAGCAGCTGGAATTGGAGCTGCTGTGGGTCTCTGATTGGGGAGAGTAGTGGGAAGAGGTGCTGGGGAAAGTTGATATGACAAAACCAAAATAATTCATGGGAATGTACTGATTTTGTCAGTGTATGAAAACTTATCATGTTTTCTCCTCTCAGGTAGCAGGAGAGCTTGTTGTGGTGCAGCAGCTGAAGTGCAACAGTCAAAGTGAAACACTGCAAACCAGCATTTCGGTATTTTCCAAAACAAACTATTTCAGAGGCTCTATAACTATGCTAAATGTCAAAGTTTTCACTCTTTGTTCTGAATCGGGACAAAGGAAATGCTGAACTGTCAGGATTTTTCATGGAGCAGAAAGACTGAGCGGCTCCTGAGCCTCACAGGCCATCAGAGGGGGCAGGCGAGGTGCCACGGCCCCCAGTCCCTGGCCAGCAACCGCAGATGGCTGCCTGTCACCAGGAGTGGGGACAGCCCGAGATGAGTTGGCAGGGCAGGAGACAGCATCACCTGCTCAGGGAGAAGGGCCCTTAACAGCCTTTAATGGATGCCTCATGTTGCTCCTGCTGCCCTCTTGCCTCTCTGAAGGGGAACAGCGCCCCAATCCTGCAGACAATGGGCCCTGGTAGGGCTCCAGGGGTTGGGGCTGGAGGCACAGGCAATGCCAGGGCAGTGTGAAGAATGTGGGAGGTCCACACACCAGCAGCCCTGGATCTGTTGGGTACACCAAGGATGATGCCAGCGTAGCTCAGGGTGCCACAGCCCAAGGGCAGCCCTGGGGCCAGGGCTCTGCCTCTCAGCAGGGCCATGCTGGTGGTGGCACACCTCTGCCGTGGTTGTTTTTCAGTCACCGAGGGCGGCACACCCTGTTTCCTGCACAGGCAGCTGCGGTGCTTCCTGCATCCACAGCTATAATTAGAAGGGCAGTTGGTGTCCAGTGGTGCAGAGCCCTCCCCTGGGGTCACGGCAACCTCGGGGGTGCTTGCTGGGTGGTGTTGTGCTGGGCACCTGTCCTCTCACCATGCTGCCAGCCAAGGGGAACAGAGGTGGTGTTGGGGCAGCATCCTCTGCTCAACACCCCATCTGGGGAGCTGCCACTATGGGGTCATCCCTGTCCATGTGGAAGAACAGCAGCAGGCAATAGGGATGAGTCTGCCCAGGCAGAGCTGGCACACTGGGAGCTGGAGAAATCCCATCACCTTCCCATCCGGCGCTTTGTGCCTTCAAAGATGCAGGCAGCTCTCTCTAATTAACTTTTCCCCACCCTGCCAGGAAAGAAGGTGATTTTATCTTCATAGAGCTGATAGAAGAGCCAGAGTCTAAAAAACTCGCCTGAGGCCCCCAGCAGGGTTAGTGTCTTCTCAGGGCTCAGCCTTGGCCAGGCAGCCCTGCTTCAGAGCTTCCCCGGCATGGTGCTCTTTCTAAAGGGGACCATGACCTTCACCAAAAGATGGGGAACAAGCTCCCTCTTTTCCTGCAGTGCCAGTCCATTTCTGAGCACAGCTGGAAAGAAAGGGGTTCAAGCAGCTGCAGTTGTGCACAGAGCAAAATTGTCTTGGTGTTCTTGCAGGGGTGCTTTGGGGGAGGTTTCTTAATGAGTCTGCTTGTCAGGCTGAGGCTGGCGGTACCCTGAATCAAGCATTGTGAACCGACATGAATAATGAATAGCCATCACATGAATATTTTAGAGAGACAGTCCTGAGATCTCCCAGTGCTACCTTAAAGGAAAATGGAGGAAAAGTTGTCCAGAAAGAACGATGTTTCCTTTAGGCAAAAACACACTGTTATCGTTGGCTTTTGAAAAAGAGCTGCTGCTAAGTAATTCTCAGGATTTTCATCAAAAACTGGAGCAGTGGTTTGGCTCCAAGGCAGAAATTGGGAGGGAAGCCCAAGTCAATGATTACAGTGTGCTGGAAGGACAGCAGATTTTACTTTGTCTATGCAATGATTTTGTGAGAAGTCCCAAAGTATGGCCACCCTCCAAAGAGTCAGCAGTGCTGAGCATGGTTAGTGCAGTTCAAAGGAGTTGTGAGAGGTTTGGTGATGCACAGGAGTGCTTGCTCTCCCAGAACATTTCACTCCAGCCTGAGCACTTCTGTCAAAGAACTGAGTTGTATAAACAAGGTCCAGCAGCAAAAATTGTGTTCATTTTTCATGGCTGCTGCATCATATGGGAATGGGTTGCAAATCAACAGGTTTATCAGACCATAGCAGCATGCCCCTCTCCTCTACGCTCTCCTTGACTGGCTGTGCTTTTGGCATGCACACTCTGGTGCCAGGCTGCTCTGTGCAGCTCTTGTGACAGCATCTGTACTTCAGTGGCCCTTTTCACTGTGTGTGAATAATCCATGCACAAATGACTTCTAGGAGCAGCAGGTTGTCGTGTTCAGGTAAGACCAGCAGCAGCCCGTCTCACTCAGGTAGGCACAGCAGAGCAATGGCAGAGGGATTAGAAACGTGGCAATTGCAAATAGGCAATTACTACTCTAGCCAAGTCTCCGATGTCTCTGTCACTTGGATCACCCAATCTGTATCTCCTTCAGCACTTCTCTGCTCAAAGCAATCCTTGCTGTGCTGCTCGCATCAGCAGATACAAATAATTCCTCAGTGTTTATGAAGTGCCCAGAAATGTATCTGTTACAAGAATGCAGGCAATTTGGGCATTTTCTTCAGCAGCTCCCACAAAGGTGATAGAAAATACGTGCAGTGACTGTCCCTGAAGCACTTCAGTCTGGAAATGGGGTGTGGGAAAAAAGGGCAACGTGTGGGAAAAACATGCCAATCAAAATGCACAGGTCTTTGTTCTTCAGGTTACCCTCAAACCTCACTGCCCTCAGGATGCACAGAGGGTTACAGGTGGTGAGGCAAGCGTGAGCCTCCTTTTCCCACTGCAACAGCACTTCTGCCTGTCCCCAGGTGTCTGTTTCCAGTTCAGCCATCGCGGCTGCCTGTGTCCCATGGAGGTCCACCCAGCACTCTGTACTGGTGGAGTCACCAGCCGAGGGCCACGGTGATGCCAAGGCCATGCTATGGGGCTGTGCTGATGGGATCATAGGAGCATTTTGCCCGTGGTTGGGCAGCCTGGGAACACACTGCACGTGCCTCGGCCGTGGGGTTAGAAGTGCTGCCAGACCCAAGGCGTGGGGAACGGCCAGGCTGGCTGGCTGCTCTGGCTGGTGATTATGCATTGTAGAGGCAAGGTAACTTTTAACTGAAGTACAAAAGAAAGACAATAATGAGCACTTTTATTACTGCCTTGGTGCCCACATAAAGACTTGAGATGGTTTTATTAAAGATGACGCGCTTAGAAAATGAGTTTACTAAATCTCTGCATGCTGTCTGCAGCCCACCAGCCTTCCACTGAAGCACCTCGCCTAAATGAAAAGGAGACCGCTGAGTCCCCTTTCATCTCTTTTATTTGCCTTATGAAGCAAAGGAGGGGCCAGACCAGGCGGGTGATGGTGGCAGAGCCTGGGATAAGCATGGCAAAGGTTCAGACGTACTTGGGAAATTTATGCCGCACAGTTGCTGGCTTTGAAAAGTAGAATAAAGGAAAAACTGTGTCTTCCTAATGGGTGTTTATCATGGGGAGGCATCACATAGTGCAGAGCAAGAGAAAAGACCACTCCTTCCTGCATTATTGTACATGGTGCCATGCTGCTGGTGGCCAGCTCCTGAAGTTAAACTTTGCCTGCCTCTGTTTTCCAGGGTTTAGCCAGGTTTTTCTCCAGTTACAACTGATACACATTACAGAGTTAAAACTGTCTGGCCTTAACCCAAGAACCATAAAAGAGAAATGGTTCATAAATCAGTTCAGTGAGCAAGTACAGGTTGAGTTGTTTATTAATTTAACCTTCTCTCCCGTCTTGAGCCAGACTGGCCACAATGGCTGCTGCTGAAACCCATTCAGTGGTTCCCTGGCTGGGCAGGCAGCTTTCTCTGTCTGGTAAAGATGCCCAGACTCTGGCTAGATTTTGGCAGCAACCTCGTAGCACAGCTGTTGCATCCAGGTTCCCTCTTTGTCACTGTCATTCCTGACATACACTCGTTTACTCTATTGGGATGATGGAGATGGGGATCCTGCACTGGGCTGGGTGTGTTACAGGGCGCAGGTGGTTTTCCCCAGAGGGATACACAAACCCCTGCCCCCATGGCTGGCTGCTGGGCAGGGTTTCGCACGCCTTGCTGCTGGAGTGGTTTGTTTCCCGGAGATAACATCTGCGCCGGGCGGAACCTGCAAGTGAAACCGGCCCCGCCGCCGCCGGCACTGCCGAGGGCTGGGGCTGGCAGGGCTGGGCTGGGGCTGGCAGCCCTGCGCATCCCCCGATTGCCAGGGCCTCCTGCTGCAGCACCGACCTTGGGGTGGGGGTCAGCCGTGCCCCTGGGTTTATTAGTGGTGGGGTTGGTGGCTTCTGTGGGAGAGGGTTAGAGCCGGAAGGGGAGCGCCGGAGAAATCTGTGTCTGTGCTGAGTGCCATAGGGAGGGAGGAAGGAAAGGAAGTATGGAAAGATGGGTGGATGGATGGTAGATAACAGAATCACAGGATCAGGTTGGAAAAGACCTCCAATACCATCGAGTCCAACCTATGACCTAATACCACCATGACAACTAGTGCCCCATCCAGTCTTTCCTTAAACACCTCCAGGGACGGTGACTCCACCACCTCCCTGGGCAGTCCATTCCAATGTCCAATCATTTTTTCTGTGAAGAAAATTCTTCCTAATGTCCAACCTAAACCTCCGTTGGCGGGGCTTAAGACTGTGTCCTCTCATCACGGACTGGATGGATGGATAGATGGGCAGTGGGGGTGGACGGACAGACAGACAGGCAAGGTAGCGTGGGGACGGACAGGCAGGGCAGCAGTGGATGTGCGCCGGGTGGGTGGGCAGTGGGCACACGGAGCGATGGCGCGGCCGGCCGGGCACGGCGATGCGGTGCCGGCGCGGTGTCGCCGCTCGGCGGCGGGCGCGGGGAGCGCGGCCCCGCCGGCCCGGAGCGCTGCGGGGCGGGCACGGCGGCGGCACCGGGCGGCGGAAGGGGCGGTGGAAGGGGATGGCCCGCCCGCCCCTTCCGGCAGCGGCGGCACATGGGCAAGAAGCGGGGAACGGGGCTTGGGCGCTGCCTGCAGCGGCAGCGCGGCCTGGAGCGCCGCGGAGCCTCCTCCTCATGGGTACGGCGTGGGGGCTGAGGGAGCGGGAGGGAGGCCGGGGCGGCCCGGGCTGACGGCGCTGTCTTGTCCCGGCAGCTCCACGCCAGCGA
The DNA here is from genome assembly GCF_003945595.2 of Pipra filicauda. NCBI lineage: Eukaryota > Metazoa > Chordata > Aves > Passeriformes > Pipridae > Pipra > Pipra filicauda. The sequence goes on from NW_024104317.1 coordinate 784,715, forward strand.
GGTGGCCGCCGAGCGCGGCCCGGAGCTGCGGTCGGCGCCCGAGCAGAGCCCGCTGGAGGAGTTCCTGGCCACGGCCGAGCTCGCCGGCACCCGCTTCGTGGCCGGTGAGGGGCTGGGACGGGACCGGGGCTGGCGGGGTAGATCCGGGGGCTGAGGAGGGGATCTCGGGGCTGGGGACCCAGGTGGAGGGCCGGGACCGATTTTGGAACGGAGGATTGGGAGTAGGAGTAGATATGATCTGATCTGTAGGGCTGACAATGAGTTTGGCCGGGCGGGGATCTGGGAGACAGAAGAAGGGGTCCTGAACCAGGGCTGGGGGGCAGCAGGGACAGGGTGGGGTGGCAGGGGTCAGCGGGATTGGGAACAGGGTGGGGTGGCAGGGGTCAGCAGGATTGGGAACAGGGTGGGGTGGCAGGGGTCAGCAGGATTGGGAACAGGGTGGGGTGGCAGGGGTCAGCAGGGCTCAGGACAGGGTGGGGTGGCAGGGGTCAGCAGGGCTCAGGACAGGGTGGGGTGGCAGGGGTCAGCAGGGCTGAGGACAAGCAGGGCTGGGGATGGGTGGCTTTGGATGACCGTCTCTCTCTCCGGCAGAGCGTCTGAATGCCCAGATCGTGTCTGCCCAGAGCTGCACGGGCCTGCTCACAGCCCAGGAGGCTCAGCGCATCCAGCAGCTGCACCAGGAGAACCAGGAGTTCCTGCGCATCCCGCGGAGGCGAGTCCTGCAGGGCTGGGCCTGGATGCCCCTTGGCTGAGTGGGTTCAGCCCCTTGGTGGCTCAAGCCTGAGGACAGCCCTCTGCTTTGTCAGTACCCTGTTCTTGGGGAAGCCACTAACTAGCCTGCATGAGCCTACATGTAACCACATGTAACCACAGCACAGGTGCCAGCCTGCCATGTGAGTGCTCCCAGTGCCAGCCCTTCTGGCCTGATTGTGGAGGTTTCCTGCTCAAAGTTTGGCACTCCTGGAGCTGGTGCATCCAGGCTGCCTGGTAAGCCTTTCCAGAGCTCTGTGCATGGCAAACAGGGAGATTATTCCCCTATCTTTAAGACCCTACAAATCTTAGTTTGAGAAAGGAGCTTTGTGTGATCTCAGCTAATAGAGTTTGTAAGGAACAAGGAAAGAAGGTGTACTTAAAGCTGCTGAAAACAGGTGCGCTCGTATCTGAACTATAACCGTCCTGGCATAGCTGAATGTATGGTGTTTGTGCTCTTTATGTTTACTGCAGTAATGTATCTGGTCTGAGTGCTGTTTCTGACCACTCACTCCAAAATATGCTTGTTACAGGCCACGCTGGGATAGGACAACCAGCGCAGAGGACTTGAAGCAAGCGGAGAGGGAAAGCTTTCTTGAGTGGAGGCGACAGCTTGCCCAGTGAGTGTGCTGCTTGTGTCTGGATAAGTACCTGGTGGCATTTAGAGACACAAGAAGCAGTGGGTTGTATTTATCCTTGCTAGACCAATAAATTTAACATCTCCCTGCACTTGTCCTGGAGGGCTGGATGTCTCAGCCACAGTCTTTGTGGTGAGCTCTGCAAAGCTGTCTTGTGTGTGTGTGTTCTTTTAAAATTTTTCAGGATGGCATGTGATGTTCTGCATTTGCTTGTGAAGTAGAGGAGCACTGGATGTGTTTTCTAAGAGCAGCAGTGCTGCTCTGAATAGCAGGCAGTACTGCCAGCCTGTGTACAGCAGCTTGTGCTGGTCTGGTGCTACATCTACTGGCTTGGAGAGTTGTGTGATATCTGCTCATGCCCTGCAAACCCACACTTGCCCTGAGTAAAGTTGTTCAGGTGGTGGTAACAGCAAGTTAGAGGTTGTATAGAGCCATTTCAGGTACCATCCCCAAATTCGTTACCTTTTCCAAGTGGTACTCAATTGAGTAGTAACAGCTGGCACTTGGGATAACTTCTCTCATTTATTATTGTGTCTCTGAAATTTCACAGGCAGTTTGATTAGTTTTTGTTCTTTCTATCCTTTACCACTTCTCCATTGGCATGATCAGGACCGTTGTGTCACTGCTGAAGCAGTGCCACTGACAGCAGACAGCAGTTCACCTGGTGCTTGATCTGTTTGCAAAACCAGCAGAAATAGAACCTATATATTAGTCTGGTTTGAGAGCTCTCTCTAAAACTAAAGCCTCCTAGATCTAAGGAAAAACTGGTAGCGTGCTTACTGCCTGACATGGACCAAATGTGACATCTTTATTTTGTTTGTTTTGCCTTAGCCTTGAGGAAGAGAAAAAGTTAATTCTAACCCCATTTGAACGAAACTTGGAATTTTGGCGTCAGCTTTGGAGAGTCATTGAAAGAAGGTAAAGTATTTTGCTATTGACTTTTAAAAAAGTAGTGTTTAATGAACCGAAGCTTTTGAATCAGGCTTCAAGTGTCTGAGCACAGGAAAAACAAGTTAGTAATGTTTTGTTATCAGCACTTGAAGTGATTTTGTTTCAAAGTGATCAAAATGTGATGTGAAGAATGGCAGCTGCTTAGTGGTGCCTGCTAGTTTTCAGCACTGTGATCTGCAATGGTTTGCTCTAAGCCTCTGAAGATTCTTCAGATGCTGCTGCTCTTCCAGTAGCTCATTGTGGGAGGTCTCTTTTGAGAATGTGTGTCTTTGTCTCTTACTGAGGTTAACCCCTTATCCTCTTTCCCAGCCACACAGCTGCAGCTGTTCAGGGGCAGAAGGCAAGGGAGATGAACTAAATGTTGGGAAAGAAGGAATCTCTTGGTCCTTGGCCCTTAGCTACGCAGAGAAGTTGCTGCAGTGCACAAAAGACAACAGGCTGTCCTATCACAGGAGTAGCTTTGTTTGCTCTGCTGAGCTGTAATACAATAGGAGTGCTATCTGCTACGTTAATCTAACTGGGGCATTTAATTTCACTAGTAATTAAGTTTGAGATCATCTCATCTGATTTTCCTAAAATTGAAAAATACTTCACCAGTGAGGTCATGACGAGCTGGTCCTTTCACAGAAGGGGCTTTGTACTGGGCGCTGCTGGGCCTTTGACTGGGAGAGTGCTGGTTGGGAGCATCCACTGTGGGGGATCATGACAGGCAGTGTGAGTGTACTGGATATTTAGAGGTGGCTGGAATGTGTTATTAATGCCTTTCTGCTGTTGTTGAAGCTTTTTATTTCGTGTAGAGTGAGGATGCTGTCTTGGAAAGGAATGGAAAAATCATTCGGTCCCTTACCTTGCCAGATAATTTGATCTGTTGTCAGCCTTTTCATGTGTTTGCTTCAAAATAGTTCCTAGCAGTGTGATTCAGTAACTTCTCTGTATCCCATCCCAGTACCATGGTGTCAGCTTTCTCTCATATTGATCTCTGAATTTCTGTAACTGTGCAGTACCTCTTTGTACCCTTGTGGCTTATTAAATTACTCCCTTGGGGGGGTTATTGATTTATTTTTTTTTATATGTAACCAACTGCCTAGTGAGGCTTGAAATTCTTCCATTCAACCCTTCATGTTCTGAAGGTGTCCTGAGTTAACAAAAATCCCTGTCAAACAAATAGAATCAGCATGGGGCAATCAGTGTTTTAAACTACTTGCCTGCAGAACTCTAGTGGTAGAGGCTGTAGTTAAATTTTCCCTGTCCTTTTGAGAAAAGAAGCATGAATGCCTGTGGAATCTGAAGCCATTGCATATAACTGATTTGTAGAACTGACGAGTCTTGCTCAAATATGTGGTGGCAACCTGGTGTCTGGTTTTGAAGCTGTTTGCTAAAAGCAGGTTGTAAGGCCGTCCTTGCATGGGGGAGCAACATATCTTGTTGAGCTATTTTTTCACTGTTTTATGCTTTTTATGACAAGAAGTGCACAAGGAAATTTTTTAAATGCCTGATATCAAACACTTAAAATCTGCAGGTTGTTTGTGGGAGACTTTATAAATCCTGTTCCGTGCAAAGGGGACAACCATGTTCTAGAATATCTCACTGTGTAGGAAAACTACCTCTTCTTTCTTTCTGTAACCACCCTGCCACAGCTGGGAATGAGGACAAACAGAAATAAAGTTGTGTTATCACAGTTTTTAGTACCATTCTCAAGCACAGAATGCCACTGCTCTGGTTCTTGCTTGCTGAGTGTTTCTGGAGGGTAAATGGATTGGCAAAACTGGCGTGTTTCCTTCCCACTTGCCAGCTGTACAGGGGAATGAGCTAAGTGAGGAGAAAATACTGTACAGCAGTACTGGCTTGTAGCACAAGCCTGGCTCAGTTGGGCAGGTGGGCTGTTGAGATGCTTTGTTATTCAGTAAACGTACTTAGTAGGATAATACAGTTAAAACTATTAAAATTCCAAGCAAAACCTAAAAGCAAATAATTGCTGTGCCTTGCTGCTTCCTTTAAGGCAAAGTAAGGAGGAGTATTTATGGGGCTTTCTTTCACTTTTGCAGTGACATTGTAGTCCAGATAGTAGATGCTAGAAACCCCCTTCTGTTTAGATGTCAAGATCTGGTAAGTAAATCACTTTTTTGAATGTTATCTTAGTTATATATCATAATATATATAATTTATTTTTTGTTTAACACATTCAGCTACCTTGAAACTGTTCTACTGTTGTACCTAAGTGGATATCTTATTAATTTATGCAAGTATTATGGCACAAACTTATTTTTGTTTGATGTCTTTTGATATTTCACACAGGATGTTGTGGATTTAGAGGCAATTCTGCAGACATTATATTGCAGATATTATATTACTCCTCATTACCCACTAAAAGTGTCTTCACTTAAAGGAATTGTTCTGTGTAAAAACATAGTGGAATAAACCTGAGTGAGAATTACTGCACTGAAAGCAAAGAATCAATTATTGAAGTGACAGCTTTGCAATGACAGACTGTAGAACACTGCATCAATGAGACATTAAATTGCTCAAATAGTTATCTTGGAGTTCCTGCTGCAGGGTGCTGATTAATATCTTGTCATAGCTCTAAGCAGACAAGGTGTTTGCACACGTGGCCAGCAACAAGCTGTGTTGTTGTAGTTGCATGCTCCAATTTGTCCTTGTAGTTGTCTGCTAAACACCAGTTCCACCTAGCCCAGGGGATGGTAAGCTGGGCTACACCTGTGTGGAGCTTGTCTTGCTGCTCTTGTATTACCTTGGGGTGAAGAGGAGTCGAAACCAGAGTATGGACTGATCCTTCTCTTTTTTCAGGAAAGTTACGTTAAGGAAGTCAGTAATGACAAGGAGAACATGATCCTGATCAACAAAGCAGATTTGCTGAGTGAGGAGCAGCGGGCTGCTTGGGCACAGTTCTTTGAGAAGGAGGGTGTGAAGGTGGTGTTCTGGTCAGCACTGGCAGAGTGTAAACGGCTGTCTGGAGAAGCAAAGGTACTGTGGGTGAGCAGCTCAAACTACATGTGTGCTGGCTGCTGCTGGTAACTTACTTTGCAGCTGTGCTTGTGATAGACCTGAGCACCTTTCTAGGAAGGGCACTGTCCTCACTGTCCTTGTCTCGGGGAAGGATTATTTTAAAGACCTGTGCAGCTATAAAACAGCATTTGAATGATCAATTCAGAGACAAAGAGTGAGGAGACTAAAATGGTCAAGAAAGTGCAGAACACAGAAACAGCCCTTGTAGACCTGTTTGCAAAATCTTAACCCATGTAAAGAATTGGAAACCTTTCCAAGAGGGGTGCTGTGAGGGATGGGGTTATCTCTACAGAATTTTTTTCTCTCCCAGAGAGGGGAGGTGTTTCTTAGGGAACCTATAGTACTTGAAAGCCCTTTTTTTGCCCAGTGGAACAAACTGAGTTACTGCCCCAAGTTACATGTTATCAGTAGGTGCTACTTTCATCTGTTACAGCCATTCAGCTATGGAATATCTCATATCTCCTTGTAAAAATACCTACTGTGTTCAGCTGGTTTACAGTCCTTGCATAAAATGTTTTTACAGACTGATTTAAAAGTAAGACTGAAAATGGTAGTTCTATTCTCTTTTTGGGGAAAGAAAGGTCAAAAAGCCGTGAACAGTCCCTCTTGGAATACTTTTGTCATTCTCCTGAAATGAGCTAGTTGTGTCTACATCATACTTAAGACTCCTATAAAAACTGTGTGATGTAAGCAGTGAATTGTCAGCCCTTGGGATGTGGCTGATGAAAATACAGTCGCTCGCACTGCAGCAACTGCAGTCAGGAGCAAGGCCTAGTGCTGTCTTTGCATTTCACCTCTGAAATGCTGTTCACACAGGAACAGGACGCTGAAGGTGTAGAAGAGCACCCGAGTGATTCTGAGGATGAAAGCTCCAGTCAAGAAGAAGACAACACAGCACAAGGTAGCGCAGAAAGCACATCCACAGACAATGCTTTGCAAACTGTAAACCAAGTTCTGCTTAGTGATGATGACAGCAGTGATGAATATGAAGACTGTGCAGAAGATGAAGAGGAGGCCTGGCAAACCTGTTCTGAAGATGAAGATGGGGACAACATAAATGCTATTGCTCCAGAGAGGATGGGAAACAGGACTGATGGTGCTGCAGTGCAGCATGTAGTGCAAGAGCAGAACAGGAATGTCAGGAACTTCAGCCATCTAGTACAGAGAAATGAGCTGCTGGAGATATTCAAAACCATGCACGATGGACCAAGGGTGAAGGATGGGGAAGTAAATGTTGGGCTGGTGAGTTGGACTTTGTGCTTTAATGGGACTTGTTTAATCTAAATTTTAATTCCATATGCCTCTACAGCTAAAATTTGTCCTGTAGCCTGGCTTCCTATAAGGCTTTAAAAACTAGCAAGCACAAACTACTGCAGCTCAGTGTTCTTCACTGCTTGCCCTGGTTTTTTAGTACACTTTATTGGAGTACTTTTGTGTCAGAGCTCTGTCAGTCTTCTGGCATCACCCTGCCTGATACCACTGTTACCATTCCACTTCTTTGTCATCCAGGTGGGTTACCCTAATGTTGGCAAAAGTTCAACCATCAACACAATCCTTGGAAACAAGAAGGTGTCAGTGTCTGCTACACCAGGCCGTACAAAACACTTTCAGGTATTGCTAACAAACAGCATTGATCTTCTTTGTTATTTCTTTTTCCCCAGTGGAAGGAAGCTTCATTTTGAGCTAGTTGCAAGCACATGCAGTCACTGAGAACTCTGCCAACCTGAACTCTGGCCAGCAGAGTATGTTGGAGAGGGATGGTCTTGATGTATAGAATTTTGGAACTTTAGTTCTTGCTTTCAAACTCTTGCTACAGTGTGAGTCACTTATGAGAGCTGCTGTGCAATGGGAGATGTTTTAAAGTGAGTGTTTCTCTGAATAGCTCAAGCTCAAGGTTTCAAACCACCCTTCTTGTTCACATCATTGCTGTGAATGAGTCTAGTTTTGCTGCTGTTTTTATATTGATCAAGCTTTAATTTGGAGGTAGCAACTCCAGTGCTATAATGTGGGACCATTATGGGATTTGCACTTGTTCAATCTCCTACCTGTTTCAAAACACAATTAAATGTTTCTGGAGTGCTTTCTTCTCTCCAATCAGACTGGAGAGCTGAGGGTCCTGTCTGGACACCTTATTTAGGAATTTTGGAAGTTCTGTGGTCTTTCACATCTGATTTCCTTAATTCATCACCTGGGGCCAGCAGGGCAGATGTCTGTGTTAGTAGAATTTCTGCATCCATGTTTCATCTATGCATTTATTTTTTTTGTTCCCGTTTCCTCCATGGCCACTGACTTGCCATTGTGAACGAACTGGTTATTTTCATGTAGACCCTGTATGTGGAGCCTGGCCTGTGCCTTTGTGATTGCCCTGGTCTGGTGATGCCATCTTTCGTCTCTACCAAGGCAGAAATGATTTGTTCTGGAATTCTGCCTATAGACCAGATGAGGGACCATGTCCCACCTATTTCTCTAATATCCTTTGCATGGGGTTCGTGGGAGTGTCTGCAAGGGTTGGATCTGGAGGATGTCAAGTAGTGTGTTCCAGCCCTGCTAGCAGCACACGTGCTCATGCTTTGAGGGCAGTGGGACACACTGGATAAAACAGCCCTGCTGTGTTGGTCTTTTCCCACCTCATTTCAACTGTCTTGTTGTCAGGCTTGTTTAATTTTTCTGGTTTGCAACAAAATCCAGAAGTCATTCTTCATGTGTGCTCTTGGAGTGACGAAGGGGCAAAGTTACTTGCGTAGCTGAAAATCACCAGGAGGTTTCCTTCACTAGCTCACGTTTGCCAGCATATCCCACGAAACATTTTGGAAGCAACCTATGGAATAAGTATTATAAGGCCAAGGGAAGATGAGGATCCAGATCGAAAGCCAACAGCTGAAGAGCTGCTAACAGCATACGGATGTGAGTGATGATCCTCATAAAACCTGTCACCTACACTCTGTGCATGGTCCTGAACATGTTTTAAAGTTAGGCCCACCTTGGGTTTGTTGTGCATTGCGTTAGGACTTGCCCTCTTCTCAGCAGGGCCTTTGTTAATGGCTCATCTCCTGTGTGTGTTTTGCCAGTCTCATCTGACAGGTGTCGATGGTGTGGAGGACATTGGTGAGATACCCTGCCAGTCTATAGTGTGGTGCTCTTTCAAATACCTCCCATCAACTGTGTCTTGAATTAGACTCTGAAGAATGCAGCAAATTCTGATTCTCTGGCCTTAAAACAAAAATAAAAACCCAGCAGTTTTTCTGCTGGTAGGGAGATGTCAGCTCTCATCATTCCTTTCAGGTCAGAATGCTTCTGTGGTACCTCTACAGTCAGCAATATTGTCTTTTTTTCCCTGCTTTCGCCAACAGAAGCTTCTTTCTAAGGGTGGGTTTTTTTGACAAAGGATACAAATGTGCAGTTAGGCAGTAGATAAGAACACATTCATTCTCTTGTACTTACACAGAATGTACTTTGGATTTGCCTTCCAGATATGAGAGGCTTTATGACAGCTCATGGACAGCCAGACCAGCCGAGATCAGCTCGATACGTGTTAAAAGACTATGTCAATGTAAGTGTTTCCTACATCTGGGTTTTCTTTCCTGCTAGGAAGTGAATTGAAGGTTTCACTAGAGCACAATAAAGTGAATTCTGTTTCTCTGGATAAAGTCACTGTATATCAAAATACTCTTTAGGTCGGGCTGGTTTTATGTTTTAAAAGAATAAACTGAACTTCTCAAGCTGCTTAATATTAAAAAGATCCTTGCTTAACAATATGGTGCTAGCTAAATAAATAATCATATCTCTAAAATAACCAGCAGATATTTAGGAAACAAACCCATATTCTATAGCTGGACCAATATTTGGCACTAAGGACTGTAACTCTCAGTGTTGTAATACTGCATTTTTCTGCAGCACTCTTGGCAACTTATTGTTGAGAATTTCTTAATAGGATCCTCCAGTGCTCCTGAGAGTTTTGCAGTGTATTGTTTGCAACTGGAAATGGTGCTTTGATATAGAGGTGGAACAGTACTTTAACTTAGAAGTTGAGCCAGTTGTTGCCTAGGAGGAGAAATAAAGTGTACTTAGAGTTTGCCAGTGTGAGCCCCTGGACTTCGAGCCCTTCTTAGGTTTGGGGTTGTTTTCTTTCCTCTGTGTGTTTTCTCTCTGAGTTTCTTTGGTCATAACTGTGTCCATTGCTTTCACAGGGGAAGCTGTTATATTGCCACCCACCTCCTGGTATTGACCCAAATGATTTTCAGCACCAGCATCAAAGATGCCTGGAGAGCAGAACTGTGCAGGCCCCTGGACAGGTGAAGCCTGAGAAGAATACCAAAGCAAAGCAGATTGAAAATGTGGTGGACAAAACGTTCTTCCACCAGGTAAATTCTGGAGGAAATTTGTTCCATGAGTTTTTGCTACAGCTCTTATTAGTAATTACTGAGGAAAAAAAGCCACCTTTCAGGATGGAGGTGTGCTGGGTTGAGTTAATGGTGCTAGATGCTGTGGGATCTACATATAATTTCTATCTAAGAACTCTCTGTTCTTTTTATTATCTCCTAAATCACTGTGAATGTCCTAGGTGACTGGCAGATTGCTAATGAGCTATGCATAGCTGATTTTTAAGAGGTCAGTAGGGTGACCCTTGTCATTATGGACCTAACATCAATCTTGAGCAAACGGGAGTGACTGTGAAGACAGACAGGGAGGGTGGAGTGACACAGTAACTGACCTGGAACGTGGCTTTGGACTAACAGGTCCTTCAAACTAACGTTCCTTTCTCGAGCTGACATTTTTAGGGGATGTGATAAGCTTCTTTAAGACAATTGATTTAGTACTACCTGAAATCAGGTGAAAAGAATATAAACTGATTTAAAGTCCAATGGAGAAATCTCAAAAATAAGTAGAAAATGGGAATTTTTCTTAACTTGTATGATTCTTCCGAAGTCCCACGGGGATCTCTTTTGCCCCTACACTACTGAAAAAATGTATTAGTGACTTGTAGTGAAATGTGAAATCCATAAGCAATTAGGTCTGCATACCTGACAAAGATCAGAACAGGTGTTTAGCAGTGAAGAGGGTGTGTCAGACAGCATGTTTCATTCTCTATGGTTAGCTGGATATGAACACTATTTCTTTAGCACAGCTAAAGATAATAATGCATTTTGAAAACAAGAACTCAGGCTCTTTTCAAAATAACATAGAAAACTGTGGCCTGAAAAGAATTTTTGGGATTACCAGATTCTTCCTCTGTCTGCCCAAAGTGCTGGCACAAGCTGTGAGCCCCATCAGTGCTACCCACACTCCAGACTTGAGCAAATTATTTTAGTCTGTGGCTTTCACAGATGCCAGATTTATTTTGCAAAGACAATTTGTTGTGTGCAAAGCAGAGGCTGTGAGAATCCATCCCAGTGCTGTAGCTGATGTCTGTCACAGTGTCTCATCGGTGCTCTGCCTCTGCTGGCAGCGGTGGGTGCTGGGGACCCGGTGCAGCTGCAGGCAGAACTGGAGCCTGCTGGCAGGCTTTGGCTGGGATGTGTGGTGTGACCTTCCTGCAGCTCTGGAGCAGGGGCTGAGCAGGTCCTGATGGGTTTGAGCTCGCCTGTGTCTGGTTTTACTGACATATTGCAGTTCCTGTGGTTAAATGTCTTCTCATCGGTCACTGGTGATTGTGTCTGCTCTTGCAGGAGAACGTCCGTGCCCTCATGAAAGGGGTCCGGGCTGCAATGGGATACCGGCCTGGCAGCGGCCTCGTGCCCGTGACTGCATCCAATCCTGGGAATGTGGTAGGAAAGCCCTGGAAAAAACATGGAAACAGGAACAAGAAGGAGAAAATCCGCAGGATCACCAAGCACCTGGAGGCTTAGCTGTGGCACCAGTACTGGGCTTTTCCAGGGCAGGGACTGCACTGTCCCACAGGCCTTAATTGAGGAGTAAAATAAAAAGGATAAGTGGGCATCACTAGCTCACCTGGTAGCTCTGTGCTGTGGATTGGCCTGGGCAGGGGTAAGGGTGGGCTCTGGTAGTTGGAGCTCATCCCTACTGGGAACAAAAGAGACCTGGCTGTTTGTGTTATCTGGAAGCCAGCCCAGATGTTTGACTGCTGCTGAAACATCCTTTCAATGGGAGCAGATGGAGCCATGCGGGAGTGTTTTTTCCTTCCATAAAGGATGTATTTTATGGCTGTTGCAATCAAAGCAAGCCCTGTAAATCTGACTAAAATCTTTATAAACAGTTGAACTTCAATGAGTGATGTTTGTTACATTATGAGACACTATTGCTCATCTCCTTTTTTTTTTTCTGTCTTTAAAGCTGGTTTGTTGATTTGACAGAACACTTTAGTGTGTTGAAAAATGAGGTAAAGTGATCTTTATTGCCCTCTTCCTTCTCTGCTGTGCCAGACCTATTCTGTAGAATCTGGTACTGAAACCACTCCCAAATTCCCAGCTTGAGCAGAGCATGGCACACTGTGCAAGGAAAATGCTGCTTTTATGTCCTTCACGCTGAGCTGGTATCAGTTGTTTTCCTGTGTGACTTCCCACTGGTATTTTAAAACATTAGCTCCGTTTGACTGGCTAAAAATCTGGTGCTAATTTGTCCTTAAATATATTTGAGATTTTACTTCCTATATGGTGTCATGTTCTGTCTCATTAACCTAGTCACAGAAGTGTCTAATAGCAAATTTTAATTGAGTACATGACTATTTGATGCTAAAAAGACTTTACTTGGGGTCAGACTTTAGTGAGATTTACTTCTTAGCTGCCCTGCTGAGAAAATGTTTGTGCACTTGGTCAGTTCTCTTCATTCCTAGTGCAGCACAGGGAGTAATGACAGGACTGGAAAGGCTCACAAAGACGAGGCGTGCTTTGTTTTTAGGTGGTGGTGTAACAGATGATTTTGGTCTCTGATACTAAAAAAGAGATTGCTGTCTTTTAATTTGTACTTTCCAGGCCTTAAGTGTGGATGGAGAGATGAAAGCAACTGCTGAGCGAAGCCACAGCAGATGTGGGGTGTGCAACTAAGCTGGTTTTGGCTTTGTGACCCTTTGTGTGTGTGTCCTTTACAGCCAGTTTGCGCTGTGTGTGCGGAGGGTCCCCTGACAGCAGAGCTCTTGGCTCCTGCTTCCCCTGAGTTGAATTCTTAATTACATCACTGCAAGAAAGATAAATCCCTACCTGCAAAATTAAAGCATAATTACACTAAATGAATATGGTCAATGGTATTTAAATCAATGTACTGTAGCGGAAAGTAAATTCTTATGAGAGACTATTTAATCTGTTTCTCCCAGCGAAGGTGATCTTTGCCTTTGTTTGCTGAAGAGGTTATGCCTTAGCCAAATCACTCTGATCCAGCTTCTCCACCCTCCTTGTAGGAAAGATACCTGCTTTTGTCCTCTAGGGACCTGATTGCTCAGAAACACCCATTTCTTTTTGTCCTGTCCTGTGTCCTGAAACTACTGCCTGTCAAATTACCTGCCAAACTTAAGTTGGAGTATCCTTTATTGAAGTTTTGAAATACTATTTTTTTCCTATTTTGTCTTTCTCTTTTCAAAGCACTTTGAATTCTTAACTCCTGTTGCACGTACCTGAATTTTCTTTTGCATTCTCTGCCTTTTCCTGTCAGCTGGGTCTCCATGAGCCTTCTTGCTGGACAAGCTGTGTCCTGGTGTAGACCTTTGCCAATCCAGTGAGTAACAGAAATCCCCAGGGCCTGAGACTTGAGACAACTGCTTGTTGCTTCCAGGAACCTTTGGCCATGAGACCTGTCAAGTGACTTGCAGTGTTTGCATGAGTAAATAGAGGATAATGTAAGTATGACCAAGCAAATACTGTTTGCTGAGGTTTGTTAAATGCAAACCGCTCCTTGCTGTGCTCTTGCCTTGATAGAAAAGGACCCAAAGACTGCTAATATTTTATGCTGTTACTGAGCAGTGGGCAAACTATATAATAGGCAAGGACCATGGTTAAATTAATGCTTTCCTGTGGTGGTCTGGTCTGTTGCTGATGCTGAACTGCATCCCTGGCCTGGCTGACAGCTCAGGGCAGCAGTTGGCAGGCATGAGGCAATGTAGGGACTGCTCAGTTGTCAGGAGCCAGCACAAAGGAGACGCTGTGCTCTGCCCTCACCACCTGTGAATGAGCCTCTGCTACTCCACTGCTTTCCACAGAAGGCCAGTTTCCATTTTAGAGTGCTGTTTTCTTCAAGTGCCTTGTGCAAGTAGATGGAGTGTGCAGGCTGCAACTGGCTTCAGTCTGTTCTTTAGGATCCACGGCACTTCCAGTACCCCAGCAATCTGCCTCCCCTTTTTAGGGGGCTTTGCTTTGTAATGAAAGCAATTTGTTTTCCTGGCTGATGTTGTTACCTGCTGCACTGATAAGTGCAGCAGAAATGCAGAACTGTTTTGGGAACATGGTTTGAAGCTGACCTGCCCTTTTACGGTATCTTCCACTTGCATTGTGAACTGCAGTTCTCCCTGCAGGTGCCATTCTCCTCCAGTTTAGGGAGCCTCACACCAGCCCACAGTCTGCTCCCACAGAACGTGATGCTTTCTGTCCCGGGAGAGCTGCTGGGTCCTGTGCCATGGGTGGAGGGTGGTGCTGGGTGCCACACCTGCAGGGCAGCACTGGCAGCCTGTGGTGGAACCATCAGTGCTGCCCTGCAGGTCCAGAAGGCTGGGGCTGCCCTTTGCACACGGGACTTGCCATTGCATGTCCAAACTGCTGCCTAGGCCATCCATCTACTGAAAAACGTGCTTTGCAGAGTCTGTTTTGAGGAAAAACAATATTTTTTACTCTGTTGAAGCATCATAGGTGAGCAAGTGAGGGGAGGGGGATGCCAGGATGTAAGTCACTGAGCCACTCTGCTGTGGGTGCTGCTAACTGCAGTTGATGGCAGGTGATGTAGGAGCCTCGATCCCCCCAGCTTGGCAGAGTCAGCACTACACAAACAGTGTAGTGGACAAAAAGTCCTCTGCCCATCACTCCACTGCAGACCACACTATGGGGCTGTCAGAGTCAGGTGACCAATCTTTTTCCAGCATCTCAGCTCAAGGATGATGCTTTTGCACAGGGAGGTCCCCAGCAAGGGACTGCCACGTGAACATCTCGCCAGCTTTCTGCAATTGCTGCCTGGACCAAAAATACTTCATTATGTCTCTGGAGGAGGCTGAACTCCTTCTCTCCTGCCATTAGGGGCCGACCTTTCCCAGGCAGAGGAGCAGTCCTGGCGCCCCCAGCAGCAGTGCTGGGTCCTGTTCCCGTTCGGGATCCCAGCAGAGATGCAGGTCTCCAGGGACTCCCCAGCCCATGCTCACCCCTGTGGAGAAGCACACAAGCTGCTGTTCCCAGTCAGCCTGGCAAGGAGGTGGCCAAAAAGCCCACAGTAGGGAGCATGGCTCTGGTCCTGGCAAGGCAGGAGCTGGGTCCAGGGCCTTTCAGGCTGTTTCTACAAAACTTAAGCAGCTCTTTCCTGATTGTCCTGAGACACTGTTGCTTTAAAGTAAGAAGCAGCCTTTTCTCTTTCTTCTTGGGTCACAGATCTTTCCCTCCTATGAGGAGCTTCAGGGCATCGCCGGACCCCAGCAGGTTCCTCTACCCTCCAAGTCTGTGAGGAGCAGCACTGTGCTGTCCACCTTCCCTATATGGTGGCTCTAGTCCAGCTTTTTTACTGAGTATTTTCTTTTTTGCTGCAAAAGGAAAAAAATATTGGGGAAAAAAGGTCACGGGGCTGCTGAAAGAGAGGCAGGGAACAGCTCCCCAGTGTACCTCAGAGTATAATCTCTCAGGGTTAAATGCTTGAGGTACCCAAGACATCCTGGGACATGAAGAGAGGTCATGGTGAGGACAAGAGGAAAAGAAACCACAATTGAGTCAGAGGAACCCTGCCCCAGTGTTCTTTCGTGACGGGGCTGTGGGAAAAGGATCTGTCCCGTGGGTGGTGTCAGGGCACGAGGACTGCGCGTGCTGGGTGGAGCAGGCTTGGGTTTGCCCTCCTGGAAATGTCCTCAGCCCCTTGTCACTTGGGAGTTACAGCAGTTGAGGCAAAGAAGCAAAAACATTGTCATGCCCATGAGGGGAAGGTCTTGCAGTCCAGCCTTTGCTGCCTGCCCAGAGCAAAGGGAAGCTGGAAGCCTCTGCAGAGCCCCTTTATGTTGGCCAGTGCTGGTGAACCAGCACAAGCTCCTCTGGGACTTCACAGGGTTGTCAGCAAGAGTTGTCTCTGCTTGGCGGCTCTTGGAACCAGCTGCGCTCACGGCAGTGCACGGGGATGCTGGAACCATTGCTCTGTGGGTCCCAGGGGAAAGGGAGTCTCCTCTTGACACGCTCAATATCTTCCTTGGACATGCCCTGTATGGTCCTGACCCCTCTCCTCACAGGGGCTGGGAGGGAAGTGTGTGACAGAAATGGAAACCAGTGCTATTCTGCTTTGAGCTTTGCTTGTGTTGTGATACACAAAGGGAGAACCAAATATTCTCTAGTTTCAAATACAGCCAGTTCCTCTTTCTGGGGAAAAAGGCAACTCAGGGAGCTGTGCTGCCTGGTACTCCCTCACACCTGCCCATGGCACTGCCTGCTCCTTTGTCTTCACAGTGGGACTTTGAAGATGTGACAGTGCAGTGGAGTTGGCCCAGCCCTGTTGCTCAGCCTTGCTCATGCTGAGCCCAGGCACCTTCCAGGATGCGCTGAGCACCCCAGCCAAACAAGCAGAAAGCAGCAGAAGGTGCTTCCTTGGAGCTCTCTTGGGGGACATGAGAAGCTCTGGGGTGTTGCCACAGGCTGCGATGCTGTGCTGCTGAGGATGGGTGCTGAGGTGGCCAGACCCTGCCTGGTTTGCCTGCAGCAGCAAAAGGAGCCTTTGCAGAGCTCCTGCTGATAAGAAGGGCCTGCACTCATGTTTCCAAAGGCCTGAGTGAGTTGGTGAGTAGTGGCCAGGCTCAGAAATCCAGACGCCAGACAATGGAAAGGCTGGAAACATAAAGGAAAGGAAATTCTTCTGCTGTATTGCCTTTCCTATGGCGATAAGATAACCCGAAGTGAAACAAAAGTCTCTGCTGCAGACAGTGGGGTGGGCACCTCGGCTGCTTTCTAAAGCACAGGAGGATGTCTGCATGAGCCCATGAGCCGGGACCTCCCGAGCTGAGCTGGGAGTGTGTGGCTGTCCTGTGGGTGTGCAGCGGGCAGAGGTGTTCTTGGTGCTTTGCAATGAGTCTTGGAGCAACAGGTAGCCTGGCCTGCTCCTGCTCCATCCCATGGGACCATCTGTGTCCTTCATTTACACACTTGCAAGAGAAATCGTGGAACAGTTTGGGTTGGAGGGGACTGTGAAAGACCCCTTGCAATGAGCAGGGGCATCTTCAATGAGATCAGGTTGCTCAGAGCTCTATCCAAGCCAGCCTTGATGTTTCTATAGGTGAGGCAACTTCTGCCTCTCTGGGCAACCTGTTCCAGTGTGTCCTCACCCTCATTGTAAAACATTTCTTCCTTATATCTAATCTAAATTGACCCTCCTTCAATTTAAAGCCATTACTCCTTGTCATATCACAACGGGCCTTGATAAAATGTTTGTCCTCATCTTTCTTGTAGGTCCCCTTCAAGTATTGAAAGGCAGGTCTAAGGCCTTCCCAGAGCCTTCTCTTCTCCAGGCTGAACAGCCACAACTTTCTCAGGCTTTCCTCATAGGAGAGGTGCTCCAGCCCTGTGATCCTTATAGACTCCTCTTGGACCTGCCCCAACAGGTCCATATCTTTCTTATACTGGGGTCCCTGGAGCTGGATGCAGCACTGCAGGTGGGGTCTCACAAGAGCAGCGCAGAGGGGCAGAATCCCCTCCCTCAATTTGCTGCCCATGCTGCTTTTGATGGAGCCCAGGACATGCTTGGCTTTCTGTGCTGCCAATGCATATCGCCAGGTAATGTCCAGCTTCTCATCCACCAGCACCCCCAAGTCCTTGGCAGGGCTGCTCTCAATCTGTTCTGTATTGAAATCAGGAGTTGCCTCAACCTAGATGCAGGACCTTGCATTTGCCTTTGCTGAACCTCATGAAGTTCCCATGGGCCCACATCTCAGGCTTGTGCAGGTCCCTCTGGATGGCATCCCATCCTTCAAGTGTCAGTTGCATCACAAAGCTTGTTGTATTGATTTAAATCTTACTCTAAATGTTCTGGAAGAGCTGAGAAAAATGAGGCCACAACATTTGCTAGTGATACTTTACTGTTGGGTGTATGAACATCCCAAAGCTGGTGTCAGGTGTTGAAAGCATTGATGAGCGGCTGAGGAACAGTGACACGTTGTATGTGTTATACATTGTATTTATGAGTGGTGGGGGACAGAGTGGTGTCCATGTGGGCAGGGCTGGGAGCTGGATTAGCTGCTGCCAAAGAGGAGGCTGGTCATTGCAGTGCAGTGGTATGTGGGAGCTGCTAAGGCAAGGGCTGCAAGGGAACCTGTGCCACGTGTACAGTGCTGGGCCTGCGCCCCCCCAAAGTGCCCAGAGCCAAACCGGCCACGAGAAGAGGCACGAGGGACATGGATGGCATCTCAGTAAAGATGGAGATGAGCCTCTGAAGAGGTCTCCTGTCCCAAAGAGGGGATGCGATGGGGTGGATACCATTTAGACAGCAGAGTAAAGGAAAGGACAAGTGCCTCTGCTGTGTCTCAGAGTGCAGGGACAGGGAGGTCTGAAATGAAGCTGGCCAGAGACAAGTTCAGATTACAGCCTGCAGGCTCAGAGCAGGCCCACATTAACTGCAGAAATCATTGTGGGCTATTTTGGGCAGCAAGACTGGGATGAATGATGAGAGGAGTTCAGGGAGGCAGGCCAGGGCTGCCTCTGGCTCAGGAAGCCCCCAGGCTGTGGTGCTGGGAGTGGCAGGGTGGGCTACAGGAGGTCAGCCTGTGCTGATCTTTGCTCTGGCTCCAGAGGGGAGCTTCTGGCATGTCCCAAGGGCTCCTTTGGTGTCCCATCACTGAAAGCTGAACTTCAGAAAGCAGTGGGATGGGTGCTGTGCCCAGCGGGCAGTGCCTGGCCCCTTCTCATGGGGGTCCCAGGGTGGGAGCTGCGAAGGGGCATGCTGGTGTTTGTTCAGGCTGTGGGAAGGGGCGTGTCAGGGACCCAGCAAAGGGAGGAGCTGCACGGGAGGATGCACAAGCACATCACACACTACTGTGGTTTGCAGCTCTCCAGCAGCTGCACTTGCTCTCTGCCCTGGGGTGCAGTGAAGGGAGATCAGTGGCCTCAGCCCTTTCAGGTCTTCTGTTCAGTCCACCTGGGGTTTTCCAGTTTGGTT
Source organism: Pipra filicauda (assembly GCF_003945595.2). Taxonomy (NCBI): domain Eukaryota; kingdom Metazoa; phylum Chordata; class Aves; order Passeriformes; family Pipridae; genus Pipra; species Pipra filicauda. The sequence continues at coordinate 803,341 of NW_024104317.1, forward strand.
TCACATTGATGGCCCAGCTCTGGAAAGCAGAGGGCTGAGCTGTAGGCATAGGGAGACAAGCAGGAATCAGCAGCAGCTTTGGCGGGATGGTTGTGACACTTGCAGCACCTGACAATCTGTCCCTTCATCCTGCCTTGGGAAGCAGGTCTCAGCAGCAGAGCAAAAAAGGGCACAGAGCACAGTGACAACAAAGGTGTTGTACATCTGTGCAATGTGGTTTTCTGTAACTTTTCTGCCTACTCCCAATAGCCCTCAGTGGCTGCTTCTGCTGGGGTATTTGGTGAGCTACCACTGGCACCAGCACCTCTGACAGAGATCACCCCACCAGCAACCCCAGCTGTGCTCAGGGGTATGAAGAGCAAACTGGAGCATCCCAGCACCGCTGCCAGGCCAGACCTGCTGCAGTCATGCATTGCAAAAGCAGTGAGGTTGGCTGCAGGTATATGGCATGGCCCCACTGCTGTTTCTCCTCCCAGGCAGGTGATCCCTATGGGATATCATTGCAGGCTCATGCTGGCTGTCCTAATGTCCCACAGGTGCCTTGTGGGTATCCTCCTGTCCTGTGGCTTGCAGCAGAGGGGAGCCAAGCACCTGCTGCTCCGTGCTCTGTCAGGGAATGTGGTTTGTGGGATATATGGACCCATTCAAGAGGTTTCGTGGTCCTCGTGACTCTGCTGGGGAGGGTCCCCAGGTGGCCTTGCAGCAACAAGAAGTGGAGAGATCATGACAGTGCCCTGCTCCCCTCACTGCACAGATGCTCTGAAGGCAGAGGTGGGCTAGTGGGCTGCTCTTGGGCTTCCTGGTAAGATGACATAAGCTCTTCAGGTGATGATACTCTTTGCCTTGAGACTGGGAACAACGGGTCTCCTGTTGCAACTGGTATTTCAGGGACCGAGCTGTCCCTGGGGTCAGGCTGAGCGTCCAAGGGGCAGGGTGGCCACTGCCTGTGCTGGATCCCCTGAGTGGTGACAGCTGAGTGCCTTTGAAGTGCCCCGCAGTGCTCTCTGCACTGCTGTTGGACAGGATCTGAGCAGCCATTGTGCAAAGCAAAACAAACCCTTCCTATCTGTGCTAGGCTCAGAGGGTGGCTCTGCTTCCAGCTGTGAGGCTGAAGAGCCAGCACAGCCCTGCCAGAGCCTGCTGATAACCATCTCGCCTTGCAAAAGAGTTCAAGTCCCTGCTCCAGGCAGGCAATGTCACCTTATCAACACTTGAATGCTCCTGATAAAGGGATCGATCTAACTTCAGCTGCATCCCCATCCCCACCTGCAAACACAATGTACAGGGCAGAGCCAAAGTGAGCATGGCCGGGGCCCACGTGCTCTTTCGCCCTTAGGAGGGTCAGGGCTGCCCGGACTCCTCACGGCACAGCGCCGGGGCCGGGAACAATAGTGGCCACAGCGCTGGGGACCACAGGGTGGGTGATTACAGAAAATCATGCTTACCCCGGCTGCAGCAGAGGCAATTTGTCAAAGTCCCATTTTCCTTTCCCTGATAAGATAGGGCTTGAGGAGTACAATAATTCTTTTCCAAGATACAATCGTGGCTCTTCTACACAGCACACACTCGGGAAAGCTAATTTTGGCCATGCTGGGCTGGCAGAGGAGCCCAGTATGTACTGGAGCCACCGTCCAAGGGACAGAGCAACTCTGAGCCTCGATGACCAGAACAACTCTGGGGGCAGCAGGGTCACTGCTGAGTGCCACGTTCCTTGCCCACTGTGGCACCCCTGGCAGGTGCCACTGTTGTCGCTGGCTTCATGGTACGGAGCTGATATGATGTGGCACAGTGCTGCTGCCCTGCCAACCTGGTAAACCCTGTTTGAGGCTGGAGCAGGCAGGGTCAGCAGACACCCAGAGCATGTAGCTGCACCCTCACACCCTCCTCCCTCTAAGTGCTCAGAACATTATCCCATCCCAAAGGTGACACCATGATGCGAGGCCAGTGTTCATGCCCTGGCCAGGGAAAGCTGCCCATTCCCAGCTGCCTGCACCAGGGCTTGCTAGCTGAGCATGGGTATGAAAGTGATCTTGGCTGCCTGCTGCAAGCCAGTCCCTCTGCAGGCAGCTCCAGTACTATCACAGTCTCAAGAGGAAAGTAGTAAAGAGCACCATTGACAAAGCTAGACCTTATGAAATCCCCAGCCTCCCTGGGAACCAGACCCTATACAGTATTTGTAGTTGCTGGATCTGGCCTTCCTCAGGAAAGTAATGACCAGCACAACCCTCTGGCAGAGCTGACTTTTCCATTTTGGCATATTGCTTGGGATGCACTTTCTGCACAGTTTGAAATCTGAGCATAATATTATCTTCATGAACCACATTCACCAGTCTGATAATGTGACCCAACAAAAGGTCAATGGAAAAGTTAATATAATTTATTGGCTGATATAAAAAAACCCTAATCATCTCTTTTTCCTTTTTCCTGACCCCCCACCCGCACCCAGCGCCCTGCTGACATTTTCCAGCCATTCCCAAAACAATGGCCAGGGTGGGAATGCTCTGATTGGGTGCAGGTTTAAAGGAGGCTTTTCCTGAGGGGCTGCAGCCACATCTGCCTGCTCAGCTGCCCCTCCCCAAGAGGTGTGCAGGGGATGATGTGCTCAGGCAAGGTCACTAGCCTGGCCAGGGACAGGGCTGGCACCAGATCAGGTTTGGGCAGACCTAGTGGTTTCAGTATGTTTGCTGGGTATCCTCTGCTCTGCGGGGTGTCTGGAGCTCGTCTGCTTTTAGCTTGGAGGGGACACCTCTGTTGTTGATTCTCTCTGCTGGTTTTGTAGCTGTGAACAGGAGGGAAGGACAATCCAGCCAGGTTCCAGGATGTCAGGCACTGCTGCTGCAGCGTCTTGGATGAAGCCTTCAAGGGCCCCAAGAACCCTCTTCATGGACACAGCCCGTGCTATGTTACCTCCAGGGAAGGCTGCAGGAATCCCCCATGCAGGGCACAGGTGCATGGGTGGGTTCCTTTGCACACCTGTGTGGGCAGAGGGGACGTGCTGTCACACAAGGACCCCTTCTCCCTGCACAGTCCTCCCTTCGGGTTTCCCAGCCACCAGGAACACGCTGCTACCTGCTCAGCCCGGGGCAGGCACTGGAGAGCTGCTGCTCCCCACAGCTACTCAGCATCCACCTGTCTCCTCACGCCCAGGAGCTCGAGGTGTCTGCAGAGCCCCAAGATCTGTCTGAGCAATTAAGCAGCCAAGTATTTGTCAGGGCATGACCCGTCCTGGGGAGGCAGATGAGCTTGCTTGCTAGGGTGGAGCTACAAAAGTAATTAGTCTTTACTTATGTTAATACCTTACAGGTACAGAAGAAAGGACCCCAGAGGGCAAGGGGTGGTGGAAAGGATCCAGCAGCTTCTCTTTCAGCATTAGCTGCTATTTCGAAGTAGTGACTTTGGAGGTGCCACACTCCAGAGCTGTGGAAGGGACAGCATGGGGAAACATCTGGCAAGGGCTGGGGAAGGAGAAAGCCCAGAACTGCCCATTTCTGTCAGGCTGCAGCACTGTGAGGTCTGCCACGGTGCTGCCATGGCTGGGCATAGAAACTCTGTCTTGGGTCAGCAAGTAACTGTCCTCCCTGGCTTCTTTGCAGCGCTGTCTCCAGTCCTGGCTCTTGCCAAGGAAAGGCTGGAGAGATGGAGGAAGCCTAAGCAGTGTGGCCTGGAAAGCAGGGGGCAAAGAAAACATAGGTAACTTCTGAAGTCAACAGTTTCAGAACAGCAAGCATCAAACACAATCTTGCCTTGTGTTTTGTAAAGCTGGTTTGTGCACACTTGTGCACAGAGCTGGCTGTATCCTTCCTGGGAGCTCCCTGGTCATGCAGCTCTGCCTGCTGCTCAGCCTGCCTGGCACTCTGGGGTGCTTCTGCCTAACAGCAAACCCAGTGTCTCTAAAGTGGGGGAACTGGGCTTCCACACTGTGAATGCTCCCCTGCCTTGCTCAAGAAACTCAGGAAGGGAAGAAACATGGAGACAGAAACCCCAGGCCTGAGCTCTGCAGTAGATAACCCTGAGTTTCTCCAAGCCTTTCACAAGCAGGAACCTACAGATGCTGTGCCCAGCGTGCAGGTACCCCTAGTCAAGACATCCCAACTACCAGACTGTGCTGTTTGTGTTCCCAAGACTTTCTGCCTGCCCTAGAAACTGCTTTTCGGTGTCTTGTGGGGGAGCTGATCTTCTCTGGCCCTTGCACAAGATGTTCCTTGCCTGTCAGCTCATTAAGCTCCTGCTCTGTTCCAGCTGGTGCCTAGCCATGCAGGCAGGGCACGCCAGTCCCAGCGGCAGCGATGCTGCCAGTCTGCAGGGCAAACAGGGAGCCACTGTGGTGCCAGAGGGCATTGCAGAAGCATAACTTCTCAGATCATAATGAACTCGTGGACTTTGCCCATTTTGTTGAAATAACAGAGATGAAAAAGTTATTAAGGATGACTGATGGTGGGCCAAATGACCAGACAGTGTAACCTGCCTCATTCTCCAAGGCGCCATTTCAGGGAAAAGAGCTGAACACAGGCCTCGGCCCCTGTCCTGTCTGAAAGCAAGGCACAGCCCAGCCTTGCTCTGGAGAGTATGAAGCAGAAGAAAGGCTTCCCAGCACTCTGTTTTGTTGTAACAGCAGCGACCGCTGTTCTGCCAATGGTTTCCCAGGAGGTGCTGTGAGAACAAGGTTGCATAAGTCACTTCACCAATAGCTCTTGGTCTTGATCTGCTCTGGATCACACTGCTAAAACTGTGTCCAGTCTCCAGGCACAGCAAGGTTTAAGAGTTGTTCCTTAACAGGGCAGGACAGGGGCATCTTGTTTTGGGATCTGTGATGAAGACCTGGAGAAGCTGTGGATATCAAACGCCTCCTGTCCTGCCCATATTGCAGTCCCCAGTGGTGCAGCAGTAATAGGAAGATTTGTGTTTGGCTCTCTGATCACAGAATCTCAGAATATTCTGAGTTAGAAGGGGCCCACAAGGATCATCAAGTCCAACTCTGAAGTGAATGGCCTGTATGGGGATCAAATCCATGACCTTGACCCAGGATGGCTACAAGATCTGCTTATTCTCTGCACGTGATGTTGAAAGACATAAGGTGAGATCAAGAGTTCCATATGCTATAAAAATCAAATCTAGGATTTTTATTTTGGTTCAATAGGGGAACTTTGTTATGATAAATATGTCTCAGAAACTGGGAACCCAAACAGCAATAGTTCAAAGACATTTTTCCAGTGCCACACATCTAAAGCTGCTCATCACAGCACAGCTTTGTTGGGTGAAGCGTAACAGGGATTGTATCCTCACTTCCTAGCGAGGGTATAAGAGCAAGACACTAATTTGCAGGTCTTGAAGAATGTGACAGTGGTATTTCAGCAGCTCTAATGCTCTGCAGCCTGTGAAGGCTGCACAGTAACTGAAAGGAAATATCTTTGTTTTTATTCACTTGGCTTTATTCCTAATTCACTCTTTGATGCCATCAGCCTGGGATAATATGTTTTCAGAGATAGGCTTGAAATTAAGGAAATGAGTCTGATTAAGTCCTTTAAACATACTTTGAGGGAGAAATATACAACAATAGAGATATTAAAGGCCTTATTTTCAAGCAATTCTATCACAAAATCAAAACATTGTGCTGCTAGATGGTGAGATCCATTAGCAGTGTGTGTGCTTTCTTCAGCTGGAGAGGATATCACCTTCTTCAGCTAGGAAAGGTGCCAGAGAGCTTGAATCTGTCCTCTGTGCTGGGTGGGCAGTGAGAGGCAGATTAATTTCACAGTAAAATACTTACAGCCAAATAATAAACGCACAAGCACTTGCCCTTTGCCAGTTGTGCTCTGATGGGTAGAACTGATGGTTTCTCAAGAGTCTCACATTCAAGGTTTGCGTGTGTATTTTTTTTAGCTCTGTTTAGATAGTTGCTTTAATCTTTTTTAACTGTCTTGGGGTAGTTTAGGTTACCTAGTATAAGGTTTATGCTGTCCATTGGTGTGAGTGGAACTCCCTTCATCTTCTAGAGTACTTCCCCGTGAAGTTATCAGCTTTGCAGGTACCTACTGGGTCCCCTTGGCAATTTTTCCCTGTGGCTGGGACAACTGCTACCAAACTCAACTCTCCTTCATAGTGTGGCAGCCTTTGTTCTGCTGTTACTATCACCAGTGCTGATGTGGTGCCCGAGGATTTCAGTCCAGTCCACAGACTGGATGTGACATACCCTGTGCAAGCCACAGGAGTCTGGTGTGTCCTTGGTGTGGACAATCCATCAGTGAGATTCTGTGTGTGTGCTGCATGGCAACGTTAAGAAATAATATGGTGGAGGAGTGAAAGCAGGTAAAGGCACTCAGATCCCACTTTTCTTTAAGTATGATGTGGGCTAGGTAAAGGCTGACAGTCCTGCTGACTGGAAGACTTCTGCATTATTTAAAAAAAAAAGAAAGGAGAGGGGAAAGGGACAAGTAGCAACAAAAAGGGTGCACCGAGTAGCTGCACAGTGATTCTGTTACAGCTTTGTGGCATCAGGGAGCCAGGAGAGTAGAGTGGAAGATAACTTCTGGGAAGGGATAGTCTTTAAAGGACCTAAGAAGTAATCTGGAGAGTTCTTCCCATGGCAGTCGTTGCGCTAGCAAGTGCAATGGGAAAGCACAGTATTATTTATTTCATTACTATAAGAAATGACTTTTTATGATCTTGTTCAAGTAAATGGAGCAATGAATTCTCCTTTCCCTCTGCTGCTGAAGACATGTGACTTATTAGACATGTTGCTGTTGTAATGGAAATTACTAGCCAGGCTATTTTAAACTGAGAAGAACTGGATATCTGGGAAATGGGAAAAAGGATTGGGTGGCACAAGAGAAAAGAAACTTAATCTGGGACAATCTTGGGCACTTTGTACAATTTGCCCTTTAAGCTGTTTCACAAGCTCATCTGGCAGAGAAGTGATAATAAATTGTTCAGCAACTCAGGCTTGCCAAAGTAGTTTAAGGAGCTTTCAAAGAAGACTTCTAAACACTTAAATGGCTTTCAACTGCACGTGAATCATCTTGAAGAGAGAAACTGTAATTGCAAATTGCTAAGCGCTGTTTAGTGGGTCACCATATACCTGTCTGTGTGTTCATGTGGTCTGGCACTCAGTTCAAGAGTCAGATGTTCCTGTGCAGATCCCATGCCATGTCTGAGAGCCCAGCACGGCAGGGATGCCACTGCTGTTGCCAGCCTACTGAACTTGAAAATCTCAGCTGGCAGAGCCTGCAAGCAACTTAGGTCAGGGAAAAGAAATAAAGGTAGGAGGAGGAATGTCATGTCCACGCACAGCCAAGGCATGGAGCTTTACCCACTCTCAACCCCTTTTCTTATGAGGCTCTTTTTGTTTGCCTATGGATATATGGGGATTAGAGAGAGTGGGCCACAGGGATTTCATCCCCTAAGCATATAACACCCTTGCCAAGAAAGTCAAACATACAGGGCCAGAGGTGTCCCACAGGAGGCCCCACAGCTGTCTCCAGGAAGGGCTTGGTGGCACAGGGCTGGCAGGGGTGTGCTTGCAGCATCTGGGACCAGATGTGGCCAGCTGGGCACCTCTGCACTGCAGAGGTGGGTCCCGTAACCTCCTCTGAGCTAAGGCACATATTTATACAGCCCTACCAGAAAAGGCAGGGTGGAACACGCTAATATATACACATTAAAGAGACTGAATAAATAAACAGTAGGTTTTGATTTATTTTCTCTGCTACTTGGATATCTTAGTTTTGGCACAAGATAGATTTCATACACAAACGTGATCTCCAGATAGGTTCTTGTCCTGGCTGATTTAGAAACCATGTGCAAAGGAGAAAATCTTAGCAAATGTTCTCAGAGCAAAATTATATTTATGCTGTTTATTGCCAAAGTACATAAAATCCTTGGCTCCCATCAGCAAGTAATATACAACTGGTAACAACTGTTCTCTGCCCTAAAGGATTTACAGTTATAGATGAGAGATAACAGTGGGTACAGTCAGACAGGGAAAGCACATAAAATGTGATTAGTCAGTCTGAGACTCACTAAATGCTGTACACTTAATGAGCACTGTTCAGCCTCACCTGGGAGAGCGCAGGGTTTGGTGGGGCAAAGCTGGATGCGGAAAATGCGGCGTACGCCCTGGACACTGGGGAAGAGGTTGTGGGAGAGAGCACTCGAGAAATGTCATGGGTAAAAAATGTTCTGGTGACAGAAAGTTGTAAAGGAGTTGTAAGTTTTATTGTGGGACTTGTACCCAGATCAGGTTCAGGTGGAATACATGTAATTGTGCAATCAAAATAGTCATGGGAAGCCTGTTAAGAAAGGCTGCAGGACTTACTGCTCCTTCTGTCTTCAAGTCCCAAGCTGCTTACCTCCTCCCACAGTACTGAGCAAAGTCTTGAGGAATTACACTGGCTGTGAATGACCATAACATTTCCAGAAGCAGTGACAATGCTGGATTGCGTTGCCTCCCTCATTGCCTGCTAACCAGTCTCACTAAGGTGAACTAAACAGAGAAACACTGTTGTTTCTCTTGTAATTTCTCTTGCAATTTATTTTCTTTCCTTGTTTCTACCAGGTTAAACACCTGATGCTTTAAAAGCACTGTGATTTCTTAGTGTATACCTGGAAATAACTCATGATGCCCTGTGACCCATCCCTTCCCTGGGGAAGCTGCAGCCAGTGATGCTGCAGGAGAGCAGAGGTTGCCAGGCGCTTCCAGCAGTACAAACCAGAGTGACGCCAAGAGAGCTGGAAAGCAGGGAACGTGCCAACCACAAAAATTAATCTCTGAGTTAATAAAAGCCTGCATGGTTTGAGGTTTGTGAAGCAATAAACGAGTTCAAATTTGCCAGTGACTGAAAAAGAAAAGCAATTAGGTGTTAAGGGGAAACCTTCTAATGGGGATAAAGATAATACACTAGAATATGCAGTGGGTTGAAAAATGTGATGAGAAATTAATCTTTAATTGAAAATTACTAAAGGAATTTTGATGAAGAACATAGAAATGGATGTATCAAAGCAAACCTTTTAACTCTTTTTACTAATAGGGAACAGCAGAATAAGAGCTTCTGTTTAATAGCACTAATAACTTCATAATATTTTTTCTTTGAGTCATATGGTAGGCTCTTTTTACCAGTCAATTCTTCACTCAGAAAAAAAATCTCCTTGGCTTCTTTTCATCATAGTCATTTCTAGGTCTGTATGACCTAGAAAGCTATTTCTGCTTATGTGTTTTACCCCCGTTTTTCCACCAATGTCCGGGTGGAACAGTATCAATTTCAATCTCCCTGCCTTCCTATGTCTTTACTGGGGACACTGCAAGTTTGCAAGGCTAAAAGCAGTTGAGAGCAAAAGTGAGCCTAAGGAAATACCTCATTGTGATCCAAATGGAAACTGGGGGAGTCCTTCATCAATGTGTTGTTAGATGTCTCAAATGGTCACAATCTTAATGACATCAAAGGAGGTTTTTTTGATTTTAAAATGATACATCCTGCTCAAAAGGGGAGGAATAGGCCACAATAAAGACATATATAGATGGGAATTTGGCAAGCTGATAGCAATGGGTAGTTTAGCTGTTTGTAAAAGGGGTAATTAATTAGGGAAATTCAGTGAAGAGGTATTGGCCAGTACCATTCATTACCGCCCAGTGACATTTCCTTGAGGTACAAAGAAAACTCTAGCAGTGATTTAGGTTGGATGTTGGACGGTGACAATTACAGTTCAGTGAAAAAAAAAAAAGCTGAAATTATTCAGTATTTTTTTCTGTTCTTTGTTTGGAAAATGGACAAAACAATGTCCCCACATTTAATTGGAGGTATTTTTGTCCTCCACATGTAACCAGAGTGAATAAAAACCACTGCTAAGTACCCATCTTTAAAATTGCATGCAAAAGTATTTTAAAAGTTGCCTAAGATCACCAAACACTTAGTACTGATTTCTCTACAAATACTGTATCACTGAATTTCCAGAGAATCAGAGGAAGTAACTGTTGAGTCATTATATAAAAACCAGTAACTGATGTGTCCTGGGTAAGCAGGGACAGAGGCTTGGCCAGGCTGACACCAGCCTTTGGGAAGAGTGGTGAGGAGGTCAATGAAGTGTGCACTCAACAGAAAATTGAACTGTGACAGTCCTAGAGTTAGCACATTAACAGAAAATAGATGGTTAGAATTTTTTTTTGAGCAGAAGGCGGCGACCATTCTGATTTGAGTCACAGCAGCTTGGTATTATGCCTGATCTGTGGGTGGCTGCTAAAAGGGGCAGTTTTGTTTCTCATTTTCTTTTCCTCTCATTCCCTTAAATAGTGGTTACATGCCTGCCCAGTGAATCAGTTCTCAGTGGGCCAACAGAAAAATATCTATTTTCTTTTCTTTTTTTTATTGTCAGAATTTCCTGCTGGATCCCTGTGCTGGGCTGACTCACTCCTGAGCTGTGGGGGGATCACTGGAGCTGGCACAGGAAGCTGACAGTGCTGCTGGGGATGTGATGCTCTGACAGGTGGATATAACCCCTGTTCAGTCACTGCTGGGGTTGGATGCAATGAGATGTAACAGTCAATGGCTCCCTTCATCTGCAATGGAGGAGAACTACTGGAAGAAAATAGTAGTGTGTGAAAATAAATATAGACCCTACCTACTGTGGTTTACAGATCCCCTAAATTCATTATGGTGCTCTTCAAAATATTTAACTGATGCATCTGAAAACTTAACCCATCATCTGTCTGAGGGCATGTTTAGTGAAGTCACACAAGTGTCCCTTCTTGCCCTTACAATATTGATTATCTTTATATGTCACCTGAAAGTAGTAGAATTTCTGTCACAGTGGCTGTGGAGGTGTGTGAGTAGGTGGGACAGTGAAGGAGTGGGCAGTTGGCAATGCCACCCCCATTGGCTTTCTTGGCCGGGCACTTCTCAGCTATGCAAATTTTATAAATTTAAACCCTGGCTTCTGGGCACTGAGAGCAAAGTGCACCGAGGTCCCAGCTGAGCACGCCGTGGAGCACAGTGAGACAAGAGAGGCAAACAGCTGGTAGCTGAGCGCTGGGCACATTCCTTGGACACTGCTACATTTCCAGAGAAGTGTCTCTTTAATGGGTGGCAAAGGCAGTTGACAGAAGCAGGGATGGGTTATGAAAAGCAGGTGTAGACCGGACAATAGGAAAGACCCCTTGGCACTTCTGTCAGGCTGAGGGGAGGAGGAGCTGAGTGACCCACTGGCTTTTTTAACCTGGGGCAACTGGGTCGTGTCCCACAGCTCAGCTGGGTGGTACCTCTGCCCAGGGCGCTCATCCCTTACAGGGTTTTCCATGAGCTGATCCCACCCTCTCTCACCACAACATATGTAATGGTCACATTTATTACACAGTGTCCTGCTCCTCTGGCACCTTGGTTGGCTGTCAATCCCACCATGGTGAGAATGCCTGTGCTGGGTGGAGCACATTCCTCCAACAGTGGCTGTAAACAAGTCTTGGCCCGGTGCTGTTCCCCATCCCATGGCAATGGAAGCCTAGAGGTAACTCTGTTGGGTAACTGGAGCAGAGGCCCTGATTCCACAGGGATGTCTTCCCTGCAGCTTTTAGGGGCAACATCCAGACCCCAGTGCCTGCAGGACACGCCATGGCCAGCACACATGGCCTGGGGGACCCCCAAGTGCCTCTGCTCCCACCCTGGGGGGAGGCCCAGCAGCCCAACACCCACTGCCATCCCCGGCTGAGACCTCCAGCATTTCCTGCTGATGTCCCCAGGGAGCCCAGGCTCCAACAGGGCCCCCCTCCCCTGGCCCCACTGCCTGAGAGATCCCTTGTCCTGCCCCACAGAGCTCCGCACAGCTGTCCCCCCATAGCCCTGTCCCTCCATGGCCACGTTCCTCATAGCCAAGACCCCCCACAGTTATGTCCCCCAATATCCATGTTCCCCATACCCAAGTCCCGATATCCATATCCTCATATCCATGTTCCCCATAGCCCTGTCCCCCCACAGCCAAGTCCCCATATTCCTGTCCCTATACCCCTCTCCCCCCATACCCCTGTCCCCCCCGTGTCCCCCCATGTCCCCCCATGACCCCCCATCGCCCCCCCGCCTCCTCGCAAGCTCCGCCCCCTCCCCGCTCAGGCCCCGCCCCCTCCCCGCGCGACACCCGCTCTTCCGGCGCGGGGCGGGGCCGGCGCGTGCCGCTCCGCCGTCACTTCCGCGCGCGCCCCGCCCCGCCCCGCCCGGCCCCGCCCAGCGCGGCCGGCGCGTGCAGCCGGTTGGCGGCGGATCCGCGCGCGCCCCGCGAGGCAGCGGCATCGCGCGCGCGGCGGGCGGGGTGGGGGGGGAGCGCCGGTCCCGCGCCGGTCCCGCGCCCGCCCCGCCGGCGATGGGGCTGCGCTGAGGCCGCCGGTGAGTGGGGGCCGCGGGCACGGCCCGTCAGGTGAGGGAGGGTCCGCGGGGCCTCCAGCGGTGCCCGCGGCCCCCACCGGGTCGCGGCGGGGCCGCTGCTGGGTCGCGGGTCCCGCGGCCGGGGTAGCCCCGCCGCCCGGGGATCGGAGGGGGCGCGGGGCTGGGGCAGGGGCGCGGGCGCCCGGCGAGTCCCGGACACGTGCGCGCCGGCCCGGCTGCCCCGCGCCGCCCCGGGACCGCCCCGGGCTTTGGGGCTCCCTCCGGGGAGTCTCCAGCCCTCGGGCAGCGCTCCCGTGGCGCTCCCTCCGTGCCCTCAGCCCAGCTCCCGGCGGGGCCCGCGGTCCCGGGCGCCGAGCGCGTTCCGCTGGCCGGGCACACGTCAGCGTGTGCTGCAGTGCCGGGGCCGGTGCGGAATGTCGGTGCTCCTGCACCACAAAAAAACTTTCCCAGCACAGGATGAGGACTCAGTGTGTCTCGTCCTTTTTTCGGTACATGAGTCAATGCGTTCTGCTGCTGCTGACAGAGGTTACCGGGTGCTTTTCTATCAACTGAGCTCTGGAGACGGGGATCTCGTACTGCAAGCACCTCTGACAGCCACTGCGTCATCCCAAAGAGGAGGCCTGTTTATGCTTGTTCAGGGGTAAACAGCTAGTGGGTGAATTAAACACTGAGAACTGAAATGGAATTGGTACTTAAGGTGAAGAAGAACTTGATGAGTATCTGCAGTATTGGCTCTAAAAGCTTGCTGCTACCACCAGTGCTCTGGCTTACCTCCTGGGATCAGTGTGTCCCTGCAGGTGCTGTGGTTGGAAGACAGTTTTGGAGCCCTTCGAGAAGCTGAGATAACACAGCCTCCAGCAGTGGGAGATGGTGAACTCCAAACTGTTCTAACATGAGTGCTGAGGGTTGTCTGGCCGTGCTGGCTGGCTGCTTCCTCTTTGTTTGACGTTGCTGAGAGTTTTATTCCAGCTTTAGAGTTGGTTAATGTGTTTTTTTTTCAGTGTGCACTCATTAGGACTGTACGGTATTTTCTTAGCAAGGGCAATCAAGGTTACGTTTCATTTAGCCTATTCATTACCCTGACTGTTATTTTTTTTGTTGTAGGTGACTCAGACGTTGTATGTATGAGATTTGTCCACACACTGGCTCTTCAGACAGGTTAGGGATGTTTTTCTGCCATCAGTTCCATCGTGTCTGAAATAATTGCTACTTTTACCTTTTCTTAAAGTAAAACTGACTTTTGTACAACGCTGTTATGTCCTGTAGAATATTGATTTTCTTGAACCTGTGAAGAAACAGCTTTTTTTTTTAGCATTATTAAATTTACTCTGTGGTATAAGTCAGGCCCTCATAAACTTAATGTCCGTGGGACAGTGTAATGGGTGACAGCAGTAGGTTTTTACTGAACATACACTGAAGGGATGTTTCTCTTGGTATGTGGCATGACAGTGAGGGCTACGTACTGCTACTCTTGTAAGCTGCTTTTGCTTGTTGCCTAATTACAAACACGTTTTTACGAAGTTTAAAGAAAATACACTGCGTAAACTTTGAACTCAGCATGGAACGTTGCAGTGTGAGCACCTAGATCAGCAGGGAAAAACTGATGTGCTCCGAGGTCATCGGCTTGTAAAGTGCTTCAGAAAATGAGTAGGAGAGATCTTGTTAACTTTGTTTTTGGCCAAAGCTGACTATCCATGACACAGGGAGGCAAAAACAGTGAAAGGGATCTGAGCAGTTCTGCAGACTCTTCTCTCCAGCAGAGGTGCTGGACAGCAGCTGCCACCTTCCTGAATACCTCCCAGGAGCAGTGGTGCCTCCAACAGTGCTTTCTAGACTTTGAGCTCATTATACTCTCAGCCCTTAATTTTTTTGTTGGTTGTCTTCTAGAATCAAGTGCCTATTCCTGTGTTTCATTTGTTTCTGCTCTAGGGAGGACTTCATGACTTGGGCAGGCACTAATTCATCCCTAACACGGAGAGGGATGAAACGTCCATGCCCGGTCAGGCAGCCTGCAGTGCCTGGCAAGGGAGTGTGGGGGCTGCTGAGCAGGAAGGGAAATTGCATCACGATGGCTGAGTGATTGAGAAACTTTGTGATTCAGTCCTGTTCTGCTGGTGTCCCATGTGACAGGCATGGTGCATCAGACAAACTATTTTGCTGTGGTCCTAATAAATTATTTTAAAAAACAAATTGACAAAAAAACTGCATTGGTGTGGAACCCTCAGATTAATTTTTCTCGTTTGCCTTGAGGAGGTAATATCCTCACTGTCTTCTGTGTGGACTATAAAACAGTCAACAAGACACAGATTTTCAGTCATAAGGAAACAAATTCCATTTGTTCTGTGCGAGTAAAATACCTTTTTATTGTTAAAGCCAAGTCGAAGTGGGTTGCCCAGGTCATAGAGGAAATCTGACATGGAAAGGTCAGGTTTTCCTCAAGCATTTTGACCATTGCACCCTTGTTCCTTTTTCTGGGAAGTTTCAGATACGGTTTGCTTTATTTCTGTAAACAACAGAAATCTGCAACAAGGGATTACTTTGACTTAGCTTGTCCAAGGTCTGTTGTAGAAATTATTACTTCTGGTGTGATAAATGTCTGAGTTTAGTGCTGTGCAGGCCAGGCAGAACAGTTGTAACACTTTCCTTGTTTAATGTCTGTGTGGTATGAACCCGATGGTAGCTGGCATGGAGAGAAGAGATTTCATTCCTTTCTTACCTTGTGAAACAAAGTCCTTTAGTTAATTATTCGAATACTTTGAGTTTTGGAAATTAGAAAAAAAAGGTTTCCTTAGATTTAATTTTCTCAGTGCCAAAACAATACCAATGTAATATGAAAATGCTTGTGGCAGCGTGTGTTTAAACTCACGTTTCGAATGTCTGCAAGAATTATGTTGGAGAGCTGAGCTTTTATTTAAGTGCATGCATTTTTTGGGCAGGGATTACTGGTCTCCACAGCATGGCATCTAGTATGGTCAAACCTGCTTTGGGTCTGGAGTTGTGCTGTTGTGCAGATGAGTAGGTTTTGTGTACTTTGAGTGGTGAAAAAAGCCCAACATTCTGACTAGTGCTTGGGTCTCATGTTTAGCATGTGAGAGTTTTCATACAAAACAAATCCTAGTCCAAAAATCCTAATTTCAAAATTAAGCATGTTTTAAATAACAGTAAAGCTAAAATGTTTCCCTTTCACTGTTACACAATAGGCTAAAAATAGTTTTCATTCATAAAAAAGCTACTTCCTTTGTTAAATAATCTGTAGCAGAGAACGAAAGTTCATTTTCTAGTAAACTGTGATTGTATCATAGCTCCAAGCCTGACACCTTTATTCCTGATTGAAATAAGACTGTAAACTTTAATCTGTCATTGCTGAAAGGCAGGCTTAAATAAAAAAGGATGGGTGATTCACAGTTTCTGTTCAGGAGTTATGGATGTGTCTACACAAGAAGCTGAAGTGCTGTATCTTGCTGCTCCTTTTCTAAAATGTACAACTTCAGCACCATCTTTGTGGAGCTCTGTGTGTGGGTTGGGATTGGGAAGGGGTCTTTCTGGCCATGGGATCTAGCAACGTGATCTGAAGTGGTGCAGTGTCAATGGCATTCGTAATCCTGTCGGTCTTGCCAGAATTAGCTGCATTTTGCATTCATTCTGTATTTTCATTGTGTATTTCATTTGAAAGAATTTAACCCTTTTTTTTTTTTGTGATTCTGGTTTATTAGAATTGTGGCGTTGCATCGTTCATCTTAAAGCAGCTCTTTGGAAGAGGACCAGGTACTGAAACTGGTAGCAAGTCCGTTACTTTTTTTTAGTTGGATTGAGCTTTTTATGTGGTATTTAAAAGACCATCCTTCAAAATCAAAATACCCAACTCTTTATTTTTTGACCTTTAGCAAAGTTATATAATGGTGATATTTTCAGTTTAGAGGGTACATATAGCAACAAAAATGGCAACTCCTTTAAATTTTATTCTAGCTAGAAGATGTCAAAATGAAAGGTGATAAATGGCAAGGCCTGTGAAATCAAAGCTCTTGATTCTTTTAAAGGGTAGGAGATAGAACAGTGTAATGGAAGGGATTTTGAGAAACAGAGAAAGTACCAGCTTATATTATGAGCTTTTACTGACTTTGGATGCAAGATTGAAATATATGTAGGGTGTGAAAGTAGGTCACATTATGAAGAACATGTATAACAGTCTAGTAGAGGCAGATATTGCAAAGGCCAAAGTGCAAATGGAATGGCAACTAGCAAGAGGCATAAAAGCCTTTAAAAGTATGTTAACAGTAGGAAGAAGATTGTGAAATGTCTCACTTGGGAGGGTATGTATCTACAGAAGGTGCAGAACATTTGAAGTTCTTAGTGCCTGTTTTGCTTGTCTTCTTTCACATAATGTCATGCAGGTGCTTAATCTTATTAATACTTGTGATAAGGTAGTATTTTACACTACAGTGTACTTCCCCAAGATGTTTCTCTGTCTGCTGACCCTGATAAGCTGCACTGTACAATTCTCAGAACAGCTCAGAAATATTGTTTAGAAATACTCAGAAGTAGTAGAAGACTGGCAAAGGATGAGTCTTCAAACAGTTACAATGGGAGAGAGATGAGGAAGAGGAGTTGAAATCTGACAGTTTCCTTTGTCTCAGTTTTTTCCATGAGTTGAGATTAATAAGTAAACATTCTGTTTTCAAGTGCTTGGAAGATACAGCGGCATGAACTGATCTGTGGGAAAAGTAATTGTGTCCAAAGTCTTAGTGTCTTTCTACTGTGAAGCAAAAGGCTCTGTGGCTATGGCAGAGGCAGTGGAGGTTCTGTCTCTTGATTGATTGATTGATTTATTTAATAAGATTTACCTCATTTTAGTGGTCTCATAAGTAAATGGATGCATGATCTGGGGGTAGATGAACCTATTTGGAGAACTGTAATTAACAATTCGGTGTTAAAATGAGAGAGTATGTTGAAGGGTTCTGTCCTGGGTACAGTTGCCTTTAATGAAAACATCAGTCAACTGGCTGATTAAATGTACTTATTAAATTCTCGGGGCCTATGTGTTGGAGGACATGATGAGAGTTCAAAATAACTTCAAAAATAGCATGGCATTCAATAGGGACAAATGCAGAGTACTGCACTTAGGCAGGAATTGCCAGCTGTGGAATTGCAGGGTGAGGAATAACTAGTTAGCTACTAGAAAAAGGACCTGGGGGTGTACTGGATCACAAGTTGAACATGAGTCAGTGTCATGCTGTTTGCAGAAAAGGCAAATATCTTCCTGGGATGTTTAAACAGGAGTATTGTCTGAGAGATGTAAAGTTTAAATCCGTTGGCTTTATTTGCTGTTGGTATACAGTCAGTGTGCAGACAGCATCTGTTTTGGATGCCAAAATTCAAGAAGAATTTGGACCACTTGGAAAGAGTTCAGAGTAGAGAAATGAAGTGATCACAGTTCGAGGAAACAACTTCATAAATGTGGAAGAAAATCCAAGTTATTTTGGCAAGAGATGAGGAGTTTAAGGGGAATGCAAGAGATTTCAAGTATTTAAAAGATTTGTAGGAAGGAAATGCTATTTTCAGTGACCGTGATGGGCAGGTTGAAGTGGGATTAAGTTCCATCACGGAAAACATCGATTAAGCTTTTAACATTTCTCAGAGTAAAAATAGTGCTTGAAGAAGTCTTTTACTGGTGGCCATGAAGAACAGGTTTGTATTGAGAAAGACTGGTATATGGTTTAGGTTGGAGAATA
Source organism: Pipra filicauda (assembly GCF_003945595.2). Lineage (NCBI taxonomy): Eukaryota > Metazoa > Chordata > Aves > Passeriformes > Pipridae > Pipra > Pipra filicauda. The sequence continues at coordinate 821,426 of NW_024104317.1, forward strand.
GACTAAACTGACTATTGATGTCCCTTTCATCTCATTATATAAGATTCTAGTTTTAGTTGGCGTCAAGTTTGAGGCAAGGCGGGAGAAATATGCATGATTCCTTTTGTCCATCTCTTGGTTGTACCATTTGAGTTTAGACCTTATAGAGGTTCAAATGGTTAGAACCGTGGTGCTTGTATTGGTTTGGAAACATGTGGTGTTCTGGGTGTTACTGTCTTCTCTTGGATGCTGCCTCTTGCCAACGGAGCAAGTTTTCTTGTGCTGTCAGGATGTTCTACATCTCCATGGTGGAGTTACTGTGTGGTAGCAGTGTGTGTGTGAGTTAAGCATAGCAGAGAGCTGATGAATTTCCATTCATTTTAGTAGTCTTAGTAGCTTCAGATTACTGCTTTACACTCAGGTGATAATTCTGTAATGCACAGTTACAGAGGTCCAGCTTTGGCTTTGCAGATCTTTTTGAAGTTCACATGCTTTGGTGTATTCACCAGTACCAGGACCCAAAGTGATGGACCCATTGCAAAGTGGAAGGTCCAACTGTGAGTATAGCCATGCTATTTTATATATTATTATTTTCATGCACTCTTATAATTGCTTTTGATTGTCTGCAGTTGTCTGCATGACAAAACAAAGGATCCAGCTATTCCTTCTATTTCAGCAGTTGATTTGTAAGAAAACTGGAGTGTGTGAAAGCACTTAATGCTGTGCTTTCATCCCACGTCTCCAGATCAATGAAGAAAAGTACAGTTACCCTTATGAACTCCGCCCTTTAGATCTGTCGTGGTGTTTAACGTCAGCAATAGCAAGAGCTTATCTTCAGGAGGCTACATTTAATGCAGCAGCAGATAGCAGGAGCTGAAAGTTCAGTGATGTGGGTAATGGTTGGCCTCCGATGTGGAGATCATACAGTGTGTGGGCAGTTACATTGCATTACCTGCCTGACTTTACCTTTACCCTGTAATACTATTTATTGAACTGTATAACTTTTGGGCACAGATTCATTTCCTGAAAAGTCTTTTTACTGTTGAATTGCTAGGGAATTTTTTCTCTGAGGAGAGGGTTAATTTTTCTTACCTCTGTTTCTCAAACAGGGGGACTATTTTTATCTTAGAGGGTTCTTAACGTATCTGCCATTGTCACTAGGTTGTGAAGGCTTGATCCAAAGCCCAGTGAATTCAAAGTGTTGTTCCATTGGTGTGAGTGCTCTTTGGCTGAGGGTCCTGCTGTCTGGAAGTGGTGCTTCTGTCACTGTAGCAGTACTCCAGATCTGACAAGCCAGCAAAAAGTTCTTTTCAGACCAACTGGTAATTCAAAGGGAAACATAAAGGGGCTGTCCAGTGTGCAGTCTTGCAGAGTGCATTAACCCTATCTTCAGCTGGTCCATTGGGTGAGGACCACAAAAACGTTAAGTAGTGTTTCAAGAGAGGATCCTGCATCATAACCATGCTTTATGGCTAGAGGCAACCTACTGAACCTTAATACTGAATACTGAATATTGAAGACTTGTGTTGTGGAAAGGAGTAATGGTGTTAAGTCCAGTTCGGACAGCCAGGCTTTAATGCCAAGAGTGTATGGATGAAACAACTTCTGCCTGTTTGTTGTCTGTGGAGTTTTACTGCTGCAATGGCTATCTAGTGCTTGGGTGAGATCAACCTGTGATGAAGGGCATGTGTCTGGAGCAAAGGCAGATGTTTTGTGTCTGAGTGAACTGAAGAATGTGGAAAACCACTATTATGCAGTCTCTGTTGGTTGAAAGTCTGCTTGGGCTCCTGACTTCTTAACTTTTGTTAGTTCACCTACAAATTTTTGTTTGCAGTATAAGTTGCATTTTTTTATGACCATTTCTTTTCCAACAGAAATAACTTCAGTAATGAACAGGCAACAATGTAGGAACTCATGTTTCACCACATGAATTGCATGGCTTTTGTAGGGGGAGAGCACAATGGAAAATAACTCATGGTCTTGTCAGCCTGACAGTCCTTGCTCTGTAGCATGCAGATGTAGGTATCCTCATAGCACTCTTCCTCTACCACCCTTTCTGTTATCCAGCAACATCCCTTCCCCAGAGAGAGACAGGTTTTGTCAGTAGTGAGACTGTTGGCATAATTGCATCCTGACCATGTGTTATGGAGGACTTTTGTGCCTCAAGCTGGTCCTGGGATGCTGGTAGTGTTTGTAACACCAGTTCTTAGCCTGTGTCAATTGAGTAGTGACTATCTGTGTGTTAAATTGCAACTGTCTCTTTGCTGGAGATTGCTGGTCCACATAACTCCACTGGTAAAACAGGTCGTAGAAGTCTTTGCCTCAGGTTTCAGTGTGAAGTATTTTGAATTTGCATTGTCTGTATCTTGTTTGTGGAACAAATGTAGAGTACCTAATTTTTTTTCTGCCTGCTGTTATCCTCTGATGGCATAAATGATTGGGAAGAAATAGTACATTGAATGCCATAATTGTTTGTCCACCTGAAGTCAAGTAACACTTGCACGAACGTTGATGGATGTGGTAGAAGAACTCACACAACCTGTAGTCAGACAGTTGTGCTGGTTTATTAAGGTACTGTCAAGAGAAGATTGGGTTGAAAATATTTTGGTGTGCACCCTGAGAAAATACTTTTTGTTGGCCTATTGCTAAATTGAAGTAGTTCACCTTTTGTAAAGCTCATTTTCCTTGGAGACTGTAATTTTTGGTATTGTGGACGTTGAGCTGTACTTGTGCAGTTCAGTTTGCTAAGTTTGTGGGGCAGTATTTTGTGGTGAATCATCTGTTTGGTGTTTCATTCTATCCTCCCATCTCATCTTTGCTAGATTCCTGAAGTGTGTGTTTTATATCTATGCTTCCCTCTGTCAGAGAACATCTTTGTTCATGGATACTAATTTTGATTTTAGCTAGGTTAATATTTCTTAATTTTGAAAGTGTGCTAGTGAATCTACTATAAATGGCTATGAAAATGGGATTGATACCTATAACATCAGCTTGAAAGATAGTAAAAATTCAGTAACTTGTGGCTGATTAATTTCTTAATGTTCCATAGAAGTAACGTAATATTTATAGCTTCAGACTTTTTCAAAACCTTTTTGATTGTTTTTCTTTCATTCAGATTAAGTAGTTGCTTGGCAGTTTCCTCTTCTGAATGCTGTGGCCAAGGAGAAACCAAAGTGCATGTTCATATGATGAGTTGTGGTAGTGATTGAGTCTTTCACAAGTTCTTTTGTTTTACCTTGAAAAAGGAATGCATTTTTAAAAACTCTGTGAGGTTGTTGTTATGTTTGATGGGACTCGATGAGGAGGAATGTAATACTGAAGTGATGGCCAGTTTAATTCCCTGCTTACTTATGAAAAGTCATTAAAATATTTGTTTTACATCTCTCATCTGGTGAGCCACCACTGTTCTTGAGTGAAAATGTACTGGGTGTGATAAGTGGGATCTCAGACTCACAGGGTGTCTGAGGTTGGGAGGGAACTCGGAAGGTAATCTTGTCCAGCCCTCCTGCTCAAGCACAAAATCATGTCCACATGAAGTGTATTTTTTTTAAATATACATAATAGTATTTAATCCTCCTATTCCATAGATGATTTTTTTTAATCATCAGCACTTCATGTAACCAGCAGATTAACTAATGGTTTTTAACTGATCTTAATTAGCTACTTGTGTAGTGTACTATTTTCTCATTTATTTGTGGCATTAATGTATTATTTGTCACATGCAAATCCTTGTTGGGGATGAGATGTTGACAGATACTGAGGAGACATTGAAAGATACTGACAAGGATGATCAGAAGTATGGAATGACCTCTGGAAGGGAAGCTGTTAATTGTTTCTACATGGAGAGGATTGAAGGGTGTGGGATAAAACAGTTTTATAAAATAATCAGAGGTGTCAGGAAGGGAGTAAATGAGGCATGACTTTACTGTCCCTTCAAATACAAGAAGTGGAAGGCTTCAGCTAAAACTGTTAGATTGAGGGTCAAAATCCTTCTCCATGAACTCAGGTGTTCTTTGCAGGATGTTGCCAAGCTTAAAATGTGCCCTAAAATGATTTTAGAAAACCTAAGAAAAATCCATTTACTATTAAATAAAATGTTAGGGTATTTGGCTCATGAAGCTCTTGAACTACAAGTCCCTGGGACTGGAGAGTGTGCACTGTGGAGCATCATTACATGACTCTACCAATGCTCTCTCCTTGATTGCTGCTCTTCAGGATGCTGGGGAAGTGCACATTAGATCTGACCTTTCTGGACTGTTTTTTTGTTCTCTATTAGCCTTCAGCCTGACTTTCTGTTCTTTGATACAAAGGGTATAGAATAAAAGCTACTCAGGCATTTATTGCATGTGAAGTATCGTGGCAGTCATCAATGGTGCTTTAGGAAGCTGACCTCTGTTTTCACCCAACATTTATGAAAAAACAATGCTAATGGGGGAAATCTGAGTCAAGCATCTGGACCAGACGTATCTAAGAAGAAACTATTTTTGAATATTTGGCTAGACAGTGGTGATATTTCAGTTAGTGAGGTCAATGCTTGAGGAAAAAGCGCTCCTTGATACATTTAATGTACTTGAAACATTTGTCTTGCTTTTAAGAAAGCTAACTTTCCTCCTTACAGCAGAGAAGATGGATATAGTTACATCTCTTAGTACTGTTATAAAAAATTTTGTTGGCTAGGAAAGAAAGAAAAATTCTAAAAAAGGTATTTCAAATGCAGACATAAATAGTGTTCTAGACATGACATGTTAAGGGAGAATTTCTCCTTTAAGGTAAGCATGTGGGATGAAAGTTAACTATAAATTGAGTGATAAGCAAAAGCTATTACTTATAGAAGAAGCAAGACTTGAGACCTTTACTGATGGTCATCAGTGCTGAGAAGATTGCAGGAGTTGAAGGGAGATCTTGTATCAGATTTTTGGAGTCTGTTTCTGTTATACAGGAGATGTCTCCCACTGCTGATGCTGTGGAGGTCATTCCCAGGAGGCACAAAAGCACTGCAAAGTATCATTTAAGTGGAGCTATTTGAGGTAATGATGAAATGTATTGTAGTAGGTTGCAGGGAAGTCATTTAATTTCATGGATTGTAGAAGCCCTTCTCCAAAATATAAGTTTACTAAATCTCTCAAACTCTTCTGGGTTTGTAGGACTGTTCTGAATGACTGGGATGTAGTAGCTGGATGGACGTGGGCCAAAGTTTACATTGCAGGCACGGAGGCATTGAGTTAAATGTTACAGTCCTGTATATCTGTTCTCTTCTTGTCTTTGTCAACCTTCTCTTCATGGAAGGAAAGAGTGGAACTTTTCCTCCTTGGTTTTCTCAAGTTACCTCATATGGTAGTTGTGAGAGTAAATTCGTTATGTTCAGGAGCTAAGCTGTCAGGTTGTATAAATTCCTGTGCATAAGGAAATTGTCTTCTACAGCAGTCTAATCTCTGAATGGAACTGGTCTGCAGATTTTTCTGTTACTTATTTCAGTCACTGTGAATTTGAGATCAAGGCAAATACATGGTAATATGTGACATCTTAAATTGTATTAAATTCTTTTATACAACCTTGTAACTTTTATTTTTTGTGTTATATGATATTTAGAATTTTAGCAGTTTCTGTCACGCGTAGTATTTCTATTGATTGATGGGTTGGTTGCACACAAGAACAACTCTTTCCCAGAAGTGTTTCTGATCTAAGTAAAGTGAATGTGCAACATACTTGAGACTCTTTGTAAATTTATTATGACTATTTAAAAAAGTGGTGTTTTCAGTAAACATTAGAAACCCCAGACTCAATGGATAGATTTTCTTATAGAATAAATTTTTAGAAATGAGTACAATTTGGTACTGTTTCTGTTATTCTAGAAAATACTCTTGTGTGTGTGTTTAGCAGTTACATAGTTGAACTTAAGAATCTTTAATTAATACATTGTGACTTCAGGAAACTGGAGAAATACTGCTGCTTTGTCTGAGAAGGATTGGCTGAAAGCAGTGAAAGATATTAAGTCATACTAAGGATGGAAAAGAAAGACGCTAAAGCCGATTGCTTGCTTATGATGAGTATGACTGCATGTGCCTCTGAGGAAACAAAAGTTAAATGTCTAAACTTTAGAGGAAAGTTCATCTCTTGTGATTAGTCTGGTTGTGCTTGATGATCTGCCTGAAGGTGAAGAGAAGTTTGATTCAAATGTTCTTATGTTAACCTCAAAAATATTTTCCAAGAATTTAGAGGAAGAGGAAAAAAAGTCATTGCCTCCTTTTATTGAGCATCCATACTACAAAAGCAAATATATCCCAGGAAGCAGATACTCTACATCGCACAATAAGGCGGCAGCCACACAGGAAAGGTTGGGCTCTTGGCACAGCCCCTGAGGGGAAATGCTTCCTTGAAAGGACCTATTGTTGCTGGGTCTGGGTCTTCGGGCTCCCACTTCTCCCCTAGAATGGTTGTGGGTCTCTTGGTGCTGGCATGGGGCATGTTTGCCATCTCCATTATCTGGCCATAGTAGTGTTGGTTATTTAATCCGATAGAAGGACCGAGTAAAGTTCACGCCTCGTGTGAGAAAGGAATGTTTTTTTGGAAAGAGCTTCAGTGCTCAGCTATTGAAAGCTCATGCTGGGTGTAATGGCACCATGCCTTGCCCAAGGTATTTGAAACAGCTTAACTTTCTCTTCCAAGAATAAATAAAACATTTCATTGTCCCAGTTGTCAGTCTGTGAATTCTAACCCAAATGTCTGGAATACTCTTCCAAGAGAGAAAAGAAACAATAAGCATCCAAAATAAATGTATGCTTTGTTGTATTCCCTGACTGTGGGACAGGTCTTCTTTCCCTCATGGCAGCTGGGTAGGAGATCTGGAAACCTGAAAAGGAAACAAGGAAAGACTGTATTTCTGTGAGCTTGAGAGTGGGAACAAGCTTTGGGCAATTTTGGCTTTTGGTGCTTGATTTATCAGTTTAAAATTTTCATTAATGTGAGTAGCTGCTGCCTGAAGTCAGATAAATGAGATACTGGAAAGGTTACGTGGTAAAATCTTGTGTAATTGTCCTTGAGATGAGCAACAGCTCTCCTAAGTTCTCTTCTAACATATCTTCAACTTGTGCGTGTGCTGCTACATTAGTAACACATTTCTAAGCGGTCTGAGAATAGTGATGTGAAGACCAGGTAGAAAGTAAGTTTTGAGTATAGTATTGGCTATAGTACTTCGTTATCATGATGAATTGTGTTTATTGTTAGATGTAGAATTATCTTTCCGCAATGTAGCATGTACTCTACTATAAACATTGCAATTGCTATTACAGCCTGCAAAAAATATACTTTACAAAGAATACACTCTACAAATGTAAATACAGTTTTGGTTTGGTGATTGTTGGATACAATGGTCTTCCTTAAGCCTAAACACAGAAACAAAAGCTTGTATTATAACAGAAAGCCCAAGATGGGAAGTGATAAAATAGGTATTGAGTGGAGGGCTTTGTTAAAATTTAGCTCGTGTACTTGTAAAATTTCCATGTATTCATTAAACTATTATGTCATTCTTATTGTTAGAGCTTGGTTAGTTGACTAAAGTGTTAAGCTTTTGTTTGTAGTACAAATTATAACCTTAACTCCTTTCAAAATACAGTTGGAGGATTTTTAATCTTCCATAGTTCTTTTAGTTTGTATGTCTTACCCAAGCATCTGTTGTCCATGATGTGGATAACTTTGTATTTAAGGGTTCATCTGCAAGGTACTGGAGAATTGTAAACTGCATCAGCTTCCATTTTTGCAAGGTGCATTTGTCAGGGTTAGGGTGCCTCTCAAGGAGAGTATCTCTTGTGTTTGTAATGTTAACCACATGCTTGTAAAAATACAGATACGTTCAAATAATACTGAAAGCTTTACAAATGCATTTAAACTACACGTGTAAGCTCATGGTAGTGCACGTTGAAGTAAATGTGATAACCTTTTGTTTTTTGTGGACACAAAAACATGATAGCCCCAGACCTTTGGCTAAGTTGTATATCACCTGTAGAGGGCTGTGTTTCAGTTTCAAGGTGGTTTTTGAGTGACATGGGTTTTGTGTTTTGGAAACAGGCAAAGAGACTCTCCCACATGGTGTCAGAATTGCCAGGTGGTGTGAGAAGTCTCTAGCATTGTGCTGCAGCTCAGACATACGGATCAGTCCAAGTCCAGGGTGTAGCATAATCCCGTCTGCCACAAACCATGGCTGTGGTGCTGGGTACAAAGTGGGAGTTGTCACTGCAACAGTGGCACACACCAGAGCAGCAAAAATGCCGAGTGCCGGCACACCTGTGTACAGAAGCTCCTTGGAGACTGAGAATCTATAAAAAAGAACTTGGGAACTCATTCTTTTAAGGAGGTCGCGAGACTAATGATGAATCCTGATAACACTGTTTGGTGATGTCATAATGTGCATTTTAGCAGAGCTTTCTTATAGCCTTTTAAATAGACTCCTAGCTTTTTAATTGCGAGTCTATTAAAAATGGTCCTTTTTTCATTCTGAGTGGCTGCAGGTTCTGCCCATCTGTTTCAAAAGCCACCAGTGGAGAAATTTTAGGAAATAGTACATTATTTTTATAGATGCTGAAATAGGATATCTTGGGATATAAAGGAGAAGGACTGGAAAGTAAATATGGGACTTATGTCCAAGACACTGTGGGCAGAAATTTTGTTTTCACCTCTTGAAAGCTTGAAAACTGTTCAAAATTGCTTTTGGGGGATTGATTTTTATCTTGTGCAGCATATTATATGCTACATTTTGAGAAGAATGTGCTTGTGAATATTTTTTAATCTTAATTTTTTTCTGGTCCTTTCTTTTTCTTAGCCTTGTGTCGTTGTCAATTTATTTATTGTTACAGCACGCTTTAAAAGAAGCCAGTGTTTTAGATTCAGCTTTTCAGGTATTGTGTGTGGAACTCATTGGCAGTTGGCATGGGCAGGAGCTGCAAGCTCAAGTAGCAATAACTGATAAGACTTTTCCTTCTATTTTTATAGCTCCACTTAAAAGTGCACTTTTTCTGGAGCGTGTTGTCCTAAGCTATACCTAGAACTTTTTTCCTTGCTTGCTGGCAATTCTGACTTGAGGATAAATATTAAAGATGCATTGAAGGTGGATGTATCGAATGCAGCTTTGCATGGCCAGTGCTACCAAGTTTGTACAGCCCAGGAGGTCTCATTAAGTAAGATGCAAAAGAGATCTTGGGTCAAGAGCAGATTTTTTTTGTGTCTGCTGAGAAATGTTTCTATGGTCTGGGGGAAAGGTGTTCTTAATCTTTCTGGAATAATTTTGAAGAATTATTTTCATTGTTTTTTACTGCAGTACTTAGATAAGAGATACTGTGTTTTGTATGCATATGGGCATATTATAGCATTCAAATTTGAAATACATTTAATATTCAGAGCATCTTTTGGCATTTGGCCTGAGTGCAGAACTGTCTTCCAAAGCACAATTCTCCATGGATGTTTCAAATGACCCTGTGCAACACCTGATGCACAGCCCTTGTAAGGTGATGTGGAAAGGTGGCTTCTGTGTCAGGACAAAAGAATCAGTCTTTTTCAGTCACTTTGGAAAATGAACTGCCATCCTCTTCTGTTAATGGTTGACTATAGCCCAGGCTGAGTCTTCATCTTTCCCAAGAAGTTGTGTGTAGTTTGAAATGGAATATATTCTCAGAAGATACATTCATTCCTCTCCCTGGCCTGTTATGGCTCTTCTTGCTTGAGTATTTCTTCATGTTTAATTTCATAACTGCCAGTATGGCAGAGATCGAGCATTAGCTGATGTTTTGTGTACATAAGGCAATTCTCTTATCTCCATTGTAGGTCCATTGCATGAATCCAGAAAACCTTTACTATAATGCTTGGAAAAAGTGGACTATTTGGTAACTGCTTTCAGTGTGTGGGAATCTCATGTAACTAGAACAAGAATAAGCCCTGGTGATAAACATTGCCTTTGTAAGGTCTGTTACCTTGTGAGGTTGATTCCTTATTGGGGTAAAGTGCAGAAATGTTTAATTTCTGCATGACCTAAATAATGTTTGGCTTTCTAGTTTAAAAGAAACTAACTTTTTTCCTGTGTTTTGGCACCTAGTCAGGATACAGTTGAAGATTACTTCCAAAGTATTTTTTAATTCAGAAATCTTAAAGGCTTTTAATGGCATTGAGCTATTTAGAAACTTAATTTTCAACTCCAGAGCTGTAAGGTGTCTCTTAGTGTAGGATGCATTTATTGTAAATAAGTTCTGAAAGAGGAGGTTTAGCCTTTTCAGTAGCCCTTTTGGATCCAGGAGAGCCAGGCAGGTCACTTGCTGAGACAATAGATCAGGATGTCAGTGATATGAATCATGTTTGATCTACACCAGGATTGTTTTCTAGACAGGTCAGTCAGGGGGTTTTTGTCTTAATTTTCTTCCTGTATTAGTTTACAGTGTTTGATTTATTTAATGACAGTGAGAGCTGGGTAAGATTTACTCATATTAATCTTTGCACATAGGTGGATTTGAAGTTTGGCCTGTCTCATGCACGTCTCCTGCTTTTTGTCTGCCTTGCTACGTCTGTGTTTGCCCTTCATGTTCTTGCCAAAGCAGAGCAGGTTGAGCCTTGTCTTGTACAGAAAAGTAACTTCTTTCTGTGATATTCAGGTAGTGACCAACTTTCCTTAGCTTTTTAGCACTTGATCTCTAAAGGTCGTCTCATTTGGTGTGTCTGCTTCATTTATGCTCTGTGATAAACTGTAAAATGCTGAGAGTGAGAAATGTGTGTATTTCTGAAGTGCCGCCTTTGCCATCGATTAGCTCCTCAAAATGAATGTTGTTGTCTTCACTCACAACCGCTGTAAATACAAGGAAGGGTTTGGTCCAAAGCACACATGCTTTTAGCTGGACAGATAGTATCAGGGCTCGTGCATGGACCTGCAACTGTCTGCAGGCTCCTGGTGAGGCATTTGTCCTTTGAATAGAAGGAGCTGGACCGGGAGGCTGATGCCTGGAAGCACAACCTCCGCGCCAGCCCGGCCACAGTCTTGCAATTGTTTGGCCACACTGGAGGGAAGAGGAAAAAAAAAAAAAGCATTCCAAGCAGTGCCAAATTTTCTTTGATATGTTAATCTTTTGATAACAGTTTGAAAAGCCCTTGGAGACTTTTTTTAGATTTTAGACAAAATAGTTCATTTGTCAGGACTTCCCTTGTAGATAGGGTCTCCGTTATTAAGAACTGCCTCGCTAACTCATGGTAACAAAAGCAAGTGGAGAGGACAGCTGCTGGACTGCTTGGTGGTAAGAGAAACTCTTAGTTATCACAGGATTTTTTACAAATATCTGAAAAGAATAAATAGGGAGTGTTTAAGATACAAATGTGTTAGTTTATTTACTCGTGTATTTTAAGCAGACAGGTGAAAACATAGCATAAGCAAATGTAATAACTTGATAATTTTTTGTGAATATCCACACATGGATTTTACTAGACTTCAGCTTTAAAAATTATATTTTAATCTGAGAAACTTGGGTTTTAAATTACCCACTGATTGCGGGAAATATCAAAAGTTTCTTTTGAAGCTGTAGTTTTTCCAGACCTTGAAATTTTTCTCTTGAAATTTCCACTTATAATGAAAAACTGGAAGAATAAACTGATGGCAGCAGTGTGTATATAAATGAGTTAGGGTATTATTATATATAAGGATTGTGGAATTGGGACAAATGAATAGAACAGAAGGAAGATATCTTTGCTTCCTACCTCCCAAATCAAACTTTAAGGGTAAAATTTGCACTGAAGTAGTTTACTAATTATGCCAACTGTTAGAAAACTGACTTAAGGTAAACCAATAGTCCTTTGAAAGTGTTGCTTGCAGAACTCTTCAGATGTACTGATTGAGACTTGCCGTGGTGTTTTTAGAACAATTTCTTTAATAGACATGCCATAAAGTCACTTGCATCTTTTATACTGTTGCTACAAATGTTTATTGCCTATAAATATTTTGGTAAAATTGCTTGGTATCTTGGTTGTTTAGTCAGGATAGAAGAACAAATACCTATTGGTGTAGTAATTCAGAAAAGGTGCACCATTTTCTTCACTTTGGGGGATGCATTTAGTTTTAGGCTCTGTACACTGCTGTAATTTCTTCAGTGGTCCAATTTGTGATTTACTTTAGCTCCAAAATAGTATCAAATCTGAAGCTGCAGATGCTGTCCTACTCACAGCTTCATACTCTTTAGGATGGAGACAAATAGGAAATGCTGTTTAACTTAGTTTTGATGTACTGTATTTTGCAAAGTTGCAGATTTACTGCTTAAGCTTGTGACTCAAATGTATGCTCTCAGAAGTACTTGCAGTTCGGACACTGTTCACCTGATCTCTAGACCATGTGTTAAATTTATATAAGTCCCTAAGTTGTTCTAAAACGTTAGAAGTGATTTCATTCTCTTGATCTTGGTGGCAAGCAGCATTTCTTTTACAAACATTTTTGATATTTCCTATCTCTGTCTCTAGAGTATGCTTAGCTATACAATAGCTCCATAAGTAAAAATTATGTGAATGGAGTGACAGTAACTTTCACCATTTCCATTGGTTTTAGCCCCTCTTTTATAAAGGTTTCTATTTTCAGTTTGTTAAAGGGGGAGAGGATTTCTCCAGCTATTCACTCCAGGGAGCTTGGACTGGAGAGAAATTGAGCAGCAGTGTATACTGTGCATCAGAGACACATTATATTTGGATATTCCTATGTCCATGTTGCTTATTGCGAGTGGATTTCAACCTCACTTCAATTTGAGTATTAGTAAAATGTCATACTCTGTCATGGTCTGAAAAGTCCAAGGCTCATATTTAAATCGTTGATTAAAGATTTAAATGTTTAAATGTTTAATTTTCCCTCCATATTATAGAAGAAAGTAAAGATCAGAAGCAGATTGCTAAAGTCTTTTCTGAATTGGTGACATTCCTTCAGCCTGAAGTCACCCAAGGAGGGCAGCCCTGTGGAGTCCCTGTGGTGGTGTTCAACCCCAATTTTCAGCAGGGCAGTGAGAGACAAACAAAGCAGTTACCTGTTTGAACTCTTGATGATGAGCTTGTGCTGATGGTGTGCTGGAAGGGATACGATTGGAGAAAGAGTGCTGTTCTTCGTTGTGGAAAAGAAATTATTTTCATGACCCATCAACTAAGAAAATATCTCTAATGTTTTCTACGTATAAAGATTAGAATTTGAGTTTAATTTGGAAAATTACTGGCAGTATGTGCAATGTTGAGAATGTGTGTGTTAGTTGAAGGTTGCTCAGTAGATGAGTATAAAATAATGCAGATGGAGCTAATGATGCGAGTCAAAAATAGCCTCCTAATGCTCCTCATGGATTCCCTGTTTGATTCTACCCAGGTGTTCATAGAACTCATTGAATCACAGGAATTATTGCTGGTGTTCTCAGTGCTGAGATTTCCCCTTGTGCTTCTTCAGACCCACAACTTGATGCTCCTTCATTGTACTGGAACAGCCCCAAATGAAGGCAATTGCACTTCTCTCTTGTGCTGCCGTGGTGTTCCATAATGTGCCTGTGCTGATGTGTTGGCCATATGGAAATTCCAGTTGAGATCAATTAATCTGAAATCTGTTTGCAGATATTTTGCTCACTGTATCAAGTTGTTGCTCGGTGTGTCTGTCAAGTTGGAGTGTTGCCTGCAGGCACTGTTTTTGGTGTTACCATATATTATAGGGGGAAAGTGCATGTTTGTTTAAGAGCACATTAGTTCAAGTATGATTAATCTAATAATTCTCTTCTGGAGCTGTGAACTCTATTAGAAGTATAATTCTGTAAATACACAGAACTTTTTTTGGCTGCGTGACTTCTTGATTGAAAATGTGATTTTATGGTGTACATAAAATTTTTTTATGTGATTAATTCAAAGATTGTCCTCAGGAGCTTTCTTAGCAATCCCGTGTAGATTTAGGACAGATTTTTAACTGGTTTCATATATACCCATATCTTTCCCAGAATAAAAAGCTGCTTAGTGAAGAAAAGGGGCAATTTAAGCAAAAGTGTGGTTTAGAATTTGCATGACTTGTGTGGTTTAATTTCCAAATAAATCTGCAGTAAGATTATAGATTACTGTTGGAATAGCAATAGAAAATTTTCCGTTTAATAAGGCAAGGAACAAGTGAGCTGGTGTTTCTATCAAAGGAGACAGTTGTTGCCAAGTTAGCTTCCTTCCATTCAGAACAAAATGCCAACTGTATCAAGCACTCAATTTATGAAGTGCTGAGCTGCTTCTCACCTGAGACTGAGCTCCGTGTCGTGATGCACTTCTCTGCTTTGAGCGTGTGTTTCTTCTACTAGGACCTTATTCAACAGTGGGAGTGGATTTCTGAGGAGACCTAGATTTGGGCAGCGAAAGAAACCTTTTCTGTTGGGTTCCTGCTTCATTTGTAGGGTTAACTGGAAAGGAGGTGGTAGGTTGCAGAAAACACGTGAGGATGTGATGATGTTGATAAGCTGCAGGAGTTGGGAGAAAGGACCCCTTGAAGTTGGCACTGCTGATGAACGTAAGTGCGTGGATCTGAGGGCTGGCTTTGAGGAAACCTGACTTGGAGTCTGGTGATTTGGTTTGTGAAAATGTTGGGGAGTTAACGACAGCAAATAAGTTGGTAATGGTTGTGCTACCTAATACTAATAACAGCCTGAAAAAGCACAATTACAATAACTACTTGTGCTATGACTTAATACTTGAGGACTGGTTACATGCTGTGATAATAAGTGCTGTTTTCTGAGAAATTTATGTAAGTGCAGTAAATAAAATCAAAGGCTGTACCATGTCAGTGTAGAGAATTATAGTTAATCTGTGTCTTGGCAGGTGAGCACTGGCTGTTCAGTGGTTTTAACTGTGGTAGTTGGTCCTGTGGAAGTATGATATGGGTGCATTAATTAGACATTGTACACAATTATCAGGACAGGGGTGCCCAAATGAAGGTTAGATGCAGTTTTAATTTCAAAAATGTACCTTTTTGACATGGTACTTTTGATTTTACTTGTTTATGTGATGCTGAAAATTGTGATGAGCCTCACAGTATGGTGTAGCCTTTGTAGTTTTCCCCTATTGCAATAAGGATCTCTATATTCTCTATATTCTTCTCGTAGACAGCTTCATATTTTTTCATATCTTTCCCTATTCATGAAACTTGTGATTATAATCTGTCCTCAAAGCACCTCAAGATCAGCAACTGTGAGAGATTTACAAAGAGAAATGAACCTTTTGATACAAATTGAATACTGAAAGAAGGGGAAAGACTGACCATTGAGCATGTCCTGATTTAGAAATACTAAGCTGGGGACCAAACCTTTTTTAGCACGTACCTATTTTTCTGCTCGGATGAGAAATGCACATCTCAGGGGTACAGTGCCTTTCCTCTCGAAGGATAGCCCAGCTTCTGAAAGCATCTGATTGGCACTATTACATATAGAGTAATACAAATGTGTAATATTGACCTACTTTTAAGCTTTTTTTACAAGTTTAATTTACATTTCCATCATGAAGCTTGTAGAATGTACCAAAAACTGCTTACTGCATGTAGAATGTTAGTGAAATTGATACAAGCTTCCTCCCCCTCTTTCCAAGCCTGCTGTTTCTGCAGTATTTCACTTATATTCATCCTGTGTTCAATTTTAAAGCTTTATAGAGCTTCTTGGATCATTACTTCTGGAAACTAGTAACAGTGCAAATTTAAGATCTATATTAATAGTTGTCAGTGTTTTATATATGTGTATGCACTTACAGAAAGTTAACTTGAAACAACCTCAAACTTAGGTATAAGATCAGTGATGTTGCATCAATTTTTAATTCTTTTGTTGTTGAAGGTCTTCCATATCTCAAGTCGAGAAGTTCCATATCATACTAAACATGGAGAAAGAAGAAAAGAAATATGTCAATAAAGCAGAGGAAGATGAGATGGTAATGAATTCTGTACATCTATTTTTATACAATGAAAGAAACACATTTTCAGAGTTTTCTGTCTAAAGTGGGCATATTACATCAGGAAATGGACTGTCTCAGTATTAATAATGTATCAATTTTATAAGGTTATCTGTGATAATATTTTTTGTTATTAAGAAATCTAGTCTTGGGATAGGACAGGTTTTTGTGAAAGCCTTTGCAAAGGTTTTGGATGCTGGTTGAGGTCACTAGTCCAATAGATAACACATTTTGGTACTTAATATTTCTTCTTTAAAATGAAAATGGAAAAGAAGTGGGTTGTGGGTTTTTTTGGTGGTGGTTGGTTGGTTTTGTTTGTTGTTTTTTTTTTAATCTCCAAATCCTGGAGCTTTTTTCTTATCATTTAAAACAGGCTAATGCTTCATAACATGACTGTACTTTGCATACTCTTGCATATTTTTATTTATGCAGATAAGACCCACTTCTGAGCACCTGACAAGAACTTTTGTGGGTATTTGGTAGCATGTAAACTTTGCTTCCTACTGGAGCGATGATACCTCTTACCGTTTGTCCCGGAAGATGCAGCAATAGGCTTTGACAGGAAAATACCAGAAGCTGACTTTTAAATTTCTAGTCCATTTGAGTATATAGGGATTTTATTTTTTTTTTAAGAAATGATAGGTTTCTGTGAATTAAAGTCTTTATTCCATCCTTGTGCACACAGCTGGGAAAAGTTGCTCTTCACCAGACAGCTCTAATACAGAGAATAATCAAATACATCGCAAACAGGAGATGCTTATGGCCTGATCACTCAAATAATTGCTTTTTGGAGGAAATAATTTAATTTTGCCCTAAAAAGAGGCATTAACTTCTCCCACTGTCTTTCACCCTCCTATTTTTATTGCTAAGAATTGTTTTGGGGGTAACAGAGAATGGGGTTTCTCTCTACTTTTTTGTCAGCTGAGAAGGTGGCAAAACAAATTTTTTGAAAAGCCTTTTGTTAGGGAAGGAGTTTAAACAACTTCTAATACTGTTTAATGAAAAGTAAAAAAAAAATTTGCAAAAAAGTTGATGTCAATGTGAACAATGGGTGGGACTCAATGGGAAACTTCATTGCCCTTTTACAGCAGGAAATATAATCTAATGATGTAATGTGAAACTCAGGAATGTAACACAGCATCCAGTAAGTCACTAAATTATTTTCTTTTCCTGGCTGTCATCAAGTTAAGTTGGTGCTTGCACACTGAATACTTTGAGGTTTTTTAGTGGGAGAAGAGGATTTTTGTAGCTGGTGGAAGTTACAGAACCTTTGAGTGTGACTTGCAGTTTATAATGTAGCATTTCTTGTTAAATGGCAGGCGAAATAAACCACTAAAAGTAGTGCTTGATAAATGTATTTACAGGTTTGTTTAGAAAGTATGAAATTCAGCTGCAGCAGTAGTTAAAAAGTGTATATGATAGCTAATCAAATGCTAATGTTGTAAAATCAGCATTTGACAAAACCACATGCTTTTGCTCTTAAATGCTTAGTGACCTGTGCTGTGTCATAGTCAAAAATGTCGTTCACTGAGAGTTAAGGCAGGTTGTGTTGCAGCCTCAGTCCTTAGGGAGCAGTGCAGAGGAGCCAGGTCCTGCAGTGAAATGTTTTGCACAGTGTGGGTGATCTGCCTCTGTCAAGCTTTTACTGATGTTTGTATTTCTAACCGAGCAAAACAGTGTTCCTTTTTGCTGCCACTCCACCATGTACTAAATGTTTTTAAATCTTTCCTTTCCCCAGAAAAGCAAGAAGAGAAAATGGCTTTGAAATTTGATTTTCTTTAAGCACTGCATGCTATGAAAAATTAGTGTTGGCATCCCGAGCCAGAGTAGTTAAGAGGGTCATTGTTACTTGTTTCTGCTTCCATGCAGGAGATCTATGGCTATGATCTATGTCGCTGGAAGTTGGTGCTAGTTACTGTAGGAGTGATCTGTTCTGGTGGGTTTCTTCTCCTCCTCCTCTACTGGATGCCTCAGTGGCGTGTGAAAGCAACGTGCAAAAGGACTACGCTCAAGGACTGTGAAGTGGTTCTGCTGAGAACAACTGTAAGTCTGCTTCTCCCGGTTTGCAGTTCTTTGGCATCCCTCTTCCTGCTTGCTGGAATACACAAATCCTTGCCTGCAGTGCAGACATGGTTGTGTTTTACAGCACGGCAGAATTGTTGCTCCTTGGTGCTGTATGTAGGTTTGCTGCCTGTATGGGAAGACTGACAGCTGTTTGCAGCTGACATAGCACAAAGAAAGTCTTTAGCTTTCCATTTTAAGAATTAAATACATGAATGCTGTTGTCATCAAAAGTTACAGAACAGATACCTTTTTCATATAAACTGATAATGTGGTTTGCAGGTTTCCCCTCCGTTGTTCAGCAAAGATATATTTGTTGAAATAAGGTGTAACTGTTGACCCCGGTGTGGTTTGATTTCAAGACATTTTTTTCCCTGCACAATTGCTGTGTGTAGTCCCTGGTTATGATCTTGTGTTTAGTCCTCAGTTATCAGAAGGTGTGGGGTGGGTGCAGCAATCCCCATAGTTCCTCCAACTACAGAGTAATTGTGAAGGCCCGAATTTGTCAACCTTCAGGTACCAAGACTCATTGCTTACAAAAAGAGATCTTTTGTTGCAAAAAATATGCTTTTAGAATTGTGGAAAGAAAATTATTCTTAAGGTAGCTGATGCTGGGGATATGTTCTGTAATTATGGGTGGGCTCTGCTAATCTTTTATCTGCAGTTGACACATTTTGCTACAGTTGTTGTAGTTAAATGCTGTTTAAATGCTGTTTCAACTAACTCATTTCCCCCCCTCTTTTTAAGGATGAATTCAAGATATGGTTTTGTGCAAAGGTTCGCGTTATGCCTTCTTTGGGAGCCAATCCTTTACAGAATCCTAACCCTATAGTACACAAGGTTTCAAATGGCCATGCTGTTCATTTCTGTGAATCTGCTGCAGAAGAGAATAAAAACGATTTGAAAAAATATTTGCCTGTAAGTACACCTGCAATACTGTGGTTGCTAATTATCAAGTATCTCAAGTACTGCTGAGAGTAAACACAGTACAGCACACGTGAGCTTCTACTTTTGTCTAGAAGGCTAACTCATTCTTTGGGTGGAACACAAATCTTCTCAATAACCTTTTACTGGAAACTCTGGAATGTTTGAAAGATTATGTTGAAAGAAAAGTATTTGCTTTTCAGTGAAGCTTTTCTACATTCACTTACTGTCACTGCCTAGAATAAAGTCAGTCAGAAGAGAGGTGTTAAGTGGTGCCAGTTTAATATCTGTGTCTGTTGCCTTTGCAGATTCGTTATTTCACGCATCACAGTGTGAAGTATTTTTGGAATGATTCAGTTCAAAATTTTGATGTTGTACGGTAAGAATACTTTTTGCTTTTGTGTTGTGCTTCAAACATTTTTTAAAAGGTACAATAGAACATGCTGAAAATTGGTGTCATATTCTGAGCAGCTGTTTTAGGTCACTGAGTCTTTGTTTGAACCAGAGTGAGCACAGGGAGATTTTAAGTCGGTGTGAGTTTGGAAGAAAGGTGTTTGTTTGATCTGCCTTGATCAAGCATGATTCCTGCAGGGTGACAGGCTGCATGCCTCTGCAGGCTTTTTGCCTGTTCTTGGAGTGCTATTTGAAAATCAGAGCACCTGTTTATAGATAGTAGTTGTACTTCTGTAAACTCTCAAAAAGTTTGCTTCTGATGGAATAAATTACATTTTTTGTGTTGCTGCTGAGCTGGACCCAAATGGAGAAGGGGAATTCACCAAATATGTTGTTGCTCATCTTGGTGTAGGTCTGCTGCAAATGAAATGGAAAGTTATCAGCAATTAAAACAATTTAAAGAAATGATCATAACACAAGCATTTACAAAACTGAGCAATCCTCCTCTAGGAGGGTGGAAATGTCTCAGTTCATGTGTAAATAGTTAAAAACTTTGTATGCATTTTTTATGTTAAGCTTCCCATGAATTACAGTGGTGCAGGTAGTGACACTTGTCATTTTGCATTACAAAGTCCTGTTTTCATGCCTATAGTGTTCCTAAATTAAACTGTTCAAAGGGAACATTTCCCACAGATGAGATTAAGAAACTTTACTTGTATGTTAAGAACAGGTATTGGAAAAAAATCATATGACTCCATGTGTTTAGAAAAAAATGTTGTTCCTTAGCATTAAAGCACTGACTTGAAACTTGGCATTTGTTGGCTGTTTGACTGTGCCTTTTGATGTTCTTGTGATAACTCAGTCAATTTATAAGCCCCGGAAAAAAATCTCAGATATGCCTGTGAAGTTATGTGAGCATTTATTCAATCACATTCTTGCTGATAAGCCAAACTTTCATTTGTTTGATGTATTAGCCATGGCTGAGCCTGACCACTTGTTTAGTCAGGTACAGTAGCTGAGCTGGACATCGTTATTTAGCTATTGAATAATAAAGAGGAGAAAGAGCTGGATCTGAGACACTCTGGATATTGTTAGAGCACTAAATCACTTTTTCACAAGGTCAGATAAAAGTGCCAGTTTCCTACAACTTTTCTCTAAAGTGAATGGTCATTTAGTGAAGTACTGGATACCACATGCAAAATAATAGCTGAGCTTATGAATGATAAATAATCTGAAAAGAAGTCTTAAAAGTTTGTCCTTTACCAAGATACATTTTCCTATTCTGCTCTTCAGTTTATGTGTATAAACCAAAAGTTGGTATTACCTAATAACATGGTAGAGAATCAAGTTAATACTCGAGAAGAGAGAGTATATGAGATAAAGGCCTTTAAAGTAAAATCTGTAAGGCAAGCAACACACTTGTACTTGTGATCTAAGCACAGTCCTGCATCATGGAGAGGATTCACTCTCTGCAGCTGCTTATACAAGTACCCAGGGACAGAACAGTTTGAGTACATAATGAAAGATGTAGCACAACACAGAAGGGAGGCAAATTAAGATTTCTTGGGCAACTAATTCAGTTATGAGAGCTTGAGTTTCATGTAATTGTTTTTATATTACCATCATATTAAGATCACTGTTTTTAAACACAGGAAATGCAAGTGTAATTGTTCTTAAACTAAATCAGACTTGGTCACAAAGCCAAAGAGGATGCAACTCTGACCTTGGCTGTCTGTTTTGTTTTAGCTAGTGTCAACTGAGTCTCTGAGTGGGTTGATGAATGCTTTATGTAATAAATTGTGTGCACACAGGGATTTCTTTTTTTTAATGCCCTGGGAATTCAGTCTGTACCAGTACTGTAAAAAGCAGAGAACATCCTGCTAGAAGGTAATATTTTCCTGTGCATCCAAAGTATGTCCATGAGAAAATGGCTGGATATTGGGCATGATACTGTCTGATTTACTGAGTTTGGTAGTTAAAATGATCCCATAAGTGCAAACATAATGATGTTTCAGATGTGCTTGCTTATCTGCAGGTCTTCTAAAGTACAGCATTCGCTTTCACAGCATGTAGAAAAGTCCTGTGAAGATGAGTCTTCTGGTGTTAAGAAAGAACTGAAAATGTAGACTGTACTTTTCCTGGTCATGGACAGCATTTTGATAACAAGATGCTGCAAAGTAGCTGTGGTACAGATTTATTTAATAAATTGACTAATAATTATTTCTAAAATACTTCCAGTACTGCTTAGAATCAAATGAAGATAATTTAAAGAAATATTAATGCATATTGATTGCTCACTTTTTAGAGGTCTTTGAGTACTAGTTATGCAAGTATTTTACTTCATTTTTTTAAGTGTGTCTCATTTTTGCTTGAAATAGGTATGACTATCCTGCAGAGTAAGACATGCCAACAAAAAATCTGCTGTTAATGTTTCATTGGTAACTGCAGTTCTGACAAAACCAGCTTAAAACATAGACTTGGTTATTTTATAATACAGTGCACCTCTTGGCAAAGACCTAACTCTTTTGAGTTACTCAGATTTACTTATAAATATCAGGTTTCTTAAATAACTCATTTACTTTTTCCTTTACTCAGAGGTCTAGATGAATCTACATTCTGCTCTGCAATTCACAATGAACACAGCACAGGACTGACAAAGGAAATGCATGATTACAGGTAATATTACAGTATTTGAGCTGAGAATTGTTTTTGTTCCATTATGTGTGCTCAGAGTACTAACAAGACTAGAAGGCAATAGAGTGAGCAGTCTTGTTATGAAAGAACCTAGAATTAAGTTACAGCTTAAATTGAAGTATAAAATAATTGTCTTTGTATTGGAACATCTCACTGTGTGAATGTTTTCTGATAAACACCTTTTGAAACAATATGATACATTAAAGGTGCCACAGATTTAGCAATATGTTATACTTTCCCATATTAGTGGAATTACTTTCACATCAGTAAGACTCCTAATAAAAATCTCATCTTTTTTTTTCTATTTTTCTTTTTTAATACAGAAAAGCATTCTATGGAATAAATGAAATTGCTGTGAAAGTGCCTTCCATTTTTAAGCTTCTGGTTAAGGAGGTAAGATCTTTTTAACAAATTAAAGAAAAAAACTATATAATTGAAAAGTTACTGTAAGTGCAGTGACTGTTGACTATTGGAAACCTTTCCCCAGAGCCCAGCACTGTAGAGCAAAATTATATGGATGATTTTTATTGAGCTCTTCATCTCTCCTTTGAGCTAAGGCTCTAAGAGGCCTGAGCTGTAAACTCTTCAGAGTTCACAACCTGATGCCTTAGCAAGGACTTTAGAAAACGTGTCAGAATTCTTGGAAAGGGTCAGCACCTTATTTAATTTTTTTAGTTAATTTAAGACATTAAATGACAGTGTTCTCCATGAGGAGCCCAGGTATCATATATTACAACATATGTGGTGTTGTTTATACTTCTGTTGGATTGGTTCCATTGTCTTTGTGTTAGATGGATTTGAATAACTGGCTTGTTATCTATGTGCTGTAATAATGCACAATAGAATTTTGAACAAAGAAACTCTCCAACCTGAAATAACAGAGTAAGAACTTGAGGTATCAGTGCATTCATTAATAAGAAATAGAAAATAACATCTCAATTCATTTAAGAATTATCACTGAAAGTGCATCAGATGTTCCTGTCATTTTGCTTTGAAGTGTAGGGGAAAATGCATACAGTCTTCAAAATCTGCATTTGTGTATTATTTTAGTGAGAACTGTGCTTTCAAGAGGTCAAGGAAGTAGTGGAAAAGTGGGATCAGCTTGGCAGAACAGACAAAAATTATGTATAAAGAATTGAAATGTTTGTCTGCTTCATGGAGGATGATAATTCTGACTTTCTTCTGATGGAGAACCCATGTGACCTGTTGGTGTAACTCTAATGTTCTGTCACTCTTCTAGGTTCTCAACCCTTTTTACATTTTCCAGTTGTTCAGTGTGATATTGTGGATCACTGATGAGTATCACTACTATGCATTAGCAATTGTGATCATGTCTGTAATATCCATTGTTAGCTCACTCTACACCATTAGAAAGGTAAGTTCAAAGATGCATCTTTTTGGGTTTTTACTGATTGCCTTATTTTACTGTGAAATTGCCTACAAATCTTAAAGAATTTTTCAGAGTTATACAGGTAGAATATTGTTACACGTTTTCCCTTTTTGAGCTGAAAGAATTTGGATTTACAGTTTTCTTTGAGAGTGTTGCTAACTTTTCATGGTGATGAATCAGTAGGTTGGCTTCAGGTAACAGAAACACCACCCTACTTAAATAAAACCTGGACACAAGTTTATGTACTAAATTGTATTTGACAGAGGATTCTGTCTTGCATTATTTGCTTCTGTTTGAAAAAGCCCAACAGAGCTGAGCACCGGTGTAACGTGTGGATGTGTTAAATTGGTCATTCAGTTTTCTTTGTAGACTTAGCTGTAGCTGATGGAAATCAAAGTAGTAATCATCCTTAAACTGCAATCTCTGAATTCAGACCAGAGGGGGGAAAAAGGCCCTCTTACCTTAATTCAAGTTCATACAACTACTGCAGCTTTCTGTTTTGTATGTGAATGACCAAATGTTTTTATAATGTTTTGCATGACAGCATATATTTGCTTCCAGAGTGCTGTTTGAAGTAGGAACCTGTACAGGTTGAGGCACTCAAATTTTATTTGCCCATAAGTTTTCTAAATTATGTTAAAGAGAATGTTTGTTGTTAAAGAATGTTATTACAGAATCTCATCGCTTCTACTTGTAGAGCTAGAATGTACATTTAGAAGAAGACGACGACAAGCTATGCTTTTCAATAACAATCTTTTCTTCCCTTTGCAGCAATATGTTATGTTACATGACATGGTAGCAGCTCACAGCATTGTAAGGGTTTCTGTCTGCAGAGGAAACCAAGGTAAATTTCGTGGGTGGTTTGAAAGGTTGAATTTAAGTTGTTCATAAAGTGTGAGTGTAAAGTGAGTGTGCATCTGTTCTTTCTTTGACCAGATTGAAATGCATGAGTTTCTTAGCAAAATTGCATGGGAAAAGGAGAAGTTGCAGAGTGGAATGTAGATAGCATAATCTGTTTGGGATTAGCCTTCTGGATGGTATTTTTAGTGAGCATCAGGTTTGTTCTAGGTTAGGTGCTTGTCCTCTTCCTGTTTCTCGTTCTCTACCATTCCACTTACGTAACAACTTTCATTGTAGTTTCTTTCTTGACTTAAAGATGTGCATGCATTGGGTCTCCATTACAGTTTATTACCCAGCAAGGGCTGCACGTTGGTTTCTGGACTTTTGCTCATTTGGATACCACAGCAGTTAAAGTTGGTTGGTTTGTGGTGTGTGATGTTGTTTTGTAAGACATACATTTGTGTTGGACTCGTGTCTTTTTACTGAAGTGACACTAGTTAATTGTTAATATCTCTTGTACAAGCTTGATTCCTTTCATTTGTTATGATGAACTATAGTCATGTGTTTGTGATGGAATTGGGCTTATCAATGGCTTTTTCTGTATATTTTTAAAATCATTTCATGCCATTAATGAAATGTAATCTTA
Source organism: Pipra filicauda (assembly GCF_003945595.2). Lineage (NCBI taxonomy): Eukaryota > Metazoa > Chordata > Aves > Passeriformes > Pipridae > Pipra > Pipra filicauda. The sequence continues at coordinate 846,289 of NW_024104317.1, forward strand.
ATTGTCACCACCTGGATCTTGGCTGTGAGGATCTTTATCAGATTTTGTAGGTGGTGGCTATTTTCAAGTAAACTTTTTTGTGTTTTAATTCTCAGAAATAGAAGAAATCCTTTCCACCGACCTAGTGCCTGGAGATACCATGTTGATTCCATCTAATGGGACAATTATGCCCTGTGATGCAGTACTTCTCAGTGGTACTTGCATTGTAAATGAAAGTATGCTAACAGGTAAAGTAAGCTTGCATGGCTAAATGTATTAGTTTATACTTGTGTTCCTGCTTTACTTGCAGTATGTACTAGCAGAAGCGGATATGTTTATTTTGCTTGAAATGTGTCTGTTCTTGCAATTACACATACTCCTAAATACGTACATACTTGTGTTCTGCTTATCTGCAACAGCAACCTGGTGCTGTTTGGCAGTCCAAGTATGGTTTCTTATTGAAAAGATTTCTTTGTGATAGTTTGCCTTCCTGCCTTTTCACTTGATGTTCTCAGTGCAGTTTGAATTCTACAGCATTGCTTCTTCAGAAAATTTTTGCCCAAACTTCTTAGCTTCTTCCAAGAATGAAGGTAGTGAATAGAATTGTATTTAAAACCACAAATCATTATCTCAAGTTGTGCCTGCATACGCTGAAACCAGGGACCTGATGTGTTTGAAGAACACATCAGTGAGTAGGATGGACTTTGTATTATTCCTAGGATAATCTGCCCAAACTGACAGCCTTTAGAGGACTGTAGTTCAGAGATTGTGTTTTATCATGTTCAATTTTTTTGAATATACTTGAGCCTCTTGCTGCTGCTAGCAACTGATAAAAATGGATTGCAGCCCTAGCTTGAGTGCACTTGGTCACCGAAGGAGCCGAGAGTAATTTTCTTCAGCTTCTGATTTTTCTGAGTAAAGATGGGGTGATGCTTTTCAGCAAGATAAGGAAGCTTGTCCTGTTTATTTCAATGAACTGTATTTTACAACTATGTAATTTGAAGTAAGAGGCACAAAAGCTGTATTGGTGAATAAGGAATAGAGTTAAATAAATAGCATTTGGGTAAGAAATCTGGTGAGCTGAGGCTAAGAGGTGAGAGACTACCTAATAAAATGCTGGAAGGAAGATTGCTCCCATAATCTGCCTCTGTGCTGGCGAAGTGAGATTATATTGTGTTACTTGTAGTTGTGAAGGATAAAATGTCCTTCTTTGATCTTGCTTAGAGACTCTTCTTCCATTTAAGGTGAAAGTGTTCCTGTCACAAAGATTAATCTGCCGAATCCTTCAGAATATCCAAAAGCAATGGGAGATGAACTCTACAGTCCTGAAGTGCACAAACGGCACACTCTGTTCTGTGGAACCAATGTCATTCAAACCCGGTTCTACACTGGAGAGTTGGTCAAGGCTCTGGTAGTGAGAACAGGTACTGATTGCTAAGTTTGTCACTTGTTAATGTACTACTCCCTTTTGTAGGTGTATGTCAACTGGCTGATACTGCTAAGCTTGGATAAAGGAGTGTGCCCCAACTAACTTGATAAATGTCTTAAAACAGTGATGGAACTAGATGGTCTGGAGAGTATCAGTGACAAGCAAGAAAGGGATCAGTCTTCAGCATCAATTTAAAATGTATTTGAATGCATTTTCAGGCCCTTTAGATGTCTTCTGTGGTGTGTTGGTTGAACTATGCGGAAAAGGTTTGACATACCATCAGATTGGGGGGTAGTGGGGAATAGCTGATTTTAGTGGAGTCTTCGACAGTGCCAAATGTTCTTCTTTACCCACAGTTTTGTCAAAGCACATGGCATTTGTGTAGAAAAATTAGTTTCATCTCTCTGTCTACAGAAATGCTTATTCATACTAATATGTAAGGGATTTGGGGTTAAATAATACAGATGTTTTACTAAAAACAATTGCACAGGCTAACATAGTTGTGGGATTCTGCTTTACAAAGATCATCTTAGGAAAATTAGTACAACATAAATGAACGCAAGCTACAATCCAAGATACAATAGAATTGAATAGAAGAAAATTTTGACTAGACTGCTAGTTAAAGCAAGTTTTCCACCAAATTACTTCATCCTAATTAACCTCTTTCTCTGGTGTCTTCTCTTGACCTTCTGTTAGTCTATTTTAGCAGTAAATATTCTGATTTTTTTTTTTTTTACACTGAACTCATTGATATATTTCTAGGGGCTTTTATTAGTCTTTTTTTTCAAAGAAATATTTCTCTTCCCTTGAACACATCTGCCCTTTAATAATGTCCATCTCAACTTGTTTTGTTTCTTAAATAAGAAATTTCATGAGTGCAGCCTGAAGTGCACATACAGCTGGGTGATCCCCAACAGCAACAGAAATGAACTGAGCTGCTGGAGGTGTATTCCTTCTGCTCTGCAGGAAGGATAACACTTTTTTTTGAAGTTTGATACCAATACCCTTTTGAAGTTTGATACCAATACCCTTACAAGGAGAATTGTAGCTGCTTCCAACATGCTGAGTCCTACTCCTCTGACATCTGAAGTCATGTTTTTAGTCTGCTCTTTGCCTGTGACAGTGAGTTGGCTCCTGTTGTAAACAGGATGAATTGAGCTCTGTGGACTTTGTTCAGGTTTTACATATGGACAAGTATGCTTTTCCTGCTATGACTATATATAGAGAGAGGAGCAAAGTGATATAAAAATCCTTTGTTCTTCTGTCTGGTTTGCAGGGACAACTTTTAGGCAAGTAGAGAATTTCCCTCTCCACAGAACTGGATAGATGTCACAGCACTTGTAGCTTCTTGTTCCTAAGATATTTGATAGTAAGAACAAAAGTAACCCTTGCATAGTGACAGACAAGTAAAGATCCTTTTATCTGAGGGAGGGTGATGGCTCAAATTGAAGATAATAGAAAATGTAGTCCTTAAAAGAATTCTGAGAGAGCAGAACTCCATCTGTTTGTGTGCAAAGGCATGTAGTCCTAATCTTGTCATAAACCAGGATATATGATGGATCTGCTGGGACTGTACTCACAGTACTCTTCAAGTTAAGCCTTTAACATGACACGTTTGATGTTACAGCTGAAATACACATAAAATACTGATGAGCTAAATGTATTCATTTTTTTTGTTCTGAAACTCAGTTCATGAATATGTTAGTATGTATGTCATTGTGGCTTAAATTGTAAATAATTTAAAATTGGTTATTTTGTTTTAGAGAACAGAATTGTTCACTGCATGTCCAGTGTGTTCTCAAGGACACCACATTTTTCTTTTCTTTTACTGTTTTACCCTGATGTGTTGTAGCCTATGTGGCTACAGAACCTTCTGCAAAACCATTAAAAAAATCAAAAGTAGTTCTTATTTTTTTGTTGAGTACTATTAAATTACAAAGCATTTATGACTAAGTACATACAGACATGCTGAACTTCTCTGAACAGGCCTGTGGTTTGTGTTCTGCAGTAGCAAATTCAAAGCCTGGAGGCTTCATGCCTTGTTCCTCTTGCAATGAGCTGATCCACTTTAAGACTGATGCAGTAGATGCTTTGTTCTGGTAGAATCTTGTATGCCACATATCGGGGTGGAGGGCTCAGCCTTTTTTGTGGTGGCTTGCAGACTGAGTAGCTGTCACTAATGCCAGAAGACCTGACATTGATGTTGAGGTTGTAGTAATAGACTTTGAAGTCTAAGCAGATAGAAAATGTTTCAGGCATACAAAATTGGGCCCTGGCGTTGGCTTCTTCACAGGTTGAGGCGAAGGTTCAAGGAAGATCTTGGAGTATCTATTGGTTGTTTGACTGTAAGACCCTTAGAAGGGTAGTCAGCTAGTTTAGGTGTCAAAATGTGATCAAGAGGTGGATTTCTCCAAAAGATGACTCTCTGCGCTGCAGTTTGTTTCTGAATCTTTCGTTCTGGCTGTCAAGGAAATTACAGCGACTTTCCATTTACGTATGTGATGTTGGACTCCAAAAATAACTTCATTTTCTTTTTGCAAGAACTGGCTTAATTAGACAATAAATATACCAACTGTGAGGGACAAAATGCAGTACAACAAACTCTGCCATGCCAAACCATGTGAGGGTTTACTGCTGCTTCAGAAAAAGGGTTTGTTTGCATCAGCTCATGTCCTTGCCATAGGAGAAAAGCACTTAGTATGATGTGCACGTACATTTTTGAAGCACCTTAATTACAGTATTGCAAAACATCTGTTACTGGATATTGAGAAACAGTCATAATGAAATTAGTAGCTTAAGGGTTTTATTGAGGTTTTTAGTATATTTGAATAACTTTGCTGTTGTTTATACTTTTAGTAACTAACTGCTTTTTATTTCTAGGCTTTAGTACTGCTAAAGGACAGCTTGTTCGTTCCATACTTTATCCAAAGCCAACTGATTTTAAGCTCTACAGAGATGCCTATTTGTTTCTTCTGTCTCTGGTGGTGGTGGCAGGCATTGGATTTCTTTACACAGTTGTCAATAGCATCTTAAATGAGGTATGTTTTAATTTCTGGTCCAGAACTGCCTTATTTTAGAAAAGGGTTGACTATGACTTCCAACACACTTCAGATGCTGAGAAACAATTTGATTAAGTGAAAATTTCTTTGCTTTATTTTGTATCAATAGAATGAGAAAAACAGGGTTACTGAGAACAAAATGCATCACAGAAGCAGAATTTGTATATATTACAGAGAAACTTGAGTTTACCTCAATTTCTGTTGACCCAGCTACTAGATTTTTATCTTTGTTATACGTAAGATTGCCATCTGACTGATATCTAGTTGGAAGAAATAGGATACAGCACATCTAAAGCATGCTGCGAGCAAAAAAATCCTTATCGAGAAATTGGTAACTGATAACCTGATAACTGTAAGTTTTTTTGGTTTGTTGGGTTTTCGTTCCCCTCTCAAAGTTCGTCATTATTCAGTTACTATTTTAAAGTAATATATTTTCAGAGGGAAAAGTGGAAATGTGAAGTTATGGGTTGTGGATAATTTAGGACCGGATTAGTGTGGTTGCTGATGGTGGGTGAAGATTGTGCGAAATGTCTGGGCAATCCAGAACACGCTGTACTGGGCTTTGCTCTTGGTAACACTTCAGTGGCATAGTGAATCTTTTAAGCAGTGAGATCTTGTTCATTAACTCTGAGCTTTGTTGCAGGTTCCAGCCCATACCATCATCATCGAGTCTCTTGACATTATCACTATCACGGTGCCTCCAGCACTCCCTGCTGCCATGACTGCTGGCATCGTTTATGCACAAAGAAGGCTGAAGAAAATTGGCATCTTCTGCATCAGCCCACAGAGGATAAATATTTGTGGCCAGCTGAATCTTGTGTGTTTTGATAAGGTTAGGTAAACTTTGGAACTTTGCCATGTCTTACAAATGGGAATTTGTATAGACAAAAAAGGAAAATTACTTTTCGTATAAGTTAGGTCATTTTTTATCTCTTAGCTTCCAGGTATTCAGTGTTTGCCCTCTAGTAACTCTCCTAATTTATTCTTCTCTAAAAAGTAGTTATAATAGAGATGCTTTCTTATCTCAAGACTCCCAACTCCCAGCTTACTACTGGCACCCCAGAAATGTGGGAGTTGAGGTTTATTAAGAGCTTTATTTAGTACACAAGCTTCTGAAAAATTGAAGTGTGAAGTCAGACTTGTTTCTTGTTTTCATTCATTTCAATGAAAAGCCAAGACAGCGTACTTTGTCATTATTCCTTAATAAAAACATGAGTGAAAGACAGTAATGTCTCTAGCCAGAATTCTTTGCTTTTGGTTATTTCCTAAATAAAATTTATTTTCCTCCTTAGATTTTATCTCAAATAATAAGTACCCACACTAAATTTATTATTTCCCTTGTAAATATATTCCAGTTACTGGTTTAGCTATGTAAGAAAGTACTACTAAGGGTCAGTACCTATTTTCCTTTGTTCCTGGTCTCTGAATATTGAGATATTGAGCTATCATCTTTGCATTTTAAGGATCTGTTTCATTGTCCTGTCTCTAGCAAGGGGCATGATTGCCTTGAACTTTTTTTGAAGTTATTTAGTGGATTTGGAACTTAGTTACCAGCAAAAAGCAAGGGAGATACGCTATCTTTTGTCCTGAAGGCTTGATTTGTAAATGAATTTGAAAGAAAATATGTCGTTCAGGTGTAATTTGGCTAAATAGCTGTTAATTTTTGCTTTACCTGAGGATAATTTGTTTCTGAAGGCTTTTTCTTACCATGCCCCTTGGTCTGTTTTGCAGACTGGCACACTCACTGAGGATGGCTTGGATCTTTGGGGAATTCAACGGGTGGAAAATGCTCGGTAAGGGTGAGCTCAGAGCTGATAGCAAATGTGATACTCAGTTGTGCTGTAATGGCTTCAGCAGAATAGAATAGAATAGAAAATTAAGTGTGATCTGATATGTGCTTGTGTTTCTGTAATGAGCTGTAGGAATGCCACTGAAACTATGGCTTAGGTGTAATTCAAGTTGTAACTCCCTTAGGAAGCTGAGGAGGAATTTTCTTTGTTAAAGTCTGAGACCTTATTAGGTTCATACAGCAAAATTGTTGCAGTTCAACTGTTGCATGTTTCCTTAATCCTGTCCTTCTAAGTGATGACTTTTTGGTCTGCTAAAATGAATGAGCTTCGCTAATTGAGTTAACGACAAAGTGATAAGAAGCCTTTTTATGGGGTATCAAACTAGATAGTGAATGAGTATTTGAAGTGGAGTGTTTGAAGGAGGTAGAAGTTGTGATGGTTTCTGAAGATTCCAGCCCAGAGTCTTAATTTGTTTTCTGTGATGTGTGAAAACAAGAGTGAAGAGACTTATGCAGTCAATTTTCTTCTGTTAATCTAAACAAACCTTTTGAATTGGCTCATAATAAATAATTATAGTGCTAAGTATATTATTACTTCATTGTTTCAGTTTCCTTTTGCCGGAAGAGAGGGCTTGCAGTGAGAGCTTGCAGAAGTCCGAGTTTGTTGCTTGCATGGCAACTTGTCACTCCCTTACAAAAATTGAAGGGGTACTTTCTGGGGATCCACTTGATTTGAAGATGTTTGAAGCAATAGGATGGGTAAGTGCCCTTTTTTTCCCTGAAAATCACATTACAAGAAAGTAAAAGTTAATGAATGTATAAATTAGTTGATTTTTTTTAAATACAGATTTTAGAAGAAGCAACTGAAGAGGAAACAGCCCTTCATAATCGAATCATGCCAACAGTGGTTCGACCTTCAAAACAACTTTCCCCAGAATCCAAACAAGCAACAGATCAAGAAATGGTATAAAAATTCAAAACAATTGGTTTGAGTTAAAGTTAAGCAAATACATTTTGCTGTATGTTGTGATTCTGGCTGATAAAATTGGAATGGGATCAGAACTGATAGATAGAAGAAACATGTTTAAACTGTTGTTGAAGGTAGTGGTTCAGTATAGGCCAGTTTCAAGGTGAGCAAACTGAGTGTCAGCATTACTGGCTTACAAACTGGTTATAAAGTACAGTAATGCTTTTTGAGCTTATGCCTTTTAATATTAGTATTGTTACCAAATTCTTACTGTGCTAGTGAAGTGCCTTAGGTTTGCTCACCTTGCAGTTTCAGTTAAAACAATGGTTTGTTAATGTCACTGCATGGCATGGAATTCTTGCCACTGTTGTACCTTAGAGATCTGTTAAGTTCTGAGTTAAAAACAAGAAGACGTACTTGGCAGATTTAAAAGTTTGTTCTACCCGTATTTTTAGTGCTTTTTAATACTTCAGGAAGGGAAATTCAAGCATATGACTGATTGTATATCCAGATTACCACAGAGCAGGGTAGTGGGAGGGTATAACAAGTCAGTTCATCTGTGTGAGTTGTAACGTGTAGTAGATAGAAGTGTCTTTATTTTGTTCAGAACTCAGTGTACATGCACAGCAGTAATTACTGTGCAATAGTTGACATGTGAATGTTCTTGAAACTTTTTACATGAAATTTTGGAGATATACTCAATAACTGTGGTCTCATTCTGAAACACTGTAGTACTTTAGTCATTTACATAGGCTAAACAGACACAGGTTGGACTGTGAGAGGTTTTGCAAATTCTAGTCAAGAAATCAAGGCCTAAAGTTCTACTATGTCTCACTTAAAGAGTACTAAACAGATGCAGTGTATTTATATTCAGCTTTTATGATATCCATTGAAAATACAGTGGGACAGTATCAAGAATGCTGTGCAGGTTCATTTACTGATTTATGTTGAAATAGTTTGTAGCTGAAGAAACACTTTAAAATTAATATTTACAGTGAATGTGTTTTTTCTTTTTTTCAGGAATTGTTTGAGCTTTCGGTAAGTGTGCTTTTTCAATTAAGCACCTGCCTATTTTTGTTAGAATGTATGTGGATGTAACTCTTTTCCTTCCTTCCTGTGTGACACAGACTGGTTATGAGATTGGAATCGTGCGCCAATTCCCATTTTCCTCAGTTTTGCAGCGTATGTGTGTAATAGCAAGAGTTCTAGGGGAGAAGAGGATGGATGCTTACATGAAAGGTGCCCCAGAAGTGATTGCCAGCTTGTGTAAGCAGGAAACAGGTAAAGGAACAAACTATTTTTATTTCTTGTGTAGCTCAGCTGTAATACGAATATTTTAATAACTCTAAACTTGACCTTTTTAAAGTTCCTGTTGACTTTGAGCATGTCCTGGAAGAATACACTAAGCAAGGCTTCCGAGTTATTGCTCTTGCTCACAGAAAATTGGAGTCTAAGCTTACATGGCACAAAGTCCAGACTATTAATAGGTAAGAATGACTTCACTTTTTTAATAAGTAACAGGCTTTAAAAGCTGCATGCTTTGGATTAATATGTAATGTGTATTTTTGTTTAAATCAATTACTACTCTTCTTTAGCTTTCTTCTATCTTGACATATATAGTTCTGCGCAGCCTTTAATTGTGCCCTGGACAATAAACAGAAATTTAGGATAAAGAAGTGTTTTCTGCAGGGAAGTGAATTCAGAGGCACATCTTTAAAGCTGGAAACAAACTGTAATGTTATTTTTTGTGGTGTTTTATTTGCACTATCGTGGCAGAAAATCTCATCTGATTTCTTTGTTTCTTGCACAGACTTATATCATGTCAGCATGTCTATTTTGTCATTGCAGGACTTGTCAGAAAGGTTTGGAAGGTAGATAGGTTTCTTCCTTCAAAGAGTAGTATTTCCTGTTGATTGTTTTTCAGCTAGTCTTAGTTTTGTGGACAGTGCTATCTTTCCCACAGAGTTTGAAAGTGTAGCACAGCTATGAAAATGCCAGCTTTGACTGTGTTCTTTTGTATCAGCTTTGTGTACAAAGATGAAGAGTTTGCAAAGCATACACACACAAAGCAGAGAAAGGTGTTTTCCAATTTCAAGTGTGAAAATCTACAGTAGCAGTAGAATACCCAAGACCTGTAAATACACTGACTTTTTCATGTAAACCAAGGTTAATTAGTTTCTTTACTTAATTAGCTAGTGTCTATTAGTCTTACTAGCTTTGATAACATAATTTGGTAGCTTTTATGTTAAGGCTCAGCTAATTCAGAAAATAGAGATGTGAACTCTAAACATATCTTAAAATTTGGCTGTCAATGCAGTTAGCTTCAGAGGATGTTTTCTAGCAATAGCCTTTTCGAGACTGTAATTTCCTTTAAAAAGAGTTCATGTGGAAGAAACTAAAAATTGTGCTTGAGATGAAACAACATTTTCTCATACTGGTTTTCAACTAAAACAAGGGGAATAAGTATAAATGATTGTGATGATACATCTCAGGTCACTTTTTATAAAGCAAATTATTCACTTCATGGTTAAAAATACACATTTCCCTTTTCTTTCCCTTTTTCAGAAAATCAGGCTTTTGAAGCTACATCTAATAATTGTAACTCTTCTAATGTTTTCTTCCTTGTCTCCTTTTCATCAGAGATGCTATTGAAAGCAACATGGATTTTATGGGGTTAATTATAATGCAAAACAAGTTAAAGCAAGAAACCCCTGCTGTACTTGAAGATTTGCATAAAGCCAACATTCGCACTGTCATGGTTACAGGTTAGCATGTAAACATTCATACTCAGAAGATAAAAAGCCATCCCTTTTTGATCTTCTTTTAATTATAGTGTATGAGGTCAAATAGTGTCAGTAGGCTGGGATTACACTGTGTTTGTAGCAAGGGGGAACTTTAGAAACTTGTTCAAGTTGCTTTGGTAAGTCAGAGATCAGAAACCAGAAGAGGCTTTAGTTCTGCTTCGTAGCTTCCTCTCCCTAGCTCCATACACAAGCTGCTTTATACTGAATTGAAGGGTGAAAACCTTTAGAGGTCTTTCAAATCAGACTAAGGGAAAGTCCTGGTCTAATTTTATGACTGATCCTCCTTTGAGCAGGAGGTTGAACTTGATGTCCTGACAGTCCTTACCATTTTGATTTATATTATGAAAAGTCACTTTGTATTGAATTTTTTGGGGGAGAAAGAGTTATGTCCCCGTAGGTGTGCAAAGCGTCTGTGCTCAGTGTTCCACACAATACATGTGTTTGTTTTTTAAATCACAAGTATTGCAGCTTTGGAATGTTGTGCTAGGCTAGCAATACAACTCTGTGTTTGCATGTTCTGTGACTGTTTAAAAAGCAGTATTTTAAATGACCACATGTTTTCTGCCTGACTTTCCCCATATACTAAGATTTGATTAGTAAGAGATCTTTATGGCTCAAAGCAGCACACGAAGTTTATAGAGGAGGGGTTTACTGAGCTAGGCTTTGAATGTTGTCTGTAGGCTTGGTTTGTCCTCAGGTTGCCCCCTGGTACATTAGGCAGTCCTGCTCCTAGTTCTAGACCGTCTTTGTTAGCTTTTCTCTTACGTGGAATATCACTGTATGATATTGATTATTTTCTAACTGAAACCCTCTAAATGCAATTGTTTAACAGGGGATAACATGTTAACTGCTATCTCTGTGGCCAGAGACTGTGGAATGATTCTACCTCAGGATAAGGTCATTATTGCTGAAGCACTACCTCCAAAGGATGGGCAGGCTGCCAGGATCAACTGGCATTATGCAGATACCCTCGCAAAATGCACTAGTTCATCACCAGCCATAAACTCAGAGGTAACATGACCCTTTTTATGCCCTTAGAGTGTAAGCAGTTAGTTTTACTGTTGAGTTGCTTTTTATGTTATTCCGTTAAATAGTAAATCTGCTGTTAAGGTCAAATCAGAATAGATGTACTAGTTGACTTTCAGATCTTCAAATACCAAAGAGCAGTAAAGCAGCAGAGGGAGTAGTTTTTCAACTGTGATATTTTGGACATTTTAGTTGTGCAGAAGACAGATTTTTTTCCCAACATTTCAATCTGTTAAGACTGCTCTAGCTGCTTGTAGTTGAAACATTAAACCACATTTTCTTATTGCTAAGTAAAAGTTTTCATTGTATGACGTTTTCTTTCAAGTAACATTCATAGAAACCTCCTCTTGTGTGGGATCTCTAGGAATACTCCTGAGTTGTAGTTTGAAATGACAAGGTATCTGTGTAAATACATTACAGCTGGAGTATTAAACTACTTTTGATAGGATATTCCAGTTAAATTGGTCCATGAAAGCCTTGAGGATCTCCAGATGACAAAATACCATTTTGCAATGAATGGGAAGTCATTTGCAGTGATTTTGGAGCATTTTCAGGACCTGGTACCCAAGGTGAGCATTTTACTTGAGTGTGGGCACTTTTGATGGTGAGCAGACTTTGCCCTGTGAGATTAAGAAATCTTCTGTCTTCCAGCTTGTGTTACACGGCACTGTGTTTGCCCGCATGGCGCCTGATCAGAAAACTCAGTTGGTGGAAGCTTTACAAAATGTAGAGTAAGTATTTGCTTAAGCATAGAAAGTGGGAGGGTTGACAGTGTTTGGTGTGATAGGAGACAAAAGTTGTGCATGCTGCTAGCTGTTCTGCCAGAAGAAAAAGGTTGGGCTAATAGAACTAACAGAACTTCCTTGGGTTGGTAAATCAGCCTGTTAGCTGAGCAGGAATGAGAGTAGTACCATCTGCTGGCTAGTTGGGAAAGTTTCACGCTGTTCATTCAGTTTTAAATGAGGAATATGTTCATAAACTGACTAACATTTTGTAAATGCAGTTGCTTGGTTTAATAAACCCATCAAATGTCTCCTGTGTATTACAGAAGTATTATCGGGATGACTTCCGTTCACATTGGTCAGTATGTGACTGTGTTGGTGTTGGGCCTTGCAGTTCTGAAGTGCCTTTGCCTAGAGCAAAGATGCTTTAGACCACCTCGGGATGATAGAGGGCTAATTAAGCCATTATTGGTTTGACTGGCCTGCCATAGTCATGTTACTTTTCTGTCTACTTCCTTTTATTTATAACGGCAACAGTAGTTGTTTTCAGCATTAATGATAGCCCATTGTTATGCAAACCTTGAATAACTCACAATAATATAGAAGTATTTAATGAAATAAGCTAAAGGTACCATGGTTAGGAAATGCTGATGTCTGTTTGGTTTTTACAGTTACTATGTGGGCATGTGTGGAGATGGAGCAAATGACTGTGGCGTAAGTATATTTTCATTTTCCATACAATTCAGTTAAACTGTACAGCTGAAAGCAAGTTTTATAATGGTCTCTATTTAATGTTAACTGGCAGGCGCTGAAGAGGGCACATGGTGGTATATCTCTGTCTGAACTTGAGGCTTCTGTGGCATCACCATTCACTTCCAGGACACCCAGTATTTCCTGCGTGCCAAAGCTGATCAGGTAATGCCTCTTACTGTGAACTTAAATGTGTCTGTGTAACTCATTTTGCGTGCCCTAGATTAGTATATGTTTGATGCTGTAGGAGGCCAGTTTGAATTAAAGAACAAGCCACACATTTTTAGTGGTTCTGTTTCTTTACTGAAAGTACTCTGAGCAAAGGCTTGCCATAGCGTGATTTAATATTTTGTTATAAACTCCTTTGTCCATGTAAAGTTAATATTTCGGAGCATGAGTGAGCTTCTACACATTAGTCTTTAATTTCATGTCTTAGTGACTACACTAGTTTCCATAAAGGCTGTGTGTAATTGCAGCAGTAAAATTCTTCAGATAATTGCTCAGCACTATACAAAGTAGAATACTAATTTTCTAAATAGAGTTTGGCCAATTTTTGACTTTAGAATTGGAAGTTAGGTAATGATTTCAGATAAAGGTCAGCCAAAGAAAAACCTAGAAATCTGCGTGGAACTAATGAAGTAATGCATTATCAGAAACATTTCTGAAATCAGCAACTCTGTGGCTGACTGCATGTTCATTCAGTCCATGTAGTAAACTAATGCTTCATAAATGCTTTTGCAAACAAACCTTTTTAAAACCTTAATTTTAAAACCTCTGTTGGAAAACCACATGAAGTCCAAAGAAGACTGAGGTTAGGTGGCGGCTCAGTTCAGAAGACGTGCTCACAACTTTGATGTTGATGGGAGTGTACTTACTGTTCTGACTCCAATTTCTCTGTATTTCTGCAACCTAATGTCCCTCAGAGGGTTTGCTGGTGTGTTTAATTGCAGCTAACATTTTCCTGGACTTAACTGCTTGCACAGAAAGCTTTGTAGTTACATGATTGCATCTGTTTTGACAGGGAAGGCCGTGCTGCTTTAATAACTTCCTTCTGTGTGTTTAAATTCATGGCATTATACAGCATTATCCAGTACATCAGTGTTACTCTGCTATATTCTGTAAGTATTCTCTAAGTGCTTAAGCAGTGTCAGCATAATTCAGAGATTTGAAATTGATAGATACTTCATACAAATTGTTGCAGGTCTCTTTGAGTACAACACATGCATTCTAAAACTATATTTGGACTAGAAGTATTGTTAGTATTTTGAGGTTTTTTGTATTAACTGTACAAAGTATATTGTAGTATATATTTAGGAAAGAAATTGCAAGTATTGAATTCGGAAGGGAGAAAAGTGAAATGGAGTATTTCCTGTTAATATGATTGGATTCAGAATATAGCATGTAGTAAAAATCCTGAATTTTAATTGTATTCTGGGTAAATTAAAGGTTCAGGGTACTAAGGGACCTTTGAGGTGGAAATTTTGACAACTACATGACTACATAGTAATGTTATGATGTTTAGAGAACTGCAAGCCTAAGTTATCGTTTCTTTGTAAGATTCACTAATATGATTACAAACAAATTGCAATTACAAATAACTTGTGCATCTTGAAAAGGAAATTGGTTCATACCTTGATAGTTCAGGAATTGTTCTGTGAATTTCCTGAAGGTAAAGGAAGCCAGTTTGACAGGAGACTGTCTTGTTTATAGAGTGAAATTTAAAGAATTAAGTCTGTAAGAGTGTCACTGTAAATTTTTCTGGGTGTGAAGCAGTTACCAATATTTCACTTGTGATTTCTCTCTAGATCCTGAGCAATTTGGGAGACTTCCAGTTTCTCTTCATTGATTTAGCAATCATTTTGGTGGTTGTCTTCACTAGTAAGTATTGTGCTGAATTACCATTGCTGGCTTCTGTGAACCAGTTTTTGCTTGGTCAGATTTTTTTCAATATCTAATTACATGTTTGAGTGAGCGCTGTGACATACAGTGAAGATGTTATGACTACTACAGTATATGCATTAAAAAAACCCAAACCACCACTGTATACTGAGCTAGATTAATCTGAAATTTGTGAAATGTCCTCATACAAGAAGTAGGTTGTGGGCATGACCTTAGAGAAGTAATTCTTCACAGTACAGGAAGTCATTAATCTTTACTGATATGATGAAACTGTTTTTGGAATCAAGCCAGGAGATGTTCCAATATCATCTTTCTCAAAAGTTTAGATTTCTTGCATTTTTAGTTGAACTTCTGTCCACAAAATGTTAAAGTATTACCTAGTGAAGCATTTGATTCCATGTATGAGCCTTGCACTCAGTTCACTGGCTAACAGTAGAATTCCACTTTCAAGTTTAATAGAAATCTATTCTTTGAAGCAATGGCAGTCCAAAAGTGAGATGAGTTGTAAGTCCTTGTGCCAGACAAAGGGAATTTGGCCAGACACTACTAATTCCTTAAGTCTCATGGCTGCTATTGTCCCCTGCTATGCTGTGCTGCTGGGGAACCAGCCTGTAGAAGGCACTGTGGTATTATTCTAGGGCTGCATAATCTTTTCAAGGTGGTTTCGCGTTTGCAGTTCTGGACTAATTTTTGAAGTGATGTCATGAGCAAGCCATTCTAATTCCACAGAATATGAGCAGGGTAACTCTTGAAAACCATAATGATGTCATTTGTTTTTCATTCTCTTTACAGTGAGTCTGAACCCTGCTTGGACAGAACTTGTTGCCCGAAGGCCTCCATCAGGTCTTATCTCAGGTCCACTTCTGTGTTCCGTTTTGTCTCAGATCATCATCTGCCTTGCTTTCCAAACCATTGGGTTCTTTTGGGTCAAACAGCAGTCCTGGTATGAACCTTGGACAGAGGACTCTGAGTAAGTGTTTCAGTGGCTCTGAAGGATACAGTAGTGATTGGAAAACTATAAGCAATAGTTACTCTCCCTCGCCCCACTTTGGGGACTTTGTAAATAAAGCTTCTCTGTGGCAGCTTGTTAGTCTGCTGATTTTTTTGTGAAAAGCATACTGATAACATGGGAGTTGCCCAGTGGCTGAAAAGCAAAATTATGTCAGAGCCATACAACAGGGTCTAAAGACTCCTCAACTTTGAGACTGTTGAGACAGAGATTTGAAATTAATGGTTCAGATCTATTTTAACTCTTTTATATTATAAAGCTTTGTTTTCCTGTTAGAGTTACCATAAATCAAGTTTATGTTTTTGAAAATGAAGAGGTATTTTAATGGTTTTTTTAAGATAGCAATATTTTCTTACCCGTCTTTAAAGACTATCTATGGTAATAGTTCTAAACAGTTAATGTAGTAAATGTACAAGCTGGCAGCATGAAAGAATTCGAAGCTCTGAATTTACAAAAATTGCTGCCTCCCTGCCACAGTTTTGAGTCTCACTACCTGTAATATGTTCTCAGGGATAAGCTTTTTTTTGCCACTGTTGCAATTTGTTCTGTCATTTTACCTTTGTAAGTAAGTAGGCCTTTTTGCATCTTTTCCATAACTCAGTATTTAACTTTTTTTATATTGTAGTGCATGTAATGTACTGGACATCATGAACAACAGCTCTGCACGCCATGGGAATGAGACTCTTCATGATGAACATTACATTAAAAATTATGAAAACACAACTTTGTTTTTTATATCCAGCTTTCAGTACCTCATAGTGGCAATTGTCTTTTCTAAAGGAAAACCCTTCAGACAACCATGCTACAAAAATTGTAAGTCCTTTCTTAGTATATACAGTTCCAAATAAAACTCTCAAGTGACTGCTCTTGTTTACAATTCTGTTTTGACACTTCATTAGCAGTAGTGTTGCTAAGAGAATATAATGCAGTTATCCTCTGATAATCAGAGCTAGAAATAGGGAAATATTAAACTGTAGGGAGGAATTTGTGTTAATACTTGCTTTCTTTGTAGTAATATATGTGTATATACGTTTCAACTCCACAAGTGAGCCAGTGAGAGAGTGAGGCCTTCTGTCTCTTTATGGCTATCGAAATGACTAGTATATTGCCAAAATTTGCCTGGAAGGGGTTTAGAGGGAGAAAAGAGGTTATTTCCAGGAAGTAATGAACCCATGATACATGGAAAAACTGCCTAAAACTCTGATTATGGGATGGTCCAATTAAAATATTTTTTCTTCTTTTACAGTTCTGTTTGTTATATCTGTGATAGTTCTTTATGTCTTCATATTTTTCATCATGTTGCATCCTGTAGACTCTATTGACGCATTTCTTGAGGTAAGAGTCTGCTTCCTAGGATAACTGGCTGCTTTTGGGACAAGCGTGACTCCTTTAGAGCTGTAACTTCACGTCACTGGGTGGGGAGGGGAGAATTTATAACTCTGAGCCTGTTGTGAATGAGTGTTTACTTGGCATGTGATTTACTAACCTCTGGCAACTTCTTTTCTCAGCTCGTGTGTGTGCCAAATGAGTGGCGCCTGAAAATTCTCAGCATCGTTATCATCAATGCAATTGTATCTGTGCTGGTGGAGGTAAGAAATTCAAATGGAGGAAATGCTTCTCTGCTAAGTGTGCATGTAAATCTTTTGTTTAGAAGATCTCTCTTCACAGTATGCCAGTGTAAGTGGCTGCTGTGTGTATATATCTAAAAATGGCCTCGTAGGCTAGATTTAAGGTGTCAAGGTTTTCTGTGTTAAAAGCATAATTTTAAAACCTTTTTTTGTTAATTAGAAAAAAGGGGGAGAGGAGTTGAAATACTTAAGAGTTGAACTATTTCATAGAAAAATATTAATTTAATAGAAAATTATTTATTTATTTCATTTATTTGCTGTGTTACTTCAGAATAATAACATACTAAAGGATTACATAAAATCCTTAGGGCAACCCACCTTCATTCATTTAGATCATACACATAGCTTATTATTCAGAATAATGCATATCTGTGTAACTTGTTCAGAAGTAGAGATGTTCATGCAGATCTCCTTTTTCCATCCTCAAGCTTGTCCAAAGCCAGTCACTCTGGATGTTGACCTCTGCTGTAATTCAGTAGTGTGCAGAAACATGCCCTACCCTTCATCCAGGACCCCACTGTTGTTTCCAAGAATCAAAGTTTGACAGATAAATATTCCAAGAGAAGTCTGGATTCCCAGTCAGTCATTTATTCCTGTGTTTAGTTCTTCTCCCTGTTACACTGCTGTGTCATTTCCAACCTGAATACGTTTGGGTTTTGGTTGCAATCATTAGTCACTTTCTTCCCTGCAAGATGACAAAGGCTTCCAACAATATCTAGTGCTTGCACACTACAATTACCTGTTTTTATTGTATAATATTTTCTGCAGTTTCTAGTCAGTGCTTCCATTACTGTGTGAGGGATTGCTGTCAAGGTAACCAGCATGTTTGCTTGGATCATATAATTTTGGCCTTTGAAGAGTACTACAGCATTAATATTCTTTCCAATTGACACTTTTTTCCCCTTTTATTTGTTAAGTTAAATCAAACAAAGGTTTTTTTGGATAATTGAATCAAAGTTATCATAGCTTTGTGTTTAAAATGTTGTTCCAAATAGAATTTGCAATATATGCTATTATGTTGCTGCTTATTGGAACATATTTCTCAGTGTTTTCATGTGACAGGTGACACCTTGTCTTTTCCAAAACATGGCAGTAGTTATTAATTTTCTTGGCCTTTTTCTTGTTAACAAGTTTATCCACTCCTACAGCCCCTGTCCCTTTCTTACATTGTCCTATAGCTACTCTAACCCTGCTTGTGATGTTTTCTTTTATGCCTTTTCATTCTTTCATTTTTCTTTATTAGTAAACTCTCAGTAGTTTTCTTTTTTTTTGTCCTCCTTCTTATTTGTGAAAAGTTAAATTTTATGTATATTGCTGTCTTTGCCACTGAAACAAAAGTTATTCTGAAGCTGCAGAAGCATGGCTTTTTTCATCTTCTAGTAAATTTAGAACAAGCCTCCTAGATAGAAATATCTTTTCCTGTTCAATTTCAATTTTCAGTGCAGTGATGAATATTACTGAGAGAAGTAAACTTACCTTCTGCTGAAAAATTCGTTTGTTCTGTAGATGATCTTTCTAACTTTTATAGAACTTGGTGTTGTTTCTGTTCTGGAAGTGTAAGGGCTCCAGTAGAAAGTCTGTACAGTGTGTCAATCCATGTATCAGCACGTGCCTCTTGAGGACAAATCGTTCTCCTCTGGTTTAAATAAATGTTCTTAAGGTTCCACTCCTCAGCCTTGTTGGTTGCCACATCAATCTGTAAACTTGTGAATTTCTACTAAGCATCACGTAACCAATGTAATTATTGCAGAGTGTTTGCTTTCACCCAGTATTTGAAACCACATCCCACTCTTTTTCCTATGCAGGTCTGGGTTAGCATCTTTCAATTTTAATCACTTAACTCATAACCAAACTCCTGGGGTGATTTGTCACATTCCTTTTTTAAACAGACTTGCCTATTTATCTTGTTGCTGGTACTTTAGTAATAAAATAGAAGTACCTAGAGTTTTCTTGACATGAAGCGTTTGAGCTGTTACGCTTTGTCTTAAAATCAGTTTCTTCCGCTTTCACTGTGAGTTGAATGCTTTGTTAAGGCAGATGAGTTGTCTTATTGTACAGCACATGTCCAACAGTGTTGTCTCGTGATTCTCAAATCCCAAGCCTTGTTTTACGATACACACTTCACCTTCCATAACTTCAGTCCACCTCTTTGAACTGCATTTGCTCAGCTCCAGCAGTATTACTCAGGCTCCCTGGAGCTTTTTCATGTGCCAGCTCACTGGGTCCTGTGTGTTGTGTAGAAATCGCAGGCAGTTTCATTCCTTCACTTCCAGTATAGCTCCTTGTCTTTCCCTGTGTGCCTGGCTGGATTTTCTGCTCCCTACACTTTTCACTACAGACTTACCTGGGTACCACAGGTCATATTCTGAGTATCTGGGAGAGGCCACTGGTGACATCTCCTTCCATCTCTTAACAAGGTACTCTGTGTATATATATCACCTAGAGTTTGTTTTGCTGAGACTAATCCCTTAGTAATTGCCTCTTTAAGTGTCTCATAATTATGAGATACATGAGGGATTGTATCTGTCCTCTTTGGTCACACTTGCCAGTTTCACACTTTTGTGTCACACTACAGTCATATCTAGTTTCTTCATTGCTTCTACAACAGGAATAAATTCTAACTGGTTGTCCCAAACGTGTTTTCTGAAATGCTCTGTAAAGCTTTGCTCCTTCCATGTGGGTGCCAGACTAGGTTCACAAAGTATGCAGATTTTTTCTACCAGATGACAGAAAATATTGCACAACAAAGGCAGATCCTAGCAGCTGTTCCTCCTTACCCCTGATGCCTGGTGTAGACATACTTTAACCAGACTGGCTTCAAAAATGAACATCTAACAAGCTGAAGATTTGTTGGCAAATGCTTTATAAAAGCACTGTCAAATTCTGGTATATTACAAAATCATAAGCACCATAAAATCTGTTATAAAAGTCTGGGTAATCAGCTCCCCATTTTCATTGGCAGAGGTTAGTCAGATGTTAGAAATGGAATCTGTCCCAGGATCAGAGTTGTAGGCTCAAGGCTATGGAAAGTACAGGTTCACACCTGTGTTGTCAGATTTGCTCGAAGCTCTTGAGTCCTCCCATGCAGCTGGATGAGAATAACCAAATGTACTGAACATACTGTTCAAGTTCTGCCCTCTTAAAATCTGGAATGACGCCTACTGAATTCCTTCTTTCCCGCTGGTGTCTCAGCTTTGCCACCCCACTGCAGCTTTTCTGGGAATGTCACTGCTTTTAAAACAGACTACGAACAAAGCATAGCTCCAGCATGAAGTACACAGTAATGTTAAAGATGGTTTATGGGGAAACTGCTTTAAACACTCATGTCTGTGATGTTTCACAGGTTTTTTAGAGTATTGAAACACATTAAGAGTGTGTATTTGTGGTTTTTACCATGTTTTTTACCAAAAGTTTTGATCATTGTTGCTATTGATTTAAAGTACACGTTCATACTCTTAAATCTCACGCGAGCACTTTAAGAATGAAAATGTTTATCACGTAAGTACCAACAAGTAGTGCAGACTCTCCATTTTGCTTGGCACTGAATTAGTTATGCCTAACACACTATTTCAGGTTTTATTTGTAATGTGCACACTAACAACAAATGATCATTAGTTTCTTTAATTCTTCCCGCTCGCTGTAATGTCTCACAGAATGTCCTCCTTGATATGATCCTTTGGAAGGTTGTGTTCAATCGAGACAAACAAGGAGAATATCGCCTCACCATACCCCAGCCGCCCCAGGTTGGAGACGAGTATTTTGCTGTCATCATTTGAGTGCATGTGGATTAATTTGGTTTTGTCTCTTAATGATCTATAAGTGTCTGTTGCCTTATTTTAAGATTAAGTCTGCTTAAATTAGATTTCTGTTACTAGAGTATTAAAAGTAAAGGCTTCTGGGTTTATATTTTTCTCCTTAATGACACTTACAGTTTAGTCTGTGTACACGAACTGTGAAGCAAACCTAGAGGGTTGCTTTTAAGACTTTTCTCACTTTATCTTCAGTTTGCCCATTAGCAGATTTTATTTGCGTTGTCACAAATTAGTGTGCTAGGACTGGGAACATCTTGATTTGTTTGAAGCAATTAAATTGAATTAAAATTAATTTGGTTTAGAGCTTTAGATCATCGTCTGAGAGCAGTAACTGCTAGCATATACAAATGAAACAAAACAAGATGGGAAATGAAAGTACATTATTACTACTTCAGGTGGTTTAGGAGACTGAAAGATTTTTCAGGTGACCATGAATTTTGCTCTGGTCTGCCTCTCTGCTGTTAGTTCATGAAGGAAATCTATGTGAATCCCATAAAAACTAGCTTTACTTTAAGCCTGTTGGCTTATTACTTTTGTCTGATTGCACATTTGTGCTTGCTAGAATTACAATGGTTTATTTCTCAGCACTAAATTTTATTTAATGTATTCAGATTTACATTTGTCCTTTTGAGGCTGTTGAAGAACAAATTGCTTTATGTTCACTGAAGAATGGAAACTGCGCTTAAGGCTCATGTTCACAAATTGATAGACATTTAGCATGATGAAAACTATAGAATATACCTCCATTAAAATGTCAGCCCTGCAGTCTGTAGGTGCTCTCTGAGACATGAGAGGGGTTCACTCTCAGGAATGAGGAATGGTGTTTCTCTTCCCCAGCTGACTGAGTTACACACATTTAAGACTGGGAGAGGAAAAATAGGAAGGAAGACTTAAGTTCAGTAATTTGTGTAATTTAATACCTGCAGTGCTTGAGTTTCAGAGTATCAGCAAGTTAAATTCTGCTACTTTTGGCTGGCTGGCTGCTTTCTGTTTAAAAATTCATTGCTGAAGAAGTGTCTTGAGACTCTGGGAATTTGCTTTTTCTAGACCAGACTTCTATTCTTCAGTAGTAAAATCATTTAATGTTCCCTGTTCTATCTGTGATTATTGAAACTGTTAAAAAGTATACATAAAAGCTGTTGGTGGTCTTAGATGTTATGATAATGCAGAATACTTGTTTTTTCTTAACGTTTTTTAAATGTCATGGCTACCATACTGTAGAAGAGATGACACAAAAGAAGAGTTTCTGTACTACAGGTCCAATGTGACAATGAAATAGTAAATTAGAGACTGAAATAAATGGTTTTCTTTTAGTGATTTACTGTATTGTTAGTTGTTTGGGTTTTTTTCCTACTGTAATCCAGTTTTCAAATCTGTTCACTTCTGCAGGAGGCTGTGGACCGTTGTGGAGTCTGTTTCCTCTCTTCCCTGTTTGGCTGTAGAGAGAAGACACCAAAAGCGAAGTATATGCACCTAGCTCAGGAACTGCTGTTTGATCCAGAATGGCCACCAAAACCCAGGACAACAACAGAAGCGAAAGTACCATCCCAAGAAAATGGTTCATATCAAATCATCACTGTAACATAGCAGTGGATCTTGGTGGCATGTATTTTTAGTAGTATGCAGAAGAATGTAATTTTAAGGCTTTATTTGAAATTGCAGTGTGCTAAATGTCAAATTCTAATGCAGATATTTCCAACTGTTTTGTCTCTCTGAATACAAAATTCAGAGCCAGACATCTTATGGCTATACATTTTAAAAATGTAGGTTACCTTAGGCAGAACAAAAATGATTGTGTTTCCTTCCACCTTCTTTCAAATTTCATTGTTCCTAAATGAGATGCATTTGAAGGTTTAAACTGCAGGGCAGTTAAAACAGATTCACATTATTTGCCTGGAGTATCTTAATCATTGTTCTAACCTGCTTACCTGGGCATGTGTTCATGTAAACCCTATGATATAATGGTTTCATGGTTGTAC
The DNA here is from genome assembly GCF_003945595.2 of Pipra filicauda. Classification (NCBI taxonomy): domain Eukaryota; kingdom Metazoa; phylum Chordata; class Aves; order Passeriformes; family Pipridae; genus Pipra; species Pipra filicauda. The sequence continues at coordinate 869,141 of NW_024104317.1, forward strand.
TAGAGGTGCTTTGTCATGCTTTTGTTTTTTCGGTGTTTGTTTTTTGTTTGGTTGGTTTTTTGTTGTTGGGTTGCTTTTTTTTATCCTGACTGAAGAAAAGCTTTGTGCCTCAGAATGGTTCTGAAGTTTAGGTGTGTGTACCTCTAAGTTTGTCCCTACTAGTAAGGAGTGTTTCCAGGTGTAATGTTTGGGTTTTAAGTTCAGTTCTTTAGTCTGCCACAGCAGAATTCAGAATGCTGTAGAAGCAATATGCTCTGTCCTTAAGAAGAAAGCACACTGCTTTCAAGTGGGTTCTTGACTGTTCTAGCTAACCCTAAGGAAGGGCTTAGGTGGCCTCTAGAGGAGGAGGCATTTGGCTACACCCTAAAGTTTTTGGAGAAGGAAGGCTGGAGAATCTAAATACTTTCCTCTATGTCATATTTTATTACATTAGCTATGCATTTTTCCTTAGACCTTGCTTTTTCTAGCAGAAGGGTTGGATTATCCCTTTGTGGACCATGTTTTATTTGTAAATCTCAAGATAATGTTCCTATATACCTTGAAGTAGTAAGGCCAGAGTTACTGCTGCAGGGGAAATGGGAGTAGGGGGGAAGTGGATTTTCACATGCCCACGCCTGGGATTTGTGCACGTTAAGAACACAGGCACTTCAAAGAGTCTGCCAGTGTCTTCAGTGCTATATGTAGCTGTATGAAAGAAAATTAAAAGAAAATTGAGCTAAAATCTGTCTTGCTGCAGAACTATAAGGCTTAAGCGGATTTTATTTATTTAAAAAAAAAAAAAAAAAAAAAAAAAGAAAAGCTTGCATCACCACTAATGCTGCTTAAGCACTTGGGGTAGCCATGCATCATTTTGCCATGAGGCAGTATCAGAACACAAGACCACTAGAAAAATAGGTCTGCAAAGATGTAGAGGCAGGAGTCGTTTTCACTTGCAAGGCTTAAAACTTTTGGTTTGTTTTTTTTTTTTTAAACCACAAATTACTTTTCCAAACCATGGACAACTTCGTAAACGTTTAGAAAAGTCTTCTTTAGTGTCTTTGGGAAGATGATAAATATTGAGTCTTGATCATCTGTTTTGACCAGATGCAACTGACTGGTCCAGACACCACCAAGCTTTGGGAGGGGATCTGCGATCTGAAGAAGTCACAATTCTGTAGAGATCCTTTAGAGAAGGAAGTCAGGTTCTTTAGAGTAGTCATGGAATGAGGGCTCCAAACTCACTGGCTGGCTGGGATTGTTTTGAAATGTGTGTATTCTGATGATGGAATTTGAGGTTTTTATGTTAGGGATTTTTTTCTCCTTGGGTTGTCTTGTTGGTTTTTGGATTTTTTTTTTTAAATTCCTGTGGAGACAATTCCATTCCAGCCTTGTTTTAATGAGTGGAATTTTTCGGATAATGCCTAATTCCCTTGTGCTGTTCTGTAAGGCAGTATGGACAGTGTCCCTGCTGCTCTTAGAATCATTAAGGTTGGAAAAGACCTTTAAGATCATCAAGTCCAGCTGTAAAACCATGTTATTGTCAGTTGTCAATCATGTTATGGTTTCTGCAGTGTTGAACATACTGTGCCAACAGGGAATTTAAAAGTGGTGCTAAATGGTTTGGAAGACCTTTTCCTAGAACTTGGAGGTTGAAGTTATTAGAACTTGCTCCTCAGAAATAGTATGCATATGGTGTACTATCTCCAGTCCAGCTGTCAACTCTTCCTGATTTTTTCATTGTTGTTGTTTGTTTTTGAGGAGTGGAGCGGGAGTAAAGGGGAAGTGGTTTTCTTAGCATTCATTCAACAGGACAATGTTCTTATTATCCTGGCTTCTTAAGGTCGTAAACATTGAACAACATTGGTAGCTTTTAAGGAGTCTGCTATTGTGGACTTGGATAAACTTATTAGTCATGAACTTGAATCATTTGACTAATTTCTGCCGATGTTGATTTTACAAAATCTTTGTAGCATGGAATAACTGATGAAGAATAACTCTTAGCTGCATAAGTAGTATTCAGATTTAAAGAAAAATAATATTTTAGTTCAAAAATGTTGTGAAGCTATGCATCTTGGACCTGGGAGCTGTGACTTACCCTTAAACGCATAAGCTTCTGCTTTCCATTTCATTGGCCATTTTAGATTTGCTGTTCCATGAGAAGTCAAAGAAAATATTTGTGTCTTTCCCTTTTATATGCTTTTGTGCTTAATACTTTCTCTAATCTGATAATTTCTCTCGGTTTATTTGGTTTCTGAAGGTAGTTTTCCAGTCTTATTCTAGTTTATTAGACTTACCTAGAAAGTGAGGAAGAAACAGCTTGTTAAGGTAGGCTTATCTTCAGAGAACATTTTAGGGAACTCTTACTAAAACTGAAATTGCCAGGTGTCTCTCAATTGAGTGACTAATGGGTCATGAGCACAGTAAACTTGAATATTTTGCAAATGGGAGCTGTTTTCCTCAAGGTCTGCGTTCAGGGTTGGTAAATGTTCCTGAGGTTGCATGCTTGAGCTCTGACGCTTGATCAAAAATAATAAATCAGCTTTTCTGAGAATCCTTCTTGTTGTTGCAAGTTTAGCCACAAAATAAGCTTTTGCATTTTCTGCAATTATTGGGATTTATGCCTTCCTGCCCAAGAGCTGAGTTTGACCACCTATAATTTTTCTCATTTTGAGCAGTTTAGTTTTTCTGGTTTTCAGAAATGCAGCAAACTAGATCTGCACTAGTGTATTCAGTTTTTGTTTTGAAGTAAGATGAAATTCGTTCTGTAGTGAAAAAATCTCTTCTAGTGTTCATCTTGGAAGTCTAAATTCAGGTGAACAGACCAATTTAGTGAACTCCACTAGATACTGGGTAGACATTTTCTTCCTGCTGTATATTTTGGCCTTATGTTGAGGAGTTTGATTTATTATTAAATTATTTGTGTATGCAGACTTTAATCTGTACGTATTTTATTTTGATGTATTAGGATTTGTAAATATTACTGATTTTTAAATATTATTTATGCACATACTTAAAGGACTGGTCTATCCAGAAGAGCAATTGCTAAATAATAAATGTTACTTTTTAGAAATAAATTGCAAGATCATGAAATTGTATATCCCTCAGGGTTATTTTTAAAGTTTTTTTTTTCTCTTTTCCCTTCAGATTCAATTAGCAGTAACTCTAGTTTCATGTACTATAGAACTAAATCTACTGTAAAAAGAAAGTGCTGCAAATAATGCTTGAGTTGAAGCAGCTAAAACACCCACAGAACTGACTGTCCATATTCATCGTAACTTCAAATTGGAAACTCTTACTGTTGCACTTTTAAAAAGTTGTTGGATTTTTAATTCTATTTATTTTTTTTTTCTTTCTTCATGAAGGTTGTGCTGAACGGTCATCCCAAATTGGGTAAATAATCCTGTACTGTATATGTATATACAGTATAATACTAAGCAGATGTGGAGTCCTTTTTATGCTGCAAATTTTTAACGCTTATGTTGGTCATCGCAAAATGAGAGAGCTCAAGTTCTGTAGGATTTCTCCCATGAAATTCTGAATTGTAAACTTAGGTTTTTGTATGTCTAAGGGAAAGCTGTGGGTTTTTGACAATTTTTAGAGTCTTGAATATGTTAATTTTATACAGTAAAGCTTCAGGTTTTTAAAACTATTTTCAACAAACTGCAGCTTGTTTAATAATTATGTGAATCAGAAACTACTCAGTTTGTCATTCCTCAAGCCTAACACAGATTAAAATGTTCATCATTACAGCACTCTCTAGAAGCTCAGCTTCCTTTTTATTTTTAGATCTGAAATGATACTACATCTTTGTATTTAAAATATGTATTGCTGCTCTAGAATGGTACCCTGTTGTCAAGAGGCATACATAAATAACTGTACAATAGAATTGTAAATAGACTTGTAAATCATTTTTGTGACTGAAGCTCTTTGAAAATAAAATTAAAATGAACAGATATTTTAACTCCTTTCATTAGTTTCATGAAATTGTTTTTAATTATTCTGTATAGAATTAGACCTAAAGCTCACTGAAGAGCAGAGACTTATTCCCACTGACGTCATGGGTATCTTGATCAGCACCTCTGTATTTTTGAAGGTGGGGGTGGAGAAGTTTGCATGCTGTGTGTCAGTGTTCTGCTCTGCAGTGGGATCATACTGACCATAGTTTTACCTGGTGGTTTATAAGAGCTGTTTTAAAGCCAGACCTTGTCCATGTGATAGCAACTTGTTTCCACCTTTCGTTGTTCAGATGTTCCTTCTGTTCTTTGACACGTGGGAGGTGATCTTGAAAAGACTCTTGGGCAAATGCTCCTGGTTGTGAGCTGTCACTGTTGTCACGGTCATCTTCAGAAAAATCACATGGAAATGAAGAAATCTTTTCCATTTTTGGGCTCACCTTCCATTAAAACATTCATTGGCAGAGCACGTTATTTTAAACTTGAAGACAAAATACTTGAAATAGCTGGTCACTTAATAACAGAAACTTAATCTTTCAATTTCAAGCTACTATTTTTGAAACTTAGCTTTTTGAAACTTCAGTTTTCTCTTTCAGAATCTTTCAGGCTCTAGGTTTTGTTGTCCTGTCACCCCAGAAGACTTTGAGTTAAAACCAGAAACCAAATGTGTTGACCTTGGAATGCTTAGCCAAAGCATTAAGTAAAAAAAAAATTAGTTCCTTACTGAAATTTCTTTGACTCCAATCCTGCAAGAAAGTAAGTCAGAGCAGCTTTGTGAAGGTACAATCGCTTGATTGTTTAAAGTAGGTGTGTCCACTCCTTTAAAACCTAATGCACCTGTGTAGCAGACTGTGGTGAACGTGTCTAACAAATTTGAAATTTCTGATCACAGTTTGCATGGAAATGTAGATTTCTGACTTCACCAGATTTGCACTGGGTTGACTGAAGCCCATACTCCAATATCACTGTCAAAAGAAGCTCCAAGTGGTTTTTGTGCCATTGTGCATGTGACTTAAAACTTTCTCCTGTTCTGTGAGTGGCCTCAAATTGTACTTTTGGAGTTTCATACAACCTATGGAAGTTGGTTGCTTGCATAAGTAATTGTAGGCAAAAATCTGCTCTGAAGCTTAAAATATTCTTTGGCCTTTCCCAGTAGTTGGGCAAATATGGGTAAAAGTGTTATCTAGAGGATGCGTTTTGCTGGTTTACTTCCCATTTAAAGTGCAGAGTCATGGTGAAGCCTGATTGCCTGCTATGCTCCCAGTAAGTTCCTCTAAAAAGCAGATAAGTTTCTAAGATACAGCTCAAAATTCCTTTCTCATGCTTCTGTGAGTTTAGGAACTTGGAAAAAAGTAAAAAAGGTAAGCACCTGTTTCTTATTTTACAGACTCTGACCTGCAGTCATGCCCTCTGAGGGACCTGCATTTGCAGTCTATAGCATAACAGTTTCAAGGGGTTTTTTCCCCTGTTTGGTTCTCTATATCCTTACTTCTCTTGTCTCACTGAATTTTGTAGTTCTGCTGTGGTCTTGGATTGAGTTGGTGCAGGTTGAGATGCCAGTCAGAGCTTGAAACAGAAATTTCTTAGTCTGTTTCTGCATGGAGGATGCCACTCATGGGGGATTGGCTGGATTACAAGTTGACTGAGGTAGAAGCATCACTGGTTTCTGAGAGAGAGTCAGTTTGGAGGGTGCAGATTACTAGGAGGGTGAGATTCTCTAAAAGATTCTTGTTTGACATGGAAAAAGACCTTTGGAAAAGTGACATCTTGTGCTCTCTTTGTGATGCACGTCTCATTCAGTGAGCTGTGGAAGACCCAGTAAGATCTTGTTTTGTGGCACTGTGTTGCTGGTAGTTGATACCACTGGATGCCCTGTCCTTCCCTTCCCGAGGAAGGGATGCAGATTTTACCAGACCTCAGTACTCTGAACCTAAACAAAATTTTTTTTAAGTTTGTTTTTTTCTTTTTAAGCACTCCCTTTTGATTTTTTTTTTTTTTTAAATGCAGCAGCTGGTTTGGATCTGCAGCTATTTCGGGTCTGTATGGTATGGTATGTTCTTGTCAGCAGTTCAGGTGCATGAGAAGCTCTGCTGTTCCCCTTGACTTAAATGATGGGAGTTGTACCCATGTCTGTCTGTGGGGTTGGTATGAGAGACCTTTGTCCTTGCCCCTGGAAAAGGGTATGTTGGGATGAAGTCCTCCTCTCACAGTGTTCCTGATGCAGAAGACAGCTATTCCAGTTATGTCTGTGGAAGTTGTGTAGCTACTCCAGCTGTCCCAGCTGCTGCTTATCCTGCTGCTCAACCAGGTGTTTGACATCCAGGTTTATGATGCACTTGGACTTCTTGATTTCACTAAGGAAGTATTTCTAGACTGGATTTCTGTTTAACTTGCTCTTTTAAATATTACCATTTATAGCTACAATGATTGCTTTCCTGTTCCTTTTTTTGTTTGGAAATCTATACAACTTTTCAACTTTGTGGTATGTTTCATGCAGATTTACCTGTATTGCTACAACTTTCTATCTAATTTCGTGGCACTTTTTTCCTCTCATTTCACTGTATTTTTAATACCAGGGATAACTTGGTGTTGCATTAAGCTGTTGAAATGAGACTTGTTGGTTATCAGAGGCTGTCCTGTGCCACGTGGGCTCTTGTGTGTTATTTAAGGCTATGTCAAAAATAGCCTGTTGCTTTTTGTGTGTTCCTGGGCTGTTCCAAGAAGCGATCATTTGAAAATGCTGAGACATGATTTAACTGAACTGTGCTGTTTTGCTTTTTGCCACTTAAAATATAGGATGCCCTTTTTACCTCCATTATCTGTTTTTGCAGGCTAAACTTTATTTTTAAACCTCAGATAACCCACAATAGAAAAATACTGTGGGTGCAGGACCTTTTGATAATTTTTAAAAAAGATTTTCTGCATGTACTTTAGTATAATGTACTAAACCTTGTCTAGTGGAAGGTGTCCCTCCCACTCCATGGTTGGAACTAGATGATCCTTAAGGTCCCTTCCAACCCAAACCATTCTGTGATTTTGTAATGCTTTTCTGTTCAAATAAATACATATCTTATGACTACTTAGAGTTTCATCATGGTTTTTATATGCTTTCTTTATACTTGACTAGTACAAACATAAACAAGGAATACTTGATTTACAAAAGACCTTTATCTGTACCTCTCAGTGTAAGCTGAGCAGCTTATAAATATTTGCAGTAACAGAGATTTTGAAGTTTGCTTTCAAGCCAGGAGAAATTTTGCACACATTTGCAGGTTTTATGATATAATCACACATCTTTGTGAGCTGCTAAGTTATTAACTACTTGTGATCAAATCCTGACTCTCTCTTATCTCTTGTAACAGCTAATGTTTCTGGCAGTTCAACAAGGATGTTGGTGTTCCGTTTGTCACTGATGATCAAGCTTTTCTTCCAGTTGGATGCATCGGTTTGTCCTGAGAAGTGTGACTGCTCTTCAAAAAATGCAGTTCATTGCTCGGGTCCCCACATAAAAGACCTGGCATCTTTAAATCTGCCTTGCAACATGACACAAATCCACATAACGAACACTAATGTGCCGTACTTGCAGGATGTTTTTTCTGGGATGGTGGAACTGCAGCATCTCATCTTGTCTTCAAACAACATCTCTCTGGTTTCACCAATGGCTTTTAAAGGGTTGAGAAATCTAAAAATCCTCAAACTGCTAGATAATAAGCTTGTTGAGCTTCCTCCAGAAGTGTTTGATGACATGGTGCAGCTTCAGCAATTGATCATCGAAAGTAACAGGTTGAAATCCATCGAGGAAAATCTGTTTGACAAACTAGCTAGTTTGGAGGAACTGTACTTGAACAAAAACCAACTAACAGCACTTCCTAGTGACATGCTGAAGAATCTTACCAAACTCAAAGTACTGAACTTGTCAAGAAATTACTTAGCAGCACTGCCTAGAAATATATTCAGTGCATTAGCCAGGCTTGAGAAGCTGATGCTATATTTTAACAGGCTGTCGTCAATAGAGTCTGGTATGTTTGATAACCTGACGGAGCTGCAGGAACTCTTCCTGCATTGCAATAACATCCAGTCCATCGCCCCTGATGCATTTCATTGTCTTCACAAACTGAGGCGCCTGACGCTCTCCAGAAACAAGCTTGAGGTTTTGCCTTCTGGGCTTTTTTTGCACTTGCATGATCTGTGTAAACTGACCTTATACAGGAACCCACTGAAGTCTCTTCCAGAAATACTGTTTGGAGAAATGAGGCATCTTGGTAGCCTGTGGCTGTATCACACAAAGCTCTCAACGATACCAGATTTTGTGTTCAGTAACTTGACAAATTTAGAGCTTCTTGTGCTGAGTTTTAATCCAGAGCTTACGGTTCTTCCAAGGAACGTGTTCAGTGGCCTGAATGAACTGCGAGGCCTTTCTCTGCATACAAACAATATTTCCAGTTTGCCAGAGGGCATATTTCTGAGCCTTCAGAAACTGCAGAACGTTTCCCTCTTTGATACAAGGCTTGAGGTTCTTCCTAGAGACCTCTTTCATAATCTCAAGCACCTCCAGAAGGTTTACCTGAATAGTACTAAGCTGCAGTCTCTTCCTGCAGACTTCTTTGCCGCTTTACCTGAGCTGCAAGAAGTTGTTCTTGACGACAACCCTTGGAAATGTGATTGCCAAATTCTTGGCTTCCGAGAGTGGCTCCAAAAGAGCATGGAGATAGTTAAAGATGTGCCATCTCTAAAGTGCAACAGCCCACTGGCACTGCAGAATATTTCTCTTGTGGCTCTAACCATTGATGGCCCAAAGTGCCTGCCAACCACAGCCATTACGTATCAGACCTTCAGCTCAACTTATTCCCAGACCTTGACGTCTCCTGTAACGGAGCAGTTAAGATCATCTTGGGAGATTTCTGTAACAGCAGTGTTTGACATGGAAAGCAGCACACCCACATCAATTCCTCCTGAGACTCCAGGTTTTACCTACTCCCATGTTGAAGATGTTGGACAGCCTGGGTTTCATTTCTCAGATGTTCCAATACAAACTTCTCCCAGCGTCATAGCACGAACTGACAGTGTCAGAGGAACAGATTTAACTACTCTTGTCTGGTGGGATGAGTTGCCAGCCCACAGGAGTGCTAAACCCTATTTTAATACCAGAATTGCTTATTGCCAGCTATTCTTGTGCCTTCACAGTTTGATTTTAGCACTCCAGACTGTAACCATTGTGCTCAGTCTGTATGTGATGGGTAAAACCAGGCAACTCTTGCACTCCAAAAATACTCCTGCTCAGCCTGTAGTTCTGATAAGATTGTTAAGAAGATAGAGCATATAACCCAAGAGAGGATTAGAAGCGTTGCCTTGGATGCAGTTTAAGCAATTGATACTCGATTCAGATCTGGATTACAAATCTTCATAGCAAGAATCATAAAGACCTTGGCTTTACAGCATAATGAAAATATGCTTTTATGTACATCACAGTTTTTGCCAGAAGTGGCTGTAATCACTGTACATTGCTACAGCATCTGGTGCAGGAACCCAGAGGGAGAGCTGAAAGTGCCTGTGGTCACCTCAACATGTCCTCTGTGGGTTTCCTGCTTTGGCCCTCAGCCCTGTGCCTGCTCACACTGCTCCAGTGGGGTGGCATTAACATAGGGAGCTCTACACAGGAACATGGCTTTAACTGTGCTTTAGAGAGTGCCCAAAGTACTCCAAATGCTATTATGCCTTATACTGCCTGTTTTGTCTCCTTATTGAGAAAACAAATGGTATTTTTGGGAGGAGATGCTGGGGAGGACCTTTTAACAATGGGAGTGTGGGTGGAATGGTACGATGCAAGTGTCTTAGCTTTTGTTCTCTGTCCTCAGCCCCTTTCCATGATGTGGCATGAGGAAGGGGTACCATTTAAAGCTAACAGCAGAGGAAGATGGTGAGATAGGAAGTATAATCTTGATGTACTTTATTGTTTGTCTGGGGAGGGGGAGAGTTGGAAACTTTGTAAAGTTACTACAGCTCTGAATTTGAAGTAAACACTTTCATCCTTAAACTTTGGCCAGTGGTCTGAAAAAAGCAAGGTGTTACTGGCTGTGTGATGCAGGGAATCTTGAAACCAGAATAACAGGCAGATGCCCAGAACTGAGGCTGGGCTTCACAGGAATGTATTAGATTGGAGCTGGTCTTGGCTGAGGTGGGAGAGAAAGGCATGATCTCTCCTGGGTTGGCTAGCCAAACAGGCATGCAGCCAAGCAGCAGGGAGCCTGCCTGAACTGAGGGCCCTGAAGTGTCACCACTGTTTTGAAGCTGACTGGGGAACGTACACAACTCCATCAGCTTGGAGTGTGCAGTAGCATTTTCAGTCTGGCTATTTTTTATCTTATTACATAGTGCTACTCCCTGACTTCCAGGCCTTTCAAGTGTTGATATGCAAAGACAACTACAAGGCAATAATGTGGGTTTTGGTCTTCATACCAAAATGCTTATTATTATTTGAATTATATAAATATTTTAGTTTGTAAGTAGACTGGTAGCTGTCAGACTGCCTGTGCTTTGGTAGCTCTTGGATTTAACTATTACCTTTTAATTATGTGACCTAGCTTGTTCTTAAAAGCTCTGATGTTGTGCTTGAAAACCTTTGGATGTGGTTCCCCGGCTCCTTGGGCCAGAGAGCCTGTACTCCAGGAGTCCTTTTTTAGTTGTACTGAGTTTCTAACTATTGAGGGCGTTTCTGGATGGCCTTAAAATGGCACAATACAGACCTGAGGTGAAGAAAGCTTGCATTTGCTGCAGATTTGTGGCTGGTTCCCTTCTGTGTGTTACTCTAGGCAGTGAGAATAAAGTATTTCTGCTTTGTTTCAGGGCATTCTGCTGCTCGGCTTGAATTCCTCTTCCAGGCTGTGAAAGGAGAAATGTGACTCTGTGGTGTGAAATGACCATTGTCTTGCTGTGAGGTTTAACACAATTTAGTAAGCCTGGCTAAATGGCAGTTAGAGCTATCTCTAAAGAAGCAGAAATGCCAGTCACTACAACTGGTGCAAAGCAAACTGTGACTGGATTCAGAAAACAGATGCTCCAGAATTTTTATTGCAATACATTTGAGAGAAGCACAAAACTAAGAGGAAGCTCTCTTGGTGGTGGCTCTGGGTGGTTGCATGCTGGTGTTTAAAAGGAGACAGTTGTTACAAATTTAGGTTCTTGTTGGACAGCTGTAATGACCACTTAGTGTTGTGCCAGCTCCAGCGCTGTCATATGGTGCCACGCAGGCATCTGCTTCCAGCAGCAGGAGATCAGTATAATCAAGACTAGCAAGAAAATGGTTCTACAAGCCATGCTGGTGATCATTCTCCTTGGAGAAGGAAATGTTCTCCTGGCTCCAGGCATGCACAGTATCTGATTTCTAAGGAAAAGCACCCCTTTGCTCGCCATGTGGGCGTACGACACCTTGATGTCTGGCCTCAGGGAGGGCAGTGGGGCAGCACCAGCTGCTGTTTTTCTGAACCCTCCTCTGGCCACCCCAGCCCTGCAGAGGGGCCAGCTGGGCCCCCATGCTGCTCCTTGGCTCCCACATGAAGTCACTGATCTCCGGCTCTGGCACGTGGGGGCTCTGGCAGGCGGCTGCACACAGGCAAGTGCTAAGAGGAGGATGATTCCTCCTCATATGTTGTCATCGGGCTTTCCCCATGCTTGAGCCAGACAGGGAAGTGAAGTCATCAGGCAACAAAAGGCTGGAGCAATGAGAGCCTGGGGTGTTTTACTAACTCTTCCTCTGAGGTGTCCTGTTTTGAGTGCTTGTGATTCATTGTCTCTTGCCCAACAGAGCTCAGCCCTTCCTGCAAAATTCCCTGGCCTGAAAAATCCAAGGATATCCTTATTTATACTCCATCTCTGTTTTTCCCGGAGAGGCAAAAAGGTCAGCATGATGCAGCTGAGGCAAGCAGGAAGGCAGCAGAGGGTTCTTGGGAAAACTGCAGATGCATCTCAGACCCCCTCTGGGCAGCCTTGCCTGGCTGCTGCCTCAAGGCACCGATCCCTTGCCACTGAATAGGAAAGGTTTTTCTCCCTCCCTGCAGCCCAGACCTCCATAATCTACTGCCCAGCCTTTGCCACCAGGCTGGGCTGGGGAGACAGTGGGCTGGAAGAGCTGGAGGTACCTAATCCCTGGTCAAGTGGGTCCTGACATTATGGAGCATTGACTGTGTCTCCGCCAGGCCTGGACCAGCAGGTCTTGCCTGGGGCTGCTGACTTGGCAGCCCTGATATCAGAGCATTTCCTATGGATGACAGAGGAGCTGGGAGGAGACGCAGCCAAAGGCACATACCCTCTGGACAAGGCTGGGGCTGTGAGTGTTTACAGACTCTCACAGTGGTCAGGGGCCCAGAAGCTCCTGCTTTGTCCCTTCTAGGAACAGACAAGCTAAGGAGGTGTCATGCCTCCGTTTTCATTGCCAAAGTCTGGGTTCACATTCCCTTCTCTTCTGGGTGTTTATGAATGGATAAACCCTGGCACAGCTTCTTGCTTGGGCTATACGGGGCAAGTCCCACTTCACTTCAGGGTGGGGGGCTGCTGTTCCAGCAGCACCCGGAGCCATCCCCCACCACTCCCCCACCACTCAGCCCCTCTTGTGCAATCTCTGCTGTAGGACTGACGTGCCAGGCTTCCAGCTGTGCCTTTGTGTCTCTCTGGATGGGAAAAGCTTGGGGCAGGGAGCCAGTGATGGCTGGCAGCAGTTCTGCAGCCTGCTGAACACTCCTCTGCTACCTTCCCCTGGGGAGAGATGGGGTCCCTTCCCCCTTCGGATGTTGGGAAGAGGTCACTGGGGCCCTTCCTGGTGCCTGGGGGGGCTTTACAGAGATGGAGAACAGGGTGAAGCTGGTCCAGCAAACACCTCATAGTGCACAAGCCCCACGCCATCGCCTCCTGCTCCAGCCGGTCCTTCCCCCCTCTCAGAGCCCATCGGACAAGCTCTTTCCGCTTCGGATTATCTCTCCAGGCGGACTTGGCTGCGAGCCCCACATTCCTTCCAGCCTAGTGCTGCCCTGAGCCTGTGCCAAGCCCTGCGTGCTTCTGCTATCGCTCGGGCCAGGGCCGAGTCTGGAGGAGACGGTTCTGCTGGTGGGGTGAACCCCACTGGTGCTTGAGATCCTACATGCCATTTCCCTTGAGCTCCAGGAGGGTTGTGGTGGTGCTCGGATGGAGGTTAGCCTGATGGCCATCCCTGCGACCATCTTGGAGGGACCAGGGCTGCTGCTCCCTCCCAAAGCTCCCACTTTGCATAAGCACTTTCCCAGGGAAAGCAGGATGACCCCATCCCTTGGGTCAGATGCAGAGAGGGCATCATCTGGCCCTGCAGTCCCTGAGCAGGGAGCTGAACATGCCACTGGGGCTTGATCATTTCCTCTATTGAGGAGCTCTCTGGTTTGGGTTCCTCAGGGGATTAGGGTGGGCATGGGGTGAGGTAGGGGCTACTGGTGCTTCTCTAAGGGGTAGGGGGGCCCCAGCACCAGTCCCTGAGGAACTAATGCCCCTTTCCTCACCTCTCAGCTCTGGCTTGAGCCTGTGGGTCCTGCTGCAGGGCTCAGACCCAGAGGTGTTCCACTACACTGGAACATGGGGAGGATCCCCTCCATGGCCCTTAGCCCGGCCCTCCACCCTCCTCCTCCACTTCAGCAGTGTTTGGCCTGATGCCCTGGGTGAGCCGGTCTCTGCGAGCACCAGGGGCCAACATGAGGGTTTCTTGTAATGGGGCTGGCACTTTACAGCAGTGGAAAGTAATTTGGGGGGGTCCCAGCACTGCACTGTGGGGAGTGGTGGGGCCTGGGGACGTTCCATCCCACCAAGGGTGCCAGTTTAGCCAGGAGCTGGAGGTGTACAGGGAGCAGGGGCTGAGGGGGGAGCAGGGGCTGCGGGGAGCGGATGAGTGTGCTCAGCTGCTTGGCAGATGAACAATGCACTCTCCCAGCCAAGCCCACAAGCTACTAATTTTAGCGATTACATGAATTTTTCCAAGCAGTCTCGAGTCCCTTGGTGATTCAGAGACTCTCAGCTTTGCTGCATCCGCCACCCTCGCCGTGGAGATGTACTGGAGCAATGCCAGCACGGACAGACAGACACGGGACTGGTACTCTGTCCTGTAGCAAGGCAGACCTCCCCAGTAATAAGTGACACTGCTCTTCTGGGGCTCCATAGCCTCCTTGGAGGTGCAGGGATTTGGCAGTGGCTCCACAGTATCCCAAGCTTGGTCAGGGGAGTTCAGCCTCTGGCTGGTGTGGCTGGAGGTGAGAAAGGTCCGCAGAGCAATGCTGGACGTGGGGCTTTCCCCCAGCATTGGGAGACTTGGTCCACCCCATCCAGCGCTGTGTGAGCTCCTGGCTATGCGGAGTAGCCTCTCCCTGCAAAAATGCTAATTTCACCCTCCGTCATATCCTTATGCTGTCTTGGGAGCTGCCTCTCCCCTCCAGATGTGTGGGGTGTGTCTGTGCTGCTGTCCCAAGCTCTCACACCCTCTGCTTCTCTGCCTTGTGAGTAGCCAAGCTCCCATGCGCTCACCTCCAGCTGCAGGAGTGGTGCACGGGCTTGTGCCTTTATTTTTAGGAATGTCTTGAAAATAAGTCATCCTTCCCAGCCAGAGCCAGGTTCCCAAGGCCCAGGTAGAGGCCAGTGGATTTTTGTCAGGGCTGTTAACTGGACTTCTCTGAAACTCTGGGCACTCTGTGTGGCAGTAGGGATCATAACCTGATCACCCCCCTCTTGGGGCGGGGTGTTTGAGGGTACCCACCACTAAATCCCTGGGGCAGCACTGCTTGGAAGGAGGTGAACCAGACATTCCTCTCTTAAATTGGGCTTGGGCATCGGAAGTACTGGGATTTAGTTTCTCTGTTGCCTTGCTAAAAAGCTGTGTGCTTCTGGGTGAGTCAGAGCGGGCAGGAGCCCAGCAGCGCTGGCAGTGGGCAGACAGAGCCTGATAAGGCTGTGATAAGGCTGCCAGAGCCCTGCTCTCATGCCAGGGCTGCAGGGAGTGGGCAGCTCCCAAGCCTTGACCTCCGGCTGCACTGCTGTCAAGAAAGCAGGGAGATTATTTTGGGAACCATGATTCTGGGAAAATCTGCTGTGTCAATAGAGTGTGAGCTAGAGCACTTGGGGGGTGGTGTTTTCGAAGTGCCCTTCCTCTCTGCCCAAATGTCTGGGTTTTGCCCTGGAGCAGGCAGAGAGCGTGGCCAGGGAGTTGTTTCAACCTCCATACTCACTCCCCAGCCAGAAAGGGGTCCATGGCCATCCAGCATGTCCTATGGCAGCTGGGGCTATGGCAGTGGTGGCAGTTGCCTCTAGCTGAGGTCCCACTCCCTACCATCTTCCCACGATCCCTGTCTCCTCCCTCCAAGACTGTCTGGGAACTCTGCTCTCCATCCCTGCAGTTTGCTGTTTATCCTGGTCTGGTCCCCTCTCTGAACAGGACTGCTGTCCCTTCCACTGCCCTGCACCCTCCCACCCCTCACAGCACGACACACTGCGGTGTGGGGATGGGGGCCGCCTTCCTCCCCCTTCTCTGGCAGCAGCCCCATGCTGTTCTCATCTTGAGCAGCTTGTCAGCACCAGCTGGGACCTGAGCAGGGGCTGCTCCAACTGGCGGAAACATGGGTGGGCTCAGGCGGGATTAGATGTGGTCAGGCAAGTTCCAGCTGCCCCGTGGTTAGCATGGGACTGCTCTGGCTCCAGGAAGCCCAAAGGGGCCACGTGTGGTGACTCTCAGCTGCTTCCTGAAGGATATCCGTTCCCGTTAGCTGCTGGACTGGGACAGCCCTGGAGAGGTGGGCAGGGTGGGGAGACCTGGGCTAGGTGGTGGGGACCAAGGGCACCCTGGTGTACCCATGTGGGCTGGAGGGGGCAGGGTAGGGGTGGCATCAGGTGCCCCTGAAGAAGTGGATGGGATGGCTTGGATGCTTCCCAAACACCCCTGTGTGCCAGGCTCCATCACCTGTGTGTCAGGACTGCTGAGGGTCCAGAGCAGCGGCAGCTCCTGGGGGATGGCAGTGTGTGCTGCTCTGGAGTTGCAGGGATGCCTGCAATGGGTGTTCCTCAGTGCCCAAGTGTTCCTCATGGCTACTGGGAAGTGCTCTGGCTTAGGCTGAGGGCTCTCTGAAGCAACCTGACCCCTGGTTGGCACCTGCATAGCCACTGGCCCTGGCGTGGTGCCTGTTTCCTGGCAGAGCTGGTTGAGGTGCTCACAGGACAGAGCCTGGAGTGTGTGCTCATGGGTGCCTGGCCTGTTTGCATCTGTGGCTGTAGGGGAAATGAGAGCTGTGACATGGGCAGGGTCGGTGTACTGGGGGTCTGCCTGTGCCAGCAGCCCTGGGCAGGAGGTCCTGACACTTGCAGGAGCCACAGATGGGGAGACAAATTCTGTGTTTGTGCTGAGGTGATGCCATGGAGCAGCCCTGGTGTGAAGTGTGCCAGTGAAGGCACACAGCCGTCCCACTGGGGACCAGGGGGGTTCCTGGGGCTGAGCTGCTACACTGGCTGACATGAGCAGCATGTTCATGGGGCCATCTTCTTGTCTTCAAACAAGAGCACGGGGGTTCAGGAGAGGGAAACTCCATCCTTGAGATGCTTGCTCTGCCGAGGAAATAGGAGTTGGAAGCAGCTCTGCTCCAGCGCTTTCCCTAACCTCGACACTGCCCCTGTGCTGATTCATTGATTTGGACGGGTTATATACTGGGAGGGGAAGCGTGAACCACACTCAGCTCTCTTGCCAGCACGGGGCTGTGCTCACTCGGCGTTCGTGGCTGCAGGACACTCGGGTAAGTCTCCTCTCTGCTATTGCCCCTGTGAGCAGCCCCGGGTCTGGGGGACTCCCAGGGCAGCTCCGAGGGTTGGTGGTGCATTGGTGGGATCTGCATGTTCAGCACCTTTTGTTTTGATGGAGATGTTTATCTTGCAAGGCTTCTCCAAAAAAAGTGAGACCACTTACACACTGTGGGAGCTGAGAGAGTTACACGGGCAATGTATCTCAAATAATTATCAACAGAGAAAATTAAGGGAGGCAAAGTAACATTTTGGGGGGCTAATGTTAGGAGCAGTGTGATGCTGAGGGGCTGAGCAGTAGGGAATATTTGGCCTCTTGGTCTGTAATTTTTTTGTCCCTAGAAGAAAAAGGGAGATCAATTGTTTCCAGCTGCCTTTCCTGAAGGTCTCTCCAGTATGGATGCTCTCTGCACTGCATTACCAGGGAGTGACATGAGCTGGGCTTTTGATGTGCTGAGCCTTTGGGGAAGTTTATAAATGGCTCACTATAAACAAAGCTGTTCTTGGATGCAGATTGTTTCCATATGGGAAACATAAACTGCTGGCTTATGGAGGGTTCCTCCCTGCCTGAGAGCAAGCATGTTCCTTGGAGGGAGTGCAGGGAGGGGGGCAGGGGCTGTGCTCCAGCACCCCAGGGTGCTGTGCCAGCTGGGGCACTGTGGCCACACCCCTGTGCTGCTGGACTCGCCTGTTTGACTGAGCTGTGCTCAGGTTTTCCCCCTCCCTTGTGCCCTCAAAGCTGTTAGAGGGGGGCTGCTCCATGCCAGCCTGGCACAAGGCTGCTGCTTTAATCTAGGGAGGGAGGAGAGGGTGTCCATGGTGTCTGTGCTTATGGGGGAATGGATAACTTCTCTGTAAAGCTCTTGCTTCTCTGGGCACCACCCCTGGGACCAGCCTGCAAAAGGTGCCCACAACAGACACCCTGCTCTCATGGCAAAAATCAGCCAGGGCTCAGACCTTCTGCTGGGAATGGGGTGAAGACAGGGCCACCTCTGTACCCAGCCTGTGCTGGGGAGCTGGCAAGGGTCCTGTTGACCCAAGCTCCTGCAGGACTGGAGCTAAAGCGTGCCTGGGCAGTGGGGGCTGGCACTGCTCTTGGCTCTGCAAAAGACGCTCAGGGCCGCTCGCTGCCAAGGCAGAGCTGGAAGGGCCCTCCTGGATGCCGGGGGGAGCACCCAGCACCCTGGGTCCTGCGTGGCTGTGGGTGCCCCAGGCTGGCTCTGGTCAAGGTCTGGGCTGTTTGGCCATGCCAGGAGGCAGTGCTGCTGGCAACAGCTCATCACACTCTGTAAAACAGGAAACCATGCTCCCGGCTGCCAGAGGAGCCAAGAGAGGTGGGATGCCAGGGATGCCGCTAATAGCTGTGGTATGGCAGCCAGGCAGTGTGGCCCCCAGCTCTGTCTCACTTTGCACTCCTGCCTGGGCTGTGCCAAGCCCTGCCTGCCCCCAACCTTCCTTGCCTGCCCTCCTCTGCCTCATTGCCATGCTGGGGATGGAATGGCCACAGACTTGGTGGCCTTTTGCAGGGAGAAAGCAGCACCCACCCCTGGCAGTGGCCCTGGGAGCTGGGAAATTGCAGGGGCTGAACCCCCCACCTTTGTTTCTGCAGGCCCAATGGAGCAGGGAGACTGGCAGCGGTGGCTGCTGCTGCTGGTGGGCATCCAGCTGGCCAGTGGCCAGTGCCCAGAGCAGTGCCAGTGCGTCCGCAGCGCCCAGGTGGAATGCTCTGGTGCCGGCATCACCACGGTCCCCAGCCCCATCCCTGCGAATGCCATGACCCTTCAGATCATCAACACGCGCATCACCGAGCTGGGTGAGGCATCCTTTGGCAACGCCTCCCTGCTCATCGGGCTGCGCATCGAGAAGAACAACCTGTCCCACATAAGCCCTGGGGCCTTCCAGCACCTGCCCGACCTGCGCTACCTCAGCCTGGCCAGCAACAAGCTGCAGGAGCTCCCTGTGCAGGTCTTCGAGCCTCTGGACAAGCTGGAGTCTCTACTTCTCTCCAGTAACCAGATCCTCCAGGTTGAGCCTTCCCACTTCACCCACCTAAGCAACCTCAAGGAGCTGCAGCTGCATGGGAACAACCTGCAGGAGCTGCAGGAGGGGGTGTTCGACCAGCTCACCAGCCTCACCAAGCTCAACCTGGCCAGGAACAACATCGACCGCCTGCCGCCCCGGGCCTTCGAGCGGCTGGCACGGCTGCAGGTGCTGCGGCTCTACGAGAACCGGCTCCGGCAGATCCCAGAGGGCACCTTTGATGGGCTGCCAGAGCTGCAGGAGCTGGGGCTGCACCAGAACCAGCTGGAGACACTGTCCCCGGAGCTCTTCGTGCACAACACCAATCTGCAGAAGCTCTACCTGTCCAATAACCTTCTCACCACTCTGCCGAGTGGCATCTTCTTGCCCCTGCACTCCCTTGCCAAGATCACTCTGCATGTCAACCGCCTGCGGGACATCTCCCCCAGTGCCTTTGGGCCCATGCCCAACCTGCGGGAGCTGTGGCTCTACGAGAATGAGCTTTCCAGCCTCCCCACTGGTGTCTTCAGCAATCTCACCCAGCTGCAGCTCCTGGTTCTCAGCAAGAACCGGCTGCGTTCGGTGGCACCGGGGGCTTTCCAGGGCTTGGGGGAGCTGCTGGAGCTGTCGCTGCACTCCAATGCGCTGCGCCGCCTGGATGCCCGGGTGCTGGAGGGGCTGCCCAAGCTGCAGAACATCTCCCTGCACCACAACCAGCTGCAGGCGCTGCCGCGGAGCCTCTTCCGGGCCACCCCTGGGCTGCAACGCCTGCAGCTGCATTTCAATGCCCTGGAGTACCTGCCCGCCGGCATCTTCTCCCCCCTGACTACCCTACGAGAGGTGAGGCTGCACAACAACTCCTGGCGCTGTGACAAGGGCATCCTGCCCCTGCAGGGCTGGCTGGAGGACAATCCCCACAAGGTGGGTGAGACACCCCCGCTGTGTGCCCAGCCTCCTGCCCTGCTGGGCACCCCCATCGCTGAGCTGCCACGGGACCAGTTCCTCGACACTCAGTCCCCCACTGCCTCCCCCCATCCCAGCACCCACCTTCCTGCTCACAGCTCTGAGGCAGCATCGCCAGAGGGCGCCTGGACGGAGCCCCCCGCGGGGCTGCCGATCTCCCCACGGGAGGAGGAGGAGGAGAGAGAGAAGGAGGGAAAGAAGGAGGAGGAGAAGGAGGAAAAGAAGGAGGAAGAGGAGGAGGAGAGAGGGCAGTGGGGGCTGACACGCATACAGAGTGGAGTGGTGGTGGCAGTCATCGTGCTGGTGTGTGTGGCCCTGCTTGCTGCTCTGGTGGCGCTGGTGGTCTATGGCTGTAGGAAGAAGAGCCAGGTCGTGCTTATGAGGATGAAGGCACCGAATGAAGCCTGAGTGTCCAGCAGACCCTAAGGGGAGAGGTGCTCATGGGGCATCCCCTCTCTGTGGGGCCAAGGGACATGACAGTGGCTCTGCATCAGCTGCCCTTGCTGACTGGGATGGGACAGCATCACCCTCTATGCTGCATGTACCGACCACTGTCCTTCTCTGCTTTGCCCTGCCCCTGCTCTGCAGCAGGGCATCCCCCTGGGTGATCTCCTGTGGCTGCCCTCTATCTCCAGTCCCTCTTGCCTCCAGCGCATCCTCTGTGCTCATTCCTTGCCCAAGATCTGGCAGCTAGGGTGTGAGGTGCTGAGAGGGATCCCTTGAGCCAGGAGCCACAGCCTGGTAATGATGGTGCTTACCCCAAATAACAGGACTTCCCCATCACTCAGCTTGCATCCTTCCCTGCAGTGCTGCTGCTCTCGTGTTTCCTGCTAACCTCACCCCTGCCCAGCCCCTCTTCCCCATCCTCTGCCCCTGTCGTGCCTTCCCCCTGCCCTTGCCTGGACAGGCAGTGTGAGCCGTCAGGCCGTGCCGAGCGAGCACCTTCGCCCCGGGAGAGCTCCGTGTCCTTGTGCTGCGCCGTCACTCGCCTGTGCCCGGGCAGGGTTCCCCGCGGGGCAGGGCTGCTGCCAGACTGATACACCCTGAGTGTCTCAGCCGCGTCCCAGCTGCCCTCCCTGCCTGCAGGCAGGGCATGCCAGAGCACAGCCAGCATCCTCTCCTGCTCCCGGCATCCTCCTGCTCCCCTCCTGCACTTCCAGCCAGGAGAGTCACGGGGCAGTGTGCTGGCGTCAGTGGGGTAGGGGCAGCCCCCCAGCCCTCACTGCACGCTGGTGCTGACCGTGCCATGGCCCTGCCTCAGGCCCATGAGGTGCTGGGGGGCCTGGCACTGGTCCCACTGCAGGGGGAGTTAGAGGAGTGGGACAATGGGTGTGAAGTGTCTGCAGGGCCTGGGAGAGACTCTCGTGCTTATGTCCCTGGGCACCTGGAGCATGTTTGGGCTGCTCCTGCTGCAGCCCATCCCTGGTCCTCGATACCTCATGCATCCTCCACTAGCTAGTGAGCAGCCTGTTCCTCTTCTGCTTGGTGAAGCTTCTTCACACTCTTCTTCCTCTCTTGAGTGCCCTGCCTGTATGTGCCCAGTCTCCCTGTCTGTTCACAGCCCTTGGGCAGTGGGAATGCTGGCAGCACACAGTGGAGGGGTCAGCAAGCACTAGCTGCTCTGCAATTCATAAATGGGTGCCACACCATGCCCGCCCAGCACCTGCATCCAGTGAACACCCAGCCTTCTCCAGCTGTAGCATAGCCACAGAGGAGTCCAGCTCACCTCCATGCAGTGGCACCAGGCTGCCTGAGGATTGCTGCCATGGGACAAGGGTCACACTCAGTGGCCATCCCATAGTGCTGGCTGCTCACAGTACCTCAGGAGGCAGTGCTGGCACAAGCAGCTTCACGCTGGTGCACAGAACTGTGTCATGGGGCCATTGGGTGCTGATGTGTGACCTTTCCATTAAAGTACCTTTGTCCACCCTCAGTGCCAAGAACTGTTTATTCACTCCATGGTGTACAGCAGGGGAATGGCCCAACAAGGACAGGGGCTGTGCTTGATTTCCACTCCTAAACAGTTTTTGTAGTGTTGAGAGAAAGCCCGTACAGGCTGGTGGGGCTGGGAGAAGATTAGTGGATTGCTGTTGCAGAGTCCTTGCTGGTCCCTGGACTCCAGCCTGGGGTGAGGGACTAAGAAGGGCTCAGCCATCCAGCAGCAGCAAATGGCTCTTGAAGTGAGCTGAGACCACAGGAGCTTCTCAATGGAGACACTGACTGCATCCTGTGCAATCCACTGCTGGGGTGGGGAGGAGCTTGCTTGGCTCCCTTCAGAGCTGGCTGCTGCTGGACTGTGTCAGCTGAGTTTTTCTGTGTATCACTGTCTGCTCCATCAGGCCAGCAGTAAAGTGACCCCCCCCTCCTGACCCTCCATGGTGCTGCCCCCCTGCCCTGTTCCAATACAGGCCCTTGCAATGCAGCCCTTACGGTACTGTGTGCTGCTTCCCCAGGCAGGTTGAAATTCCTAGTGAGTGCAGCTGGTCCATGGGTCCCTTGCCATCCCGTTGCTGGCTGGGATGCAAAACACCTGTTGTCGCCATGATGGTCCCACAGTGGTCCCCTCCCCACAGAATCATGGAATCATTAAGGTTGGAAAAGACCCTAACATCATAAAGTCCAACCTTCATTTGCCTTGCTAAGCTGTGCCTGGTCCCCTCTCTCGTGACACAGATGCTTCTAGCATCATTTCCCAGTGAGATTTAATAAAGTCCTGGGGCTCTCCTAGGGGGTTTCTGGAAGCAAGCCTGCTGACCTCAGTGTGGAACTGGAGCCACCCTTGCCACTATCCCTGGGCCAGTGGATGTCCGGGGCCAAGACACCACTTCCTTGCCAGGATGCTCACGGGCGGCTGCCTCTGGCCTCACCTCCAGTCCTCCAGGGTTGGGTTATTTTTCAAAGTGTTCCAAGGACACGGGTTGTTGTTGCCGATAAGCAGTGAGGGGCAGCTCCGCCCCAGCAGGAACAGCTCGTCTGCTGGCTTCCCATCCGCCCCAGAAAACACTGTCCCATCTCAGCAAGCAGCATCCCTGCAAACCTGCACAGGTTTGCTGACCATCTCCACGATGCCACATTCGGTAAGTGGTGGGGCCACAGTGCTTGGGTAGTTTGGGGGGCCTGGGACGGGTGGGAGCCACTGCTGGCTCTGCTGAAAACAAGCGAGGTGGTGGAAAGGAAACGCCAAGCCCAGCGCTGCTCTCAAGTGTCGGAGTAAGTCCAGGATAGCCCCACTGATGAGGGGTGTCTGCAGGGGGTGGGCAACATCCCCCACCATGAGGCAGCACTGGCGGGTATCCCAAGTAAGGAGGGACTGGCAGAGGTCTGGAGGTCACTGCCTCAAAAAGTGCCTCCCATAGGCTGGGAATAGGCATTTGGTCAGGCTGAATATCCCTTGGGGACGTTTAATGCTGCTCTAGTTGCTTGTGGCAAAAGAAGTACCCGATGGGCAATTGGAAATACAACTGCTGGAGCCCACTTCTGTTGCCCCAACGCAGAGCAGCCCTTCAGCTTTGTCCCCATCACCCACTGTATGCAGCACAGCCCTGTGCTTCACATGCTCCCCTGCCCCAGAGCCTGGCTTCGTGCCCTTGGAGACATCTCATGAGGCTACAGGTTCCCACCAAGACAGTTTCCTTCCACAGACCCACATGGGTCTCACCTCAGTCACTGCTCTGCAGGATGTGGGGATCTTTGGTGAGGGTGGCACCACTCTAGTTGTAGTAGGGCAGGCTGAGACAGAGGGTAAGAACCCTGGGGAGAGATGTGGGAGGGAAGCACTCCCCATTCCTGCCTGTGGGTGCAGATTTCTGCCTTGTCGAGGCAGGGGGTGAGGCTTGGATCCTTCTACAGTGCAGGCTGGTGATCTGCGTGCTGCTGGGGCTGGGGTCCCTGCTGGTGAGGGGGCTGCCCCCATCCTGCCCCCATACCTGCCAGTGCTACGACACCTCCAAAGTCTTCTGCTCAGACGAGAGGATGCGGGAGATCCCGGCGGGCCTGCCAGGCGGTGCCACACAGCTCTTCTTTGTGGAGACAGGCCTGAGCAGTGTCCGCAGGGGGGCCCTGGGCACCAGTACCACCCTCACCAAGCTGGTCTTCCTCAACAACAACATCCAGGAGCTGGAAGCCGGTGCCTTTCAGTGGCTGCCCAGCTTGACCGAGCTGGAGGTGTCAGGAAACCCCTTGCCAGCAGTCAACCTTGGGGTGCTGATGGGGTTGACCAACCTCAGCAAGCTCTCCCTGGGTGCCAATGCCATCAGCTCCTTGCAGCCAGGGTTCTTCACTGCTGCATGCAGCCTGCAGGACCTACGCTTGCCAGGGAACAGGATTGTGGCATTGCCCCCTGGCATCTTCCACCCACTCCGGCAGCTCCAGGCCCTGGACCTCTCACAGAATGTCCTGGTTGAGCTGCCAGAGGGGCTGCTGGCCCCACTCACTGCCCTCCGCCTCCTCAAACTCAGCGACAACCTGCTGGTGCGGGTGCCCCCCGGCGCTTTCAGGGCGCTTGGCCAGCTGACTGAGCTCCACCTGGATGGTAACCGGCTGGAGGAGCTGCCACCCGGCATCTTCAGCGGGCTGGGGGGGCTGCGGCGGCTGCAGCTGCAGCACAATGCCCTGGGCAGCCTGGCCCCCGACATCTTCACTGGTCTCCTCAACCTCACTGTCCTCAGCCTGGAGGGCAACCGCCTGGCCACCCTGCCAGCCACCCTCTTCACTGGCACACCCGGCCTCCTCCACCTCTCGCTGGGTCGCAACCAGCTGGAGACGCTGCCCCGGGAGCTCTTCTCCAACCTGTCAGCACTGCAGACCCTGGTGCTTTCACACAATGCCATGGACCACCTGCCCACTGAGGTTTTCCAGGGACTGGCAGCACTGACAGCACTACAGCTGAGCCACAACAACCTCTCCAGCCTGCCAGCAGGGCTCCTGGCTGGACTACCCCACCTCACTGCCCTGGCACTGGACCACAACCGCCTGGCCCGCCTGCCCCTGGGGCTCTTCGATGCCAATGATGAGCTGGTGCGTGTGGGGCTGTCTGACAACCCCTGGGCCTGTGACTGCCGCCTTGCCTATCTCCTGCACTGGCTCCAGGGCTTTGCTGAGCCCCTCATCCATGGGCAACCCTTCTGTGCCAGTCCAACTGCTCTCCAGGGACAGTCCCTGCTGCAGGTCCCCCGGGGGCAGCTGGAGTGCCCGGGAGTACCTGGTGTCCCCCCAGAGGAAGGCTGGGACAGGGATGCTGCAGGACAGTGCACCTACAGCAACCCTGAGGGCACTGTAAGCATGGTCTGTGATGCCACAAGCTGCCAGCAGCTCAGCCTTCGCCTCCCTCCTCCTTCTCCTCCTGAGCAAGTGCAGGGGTTGGGGCCGGCGTACCAGGGTGCCTGGGTGCTGCACTCCCACTGTGGCACACTGCAGGTCAGTGTCCTTGTCACAGCACAGAGCGGGAATGAGGCCACATCGCCAGGTCTCCCTGCTGTGCCCTAGAGCTCAGGCAGGTGCCAGCTTCTGCACTAGAAACCTCTGAGCCAGCCTGGGAAACAGCACCCAGTCTTGCTCTGCTATCCCTGCCTTGATCACCAGCCATCACTGAGCTCTCCACAACAGCTGGCCTGGTGGTATTTATTCTCCAAGCTATGTGTTTCCTGTATATTTCAAATATAGTTAAAATGTATATATTATTTCTGTGCAACCAGTTCCTATGGCAGAGAGAGGAATCGTTCTGTTCCCCCACATCTGCCTGTGTACTTGGGAGAGGCAGTGAAGCTCGATGTGATCCATTGGGGTCTGGTCTGGGGCTGTGCATGGTATGGTGTGGGTGCAGGTGCATTGTGGTGAGTAGGTGGCTCTTTGGCATGCTCATGGTGTGCTCATCTCTGCCCTCTGCAGCCCACCAGCCCCACCTCCTGCCCTGCTTCCCTTGGCACTGCAGACACCCAGCTGCAGCCTGACAATAACTCTCAGGGCATGGTTTTGTGGTGTCCAAGGGAAGCATGGGTGATTGCTACTGACTACCCAGCAAGGGGCATGGGCTGCCTGGCTGCAGGTGAGCTCCAGCCCAGGCATCCACTGGCTGGTCCCCCCATACCCTGCCAGGGCTTGGTCTGCAGCCCTGGAGCTGGAATGCAGGAAATTCCACCTGAACAGGAGGAAGAACTTTACTGTGGGGTGACTGAACAGGATGCCCAGCAAGGCTGTAGAGTCTCCTTCTCTGAAGATACTCAAAAGCCACCTAAACAGAGCCTTGAGCAATGCACCCCAGGGAGCCCTACTTCAGCGGGGAGGTTGGATTAGATGACTTTCAGTGGCCCCTTCCACCCCTCATCTATCCTGTGATGCTGATTCTGTGACCCGTGGAGAGGAGACACAGAGTCCCAGCAGCGCTGCCCACGCAGGGGGTGGCAGGTAAGGTGGGTGCTCCCGCGGGAGGAGCGGGTGTGGGTGCACACACCGGGGTGTAAGTGCGTGTGTGTCTGGTGGTGGGGCGGTGCTGCGGCACCATCTCGCGGCGATAGGGACAGGGCTCCGCGGGCCGGGCAGCGATGGGGGATCCCTCCCTGAGCCCCGCCGCCCCCCTCGGAGCGCCCCGCCCGGCCCCGCCCGGCCCGGCCCGGCCCCACTGCTGGGCTATGTGTCCTTGGAGCCCCTGCCCTGCTGCTGCCCACCTGGGGTGGGCAGGGTCTCCCCTTGGCCCCACCTGCCCTGGCAGTGGGCTGCGATCCCAGCCCTGCTTTAGCCTCTGGGTTAAAGAAATGTGTGAATGTGGCATTTAGGAATATGTTTTAGTGGTGGACTTGTCAGTGCTGGGTTAACAGTTGGACTCGGTGATCTTAGAGATCTTTTCCAGCATACATGGTTCTATGACTGCCAGCCCCATGCTCCTGGGAGCAATGCAGACAGGCAACACTGCTTCCCAGATACAATTCTGCACAATCATCCTGCTGTCTCTCCCAAATGGGGGACTGCCACTGTGCTTCAGACATCTCCCAGGTGATGCTGGCATGGCCACCTCCAAGCCTGGACCAAGGGTACTACAGCTGGACGCAGTTCCCCAAACCCTGGCACAGCTGCCACACTGTGGTCTGGGGTGGCTGGTTGCAATCCTGTTGTGAGCTCTGTCCCCTCATGCACTTCAGCTCCTGCCACTCTGCAGCTTCTGGAACAACCTGGCACCAAGTGGGTACCTGGATGCATATGGCATTGATGTTGGAAAGGAGTAAGGCTGTTGAAAATGTGCAGTGGTTTGTTTTTAAAATTGCCAAGTAAGGTGCAATGAAGCCCAGCAAGCACAAGCTGAGCCTTAATAAGTGCAGGTGAAAACTAAAGAAGACATGTTTAAATGCAATCAGTGCAATTACCCGTTGGGAAGTGATGGATACCCAGTCAGTTCAAGACTTTGCATCAAAAAGGGTGTTTCTTCCCACAGGATGCCCTGCACCAGCCAGCAGCCCTGGGTGTCCCTGCAGGAGGGTCTTTGGCCTGTGTTAGGGTGCAGGACAGGACACTCAGCCCCAGCCCTCTGGTGTGGAGCTGTGGGGCTGAGCACAGAGCGTGGATGTCGGCATATCTGTCCAGCCACAGATGTTATCACTATTATGAGCATAAACAAATGGCTCCAGAACTGCACCTTTAGCTACATAAGCTGAATCCTGAGGAAGGAAACAGCTTACTGTTTGTGTCGGTGGGGGTGGTGCCTCTGATGCTGGTGGGTTATGCTGCTGGAGATATGGGACTGCAGAGACCATTGGCTGCAAAACAGGCTGGCCTGGAAATCTTCAGGTTTCCCTGGATGTGACTAGTCAAGTGGAGCCAGGAGATAACGCCTGGGAGTACGTGACTGAGTCCTCTCCGAGGGGTTTCTGCCATGGCCTCCCACACCAGGGCACAGCTCTGCTGCCACCTCCCTGGCCGTCCCTTATCTCCCCACACAGACCTGTGCCCTGAACTCACTTGAAACCAGGCCCTGGGCCTGGGCTGCAGATAAAGAGCTGGCCAGGTGATGGGACCCCCATCCGGTGTCCTCACTCCACACGTGGTTTGTTCCTGCAGCCTGGACTTGTCTGTGAGTGCTCCGCCAAGTAAGTGATACAAAAGCTTTTTTTGTTCTTTAAAATGTTCTGGGAGGGGCCCTGTGGGGGGCTGTTGATTGTTTCCTTGCAGCAAGAAGCAGGAGAGGCTTCAGTGCCATGAGCTGGATGGGGACGCCCCTTCATGACCCTGCACTGCTGGAGGGTGGGACAAGCAAGGGATCACACTGAGGGTTTTAAAAGAGCTTTGCAGTTCAGAACTGTCTGTTTTCATCCCCATACACCCAGCTGTTTCCACCTGCACATTTCACCCACTGTGCTGCTCCTGCAGCTGAAGTGAAGCAGGCACTTTTACACCTGCAGCCCCAGCTCCTCCACCTGAGTCTCCCTGAGGAGAGGATGGGCAGGGATCAGCAATGGCTTCTGCCCTGGGCAACCCTGCAGGGCAGCCGGCACAACCAATGTCACCACCTCCCATTGGTTTCTCTTCAAACCCAGTGGCTTTCAGCCTCCTGTATTTGCTGAGCTCTTAACATTTAAAAAAACCAAACTTCTCACAGCTAATGTACCCTCTCAACATAAGGTTTTTGCATGTCAGCTTTGACGGACACCAAGAAGCAACCTATAGCTCTTTTCCCTGCTCCCACCCACGGCTGCAAATCAAAAGTTGGAAACTGCGATCCCAGTGCAATGCTCACGGCCGTTAAACCCCAGCTAAGGAGGTAGCTGAGTGTTTCCAAATGTTTCCATGGAAGTGGTGGGCTCTACTAATGGGTGTGCATCAGTGACTTCACTTTCTACCTGCAAGGCCAGAGCCCTAAACCTTAGGTAATAAAGAGTTCATCTATGGACATTTCATAGTGTTTTAACAAGCCTTACTCTAAAGCTTGGTTGCTGCTCATTTCTGTCCGACAAAGCTGCACAACTAAGGCCAAAATATGGTGCAATTAGCAAGAATCCTGAAAAGGAGATGCTTAGGAGCCATGTTTTAAATGATTGCCCTGAACTGAGAGAAGCAGCAAGGAAATAGCAAGTCCACCCAGCATGGTGTGGAAATTCCGAGTACACAAGATCCTCTGGTCTTGGCTGCCTCCTGGGACCCTTGCTGATCCCCCATTAGCAAGTGCAGGGCTGACTGCTTCTGTTGTTGCATGAATGGGCTGTTTCCCTGCTGACTAACTGGACCCACTGGGGCAGCACTAATGGGCAGCAGCACTTTGCCTTCTTCACCCAGGCAGACACCAAGCCTGCAGCTGAGACATGGGAGAAGGAGGGCAGAGAACACACTGTCCAGCCCTTGTCCCCCTGGAGCATCTGCCAGTGCCAAGCCATGAGCTGGCTCGCTCTCCCTCCCCATCCCTCTGTACCACAGCAGTGAACTCAACTAAATGCAGTGTGTGTTTGCTTGTATGGTCTCTCTCTTATTGAATGAGTTATGATATATGAGTAGAAGAGTCCCGAGAGCTGAACAACAGTGTGATGCCACAATTCATGAGCTGTGAACACAGGTTTTTTGTTCTTCATAACTGATTTTTTTAAACCTTTTTTTTTCCAAGACAATGTACCAGCATTTCCTTTTCCTTTTCTTCCTCTCCTTCCATCCCCATAAATGCCAAGATCAAATCCTGGGTGAAGATCCATATGAAATGCCCAAAGACTACCAGCAGGTCTACAGAGGGACAAAAAATGATGTCAAAGAGATCCCAAAGATTGCAAAGCCCTTTGTTTCTGAAATGATCTTTGTGCAAACCAGCATCACTGCTATAAGGAAAGGTGCCTTCAGGTACATGCCCAACCTGATCAAGATTTTGTTTATTGGCAACAAGATCAAGACAGTTGAACCTGGAGCCTTTGATAATCTGGACAAGCTGAGGGACTTGGATATCTCTGGTGCCTCATTAGAAGAACTATCTGTGGGCACTTTCCAAAACCTCCCAAGCTTACAGAGGCTGGAGCTGAGAGACAGCCAACTCAGATACATCCCCAAAGGCCTCTTTGATGGGCTGAAAAATTTGGGAGAGCTCTCCCTGCACATCAATGCAATCCCTTCTCTTCCAGAAGGCATTTTTGATTTTCTCATCAATTTAACCTTTTTGGACCTGTCTAGAAACAGGATCACAACTCTTCCTGTGAATGCTTTTAGCAAACTTACCCGGCTGCAGGTCCTCCGGCTGTATGAGAATGAGTTGCAAGACCTCCCAGAGGGACTGTTGGACAGCCAGATGGAGCTGCTGGAGCTCAGCCTCCAGAGCAACAGGCTCAGGGCGCTGCCACCCATGTTCCTGAGAAGCCTGCCTCACCTGGAGAAACTCCTCTTGGACAACAATCTCATCAGGGTTCTCCCACCTCAGGGCTTTTTTGGTTTAAACAAATTGAAGCTGCTGACTCTGGGTTCAAACCATATCATGGAGCTCCCCTGCTGCCTTTTTGACACCATGCCACACTTACGGGAGCTGGACCTGGGCAGGAACAGTTTGGCCACACTTCCAGATGGCATCTTTGTCAACCTCACATCCCTTGGAAAACTCATCTTGTCCCACAACCAGCTGTTAGCCCTGCCAAGAGGAGCCTTCACTGGGCTCAGCAAGCTTCTGGACCTCCAGCTGGACACAAATCAGCTCTCTGCTCTGGATGAAGAGGTCTTTGCTTCTCTCCCAAATCTGAAAACCCTCAACCTTCGAAAGAACCAGCTGGAGAGTGTTCCCCGAGGGCTCCTGGACCCCCTGAAGAAGCTCAGCTCAGTGTATCTGAGTGGTAACCCATGGAGATGTGATTGCAACCTCTGCTCCCTGCACAGCTGGATCCTGAGTAACAGTGAGAAGATCAAATTGGCCACCCAAGTCTCATGCAAGAGCCCACCCCATCTGGCAGGGCAAGCAGTTACATTGCTGAGGGATGACCACTTAATTTGCCCAGCTACTCTGCCTCTTTCAGCTTCTTTTATCCCATCTCTGCCATTTAACTTCACATCATCACAAAGGATGTCAACTTTGCCATCACTTGGAGGCTCGTCCACAGCAATGCCAACCTTGCTGTCATTGGCAGCCTTTCCCATCAGGACATCGACAACTGTTCTGTCACCTGTGGTCACCTCTGCTATGTTGCCAGCTGTCCCAACGGAGGGCACCTTCAGCACTCCATTGCCAACCGTGCCATCTAAGGCCTTTGTCACCCCCCCACCATCAGCTGTGCTTCAGAAGGCCTTAAGCAACAGCCCATCAACAACCAATGTGCCCAAGTCCTTCATCACCACACCATCAACAACCATGATACCAAAGGCCTCCATTACCACCCCATTACCAACTGCACTGCCAGAGACCTTCATCAACACCCCACCAACAACTGTGCTGCCAACAGCCTCCATTGCCACACCATCATCATCAACCGTGACGCTCAGGGCTTTCATCACCAGCCCATCACCAGCTGTGCCAACTTCAGCCATCGTAAGCCTACAGTCTCCTGGGGCCACCCACCCAGAACCTGTGCCATCCACTCTAGCTTCTGCCACCACGCAGGTGCCAACAAGCCCGCTGGCAGCCACCACCAGACATGTGCTTCCTGTTCTTCTGGTGCCCACCAGACCACTGGCAACCACCACCAGACAAGTGCCTCCTGCTCTTTCAGTGCCCAGGGAGAGGCCAGCCACC
Source organism: Pipra filicauda (assembly GCF_003945595.2). NCBI lineage: Eukaryota > Metazoa > Chordata > Aves > Passeriformes > Pipridae > Pipra > Pipra filicauda. The sequence continues at coordinate 900,509 of NW_024104317.1, forward strand.
ATCCCACAGGGAACACCCAAAACCTCCCTTGTCTCAGCCCCCTCCATGGCACTCTGGCCATCCCCCACGACTGCTGCACTGGGCATGGTCCCACTGGCCTCACACTCCCCATCCTACCATGCTCCTGCACCAGGCAGGGAGCAGGACCATGCCACCACATGGGACTTGTCCCCAGCTGGCACCCAGCCCACCCCCAGTGCTCCCCAACATGCTCCTGCCCCGGCAGGCACCGTCCTACTCCCAATGCCTCCCACCCCTTTGCCGCCAGACCACACGAGCCCCTGCCCGGCCTCCCCGCCCCTGGCCCCCAGCGGTCATCGTGCCTGGGGCTGGTCCCTGCGGGCCAGTCCACGGCAGTGCCGGCTGTCCCTGGCGCTGGGGCTGGCCGCGCTGGCGCTGCAGGCAGCCTGCACGCTGCTGTGGGGGATGCTCGCCCTTCTCCTTCACCAGGACACACGACACCGCCCCGGGCCGCCTGTGAGGCTGCTGAGCCTTCAGGCTCTGGCTGATCCGGGGACCCCCGAGCCAGCTCAGGCACCACTTTAAGCTTCGCTGCCCCTGTGTGACCTGGGCTGTACTTGTTGTCCTTCTTTGGGATACGGAGCCGTGTTGGCCGCAGGGTGTGCGTATCCCTGGGGCTGGGGACCCAGCACTCAGGCTGTTCCCAAGGTGGGGGACGCAGCACCCACTCCGTTCCCAGGGTGGGGGACCCGACACCCAGGCCGTTCCCAGGATAGGGGTCCCAGTAGCCAGGCCGTTTTGGGATGCCTTCCAACTGACGCCCGGCGATGCTCGCAGACTGGAACCCTATACGCGATGTCCCTGCCTGACGGCCCTTCTGCCAAACGACACTAGATGGCATCCCGACACAGGCAGTGGCTGCCACCGCCTTCCTGCGGCCACTGAAATGCCAGAGCCCCCGCCCACGCCGGCCAGGACCCACTGCACCGCGGACGCGGCCACTCTTGCTCGCAGGGTCAGGAGCCCCGGCCCGAATCGACTCGCCAGCCCTGGAAGGTACCTGCAGTCCTTGGGGAAGGACATGCCAAGGCTTCCTGCCCCGCACTCTGTCTTCTTCCCCGTGCCATATTACGGGATGTGTCAGTGCCTGTACTCCTCTTCCCCTCTCCTGTTCTCTTTCCTCCTCCGTGATATTAAAGCCCCCCCTGCACCTCTGGGCTGACAAGAGGATTATTTTCATCCCAATGCTTTTCTTGCCATGACCTGCTGTGGCATGTTCCTGTTGCTTGCTGGAGTGTGGGGTCCCCAGTCAGTGCCAGCCATTGGAGACTAGTGTAGGACCAGGGCTGCACACCCTCCACAGGCAGCAACACAGTGAGACAACAGATGTGCTTTTCTTCCCCCTCTTAAACCTCATGTCCCCCAAAACCTCTTGACAGTGCTGCTTGCCCTGGCCCCTCTGGTAGAGTGATGTTTCAGCATGGCCAGCCATGTACTTTTCTACCATGACCTCACCTAATGCTGAGCCCCTGCTGCAGGCTGGACACTGGCTCTTGGGAAGCTTAGGAGGAAGGGGCTAATGCTTCTTACAACTGAAGGGTTGATGTGCACCTTCACCTCCAGTCCTGGGCTCCTGCAAGGCCTAGGGAAGCGCCAAACTTCAACAAAAGAGAGGTTTCTGCCATTGCAGAAAGTGCTGAAACCTTGCCTGGGAAGCTTTATTCCAGAATTTGAGCCAATGAACACAGGAGTTGTTCCCTGATTTCGGTCTCTGGGTAGCTTTTTGGCTCTAGGCTCAGTGTTGACTTTGCCCTGTGCAAGGTAAGCTGCTCCCAAATTCAGTCACTCCAGTTTCTAGAGTTGCAGGTGTCTGTCTTCAACTCCTTGCCTTTGCCACTGGCACCTGCTCTGTCCTGTCCTGCCTTTGGATGCCCTTCCCCTGTTGTGGGGCTGCCTGGCTTTGCGGGGTCCCAAGGGGAGAGTCCCTGAAAATCAATAGTCTGGACATGTGTTTTGCAAGGAAAAACAGAAAAGCAGCTCAGAAACCTCCTTGCCAGCAAACCCTGAGCCTGGTGCCCAGTTCCCTGGGACCAGTTCCCTTGCCTGGTGTAAGACCAGGGAAGGGGGAAAGGGGCTTTGTGTTAGGGTACGTGCCTGCAGCTATGCATTAGGGACCTGGATATACCTCTTTGCTAAGAACCTGTGCAGTGTTACAGGCCCTTCAGCTATTCCTTGAAGTCCTGCTGACGGCTGTGAAATACGGGAGGCGAGCGTAGGGCAGCACATCTGGGCGGGATGGAGCGAGCAGCTCCGGGGCTGGGGCTGGCACGGCAGGTAATGAGATACAGATGAGGGAGAGGGAGTGTTTTTTCTGGCAGTCCAGATGGACTCGGCTTAATACTTGATTTAGAGGGTTTGAAAGTGGGGCCTGGCTGCTGGGGAACAGACCCCGAGCACTTCCCGGGGCAATGAGGGGGGGTCTCCGCTGGCTTTTCAGATATTTAATGGCCCAGCGCAGTCTAAACAGGGAAGTACTTCGGGGTGAGATTAGCACAACATAATCACATCTTAAAAGGTCTTCAGAGACACAAGGCACGTCCGCTCTCGTATTAATTACTTGTTATTAATAAAGCTGGGGTCAGGCGTGAGGTGTTCTCTCCGGAGCGGGCTGGTTCCCTCTTTGCAGAGTGGTGGTGTATCTGAAGGCAGCACAAAGCCTTGCAGCCTCCACCTGTGCCCATCCGGCTCTGGAAACCAAATGGCTAACATTCCTACAGCTGCCTTTAAAACTAATTTGCCCCATAATACCCCAAAAGGGCCATGTCTTTCTAAGTGCCCAGAACACCTCAGAGTGCTGTAAAATAATGACAGCCAAGGGTGTTCTCAGCACGGGAATTTCCTGCTATGATTGATTTCTAATTTGCAATGAAAATACAGCCGCCCATGTTCCCGGGGCCAGGCTGGTGCAGCTGGCTCACAGGCAGGAGTCACCTCCCTCCATCACGTTAGGAACAATCCTTAGAGGGCTATAGCTGGGCTGGAATGCCCAGGATTGCCCATGCACCGAACAAGATATCACCTCCCTTCACTCTCCCTCTGCTTGCTGCTCCTTGCATAGGATGCCCCTGGTTTTTGCTTTGGGAAAAAAAAAAGTGTGAGCATCCCCGTGTGGCATCTCCAGGCTGCCTGTGGCACTGTACACCTCTTCCTGGTTACTGTGATTGCCCGAGGTCCTCATAGCTCACCTCAGGTGACCAAAGTTAGAAGCAGAGACAGGACACCATGCATGTGTGTCCTAGAGTAGTGCTGGGATCAGGGGTCTCCAGCATGGCCTGGAAGTTTCAGAGCTGCCACTGGCTCTCTTCCTGCCCTGTGCAGGTGAGAAGTGGTTCCCACAGCTCTGTCACTCATGCTGCAGTGCCGACCTATAACCCCTCTGCCTGTCAGCCCTGCTGGGAGACCCCCACACTGCGGGTGTGTTCCTTCCACCTGCCTCTGTTCCCCCTCCTGCCCCTGGGGCACCCCATGGGCAGGAAAGGGGCTTGTGAGAAAGAACTCTTTATTGTGGCTGGTGGGAAGTGGGGCAATGAACACCTGCATGAGGGGATTTGCACAATAACCTGGGTGAGCAGCAAGCCTGGGCTTTTGGCAGGCAAGTTTCACTGCTGGCTTATGATGGGAACATGTCCCAACTTGTGGCCACGCTGCCATGACTTCCTCATGAGGTGCCTGCCTCGTGTGCCTGTCCTGAACACGTGCAGAGCTGTGCTGGGAGCAGTGTCTCAATGGCTGCTGGTGTGGTTTCAGTTGGCATGGAAGGACTGGGGGCTGGCTGCTCCATGTGCTGTGGGCAGGGCAAGAAAGGGCTGGTTTGGCACCTGATCCTATAGGAGCAGGGAGGTGCTGGTGATGCTGCTGGAAGAGGTGGGATGGGTGACCTGGGACCTGCAGGTTGAGGACCTGAGCCAGGGTAGCTCTCTGGCAGGGGCAGCTGCAGCTGCTGGCATCAGCCCAAGGACTAGCTGGGCAGGCAAGTGCAGCACTCATTCACCCCCTATTGCGCTCAGCAGAGATGGCCCTGGGCTGGCAGTCGTTGCTCAGTGCTGCTGTGCCCCCTCGATGCTGGTGTTGGTTTTGAACACCAGCACCACTCCTCCATGTGTCTTCTGGATGGTTCGTCTCTCCCTCTCCATCCTTCATCTGCAGCAGCCCTCCCCACACCCACTCACAGTACCCATCCAGCCACATCAAGCTGCCCCTTGCCAAGGAGCCCCGTGAGACGCAGGGGGCAGGAGCTGAACTGGGACATTCATTCATCTGCTTTGGCCTTGGCATCTCACAGCCCTCCTGCAGCGGGGGCCTCACCTCCCCCAGGGCACATGGGGCAGGGAGAGGACACCCAGCATGGGGGACAGGGCTCAAATGGGGGGGGTGGGGCTGGCACCGCCAGCACTCCCATCCTGCCTACCTCATGCCTTGGGCTGCCCAGGCTTTTATCCAGGGTTTGGGGCAGAGCATGAGAGCGAGGGCAAGAAAAACAAGCCGGTGCATCCACCCTCGAGCAGTGGGAGAGCCCAGAGGGGCGGAAGTCTCTGTTTGTTTAAGGTGCAAACAAGTGCTGTTAATCTGCTGCCTGTTTGTATTTCTTTAGAGTCTCTGAGTGTGGGGGGGAGCGGAGATGGGGTCTCCCCTTTGTGCGGGGGCAGGGTCAGGCTATTGGAAGTGAAGGTGAGAAAACACAGAGGGGCAGCTGGAACCTGCTTTGGGAGGGAAAGATTTTTTTCGGCTATTTATGATAATTAGTGGGAAACGTTCCTCAAGCGTTTCAGATGATTCTGTAATGAAGTTGGGCCGAATGTTTCCGCTTTGTTCCCCTGAAACCATTAAAAATCCCCCTTCTTTGGCTGCCTTAATGCAATGCTGAAAAGGCACAATGGCATAAAAGTGGCTCTGGGCAGGGCGGCATGCCTCCTGCCCCGCCAGATAGAGCCCTTCAGAGCCCAGATTTTCTGGGTTATAAAACCTCAGCACTCGCAGTGTTCATGCAAAAGCTGCTGTGGATCTCGTGCCCAAGGCTCCTTCATATCCCTGATGTGGGTGGGTGTGTGTGAGTGCCAGCTCGGTGTGCTCTGGGGGAGCACAAACACACCGGAGTGAGAAAGGGCAGGCACAGCCAGGGAAGCCATCTCTCCTCTGTTACAGAAAAGCTGCTTCAGCCCGTGGTTGTTCTGGGAATTTGCTGGGGTGAAATGCTGTGCTGGGAGAGGACCAGTGTCCGTGCAAGGGGAAGTGGGGAGTCCAGCCCAAAGGAAAGTCCTTCTAAGTCAGTGCTGTTCTGGGCCAGATCCTGCTCTACCTGCTGGGCTGGGCAGCATCCAGGCACCAGTGGAGAGCAAGGGGCCTGAAATCCAGCCATGACCCTCCAGGTGAATCATTATCAGTCTCCTCTGAGCTGGCTCAGTCTCCTCTTGCTTTTAGCAGTGGAAGGCTTTTCCAGCATACGTGATGAAAAGAAAATCCACCTGCCTGATCTCACACATCTATCAGCACTATTTCCCCAGGGATGATGTATAAAGCTAATGGGAGCTCTCCTGCTAAAGCTATGATAAAAAGAGGAAATGGCGAGAGCTTTTAGCATACTGGTGGGGGCTGAGCATTATGGATTTTGGTGTCCCCATCAATATTCTCATGTGGACTCCTGTCAATTAGCTTAGTCTCCTAGGCTGGGATATGGGGCTACAGCTGGTCAGGGGAGCTGTTCCCCTTCTGCTTCACCTTTGGCTGGGCAAGAGTGGCTGGGGAGCACTCGGGCACCCAGTGTGGGCACCTGGCAGCAGCACAGTCCTGCAGTGCTGGCACCTTCCAGGCCAGGCACCTTCCCTCCCAGCCACAGCTGGTGTCTTTTAGACAGCGACTGCTAATTGGGATCACATCGTCCTTAATGCCCACCCTCTGCCCCATGGCTGGAGCCAACATGCCCCACTAAGGCACTAAATTATCAGGCTGTGGAGGAGAGGTTAAGGACTGGGAGCATGGCTTCCCAGGAGCTGCCTCATCCCTCCGCCTCTCCTGCTCCAGTCATAATCAAACAATCATATCAACCCCCTCACTCCTTTCAATAGGGGAAAATTTGCAGACAAATTCCTGCTAGTGGAATGCTGGAGCTCTCCTGGGTGGTGAGATAAAGATACCTGTCATCTCTGCCCATCCCCAACACTGGCTCATTCTGGGAGCATGGCTGGGGAGCTCCATGCTTTCCACAGGCAGTGTGGGAATGGATCAGGAGGGCTCCCTGGAGGAGCACATTCCCTAAGATAATGCATGGCCCACAGTGACACAATAAGCCCTGCTGTGAATAAGCTGGAGTCCTTACCTCTGGTTTCTGTTACGGCAGGTCCTGAAGCACCACTTGAATTGTGATGCCTTTGCCAGTCCCCATGTCTGTACCGCCAACCTTTTCCCAAGAAAAATCTCTAGATACACAGTAAATTTTCTGTGGGAGCTGGGGTAGAGGTACTGGGACTGAGATGGAGTATTTGACTGGTGTATGTCCGCAGGCAATGGTGATGGGTCCTGGGCGAACTGCAGTGTGTTGTCTCAGACATGGGGACATCAGTGCGGGTTGCTCCCTGCATCATGCTTTAACCCTCCACATTGAGCCAAATTGCTCTCTTGGCAAAGTTTGCAGTGGAAAACCAGCTATCTTAATGTATAAAAGTGATGATATTAAGCCTCACGGAACATGGCAAGCCCATGGCTTCACCAGCAGCACACAGCAGCTCTGGCCAAGACGCAGTGTGTTTGAGGGACCAGGTAGCTCTGGTACCACCCTCATCCCTGCCAGCATATCTCCACCCCTTCACTCTGCCTCCCTCCCAGGTCCAACGATTGCTTTCCAGTGAATTATTTACATAAGCTCTCAGCAGTGGCTGGAGACAAAAACTCAGGTACAGAGCAGCAGCAAGCTCCTGACCTTTCCCACCGCCGGACAAACGGAGCCAGCCGCACGAGGCGGGCGCACAAAGGCGCTGTGCCGGCCGGAGCGCTGACCCCACCGTGCCACAGCTACCTGCTGCTCTGCCACAATGGCCCCACGGCCCCGGCCGGCCTGCCGGGGCGATGAAAAAGGGTCTGGGATAATAATGAGCCTGACTACCACTGCTCTCTTCAGAGAACCGAGTCAACTCCTTGGGAAGAAAGAAAAAAAAAAAGAAGGGAAAAAAAAAAAAGAAAAACCCCTCTTGGATAATAAAGAAGTAACAAATGAAGACTGAAAGCCTATAGAAGGCGTCTTAACCCAGTGAAGAAAAAAAATGTCAACATCTGTGGAGCTGTCTGCAAAAACAGACCAAACCCCTAATGAATACCCTCTAGAAAAGACATTCACTCGAGGAAAGGCAAAAGGCTACATTTTTCTATGGAGGTATAAAGATTTTGATGAATCTGCCCTTTCCCTTTCCAGTGCAGTTGAACCAAGCACTAATGTTCATCTTCAGCTGTATTAAAGAGTGCGGAGGGGGGCAGCGGGGGGAAGAGTCTTGATCTGAAAGCTTATGGGGAGGGTGGATTTAGGGAGCCTGGATAGATGTCTGAGCATTAAACCAAGGAAGAAAAGCAACAGGCATTAGAGAAAATACTGTTTAACAAGAGTTTCTTTAGTCAACCCATTTGAGCAGAGATTGGTGTGCTATAAACATAATCCTCTTAGTGCTGACTTAAACATGTTTGTACAAAACAGGGAAATATAATATGAATGTAATAGTCACGTTTGCTAAAATGCTTAATAAAAAGACAAAAGTCCTTTATTTTGATCTTCAGCTCTGGTGCGGGCTTGGGGCACAGCAGATGTTTTCTCAGAACTCTGTTTGAAAAAAAAAAAAAAAAGAAATTGAGAAGATGGTTGTGTCCCGGCTGGCTGTGTCACATGGCACTCCAGTGTCTTCCCAGGGTTTGTTGCTGGACAAGCCAACCCTTGCCTAATGAGCCCCCCAGCTCTCCAGTGTGCCAGGTGAGCCAGGGGTTTGAACCTAAAAACACTTGGTGAGGAGTGGTTGGTAAACAAGGCATGTGTCAGGTGGGAAGGCACAGGCAATTTTCTTTGCTGTGCCCACAAGATTTGCTGAGGGAAACAGAGCTAAGAAATAGTCCCCAACTGGTAAGGGTGCAGACAGAGTTTAGGTCCTGGGCTGTCAGACTCAGATCCAGCTGGAGCTGTTGTGGAGGGACCATAACAGTCATCCTCAGGTGCATCCTACCTTGTGCTACAGACACAGTGGGAAAACCAATGGGTAGAGTTGCTGTAATCACCATCCTAACGTCTATGTTAATCAGAGACGAATTTTAAAGACATGGATGAAATGTTGCAGGTTTGTTCTCATTTTTTTTTCTTTTCTATAGAATAATCATAGAAAATGCTAAACTGAAATGGCAATGTTTAATTTTGACTTTGCTTGATAAACTTGCAATTCATGCTGATGCTGTACAGCCATACTGACTAATGTTAAACACATGTTTATCTTGGGCATTCTTGGTACTTCACACTGTGAAATACAGCAATATGGGCAGAAGATATGGTGATAAAGTCAGGTCACTTTTCCATGTCTAATAGTCAAACATCCCTATTCCACAGTAAATTTCAGACCTTTCTAATGATTTTGGCCAAACAGGGGTGCTGCAGTACGGGGCAGCTCACGTGGTGGGGCAGAAAAAGGCATCTCCATAAGTACCCTGGAGGGTGGGCACACTGTGCTCCCCTTGGCTCTCACATGGCACCAGGGAGCTGTTGATAGCACTAAAATAAAATGTTTTTCTCTATGTTTCTCAAACAGGTATCATATTGCCCCAAGAAGCTACAGTCCCCCTTTGGGCTGGCTTGGGTAGGTAGTGGTGGTTGGGACTTGGGCCAAATCTTGGGCCAATGCCAGGGTTTGTCCTGCAGGTTTGAGTACCTGGTCATGCCACAGTGCCACCTCCTGGAGATGAAGGGGTGACATGGGGACAGGGCTGCTTGCTTTCTGCTGCAGCCAGTGTCAGTGCAAACTAGGTAAAACTTGTTTCCTGAAGAAAATTTCCACTCCAGTAAGAAAAGAAATGCCCCGGCGGTTTTGGAAGCACATCAGATGTTTTCTGGTATGGTCCACAATGTGTACAGCGAATGCAAGGCATTTTCTGTGGAGAGCAGATATTTTCCACAATAACAACATATTTTTGTTTAAAAAAAAATAATCATCTGGTCTCCCAATTAAAAAGCAAGAAAAAGGGCTTTGAAAGCAGATATTTTCTGACTGCCAGGGTCCTGTGCTTGGGCACTGCAGCAGCGAGCAGGGATGGAGCAGCCCCTCCAGCTGCAGGGGCTGCAGAGGGGAGCTGATGGGTCAGGGGTGAGCTGGGTTGATAACCGTGCCTGGTGCCTGTTAGTGGGTATGTGCAGAGGTTTGATGCCATGGAGTTCAGTTCCCTGGCATCACCCATCACCCTCTCTGTCACTTGTCACCAGGTGGGGAGGATGACAAGTCATGTGTTTCCCAACAGGCACCTGCTTGGCAAAGTCACCCAGGCCACCAAAACAGGTGGCAGCTCCAGGGAGAAGCCAGGGGTATTTGCAGCCAGACTAATGGAGATATGCCTGAAATGCAGTTTGTCCAGATCTGTGCAGCCAGACAGAAGCTCTGGTGCTGGTCTTGGACAAACAATCCTGGTTTGGGTGTGAAATAGTGAAAAAAGACTTTTAACAGCCAACTTGCTGCCTGCAGGGAATGGATGCATTTTTGGTAGTGGGAAAATAGGAAATGGGTTAATTGTTAGGGTCCACCATCAACTATTTTTTGGAGGCTGCTTCCTTGGCTAAAGGAAAATTAAACATAGATGATTTTTCCACAGGGCAAGGAGGCTCTTGGTGCTCAGGGCTGCTCCCTTGGGTGACAGTGCCCTTGTTCTGTTTCAGGCAGCAAACCTCCTGTACTGTATCTTCTCAGGTACTGTGGGAGGCAGAGGAAGTGCTGGAGCAAGGCAGAGCGAGGGGCACCAAACCAGAGCCAAGGAGCCAGCAGTTACTTGCTGTCTCCCTGTCACCTCTTGCACCCCCAGTCTGAACTTCCCAGGCAGAGAGCAGGGTGTGCAGCCCCATATCAAAAACCACGCACCGGCAGGCTGAGTCTGGGGCAGATAAATGCAAAGGGCTGAAAGGCACAGCAGCCCTGGGGGCAAGGGTTGCATCTCCTTGGTGCCTCCTCCTGCTTCCTCCCATGCCTGCTTTGTTTCTCTCTCTATTACCCCACTGGTGACAGCAGAGCCTCCAAAGCCTGCTATGTTTCCTTCCTGCACACCTGGTTCCCAAGCCTCGTGTGCTAAAGGCACATATCTTCACCAGCATTGTCGTTACTGTAACGGGAACAGCGCAGTTTACAGCCCAATAAACCCCAGGTCCTTCTGTACAGGCTCCCCTTACGTGATGCTAATGCTTACAAGATGTGCAGCGCTGCGGGACAGCCCCGGGAACCAACGCCCAGCGAACGGCTCGTGTTTTACGTTGCTCCGCAGCCGCAGCCTTTGCTAATTAATCCCAGGGACGCGCCTCCTGCTATCGGCAGCCCCACGGCCGCTGGGCGCCAGTGCCCATTGTGGGTCCCGCTCCCGGCGGAGCACAAGGATCTCTCTCGCCTGCAGTGGGTGCCCCTGGCGCAGCCCACCCTTGATCCCCGCTCTCGTCCGCAGCCCGGGGATGTTTATAGCCCAGCGCCGGCCGCGGCTCGGCGGGATGCCCGGGCACCGGGGGAAGCACGGCATTGTCTCTCAGCGGCGTTGTGATCACACACTGCGGCTAACGTGATTTACATCCCATATTCGACCTCTGGCGACTTCAAAGCTTGGACGAGAGGGGGATTAAGAGGAGGAGCTGGGGCCAAGGGAGCCGGAGGGGGGCCTGGCTCACCTTTGAGCTCCCGTCATCCCCTCCCCACTGGACCCGGGATAATCATCTCCCTTTGTGCTGCCGGGGAAAGCTGGGGTGCAAACACAGGGACCTTGTCAATATTGGTTTTTGAGAAGACTTTTTTCTATTCTCCCATGTCTGGAGTTTTTGTACCAAAATCCCCCTGGGGCTGCCCAGTCTTCCCCTGGGAAATCGTGATCCCAGGGGTCCCTGCTAACACCAGCCATTGATTGAAATTTCACACCCACCTGTTTGCACACAAGATTTAATTTGGTTGATTCTTCATGCCCTTTTCCTGCTTAATCGTCAACCTATTGACCTTAATATTAAAAGGGGCTAAGGGCGAGGGAGAGAGAGAGTACATTTCTGTAAGGGAACAAAAGCTGCCAGAGAATAAAGTAGGCACAGCCAGCCCTGAGCTAATGAGTCCCTGCTGCACACAGAAGTAGGAGGCCCTGTGTGCTGCCCTTGGCTGGTGCCATGCTCCTCTCCTGTGTGACAGGACACGTTTCACTGCCCAACCCTTTCCACATTGCCCTTTACAGGACCCACAAGTTTAAGGTCAGAGGGTTGGGAGACCACCCAGGCTGAGTCTGGGCACCTACCAGCGTGCTGTGGTCTGCTTTTCCCTCTGCACTTGCGCAGGGTGAACGTGCCTTGCTGAAAAGTGCCCTGTTTAACGGAAGATGCCAGGATGGAGGAAACTTCACTCCCGTGATGCAGCAAAAGTAGCAGCAGTGGACGGAAGTCAGGAGCATCCTGCACACCTGCACGGCATGCAGTGGTCTGTGCCTTATCCTGGTGTTGTCATGTGACTCTTACACACACATCAGAGCAGCTCAGTGCCGCTGCCTGCACCCAGGGATAGTGCTGCACCCAGGGATAATGCTGCATCCAGGTCCTGCTCTGGGCCTGGCCAGCATGCCCTGTGAGCTGGGCTGGGCACCTCTGTCTGGCACCAGGCAGCTGTGGTGCATAGCTGCCCTGGCCTGTGAACTAAAAGGTGCATGGGCGCGCTCAGCCTCGGGGCTGGCAGTCACCAGAGCTGTCCTGTGGCATATATCTGTCGCCGTGCAGTGGCCGGGCACCCTCCCCTGTTCTCTGAGGGTCCAGCTGCTTGCTCTACTTCAGAGCACAGGCCGGGAAAGGGTGGGAGAAAAGCCTTTAGGTGTCCATCGAAGTTGGAGGGGGGGAAAACACAGCCTTTAACATCCTGGTGGAAGGGAGGGTGGGATTGTCCATTCCCGCTGGCTGGGCTGGCAGGATGTGCAGAAACCCGTGGGATGTCAGGCTGTGCTGGGACTGTGGGGGCAGCAGAAGGGACTGGATCCACAGGTAAAGGCAGGACACAGTTCGCGTGGCCCCACGTGTGGTGTGTGCACGCCCATGGGGAACGGCACGTGGCTGCTCCTTGCTGCAGGCATGTGTCCAGCCCAGGGGTGAGACCCCAAGCAGCAGCTTTGGATGGGGGATACCAGCCAGCCCAGACCCTGAAGGTCTCTGACCACCTTCCCTGCATCCCCCTGTTTCACGGGGTAGGGTTTTCGGTGGCTTCTACACTTGCAGATGTAATCTGCCTCCTGGAAAACCAAAACGGAAAAGGAGCTCTATTTTTTCCCCTGCTCTGCCTTTGCTGACATGAAACCGGAGCCGTGTGGGAGCGGGCGAGCGTGTGGCTGTGTCACATGTGTGCGGCGAGCCGCCCGTCCCGCGCCCTGGCCGGGGCCGTGCGGGGGGAGCTGTGGGTGCGGGTGCATGTGTGCCTTCCCCAGGGGCACTGGTTTGGTCTGCAGAGTGCGGTCGTGTTTATTTAATATCTGACGTCCCTTCTGTCTTCAGCGCTGACATTAATTGCCAGACAATGAGCAATGGAGCCCAGATGTTCCCTGGCGGTGGCCTCCCTTCCTTCGCCAGTGCTGTGCGGGTGTTAAAAAATCCAAGGGGGAGTCGTGTTTTGGCCGCTGTTGTTCCAGGGCCATTATGGGAGCACGTGTGGGGCTCAGGTCAACTGACCCAGTGGGAATGCCCATGCACAGGCAGTTCCTGCCCTCTGTGCCAGGAGCTGGGCATGGACAATGTGGAAGTCAGGGAGCAGAGGCTGTACAAAATGCGGGAGGTGAGAGCCACTGGCAGACGGGCTGATCTCCAGGACCTCCCCAAGCACTTTCCTGCCCTGACTGCAGAAAGAAGCTTTTGCCGGCTGTGCCCAGCTGCCACACTGCTGGAGTGCTCCCTTGCCAAACAGAGATTAACACTGCAGCCTGTCATTTCATAAATACCCTCGCTCACGAAACAAGAGACAGACATGGCCTTATCTGAGAGCCACAGTGCCACTGGGGCCCCCACACATCCAGCTGAGCACTGTGCTGTGGGTCTGCAGCTGCACGGGGGCTCTGGGTGCCCCCGGAGTTTGTCCTTTAGAGGTGGGGCAGGATCAGTGGAATACTGCTGATGGGTGTGTGAAGGCTGAAACAGATGGGATGGGCACAGGAAGGCATCATCCCCTCTCTGTCCTCTGCCATCAGTAGGACATGCCACCGGGGAAGATTGCCAGGTGGTCTGTGTGTGGAGAGTAGCCCAATTTCTTGCTCTGCAAGGGGCCTACTATGTACCCACCACTGATGATTAGCCATTATTCTATGATTGGGAATGAATAATTAGAACAAAGGGCACTGGAGACTAGTGCAGGGGGTGGTGTTATTCTTAGAAATTATGTCCCTCACAGTGGCATCACTTCCTAAAGGGACACGTGTGACAGGGAGCATAACCAGCAGATCAGCCTGACCAGCAAATAACCCCTTGCACGGTTTCCATATTGCCTTTTTAAACAGGAAGGGAACATGATACAAACGCTATGCGAATTATGATCTGAAAAGTTTTCCTGGCAGGTTGTCACATGAGTTGTTAGTGTCATTCTTTGACATGCACACTCAAAGCCTTTCTGAACCACTGACTTAACCCTCTCACCGCTCGTGAGGGCTGCCAGGTGGAGCTTTTTTTCCCCATCTTTTGAGTCCGCCCTTTCCTCAGGTACCCCAAGATACGATTTCACCAACGCCTGAGCCAGGGCTCCCCAGCTGCTGAATTTCGGGTGCAGCTTAAGGGGCTGATAAATCAGGGAAGGCAGGAAGACATGATGCCAACTGCAGCTATCCCTTCACCTCGGGGCCGCCAGGCTGGGAAGTGACTAAATAATCCCTCCTGTGCACCACTACCTCCTTGCCTCCAGAGCACTGGGGCATCCTCTTCCCCTGAGACCATCCCCAGGCCAGGCTGGGAGCATGCGGGGGCCCATTGGACCCAGTGGGGCTGTGCGTGTGGGCAGGGGTCCCTCCCTGCGCGTGTGCTCATCTCCTTCTGGGCTGCCTTAGCTACAGCTCAGTGCAGAGCCCAGCTGCACTCTGGCCAGGGAACATCCGCTGTGGAAACCTGGGAGGAGCTGACAATCCCCAAAGATTGGCTGCAGACCCGGCCAAGCAAGAGCTGCTGGCTCCCAGCCTAATTCATTGCAAATGTGCTTCCATGTGGTTCCAATCTGGAGCCCCTGCTCCCCGCCCCCCCATGCTGCCCCCCAGAGTTTGACAGGGGCTGGGAGCAGCCACGCAGGACAGAGCCAGGAGCAGCCCCCATGCTGACCTGAGCATGTGCCAACCTCCTTGGCTCCCTGACCTGAAATGTGTCCCCCAGCCATTTCTCTCCTGGGGGCCACAGGGAACCTCCACCCCCATTATGGAGTGAGAGCAGCTCACACCAAATTTCTGCTGGGGACACGATGCCTGGAATGATCCTGACTAGCCCACACCTTGTGAAGGGGCTAACATCACTCCTTTGGCCCTTAGCCTGGCCCCAGGCATCGTCTTCCTGCTGGGGTTTGATTTTCAACTGCCAGTGGGACATTGGTGGGAGGCACTGGGCTGGCAGTCACCAGTGCCCAGCATCCTTATTTAGGCTTTGCTTCACCCTCTTCAGCTGTTGCTCAGGCCTGTGGCTGCCTCCTACCTGTCCTTGGGCACAGGTGGGCCCCTGGGCCACGGCACCCCTGTGCTGCCAGGGTGGCAGGGTTTGGGGCAGCAGAGACAGGCCAGGACCAGCCCCTGAGGCTGCTGACAGTGCTGAATCCCTGCCCTTGCTCTGTCCTGCCTCTGCTGTGCTGCACCCATCGGTCCCGGGCAGTGAGAGGGACACCGCGTCACCCCCACGCACCCCTCACACGATGACTCCAGCAGAGATGTCCCAGGGCAACGACAGGCTCTGAGACCCCCTGCCCCTGCAGGTCCTTTGTGAACTTTGTTTCCCCAGAAGTGTCTTCCCTAGAAGCAGGGCAGTTCTCTTAGCCCCCCAGAAGGGGTGCTGTGGGGACTAAGGACCAGAAGATCTCTGCCTACACCCTGGTGCACAGTCCCAGCACCAGCACTTCCAGGCAGGTCTTCCCCTTGTCCCGTGCATACACCTGGATTTAACATCTCAGACTAGTGCAAACATCATAAATTCACTTCACATCTTCCACCTGAGGGTCTTTCCCCATCTTTTGGGGTCCTTGACTATGTCCTGCAATGGCCCTCCAGGGCCGCCAAGCAACTTTAAGCTCAATTTAAAATGAGTCCAGACTCCTCTCCCCCCAAGCTCATGCATTTGAAAGGAGATTGCATCAAAGTTTCAAAATAGTCAGTAAAAAATTGCTCATTAAGCAAAGTTGCAGACCCTCTCCTTTCCCTTGTTTATAGCAGGATTAAAAATGCCTGGCACAAGGTTAACCCTCAGAGCATTGAAATAAAATGGCATAAAATGAGTTCAGTTCTCCTCAGGTTTCAGGAGAAGCAGGGTGAAGCATGTGGGGGAGCGAGCAGGGCTGGGGCCGGCACCTGGAATAACATCTTTGGTGTCAGTGCAGCAGCGGAAAAGGAAATGAGCAGTCAAGGAGCCAGGAGCAGCACGGTGGTGGCCAGGCAGGCTCGGCTCTGTTGGTTGCCCCATCACCCCTCACCAAACTCAGAGCTCCCCACAGGCAGTGCTGGCACCCCAGGGTGGCTGCACTGTGGCTAAGGGCAGCATGGCCCTTCGGGCAGCCTGCAATGCTCATGGCACTGGGAAGAGTGACCTGGACATGTGGCTGCTGTGGTGGAGATGAGGAGATGGGGTCATTCCGTCACCCTTTACCTCCAGCCATTGGGGTGGGTCCAGGTGCCGATAAAAGAGATATCTCCTTGGCAAGTGTTTTGGACCCTGGGGAATAAGCAGCTCAGCTGAAATGCAGCAGCAGCAGTGAGGAGTGGGGAGGCTGTGGGAGGACAGGGATGATCCCTGCAAAGGCCTTTGCCACATGCTGTAACAGCAAGGTCATGCTGGGATGAGCTTGGCCGGACCTTGCAGAGCACAGGCTGCCTGGGAAGCCCTGACTCCACAAGGCTAGGTGCCCTCCCTCCACAAAAAGCAAAGTTAATCCCTTCGAGGGGGCTCAGGGCTTCTGTCAGCCTTGCAGGGGCAGTGTTAGGGTCTACATTGGGGTGGTGGGAGAAAGCTGATGCCTGATTCCCTACAAGGTGTGTAGCCCTCACTGTGCTGGAGTGCTGCTGCCCTGGTGCAGTCAGGCATTGTTCTTGTCCTTTTAAGATCAGAAAGGTTTTGGGGCTGACATTAGCTCTGATACATGGAGGAAAGTGTACAGCAGGGTAATTAAAGTGTAAGAGCAAGGCTGGGTTTGCCTTTAATGGCTTGCAGCTGCAAATATTTTTGTCTTCCCAAGTCCACTTGTTAGCTGTCTAGCTGTATTTCTCATCCTGGCCAATTAGATTCCCATGTGTGCTGCAGGAGTGAAAATATAGAAAGTGAATAATCCTCCAATTCTGCTCCTCGCTGCAGAGGCCTTTGAACCTCTGGCTGCCGGGGCTCCCTTCCACCCCAGCCCCATCACCACCCTGGCCAGCCCTCTCTGCACTAGCTCTGGCTCCTCTCTTTGCAACCGAACTTCAGCAAATCTGCCTGGGCATCACCATGTTTCATCTTCAAGCTTTTCTGATCAAAGCTGGGGACTGTTTCCCCTCCCCCACTCTTTTTGCTGAATTTTACAGCCATTTTCCCTTTTGGATGCTGGTTTTCTGCCAAAAGTTCCACTCTAAAATCAAAAGGGGCAGTCCATTAATACCAGGCAGCTGTAACAAGTACACTATTGTGTTGTCTCTTCCAAGGTACCCAGGATTTTTAATAAACTGTGGGGTGTGGGGAGCTGGTCGCCTCCAAGAAAGGGGGGCAAAGGGGAGGAAGAGGTTGCTGGCAGAAACCGTGGTACCATAAAATCCAGCCCAGTGGTGCGGAGCCCACGGCACATTCAGCACTGCGTGTTGGTGGGAATGGTGAAGGAGGCACTCGGCAGTCTCCCTGCTCTGTTCCAGCTCCAGGATCAGGTATCAGTCGTGAAATGCCGCTTGCTTTGATCTCTGTGGGCTGATGAGGCTCTTTGCCAGGACCCACGCAGTGGAAACAGGCTCACTGTCCTGGCTGCCCTGCACCAGGCGCCCACGGCTGCCGGGTCGGGTTGCTCCAGGGCACCCATGCACCAGCTGGGAAACTGGTAGGGAGCTTTGAGAAATGCAGTGCGGTGTAAACCTGAAACAGCTACGGCCATGAGGAGCCCAGATCCTGGTTCACAGTCAGGTTTGGGTTTCTCTGGGAAATGTCCATGTTATTTCCAGCCCAGCTGGGGAAAGTCCCCAAGACCTGTCTCGTTCCCCACGAGGGACATCAGCCAGCACCTAGTGGGGCCACGTGAAAACTGCCTTGTCCAGTCAAGAGTCATGTGTGATTCCCCTCGAGACCCCAGCAACCTTGACCAAGCTGCAGGAGCCAGGTGGGCACAGCAAACCCCAGCCAGAACTGCCACAGCAGCCAATGCAGTTAAGCACCCCTTGCTGCAAATCCCTGAGGATTCTGCCCTCTGCTCCTGTGGGGTGCAGGAAGCACACTACAGCAAGGTGAGCAGAGGGTAGGGAGGCAGATTCCTGCACCAGAGTTTGGGAGAAGCAGGGCAGAGGGGCCAACTCTGTGGGCTCACCATTGCAAGTCAAGGTGAGGCTGCGCTGGGAGCAGATGGGACCTGTTCTGCTGGTGAAAGAGTGTTTCTGCTATTTATGCTAAGCGGTGGGAATGCTTCTCAAGCATTTCAGATGGCTCTGTAATGAGGCCGGCCTAAATATGCCAGCATTGTTTGTGCCGGACAATTAAAAGCTCCCCCTTGCCACATGAACGGTGTCTCTGGTGGCGGAAGGGCCCGGGAAGGCGCGGGCGAGGGCAGCCACAAAGCCCGCCTTTTGTTCCGTGCTCCTTTGAACCCGCTCAAAGCCCCCGTTTCAAGGGGTGGCTTTTGTTTCCTTTTCAGCGGGCCTGAACCCAGAGCCGCCTGTTGTTTAGCAACACAGAAATGTGACCTTAATTGACTCTGCTCTCGGGTGCACTGTGTAAATCACTTCTGGCACCCAGGGGAGTGTGTGACGTGCCCCCCTCCCTCCCCAGCCCCAATACACCCGGGAAGCATCCTCCCTCCAGCCTCTGATCCCTGGCAGAATGGACCCCAGCTCTGCGCATCCCCGTGTTGCAGGCTGGCAGAGGAGCGGGATGGGAAGCAGGGCTGGGAATACTCCTGTATCCATGGCAGAGGGTTTCCCATTTTCACGGGACAGCTGATAAAACCATTTCTCTCTCCTCTTCAAACCCCCTTTGCAGCCAATGCCTCCTGCTCGTGTTTATGGTCCAGCTGGGCTGGTAAACCTCTTCACCTGCCTTCCCCGGGACTCACCGGGTTAAAGTGTATTGAAAGATAAATGAAATGATGAGGATGAAAATGATTAAGTGATGAAAAGGTAACAACTCCTCCTGTGAATGTCTGACACACACTTAGCCAGACAACTTATTTGTAGGATACCAGGGGGCTGATACATTAACAGATATAATTTGCGGTCTCCCGAGGAGAGGTTAAGGGCTGGGAGCACGGCTCCCTGGGAGCTGCCCTGGCTCTCCACCTCGCCTGCCCCAGCCTTAATCAAGCGATCATCTCAGCCCGCGCCTCGCTGGCCCCCTCTCTCCTTTCAATGGGGGAAAATTTGCAGACAAATTCCTGCCAGCGGGACGTTGGAGCTCTCCTGCGTGGTGGGATAAAGATACCTGTCACCTCCACCCGGCCCCGCTGCAGACTCACGCTGGGAGCGTCGTTCAAGGAGCACCATGCTGATACCCTTATTTGATTACGCCTCTTCATGCCTTCCTCTGTGCGGGAAGAGCTATTCAACAGCGGCACTGCTGTGCTCCCAGCACGGGCCGGCCCCACTGCTGGCCTTTTGCTAGCCCCACTGATGCACGCTGGGCATCAGGGCTGCCCAGGGGGGCCCCACACCACCGCCTTGGGCCAGGGCTCTTTCCGAGGCTTTGCAAGAGGGCCTTGGATACGCCATTGATTTTTAACCAGAAAAACTCAAAAATTAAAGCAAAATGAGACTTAAATAGAAATATGAATGACTCCATGAGATAAGGGCTCTGTTCCTCCTTCTGCTTCTCCATGTTTTTGGTGTGATGGAGGCACAGCTGCCCGGTACCTGTTAGCTGTGTCCACTGGGAGAGCCTAGGGCATGTTATTAGGATCAGCCCCAGATGCTGCTGGCTGCTGGATGATCCAGCTCCTCTGTGGCCTCAGGAGTTTTTGGTCAATGTTGTGAGCTTGCAGAGAGGGGATCAATTGTTCCTCTGCTCAGGAGTTGGAAGATCAGTACCTAGAGATCCCTCAGGCAAAAGATCTGCAATCTCAATGGAAACACAGTTTTGCAGGTTCCCTGGCCAGAACCACCCACCCAATGTCACACTACCCATGGCTTCTGCACAATGCCACCTGTACCTGCCTTGTCCCAAGGACGAGTGGTGGCCACCTCACCAGTCAAGGAGATGCGCTCTCTGGAATCCAAGCAGAGGTCACCCAATGATGTCCCAGCCATCTCTGCCATCTCCAAGAGTTTCTTGTATTTTATGTTAAGGTAAAATACATTGCTCCAGGTGATGCTGAGGTGTGAGTCCCCAGCCAGCCCTGAAGCACTGTGGTGGAGGGCAGCCCGGGTTCCTCCCTCTCCTTCTGGAGTTAATCACCCAGACTGCTGGAAATGTGGAGCAATTGCCCTTGTTTTGCTTTTGGCTGCTAGATTAAAGAGCTCTTAAGTACCTGGTTTGTTATTTCTGCCAGGATACTTGCACACCAAGGTCCTTGTGACTGTAATCAAGCCGCCTCTTGATCTTCTTCCTGATAAACTAAGTAGGCTGAGTGTCCTGTCTGCCTCCATCGGAAATGTCCTCAGTCCTTGTCTCCCTCCCCCGGGGTTTCTCTGCAGGGTCTCCAGCTTGGGCAGAGCTTGCTTTGGCGATGGCCTCAGGATTGGACCTGCTGTTGCAAAGTCACTACCCGGTGTCAGCTCCTCCAAAACAGTGCTTAAGTCTTGCAAAGCCAGAGGTGGAAGGGGCAGGGTGGCTGCACAAACCTCCCTGCACAGCTACAAATACCACCACAAAGCCTGCAGACTTCGGGCACCTGCCCCTTCTCCCTTCCCCGCACCGAAGTTTGCTCTGAGCATCATCCCCCCCTCAAATCTCCCTTCAGCTGATTGCTACCAGTTTCTTCACCTTAGCAGCTGATGGACCTACACATGGCTGACTGGAGACTGGTGACCACGGTGGCCACAGTGCAGTAAGGAAGACATCTGGGACCTTGGATACAACGTGTCACACGCAGGAGCCCAAATCCTTGAGTCAGAGCCACAGTACAAGTAGTGTCTGCCCTGCAGGGAACATCCCCACTCCCCGGAGCTGAGCTGGCTCTGCCACCCCGTGCACGCTCACTGCCCAGGACGAAAAGTGGCATTTGCTGGACTCAGGTCACTGCCCCCCAGCAAAGGGGCTTTCGGCTGAGCCCCAGCAGCATGTCCTGCCACCGGCACCTCCTGAAAGGGACCTTCCGCTGCAGCCCTGGCCCATTGTCCAGGGGGATAATTGGAGGGAGAAGTGGAATGGGGCTGTAATGAATTCTGCTGCTATTCAGCAGGGCCGAGAGGCAGAAAGCTCGCTGCTCCTGCCAAAGTGCTGAGGCTGCTACTTCCATTCTGAGGCCGGAGGGGAGGTCTCCAGAGGGCAACTCGCTATTGAGGAGGCTCCGGGGTTGAAACAACACCCGGCATCTGAAGTTTTACTCTTTCTGCGCGAATGTGCTCCGACGTGGCTGTGCACAGGGTCCTTCCCTGCAGGCTTGGCAGGGCTGCAGCTGAGCTGTTGGTTCTCTCTGTCTCACACAGAGAGGTGCCAGGGTGTCCCCATGCCCATTACTGTGTTGTGCTGGCACCAGCCTCAGCTTTGCTACCCTTCTCCCTGTGCCGCCCTTTGGGGGGTCTGCCTGGCCAAATCCTCATTCCTTCATCCTCAAGGTCCCAAGCAAAACTCCCTTGGCCACAGTGACCCCAGCAACCAACACCTGACCCACCCCAGCACCCAACACCTGACCCACCCCAGCACCCAGCAACACAAGCACAGATCCCCCAGGCCCCTACGAGGGGCTGCTTTGCCCCCCTTCCCATGTTTTTAGGAGGGATGGAGCAGCCCGGGAGGGAGACTCAGCTCGGGGGCGGATGGAAAATCTACGCTCTTCTTTCCAGGCGCCCCGAGGCTGCGAAGGGCCGGACGGCAAAGCGTCTGTGTGGTCCCTCCCGCGCAGGCAGAGCCCCGTGGAGGGCAGCTCCTCTCCCACACGCTCCCGCCGGTAGCTGGCCGTCTCCAGACATCTTGCATCGCTCTGCTCAGCCCTGCTGCAGCTGCTGCCGAGCTCCTGCTGGGGTCTCACACTCAGGGTGGGGTTCCCCTTTCTCAAAAGCCTCCCGGCAGCATCCGGCTGGAGGCAGGGACACTGCCAGGAGCAGTCCCCTGGGATGCTAGGCTGGCTCCAGCACATAGCCTGAGTCCGCGGTGCCTCAGCCCCCGGGGAAAGCTTTCTGCCAATTTGATTGAGCTGCAGAGGGGTTGGTGCCAGAAGAGCTGGCAGCCTGCGCGGGGCGTTGGCCTTCTGCACATGAAGCCTGGAGGGGGTGCGGGGGTGCCCCACTGCTTCCCCGGTGCAGAGAGGCATGTGGGGGCTGTGAGCTGGTGTCACAGGGCAGACCCCAGGGATGCTGGTGTTGTCCCTGCCCTGAGGCGCACCAGTCTTATTTTACATCCAGAAGCTCTTTAAGCAAATGCCTAAGTAAATATCTTCTCCTTCACGCCTGTAGAGATGACACGTTTACAGACCTTTGAATGGGATTTAGGACTTTTGTCTCCACCCGGCAAACCGGGTGGGTGTGCAATCAGCAAACCACTGGCAATTGCAGCCATCAAAATTTTCTGCATCGGTTCCATAAACAAGCAGGAGGAGGAACCCAGAGCACAGCACCTTGAAGAGGAAGAGAAGACAAACAAGACTTTGTCTCAAGGTTTTGAGCAGGCTGCAGGCATCCCTAGGGCTCAGTGCTATTCTTCCCAGCCCATGGTGCTCTCATAACACCTTGGCTCAGCAGAGCTTAGCAGGCTGTCACAAGCCCCAAGAAGAGCCCTCCTGACCTCCCGGGGAAATGACTCCAGCAAGCAATAAATTGGGTCCTGTTTACTTTGAGGGGTGTTTTGTTGAGCTTTAACGCAGGAGGGACAGCTCTGAGTTGTGAAATATGGCTGACACTGGAGGCATGGCTAGAGCAGCCCACAGCCGCCAGCACGAGCAGGGGCCAGCTGGGGTCTGAGCCTCCCCATGAAGGATGGGGGGCCATGGACAGTCCATCCCATCAGACCTTTTCCTGTCCTTTTTCCCATGGGTGATGGCTAACCAGCCCCAACTACAGCACGCTCCTCCAGACTGGCAAACACTGGGCACTATGGCAGCCCTTGCCCCATGTAAGATCTACTGTGGGGAGGAGGATGGGAGGGGGGAGAAGTGTGGCTATGCTGTGGGCTGACCCAGCCTGGGAGGAGCCCCCCTGTAGCAGGCCAAGCTCCTTTGCGACCTTCATGCTCACTGTGGTGCTGGATGGGCAAGCACAATGCCGCTCACAGCCATGGCACTCTCCTCTTTGCCTATTTGCCGGCTCTCATCCCACTGCACTTATCCATTTGTTCAGCAGCTCATGGCCATGGTGGTCCAGCTCCTCGTCCCGTTGAGGAGACATGACCCCACTCAGCCTGTGCCCATCACCAAACCCGCTCTCAAACCTCTGAGAAGAGCTGCCCTGAACAGGCAGCGCCTCAGGCAGGGGGCTGCCCACAGGCTCTGCCTGCAGCCTGCCCGCACATAGCTGAGCCCAGCGGGGAAGGCAGTGAGCGCCAGCCCCGTCTGCGAGCACAAACATCTGCTTGGAGCCTGCTCAGAAACACCAGCCCAGGCTGTCCAGCTGCCAGCCCCTCTGTTTCAGAGCACAATAAAAGCTGAAGGATGGCTGAAAGCAAGTGCCCCGTGGGAAGGGAAGTGCGGAGCTCTGTGCTGTGGTACACACCAGCACTAATCCCATGGCAAGAACCGAGGCTTGGCTGCAGAGAGAAAGGAAGCATCCATCAAGGCCTCCAGAGTCCTTGCTGTGAGACCCTGTGCAGCTGCTGACCAACCAGAGCCCTCCCAGATGCAGAGCTGGGGATGAGTGCTCCAGTTTCCCTGTTCATTCACCATACGTGGGATTGGTTTGGTTGGGAACATTGCCTAGTGGAAGGATTTGTCCTGATGCATCATCATCCCAAAGCTCCCCCTCTCCATCCAGGCTCATTGTCTCCTCTAGCACTCACTGAGATGCAGCCCAGAAGGATGTCCTGGTCCCTTCTCCATAGGCATGCAGGGCTCTGGTATTTCTCTGCACTTACATGTTGCTGTCGAATCCCTGAGTGTGATGGGCCATTTTCTCTCCCCCACCATAAACAGGATTCATTTCACTGCTGGGACAAAAGCAGGTTGTCTTCCAGGTCCGGACACGAGGTTGTTGCTGATGGTGGCAGGGATGAGACAGCCTGATACTGGAGATGCAGACAAAGCCAAATGTTCCCCAAGCCTGGCGGGATCAGCCTGTGTTGGTCCTGCTTTACATTAGTTGTAGCCTCAGTGAGGATGCTGCTGGGGAGGGGGTTGAGGCCCAGTACCATTTCCCTTGTTTGGCAGATGCCCCATGTGTGTCAGTGCTGACAAAAGAGGCGGGGATTTATCTGTGCCTGGGCTGCAACAGGGCTGTGAGGGCCAGAGCCAGGCAAGATACGTAACTGTGAGGTTCGGCATGTGTCCCTATATCCTGCTCCCTCCCTTGGTACAAACACTGTCCAGATTTCCGACGTCAGAGGGAGAGATACCAGCCAGATTATTTTACGGTTTCAAGAACTCATAATGTTTTCCAGAGAACAGAGCTGCAGCTCATCTTCTGCAGTGGGACAAGCTGTGGAAGCCTCCAGTCACTGCTGACAGCCCTCTTGTTAAAGAAAGGTTCCTGTCTGACCATTCAGGAGCCACTCTGGGAGTCACACTCACACGATCCTGCACTTTCACTGCTGGGACCAAAGTCCCTTTGCAGCAGGCAGCTCCAGTTAGCCGATGGGTGCCCTGTTTGACTCCCTGCACATCCCATACTCACACAATCAGACAAATTTCTCTCACCGACTCCACCCCAGGTTTACTATAGCAGAGTCTAGATCTCTGGTTCCTTAATTTAATCATGGTGCTGTGATATGATAACAGGTAAAGCCAGGTGCTGCCGGAGAGGGACCTGAACACAGGAATCCCTGAACACAGGAATACCCTCACAGTCTGTGCTGCACGTGACTCTTGGTCCAGTGGTGATATTTAGTCATTTTTCATCGGGTCCTGCAGAGTCTCTGGGTGACCGGCCACACCCCTGCCGGGCAGCACCACAGCTCCCCGTGTCCTTTGTTAGGCAAAGGATCGGTGCCCGTTCACAGCTCGTTATCTGTGGCTCCAGCCATTTCCCCCCACCCAGGGCACAACCTGCAGCTCGAACACCAAGCTACCTGCAGTAAGTGTATTCCTCGACAACTCTGATCTCCTCAGCAGCCAAAACCACTGACAAAACAACGGAAAAAAAGCAGGGCACCTTTGGAAAGGCTCCTGCAAGGCAGCCCAGTGCACCCACATCTATAGGGGTTGTTGCCATCCCAGCCCCGAGGACCTGGAGGAGGGGGCAGGCTCCTCCTGGCACATCCTCTGTAGATATCTCCCTTGCAGGGCAGGCACCACTGTTGGTGGCCCTGGTGCCAGCGTGGCTGGGCACTGTGGCAGGAGGTAACAGTCCCGGGATGGTGTAGAAGGAGGGGCTGCCCACCTGGGCAGAAGGATCTAGCAGAGGCCCCACTCCAGGGGCAATTTTAGGGATGACTTTTGGCGAGGTGCTATGCCGCAGCAGGCTGGATAAGGGACAGGCTGTCTTTCTTTGGGGGGGGCTGTGAGGACACAGAGAGAGATGTGGCTTTGCAGGGAGTCACAGGGTGACCCAGCCCTGGCTCCCAGCCTCGGCTCGCAGCCTTTGGGTCACCTCATGTCCCAGTCCTGCGGTGAGGCTGAGTTCCAACCTCCGCTCCAGCAGAGCTGCCCGAACCATGCTGTTGTGCTGGCAGGCTCATTACAGCAGGTCTGCTTTTAATTAAGCAGGATGCTGCTTTTGTACGGCTGAACCCCTTGGGAGTTTGGGCACAGACCCTTCACCCCTGCGGCTGGGATCCTGCTGCTCACCCCTGTGTAGAGGGCAGCAGGCGGAGGGAGCTGGGGCTGGGAGCTTTGGGAGCACGTGCTGGGGCGGTGTGTCCCACCCACGCAGGATGTCAGCTGTGTCCTCAGGGTGACATGGTGCAGTCTGTGCTGTGCCCTGCTGTGGGTGTTTGTCCTCCTTGGGCCGGAAGGCAAAGCCCAGGGCTGTTATCACGCCAGGCAGAGAAGGGTTAATGCCCCTACAGTTGTGCTGAGCTGGCTTTATTGGCAATAAACCCCGTCTGAGAGCAGCTTCTTAATCATTACAGATTGCAGGCAGCCCTATCTCCATGGCTGTCCTTCAGCAACAGCACCTCTGCCCTGCCCTGCTGCCCCTGCACCCTCCTCAGCAAACACACCAGGGTCAGGCCCTCTCCAGCCCCTCACCCCTTCGGTGCCACACAGCCCCCTTGTCACCCTCACTGTGGTGC
Organism: Pipra filicauda; assembly: GCF_003945595.2. Taxonomy (NCBI): domain Eukaryota; kingdom Metazoa; phylum Chordata; class Aves; order Passeriformes; family Pipridae; genus Pipra; species Pipra filicauda. Next base: position 926,604 of record NW_024104317.1, read on the forward strand.
CAACAGAAAGAACGCGTGCCCCGAGCCTCCTCCCAGTGCTCACTGTGGGTGTCAGCGCAGGGTTAAGCTATGGCTGTACAGGAGAACGGTCCAGAAGCTATGGCCTGCGTGGATCAGATCCTTGGACATATGTAAGGCACTGGAACGGGTAGCTGGTACCCCTGGCGCACAGCTCTGCTGGGGCAGAGACATCAGATATCACTCCTGCCACAGAGGCTGGGAAGGGAAGATGATTGTCCCAGCCATTCCCAGGACCAGCTGATGGCATGGCCGAGAATGTTTTCTAAATGGGAGTGGAGTCATTTGTCTGGGCTGACCCCCCCAGGAAGTCTGTGCTCCGCAAAACAAGCCAGGCTTTTGTTTGACTTGTTTTAAGTAAAACACATGTCACCCCTGTAAATCACAGGTCCCCTTCACTGCCCCAGGGGCAGCGGCAGAGCAGAGGCGGGTGCTGGCCTCGAGGTGCTGGTGCAAGCCAGAGCCACGGGCTGTCGGGTCTGGTCCCACTGCTGGGCTGTATGCCCCGGCTGGGAGCCATGGGGCTGGAGCATCCTGGCCCCCACAGCATCCAGACACTCCAACCTGCTTGCAACACCCTGTGGCATGCAGCTCCCAGGGAGGTTTGCAGCGCTGGTCCTGGGGCACTTGTGCCCTGGCACCCCCACAACTCCTGCCTTGCTCCCCCAGATCCTAACCCGGCTGCCAGGCTGCTTTTTTCACCATCCCACACTCCCTTCGGGCCGGGCGCCTGGATCCCAGCCCAAGGTCAGCCGCCGGCTGCGGGCCCTTGGCATGAGCGAGGACGATGGTTCGGGGCAGCCGGCCGGGGGGCTGTGCCGCCGCAGGGCCGGGTCCCGTCCGCGGCGTGCGGGCGGCGTCCGGCCACGGGCTGCCGGCGTTCGGCCACGGGCTGCCGGCGTTCGGCCACGGGCTGCCGGCGTTCGGCCTCGCCGCCTGCCAGCGGGGGCCGGGGCGGACTCGTGTGCCGGCGGCAGCAGCCGCGCTCCCTCCCGCGTTCCCCACACCGCTGGCAGCCCGCCACCGCGCCGGGGGTTCGCTCCTTTCTCACGACCTCTCAGGTTCCTGAGCTCATCTGGGAGCTATTCATTTCCTGCCAGAAAACAGCCTTGCCTGCTAAAAAAACCACCTTGGCCGCAGAGCGGCCCAGGGCTTGGTACGAGGGCTCTCCCGGCTTAAATCATAAAGCTCCGGCTGTCTGGCTGGAATCAAAGGCAGGGCGGGCGTGGGGGGGGCGCGGGGGCCTGTGCCATATGGTAGCACTTAAGAGCCAAGGAGGAAGCAAGGAGGGGCTTTTGCGCTGCTCACGAGGAGTGTGGGAAAAGTTAATTGACTTTAATGACAGGTTTCCCTGGACGGCAGCAGCGGCGGATGGAAGGGAGCTGCAGGGATGCAAGGGACAGCCGGGACTGTAAGCTCTGTGGTGAGTGGGGGGCAAGGCAGGGTGCTGGGAGAGGCAGGCAAAGCCCCCTGCCCACAGACTCCTGTGCAGGTGCGCTGTAGGCAGAGATGGAGCACTGCACCCTCCAGGCTGCAAATGCACCCACCAGATTGTGGCAAAGTGCCTACCAACCCAAGAGTGGTCATGAGAGGGACAGACCTGGCTCTAGCCTCTTCCCAGGGTCCTCTCCGTTGGCACACAGGGCTCAGCAAAGTATGCAGGGAAGCCAACAGGAGCTGCATCCCATCTGACAGCACTTAGTCAGGTTTCTTTTTCTACCTGTCCTGCACAGTCCCCTGCAGGGTCACAGCTCAGCCCTGTCCCTTCCCTGGCACCCCCCATCTCTCCCTTCCCCTTGCCTACTCATCCAACAGCACCAGTTTGAAGGCACTTGCTGCACCTGAAGGGCAATTCCCACACACAATGATCCACAGACCCACAGCCTGCATTTGTCATCCCAATTTGTCACGGGCTCAGTGAACTGGCACCAAGAGCACAGCTCCTGGGAATTGCTCTGATCCCCTTATAGCTCACAAACTCAAGCAGAGCTCTCATGTCAACAGGCTGTGGGATAGAGTAAACACAGAAAGCTTTGGAGAAACCGGTCCAAGCATGTCATATCTGCTTTATACTAGGCTATTTAAACTCCATTAGCAAATAGGTTCATCTTGTCTTTCACTCCTGGATCTGCTGTGTGTTCTCCATTAGCCTACAGCAAAGTCTTTTTTCTAATGTGCTTTCCAAACCAACTGCTTCAGCAGAAAAGGAACACGCTGCTCAGCTGGAACAGCCTTCACTCTTACAGGTGATGCTTTACTGATCTACATTAGCTCCACATGGGCCATCCAGCAGCAGGAGTTGGTCTGATGCAATTCCAAAACAGGTCCTGTGAGCACTTCTCTGAACACAAGGTGGGCTCAGTCCTACCCTCGATACCTCCAGTGCAGAAAAGTGACACTATGGCTGCTGGAAGGGAAGGCAAGCTCAGCCTGTATGCCTACACACCTGCCTTGAGACAGCAAATCCAGTATTTCCAAGCCTTGCACCCTAAACCTGGCTGTGAGGGTGGCAATGCAGGCAGGCCACCAAGATGCTGGGAGACAGAGAAGGGAAAGCTCATCCCAGGGAGATCAGCCCCTTTTAAAAAAAGAACTGCCACTGGCTGCAGCCTCATCACTACACCCGGCAGAGAGAGATCCCAGGCATGCACCACCCCTCTCCAAAATACATCCGCAGAAGTACTTTCAGATCAGGAGAATGTGTTGCTTTACAGGGAGCAGGGAGGAAAGCTGAGCAGTCAAACCCCAGCAGGTTTAATCCGTCTGGTCTCACACTCTCCCCAGCCTTCATTTCCCTAGCACCTGGATACAGTCAAGCACCTGGCTGATCCAGACAAAATCCAACAAGCTTTTGCAGCAGGATTTGGAAGGAAACCCCAGTGGATCTTGGCACATTTTTAAGCTGTCCGCTCTGAGTTAAGACTTGTTGAGAAGGGCAATGCAAGCTGTAACCTGAGACTGCTGCTCACCGCTATCTAGGGCTTGCATCTTGCCTGGAAATGGGGCATCCCCAAGTCACAGGGGTCAGCTGCAGCTCATAATTATAGAGATAATCCTCACAGCCCCACATCACTCCCTTGGCCACGTGTTTTCCATAGAACAGCAGAGGAAATGCCCAACTCTATCAAAACCACATGCAGAGCATTAATCATCAAGCACAGCTTGGCTGGTGCTCAGGGCCGGGAACAGCTCTATGCTTTTAAGTCCAGGTGGAGGTGGTGCCCAGCGCCTGCTGCAGCCCGTCAGCCAGGAGCACTCATGTCAGGCTTGTCCTGTGGAGACACACTGCTTTTGTAACACGAGAAGCTGGCAGGCACTGCTCTCTCAATCAACTGACTGGAGTCATTTGTGATTTACACCACAGCCTGCTCCTCCAGGTCCAGGGCAGGAGGCTCACCCAGGCAGAATCTGTCTCTACCACAGCTACTCTAACTCCATCAGCGGAGGAGCCAGGAACAGAGTGGAGATACCTCCCTCAGCACATTCACCAACTCTGCAAATACAAGCTCTTTTTAACAAGTCTGATCAATTGAGCTGTTCCCAAAGAAGCAGTAATTACATCTGCTTTGGGGCAGGGAGAAGGGCCAGGTGATTTCACAAGACAGAGGGGACAGAGGGGCTGAGTGACAGCTCCAGCCTGTCGAGGACAAGGCAGCCCTGGAGCAGCATGATCCACAGGCAGCCAGGAGCTGGGCTCCCTCCTAGGCACACATGCTAGAACTCCAACTTATCTCCAAAGGCCTTCCAAAATGGAAGGGAAATTTTATTTTACGAGCATTTAAAAAGAAAGAAAAAAAAACAATCTTTGGCGTCACATAAGGAAGGGGAGGAAAGGGAAAAAAAGATCTCGTGTAAAACACGAAACACCGTCAAGGGAGTGCTATGGTACAAAGGCACAATCCAATATGAACATATAACCTATGTACAGCCGTGCCAGCAGCACGGGGTGCAGAGCCAAGTCCAGTCCGGTGCCCACCACCCTCACCAGGGTCTCCAGACTGAGTCGGCTGTGCCGGGCGGTGGGCCTGGTGGCGAGGCAGCAGTGGCAGCTGTGGGTGGGCCGCCATACAGAGGCAGCACAGCTCCCCCAGGAGCAAAGGCAGTGCTGGGGATGAGGAAAGCAAACTGCCCATCGGAAGCCGGCAGCAGCTGGAAGCCACCATACACCTTGGCTGCATCGGCACCTGGCTTGCAGGGCATGCCTGGGAGTGGCCCCGCACCACTGCCCGGTGGCACCAGGGGTGGCCCAAAGGCTGCGGCTGGTGGCAGAGGGGGTGGTGGAGGGGGTGCAGGGTAGTTCATGGCGTTGATCTGGGTCATGCAGCTGGCCAGGTGGCCCAGGAGCCGGGTGCGCACCTCGGTGTTGACGCCCTCGCAGGTGGAGAGAAACCGTGTCACCTCGTTCATGCACTCGCTGAAGCCGGCGCGGTACTTGCCCAACACTGTGGGGTCTGTGCTCAGTGCGGCTGTGGGAGGAGAGGAACACAGGGATCAGCAGGCTCCACAGGGAACATGGGTGAGCAGCCCACTGGCATTGCATCCTACGGCCCCTCTGAGCCAGGAATCCAAGTGGGGAAAGCAGCCCCTCTGGCAGTGTGTCCTGTGTGCCCAAGGTGCCAAGAATTTGGATGGAAGGCACAGCCTCTCTGCTACCAAATCCACCAGCATAAAGGACTCAGATGGGGAACAGACAATTCCCAAGAGTCCTGCTATGTCCCTATATTCCAGGGATCCAGGTGAGAAACACAGTTCCCCCAGAGGCTCTTGTGCCTCCCACACCCCCAAAACGGATCCATGTGGGGAGCACAGCTCAAGCTGTAACTGCAGCCCTCCCAGTGCCCTCCAGAACCAGGGATGCAGATAGCATCCCCAGCTCTTCTGTACTAGGAATACAAGTATAGATCATGCTGCCCCTCACTGCCCACCTCAGTAACAAACTAAGTCTCACCACCCACCTCAGGATAAGGTGGTGAACTACTGGCTCCTTGTACCAAGAATACAGGTATCGAACACGGTAGCCTCCATCACTCCCGGAGGATGCAGGTGCAAAGCCGGGTGCTTCTTACCCTCCCTACCGAGGATGCAGACAGGGAGTGCGATGCCCCCAGCCCCCGGGATGCAGACGCCCCACTTCCCGTTCCCTCCCGGGACTCACCGGTCATCTGGGCTCGCTGGAGGCTCCGCAGGTGCTTCACGGTCATCTCCAGGATGTCGGCCTTCTCCAGTTTGGAGTGCCGGGAGCTCTGCGGGAACAGGCGGGGCTCAGACCGGCCCGGCAGCTCCGTTTCCCCCCGCGCCCCCCGCCCCGGCCCCCCTCCGCTTACATCCTTCTTCAGCGCGTCCAGGATGAGCGTCTTCAGCTGTCCCAGGCTCTCGTTAATGCGCGCCCGCCGCCGTTTCTCCATGATCGGCTTAGAGGACTGCAAGAGAGGCGGCGGTCAGCGCCCGGCGCGGCTCCGCATGGCGTTGCTCATCCCATCCCAGCCCGGCCGCCCTTACCTTGCGGTGCTCCGCCGCCGTCTTCGGCTTGTCGGGCGTCGCGTTGACGCTGGCGGGGGTGGCGGCCACCGGCGAGGCGCTGCTCTTCTCCATCAGGTCGGCCGGCATCCTGCGCCGCCGGGGAGAGGCGCCGGGGCGGCGGCGGGGGGGCCGTGCGGGGCCGTGCCGTGCGCGGCGGGGCCGGCGGGGCGCGGGTGCCGCGCGCCCTTGGCCGCCCCTACTTATATAGCGCGCGCCGCACGCGCGCGGCTCGTGTGAAACGTCCCCCGCCGCCGTTCCCACACTCGCGCCCAGCCAATGGGCGCCGCCCGCACGCGGCCCCGCTCGTGGACGGCGCCCGCCCATTGGCTGCGCGCCGCGCGGCGGCCGCCGGCCAATGGCGCGGGGCGGGCGGCCGCGGTTTAACCCCTTGGGCACCGCCCGCGGGGGGGGCGCGGGGAGCGCCGCGCTAATTACCGGGTTAATTGGCGCCCGTGGCAGGCGCGGCCCCGCCCGCTCCCCCTCGGGGACCGCCGGCCCCCGGGGCGGGCTGCGCCGTGGGGGGCCGCGGCCCTCCGGGGTGATGGCCGGGACAGAGCGGGCCGGGCCCGGCTGTGGTGGCCGGATGAGCAGCTACTGTGTGTGGGGGGGCTGCGGCTGAACCGCGGGGTGCGCGGCGGGGCTGCGTCCTGACACGGGGCCCGCAGCGTTGCCGCGGCCGCCCGAGACTCCCCAGGGCCGCCCGGGTGTCCCCAAGGCAGCCCGGGCATTGCCACGTGGTGCCGCCGCTGCCCTCCCGCAGGTGTGGCCGGGGCTGGGCACGGCCGGTGCCCGGGGGAGCGCAGGGCACGGGGCACGGGGCACGGGGCAGGTGTGCGGTGGCACACGCAGGACCGGGGGCAGCCGCCACTGTGGGTTCCGCTCCCTGGGCTCGCACGCCAGGCTGCAGATGCAGTGGTGCGTGCGCTGACATCGCGGGGCACAGGCGAAACCGCAGGGAGGTGCTTGTCCTGGGCGCTGCTGCTACTGCCGGCTGGTTTGGACAGTTTGTGGGTTACTTTAAAAAAAAAAAAAGTATTTTGCCCGGGGACTTGAATCCTTTTTTTCCCCTCCGCTTGACTGACTTTCTCACACTCCTATTCCCATAGTCTGCCAGCTAAGCCTGAGTCATCCTGCCAAGAACTAGACCTGGCCTATTCAAAAATGTGCTCACTCGTTCTTTCTTTCTCTCTGTCTCTCTCTCTCTCCTTTTTTTTTTTTTTTTCCCCGAGTATACACAGTAATGTTCTTCCACCTCCTCCTGTACCTGATCTGCACCTGTACAGGGCCAATCCCACACGTATCACCCGATCTCGCCTTTTCAGAGACCGTGAGAAAAATAAAGTTCAAGAAAGAAGAGACATGTTTGCAGATCTCACCGGTGCAAAGCCCTCGTCCCTGCAGAGGCTTGCCTGCTGAGCCTTCAGAGTTTAAAAAAAGGAAAATAAATAAAAGGGAGAGTGTCACGTTTAAAACTGTGGAAAAGTACAAATCCAGGCTTTCTTTCAGCTCTTTGATAGAGCCACAAGCTTTTTTATTTAAAAACAAAGAACAGCCTTCAGCGTGTAAGGTTTAACTTCAGATGAGCAGTATTCGATGTAAGCTTCAACTAGCTGGACAGCCGGACAAACCCGAGCAAGGAAAAGATCGAGGCTGCACTGGGAAGTCACTGCCGAAAAGCCTTTTCCCAGTCACGTTCGTGGGTTAGTCGGAGACAAGGGATTAACATGAACACTGCAGTACATTTTTGGAGAACCTAAAAAGTTCTCTGCTGGATCAGTATTTCTTCTAGTGCTGATATTTGTGTATATTGGGAGGGAGGAAAGTGTTCACAATTACTGAGCTGGTGTTCTCCCTCCTGCGGGGATTTGCAAAGGGATGAGGAAATTCAGAGCTGGGTAGCCCGGTCCCTCCCGGCCGAAGTGAGAACAGGCTGCAATTATGTCTATGTTTGTGGTAGCCGAGGAGCTGCAAGCCGCCTGTAATTGCCGGCAACAGGTCGGTGTCTCTGGGGGATGAGAGTGGGACAGGCAGCGATAACAGGCTGTCATTAGGGGTTGCTAGCGCTCGCCCACTCCAGGGACCTGGGAAATGCCTGGCAGCAGCTTCCCTTGCTGCACTCCCTCCCTGCCGCAGCCCAGCCCCTGCCCGCTGCAGAGCCCGTCGGGAGGGTTTTGCTTCTGAGGTGTGCGAGGAGGCTGTGGGGAGCAGGGCCTCCAAAAGCATCTGCTTCTGTGGAGCTTTCTTAGATCCATCGGCCGAGGGCTGCACGGGGCAGCAGGAGGCAGTGACATTAGTGTCCCCGCTCCACATCTCCTCCTCCACTTGCCTGCTGCTGTGAAATGCTTTACATGTGCGAGGGTTGTGATCCCCGAGCGGAAGCACGTATACTTGTGAATTCCCCAGGGATCAGGAGAGGAAGGGGAGGATTTCCATGGAAGGATGTCTCTGGAAATGAAGTGATGAGGCCAAGTTTAGGCTGTAAGGAGGTGGTGAAGGGGTTTGTAACTGTTGAGAGGACCTGCAACAGATCCTCTGGGCATCTCCAGCCCCGCCTTTCCTTGTGAAAGAGGTGTCAGGGGGGAGGCGAAACCCTGAGAATAAGGGGCTGCCTCGGGGACTGGGGTGTCCCTTGTCCCACAGTCCTCCTGAACTGTTTTTTTTTTTTGTTTGCTCCAGCAGTCATCTTGGATTGCAAATTGGGAGTTGTCCAAAGTACATTTGGGAAGAACCTTTAGATAGCGCATTAGGGCATTACTGATTGGCAGAACATCTTGGAAGAAAAATGTGTTGGCAAGAAAATTTAGACTAGTCCTGGGCATGGGCCTGGGGGGGGGGAGGAATAAAATAGGATGCTGCTGCTGGTGTGGCATGCAGGAGGTGGCAGGGCTGGCCGTGCCTGCTCTCTGGTCCTTTAGGAAGCAGCCAAGATGAGCAAAATGCGCTTCTAGAGATCCAAGAGTCTTAATATCGAAAACTTGAAGGATCCTAGAAAATACAGAAAATAGAAACCAAGTTGCTTGTAAGAACTGGGTTACAAGCTGGATCCCAGGAATGGCACACCAAGCCTTTCCTCTTTGGGTCACGGGCTGAAAACCTATCCTGGCCACAGCTCAGTGTTGTCACCACCCTGAAGACTGGAAAACAAGTGCTGCGTCTCAGGAACACGTCCCTGGCACAGGTGTCTCCTCTGGGCAGCCCTGCACACATGCCTCCACTCGTAGTTCCCGTCCCAGAAGCTGTTGTGCAATCCATACCCAACCGGCTCCCTTGGGAGGGGTGATCTCAGAAGCTTTGAGCGCAAGTTTCTGGATTTATTTCTTCTCTATAAACGTTTGCCAGACCTTTGGGACAAGGTCACTTTCAGACTGATTTCCTGACATAGCTCCCTAGATAAAGCAAAGCTTTCATGGGCGTTGCTTCCCTACACACCAGGTCCTTGTAGTAAAGGGGGCAGCTTTTGTGGAACGGTGTCACTGCCTGGCTCCCTCGATGGCAGGAGCAGCTGGTTTTAAGGCAGCAGCACTGTTTTATGGCTGGTTCTGCCCTCTCTTTCCACTGGGTACCCATTTCCCAAGGACCTGCTGAGACCCAGGATCCCAGCACTGGCAGACATGCTGTGTGGCAGCTGCTCCCCAGGAGTTCTTTCAGCTGTTCCTCGGCTGCCACTGCAGAGGAGAGGCTGAAGTGTTTATTCCTTTTATTCCTCACTGTGTGAGTCAGGCTGGATGTGCGGGAGCTCTGGCCATTCTGCGGTGACACCCCCTGCATGGAGGGGGTCATCCTGGGCTCCAGGAACTGGTGCCCTTTGTTCTGTTGCCCACACAACCAAGGAGGCATCCCTGGGAATGGTGCAGAAAACTGTGGGATGAAGTGGCCAAGGCTTTGCTCGGGCAGCAAAGCGCGAGTTCGAGAAACTCCAGAGTCACTAAGGAAAAACCACCGAAGAACCATTTTCATCTCCCCATCCCAGCCCAGGCTGGAGCACGGCTCTGTGCCGAGAAGAGCTCTGGGACAAGAGCCAGGGTACCTGGATCTCTTGCTAAGCTGATTCCTCTTGGCAGGCTCCTATCCTGCTGAACCAAGGAAACGCTGCTGGGGAGCTGGCGGGAAGGGCATTTTGGCAGCTGTGAAATGCCACCCATGTGGATGGGAATTCCCTTCCTGATACCCACGGTGTTACTTCAGAGATTGCTGGTTGGGCTGGAACAGCCACATGTGCTAATGGGCATGAAATGCTGCAGCCCCAGCTTTGCCCTGTGTGCCCTTTCAGAGCCCTGGCTCCAGCCTGGTCCTCCGCTGGCAGTGAGGGCTGGGTGCTGGTAGGTGTTGCAGCTGGGAACAAGCACTGGGAAAATCCCTAAATTGCTTGCAGGGCTTGGACCTGTGTCTGGCACTGCCACTGCCAGCCAAAGGTTGCAAACTGCCTCGTACCCTTCTCTTAGAGATGTTCTTTTCATGAGACATGACTGGTGTTCATCACTGGTTCGCAGTCTGCTAGCTGTGACAGGGCAGTCTCTCTCCAGCACAACAGCCAGTATCTTTGGCAAGATACAGGAGCTCCAGGCAGAGGGACATACAGCTGAACCCCTGCGAACCAGAAATAAATGTGCAGTCATTGCCATGCTCCAGAGGGGAGAAGGAGCATCTTGGGTTTCATCCTCTCCCTGTGTGGTGGGAGGTGTTGGCAGTGAGAGACGAGTTATTTATTTTTTAAGATCCTACTTGTGTTTCTGCCTGAGGCTGCTGTCTCTGTGCTGAAACTGTGGTGCTTGCATGCTTGCAGGGAATGGAAAGAGTCTGCAAGCTGTGAAGCAGGGGTGCATACATGAAAATACTGTGAGTTTGGCAATGGTGAGGCTGGAGGAGACGTGAGAGCTCATTGGCACAGAAAATGTCCCCGTCCCAAACACAGAGCACAAGCAACCCTCTTGAGAGCCTCCAGATGAAGGTGCATGTGCATCAGCTGCACATCCTGAGTCCAGTCTTCAGTCGTGCTGCAGCGCTGGTGTGATCCCTGACGTGCCGTGGCTGCAGGAAGCCCTGCAGGCTTTTCCAGAACATGACTTAAAAGTCAGATCAGACCAGCAGTGTGGTTTACAGCCCAGCTGTGCACAGCTGGGTTGGTGCAGCCAGGGGATGGGAAGATGTGGGCGGGAGTGTGGCGAAGTGGGAGCCTTGCCAGACGTCCCTGGCACAGAGAGACTGTGGCTGGGTGCGTCAGCGTGCCCTCAAATTCCCAGCACACAAGCCCTTGTCTGTGCCCCCTCTGCCCTCTTCCCCTGGCCCTGCTGGCACCTACAGCCAAGGGCAGGTGGGAGCCATGGCATGTGGCTCCCTGGGGACTCAACCTTCACCGACTGTGGACTCATGAATCCCACGGGGCCAGCCCTTGACTGTAGTGTCTGTGCTCCTCTGCAGAGTGATCAATCATATTTTCCAACACAGTTCCTTCTCCTTGGCGTGAGTCAGTCCAAGAAAGCAGCCTGGACTGATCACTGCCATGGAGGTTTCTGTTAAATTCACCAGTTGATCGCCATCTCTTCTCCTGATGCCATGAATTGGTAGCAAAGAGGGTGGTGTGTACACTGCATGTTATCCTCAAAACCCTGGCAACTGCAATGATACAGCAAGAAAATATTTGGAACCCTTGGGAGGTGCTGCGACAGGCAGCCCTGCCTTGCGCTGGGAAGCTCAGCTGAAGCAGTGTAGGCAGGACAGCCAGGACAGCGGGCTGTGTGCCAGAGGTCTCAGCCTCCCTGGTCTAGCCTGGTCCGGGAGCCCTTGGGACACCAGTCATTTCCTTTTGACAGAAGGGATCGGTCACAGCTTGCCAGCCCTCCCATTATTCCCATATCGATTTATTCAAGAAAACACAGGATACTTCATGGTGCAGCACTTTCCTACTGCAGAACGGAGCCTTTGCACAGCCAGCGTCTTTCTTGAGGTGTAAGTAGATGGACCCTGATAAATCCAGGGTACGATGAATCAGTAGCACTTGGTGCCTGATCTCCCCAGTGTCTTCAGTTTTGGTTTAGCTTGGCAGCGTTATGGAGAGAATTAGCCTATCTCACTAATATTGAAATGTATGCATAATTTGAATGTTGTATTCCTAAAATCAATATTCATTATCCAAGGTGATAGGAAAGCTAAAATTAGTCCTTTAGTTATATCAAGAGTATCAGGATGATCGCATGTTATTAGGATTACCGACCTCAAGCAGACACACGGCTTCAAAGACGTGGGTAGGGAGCAGGGCACGGTGCTAAGGTGCATGGCAGTGCACTCTCAGCATTGTCCCTGCCGCCTCCCTGCGGAGCCGGATCCTGCCCTGCCTCCTGCCCGCGGCAGTCCTGGAGAGCCACCTCAATTACGGCAGAGTTCAACCGTGATGGCAGGTGAGGCGATCCGGGGAGGCGTGCCAGGGGGACACAGAGACGGTGGATTTTTGTTTGTTTTTCTGCCCAGGGCGATCAGACCTGACGGGGAGGTGCGGATCTGAAGTCCTCAATTTAGCACACTTACGACAGCAGAGCAGGGTGTATGCTGGATGAAGTGGTTTCTCCCTTATTTTTCTTCTTCCACTTGCTGATTTGCTGCCAAAACTCTCCATTAGCTTCTTGGCCATTGACATGTGTTAGCGAGGGGTGAGATTTTTGGAAAACTCCTGTGCATACTCCATTTGCTTTGGTTGTGTGCGGCTGCACATGTGCTGGTCCAGAGCTGTGTGCGTGCCCCGGTGCTGGAGATGACACTGGAGAATCATTCCCATATGAACTAATATGAGATCTTTTACAAGCTAGTCAAGAACTGATGTGTTACTAATTGCTGTAATACAAAACATTATCCTTCAGAGGATGTTGTTGTTTTATAAACAAGGGAATAATTTAGAGCTGAATTGCTTAAATCATGCGTTAATTGCTAAGTGTAATGAATAAATACATTTGCAAGTACAACATTTAATTTGCACTGATTCCAGAAGTCTAGGCATTAAGAGGCAGATCATTATTTGATAAGTAATCTAGAATGTCGTATTAAATGACATTTATTTTCACATGATGAAATGTCCTGAAATGAGATTTCAAGGGCCTCGTCCTTCCTTCCCTGCAATGAAGGGCAGTGTTGTCATCGGCTGCCTCAGAAGGCTGCCTGGGAGCACACGGGCAGGCAGGAATCCTCCAGGAGTGACATGGAAAGGAGAGTAACAAGCCTAGGCTCATGCAGATGCAATTTTTTAATATTACAAAAGGTAAAGAGAGAATATAGAGCCAAAAATGGGGGACATCTGCAGGGGACTGGGAGGCTTCACATCAGTGCTAGTTGACAGCAGTATGACTGCAGGGCTGTGAAAAGCACAGGGAGGACCTGGGGAGGTGAACAGGGAATATTGGTAATGAAAGGAAGGCGTTAGTGATTCTGCCTGAGCACTGGCGAGGCCTCAGACCTGTGTGAAGCAGCAGCAAATAAAACCAGCAAAGGGATCTTTTGCAGCCTGCTGCTGTCCAAGCACGCCCAGTGGCCATTGCTTTTGCTGCAGGTTTTTTTGCAGGATTGTGTCCTGTTCTCCAGGGAGTGAGGAGCCCTGCCTGCTGCCTGCCCGCTGCTGTGCTGGCTGCTGGAGCTGGGGCTGGCTCCTGCTGCCCAGAGTAAGAGGCCCTGCAAACAACAGGCACCTGTGCTTCTGTTGCTGCTTTTGAATAATCTTGGGCTACTGGTGCCCTTTCGCAGGCTCATATCTTTATTGGAGGCTGTTAAAGCCAAACCTCCCAACAGCAATAACATGACTACAAAGCATTTCTAAGAATAAAGTACGTGGGAATAAGGGAGATATTGAGATCCCAGCCAATTTCAGTACAATACAAGCCTGAAATACCTTATAAAGTTAACAAGTCAAATTTAAATGTGTACAAGGCTCAGGAGCATACAGGAAATAGGATCAGCCAAACCTTCAAAGGCCCATCATTGTCTTTCAAAAAGTCCACTAAAAGGCTCATGCCATAAAAAAGGTGTATTCACATGGCTGATACAGTGATAAACCTGGTGGAAAAATGCCAGCAGCCAGAGTGGGCAGGGATGCTCGCTGCAGGGATGCTACAGTGGCCCAGTGCGTTTTTACAGAGTGCTTTGCCCTGCTCTCTCTGCTGCTGCCCTGCAATAAAATGGGGGCCTTCTGTTGTAAATCTGGGGAGTGTTTGGCAGGTGGCTGCCTCCCAGACAAGCAACAACCCTTGTTATTGGCTTTATGACAGGTGAGCCAACTCTGCAATTTCACTGCTGAAGAGGTAAGAAAACAGTGCTCATGCCTTGCCTGAACCATCTCCATCACACTCCTGAGCAGCACGAGCTGCAGCACACGGTGGTTTATGTCCCTTGTGACATAAACACCCTGGATGCCACAGATAGGAGAAGACAAGGAAAGAGCTAGAAGAGGCTACTTGTGCTGCATGCCCAGGAGTTTGTCCCTGCTTTCTTCTCAGAGTGGAAGGCACCTGTGGACTCAGAGCACGTCTGTTGCAGGCATTTGGAGAACACCTTGTTTCAGCAAGGGGAGCTGAAGGATTACAGTGGAGTGGAGTGTTCCAAAAGATCCCAAGCTTGCCCCTGTTTAGTTCCCTTAAGTACCAGATTAATAGACAAATGTACTCATTAAATGCCAGAGACCCAGAGCTCCTTCAGCCTGCCTGGGTAGTATTGGTGTGGTGAGCTTACCATGGCTGATCTTTCCTTCTCCTGTGTGTTATTTGTGTTCAGCAGGCTGTATGTGCCATTCATGTTTATATTTATGCCTTTCATCATATGCCATTGTGTGTTTATACATTTTACCTGTCTATTTGAAAGCAAGAACCAACGCCACAGGATTTACCAACCAGCCATACTCTCTAAATAGCAGAGCATCCAAGGAAGCTGGATTGCAAACCATCCAAGGGCTGTAATAGAATGACAGGAAAATGCCCTTCTACAAAGACATTGGAAAATCAAGGTTGTTTCATGGCTTGTTTGTGAACGGGAAGCAAAACCGCCCCGATTTGGTGCCTCTGAAGAGGCCAGCAGATCTGGGATGAGTGTTGCAGGACCTGGCGTGCAGGAATTCATGAACCATAAGGCGTTGTCAAAAATAATTTTAAAATGAAATGCAGTGTCCTAGCAAACACATGCCTGAGACTTAAACCAAAACCAAAGTACAAAATGTGGTGTTTAGAGGCTGGGTTCCATCTCAAGTGGATAGAAGCCACATGCATGCATCTGAGATCAGATTTTGGCCTGATCTGAAGTTGTGTTTCAGATGAAGAGGCTGCAGTGAAAGCAGGCAGAGGAAGACTTCATCACTTTTTACAATCCTCTAGACAAGATCAGCCTTTCTGTGCTTTCCTAGAGTGAAAAGGCTTCTAACATCAGCCCCTACACACATGCTCCCCATTTGAGGGAGTGTCCCAGGGCTGCCCCAGGCAGCACGACAGCTCAGCTGCCTGCTCCACACTATATGCAGGCAGCAGTGAGGCCACTTCTACCTGCCTGAAAGCCAGGTGCAGACCTGCATCTCTGTGACTGTGCTGCCCATGCTGGGTTTCAGGCCATGAGCTCCCAGCGACACAACTCTGCACTGAGTGTCCTTTAAAAATGTTGGTACTGAGGCTTAACCTTTATTAATTGGGGAGAGGAAAACATAATGCTGGCAAAATATTGTCAAATACTTCAAATTAATGATTAATTCTAGATGGAGTGATACTGTTTGATGTGGTCTTTGCTGGTTTAAACAGGAGAAGGGTGATTCACTCTAAAGGAATTTATAAAAACACAAGTATTTGCTCATGGACAATAAATACTGGAGCAGATAAAAAGGGGGATGAAGTGTTTGGTGTTGTGATAGCAACTCCGCTCAAGAAAACTTTTGACCTTCTCACATCTTAAATCAATGCGCCCCCCCCTCGCTTTTCTCCAGGCCTGCCCTTGAGGCAGAGGGAACAGGGTATGTGGGAGCGCACCAGGCTCACCCTGGGCTGTGTCACCGGCAGGTCCCCCCTGTTTCCCTCCTGTTCCCACAGAGGTTCGCGCACCCACTGGCGCCCGGTGAGGGGCATGGGGCAGCACCACCAGCAGTTTACACAGTCTGTGTACACAGCGTAATCTGTCAATTTGCCTGTTGTAAAGGTGAGCGTATAAACCTGGTGCTGAAGCTGCTGCGGTTTACAGACCTGCCCCGCCTGGGAAGCTGAGATTTACACAGCCTGCTAGTGAGCCAGGCATCCCATCCCATCCCATCGCATCCCATCGCATCCCATCCCATCCCACCATGTCCCCTCTCGGTGTGGGAGGCAGGATGCCCTGAAGGGCTGACTGCAGGCAGCAGAGCCCATTAACAATCCCGTCGGAGCTGCAGCAGAGGTGCCGGCAGTGCTACACGTGCCCCACAGCGCCTGACAGTCGGCGGATGGGTACCTGAGGGAGGGAGCCTGCTATCTACCTTTCCCGTGGGAATACGATGCAGCCAGGATAACCCCCAGACCTCGCTGGGACTCTGCCAGTGCCATTAAAGTGTTGACATCTGATAACCCTGACATGATGCTGGTTTTATTGAGACAAGATTAGCCACTCACACTTTGACGGGAGGCCGGGCACACACTGCGACTGGCTGTCCCCTGTCAGGAAGGGCTCCAGAGCCTTTTTTCACTCTGGTCTTTTTTTCTTTACAAAAATCTAACTATTTTTGCCCTAAAAATAATAGCGTGGGAGTGAGCATGAGGAGCAGATGGAGCAAAGTCCCTGGGCTGGTGTTCAGCCTTGCCGTGTCTGCTGTGGGTTAGCTGACGGTGCAGGGTGGCCCTGGTCACATCACCTGTCAGTGCAGGCTGATGGAGCAGAGCTGGTACCCACGGAGGGGCCGAGCCCCTGCCTGCAGCCATTCCCGCGGCATCGCCTCGCAGGCTGTCAGCGAGCCTTTCATCGCAGCCCCTTCTGACATCAACCTTTCCACAACACCTGAGCTCTTTGCAGTCCCTGTGCTCGTAACACTTGGAAGTGACAGCAGCTTCTGGTTCCAATTAACCCAGGGGCAGTTTGGGGACTATCTGATTGCACAGCAGTGGAGCAGAGAGGAGAAAAGACCTTTCTGAGTGTGTGGGTGAGGAACTTCTGAAAAAAACCAGATGGTTTCTCTCTTTCCTTCCTTCTTCTTTTCCTTGACTTTTTTTTCCCTCTGAATTCCATGAAACAGACAACCCAACAGCACATTTTTCACCATCAAAGCTTTGCTGAAAGGAATTCTCCACTGCTATTTCATTTCTTCCCGATATTCACAGATTGTAAAGCAAACAGCCTCTGGAGAACAAGGAGATCTGTCCCAGGATGACAGTAGAGGAATGCCCTGATGTCTTTGGTGCATGACAGTCTTTTCCCAGTGGCTAGTAGCCACAGGAAATGAACACACATCTGCCTTGGGATGCTGGGTACCAAACATGGCACCACAGCTGGCTGCTACTAGCTTGGGATTCTGGGACACAGGGATTTTCCAAGGTCCATAACTTCTGCCTTGGACACCTGCACAAGGCTAACAGCCGTGAGCAGAAGCTGCTAGCAGCAGGAGAAAGCAGGCACCAGTTCCAAGACTGGCCCCGCTAACCCGGTTTGCTGATGCTCTCCTGGGAGGAGACACACTTGCAGGCCACAAAGGCGGGTCCCACCTGCAACCTTCCTCCCACAGCCTTCCCACGGTCACACCACAGCCAGACATCCCAAATCCTGTATCTCTGGGAGAAACAGGGAGGGAGGAAGCCATAATCCCATGAAATCCCAACCCACAGTGTGTCAATCCTTTAAATTACTCTCACTCACGTGCAACATTTTCAATGCCTTTTGGAAGTAAGGTGGCTAAAGGAGGAGATGTAAATGGAAAATAAGAGCTGATAGAGCTTCAGGGTTCTGTCTTGTTAACCTGAGATCTGTTTTTCTCAGACACCATTTTTAGACCTGGCAATGCTAGTTGATTGGTGCCCATTGCAATGCATGGCAGTGCTGGCACACTGTGGGAAAATGGTGTTTGAAAAGGAAGAGTGAGGATTCACCCAAGAGCTGCAGCACAAGGAAGGACAGGAGCAAAGACAGCAGCCAGTTGTGCTTAGAGGGCTGGAGAAGAATCATGGAGTCTCTGGTCTTCTTTCCCCAGTGACTTGGACACAAAAAGGGAGCATTTGCTTGCAAAATGTGTATCTCCAACCAGCAAAGTGAGATGTGGAGGCTGGTGTGGGGCTGCGAGCTGCTGCCCAGTCCCCTGGAGTTGGCAGGTGGGTGGACAATGTGCTTGCTACACGTGTACAGCTGAGTCAGAGGCTGAGTCTTTAGAAGGGAATGACAAAAATGCTAGGAAGACAAATGGGATTGAAATGACCACTGGGACTGGGAGGGTCTAGAGCAACTCTCAGCAGGAGAGGCAGCAGCCAGAAAATTACCTCACTGCTCACTGGAACCTGAGCCACATGTGAGAGGGACGAGCTGTTGTGGGCTGGTGAGGGATGGGCACCCCCTGCACCATGTCTCCATGGCCTCACTCACCACTGCTCACACAGGAGCACAAGCTTGTTCCTCGCCGTGAGCTGGAGGAGGAGGCGCTGGAGGCAGAGGCGAGGAGCAGCCAGCCCCATGGGGTTTATCACTGGGTATGTGTCATGTTTGTCACCTCTGACATCAGCTCTATGCCTTGAAGATGTTGTTTGCCTAAGGAGAAGCCACTTACAGACTCCAGACCTGGGATGGTGAATGCCAGCAACCCTGGGCTGGGATGTGGGTTACACTGAAGGGATGATGCACAGTGATGTCACCCCACACTGTGATGCTGCTGGTAGTGCAGAGTCAAGCACTGAGCTGGGCCTGTCCCCACGTCCTGGGCATCCAGAGACCCAAATTTGGCAGGTTTTGGTTGAAAGCTGCTTCAGCCTCACTCTCCTCGTGCCATAGGGATGTCTGGTGAGAACAAGGATACCGCTCACTTTCTTCCTACCTGCACCTCGGGAACCCATCCAGCCCCCCCCCCCCCCACTGAACCGGCAGTGGGGTTGGTGTGGTAAGGACAGACGTGGGGCTCGCTGGCAGCCCGACAGAGGCCGGCGGGGCAGGAGCCAGCCCAGCCGAAGAGCTGCCGGTTTTCACACCCCGTCAGCCTGATGAACGGCCCCGCTCCCCCGGCGCTCAGCGCCTGCAAGGGTCAATTACAGCGATTACTTCAAGGAGTCAAACCGGCTGCCGGCAGCGCTGGAGAAAATCTTTGTTTCGGGTCTGGCTTTGTCAAAGGGAAGGAAAGAAGTGCCTGGGCATGCGGCGGGGGGTGAAGAGCCTCTGCTGTACGCAGGGCAAAAGTCAGTGGGTGGCTGGGTGTTTGGGGAGAGGAGAGCTCCCCCGGGACAGCTGCCCTGTTCTGTTAGCACCACTCTGAGCAGCACTCCGGGCTCGGGCAGCCCCCAGCACACTTGGTCACTCAAGAAGGGCCTTCAAGCAGCCCAGTGATTGTAGAGAGAAGAGAACAAGGCAGTTAGTGGTGGAGACAGCCTTTAAAAGTGAACGTGAAACCTTGGCAAAAGTAAAGTCACAATAAAGGGAATTTAAAAGTTTGGGGAAGAACTTGCTAACGGTATTAAAAACTAAAACTAAGCACATTTGCACATGTGCCAGGAGCACGAAACCAGCCAGCAATCCAGTGCTGGTTGTGCATGATGGAGGAATGAACAGAGCACCCAGGGGAGGCAAAGCCCCAGCATAAAAGCTGAAGAGTGTCTTGAAGACTGGGGAGGATGCTCAGGCAGTGTCCCTGTAGTAGCCTTCCTGTGGGGCTGTGCCAGGGGCCTGTCCCACAACAGGGGCCTGCTGGAGATGTCTTCCAACAAAGAGAGGAGCTGCAGAGTG
The DNA here is from genome assembly GCF_003945595.2 of Pipra filicauda. Lineage (NCBI taxonomy): Eukaryota > Metazoa > Chordata > Aves > Passeriformes > Pipridae > Pipra > Pipra filicauda. The sequence goes on from NW_024104317.1 coordinate 946,029, forward strand.
GCACATGTGTGGGATCTGACATAATGGGAATAAAGGCATATAAAAAAAGGCCTTAAGGATGCTTGGGAGTGGAGTTTGGAGGCATGGTGAGAGAAGATCAGAAAAGACCAGATGTCATGGTCATATAAGCTTGGAAAACCTGAAAGAAGGTGATAAAGGTCCTAGGAGTCAGAGTGGGAGGTGGAGGGAGAAGTGGCATCAAACTGGGAACAGTAAAATTATGTTGTGAACATGTCCAAAACAAGGAGGAGGAAGCCTTTGCCTTCACCAGGCACTGCTCAGCTGTGAAACCCCCTGCCACAGGTGTGGTGGCAGCAAAAGTGGGGAAAGCTGCACCCAGTGATGGGAAAGGGGTGAAGGTACCAGGATACCAGACCATAACAGTGAGCTGAGCGCACAGAGGCACCTTCTGAGACCCAAAGAATCGGGCAGGAAGCTGTGCCCTGTTGCTTTGTTTTCCATGTACCACACTCTGGTTCTGAGCTGCCAGGCAGAAATGCTGCCCTGTCTGACGCTGCTGCTTCCACTGCACAGCACCTTCACCCCTCCCTGGCTTTTATGAGCAAGGATTGACCAAGATTTCCTCTGTCAGATTGGCAAATGTCTTGAGTCAGGAAGAAAAAGAAGCTGAATCTGCCTCTGCATTGCACACTGTGGCTGTCATAGGATCATAGAATCAATGGTTTGCATTGGAAGGGACCGTAGAGATCATCTACTTCCAACTCCCCTGCCACAGACAGGGATGCCACCCACTAGATCGGGTTGCTCAAAGCTCCATCCAGCCTGATCCTGAACATTTCAAGGGATGCAGAAGGTATCTGGGCTGTGGCTGCTGGATGGACAGCGCAGTGCTCCCACGAGGAGAGTGAGGCAGCAGGGCAGCAGGGATCCTCTGTCAGGGCAACGCTTGGCCTTTGGCAAGCAGGGTTTTTTTGGAAAGCCATTTGCTGCCTATCTGGCTGGCCAGCCCTGCTGTGAACCTGGAGCAGTGGCAAGAGTGCTCAGCATTCTCCGCAGCTCCGAACCAGCATCCAACCCCCGCAAACGCCCAGTCACGGGCATTGCCCCAGGCTCTTCCTGTCCGTAGCTGGCAGCCCGACCAGCGCCCGTGCCCGGCACCCTGCCGCCCGCCCCGGCTGCTGCTGTCCCGCACGCGAGGGCCGGGGGCAGAGCCCGGCCGCCAGCATCGCTCGCCCTCTGGGGCGCGGGCCTGGGGTGGGATTTGTGGAGATTATGCCGGAGGAATTACAAAGGAGCAGACTTTCCCACAGACGCTTCAATCACTGCTCTGAGAAAGTGTGTGAGCTGAGGCGGGCTGCCTGCCTCACGGTGCTTTGGGGAGCGCACAGGAACAGCACACATGGTTTTTAATAATTAAGTAACTTTAATTGTCCTGGGAAAGCAGTGCTTGCCTTGGGGCACTCTGCGCAAACTCGTAATTAATGTTACCGAGAGAGATTACGGGAAGGAGAACTGAGAAATGATTCACTTTTGCTTTTTAAGCCTCTCCGTGTTAAAGCTGTATTATCCCCTGGTTTAAAGCCTCATTTAGCTGTGAAGAAAGCCAGTGTGCTCACAGGGGGAGGTGGGAGGAGGAAGGCAAAGCACCCTGACAAATTACGAACAGCCACGCCAGGCTCCACTACCAGCCCGGGTGGGATGGGAGCCGGCAGCCAGCACGGCTGGGAGCATCCCGGGTGTGCGGAACAGCACCGTGGTGGAGAACCCAGAGGAGCAAATGATGCTCATCATCAGCCTGGCCTGAGGCCGGCATGTGTGTGTAATTCCCACGTGCACCTTCTTGCTTGAAGGCTGCAAAGTCAGCTGCCAGCACAGTACCAGGGCAAAGACTGGTCTCTCCCAGTCCCCTCCAGTAGTGTACCAGAGGGCTAAATCCCAGGGAACCTGAATTTGGCAAAGTGAGACCTCCTCCTTGGAGTCAGAGGGTGACAAGCCCTTTGTAAATCTGATTTATTTCAAGTAAATAAAATTGGTGTTTAGCACCCTAAACTTGGCTACACTCCTCTCCCAACCCTCCAAAACTTGCTCCCAACCCTCCAGGGCCCAGTGCTTTCCTGCAACAGCATGTTGCCCATCTCAACTGTGCAGAGAGCAAGTGTTCCTCAGGGACATGCCCGGCATGGGCAGCCAAAGTCCCTGTACTGGGGCGCATCTCAAGCAAGCTGAGCTCTCCGGACCCCCAGTGCTCCTCCCCAGGCAGCTGCCTGCCTCTCCAGGGCTGCTGAGCCGGTGTGGATTCATTCAGCTCAGCAGCGATGCTACGAGCCAGCACTGCCCGAGCCCCGCGGGAAGCCCAGTCGACAGGCTTTGCCGGTGCGGCACAAAGAGATGGGCAGTGAGGGAGGGATGCAAATCCTTCCTGGTGTGTGCGGCGCCTGGGATCCCTGGCGTTGCTGGTGCATTTTACCCACTTTAAAACCAACAACCTATTGGACTGGAGCGTCTCTTTTCTTTCTTTTTTTCCTTTTCTGTTTTTTTTTTCCTTCCGCCCAAAGCAAATCACTGGACTCACACAGGACGTAAGGTATTTTACTCTATAGAAATCCTTTTTTCAGGCAACTATGTCAAGAATGTTTTCATACTTTGGGCTGGATGGGAAAAAAAAGGGCTTAATCCCCTGAGATGGTTATTTCTCTGAAAACAGACATGCAAATGCTGGACTTGTCAAACCTTAAAATGTTTTCTTTATTCAGGGAATTACTGCCTGCCTGCTGAGCCCGGGTAATGCTGACAGGCTAAGCCCGGGGCCTTGGCAGCAGAGCATGCAGAGTGTGGGAAAGGGCGGCTGAGGCACGCGCCAGATAAGATCATACAATAAATGATACAGCCCTCCAGAGCACACGGCCACTTTCATATGCAAACAGCCCTCCTGGTACACACACACACACACACACACACACACACACACACACACACACACACACACACACACACACACACACACACACACACACACGCTTCCCAGGCAGGATGCAGCACCTTGCTGCACGCCCGGGCAGACGCACCTGCACACACATGCACACAGCCAGAGGGCTGGAGGGGTGCAGGGGGATGCAGGGGGATGCTGGGGGATGAAGGACAGGTTTTGCTCAGCCCAATGAGTGCCCCAGGTGCTGGAGGAGAAGGGATCTTCTCAGTGACCCACAGTTTGACCAGGCACATTCCCTAATCATCCTGTCATGCCTCAGTGGCTGCATTTTGGTGCTACTGGTGCCTGTGTTCCTGCTGCAGTTGGGGGATGGTGGCTTGCGGACCCTACTGGAGCCCTTTGAGGAAGGGAAAGTCATCATTTAAATAGTTGGCTATCTCTTTCTGCCATCTGTGGAGTAAAACCGGGAAATGGGACTCAAATGGTTCAGAAAGTGACAAAGGTGATCCAAAATGCACAGGAATTTTAGTTGCATTCTTGTAGCTAGTGTGTTGTTTTGGACCCAAGTGAGGCTTTTTGGTGCACATGCCTGGGGCTGGACAAAGCAGCCACACGTTCTGTCCTCTGACAGGGATTCATTTCAAACAGAAGCAAAGATTGTGACCCCACTGATGAAGTGGCAGGACCGATAGTGCCATGTTCCTGCTGCCCATAGAGGTGGCGCCAACCTCCCCCCAGGCAGCCACAGATCCCTCATTTGAGCCATTTTTGTTTTCTTTGCAGTGTGAAAACCTGATTCAGCCGGGGCATGGGTGGGCAGGAGGCTGGTGTGAGCTTCCCTCAAGCCCTAAGTCTGGCATCTGCACAGTTGCTTTAATAACCCGGTGCCTGGCGACCCGTGGCAGGCAGCGAGAGCTGCCGTCATGGGTCACAGTGCTGGTGGGTCACACAGCCAGCCACAGTTAATGATCCATGCTCCAAGTGGTGCTGGGGTAGGAACGATGGCTGCTGAGCTACTGAGAGCTCAGGAAAAGCCACTGTGAGAGGGGAATTTGACAGCAATAGCATTTGGAGCCAAAACAGGCTACCTCAGGGAGTGAAGTGCCACCCAAAAGCAGTGCTGGCACCAGCCCAGGCCCCCATGGGCTGCCAACAGCCGTGGTCACCCTTTCCTCTCCCCTCATGGCAGCATGTCCTGCTCTGATGCCACCACCCACTGGCGGTGGGTCCTGCTGGGACATGTTTTGCTGGGTGCACCACTAAATTAATCTCAGTGCAGCTCCTCCTAACCCGAGCTTAGCTTTCAACATGGTTACAGTTGTATTTTTAGGGCATGCAGGAGCCTGAGTGCGGGGGCAGAAGGCTGCTGAGCACAGGAGGGGTGGCAAAATAGGTGGCCGGTGATGGATGGCTGCCCTGTGCACCTCCAGCGCCCCACACACTCGCAAATCACTGCTCCTCACTCCTCGCTGCTCTCAAGGTAGCTGGGGAAGGGGGAGATGGAGGGCGGGGGGTCCTGGCGTCTTACTCCCAGCTTAATACGGTGCATTCACACAGATAATCTGTCAAGGAAAAAATGAGCCAACAAGCTATCTATTCTTGTCTGCGCTATTTTCCCATGTCAGAAACAGACTGGGCTGAAAAATGTAGGTTTCCCCTTTCATCTTGCCTTTCAGAGCCCCTGAACAAGATGCCTTTCTTTGCCAGCACTCGCCGCGGAGATCTTGCCTTGAAGAGCAGAAAAAGGGGCTTTCTTTTTCTTCTTCTTCTTTTTTTTTTTTTTTTAATATCTGTGCCCAGGCCATGCCAGTGGCAGGGGTGTGGAGTAGCTTTTATTTTCTTTGGGAAGCGAGGGTGCTGTGCTGGTCCCCTCCTTGATCTCCCACTGTTCTTACTGTTTCCACCAAGCTGAATGGGGGGGGTGACAACAAACATTTCCCTTCCACTGCTGGGTCATTTTATTTTTAACTTGAAAAGAAGTGTCTGGGGAGGCAAAAATAACATTTCTCCAGGTTGGAGGCCCCAGTGAATGAGAGACAAGTGATGAAATGCTGCTGCATCCTCCCTTCAGAAATGTCGGGCCAACACATCAGTGCTGGACACTCAGCAACACCCATCCTTTCATGAGTGCTGTCATCCTGCTGTGCCTCTCCTCTCCATCCCCCTTCCCCATCCCAGCTGGCCCCGGCAGGGAATGTGTGTCCCTGCCAGCTGGGCATGCTGTGGTGAAGACTCTTCTCCCCCCATCCATGGGGTGGCATGGAGAGGCAAGCAGAGGTTCCACATGGCTCATCCTTGCCCTCCTCTATCCAGGTATTTTGGGCTCACGTGCCCTTTTTATACAGTTACTTTGGTCTAATAAAAACAAGAAATGTGTTTTTATAGGCTTTGTGGTCTGTCTTTCATTAATCACATTTCTTTGCGTATTTGGTAGTTTGTTCTACTTCAGTGACTGGCAGTGGCCACCAGCTCTCCAGCCGTGTAGGCTGTTCTGCCGGTGCTGGGCTGTGTTTGTTGATTTATGGAAGTGGTTTTCAAAAAATAATATTTGAAATGGCCAGGTAACAGCCAAGTGCAGGGAGAGGACATATCGGCAGCACTTGTATAGCAGCGATCCAGCTATCTGGTTTCTTGTAAAAGCAAATAGTTTAAAGGGTTTTAGGCTGTTCTGCTTCCCCCGCTATTTTGAGAAGGACTGAAAAGTGTGGTCCTCTTTGCCATGGTTTCCCTGGCCTGGGGATGACACAGCAAGCAAATAAACCCTTTCTGAGACCCAAATAGTGGTGCCACTGTTAATGAAAAATAACATTATTTGTTATTTTTAATATACCTTTTTGAAAAAAAGGTGGGTACTCTTCCCTTCTCCCAGTGCAGGAAAGTGGAAATTCAGGCTGTATGCCCAAGACTTGGAGGAGCCTGTCAGCTCCAAATCTCAGTGCTGGAGACTAGATGTCCCTACGGCCAATAGTGACACACAATCTTGATCGGATTCTTTTAGCCTCAACTTTTCTTGGAGGTTTTGTGAAGATGAACAGAAAGAGGAGACAGCTCTGAAAACAAGTGGTTCATCCCTGGGGGATGTCTAAGCAGCAGCCAGACACCCTTGGTGTTTGGTTCCTGTCACCTGTAATGAGTACAGGAGAAGGAGCTCCTGCAGGGAATGATGCAGAAGAGATGGGTGAAAGCTCAGGCTGCCACAAGCTGTGGCACCGGTCCCTGCACTGCTGAACCTCCCTGGTGCCTGAATGCAGGGCCAGCACCCACACCCACCAGAGAGCTGTTGGAAGAGCTACAGGGCAGGGGATGTGCTGCTACACCAAAACGTTTCTGAGGCAGGGCTGCTGGAAGGAACCACAGGGAAAGAGGGAGCAGACAGAGCAGGCAGCTAATTGTGAGGAGCGAAATACATAGGTAAGATAAAAGAGAATGTTTGCATTGTCTGAAATCTCCAGGCCATCCCAGGTTTGCCTCCAGCTGTTTGGTGAAAAGCCCTTTCCAGCCTTTGAGAAGGTCACGGTTAGTCTGGAATCAAATGAAACGAGCAAGCGAAGGCGAGGGAGGAAGGCATGAAACCAGCTCCTTTGACTTTTGGGAGGACTGGGAAACTTGTAAATGCAATTGCTGGTGGTAGTGATGTAGCACTGGGATTGCCACAGCTTTTGCATGACAGTACAGAGAGACACCCCACCTAAGGCTGGAGCTGATCCAGTCTCTAGAGGGAAGAACCCATGGCCTGAATACACAAAACAGGAGTGGAAACGGGCAAGAGGTGACTTTCCCACAGGCAGAGTGGGGCAGAGCTGGAGCTGCTGTCGCCTCAGTGTGTCCAGGCCATCAGCTACCTTGCCCTGAGGCAGGCTCAGGGCTCAGCTGTATAAACTTGTGGAGACCTGGGCAAGAGCTGGATGAGCACAAAGAGTCCTTGGGAGCATAGTGTGCCATGTGTGGGGTAGCCTGGCAAGGCTTTGAGACATGACAGTGGGGCCAAGACTGGGCAGCGTGGTGTCACTACCAGCTCACTCAAGTCTTTGTCCCTGCTGCTGAACAGAGTACCTTGGCACGTGGAAGTGGAACACTGCAGTCCTTCTTAAGCCTCAGCCTGGGAGTTTCCCCCAGGACAGAGGAAGGGGGTGGCAGGCAAAGGTAGGACCATCCCCAGCCTCTGCCTTCTTCCCACCAAGCTGGGCCATGGTAGGATGCAGCAGGGACTGGGATGTGCCTGTCCTTGGTTTGGGCTCCTGAAGTTGCTGAGGCTTTATGGGAATGAGCATCACAGCCTCTGCAGGGTTGGGACACTGATGTTATCACAAGGGAGGGTTCACCTCAGCAGGGAGGTGAGGAGCACCCCCCACTAACCCAGTCCCACAGCCACTGCTCCAGGCCCTCTGCCAGCTCTGTGGGATGGAGGCCCTGCTGGAGGCAAGCTGGGAACCACCTGGACTGATCCAGCAGACAGGGCAATGCCGGTCACACCACACTGTGAATCACCAGCCCTGGTGTGCTCCCAGATCCTTCACTCGGCCGGAGCCAGGTACACCTGGGTACACCTCTCATTTCCCGACACAGGGGCCTTTCCCTGAGCAAGGGCAGGGGCTGTAAGTCTCCTGGCTGCAAGGCAGGGCTAAGAGCAACTTGGACTGCCAAAGCCCTGGGAGATATTCTCCTGGCCCTCGAACCTGCAAAGTGTTTCCATGGTCTTGGGAGCTCAGACCCCAAGCCTTCCCCCATGTGTGGGATGAGGCTCTGAAGTCAGCACAAATTCAGAAAAAGTACCACATGCACATGAACAGAAGCTCATGTGAGGGCAAACCTTGCCTATAAAGAGGGCTCTGACCGTGGGCAGCTGCTCCTTCACTGCCATCCCAGGGAGTGTGTAGCAAGACCCTTTCCCTCCTGCACCAGGAGCTCATTTCACACCTCTCCCAGTGCTCTGCCAGGCTGCCTCAGCACCCACCAGCGAACTGGGACACTGCCAACCCCCAGCACCCCCTGCCTGACTCCCTGGGCAAGCTGGCCAGCCCACCTGGGAAGTGAGGCTGGTGTCTGGCAGGAGCAAATGTGCTGCTCTCCTGGCTCCAATGCTTCCTCAGAGCACCAATACTGGCCCCATGTTCATCTCACCTGCGCTCGGGGGAGCGCTGAGGGACGCGAGGGGAGGTGGGGCAGTGCGAGGAGATGCCCGTGCCGCGGGCAGGGAGTGCGGGCTGCTGGGCACCGCGCCGCGGGCTGGGAAAAGCCGGGCAGGCAGAGGGGAGCCAAACCCCCGGGGAAAGCTTGGATCAGCGCCTGTCCCGGGGTGTTAAGCAGCTCGCACAAAGCTCCCTGAGCCCAGGCTGGCTCTGCCCCCTCCACTGCCTTCTCCCTCTGCGGGCAGGGCTGGTGCCAACGTCGGAACCTGCTAATCAGTAGTTACAGCAGCCGCAGCCTCCCTCAAGCCTCCCAACCTCCCTCCCTCCCTCCCCTCCCTCCCGCCTTGACTGCCGGCCAAGCGCGGCCGAGCCTGCCGGCGCAGGAATGTGTGAGAGCCATGTGTCACTTCTCCAGACTGTGGGAAAGTGCTGCTCCAGTGAACTCACAGCAGCTGCCCTGCCCCAGCCCCAGCCCCGGCCCCGGCCCCGGCCCCGGAACAGGAGCTGGGCTGGCCGCCCTGGGACGCCGGTGCACTCCGGCTCCGCTCCCCTCGGCGCGGGTCCCCTGCCAGCCCCCAGCCCCGTGGGTGACAAAGAACATCTGAGCCCCCAGTGCCTGCCACGGCCTCCACGGTGGGGAAGGAAGGGCTGCTGACCTGTTTTTCCTTTAGAAACAGTTGCTTCTCCCCACCTTTATGTGGTCTTTTTTTTTTTCTTTTTCCCCTCAATGAAGTGCGTGGGGTGCTGAGAACAGGAGCAGCCAGGGAGCCAGGAGCTGCCCCTATGCCATGCTCGCACCACCTGGCACTTGTACAAGACTCTTTGTCTTCAAAGCCCTGGGCAGACAATGGCCTCTTTCAGGCTGTGCGGTGCCTGGAGCCGGCCAGGGCCCTGGCTGTGGTCAGTTTGCCTGGTGTGGGCTTGTCCCTGGCTCCAGCACTGGACATGCCTGCTCCCATCTGCAAGGGAAGGCAGGAGATGCAGGATGCTGGGGGCAACGCTCCTGAACCCACATCCCAGCTCCTGGGGGAGTGGCAAGCCCCTTCCTCCTTTCTAGCATCCTCCTTGCCCACTGCAGCCCTTTTGGGAATGGCACTGACCATCAGCATGGTATCTCCTGGAGGAGCTTGGCACTGGAGCCCCAGCGTGGCCCTCAGCTCTGTGTGGAGGGGTTGGCTGCCTCGCTGTGGGAGCCCCCACACCGCCAGCTCTAAACTCACACAAAAGCAAGACCAAGCTGAATAGAGGGAGGGGAACAGCCTGTCCCCTTTTTCCCCCCAGGCCCCTGCCAGGGGATTAATTGCCGACCCAGGGAGCAGGAGATCCAGGCCAGGGCTTGGCAGGAGGGCAGCACTGAAGCAGCATGTTCAATGGCTGGCTGGTGCCCCCATGCCTGCTGCCAGCCCTCCCCGGCTTCCTCCTTGCCTTGCTGGCCCCAGCCGACCAGGCTCTACAGCCAACCACCTATTTCTGCCCTCATTTTCATCTCCTTCTCCTAAGCCTGCCATGGGCTCTCATTAAAGCTGCTTGCTGGGGACTCATTAACTTGGCAGGCTCAGTGAACTCGGATCAATTAAAATAAAGCTCCTTAGCTTCTCTACCCTCTGCTTTTCTGCAGTGCTGCCCTGCTCTCCTACTCCTGTCCACATCCAAGACTAGGTAGAGCAAGGACAAGTCCCCAACCTGCAGTGTGTCCTGGAGGTGTACCATCAGTCCCAGGTCCATCTCTGCCATAGCTCCAGGTTAGCACCAGTGACAGGGCACTCTCCCTGTTCTCAGGGAGTAGGGTTGGTAAGAACCTCTTCCAGGGGAAGCCACAGCTCCCACCAGGGTGACGGAGGTATTTACAATGTCACGAGGTAGGATGGCTGCAGTCTGGAATTGTGCTGTCAACGTGCCCTTAGCCCCTGCTAGCACAGCTGGCCTCAGTGCTCCTTGCTGGGTCCAGTGCTGACCTTTTCCCTGCAGACTCCAAACAACATCTCCCACCTGGTCCCCCTAAAGTAAGAGCAGTGCTCAGGAGCAGAGCCAGCTCCCCAGGCCCTGTGGTGCCCGGGATATGTTGCTTGGCTGACAGTTACTCTTGGACACCCAATTCACCTGAGACTTGATTCCACACCTCTTGCTATATTTAGTCAAATGTTAAGATGGGTTCATTGCCAATGATAGCTTTAAGGCGTGAGAAGAGAGAGAGAGTTGCTCCTTTTTCACCAAAAAAATTGCTTCGATGCCCTGCAGTCAGTGGAGAGCTGGAATATCCCTGATACTGCCTTACCCTTGACTTCTTCATGACTCCAGTCAGCATGTGGTGCACCCTTTGCTATTTCAGAAACCTTTGGAGAGTGATGATGACTACCTGGTCAGAGCTACACAGTTTCAGAAGGACAGGCAGAAGCAGAGCTCAGGCTTTCACCCTCTTCTAAATCTCTTGTCCACGACCAAACAAATCAAAGTTCTAATAAAAATTAACTTGGAGTCTTTCCTAGGTTGCATGCGTGCAAACTGGAAATCTGCTGCTGACAGACAGACGATGATATGAATGGGTACAGAATGAGGCCTTGGGGTGTTAGAGACCATTGGCCAAGCCAAACATTGGATGCTCCAAGGCTCTGGGAAAACTCCGACCCAGGCACTGACTGGACAGGGTAGCTCGGTCTTATCTCTGCAAACTGAGGACAGCAGAGTGGCCTCTCTGGCCCTCAACCGTGGATGACCTCCAGCACAGTGAGAAAATCTGGAGCTCCAGCACCCCACTGTCACCTTTTTCACTGCCTGGCCACAACTGTGATGGCTCACAGCCTTTCTCACTGCAAGGACAACCTCCAATGTGTCACCTGCAGCATAGCCAGGCTGTGTCCCCCCTCACAGCAAAGGCAGATCCTGATTGCAAGCTGTGCCTGCCACTCTGCTACTTACCTGTAAATACCCCCACACGGCCTCTCAAGTGGAGAAAATATTTGATGTCAGCATTAGGTTTAGATCTAAACTCCTTACCTGAAAGCCCTTGACATGGGACAACTCGCATGAGGAGGAACTGTGCTTGGAAGCTCAGGATGAGCAGCTTCTCCTTGCCAGAACTGAGCAAGAAAAGCAAACAGTTTCTGCAACCCTTCTCTGGTTCAGGTTTTGTTACACTTTTCAAACACATCAGTCAAATCTTTCCAAGGCTTACAAGCTCAGTTCCAAATGAGCCTTGGCCTTACTGACACTCCACAGAGGGCTGATTGCACTGGCAGGAGGAAACATGGAGTGTGAGGTTTAATGAGCCCTTTGCTATGGCAGCACGTCATCTCTGTAGTGCTGGTCCAGGTCCCTTTTAAAGGCAGACTGGGCTCCCCTTGTCACTCTGCCCCTCCCCAGTGAGTCACTGGAGCGTGTATCATACATGTACATAAGTGCTAATGAGCATGTTTATGTCCTGGGTATATTTGCTGGGCAACATTTGACTCTCACAGGTAGCAAAAGTGGGAAGAGTGAATTAGTTTTCTTAAACCTCCCCTGTGTTCATGGAGGAGCCCAAAAGCACCCAGGGTCACCAATGTACCATCAGTGATCAGCTCTTCCTGGCCTAGCTGGGCAGAGCCATCCCATGGGAAAGGAAATGGCTGTGTCCTGGTATCTGTGGAAAGCAGCCTGCAATGTCAGCTGAAGGCTCAGAAATTAGGGGCAAGGAGAAGGCAGATGATGGGTAGTTTGTTGTTTCATAATTGAGGAGTTTGGGGGTGCTAGAGGTTGTTGGGAGCTCTAAAGACAAATTAACCACTTTCCAAAATTCCTTCTCAGAAGACGTGTAAGTGCTTTCTTAGCAGTAACACCCATCCCCTACCAGCGCACTAAGAAATCGTGCACTGTGCATGCAAGGGCTGAGCTACAGCACACATATATGGTGGAGCTGCTGGCTACCCCAATCCCACTTCTCTCCGGTCTCGGTGCTGGGGTGCTCCCGGACACCTCCTTTGTGTGTGGAGCCAGGGCTCCCCCCGTTCTGCTGGAGGTGTCACAGTGCAGCCTGACCCTGTTTCCAAAGGCACAACTGCAGCAGCATGGAGCACATCCCCACAGCTCCCTCCCTTTCAGCCAGCTGGGAGGCAGCAGGTTTGGCAGTCAGGGCAACAAAAATACCGACAGGGAATTGCCAGCAGGCCGAGGGGTGCGACAGCTTCCCCTCTGCTCTGACCTTAGCTGCTGAGCGCTCACGGGGCCCATCGGGATAACGTTTCTCCTCGCTGCTGATCCCTGCTTAGCGGGCACATTGCTGGGATGGCAGAGCCACCCTGACCTCTCAACACCCAACACGGCCCACGGCTCAAATTCGGGGCACCTGCTGCCATAAGGCAGCTCAGGAAACCTGGCCAAGGGGCTGTCACAGCTTGTGGGGGGCTCAAACCCTCTGAGAGCAGATCCTGAACTGCCATGCGCAGCATGTGGAGTACAAGGGATGGCAAGCAGGAGAGCAGATCCCACAGCCCCTTGGCTATCCCAAACTTGCAAAAACCAGGAGCCCAGTGAGACACTCATGAGTGCTCAGTAGGTTATGGGGATCCTGCACCCAGAGACAGAGGTACCACCTCTCCCAGCCCCCATGCTGGGTTGCTGTCTCCAAGGGGCAGGTCTTGTCCCCACACCAGGAGAAAGGGACTGTTGTTCCCCAACACCACAGGTTTCCCCAGTGTCAGCACTATGACATCATGAGCCACTTGTCACCTCTGGCCCAGGGAGGGGTTTGGGGATCACCATCGCTCTCCCACCAAGACAAGGGAGGAGCAGGATGCTGTGACAAGCACCCAACCCTGCCAAGTCCTGGGAACTCTTGCCACTTTGGTGGGAGGGACTTTGGCTGAACTGGTCAAAAAAAAAAGGAGGGACTTTGGCTGAACTGGTCAAAAAAAAAAACATTTTAGCCAGAAATTTTAATTTTTAAAAATATTTCCAACTCTAGTTTCTAATTTAAATTTGAAAGGAAAAAACCCAAAAATACTATCTTTAAAAAAAATCTAGTTTTATTCAAATACTACCATGGCAGAAAACAAAAGCCCTTTGCTTGAAATCTTTATCCTAAAACCAAATGCTTTCTGTAACAATTACATTTTTAATAAAAAAAAATTTCAACCAAATATAGTTCTTTCATGCTAAACTTTTATTTAGGTCCTATCTTTAATCTGACTCCATCCAGGATGGGAGAAAATGGCAATGGTGAGAGTGAGAGCAAGCACAAGGGCTGGGGTGTGGAAGGAAAACCAGGACAGACGGGCTAGAGCTTGGCTACCTTCAACCAGATACCTCCAGGGGAAGGCAGGGGAGGAGGAAGACTTTAATAACTACTCCTGGGCTCTCTGGAGCATTTCCAGTTTGCAAATTACCACTGCTTTATTAGGCTCTAACTCAGTCTGCTCCAGAACATTGCTTGCAAAGGCCTTTTTGAAGAAGAGCAGTGGGAAGCGCCCTGGTGTGGGGCTCGTGCATGGTCCGTGGTGGCACCATCCAGGGATGGTGCCTGCCCTGGCTTGGGTCCACTCCCCTTTCCCCACCTTTTGCAGGGGAGCAAAATGTGACCCCAGGGCTGCTGGACATCCCTGCATTAAGTGCCCTCGTGGCATGATAAATTCCACTTCCAGACAAGAACATGTATTTTATATGAACATATATATATATGTCTGTATGTTAGTGTGTGTCTGTAGGACCAGGTTTGCTGGAAATCTGGGTCTCTTTGACAGCCTGGGCAGTGATGGCTGGGTGAGGGGCTGAGGAGCCCATCCCAACCCAGGCAGGAAGAGTGCCTGAACCTGCTCTGCACTGGGAGAGAGAAGAGGCTGGAAGGACTGTGAAGCCTGTAACACCATCAGAGCTGCCTGTGTTCACAGCACAGCCCAGCAGCAGCTCAGCAGCCCACATGCCCCCGCCCCCCCCGCCCATCCTGCCGAATAACCTAAAAGCCTCCCAGGCTCCCCTTCCCAGGCCCGCTGGGTGGAATAGGGTTTTCCAGCACTGTGGGTCTGGGATCACATCCATACCCGGCAGGGAGGTCTGACTTGCACAGACACACATGCACACACATAGCCTGCAGCCCGTGGCAGAGACCTTATGCCAATGGGGAGTGTGCTAGTGGGGTCTGCAGGACCCCAGCCTCCAAAAAACTGCCTCCTCCCTGTAGGAGCTGAAACAGTAGTCCCTAACTAAAGCATGGCAAGTCCAGTTTTTGACTGAGAGCCCATGAGATTGCCCAAAGAAGAGTTTGACTCAAAACCAGTTCTCGTTGCCACCCAGAAACATGTCACCCGTGAAAAGTGTATGCTTGGACATTGCCATCCCCAGAGATGCCCTTTTCCTATAAGCTTGACTCCTTGGTTCAAAACTGTATGATTTTCATCAAAGGAAAGAAAAAAGGGAGCGAGATTCTACAAGGGGACTAATAAAAAGCAGAAGACTGAAAACTCCTGTTCCTAAACCCAGAAAAGAGTCAGCCTTGGTTCTTTCTCTCCACACATGGCAGAGAATTCCCGCACCTTCTGAGTTCGCTTCTAAGAATGAAATACTCTGGCAAACAGGGTGAAAGGAGAGGGTGGAGAAGGGGGAATGAAGAGGATGAATGGGAGGGATCAGCCCTGCTCTTATCTGATGGCTGCTGAGTGAGGCATGATGAATTCCCCAGCAACAGGTCTGTTTTGTCAGGAGGCCTCTTATCAGATGGCACAAGCTCAGTGGTCTGGCCGTGACCATTAATCACCCATCAGCAGCTCGCCTCCAAAGACAAAAGTTTTCCCCCTCCTTTTCCCTCTTGGCCCCAGACCCTGCTCCCAAAAGCTGCAGGAAGAAACTTCCACCCCGCCAGGGCTCTCGCTCCCAAAGGAGTGCAGGAGATGGCCCTGTGCTGGGGATGCTGGAGACCCCAGTATCCTTCAGATAAGGGAATGGAAGAGGGTGGGAGGCGTGACAGAGCAAACCACCCCAGCCCCATGAGTCCTCTCCCCCTGCCTGTGTTGAGTGCCAGGGACACAGTGGCAGGGACATACTACCAGGACCTGCTGGTGTCCATCCCTGAGCTGGAAGGAGCAGTATGGGCTGGAACAGCGGGGTAATGGGGCACTCCAGGCTTACCTACGGCCCCCTTTGCCTCACCTCTGCCAGCACAGCTGAAGCTGCAGAGCCTGTGGCACAGCATCACTGACACCAGGGGCTTTGGGGAGCAAGTTTGGGGGCCAGTTTGGCTCCCCCACCAAACCAGGGGCCTGGCACCCCCCTCGCCTGTGCTCCCTAATCCCCAGCCGTCCTCTCTGCACAGCTGCTGCCGGCTGCTGGGATCTGCACAAGGCTCTCACCTCACTCTGTTTTCACATGGTGCTTGTCTGCAGTGTTCTGCAAGTTGACCTCTGGTAAGCCCCTTTTTATTTCATAACCTGTCTTTCCTGGGTTAGCTGGGACTCAGGAGTGCAGATGGCCCCCGCCCCAGGGTGTTGGGGTACAGGAGCAGCTGCAGCTTTGCAGTCATGAGAAGCAACTTTAATGCAAAGCAATTTCTTGGAGCAAAGGGAGAAGATGCAAATGTCCATATGTGTCATCTCATAATGTACGTGGGCATATCAGAGCCCTAACATCAGGGTGGCCCCTAAAGGTGGGGGGACGCCTCATGATCAAAGATGTCCCTCTGTCTGACAACCTCTCACAGCACCTGGACCTTGCACAGCCCCAGACCCCATGAGGACACCAGAAGGCTGCAACCCTGCAGGGCTGCAAACTGCTCTGGCCGTGAGACTGTCCCCATGTGTCACTATGATGGCAGACTGGAGGGAAATGCTGGATATCAGCTCAAACATGGACATAGATCAAATCCAAGCAGGGGTAACCAGTGTTTCTGAGGCATGCAGGAATGAGGGTGGTGTTTGAGAGATGAGGGAGGCCAGGGGACAGGAAAGAGGGGGATACTCCGTCCCATCTGGCCATAGGCATCTGAGCGGGACCAAGAGTGATTGGAGTCCAGCTTTTCTGAGCTGGAGGAGTGACTGATCCACTGAGACACCTCCATGCAGCATGCTGCTGAACCTTTAAGACCTTCCATAGGCTTGGAGCATGCAGTGGTGAGGTTGTGCATAGGAGGCAGATGGGGCTGTGTTTGGGGTCACACTGTCTGGAAGCAGAGCAGGAGAGCTCCTGCTCCAGTGCTCTGCAGGATGCAACAGGAGTGAGATGTCTGCCCCTGGCCCTGGCTGCAGCAGGACTGCAGGCTGGAAAATTTCTGTCAGGAGGAGAAAGGAGGGGGTTGGTGTCAGGAGCTGTCAGAGGGGGAATGGTGTACTCTTACCTCCCTCCACAGCCGCGCCAGGGCTGCCAGAGGAGCCGTCTGCGTGCTTCGGGTCTGGTGCCATCAGCATATGGGTGACATTTGTCCCTTGGTCATGCTTTCCCCATGCCCAGATGGTGCAAAGTCCTTGCTGTCCCCGTGTCAGCTGAGGCACGGGACAGGGATGCCAACTCGGCGGCTGACACTGAAGCCAGGCAGGTGGGGGAGTGCAGGCAGGGGGTTGCCACGTGTGGCTCCTGTTTCAGGGAGCTGAGCACATTCCCTCTCCCTGGGAGATTTTAAACCTTGCTGTCTCTTTTCACAAACGGGCCAGACAAGGTGCTTCTGCCCCCCTGACAGTATTTTTTCTTCTCCCTTTTCCATGCAATCTCACATGGGCCACTCTGGGATAGGATTTATTGTCACCTTTAATGGGGGGTTACTGCCAGAAAACCCATACTGGAAAAGCAACAGTCTTCTACCCAGGGTCTGACTGGAGGTGAGGTCCATCACTGTGCGGTGGCAATCTGTTTGCTCAGCTTCTGGAGCATCCTGGATTGTGCCAGTGAGGCCAGCACTGGGCCCTGCCGTGCCATGCCAATTTGATGTCACAGAGAGGAAAAAAAGCTGTGAATGAGAGTTCATGGTAGTGAGTAATGGAAAGCAGTTGTCCCTTGTAATGCCTGGCCATAAAATGTCAGATAGATGTAAAAGTTATAAATACATCACAGAGCAAATAATTACGGTGCAGTGCTATCTCCTTGCTTCAGGAGAGTTGCTGACCTCCCCAGGCATCTCCCAGCCCTGGTAGAGGAGCCAATAGCAACTTGAGGGGGAGAGCTAAATGTGTGCAAACTCCTTTTGCTGGCAGTTTGAGTGGCTGCTGGTGCTTGCAGGGGGTCTCAGACCTGTCCAGTGCATTGCTGAGTCTCATGGGTTAGATATCTGAGTATGTGGTGGTGTTGAAGGACAGTCTGTGCCCTGTTGGTGTGATTAGCTAGGTAAGAGCCAAGGGCAGATATATGCCCAGCTGCACTGACCCTGGGAAGCAGCAACTGAGGACACAGACCGTAAGATTTTAGGGGGAGGATGTTCTAATGGCAGGGAATTTCTCAACATGTGGGAGGAACAGCCTCCTCTCAGCTATACAGCCGACCACCATGGATAGGGGTATTCTAGTACCTCCCAGTGAACCATATTGAAGGAGGAACAGGAAAAGTCCAGAAGATGCCCATTCCAGCCACCACTATGCAAGTGGCACTGGCACAGCTGTCTGGACAAGGACTTAGAAGGTGCAGCATCCCCTCAGTACCAAACCAATGCAGCATTCAAAAAGCAAGGGGCCGTGTGGATGCTCAGGAGCAGCATCCAGAGCAGGGTCCTGCAGAGGACCAGCACAGACAGAGGGGCTTGGTACATTGCCCTCAGTGCCAAGAAATTACCCTCCAATCACTTGCCACTGTGGTGGGATGCCAGAATTTCCCATATATATATATATAGGTATATATGTAAATATATATATATATATATCACAGAATCACATAATATTCTGAGTTGGAAGGGACCCACAAGAATCATTGAGTCCAACTCTTAAGTGAATGGTCCATATAGGGATCGAACTCACAACCCTGGTGTTATCATATATATGTATATATATACACACACACACACACACTCTCACACATCTATACATGGCTGTAGCAGTTGAAGTAGACCCCAAACCCTTATAGAACATTCCTGAGAAACCTCTCACTTCTGCAGTGCCAAGACTTCAGAGCATGGTCTCAGAGCTCCAAAGGTACAACTTGAGGGTGAAACACAAGCCTGGCATGGAATTCCGGCAGGAGGTTTTCACAGAAGGGCAAGATGCAGAGGAGAAGGAGGACTCACAGGAACAGGTGCAGGCGGTCTTGCAATGCTTTACCCGGTCTACAAATACACCAGTGGAAATAGTGAGAGGAGCAGAGAGCAACGATGCAATAAATCTTTTAAAAGAAACAATAAGACCAGGACAGCTGGCTTAAAAAGGAGCATGTTCCCTTGGCTACCAGTGACTTCAGGAATGAAAAAAGTGGAGTGAGTGAGGGACAACATAGTGGCAGGGCAAAAACAATGATCCCAGAGAAATTTAAATCCTGGGATACTGAGAAAGATTCCAGGGCAAATTGGTTGCTTTTCAAAAGACTTGGTGGAGAGTTAGTCTCTGTCCAGAACACCATGTGAGGAAAAGAAATGTCAGACATTGCAGTGCTTGAGCAAAATACTGAAGAAAGAAAAGCAAAGAATATAGGAAAGTTTGGGTGTATGGAGGAGGGATGGGAAGAGAGGGTGCTGAGTGAACAAGTGTGAAGGAAAACCACTCATATGAGATCTCCTGTGTGCTTTACACATGGGTGTTTCTTTCCAAAACTCATGAATTTTGTGACTAACTTTTAGCCCCCAGTGCCTTAGCCAGAGAAGCACCCTACCACTGATACCCAGCTCCATTCTCAGCTCACCAGTGTCTTAGGCTGAGTGTACACTCAATAAAAATCTATTTTCTTCTCTTTCCACATGGGAATTTGCTACTTTTTAGTTTCCTTGCCTTACTCTCTTTCTCTGGTGTTGTGAGACTCTAACAGAGTCTCCTGTGCTCCCCCCGAGTCTTCCCTTCTCCTACTCATAGTCCCTTTCCAGAACAAAATGAGAAGCAGCTTCCTTTCAAGCTGCCCCTGCGTATGCCCCCAGCTTGTTCTCTTGGCTACACTTCTCTTGAGGAACATGCTGGAATGCTAAAGCCATGGTAATGAGTAACACACTTCTTCAATGGGATGATGCTTTCTGAATGCACTGTGCTTTACAGCTACCATAAATAATGAAATCAGTATTTGTAAACTATACTTTAAGGAATCCATTCTTTTCCAGAGATTTCAAAAGCATGTCATTTTCCAGATTGAGAAGTTTGCCAGTTCATCTATTTTTAGAAATTCTCACTCTACTGATGTGGTCAAGGCAGTCCTTAAACAGAAAAGGGTGCCTGCCTCGAAGGTATAAACAGCTAAACATGTGATGGGAAATGCTTCAGAGGTGAGCTCGGCATACTCCTAGACATCAAAGTTGTTGGGTGGTGAAACTGGAGGGACAAATCAGTGTGCAGGATGGGGAAACAGGCACTGAAAAACATCTTAGAAGTGACTTTTCTTGGAGACCTGAAGAATCCTTAAAATAGTCTCACGTCCCAGGAAATGAGACAGTGTGGTCTCAGCCAGCAATGCACTTCCTTGGAAATCTTAATGTGTATAAACAAAAAAGTAGGAGGAAAAAGCCAAAATAACCTAAGCAAACAAGGCTGTCTGTGAGGCTCCTCTGGGCTCTGCACCTCTGCCAGACCCACCAGCTCCCTTAGATCTCTCATCTCTTTCATCCCTCCCTCCTCAGCTCTCAACCACAGCAGAGCCCTGGAGGCTGCCCAGGGAGCAGGGACAATCCTGCCCTGAGCAGGAGCAAGCCCCACAGATATAACAAGGGAAAACAGATCCACACCTGAAGACCTCCCAATATTTGATATCTCCCAAACTTGGTACGGTCATGGATAGAGCTGATTGTGATCCTGCCCTTTTCCCAAGGTTGCCTCCTTGCTTCCAGTTCAGCACAGGATGATCTGGTGAAACTGCTGGGACTTGGAAGCTCTTTGAAGCCTCTATTCCTAACTTGTTAAGTATAAAACAAAGTCTTACTGCACTTAACTTTTCGAAGATGCTGTTCTGTCCTAAGTGATCCTGTGTGAATGCTTTTTTTCTACTTAAAGGCTATTGATTCTTTTGCTTAAAATGCATGTATATATTTATTTGGTTACTGGGTAATAAACTGTGTCATGCCTTGCTGTAAGCCTGAGCTGGGGCTTTGATCCAAGATGACTCTCCAGTCTTCCTTTGAGCCATAACTTTCCCAGGCACTCCTGGACTCCTGGGCTGACCGTGCATTTGTTGGGGACCCATTAGGACTGGCTGTGACCCTGCAGCCAGGTGTGATCCCATTCCTGGCTGTATGGGATGAGGTGTACACCATGGGGCAGCCCCTCTCCTTGTGCTTTCATACACCTGGAAGACCAAGCAGTGGTGCTCAATACTTCGCAGGTGGGAACAGCCCTGCACTGTGGACACCAGGCTTCTGATGCAGCATCCTGCCAGCCCAGGCATGGGCAGAGCTCATGGAAGGGTTTGCAGCTCCCCTTTCAGAACTTGCCCCAGCTCTGCTCCAAGCTGCCCAACTGGGCTGGGAGGCAGTGACACACAGACACCTCCTCCAATCTTTTTCAAACCACATGGCTTTTTCAAACCACGAGACTCCCATCAAACCTGGCCCTGCTCCAAGGTTCAGGCAGGCGGTGGTGGGGCGGGAGGAGGAGGGAAGCAGAGAGCAATCCATAACCTTTGTAGCACTCTTGAGAGCAGCTGTCTGGCAAATGTCAAGCACTGTCTAGGGCTATTTTGGGCACTTCATATTTATAAAGGATGCTTTGAGGTGGGGGAAGGGTGCAAAGGGGATTTTCTTGTTTCCAACACCTTAAGGAATAAAACCCCAGGAAGGAAAGTTCAAGAACACTCCTTGGTTATGTGGCCAATGCCACATCCCATTGGAGCATCCTTGGAGGCTCTCAGATGGGCAGGACATTGGAGAAAGACCTTCTCTTGTGACTGGAGACCTCCAGAAGAAGGTGAGATCCAGGAGGTGGGATTCAGGGTGAGGATGTGGAGGGGCCTCATGCTATGGACATGCATGTGCCAGTACTGCAAGGGGGACCAGCATCCCATGCCCAGGTCCCCAGGAGGACTCCTGGGTGAGAAACCACTGGCTTTTAAATGTCCTTCCTAAGGACTCTCAGAAATATAGCCTTAATTCTGGATGTTTTCCACTGCTGTCCCATGGGCCCAAACCTCCAAGCTCTGAAGAAGTCTCAGACTCCTTCACTTTGAGCAGAGCCAAGACCCAGAAACAAGATATTACAAGGAGGAGCAGATCATCTAAAAGTTTCTTGCCTGAAAGATATATGGCATATAACTGGAACATCCAATAGGAAAGCATTCCTATTGACAAGAAGGGATGTTCTTCCAAGAATGGAAACTATTGCAGAAAGTCAATGTGCTTGTCTTTGCAAACTTTTCTTTTGGTAAGCCTGGAGAATAAAGTTGTTGTCATTTGTAATAGCTGGAGGGTTCAGTCCCTCCACAATATGTCTCTTTATCAGAAGCAAATACCACAAAAGTAGGATAAACAACCTCTCAATATTTTAATACTCTCAATACTATAAAAAGTTACATGGTGTGTTTAGTGTTTTAAGACTGGTTGGGCCTGATCCATTTTAGGATTAAACTAGGATCAAACTAGGATCAAACTCCCTGCTGGGATCTCAGAGCCATCAGTAGCAGCACCAGGAAGAACCTCTCTTGTTAGCCCAAGACCAGCAACCACAATACCCATCTAACAGAGGGACAAAGGAGGAGTGGGGGTCTACAAACCAGCTATCACACTTCCCGTCCCAGAAAAATGCTGGCATGAATAATCCAAGACGGTTTTGAGAGCATCTGGAAGTTAGTACAGAGATGAGTAATACCTGATATGGCTTTGTCAAGAACGAGACACGTCAGGCCAATTTAATTTCCTTCAGCAGCGGGGTATAATGAGCCTGCAGATGGTGAAGCAGTGGTGGCTGTGGGATGGGGGTGCTGTGCCTGCCCTACCATAGGATGGAGGGGAGCAGGGCCAGGCAGGGAGGGCAGGATGGGTGCTCAGGGAGCCAGGGGACGGTGCTGTGAGAGCAGCTCTCAAAGGCTCACTGTGGGGCTGGCAAGCCACCATTGAGCACTCCCACTATAACAGAGAGCATGGAGAAACAGAGAGAGTATTTATTAAATTTGCATGCCATGCAAATCTGGGGCCACAGACAGAAAAAGGATTGTGGCAAACTGGAGAAATGGGATAAAAAGCTAGGAGGAGGCTGAAGGAGGGGGGTGCTGTGGTGTGCTCCTTCAAGAAGGGGGCAGGGGAAGATGTCTCCTGGGCGGCTGCTGCCTGACGCTACCTTCACTGCAGCCTGGAGTTACAGAGGGAGCCCCAGGAGGTCAGGAGGGAGTCCCTCCTGAGGTGCTGCTGACGGTGGAAATGCAGACAGAAGAGTCTCTGTGTAGCCCTATGGAGCCCGCAGTGCCCGGGTGAAGCAGGTGTCAGTCACCTGTGGGCACCCACTGCATCTGGGCTGGATGTACCGGAGCAGCTCTGGCGCACAGGACTTGCCATGCAATTTATATTCCTTTAATTCACAGTGCTGTGGTCTGAGCCATTTCTGTATTAAGCTGAATTGGTTTAACAGGAGAAGCTGTCAGCACCAGCAGGGTGGCCTCCCTTATGGATGGTAGTGCAGGCAGGGTATAAACCAGCAGAAATCCAAACCCTCCTGCACTGGTCCCAGGCAGCTTTCCCTCTGCAGTGAGGGAAAGAATGCCTAGGAGCAAAAACCTGGTACCCAGCTGCAACCAGCTGCTTTCTGCCAGTGCTGGGATAAGGTATGACTTAAAATGAGCTACCGAAGGTCACAGTGAAAAATGAAACATGAGCAAATGCGTCTCCCTGTACCTCCTGCCTGCAATGGGAAGAAGCTGAAAGGGAGATGAGACTGCAGGAAAGCTGGGCACCCCACGGCTGAGAACCAGCAGAGCTGTGGGGCAGCTGCCAAGCCTGGGCAGGGATGGCTTTCACACACAGCAGTGCCAAACAGAAATGGAAAAGGGTTAACTTCTGTCTATGTCAGCCTGTGGAGCCAGCATGGAATCAACCCCCTTGCATCCTGTTTTTCCGTGCTCTCAGAAGAATGTAAACCTTTTTAAACAAAACCCAAACTTTTTAGGAAAGGAAAAAAAAGAAACAAAAAAATAAAGCGGTCTTAACTGTTATTTGTGGCAAACCCCAGCAATCCTCAAATCCCCTGGTGGGGAGGCACTGAGACCTGCTGACAGCTGAGCCGTCTGGTGGAACGCGACCCCCTTCTTGCCACCCGGGGAGGATGTGACATCCCAAAACTGTCCTCCCCTAGTCCCAGGGCAGAGGCCAGACACATCCTGAGCCACTGTGGCCCCACAAGGGCTCGTGCTGAGCGCTGGGAGCGGGACCCTGACTCGGCGACAGGCTGGGGTCAGCGGGAGAGGCTGGGGCAGGGCAGGAATTTGCCGGCGGGTGCTGGCTGCCTGGCTGGTCCCCCGATGGCGAGGCCACGTGGTTTCCCTGCGCAGGGAAATAAAAGCAAGGCTTTGAAAGTTGGCGTGTGACAGAGCGTCCCCCCGGGGAGTGGGGCAGCAGCGAGCGCGTGCGTCCGTGAGCGGCCCTGGCCGAACGCCGCGCTCCTTCCGCTTATTGACGGCGCTTTATCAGGGGCTGCGGGCTGCGATAAAGCGTATGAAAATAAAAGGCATCTCCAGCAGGCCGGGCGAGAGCAGGCCCTGCCGTTGCTTTCCCACACTGATTAGGATCTGGGCAGGCTTCGGCACTCCAGATCTCCGATGAAAGCAGCAGGACCGGCAGCACTTCCCTTCCTGGCCCCCGCTCAGGGCCAGAGGCAGTGAGAGGTCAGCAGGCTGCACGCTGTGCACCACACAGCACACACTGTGCTTCACATGAGGCACCACGCTGGGCACTGTGTGCACCACATCACACCACATCACACACCAGGCACTGGGCACCACACTGGGCACTTCGGGCACCACGCTGTGCCACATGGCATACCAGACACCGGCCACCTCACCGGCCACTCCAGGCACTCTGCATTGGGCCCCCATACTGGGCACTGCACCACCCACCATTCACAATTCTGTGTAAGCCAGGCACTGCACACTGTGCACCACACCACGCACCCTGGGCACTGTGCACCCCACACCAGACACCATCCTGATTCCCACACTTCTCTGTTGGAACCTGGGGATGGATCTGCAGCTTTTCCCTTTGAAGGAGCCCATGCATGTGGGGTAGCACTCATGTAAGACATCTGGCTGGGATGTATCTGGGGCAGGACCAGGCCTGTCCCCTGTGGAGACAGCATGGTCCCTGCCCTTGCTGGCAGCCATCCCCATCCCCAGGATGCTGGCCAAGGTCACGTCCCCTTTCCGCCAATTGTTTGGTGGTGGCTGGGCTGTGGCTTCCTTCTGGTCATGAGTCTGACTGTCACCCTGGCGTGAGTGCTGGGGCTGGCACCTCAATCCCTGCTGGGCACAGGCAGTTCCAGGGCAGGCAGGCTCCAGGGAACAGAGTCTTCTGCAACACCTCCAGAATTCACCAGGCTGCATTGCCAGGCAGTCTGGGCAGAAACGCTCAGGCAGACAGGGAGCAAAACACAGGGTGTACTGGCTAGAAAATAGAAGTCTGATCTGACTGCCTCTGGGGTTAAAAGGAATGTGGGCAATGGCAGTAATGGAAGGTTCTGTCCCCCAAGTGCTGCAGGGCTTGGAAATGTTCAGTTAAGTGTGGGTTTTGTGGGGTATGATTTTATTGCCCCTTTTCACCTCCAGCACACTCTTGAAGAGGTGCTGGGAACCGAAGCACTTAAAAGCAGCTCATGATGAAACCTCAAACCACACAAACCATGCTTGGTCTGGGGTTTTCTCACAAGCTCGGAGTGCCGGCTGGGTCCTCAAAGGAGCAGTGACTCCCTGAATGAGGTTGGCTCACAGCTTGTGGTTTTAAGAGAAATGCAGCTCCTCCTCCCTGACACCTTCTCCCTTCTTATGGATTGTTTCCCTGCTTGAAAAAAATCAGGTGGATGCTCAGAGGCAAACTTTGCTTCGAGTGGTGCAGATCCCTGCACAGACCCTCCTGGTGCCCCGGCAGCCCCCCCACTGCCACCCTCTGCAAACCAAACAGTGGGGAGGGCTCTTTCCTTTCTTACACCGAGTGTAAAGATTTATGGGGCCCTGGCAACAGATCAAAAGCAAATTCAGTCATTTACAGTAAAATCAAAGCAGGCAGAACAATGAATATGAAGCGAGGTTAAAACACCTTGTTACAGGAACAAATTGTGCAGCTGACATCAAAATAATGGAATTTATGTCCCTGCTGGTTGAAGCCAAATTATTTTCGGTGACATTTGTCTAAGCACGAGCTCCGGGAGACGTGCTTGATGCTGCTGCTGAGATATTTTGGGTTCAGGCACCAGCCTCACACATTGGAGTTCCAGGCAGAAGGTGGCCAGTGGAGGGCTGCCCACAGAGCCCAGGGCTCAGAATCTGGTCCCTGTCAACTGTTTCCCATCCTCTGAAGTGGGATGATGTGGGGAACCCCCTACACCTCCTGGGGTGGGTGATGCACTGCCTGTGTGGTCTGTATAGGACTTGCCCCAGCTGGAAAACATGGATGTGTTGCTGCTGCTGGCACCTGCCCAGGAGATGCTGCTTGCTTCATAATGAATTCAGTGTGCCCTGTAGCCCCAGAGCCACATATCAGGTGTGACGGGCCCTGCATGCTGCTTGCTCCTCACCCGAGGTGGCCTCCTGTCTGGGAGGCATTGCCAGCTCCCTGGGTGGCAGCCGGAGTTTCATCCCATCCCTCAACTCCTTTGTCTTTCCATCACTTTTGGGCAGTATGTCCTTTTTCCTTGCCTGCCTAACCCTGGCTGTGCTCAAATATCTCGTGCTTGCCTGACTCTGGCATGTCCCAACAGATGACACAGCTCTAAAAATCCACTTACTCCTTCCATGTCCCCCCATCACAGAAATAACCCCACTGCCACCCCCAGGACATGGATTGGGCTGCCTGGTGCATTGGGACAATCCCTCCCTGTCTCCTGCCCATGGCCCTTTGCCAGGCTGGCAGCCCCTTGTGTGAGAAGACCACTCCTGGGAAGGCAGACAACACATCCCACTCCAGCAGCTCAATCTGCGTGCGGCATGGCTGGGCTTGTTTTGAAAATATATTGTGAAGCACTTCATTGCTATGGAGACTTACTTTATGGACAAATAAATATTTGGCTGTTTTTCCTCTTGCCTTAAAAGTCTGTCCCTTCTCCACTATCTCTGCATCCTTTCAGCTCTCTGTATGGGTGTTGTCTTGCAGGGTCTCTTTGCTTCTTCAGCCTTTCTTATCCTCCTCTCCTGTCCATGCTGCGCATCTCTGCATGTCCTTCGTCACCTCTCAGTCTCCTCCTCCTCAGCCTTCAGCTCAGTGTCCTGGGGACCATCCAGCATGAGAGAGAAGGAGGCTCCCTCCCATCTCCATTTTTAAGCATTTATGCATTTAACAAGAATCAAAATTATTTTATCCTCTTAATTCTTGAGATTTGCATCCCAGCAGCAACAATGCAGCTGTTTTCAGCTTTCCTGGTCCCATTGCTGTCTCCTTGGTTGGACTCCACTTGCCACATCATGTGTTTCCATCAGGATGGTCGATCCCATCAGAGTTGCTCCTCTCTATGGCCCCCATGTTTCTTTTGGGATATTTTGGGGTGTTTCAGGAGATCTGGGTGAAGATTTTGCTTTGCACAAAATTTTGCACAAGCAAGATCTTCGCCCAGATCTCTTGAAAACCTCCAAAAGCCATTAAAAATAGCAACTGGCAAAGCAACACCACCAGTTCACTGAGCAGGGGAAGGGAAGGCAGGATACAAATGAACCTCCTTCATTAATAAATCCTAACAGCTGTGGAAAGTTTGAGGCAAGTGAGAGCACCCAGACAGAAAATTAAAAAACTAATAAAGTCCTCAGTGTGGGGGCACTGGCATCAGGTCAGTTTTACTTCTCTAGGCACCTCGTAAAGAGACATTCCAGGACACTAACTCATAAGGGAAAGCTGCAGGGGTCAAGGAGAACAGTGGAAAGCTAACCATGGTAACTCAAGTATACTAGAAAGGCAGCAGAAAACCAGCAAGGAGTTGGGTCTTTTTCTTTTCCCCCTCTTTTTTTCTCTCTCTGTTGGTTGTTGGGCAAGCAGAGCCTGCAGTTGGAGGATCATGGTGGGTATGGTGGGACAGCCAAGCAGAGCCTCAGTGAAGAGCCCTATCTGTTGAAATGGTTGGGAATGGGAACCTGAAGCACAGGCTCTTTCCAAGCCAGGAGCAGAAGCTGCTCACTGCCCTCTCTCCCACACTGCCTGACCCAGCTGCACCACTTCTTCTGGTCTGGGGATGTGCAATAGCTTGACACCATACTCTAAAATGCACAGTACGCTTCAGTGTTAACTGTAAATCTAAATAGTGATGCGTTGGTGTAATGAGGGCAAAAGCTGAAAATTATTCCTTAATATTTTGTATTTTGTTTTGTGCCCCCAGCTGGTGCTGAAGCTCTTACCCCTGGAGCCCACTCCCTGCCTTCCCACTGCCTCCCCTCCAGAAGGTGGGGAAAACACGGACCCTGGGGTGGAGGGAGCTTCTCACCTACAGCACAGCTCTATGTGGAACCAGGGATGCTCTCAACTGGGTGGGGGGATGTGCGTGTACCCCCCTGCAAGGGAAGCTACATGCTGTGCCTTTGGGGGCCTAGCACTATTCCCAGGAGCTTGCTGACCTCTCTCTCTCTCTCCTCTTTTCCAGCCTTTAAGGTGGAAAGAGTAAGGGAAGAAAGTAGTCTTGCCTGCCCTGGGAGATCAGACTCACAGTGAAATTCCAGCCTGCGAGTGCTTTTTGCAGCTCTTTAAAACAGACAAATGCATATATATGTCAAGAGCAGCTTCCTGGAAGTGGGAAGGGATGGGATGAAGGGAGGAGGCCTGGATGCACATTTGTCCCATGGCCAGGCAGCACACCCCGGGAGCGAGCAGCCAGGGCAGAGTGAGATCCAGGCTCAGCATGCTGCCATCCAGGAGAACCTCTCACAGGGCTCCAGCCGCAGCATAAAAACCTCCTGCCAAGTCTTGGGCTGGAAACATCCCTCAGCCATGGCTGTCTATCAGGCACCTGGACCAGGATGCACAGCTCTTGGTCTGGCTCCAGGGGAGGGACACCATGGGAGCACGGGGATGGTTATTGCAGAGGAGTATGAGGTGGCTTCCTGGTCCTTGTCTGGTAGCCAGAAGCAATCAGAGTCCCAGTCCCACACCCTCACCCTGCCACAGCTGACCAGAGGTTTGGCCCTTGGCTCTGGTGCTGTGCCTCTGGTTTGTCTGTTGGTAAATTTACCTCGTTGTTTGCACTGTCACATTGCCTGGGATCCCAGGATCCCACGGTGCGAGTGCTGGCCAGGCAGCCCTGCCCTGCCCTGCTCTGCCCTGCCTGCCCTGCCTGCCTGGGGACGCAGCACTCTCCCTGAGGCAGGCAAGGACCAAGGACCACTCATGGGGTCTCTCAGGGCTACCAGGGCAGTGTGCCGAGCACTGCTGCCCACACAGTTTGCTGAATGAGCCCCTGTGGTTTGCCTGCCAGTGAGAAGCAATGTGCAAATGTGGAAGCAGCTGCATTGAATATTTCAGCACAAAACCGTGAGTTTCCTTGGCTTTCCAGATCCCAGCCTGGAGGCCACTTTCACAGCCAAGCTATAAACCTTGCAATCAGGGGTTTCTAATGGAAACATTGACATAACCTGTAGCTGACAGAGCAACAGCTCCGTTCACATTAAGCCTGAGTTTTCATCCCTAATCCCCCCAGCTCCTGGCCTGTCTCAGAAACGAACCTGTGCAGCTGGCTGAGCATCCCGAGGGACACGGTGGGCGGCTGGGCTGGGGGGGTCGCAGGGGTTCGGCTGCTCCCTGCAGTGCCAGCCCTGACCTGCCGCACTGCAGGCAAGGGGCTGATGGCTGGGGGAGCCCTTCTGCTGCAGCAACACGGTCCTCTGCCACCAAAAAGGCGAAAGAAAAAGGCAGAGTGGTTCAGTTGGTTGTAAAAATTAATGAGTTCAGATACAGACTTGCTTTATTCCGGTCCAGCTGTGTAACCACGGCAATCGTGTCCGGCACACTAGACAGTTACATCAGCTCCACACCCCTGTACAATAAGACTCTGTTTGATCTCAGAAACAAGATCAGACTCCTGGGCTTTGCACATCGTGCTTCCTACATATGTAAAATCATTTTATTACCAGCCAGGAGAGTTCATCTAAGCCGCTCTTGCTGTGCAGCTGATGTGGAGAGAACATGCCCCTGTCTGCACTTCTTTTACCAGATGGAGATCTACAGAGAGATTGTAGAGCTGCTACTTCTCCAAATTTGTTTTGTTCTGTTGGTTATTTTTTTTGGTTTTGTTTTGGTTTTGGGGTTTTTTTTGTTTGTTTGTTTTGTTTTAGTTTTTTTTTTTCAAATTCTTTTTCTTATATTGGAAACTCGGGGGGCAGGACCTGAGTGTCATCCTGTGCTTGTGCAGTCCCAGCACAGTGGGAGGTGTGTATGGCTCAGCTCTTCTGAATATAAGTGATAAATAAGCAGCCATGTGTTTTTGCTTGGCTTTACCCCCTTTTGTCCTATCTGCCTAGGAGAGGAAGTTCCTATAAAAAGTCTGCTCTGCCCTTCAAATGTCTGTTTAAATCCCCCTCTGTTTGTCAGGTCCATAAGACACTGGGGAACTTACAGATATTTAGCATCCTCCTTGTGTTTGAACATTTACCCTACCCCACATGAGTAACCCCACTGTCACCAAGGCAGTTATGAATATGCCCAAGCTGCTGCAGCCTCATCCTGACCAACCTCAGCACCAGGACTCTCTTTTGCTGATCACAGATCACTCAGCAGTGTTACAAGGCGCTGTCTCCCCTTTAACCATGGCTATTCCAGTTACATGTTACCACTGGTGCTGTTCTGTCATAGGCCTGATGTATCCTGACCACTGAGCTGCAGGACACGGATGCTGGCTGTTGTGCTGGGTGGCACAGCACTGGTGTGCAGGGACTGCTGGGTTTCAGGATGTGTCTGCAGCACTGGCGCACATCACTGCATCCCAGGATGCCTCTGCAGCACTGGTGAGCAGAGAGCGCTCCAGGGCTCACCCAAGTGACAGCACATTCCCACAGAAAATACACTTTTCAGCCCAGGTGTTCTCTGCTGCTGATGTCTGCAGGGCTGCATAGCCAGAGCTCAGTGACTCACTGCACACAGGTCATCCTGCAGCTGCTGGGTGGTAACTCTTATTTGCTGCTCACTTGTGGTTGGATTTAAAGCAGCTCAGGCGAAGGGAGGGGAAATCCCCTCCTTCCCATCCCAGCCCTGCAGAGTCATCCAGTCTAACTGGAGCAGCTACTCTTAAGTGCATCTAGTTTAGGGCCTTGCTTTACCCTGAGCTTCTAGATCAGCTGTCCTGGTTTTGTTAAATTTCCAGTCCAAAGGCTTCTGGGCTCTTACAGCTCTGGAGAAAGCTCTTTGAGACCTAGCCCAGGTCACACACCCTGTAGTGCAGAAAGCTAACACCAGGACAGGTCTGTTCAGCAGCAGCAATGAAAATTTCCGTACTCACCATCCTGTTTGCAAAGAGAAACCAGTGACCCAGTATACTGCCCAATGTAGTACCTACCAGCATGGGCATGGGCATCCTCATCCCATACAGCCCCCATACACCTCCTTGGCAGCTTGGGAATGTTAACCTGCTCGAATCAGACATGACAAAAGATGCTGATGAATCCCTTTTGCTGAAAGCCAATGCCACACATGTGCCAAACCAGATTAAAGTTCAGCTTTCCTGTGTATGTCTCCTGAAGAGCTTTGCAGATCAAGTCATGCACTTGGGCCACTGTGCCACTGTTCTGACTCACATAAGATGTCAGTCCCCTGTATGTTCCATCCTTGCCTCCTGGACCCATGAGTCAAACAGGGATCTCATCCCCTTCTGGGGCCTTTCCCTCTAAGACTTGGTTTGGAGAAACTGAGGCTGGCACATGCCTGCAGGAGAGGAGGCTGTAGGAAGCTCTGGCCACTACTGTCCCAGCTGCTTTCATGCTCTTAAGTGTGTATTTATCCCATTGCCACCTGACTTCCTCCTCCCTGGGTGCTCCCCAGCTCTTCCAGAAACATTCCAGGCAATTTTTTACTGCATCTCTCCTCATCCTCTCTACACCCTGCTTTTTGTAAGCAGATTTTGACCTCAGCTCAGGACCATGTGTGCGTGTTTTTTACAAGCAAAGCAGACCAAAAAAACCCCAACCGCCTCTCCAGCCATTCCATCGCAGTGCTGGAGTGCCTGCCACTTCCAGTGGCTTTTCCTGTTGTCGGTTTGTAATTACCTTGGGATGCCATTCCCCACATTGCTCCAACAACTGGGATTTAAGGCCCTGCAAAGAGCAGAGCTGCCTGATCTCCAAGCCCTCCCAGGTTTACATCCAGCATCGTTCTCATTAATCATCTTCTGTCAGATGGGGAATTTGAGCAACCCCAATCCTAATCAGAATATGGAAGGGAAGCCCTCCCTGTCCCACCCTCCCCTGTTTGAGAGCCATGCTCGAATAAACAAAACCTGAAAGGGCCAAGGCAGCTCAAAAGGAAACTGTAAACGATCCCATCTGTGAGCCTTGGCCAATATCTCCTCCAGGAGGGGGGCGTGGGGGAGAGAAAACAAGTTGAAGGGTCTTTTTTTTTGCACTCAGTAGGAAATACCATTGCATTCAAACGTTGCTACTGCTCCAAATGTCATTCCAGAGGCCAGACCCAGGCTTGTCCTCAGACAGGTCTCTAATCCTGGATGGTGGCAGGACCCTTTGAGAGAGATTGTCATTTGCAGAGATAATTAACAGTAAAGCCGTTCATATGGGTGAACTGAACTCAGGGTTGAAGATGTGGATCAGGGAGCAAAAGCAGATGATATGTGTAGAAGTCATATTCCATAGTGATAAGTGTGTTTTGCAAGGCAGTAAAACAACATCCCTGCTCACACTGGAGAACTCCAGCTTGCCATCTTCCTGTCCATGACTCACAGGCACTGATCTCTGGGTGCTCAGCTGGTCTTGGTGCTCAGAGCTTAGTGAGTGGCAACTGGCTGGGGACCTGGAAGAAGGCAGGTCTTGGGGTGGAAGCCAGGAACAGCAGCATCTGGGTTAGGCAGCCAGCCTGGAAAGGTTGTCTGTGCCCAAGTTTAGAAAGTCAGGATAATCCAGGAGCATCCAGACATTCATTATCCTCTGCCCATTCTTGAAGCCTGCCTAGTTTTCCAGTTTTCAGGGCTATGGCATGGCCTGTTAGACTGTCCCCCACCACCCTGAGACTTCCCAGGCAGCCTCTCTGCCTTCTGGCCCCAAGCTCACGGGTTGGGCTAAGCACTTGATAAGGGACATTGCAATTGTATTGGCAGCCTCGGTGCATGACAAAAGCACTGGCATCACAAAGCAGCTTTATCTCACCAGGTTCCCATCTCCGTTCCCCAGTCTCAAAGGCTGGGGTTGTGAGTAAGGGCTCTTTGCATCTTCAAAGAGCAGGAGCAGTTTCAGGCTCAGCCCGGGGTGCCTGGGGAGACCCCAGCAATCTGCTCTGAGGGAGTCTGAAATGCAGGTCTGGGATGAGGAGCAGAAGTCACACGTGCCAAAGGTAGCTGGGCAGACCCAGGGGACAGGCTTGAGAAATGCTCTGTGCATCACCAACAACCACTAACAACTTCCACTTGGTCAATCAGAGAAACAACTCACCAGAAACAGATGCAGAAGGCAAAATATTCCAGTGCTTTTGACTAATGATTGGCTTTAAACATGAGTTAATATTTAATTGAGAATTAGCTTTCAAGCATGCCAGTGAAAGTGAGGAATGAATGTTTAAGACAATGTTAATTGCACTGGAGATGGGGAGCTGAGGCAGGGAGAGGGGACCAGCAGATGATGGAGGGCTCAGGATGAGAACTAAGGGCTTTCTGGTCCTTGGAAGGATTTGCCTCCAGCAGAGTGCTGCTGTGGCTAAACACCAAGGAGGTCCTGGAACACTGTCACAGGAAAGAGCTTATCACCTTCTGGTGCTCACACCGCAAAAGTGTGCTGAAATGTTGGTGAGTGCCAGGAGAGTAATAAAAATTACTTGAAAACAAAAATTAGCTTTCTGGAGTGAGAGTTGCTCAACCAATTTTGCACTGAAAAACGAGCATTTGGTTAAATTTCTAAAAGTCATGATAGGAAGAAGAAATAGAAGAATATTGAGTCTAGCAGACAATGTTATAACAAGATTCAAAACCAGGAAAGGGAATTGGGGCACATTTAATAGGAAATCAGGCATTTACCTTTAAGTGATAGGGTTAGAAACCACTCTAACAAGCAAGGAAAAGGAGAGACACATGCTTACTCCAAGGAGAGATGATTTTCTAGCTCTTCCTGGGGTCAGCTTAGGCATTTCTGGGCAAAATGAGATGCCTGTGAAATGTAGACCTGAACAAATCCCACCAGCTCCTGCAGCTGTAAGCAATACATGCTCATAGACCCAGGAAGAAAATGGGGGCAGTGACATCCATGAGCAGAGTGGGTGGGTAACAGGCACTGGTCCTGAGCCCCCTGCAGCGGCTGCGGGTGAAATAAATGAGCGTGAGGGTGTAACTCCCGTGGACACCCATCCCTGGGAAGGGGGCAGGCAGTTCATTTGATGCCAGGCTCTTACCTTCCACCTTCCTGGGAGTGCCACCCCTTCAGGTCACCAGGCACACACATGGCCCTCACTTGCCCTGGGACATGGATCTCTGGCTGCTCCCTGTCCCTTTTACAAGCACTGTAAAGCAGAGGGGGACGCTGTTTCTGCACCTCTGCCTCTGCTCGTTAGCTAATGTGAATTAAATCCCTTTTATCTTCACACTTATTTTCTAAGGATAATAATCCCTTTTTGTGTGCACCCACTTTAACTGTTCCCAAACTGAGCTGTAATTGCTGATAGTAATTAAGTTAATACATATTTATAGCCATGTAGAGTTATAGAAGGTCTCCTGTAGTTTTATTTGAGGCATTTTCTTTAACCTGCTATAAAATCATCAACAAGTTGTTCAGTGTTAATTGCCTCCTATGCCGATCTCACCCCCTTGCCTCTGGACAAGGCAGGGCAGCAGATGGCTTCCCTGGACGGCCACTTTCTCTCTGCTCCCACCCTGGCTTTATTGCAAGGCAGAAGTGACCATCACCTGTCTTTCCTACCACTTTTGCTGCAGTTTTTTGCCAGTTCATCTCTATGGACAACTTTCCAAGCAATTTGCCAAAACGGCCTTGTAAGGGTTTACATGCCCATGTCCATGCATGCTATGAGGATGGGGAAATGGGACCCTGGGAGAGCAGAGATGCAGAAGGATGAAGCCTTGGCCCCTGCCTGCAGCTCTATTGAGCACCGTGGCAGCAGCCCCCCCATGCCAGATTTTCTCCTGCTTGCATTTGTGTTTTTGTGCTTGCCAAGTGCCCCAAACCCCTCAGCAAACAGCGTGTGTGGTGAGAGATCACCGCATGTAATCTCCAGGCGAATCTCCCCATTATACAGTTGGCTAATTAACTCCAGGACAGGGTCAGGATGAGCTATCGGCTCCAGGAATGTCCTCCCCAAAGGGAAGTAAATATCACTGCAAGAGCAGGGAGCCCCTTTCTATGGCAGTGAATCCTGATAAAGAGCTTCACTCCCATTCTCCTGCTGCTGGCTCCAGCTTAGTGTTTTTAAAGCTGATTCTCCCTGTGCTAATCTGGAGGGTCCATTCAGCCCAAAGCTCAACATCAGAGTCTATTTGCGAAGTGTGCAGCTGTGTCAATTTGCAAAGACAAAGGAAAGCCCCTCTGTCAACAGGTCGGGGAGCTCAGGTAGCACGAGTGAATTGAGGGCAAGAAGTCAAAGTGGTTTCACAAACCATCAGACCATGCTTAAATCCCCTCCAGCCCGAGAGGCCAGAGCAGTGCAAGGGATAAAGGGAGCGCGGAGGAGTGGGCTGAAAGGCCAGGGCTGCAAGGCCGCCAATTAGTGCTATTAAAGAAAGATAATTAGATCTGCTCCATGGAAACCCCAGAGAAGGCAGAATGCAATTTCCATTTGGGCTTATTTTAATAAAAGTTAGAAATGCCAGGAGGTGCCAAAATTGCACTGTTGGCAATATGAGCAGGGCTCTCAGTGTGGGGTAGAAGGGTTACAGGGCAGCAAGAGGGGACCACAGCCCTCCCAGGACTGTCTACTCAGTATTTGTGTCCAAGGGATGGAAGTTCAAAATTTTGGAACACTTCCAGATAAAGAAATCCAACCTCCTTTAGAGTTTCTGCTTCTCCGTCAACTTTTCTTTTTAGGAGTAAATCTGCACAGGGGCAGAAGCTGTGGCGATGCTTAGTGGTGATGTGCTCTGAGCTGAGAGCAGGGCTGGGAGCAGCCATTCCTAGAGTGCCCAGGACGGAGTTGTGAGGAAGGCAGGAGGCATCCTCTGAAAGAGTATGAAGAAAGTAAGTCCTGAGGAGGAAGCGGGACTTCTCACCTAGATCCTTAATCTCAGTGCCATCAGGTCAGGGAAACCCTTATCCTTAGTTCACAAAGGCAGAAAGAGAGGCTTGGGAAGTCAAGCCTAAGATTTCTGAAGTCAGCCTGTGGTTTAGGATGTCGTTTAGCCAAGGCTGGGCACTCCTTAGCCATTGGCAATTGAGGACCATGACACTGCAGAGCCCTTCAGGCTGGTGGCAGGGACCAGCCAGTGCTTGGATGGAGCACGGGAATATTACTGTGGGCATTTGTAACCTTCAGAGAGTTAATGAGAAAAGAAAGTAAGGAGTCATCACACAATCATGTGGGAGAATGTCCCAAGACTCTTAATTTCTAATCATATAAATAAATAAGCTGTGTTTGAGCAAATCCATTTTGCCACTGAAAACTTCCCTATCAGAAAACCTTCCACTGGAAATAAAGACAGTTTCAGTCCTTCTTTGAATTTTTAAGATACAAAGTAGGGCTCCGGCTCAGAAGGATTTTGCCAACACTATAACTTTGCCTGTAGGCTGACACTACAGGTGGGAAAGAGGAATTTCAAAGAGAAACATCTGGAAGGCTGAAACAGCCGAGCATGGTTGATTTTGGTATCAGTGGTGTGCTGCTCTCGCTCCCAGCAGCTGGACCTCCCTGTGTCTGCGGAGCAGGGAGCGAGTGTAACTTCAACAAGCCCTGTTTGGAGGAGATTTAGGTCCATTAGGTAAATATTCACGGATGTGCAATAATAAACACCATTAAATAGCATTAACTTAGCAAAATATACATCACATAGACTGTAGGTGTATCTCTAGTGAGCATGGAAAGCAGGTGAGCACTCATATTTGTGTTATTTCATGATTAAAGGACCAAAATTATATTCTACCCAGCTACTTCTTCCTTCTAACACAAATTGCCAGGGCACATATAGAGAGATGTATAAATTTGACTCGATACTACATTTTTCTCTTACAGATAAGCATATTTATTTTGATAATGTCTGGCAATATAACACCTGTAACATTAATAAACACTGTCATCCTTTTCAAATATATTTTATACCTACTGTACATTTTAATTTTGTGATAATAAATCACATGCATAAACCTTATTAATCATTTAAGCAGGCCCTTAAAACACTGTTGAAAAGATTTTCCAACTCAAACACCTTTTAAGACGCAATGACATCATGTCTGTTGGGACATTGTTATGCAGTGAAGATTGTGAGACATTTTCCCCCCATAAAGTTGCTGTAATAAAGTTTGTCACTGCAGTCATTAAATCCATGCTTTCTCCTCTTAGCTTCTTCCTTACTCTGAAGCTACCCATTGTTAGGGAAAAAGAGAAAACATGTCATGGTGAAAAATTTGGGGATCTAATCATGAAATCTTCCACAAAGCAAAATATCCCCTGGCCAACTTTAAGCCAGTTACCAGGAACACACCTGATGCTGATTAGAAACCATCTCAGATGCCCAGTGACCCAGTGGAGGGCTGTGCCACTGCACTGCCTGTGATTCCAGAGGTCTGCCTGAGGGGATGGTGGCACCTCCTCTGCCTAGGAACCTGCATTCCTTGTCATCTTTCTTCTTGCCTGAAAACTAGTCAGAGTGCAGACCCCTCGCTAACTGAACAATTAAGCTATTAAGTAACTCAGTTAATAAATTCAGATTTTGCCTTAATACATTTCTAATGACCTTGTCTAATAAATTCTAAGCAATTTGGGAAGAATGCTTGTTACTATATTTTAAAGTAAAAGTGATTTATATTTGCTGAGAGAACAAAGACAGCCGCATGTGATTTATTACTATCAGTCACTGTATCTTTCATCTCTTTAATTATTTTCTCTACAGGCAGCTTCAAAAGTGCTCTCGAAGGCCGAATGGGGAGGGCCTTTCAAGTTCAGATACTTACTGCTTCGCTCTGAACTGCTGATTTTTGCCTTCATATCTGTAGCTTCAAGTATTAATCATAGAAACTGCAATTTAGTTGGCTTAGGTTGGACTTAATGCAACAGATGATTTTGCATGCTTGGTACCCTACCAGAACCAAATGCCTGAAGCCTCTAAGGCTTTTGTCCATCAGTGATATTTTCCAGCATGAAAGCCAGCAACAACTACCAGCATCCATAGGCTGACTGAGTTTATAACAAGGTTTAACTTTTGTTGTCAGACTATAGGCAGGAGGTTTGGGAGCAAGTCTGAAAGCTGCTCGGGTTTTATTGGGCAAAAAGACCAACTTTTCTATCCTTCCCAGAGAGAGGATCTTGCTTGGCATTCACCATGCAGCTAAAGGAGAAGAGGAACTAAGTGTGGGAAAGCCTGAAGCCAGGATAGGAGAAACACAATTACATGAAGAAATT
Source organism: Pipra filicauda (assembly GCF_003945595.2). Taxonomy (NCBI): domain Eukaryota; kingdom Metazoa; phylum Chordata; class Aves; order Passeriformes; family Pipridae; genus Pipra; species Pipra filicauda. The sequence continues at coordinate 983,983 of NW_024104317.1, forward strand.
AATCACATTTCCAGAGGGAAAAAGGTAGGAATCACCACTTAAAAGCCCCTCTTCTGTCAGGAATGTGGGGGGATTTCCAGACAAGCCACATGGAGTTTGGCTCCCATGTCCCAGAAGGATGGGGGAGCCAAGTTCATCTGTCACTCATGTCCTTTAGAAATCCCAGCTTAGAGCAGCAGAGAAATTATTTATATCCTTGCTCTCTTACATACCCCAGGACTTCCTAAGATTTGAGAAAATTGGATTTAATCTTTGTCCAGCTTCCAGTCTCTGGTCAGGGCTCAAACTGTGGGAATTTTTTCCTCTAAGACTGTCTTCCAGCTATTTCCAGGTAGCCCTCAAAACAGGCCTGGCTGGGATTCAGACAGGAAAGACAATTTCTACAAGATTTTCTGTCTGGCTTTACAAGCCCTAAAGGTCTGGAGAATACTGATGAATCATCCCAAACCTTGACTCACGGACAGGCTGGACATCGGGGATGTGGGACAACACATGGCTCGGTCCTTGCAGAGAATCCCAAACTGCCTGTCCTGAATGGACTTGGCTCCCATCGCAGGCACTGAGGAAGGAGCAGTTCCAGCCTATCCAGGTCTGCATGGCCTAGAAAAATGTTTGTCTTCCAGAGCTCCTCGTGGGCAGTGCTGCAATTTCAGTGTTGCACACGCTGCCTTACGTGACATGGTCCTGGCCACCAGCGTCTTGCTTGGTTCGAGTGCTCTGCACTAAACAAAACACTCAGTAATAAACAAGGAGCTTCCAAGGAGTTTCTTCTTCCCCAAATCCCTCCAGTCCCCACTCAAGCATACATCTCAAATGACATGCTCCGGGTTGAGTCTCTACAGTCAGAGGAAACTCTCAGCAGCATTTTTTGGGGTCAGTTTTTCATGACTGAGACCTAGTCATGCAAACAAAGATTATTTTTTCTTCTGACCAAAACAACATTAAGGAGAAAATTCTTTCCCATGACTAAAGCCAGGCGGGAATTTTTCAACAGAACATCAAATCAGAGAGTTTCAGGGAAGGGGTCACTTTGGGGCAATTTTACATGTAATTTTTCTTTTTGTTCTTAAAATAGGAATAAGCCCATGTCCGACATTTAATGATTGTTATGCAAATAAGTATGGTGGTCTTTACCAAGACAAAAGTCCATTCTCATTGCTAGCTAGAACCAGTACTAGCATCAACTGGGATTGCATTTGACAGCATTGTCTGGCTTATGTGTTAATTTTCACCATGAATGAGGTGAGGTGTCCAATCATCACAATTATTCACAGCAAGTCGAAGCTCAGCTGTCCTGTACCAAATGCCTCAAAGCTCTGGAGGTATTTAAAAACTAAGTATCATCACCCACCCAAGGGCCAACATGCACTAATGTCAGGACCTTGGTTTTATCTTTGATTTGAAAGGTAGTAACAGCCAGGGGCACCACATCTCCTCGGAGGAGAGTGTTAAGGACTGTGTTCATCAACCTGACTTCTGCCCTTGCATGTTCCTCTCCTAAAGCAGTGGGAATGCAGAGGGGCCATGTCTTCTGTGCAGGAGTAAAGAGTGAGGACCCACACCAGGCAACAAAGGGCAATATCTTGCCTCAACAACAGAGACCTCTGCTCTGTTTGTTCCCATTACTTCAGGGGATATTAAAAGCATTAATGTGGTATTTAATCAACTTACTACCAATAAAGCTTTGAAGAGTCAAGCTTAGAAGAGCTCAAAACACTTGCTCTTAATGTTTTCTGCTATGATGTTATAGCCCAGATGTTATAGCTGGCAGAGGGAGCCCAAGTTGCTGCACTGCAGGGAAGTGCAACCCTTCCAAAAGCCATTCCGAAGCTCAGCTATCCATCTGACTGCCCAAATAAAATGCAGCAACAATAGAAACGGAATTCATTAAACTAAAATAGACATGATTTTGTCCTTGTTGGCCTAACCTTGGTTCCTTGTACATAGAAACCTTCCATTTGTGGGCCTGGACATTAACAGATGAGATATTAACTAGCCATGGCTAATTATAGATAGCTGCATCACCTTCTTAAAAGGGAGGCATTGTCAAGGCCAGCTAGGGCCAAAGTTGAGGTCTCATGAAGTTAATCTTATTGTAAAAACCACTCAATAGAAAATATTTTTTTTGCCTTCAGCTTCCGCTGAAAATCAATTTTATGGTAATTTGAACAGTTTCCTAAAGTGTTTGCAAAACAACCATCAAAGCAGGGTGGAGGTAAAACAGGTTAGTCTGTCTTCATTGTCTGAGCTGGCACTGAACAGCACGTATCGGTGAGAAGGAAATCATTAAGCCTTTAAACTTCCTTTCATTTAGATGATATACAATATTGTTAATGAACAGAGTTATGGGCATTTGCCTTCCCAGCTGTATGACTTTTTACTTAGTACCGCACTTTTAATCTTCCCACAGACTTACAGAATTGTTATCCCCGAAAGGAAGTGAGACCTCCCTCACTGATGGATTTAGTTTGCTAATGTGTTTTGATGAGGCAGGAACACAGTGTGGAAGAATTAAAGGAATAATAAAATAAACATTTCTACCCACAGAGAGGAACCCACCCTCCCAAAGCACCCCTGGCTGGTTCATGGGTGTGTGTCCTGCCTTGGGGTCACACCAGAGTCTGGGGTCCTCCTAAAAATGCTCAGCAGGAGGGCAGAGCAAGTTTTGAATGGTCTAAATGGAGGGAAGGGGCTAAGTTCTGAGGTGGTGGAAGCCAGTGTTGGTGCCTGGATCCCGAGCCAGTGCTGATTTAGCAATGAGAGTCAGGACCTCTCCAGAAAATCTCCAAATGAAGACATTTGTGACATTAACTAAGGCTTTCTAATTAGATGGAGAAAACAAATCTGCTCCACCGCAGGCAGCTGCAGCTCCAGCCAGCATGTTACTTATTAGCTCAAATTATTATTATTATAAAAAACACTTGACTTTCTTGTTCAAAAAGTAAAAAGGGATTAGTGAGGTCTCTCAGACAGCTCTCATCAGACTAACCTTCAACATCTCAGACAAAGCCTCAACCAGAACAGATTTTCTCAGGGTATGGACAAAACAGACCCCAAACGGCTGCAATAAAAAGTCAAAGGCAATACTTGACACAGCACTCAACTCTGTTTGCTGACTTTTCCCAATGCATACAATAAAATTCAGCCCAAATATGTCACTGCTGCCAATTACCCAGGGCAACAGCCGGACCCTGGAGCTGGTAAATCAATGGAGACGCCAGGGAAAGCTTCTTTCTCCAAACCTGAAGTAGGTGGAAGACCATGAATGTGAGAAGCACACCAGGAAAGATTAGGGACTGCAGAACAAAACATGCTGGGAGGGCTCCAAGCGAGTGGGTCCCCTCTGCCCACCACCCCTCCCAGCTTGGGCTTTACCCAGAGCAGCACAAAGTCTGTCCCAGGGGAGGCTGCACCCCAGTCCACTCCCATCGGGAGACCAGAGAAAAGAGGGATGACTCATCAACCAAATGAGGATGCCAGGAAACCCCTATAGGAAGTCTGAGCTTCAGCAGTGAGGGGATGGGGCTGGCTGGCTGGAATGTCAAAGCCAGCTTTCCCCAAGGCAGCAAAGCCCTAGGCTGCGTGGGAGGGGGCAACAAGGGATGGTGTTGGCATTTCATTAAAAATTATTTGATTGGCAAATCCAAGCTGCCTGGGACTTGGTAGATAACAAGCCACAGCTTTGGTGTGAAGAGCTCTCTTTAGCCTGAAAGTATTTTCCTGTTAAGCAAACTCCATCACACACATCCCCATCTCTGCCAGCTCTGCTCACAGGCTGAAACTGTTCCCAGTTTTGATGGCTGAAGCACCAAAATAAGTGGAATTCAGTAATTTGTATGGAAATGCTGAACAGCATTTGGTATTTTTAATCAGCCAGGCCCACCACATGTGTCCGGGTGCTGTGCAAATGCAGTCCTGGGGGAAGCAACACTTCTTGGGATACAGCCCGAGTTTGGAAAATGGCTGAGCCTTTGCCACGGTGGTTTCCTTACCCCTTCTTCAGTTCTTATGGGTAAAAGCTGTGCCTCCCAAGGGCCTGCAAAGGACTGCAGTGGTTTGTGTCAGAAGGATTTTGAGAAGCGAGAGGTTCTGCCACTCCCCTTCTGGGCTTTGCGGCCCTGCGTGGTGTGTAATGGTCCAGAGAAAATCAATTGGACACTGCATTTGAGAGATAAGGGTTGGGATTTTATTCCGAATAACCTGGTGACCCCAATCAATCTCTGTCCCCAAACCTTCTGAAAGTTTGATACTCTAGCTTGCAATTAAGTCTCCACAACCAAGAATTGCAGCAGATGTTCCAGTTAAAACACTTTTATTAACTATTTATTTTTGATGAATATCATGAGATACCAGCCAATGCATTTAAAGGCAGACAACAGGTTTTGTCTGATGGGTATATGGTCCAATTAAGATTTTGAGTTATTTTTCACCTGCTTTTTAAGTTTTCAGGTTTTTTTTTAAGCTGGTAAAACTAAAATACACTCTGAAATCACCCAAACTTCCCATGTGATAGCAACTCTGGGAAAAGAACTTAAGCCAAACTGTCACAGTGTAAAGAAGAGAACTTGAAATGTGAAAGGGTATGAGAGGACTCTGTCTCCCTTTCCTGAGAAGGAGTGGGAGTCTGTCTCCCTTTCCTGATGCTGCCCTGGATGCACTTGTTCCATTCGAATCAAGCAAGAAGTTATACCTGGTGGGAACAGCTGCTGCTCAGGGCAAAGCAGGTGCTGGAGACAAAGATGAGTCTGGAGAGCAAGTACTGAACACAAAGGTTAATTCCTCAGATAAATACATTTCTGCTGATCAAAACTTAAACTTGTTTCCTGCTCTGGGATGCCTCTGGGACAGATGTTCCCTCTGGTACATGCTGCTGCTGCTGCAGGTCATCCTCCTGTGCTTTAGGGCATGGTTAGCAAGGGACAAGAGAGGAATAAATCCTGCACTCATCAGGCAGTGTGAGGGCACACAAGGAAGATGCTCTCCAGGGGATGCACAAGAAACCACTTTCCCACAGTCGCTGCCTTCAGATATGGCTGGAGCACTCCCTGGCAAACTCAGGCATATGGGGTCATCCCACCCTACGGGCCAAGCTTTTGGCTCTGCACCACACGGCAGCAGGACCAGAGCCCTTGAAAGCCTTTCTCTGTCTGCTGGGCAGCTCAGCCCAGAGTCCCCCTATGACTCCTGCATGTGCAGGCAGGGTCCGACCATGAAGTGCCCAGGGTGGTTTTACCTGGTAGATATTAGTGGTGGTGAGTGATGCCCATTTACATATCATGCACGGCTGCTCTGCCTGCACCAAATCCCCTCAGGCTGGCCCATCCAGGGGGGGGGGGGGGGGGGGGGGAAAGGGGCCTTTGGCGGGAAGGTGTTTTTCATCACCCTGAGAGCTGTGTCCAATGGCATTGTCAAAAACAGCAGGTAGCAGTGACAGGCAGGGTCATTCCCCTGCCCAGCCCCAGCCCCTATTGTGCTGCCTTTCAGTGCAAGCTAAAGGTCAGCCCGCAGCCCTGGCTCCCAGCCTTCGCTTTTTTGTTACGATTGTCACAAGGTAAATTAATCAGATTTACGGCATTAAGCCTTGCTGTATCTTGAGCCTTTCAGTCCTTTCTGTCCCCAAAACTTCCCTCATATGAACAGGCTCTTTGTTTATCCTTGCCCATACAATCTTCATTTGGTGATGGGGGAGTGGTAGAAGGACAAAGACTGGAAGAGAGGCTGCTGCCCACAGGTACCCCATGGCAGCAGTGCTCACCATCCAAGACACTGGTGGTTCCATTGCTTCAAATATTTTCCCCAGCTAACCAGATGGGGAAGATCCTGTTCTCAGAGCTGAGGTGCCATGAGCACATCTTTTGGGAAGAGTTGCTGCCTCTCCAATCAATAAAAGACGAAGGCAATTCCGCAGCAGGGGCAAGATGCCCCCACTGTGAGCACAAAGCACAATTTATGTCTCTCCAATGTACCTACAGCATATGGGACCACTTACACAGTTGTTTGCCTTGGTCAATGGGTCTGCTGAGCCATTGGGGAGCTGGGTCTTATTTCACTTTCTGACGGGGATTTGGAAATGATCAGCCCTGCAGCCAGCATGGGGCTCCCCAGCCACGCTCCCAGCATGAGCCAGCAGCGAGGCCGGGTGGAGGTGACAGGTATCTTTATCCCACCACCCAGGAGAGCTCCAACATCCTGCTGGCAGGAATTTGTCTGCAAATTTTCCCCCATTGAAAGGAGAGAGGTGGCTGATATGACCACTTGATTAAGGGGCAGGCAAGGTGCAGACAGGGGCAGTTCCATACTCTGTGGTCCGAGGAATTCCCCTCCTTTTGGAGGTCTGCGATCCACTTCTCCCCTCTATTTCACACTCATAGGATCACATCTACAACTGTCAGCTTTGTCAGCGAGTCTCATTTCTGCAGAGTGTACAGCTTAAAGGGACCTATACTTAATCCATCCATATGGAAAAGCAGTCTTTAAAGAAACAGCAATGAAACTCAGAGAGGGTAATAAATGCAACTGCAGTGAAACTCACAGCTAGAGTGGGAGTGGGTGGGAAACAATATCAGTGACCTTATCTTCCGTAGGTGCATTTGATTTTGATTTGATTATCGTCAGGGCAAGTCATAACCATGAAACATAAAACACATTAATGCATTTGTTTTGGGCAATGGCATGCAGATAAGAGGAGGATTATACACTGCATTTGGATGCTGGGTTTGTCTTGATTTTTCTGCTTTAAATTTTTTAACTTTTGCACACAAAAAAAAAAAGGCGAGATGACTGTACATAGTGGGTACATTCAAATGACCTCTCCATAATCAGAAAACTTTTGGTGTATATATAATCAGAAAACTTTTGTTGTATATTTAAATTTAAAAAGGAGAACCAGATTGATATCCTAAATTCTCATCATCCATCATTCTTTGCAGAAAGACCTCTTCCCAGAGACAGCTGGCAGGCTGACTGCCTTCCCTCCGAAAATAAGCAGCGTGGGTGAGATCGCACATAATCTTTTGGCCTGGTGCTGATACATAACCCGAAGATGCCTGTAATTTTTTGGAATGTGATTGGTGTCACATTGAGTGAAAAATGAGACCTCACGGCGAGCTGAGGATCCTCCGTGACACAGAGCTGATCTGTGAATAAAGCCAGCAGAATCACTTCCTTCCCCAGCATGGGGCCTGTCCCCCTCACAGCCCCCAGCCATGCTCCTCCTCCTGCAGCCCTGGCTCCATGACTCATTAAAACTGGGAGGACTTCAAATATCTGGGTCAGATCTTCCTGAAAGTCAGAATGGGAGAGTGATACCGTACCTCTGGTGAGTGTCCTGGGTGGTGGCAGCAATTCATCCCCAGATAAGATTCAGTTTAGAGAAATTAATGGATTGTTAATAAAAAATATGGTCCAGCTTTGAAGAAGAGACTGATCTGGTTTTTTTGTCACTCCCAGTGTCCCACTGGGAAAGCTGCCCAAACTCTCCACCTCATGTTTGCCCATGCAGCACACAAGCTCTACCTGCCTCACAGGGATGAGGTGTTTGTAACAGATTTTTTGCATTTTCAGATGAAAAAGCCTTAATCAGTATAACATATTTCCTAAAAGAAGAAGAAAGTAGATGTGATTCATGCTTTCAGGCACACATCTACTTAAATATTTAGCCAGCATACATCAGCTACAATCATCATGGTGATTTCCTCAAGATTAAAAAAAAAGAAGAGGAGGGAAGAACAGGCACTCCCAACTGTCCTTGAATTAAAAAAATAGTGTCATTTTTTTGGTGCTGTCATTAGTTTCATTTCTCTCTTCTCCATCTCCCCTAGAAATTATTAAATCATTAAAATGATTTAAAAAATAGCAAAGCAGATGTCTGGCCTGTTTGATCTCAAGCCTGAATATGGAAGAAAAAGGAGTCAAGACTTTGATTATGGGGGAAAAAAAAAGTAGAAGAGAGGAAAAAAACTGTAACAAGAAACTCATGAAGAAGAAGATTTGGCTTTGATCTCCGCACTGCACTGGTTTTGCCGGGTGGGGGTCTCTGCTGAGCAAAGCTGGGCTGTTGTGCGACTGCTTCATGGGATCAGAGGGGCAACACTTTACACCATCTGCTCAAAAGCAAACAAGTCACTCCAAGTGAGACTTCCATCCTTTGGGTATGAGAAACCAAGCAAAATACGGATTTGATGTTTGCAGAATGAAGGTAAGCCTCAAATCCTGGATGCTCTTTGGACTTCTACACAACTAGCCTCCTTCAGCTGAAGGAGACTGATTACCAGGCTGCACTCTTGCCTTGCTCAATAGCTTTAGTTCCTTATTTGTAAAACCTCTTCTTTCCCTGCTGCAGGGAATCCAGATGGAAGGAAATGGCCATCAGAAATCAGAGCAATGGCAGCAAAGGACATTAGCAGGCATACAAAGCTAACCTGCTCACACTGCTCCTGGTGATTTTTGTCAGTGCAGCTCTGGGGGACTGAGGAAGCTGCTGTGATGTCTTGGGCACCGACACCCAACAGAACTTGTTTCTGACAGCAAACCCTCTGTGGGTGGTGACTGTAGACTAACGAGCTGCAGGTGTCTGCATCCATGTAGGGCTCCTGGAGAGAAATTCTTCTTTTCAAACACTTGTGAGGAGCCAGTTTCCAGGAGATGATGCTATGCGAGAGTGATCCTCCTGCAGGATCCCTATTATCCAAACTGTTCTGCCCTTCAGGTGTTGGATGCAAACAGCTTTTCACCAGCTATCCCACAGCTGTGGCTGCCTCTCTGCCTGTTGGAAAATTTGCCCTTAAGAGTTTGAATGAGAACAGACCTGTCCTGAAAATCTGCCACTTGGAGTATACCAGGCATCTAATTTTCCAACTGGAAAAGTGTTTTACGTTAGCCCTGCTGATGAAAATTAATTGAAGACACATGTTCACAAGGCCCAGAGGACATCTGTGTAAGCATTCAGTAAGAAGATCAAGACTAACTCACACCAAGAAGCCATGTGCTTAACCAGCATCACCTGTACTGCTGACTACAGACACTCAGGAGGTGGCCTTGGGGTGCCAGGACACCCACCTTTCATCTTACCCATGCAGGGAACAGCCCTGACTGTCCTCAGTTATGTTTTCAGCCATCACCTCCATTGAGATGCAGCCACCCCAGAGCAGACAGTGGCATTTGCTGAATGGCAGGAGCAGCCACTGATCAGAGAGGAAGCCTGGATTTACTGGAACAGACAGTGGGATGGGCAGAATTGAATAGCAGGAAGCTAATGCAGAAGATGAGCAAAGCAGACAATAGTTTAAGCTACACGGAGCTGTATCAACTGGGAGGTGCTACCAGGCTCAGTGTGGGGTGTGGTGAGAGTTTCAGAGGGATGACACATGGCAGCCTGCTCCCTGTCTTCTGACTGCCTGCCTAAGCCACGTGCCCTGAGAAGTCAGCTGCAGCTGGGAGGGTCCTACAGCTCTGCATCATCTGGGGAGTGCAGATACCCCTTGCGAGGTGGCGGCCACGTGGAGGGCCCTTCCAGAAGGTCAGAGCAGGCACAGATGGAAAATGGCCTTTTTTTAGCTTGGAAAGCTTTCCTTTAGGGTGGATCTAGCATGAAGGTGGGCTTCCCTCCACCCTCCTTTCCAAAACAAGGCAGCAAACAGAACAAAACTAAACCAAGAAAGCCTCAATCATACCTGGTCAAACAGAACATTTTAACTCAATCCAAGAGAAAAGATTTTGTTTCCTTTTCATGTGTTTCACTTACAGTGTTTTGTTTGTTTGTTTGTTTGTTTGTTTTAGTTCTAAGCTCATTCATTCACTCATTCAAAAATAATAAATTCAGCACTTCAGAGTGGAACAGAAGTTCAACACAATACACAGAACTTTCTCAATTCAAAGTGTGTGTGTTATATTCATTTTTTACTTTTATTCTCCGTCTTTCTTTCCTCCCAAATTGCCCACTGAATGTGATCCGAGTTCATAAACAGCTCCAGCCTCTGTGAGCTTGGCCACGCTGCCTTTCCACTGAACCAACCACCAACTCATGATGCCAACCAGCATTACTGCTGCTGCTGCTGAGAAAAGGGATCTTCTTATATTTCACCAGCATTTCTGACACTGGCTGGGAAGTTTGCTCACTAGCAATGAGCTGTCCAAAGTGAGAACAAATTTTTCAGATCTGGAGGTCCCAAACTGGACTTTTGGTAGAGTTTTGGGCAGTTGAAGAGAATGTCCTACAGCTGAGGCTGCAAGAGTGGACGAGCCAGCACCAATAAGCTGCTGCAGCCTTGGTCCTGCCAGTGGGTGCTTCCCATGAAGGGACAGAGTGGGTAGCAAATATGGAGTTTGCCTCATCAAGGCTCACCAGAGTTCATCTGGAAGCCTCCTTGAGCAGTCCAAGGGACCTGTCTACTTCGAATTACTTTGCACATGAAGTTAAAGCAAGTAAAATCCAAGTGTCAATTTAAACCACGGTTGATCAAAGCACACAAACACAAGGCAGCATTACTCCAAGCTAGGAATTTACCCCGCTGTCAAGTGTCTCCCCAGCACCTCTCCCAGGCACTGTGATCTTTCTGTTGTTGTCACCAGCCAAGAACCAGTGTGTGTAGGGGATCTTCCAGTGATGGCACATTCAGCACACACCAGTGCTTGGAGCAGAAGTGAGTCTAAAAATGGGGAAGGCAGGGAGGGAGCGCTGCATCCCACAGCCCTTATTGCCCCTCAGGCAGCAGGAGCAGCAATCCCTCCACTTGCTGCTGTGGGGAACATGTGTTGCACAGACATGGCTGAAAAATGTAGTGAGTACTCATCCAAAAACTCAGTGCAGAATGGACTGCTTTAAAACTGAGATTTGAAGAAAATAGTTTCATTGCTTGAAAAGCTCCTAGCCCCAAAACAAGAATTATTGCTCAGTTTTTGCAAAAGAAAGCAGTAAAAGCATCAAATCCCGAATGTAGGCTTTATCCAACTATGTTTGAATAGAAAATGCTTTTCACTCTCCTGTCTGTTTTGATGTTGAAAATGCCTGGTCTTGCTCACTGACAAAACTGCACCTCATGGACCACCTCTCACTTCCAAGGAAAACAGCATTGGATGCTCTGCCAGGGAGCATCTTTGCACCTCTGCCTCCTGTGGATTTTGCCACTGGCTTTAAGGGGAGCAAGACCCAGCTCAGCACCCCCAACACAAGCCATTGGGAACCAGTTTGCTCGGCATCCCACTCCTCACTTGTTAGAGATTAAGGAGGAGAGGCATTTGAAGCTGTGGGCCAGTGTGATGAGCTGGGACTGTCTCTGGGGTGCAGGCGGGAGGGGCCAGAGTCAGCCCCAAGGAGGGAGCCCATCTCCACAGCACAGCAGGGAGACAGCAGTGGTGCCCCTTCCAGCTCTGTCTCCCACAGCACAACACTACCCTCTTCTCCCAGGGGTTTGTACTCCAGCTTCATCTTCATAAGCCTCCTCAGATTGCAGGAGGCACCTCTGCCCAGGGGCCATGAGCAGCACAGCCCTTACTCTGGAAAGGAAAGCCCTTAGCTGCCAGCTGGTCTAATTCACGAGAACCTGCATGTCACACCACAAAGCTGCTGCTTGGAGGCCTGTTTAATACCCTTACATCAACAGCTTCCTCCTGGTTCTCACAGATGTGAGTGATATAAATGCAGTCCAGCCCACGGCACAGGAGTGTGTTCTTGGCCAGAGCAGCTTCAAGTGGTCTCCTAAAGCAGAGATAAAGCCTGAACCACTTGGACCTCGTAGCTGGACCAAAGCCATGAACAGCTTTGAGAGGACCTCAATATTGATGCTTGCAGCTGGGCCAAAAGCATTCTGGCAACAGTCCTGGCCCTGTCCCAAGCAGCACCTTCCTCAGGCAAGTCCAAGGGGTCTGGGGTGACATCTCTGCTGTCTTTCATGGGGTGTCTGGGGGTGCATCACAGGCTGCATGGGAAGCAGTGTTTGGGGCTGCCAGGGTGATCCTCCCCTCCACTGTGCTGGCCTCCCTTTAGGACTGGAGAGTGAAAACCAGGTCTCTCTGTTCATCTGCTCCTGCTCCTTCTTCATATTCTAGTGTCCATTCCGCTGCTAAAGGTGGTATCTGAGCCTTCTTCAGAGCTGAAGTAGAGGCACATGAAAGCTGAGTTATGGAGAGACTCCTGACAGGCTGGCAGCAATCTCAGTGACTCACTAACTTGTGATTTCCTCTGTGGTGGTTTTCCAGCACAGCTGCTCCCGGCCGCAGCACATGGCGAGTGCTGGCAGAATGAGCACCGTGTCATTTCTCAGAAGGCCAGGCTAAGTGGGCAACCTGTGCATTGCTCATGCAGATCTCCACAACAAACTCCAGTAATTGCCTCAGAGGATAACAGACCATAAATCTGGGCAGCCGCACATGTGAGGCACGCATGGTCTGGCTCCTGGAATCAAAGCGCGTGTGTTTTTGCTGTTTGCAGTGGCTGAATGTGTTTCTCATTCTGGATTCCCCTTCTCAGAGGAAACTCCCTCCATCCCCCTCACTTCTCTCATCCTCTTTATTGAGAGGACCTCAGGCACTCTGGAAACACAGGGAAAGGTTTACATGACTCCTGTGAGACATCTCGCAACTTCTTTGTGCCACTTGACACATGAAGAAGCTGCACACAGACTAATTTTCTACACAGAGCTTGTAGGAGATGCTGGGTGAAATAAATTATAATTCTCTGGCTTCTCCCATATTTTTTTTCTCTAAGTTTAAAATCATAGCATTTTTTTGTCCACAAACTCAATTATGAAACACCCAGACTGCCTGGGTTACAGGTTTATTTGCAAACCTGAAACTTGGCTCTAGAGTCACAGACCTATTTTGTGCAAACTCGAGGCTAAGGTTTGAGTGAAAGAAGAAAGAAATCTTTTTCTCAACAACTCCATGAAGGAAAAAAAAAAAAAGAAATTTAAAGAGGCTTTGTCAAACAAAACCTAACCTGGCTGGTCCAGGAACCCCACACAAAGGGGTATTGTGCTCTGCTTAAGAAACTGCAAGTCCAGTCTGTCAAGACTGTGTCCTGTACTGCCAGTGTTCAAGAAAGTTGGACTCAGGTAGCCAAATAACCTGATGACTTCACGTCTGAGACCTGGGTAAAAACTATCTTCCTGCCTCCTTTCCCTTCCGTCTTCATTATGAAAGGGACTCAGCAGGACAGCTCAGACTGCAAACACAGCTGGTAGGAGTGAGAGGGAACACAGAGTCAGGGAAGGAAGGTCGAGCACAAACCCAGCCAGTGGGACTGATCAGCAGTGGAACTGCAGCGGGGGTACCTGCTCACCCAAGAGAATGGTCAGCTGTGAACATGGGGAGCAGGAACAAGCAGAAGAAAAAAGCCTGGATGTTGAGATCAGCAACTGGAAGCACAAATGCATGAGGAGGGCTCTGCCCCGTGGCAGAGCAGCCCAACACTGATACACTGTAGTTCTCCGGTAGCCATCCCCGGTGTTCAGGATGCTGCTGTTCCTAGCAGAGCAGCCAGAGCAGGGTGCAGGCAGAGGGGAGCTGAGCGTGACTGCCCGGTCTGTTGCTCACAGCTGCCAGCAGCAGCAGCTTAGGGAGTACCACCTGTGCTCTCTGGAGGATGCCACCCTTATTTCTCTGGGAAATAACTTGCTGGGGTTTCCTGGCTTGACATGCTATTGTATTTCCCTCTCTCCCTGACATCTATCACTGCCCAGTGTTCCAGCTCATACATTTAATCTGCCCTGAGAGTAGAGGGCACTGTTCTCAGATCTCCGAGCAAACATCAAGTAGGTAACTTAGCAGGGGCTTGCATTTCAATGCTATATTAAGGAGCCTTGTCCCTTGAAAGCAAATCAGTGCCTGTTCCTCTTTGACAAGGAAATCAAACCCATGCAAACAAGTGCAGCAGCTCAGATCCTGATGCAGCATGTGTGCACATCATGTGTATGGCATCCATACAGTCTTTTATTAGCATCTTGGGAACCTGCAGCATACAAAGGGCTGCCAGCATCAAGATTTCTGTCCAGCCCATTCCAAAGACATTCAAGCTAAACAAGTGATTTCCCAGAGCTGCACATTGCACGTGGTCAGGCCTCTCCCTGATGTGCTGGTTTTCCGTAACATAACTGAGACTTCAAGCCATGCTTTAAATAAAACAGCTGTTTTGGCCACTTACAAGAAGGCAGGGAATGCAGTCACACTTTTCCACCCATGGAAACCACATGAAAAGCTCTACAAGCAACTTTCCCCAGCATTCCCACTGTCTTTCTTACAGGCCAATCCCAAGAACATCTTGGCCAGAAAAAGATTTGCAGAGCTGCGTGTCATAAATCCAGGGTTTCGCTAACATTCACCGAAGGATTTTCTCTCTCCTAGGAGGCTGCCTAAATAATCCTTGATGTGAAGTTAGGGAACAAAAAAGACCAGGTCTTTATAGTCAACAGTATTTCTTTTTTGTCTCCCCCTGACAAAACTGTTAGCTGTATTTCCAAATCCCTCAGAGGAGGATTCCTCCTATCCCTTACTTTTCATTCTGATATTTTTCCCTTTTGTTTTCAGCTTTTCTTTAGCATTTTACTGCCATCAAGCACAACAGAGATACTGCTTCATTTGTAGCTATAATTGCCTCTCTGGTGTCCAGAGTCTGTTGATCCAGTCTAGTTTGTAGCCTGTGAAAAGTCCCCTAGAATAGAGCAGGACAAAACCTGCAGGTCGTACAGGAACATTTTTAACAGTCTAAACAGCTAAACAGAAAACAAAGCCTTTTCTACCATGTTTTAGGAGAAACTTACAGCTTTAACAGGGACTTCCATTTCCATGAATGAATTTGTAGGTTGTTTTAAAAATATTATAGAAAAGTAAGTACTTCCTGCCTAGAGATCACTGGAATTGAAAGTACTTCCACCACAAGGATTGCTCTTAAAACTGAGCAAACACTGCACTGTGGAAGCAAAAATCAAGGATGGCTTGTTGGGTCTGGGACATTTAACAGGACTAAGGTTTGGGGCTGCAGCAAGACCTGCTGAGAAGTTCCTTTATCACAGCTCAGGTACATCGGCTACACAAGACAGACCTGTAGTGCCACAGTAACCTCCAGAAGTTTTGGGAGACAGAACTGGGAGCACAGACAGGCTAGAGATGGACTTTTTGGGCTTGACAGAGTGGGAGCACAAGCCACCTGTCCAGCTGAGCAGCAGCGTGGCTCAAGAAGATGGGCTTGATCCCTGGGGGTTTGTCCGATGGCTTTGGAGGACCTTGGGATTTCCTCCAGGATGGAGCGCAGGATGGAGAGCGGCTGGCAAACTTTTGCTGTGCCCTGGCTCAAACTCTGGCTATTTCCACAGCCATTTGCAACCTTTGTAAAGGACCTGGATGGGCCCACATGGCCTTGGGGACTTCATTTTGTACTGCACAGGAGGTGGGAAGGATGGCTTTTGTTCAGGCAGCTGGGCTGGCCAAGGATGTGGGTCACACTGTGGCACTGGTGGGCTGCAGGTGGCTGCAGGTGGCTGTGCCCTCCCAGGTACCAGTTACCTCTCCCAAATCAGCCTCCTTGCCACTTGTGCAAAACTCCTACAATTCACACATAGAAAACATCCTTTGCTGCTTTAACAAGGCCATTACAGATTAGTTTATTTACTTCATTATGCACCACTTGCCTTTTTCCTTGCTTTTGGGCTGCACTAGTCATTTTTCTCTCTCTGGATTAAAAAGATTTTTTTTTCTGGTAGATGCAGTAAAATTGCATCTTGTTCCTGCTCTATTATCCAGGCTTCCCATTTTCCATTAAGACTGTTTATCAGTTTTAATGGTTGTTCCTTTCTCTCCTCACAATAGGATGGATGAGGAGTATTGTCATATCCTGAGCAACCAGAGACCCTCCTCTCAGAGCTGTTCCTGAACTGGGGCTTGTCAATAGCTGCCACACTGTGATTGCTGCTCTATGTCAGCTCATTTACTCCCTCTTACCCCTCTTCCCACAGCACAGCAGTGCTCTTGGTATCTCTAGTAATACAAGCAGGGCTAAACCCCTTCCTTTTTTACCCCTAATTGGTATTACACAAAGCTGATTTCATGTTTGGAGGCAAAACTCTTATTCCTCTCCTTATATTTAAGCTCAGCTGTGAGAAAAGCCTGTAGAAGTGTGACAGCAGCCAGAGTTACATCCCCTTCAGCAAACCTGGCTCCAGTGTGGTCTCAAGCAGTGGTCAGCCCCCTGCAGTGAGCTGCTCTGCCAGGGCTGGCTTAAAGGATAGACCAAGCAGGCGTCTACCCACCCCCAGGAAACTCTTGGGCTGCTAAAAAGCAAGTTTGCTGAAGTAAAAATATTTAATCTCAATTTCCTGTTAAATTTGGCAGGAACAATGAATTTTTTCTTGTAGTATTTTATTAGGAGATAGGGATTTAATGGGAAAACCCAGCAAAACATAATCTGCCTCCCCAGCAAACAGGGTAAGTCCAGGGCCACATTTCCCTCTCACAGCTTTAACAAGGACACAACCCTCAGGTTTACCCTTGGACACTATGGAGAAACCTCTGATCCAATGGCTTGGAGGCACAATTCCACAGCCAACGGGACCTTAGCAACAAGCCCCTTGAAAATACCTTGAGGAATGGCATTTAGGGAAACCAACTGCCTCTGGCGAGAGTGGCTGCAGCGCTAAGGTCACCACGTAAGCCGACTTGCCTGGCACTGCTCTGGTCCTTGCCAAGTGAGTCAGACTCAGCCAAGCTTTCAGACAGCAGCATAAATGCAGTCCTGAAACAGCCTCTGGCTTGCAGCAGGCAAAGAGGGCAAAACACAGGGTCTTCTTTTCTAGTTGGAAAAAAAGCTAGAGCTAAATACCTTCATGGTACTTTGACAGAATTGGTATTTCTTTTCCTTACTTTCCTTTAAATCACCAGAATCAAGTTAAAACAGGAATGTGAAGCAGTGACCTGAGCGTGACAATGAACACTGGGGACCTCCCACTTAGGCTTGGTTGTAAACCTAGTGCTTTGTATGAAATATTACAGTGTGATTCATCACAGGGTAATTAGACTTTAATCCAGCGGCAGATTTAGCCACTCAATGGTTAAACCTGTCCCAGTTGCTGAAGACTTCCTAATGGGAGAGGTACCGGTATTTTGTTCTAATTGAGAACATTTAAGTCCTATATCAAGTTATTAACATGAAATGAAGGTTAGTTTGTAACACTGGGGAACAATATAAAACTATCTGCATTCATTTTGCATTGGGCAGCAAAGAAGCCATCACACTTACCATGTCACCACCTTGCAGGATGGATCAGATGAGCACAGGCACTTCAGGTACCCTCCCCCGAACACAGTTCATCTCAGGAAAGCTTTTGATAGCTCCCTGCAACCTCTTTTCACCCAAGTACATCCCTTCCCCAAACCTATCTCCTCAGAGCCTTTTCTCTAGAAGCACATGATTATTTGCAGGATGAGAGGACAATGAGCTAGAGGCTCTGTATCTCCAGAGACACTCATGAGTCAGTCCTAGACCAGACGCCACCCACATAGGTTTATCTCCATTTTCTATTTGGAGCCTCTCATTAAAGTTAATCACTTTTCTGCTGCCCTGAGTCTGATCTCAGAGCCTCTTCTCTCACCTCCCTTTTTTTTTCCTCATCCCTAACACAGAAGCTTCTGGACTGTAGCCAAGGCCAGAAAGTTCACATTCCCAGAAGATCTCCCCACCTCAAAAGCACCACGTCTCCCTTCCAGGGCAGCAAGCCAGGCTGCTTCCTCCTATTCCCTGCCCCATCACCTTTTTTAGCCAGGACAACTGCGTAACTCACCCTTCTCCGGTGAGATCAACTACCTTTAAGGTGACGCACCAGTGGGCCTTATTTACCAGTTTTGCAGTCCCTCCTCTTGGTTTAAACACAGCTGTTCACACCAGGCACAGCTGAAGGCCAGTGAGATCTGTGTGTCCTGGCCCAACACCAAGCAAACCAAAGAGCACTGCGTGTCTGTGAATGGTCACTGTGCAGGAGCTCACCCTACTTGCACCATGCAAACAGTCTTCCTGCACTAAGGGCAAGATTGTTATTGCCCTCCTCAAGATCCTGCCTTTTATTTCAGGACGCAGAGGATGAATGCACTGACTACAGAACCCTTTTAGCAAGCAGCCATACAGATACTGTGGATCCCGGAGGAAATTTTTGGAGCATTAGCAGATGGGGGGGAAAAAGGGACTTGCAAGGAACTAGGATTCACTTGGGAAATACACACCCATCCCTCTGGCAGCTCAGGGGCTGCCAAGTGCAAGCTCCCTCCATTACCAGGAAAGCAGCTGGCTTGTGCTCAAGGGAGGAGCTCCTATAGCTACCTGTGAGCTTTCACTGCCCACTGGGGAAAGCAGTCAGGGCTTTGCATACAGCAGGCATAGCCATCACTAGGCTCTCTCCTGAATTTCCAGCTGGCATGGCCTGAGCCAACATAACCCCATTCCCCAGAGCAGTGTGTCTCTGTGGGCAGACCTGCAAGGTCAGGCTGTGCCACCCCTTGCTGGTGGCAGTCCTGCCCCTGGGGTCTGGCTCCAGCAAGGCTTCTGTGCCCTGGGGTGCCACTGCCCATGGAGTCAGGGAGGAATTTTTCACCTTTACTTAGTTTGCTGGAAACCAATTGTGAATACAATGGAAAGTTTCATGCTGTGCAAAAAACTCCTTCCCATAAAGCAAACATCAGCAGATGGAAAGTTTTCATCCTGTCTAATGCCAGAGCTGGGAAAGCAGGGCTGCACAGCCACACCAGGAAAGAAAACCCTGCAAATTGCTGTGTCCAGAATGCAAGGGAGAGGAGACAGTTATATGGGAAGCAAATAAGTGTGGTGGACAGAGACCACCCTGCAAAAGTCCCATTTACAGTTATTGCCCAGTACACCCCAGTATGCAGTCCAAAGTGCAGGTCTTGGTCTGTGTGACCTGCACGGGCTGATAACATGCCTCAATTTGAAAGGACCCCCCCCTTTTCAACTCCATCGATTTTGTTTATTTAATGGCTTCAAAGACACTTGTGCTAACGGGGCTAAATCTTACCTGGTGAACAAGATAACCATCACTGTGCACCAAAGCCTGCAGCTAAGTCAATATTGACGGAGCTGCCCTGGCTGCATCCTGCCTGGCTGGGACTCCCAGGTGTGCAGCAAGGTCCTCCTCAGGGAACTGCTCAGGTGGGGACCAGCAGAGATTAAAAACAGGAGCTGCAGAGCGTGTTAGACAGGAACAGTGAGAGCAACATGGGGTTTCACGGTTCCTCAGACACAAGCAGTTCTGTTGGCTACAAACAAATAGGAGAAGTTGTGCATGTAAATCACTTTCAGACCAATGTATGCATTATTGATTTTAATAATTAGATGCAAATGGGGAGAGCCATCCAGTAATTATTCCCATGTTCCAAGAAAACACACATAAGCCATAGGACACAACAACTCTGCTGATGGAAACAATTTGTAGCTTTACTTTCTGTCTCATGCTATTTTTCACTTGTTCCTCTATCCCAAACACATGTTCATCTTCTAAGTGCCCTGAGGCTTTCTATGCAGAACTCCCAGGCAGAAAGGCCAGTCCCTAAGGGTGCAGACAGTCCCACTGGAGCCAGTATCAGCCCCCCACCTGACCATCATGCCTGGCTGGTTCACCCCTCCCTAGTCACTCACAGCACACTGCTCACAGGGGTCCTGCAGGACGCTGGAAATACTCCCCCTGGGTAAAACATGAGTCAACTAGAGGCAGGAGGTTGGCTGAACCCCAGCTCTCTGGGGTTCAGCATACTCTGAAAAGCATGCTGTGTTGTGCGGGGGTCTCATGCAATGCTGTAAAGGAAAGGCAATGTCGGGTGGTTTAAGTGAGCAATCACATACTGCAAACAGCAAGCTTCCAAAAAAGCAGCTGCTACAAATAGTTTGCAAGCAGCTTCTGCACTGAAACAGCACTTGAGCAGTCCCAAATGACAAATGTTGAAAGGAAAAGTCAGTTCAAAGAGAAAAACTGGTCCTCCCACAGGAAAAAACCCTTGAGGGGAAAGAGAGATAAAGATCACAAACAATTAAAGAGCAATGGTTATTGAATATACTACCCCTGTGATTAGAGCTCCTGAATCTGTTTATCAGGAGTGGGACGGGTGCAATGAATACTGCATAGCCAGAAGCACCCAAATTGTTGATGAATCATGAACTGTTCTGTCAAAACAGAGCTTGTCTACAAATGGAAATCCTAGTGTCCCTAGCACTACCGGCTGCTCCAAACAGGAAACCTTTAGTGTGAATTTCATGGTAAACATCTATCCTCAGCATTTAGTTTTGCCCTTCAGAGTTAAGACAAGAGAAGTGAGTTTGTTCAGCTAGAGTCTTTCCCGAGTCCACCACAGAGAACAGGATTTGTGATGAGATTGGTTTTTAGGCTGGACTGAATGGTTAACCAGCCTGATTAATAAATGCCAGAAGGAGGAAATAACAGGCAAGTTAAACAGAGGAGAAAAATGTCCCCATACATGGCTATAGAAAAAGTTTACAAGAATTCTGTGCCTTGTGGACAATTCTCCCCAACTCTTGTTAAACGGTTTTAGAACAGGTAATTGCAGCATCTTTCCAGTAGGAGGTGGTGGGGTTTTCCATGTCAGCATGTTCCGAAAGGTTCCCAGCCATTTCCTTCTCTCTCCTCAATTCCTGGTGGAAATGAAAGATGGGACACATGCCAGCTGGAAAGAGTTCTTACTTTAGCAGCATTATCTGATGAAGGGTGGTTGGTTATATAACATTTCTTTTGTTTCATGGGAAAGTATTCTATTTTTATCCATTTATTGTTGAAATTTAAAATTTTTAAAAATTATTTCTCAACTTCTCATAGGAAGTGCCTGCCATTTTCCAGCTGTGGCAGAACACAGGTACCCACTGGTACCTTGTTTGGGTTTGTAAGGAGCTGAAGAGCTGTGTGCTGCAGAAAGGAGAGGTGATTCTAGGTATATGCAAAAAAAACCCAAACACTAAAACAGTGGAACATCTGGTGGATGGAGGTTTGGGGGAAGCTTTAATTCCTGAGATCCACACTAACCCATCTGCTGCCCTTATGTGAGGATGTATTTGAGTATTTAGATAGTAAAACCTCTGTTCCTCATGCTTGGGAATGGAGTTCCAAACTGTTACATAGAGCATGTCTGCAGTGAAGCAGGCTACAGGATTATGTGGAGATGCAGGGATAGTCATGATGCTGTCAAACTCTCTAGCTCAGATACCATCAGGGGCAGGTGAAAGTCCTTGTGGGCCATCTGTCCTGTCATTACCTTGCATTTCGGGAGCACTGTGCTGTGCTCTGCACCACAGTGACAAGCCCACTGACGGCAGTTCCCAATTTCAAGTGATCCAGTGTATTCACACCCGTGGCCATCACAGCACTGCCTACAGCAGAGAGCATAAAGATCTGTGACACTGTTAATCGGGTTAAAGTCATGCAGGCATGTAGTGACTTAATTCTTACAAACATATACTGGCTTTCAATTTATATCTGTATCTATGTAAAAATCTATATCTACATATATCTATAAAAAAAGCTGGAAAAACAAGAGAATAACATGAAACCGAGCTTGTTCCTGCTAGAATTCCTGGTGAGTTGATACTAGTGGAAAAGTGAAAACATGCTTCATAAAATGGTAAAAATGTCTGCTATTTCTAGAGATTTTTCTCCCCACACTGCCTACTTCAGCCTTCTCTCCCAGGCCAGACTAACAGATGGCTTCTGGCTGATTGTACCCACAGAGATACTGAAACCGATGAACCAAAGAAAAGCCAGTGGGAAGTAATTCTGGGACTCTGTGGTCTATTTCTGCTACACAAAAGCCTATTGCTCCAGCTCCGTCCTTAACACAAACACAGCATGTCCCATCCCTGCATCCAGCAGCTGCCACGTGCTCTCCCACACAGAGGATGATGGCTTGTGCCCGGCGGGCACTGGGGGGACAGGCTCCTAGCTGGGACAGGCTCAATAAGGCTCTTGTCTTATTCAGGCTTGTGGTCTATTGCATCCTGGAGCTCTGGAGCCCTCTGCTCATCCTGACACAAACCTGGGAATGAAAAAGATGACAACACACAGGAAATTTTTCTGTGTGAGCAGAAAGGATGTGGGGATTATACTGTGCTCTTCCAGCTCAGAGACAGCTGCTAGAAAGGAAAGGATGGAAACTGTTTAAGAACAGTTCTTTACTGAGGCCCCAAATAACAATAAACTCAACAGTAAAGTCAAAAGCTGGGTGTTTAATGGGAAGATGACACTGAAAAAAGTAAATAGGAAAGCTGTTGAATAATATGTTCGGTGATTTCTTTTCTTCAGGTATGTGAACAGCTTTTGATTTATTTTCATTTACCTATTTGAAATATTTCTGTAGTCTGATTGAGCCTTTGTTTGGAAACAGTTTTTCAAGCTCAATGCAAACATTAGATATTCAAAATTGGAGTAGCTTGGTTATGTTGGATTGGGCATATAAATCAGGTGTCATGATTTCTTTGGCCAAATGAATGCAAATCTTGGAAACACTTCAAATTATCTTTTGTATAGGTTTCAAACTCACTTTAGGTAAACATTTGCTAATGACTTCAAACTGACCATGCCAGTAAGCTCATTTGCTAAAAATGCAACAGAAAACAAATACAAAAGGATTGCAGGTGCTGCAGTCAGGTAAAATGCAGACCCAAGGAGGCTACGACAACAAGGAGAGTTCTGTCTGGCAATACAAAAGTTCAGAGTGTCCTTTCAACAGCACTCCTCATTTCCTTAGCCTACCATTGCTACAACGTGCTGAAATCTGCAGCACGACTGTGAGTCACATGGCTTTGAGCACTGTGCAACTCTATCATCACAGGCTGTTATCACTTTGGATGTATCAAGTAGCACTGGAAATGCACAGGGCCTGAGACAGGAAGGTAGTCCTGCATCACTGTGCTCATGAACTCATCTGTTCTTTCTAACAAATTAATCCAAAGTATTAGGGGTCACATGGGACACATGCGTGTCTGGGAAGCACCAACTCCAGTCCTGCAGCTGTGCCTGGATGTCACCGTGCAGGCTGCAGCTCTTCCACATCACCCAGAAATATTGCTGACTGTAGCTACAGGCACCTTGCCTGCCTTTCATTTCAGTGCATAGCACCCACCTCATTAATGCTCCACATCACTGCACCCCTCAGTCCTATGGCTGAACAGGACCCACACCAGAAATGAGCCAAGGGTTGCAGAGACAGTCATAGACTGAATGAACATTTTACATTTTCAGCCTAAAAGTTCATTTGTGCCAAAGTTCTCTTGAGGTTCTTTTCCATAAGCACTGTTTTCTCCCCATTTCCTGGCTTCAAGGGAAGGTGGAGAAGCTCATGCAAACACAAAATCACAGGATCCACTACTCTCATACAGTGCTGCAGCTCTTTCCATAAACACCAGAAAACCCATGGACAAGCTATAGAAACTTTCCAGTGTCAGAAAATAAAGGGGCAAAGCCTCAAGAGCAAAGAAAATTCACAAAATCTTCAAAGGAAAAAAGCCTGTCCTCCTCAGAGCCTCCATCCTATACTGCCCATGCCCTCCACAATCCCTCAGTCCTTGATCCAGTTGCTGAGCACAGCACTGCCAGGGAGGACAGTCCTGCATAACACAGGGGCTGTAGTCTGATCACAGGTTGTCATCCCTTATGCAGGAAGGTGATGCTCAGAGTCTAGATGGCTCGGTTCATACGGCCCCTGGCTGGCTCTTAGTCACACACAGGGCCAAACACACCAGGGAGAGGAGCAGTAGGTGTGGCAAAGGCCACATTTGCAGTAAAATCTTCCAAGAGCACATTTTATCTCTCAGTCATAACATCAAGCTCCTTTCCTTAGACATCTACTTTTTTTTTCCCAGTCTATCTGTAAAAACATGAAGTCTTTTTTTTTGTGTGGAAAAGAAAGCACACAGAGTCTGATATTTAAAGTGTAAGACATGTTGGTTTAATCCTGTCAGGATTTTAATGTAGATTATATAGGGACAGGCAATGACCAGAGGGAGGGAGAGAGGTGTAAATAATCTAGAGGAGTGTGGACTTGTTGGCAGGGTGGATTTATGTCCTGTGTTAATAAAGTGTCCTTTCATCTCTGGAACCTGGGCTCAGAAGCCAGTCTAGACAGGAATTAATGGGGCTCCTTCTCCACTTACAGATCTCAAGGTTTCCCAACACTGAGAGCTCAATCAACCATGGATTCTGTTTTTTGCAGTGAGCTTTTAAACACGAGCTCTGATCATTCACCGAAGAGGGTCTGCTGCTAGGCCAGGAGACAAATTAAATTCACTTACTACAGCGTTTTTTATGTGTTTGCCACACTGAGATGAAGCCAAGCAATTGTGAGCCTGTTGTAAAGAGATGGACTAGAGCATGCCAAGAAAATACTAGTGTGCGTTGGTGTGGACCAGAACTTAGCTCTGCCTGGAAACCACACCTAGGAACATGAGTTACTCAAGGCAATACAGCACTAGGGCCTGCAGATGCTGCGTTGTGTGAAGCCTCCAGTGGTGCAAGAAAATTGCTGACTTCTTTTCTGCTTGCAGAGAAGCTTCCCTTCTGTTTATTTGTTCCCCTTAGGGGTCTAAAAGTGTAGGTGGGGATGGAGCATTCAAAAGCATTTCTCGGTAAAGAATCTGGAATTTCACTGGACTGTGCAGTCAAGAGAAGCAAGGAAAGCTATGAGCAAAAATGTACAGGCCCAGTGTGATTTAAAGTATTTAAAGCAAAATTCTTTGGAGAAAGGTTTGTTAAGGATTATGATTTCTTGAACTCTTCAATTTCTTTTCCTGGGAAAAGGGTACATCCTAAACTCTCCTCTCCAGCTCTTTACAAGGACTCCCAGATGCAGAGACATTCAGCTCCTACTTTTACATTTGTTTGATTTTCAACAACAGGAGACAGGGAGCAGCAGCATGCACTGCCAGCTATTAAGGAGCCCTTTTATTATGCAAAATTTGCATCTTGTCTAAGTATAAGGCCTTAAATGAGTAAAGACAGAGCCAGTTAAAGAAAAGGACTAGAAGAAAGAACAAAGTGGTCTCCAAAGGCACAGCAAGAGATAAGAGCCCACTGTACGCAGTGATGGACTTTGTGACAGGTTCTCTTACCACGGTATTTCTTCTACAGATATTTGGACAGTACATTTGGAAGTGGTCAAAGAACTTCCTTCTGGGATCTCAATAGCTGCCAACTAGGCAGAAGGACTGTGCAATTTGTAAACTCTTAAATTAAGATATACAAAAGTCACAGGCAATATATAAGCAGTCCTCTGCATGATACTTTATTGTGTTTATAAAGCTTAGCACTCAGATGGAAAAAACATTGATGTCTCTTAGTGATAGTTGCCCTGGGCTACCTGCACCATGCCCAGGGCAGCAGGAACCCTCTCCTTCCTTCTTCTCTCTTCTGCAGGGTCAGTTTATTATCAAAGCTCACAGCACTGCTCCATGATGATCCTGTGCCTATGGAAGAAAGGGTGGTGGAAGCTTTGTATTTGAGGGATGATGGCTACAGGACCATGGGTGATATGCTCACCTCCATTCATTAGATAGCAATTACCCTCTTTGCCCCAGCCTGGGAATCTCCTGGGGCTGCCTTGCAAAGCAGGAGCCACTACCAGAGAACATGATTTAAATGAGCTCCAGGCCAAACTGCAAGATAATTCCTGGCCTGGTGAAAGGCAAGGTTTCCTCTCTGTGCAAGAACTAGCAGTGAGACCTTGGGAGAGGAAGCATCCAGGCTCAGCTAGGCTCCTTTAAGGATTATACATTTTTTGCCACCTGCTGAGCTGTGCTATGCCGGGTGGGACTCCTCAGCTACAGAAAGGAGCGTTACAGGCGTTAGAAGTAAGGAAGGGTGTGGAAAAAGATCAAGGGTTTCTTTGTCACGCAGGGTTTTGAGCATTAGTAGAATTCATTAGTGGAGTCTGATAATAAGGAGCAGTAACAAAGTGCATTAGGCCACCTCTGTGCCTCCAGAGCTGTGCAAAGCCAGCCTGCGGCAGGGCACAGCTTCAGGCTCTCTTAGCTCATCTCTCAGTCTGCAGCCAGAGCACAGCAGCAGCAGGGGAGATCCAAACCAGATGCAGCCTCTCAGCCTTAAGCAGAGCTAATGTCAACCACTACAGCCCTGTTCTCCCAGCTGTGTTCCCCAAAGACATTCTCCTGGGTCAGCCATGCCTAAGCTGTAGCACGAAGCAGTGCAGGCAGTAATGCATGTGCAGGGTGAACTTTACCTCTCACTGCTTCAGTCCCAAACTTTGTCGTCTCCATGGAGGCAGGCTGTGCTTCCTCCTGACAGATCCCACTGCACAGACAATTTATAAGATGGTACAGGCTCTTCTGAGATTGTGTCATGGATGTCGTTGGGTATTTTGGGCTCTGTGCTGGCCAGCTTTTGGTTCCCAGCTTCAGTCATGCCCAGGGCTAGGTGCTGCAGTGTGGCAAGAGCAGAGCAAAGGTGACAACAGAGCTCTGTGGAACAGAGGAGAAATCCACCATTATACACCCCTCCTAAGAGCTTATCCCCTCTCTGCTCACATGGCAATTTAAAACTTTCTACTCCCTGTTAGATAAGAAAGATACAGAGGAGTGGATGGCGGGTGGATGGAATTTCATGCATTGGCACAGCTGTGCCCAGCACCCTGTGGGTGGCACAACTGACCATCTGTGTGCAGCTGATGAGGGTCTTGCAGTTACCCCCACACCACCTCACTACTCTGCAGCCCTTTCCATCCTTTCTGGATTCAATGCTGTCTTGGGGATGTGTCAATAAAGGACCAGCCTGCAAGGTCTGTATTTGCAACTCTTTTGGCACCTGCATTTGTTCTATGCTGGGTAAGTGAAGCTGTCAGGGACAACACCTAAGGCACTTTTTCCCAGCACCACCTCTGCAGTTGTTGAGCCGGGTGGCTACCACTGGCACGTGCACACAAGGCAACAGTTCCCTTGTCATTGCCAATGACAAGGAGCTGTCACCTGGTAGTCCAGCACCACTGACACCTGTCCCCATCCACCCCCACTGCCTGCAGCTCTGACACAGGCACAGGACTGAGGGGCTGTGCTCTGGGGATGAGCCCTGTGCTGACTGGGGACAGGAGGGGCTGGGCTGGCCTTTCTAAGGAGAAGTTTGGGCTTATGGCCCCCCCAGACCACATGAGCAATTTGCACAACTGAGAAAGATGCTGCCCATTGTGAACCAAAAGGGAGTGGCCTGAGCTCTTCCTCCCACCAGCACTGTCCCCTCCAGTGTTTTGCAGATGCTAATGGGCTGTGGGGGGAGGCTGCCTCCAGACTCAGGGATGCCTGCAGGGAATTTTCCTGGCTCCTTCAGCTCAGCTCTGACAAGCATTTATCAAACAACACTCAGAGCTATGAGTCCACAGTGCCTGTAGGTGTTTGGACTCCAGCTCCTGTGTTGGACCCAGCACTCCTGGGCTCTTGATGTAGTTGTAGGGAGGACAAGGGAAGATATGGATTGAGGAGATGTAAAGACATCTAAAAAGCGTAATAAAACTGGAGCTGGATGGGATGGATCCTACACCATGATAAGACAAACATGATCTGTGCCCTGGGAGCAAAACTAGCCTAGCAGGGGTGGCTGCTCTTCTCTAGGTTGGTCAGAGTCAGAAGTGAGACGAGCTGCAAAAGCCGTGATGCTCCATAAACCCTGTACACTCACAGCCCTCTACCCTATCAAGGTAAAGGGACCCAGGGGCAGAGGAATTCCAAGCCCACTTTCTTTAGAATCCCTTAACTTGGCACTTCAATCCCACTGCTGACTGCCCACTTGCCTTTGATGACAGTCAACACTGACTATCACTTTCAATCAAATGAAAGGTGTCAGAGTCTGCCAGGGAGGGGTGTGTGCTCTCTGGGAGTGTCCTTCAGGCTCCACAGAGTGCCATTCCAGTGCTAGTGTGCTGCCTTGAGCACAGCATAATGACAGGGGAGAATCGCAGCTCCGGGGAAGGGGATTTGGGTTATCTGTGGAGGGGGAGACACGATTAATATCAGTGTTGGAAAAAGGAGGGGGGAGCCATGGATCCACAGTGTGTAGGCAGCAGTGGAGTCTCCTCAGATGGACCCGCATTCAGCCAGCTCCTTTGGTCCCAAAGGAACAACTATTTTGGGAGCTCGAACCAAAGGGAGTTAAAAATTGTCATTAATCACTGACCCCTGTGATGCCGAAAGTGCTTCCTAAGGGAGGAGGTGTGTGCTTGAAACAAAAGCCTACAATTCCATTCCAACAGTGATTAAATTGACAGAAGTTGTGCCCTGTAATGCAGCATTATGGAAATCAAGGCAAACAAGATTAACCCACATTGACAAGGCATTTATCCACGGCTAAGAAGAGACCCATGCCACAGCACCTCTGTCCCGCAAGTTTACACCAGCCCACAAGAGTCTAATCCCTCATGGCCTGTCAAGCTATTAGGCAAATCTCTGGCTCTCATTTGCCTAATCCAATAGCCCCCAGCTTCATAAGAAAGACCTCCTAGTGGGCCTTAACAACCATGTTTGTTAGGCCTTATATAAGTAAACAAAGCTCTTAAAGCCCAGCAGCTTCCTCTTCCATATGAGATCTCAACACCCTCTTAACCTGGAGATAAAACCAACCACACTCAGAAAAGGAGGATGTGTTTATAACAGGTCGAGTTCTGCCCCCACAATAAGCATCTGAAGGATTTTGTCATCACTAGCTCACATTTAACACTCATGGCAGAGTTGCCAGGTACCTGATTTCATCCCAGAGCCTTCATATCATCATGGATTTATTGCATAGCTGATGAAGTCACAGTGCTCATTCCCTGTTCTGCCAGCTTCAGTGGAGGAATAAGCAGTGTTAAAGCATCCTTCGAAGATCAAGATGTTTTGTGTCCTTGTGCGAGCATCACCAGGAGACCAAACACTTTCACAGGCTTGTACACCTGAATCTACAAATGCTTTCTTGGAAGCCCTCTAAATATTTTCTGAATCCTGTCGCTGGCAGTGATACCTCTGACATTAAACAGAGTAGATGCATTCCCTAGTCCTTGAATTTTAGGACACCACCACCTCTGCTCTAGGGATATATGCCTCCCTAGTCCTTTGACCAAGGATCCAAACTGTCTCAAGGCTCTCTGGATCTCCCGGGGCTGAGAGCTGCTCTTATCTCTGACACATCATTAACAATGTCCTTGACAATATGGTTTGCTCCACAGACAGGCGAATCTTTAGGGAGAGTTCAGGCAGATGAATAGGCTTGGCTGCCTACCAGTTTTAGCTAGGTCTCTGGGCATTTGGAAACTAAGATGAAAATATCACACAGAAAAACGTTTCCCAAGGGGCCTTCCCCTACAGCTCAAGTGAGCCTGGGGTCAGGAAGCCATAATCACATTTTCTCCCACTTTTTCCACAAACTGCATTTGAAAAGGCAGAGCTCAGAGGGTAGATTTTTAAGGAGAAACACACGGCCAACAACACTGAGAGGTCCAGTGAACAGGAATGCTAGGACAACCACCTCTATTAAAGACAACCTATGGACTGTTACTGACAGTTTGCCACTGCCTGCTCTGACCCTCAGCAATTTGAAGATGAGCAAGTTGTAGAAGTAGCAGAAGAGCTCTGTGGCCACAGACAACACCTGAAGGAAAACGCAGGATGAGCCTTTGCCATGCTGTCAGTACTATCCCTCTCCACAAAACCATCGTGGTACTGTAGAGGAACAGAGGATCTGCACATAATTCCAGAGCTGTGCATGGGCTGGCAGATCCACAGGACCACAGAGTACTAGTAGTCAAAGCCTGGCTGCCCTGGGATGATGGATGTTGGGTGGCTGGGTTCTTACTGCTGTAGCTCATCTTTTACAAATAGCATCTCTCTAGGCACTCACACAACTCTGGGCAACACATGGAGAGTGAAAAAGCACTTCACTCTTCTACCATATGCATGGTAATTTCAAGGGAAAGGGCAAGTAAGCATTTTAACTTTTAACCATAAAAAGGCTCCAAGACGCTTTGCGGTCCTCCAGCCTTTGCCCCTGCCCAGTCTCCAAGGATGTAGGTATGAAACATTATGTGTTTTCAGCAGCCTGGAGTGGAGTTCCCTCAGAGACTGGTGGTGAGCAGGGACCCGATCCGGAACTGTAAATCCTTCACATCCACCAGTTGAGCAGCTGTTCAGGTTAGGTCTCATTTACATGCAAAGCAGTTCAGCCATCAGCAAGGATCTCTAATGATGTAAATCAGTCGTGTGTCATCCTAGCAATGAAAGTCAAGGGAGCCCTTATTTGCTTGAATCTAGCACATTTCAGCAAAAGTGCCATTTAGTAAAAAAAAGGAGATTTTTACTGTGGAGTATGTCCCACAACCCTCAGTCACTTTCCAGCTGAGATCACAGCTAAATCGCTTATCTTTACATTTTCATACAAATCTGATTATCCTTGAACAGCTAATTGTTTCATAAGTGCCACTTGGAAGCTATCCATTTCCAGCAGAAATAAAGAAATTACACTATAAAACTGTCTACCTTTGCCATGAGTCACTTTAGCACATAGGATGAATATTTGGCACTCTTCACTTTTTCAGATTAACTCACATATTTATTTTGGAAGAAAAAAAATGGACTGCTTAAATTCCTTTCCATCAGAATTCCTCATATTTGCTTAGCTTATTGAAACTTTTTTAAAAGACCTTACAGTATGTGGGTTATATAGTGACTGCTGATGGAGAAGACATTCACATCTCCTTTCATGTAAAAAAAAAAAGCAGAAAAATTCTATGAGAGCATTTGATACTTTGTTGAGAGAGTCAGTAAACCCTACAGCTTATGTCACCTGCCATGAAGAAAGGTTTCATCTCTTTGGCTGAGGGCATGGAAACATGCAGCAAAGACGTAAATTCAATGTCTCCTGGATGGAGCATGTGTCTCTCTTCCAAAGGGAAATTCTAACATGTTGCAATTAAATTTCTTAATGATCCATTCTGAGCTAGGCTGGGAAAACACCCGAGAAAGAAAAAAGGTTCTGGTCTTTGGAAAGCAAGTCAGGGATTTCCCTCATCTGTTCTCTCAGTCTGATGAGAAATAGTTATAAACCTTTGCAAAAGAATGTCATTTAGACTGAGGAAAAAAATTCTACGTGTTGTCCCATGTCACCACATAGCTAAAGTTTAAAAGAACAACCAAGTTTAGCTCAGCTTCAGTTAATTACACAGTTTATAAACATCTTTGGATGTTCTTCTAGATGGGCCTGATCTAAATGTCATATCCAGGAGCTGAAACCAAGAGTTCTGCTTCAGTTTTGTGTTTCGCCAATGAAAATCATGCAGGGCAGAGGAACTACAGGAAAAAGAAATGACAAAAGTCATGAGCATCTGCAAAGTACCACTGGAAATCCAGGACAAGGGATGTGCCTCTTTCCTTCATGCTATGTATTCTTGGTCAAGTCACTTATCCCAATCTGCAAAATGTGACATTAATTAACAAATGGCCAGGGAAGAAATTGTAGAGCAATATGAACAAGTGGTATAACATTATGAGTAAGGTTTGTATCAAAGCCTAATATTTTTGTAAATTTAGGTGAAATGGATCTATACAGTGACCTAACTAAGGACTTGAAAGCTGGGGAAATCAGAGGTACTTCATACAGGCAGGATCCTTCTGTGCTAGAAGACTCTGCCTCTGCAAGGAGCTACGTGCTCTCCATTCCTATCAACTGCAGTGAGGCCGTGGGTGCTCCTCCCTCCCTAGATCGAAGCCTAAAATTATCAATTAGGAAAACAAATGTGGGTATTAGACATCTTTTTGTGAGTGTCAGTTCAGCAATCACTTTATTACAAGTAATTTTAGTATTGAATGTAGTGCAATTTCGGTAATTTAGCAAAGTACAATGATGGATTAAAGTGCTTGGTGATAGATGCTTATTTCACCTTCTGAAACACAATTATTATGCACTTTACTCAATAATAGTATCTTGTTCCAACTAAAATACACATTGTGTAATTCTTTAAGCCATAGAATCATAGCAATTAGAGAGGGAAATGGCTGATTAGGTCACTTATTCCAGCCTGTTGCCAGCCCGTGATTGCTCCCTGCCCTGTATCAGCTAGAGTTTTCCCCAAACTCCTTTCTTTTACATGCTTTAGTGATATCCATTAAAAAAAAAAAAGAGGCTTCAACCACAGTTGAAAGATTCAGCCTTTTACCGAAGAAAAGCCTGTGTATTTGCAGTGGGAAGAGTTTGAGGGGTTTTCACCTCCTCCTTACAGCAGATGGCTGAAATACCAGAATGCTCTTCAGTGGTCCTTCTTCATGGAAGCAGCTTTGCTGAAAAAATTTCCCAGTTTCCCTTCTAAACTAAATGTATAAGTCCTGCTTTTTAGTCTGGAATTCCTCTAACTACTTTTTGCCTAATGACAGCTTAATATTTAGCATTTGCTAAAACATAAACAGAAATAAAAATGAGACTGAGTGAAATTTAACTCAAGAAAAGCCACCGTTCCTGACCTGTACTGGCAGAGGGATAGTTGGGATGTGGTTTCTACTGCTCTTTTTAGGGAGCTCAGCTGTACAAGCCATCTCACTGCTATGAAGACCAGGGCTCTCTCTGCTGCCATATGCTGGATGCCCCTTACCACATCCCAGTCAGGGGAACCGAGCAGACACCAAGAGCCTAGCATTTTATTACATGTACAGACACACCTGCCTGCAAGTCCTGCGGAAACAGCACTTCTGGTGCTGGCCTTGTGCCTTCTCTATGTTTATCCTTGGGTAGTATCCTTGAGAGCAGGTGCAACCTATGGAAACAGCACATTTTAAATAAGTAAAAGAGAACGTCTTGAGAAAGGAAGCTTTCAATATGAACTCGTGCGAACAGCCAGGGAGAAAAACCCGTGCTGTGAAGCTGAGCTCTTCCAAACATTGAAGAGACAGACCAGTGGGGATCTGCCTGTGCAGATGACACCCCAACAGTGTGGCCATCTCTGTAAAGTGTTGCCCAGCTGTGGATTGCCCAGGCTTGGCAGGGCCAATAGTGTCCTCAGGGTTTGCCATGCAGCCAGCTGGGGCAGAGGGCATGATGTTCAGACACAGGATATGACAATCTCTCCCATCATGGATAAGCTCAACTAGTGATTAAAAAAGAAAGAAATGAGTGATTCTTCTGGACAACTCAACCAAGCAAGCAGAGCCAGAACATCTATCATCCATCCACAAGCCCAGTCCTCACTCCATTATCCAGCTTAGGAGGTGGCTTACTCTACATGTTACTGGAGTAAACAGACATTTCCCAGGGTAAAACACTCTTCTGTGCAAGCAGGTATTGAGCTCAGCCCCATGATGACCTTTCCCCCTATATCTTACTAGCTCCCTGAGCCTTCCTGCCTGGTGATCCTCCACTAAGGTTATCCTACAACTGAGCTGCACACAGGAACAGGAGTACAAAGATGCATAGGTACAACTGACCCAAAATTAAATACCAAACTACTATTAAACTTCAGAGGTTCTGAGGCTTCAGCCACAGAGTGAATGCCTGTGAATCTGGAGACTGGGGAAGAAAAATTCCCTGGTGCAACTGTCGGGTGCCATTCAGCTCCAGCCATGAAATCACAACATTTACTTTGTAGGGCTGTGCCTGTGTCTTGTCAGAGGCACAGCCTCTCACAGCACTGGAACAGGCTCTGTTCCCAGCTCTACCACAGACTTCCCGCATCTGTCTGGAAAAAAATCACTGAGAAGCACATCTGAAAAAATGTTACACGCTCAGATCCAGACATTTGATCTAACACCTGGCCTAGCTCTCAGCAGCACTGGACACTGCAAACACTGTTGGCTTCGACTGGGGCACTTGTAAAATCCAGACCTGATGGGCAGTGGGGATGGAGGGAACATCTGCTTCTTCACTGCACTACACAAACTTCACACTAAGGTACCTTTTCAACAGAGCTGTGTACAAGTCAAACCAGTTAAACCAGTGAACAGTTGGTCTTTGTTCTGCATACATGCCAGAACATTAAAAACTCTCACAGTTTGGCACCAGAAAGACAGAGACCCAAAGCTAGTGACTGTGTTTGGAAACAGGAGACATAAACTCTTTTAGTTCTGTTTTCCCACGTGTAAACAGAGGATGCCAATTTCTGCCCGGTACTTAGGACTCCCAGGCATTTGGAAAGCACTGAGGGCATCCCATTGATGACATAAAAGCTGCTTGCAGTACTTCTTGCTTCATCTGTTTTTAAAAAGTTAGTGAGGTGCTGGCTGGACACTATTATATTTGCTGTGTGAAGCACAGAACAAGATACTGTTGCACACACTATAAAACAAATTACTGTTGAGCATGCTGAGCACAGGAGTTGCTTTTTGACATTTCATTTAGTGCATTATATTCTGCCCTAGACAAAGAACAAGCGTGTGGACATAGCTGAAAACTGGAGATAGTTCTAAAAGAAGAGAAATATACAGTTTCAGAAATGTTTCTCTGCCTTGCCATGTTTTTTTGCTCGTGGCTCTTCCTGTAGAAGAGGAGGAATTCAAGTGTGACAGTGTTTGCATTTACAGGTACCTTGTTGGAACAGCACACCTGTGTTGCATGACCACTATCTACAGCAGAGCTGAACATGCTGCTCTGCAGCATGGTCTATAAGGAACAAGCACCTCATGCTCCAACAGGTATCAGTGGTCTGGATGTGTCACCTCAGCTAAGAGGCAGAAACACGCTGGTTATTCACTGCCAATCAGTCCTGATGCAGTGATTTTGCTGCCATCCCAGGAGCTGTATGTTCCACTGCAAGAAACCTGGGAATGGGTTTGATGGGCAGTGTCTGCTGCTGCGGGGGGAACAGCAATCTCAGACCCTCTGCGTGAGGGCAACCACGGGCAGCAAGGACATTGCAAGCAAGCTTGTCACTCCCCATCTCCTCAGGGGCAAGTCAGGCAGTACAAGGCCCTCACTGTCACACTCCACCAAGTCTGCTGGGACACGTCATGGCCAGGAATCACTCCTCGTCAGGGCTTTTTCAAATAAGCAAAAAAAAGTGAAATGTCAAATAAAATTGAGTAAGAAAAGAAAAGTGGCATCTTGTGTTCTTCTTATCTCCTTCATTCCCAGGGGTCTCTGATGCCTTAAAGGAGTGGCAACCTTTCTGAAAGCAAACCTTTTTGATAAATGATGCAGTTATTTATTTTGCAGAAAGTTGAAATTTGTCTTGATGCCATTTTCAAGTAACACAGCATCTAACAAAGAGAATCATAGGTGATTTACTGCATGGCACTCCATTTATCTCAGGGAAAGAAAGACCCTATTTGAACCTCTCAGGATTTGCACCTGTAATTCCACTGAACCAAAGGCTTTGGAACCTGAGGTTCAGCAGTTTTCCCCCTCAAGATAAGACTAGGTTTTCCTGTTCCCCATGAATCACCACAACCTTGCAGACTGCTGTGGAACATGAATTGCCTACTACACAATGCCAGCATCTGTACATCCCATAAGCAAAAGGTGACCAGTGTGACTGTGCAGGCATTCATGCCACCAAACACTCCTGCTAGCGCTCCCAGATTGGATGTTGAGGATTGGGGAATGAGATCTTGCATATGGGATGCATCCTGTGTTCTCAATGCTGCACACTTGCAAGCTGCTCCACTGTTTATGTCCACTTCAGCTTCTCCTGGGGCACCTGACAAGCAGAGGTATTTTCCTTGCCTAAAACTCCCGCTTTGTCTCATGCTAGGGTATGCTTTAATGATTTACCAGGAGAAATACATGTGCATTCAGAAGTAACTGCAGGGGCCACAAGTGTCATCTCAGATTTCCATGATTTTAACCAGAAGATGACAATCTTGGAGCTGATCTGGAAGTCCTGCTTAACCTAAATCCCCTCTGCCCACCCCAGGACTCTGGCGCTTGTCCTGCAGCTGAGAATGCAAATGCAGAGAGAAATGCAATCTTTACAGCCTGGATCAGCACTTTGCCTCCTCCGGGAAGCGTGACCCCATCGTCTGACTGTTGGTTCTGATGCAACAGCCAGTCATTGCACCAGTGAGGACCTCAGACAGCCCCAGGGCTGCACTGTCATTGCGAGATAAACACACTGAATTGCTCAACAGATCCTATGATGATCTGAGGGTGGAAGGACAGTGCTTTCATATGCTGCTCTGTTGACTATCACACCCATGTGTGAGGCTAAAGGGCTACTGTTCCTTGGGGCATGGCAGCTGTCCTTGAGGAAGTGACCCTGAGCCATGACACCATCCCCGTGCTGCCAGGGAAGGCTGGCTCTGGACTCCCAGATACTCCCCCAGCCACTGGCAGTATGAATTGTGGCAGTGAGCTGAGCACAGAAAAAGCACTCTGGGGTTTCCAAGGAGAGAAGCAAGCAGTTGTTGACAGCATTTTCCCCAAGTGTTACCCAAATCTGCAACAAGTTGTAACAGGCTTGTCATAAATTTGTGCTGCCAAACTCTCTCTGGAAGAATCTCTCCTGACACCCAGGAGGGCAGACCTCCCTCCCTGGAAAGGAGGGGAAGAAGGCGGCTGAGGTGGGTAACCAGATACTTCTTCACTATCTCTTTTCTCTGCGTGTGCTCAAAGCAGCCTGCCATGGGCACGTCTTCGGAGGTCGGACACCATGGGAGGGTGGCTGCCTGCCAGGCAGGCTGTGAGAGCCGGGCTCTCTGCCTGAGACAAGGCCAGGAGGAAGGAGAGGCCGTCTCCTGCCCTGGGTGATAAACCTCTGGCTTTTTCTCAGCTCCCTTTGTGAGCAGCTCAGCCATACCACCCATGCTGTGCTTCACAGGCCCTCTCTGTAGACCCAGAAAACCCATGTTCTAACCCTAGGGATAAGTGCTGCCCTCACACACAGTTAGGAGAACAACTGTCTTCATCCTGCCTGCAGGTTGTTTTAAAGATCACAAGTTCACCCCAAACACCCTTGGAAGTGGGAAAGAGAGACCAGAAAGGTTGTACAGGGTTTTGCTGTGCAAGAGAAGGAGTGGGTCATAGAGCACAGGACAGGGAATTAGGACATCCAGGGTAGGATCTCTGCTGACAGACTGGGCAGCCCAGCAGGCATGGTGACAACCCACATCTGT
The DNA here is from genome assembly GCF_003945595.2 of Pipra filicauda. Taxonomy (NCBI): domain Eukaryota; kingdom Metazoa; phylum Chordata; class Aves; order Passeriformes; family Pipridae; genus Pipra; species Pipra filicauda. Next base: position 1,021,034 of record NW_024104317.1, read on the forward strand.
GGAAGCTTGATCCTGCTTAGCTCAAAGCCTCTCTGCTGAGGTCTCCTGTGCTGTGCTGATGCTGTCACGCTGGCATAATGTGTCTGTGGGGGATCTGCAAAACAGCTCTGAGAAAGACTAATTTTTCCCACCAACTGCTCCACTTTTTACAGCCAAGCTGTAGTAAAACAGGGAATAACCAAAGAAACGTAGTTAGCTCCCAGGAGATTTTCAGCTGGAGAGAAATGACAATGTCTTGAAACAAGGAGAGGAAATTCAGGCCAAGCAGAGCACCCAGATCAGCTCCCAGATGTTTCAGAGAAAAGCATCCAAACCACACCTGAACTGCAGTGTGGAAAGAACTTGCAAAATGCAATCAGAGACCAACTAGCCCATGCACACAAGCTGCCAGACAGGTGCCAGCAGCATTACTACCCTCTCCTCTCTCCATTGTTATCATCTGTCAAACAGGAGAGCAAGAATGTGGACACCTACAATTGCCAACCCATAAACCTGGGATCAGAGCAAGCTGCTGTGAGATACGTGCACCTGCCCTGCCCTTGGTTCCCAGCACTGCTGCCCACAGCAGAGCCAAACCAGAGTATGCTGGTTACTGACAGGGTTTTAGCAGCAGGAAGAATTAGCAGAGAAGCTTTTGTGGCCTGGATCTTAATGAGATTCATTTCCAAAGAAGCCCATGGTCTCACTGCAGTTTCCAAGCAGAAAGGAATCACCTGAGGGCTTTGAAAGGGAAAGAAGAGGTACTTCATTAGCGCTACAAGAGCAGAGCTCAGCAGGAAGGGAGGGCAGAGAGTTGAGCCCAGGCCACGCCACATGGCAGGGCAGCATTTTGCTCCATCTGTGGTATGGACGTTCAAGTATGTTGGATTCCAGGTTAAAGGAATACACACTTATGCACATTCTTCTATAAGCAAGTGAGATGCCACTTAAAGATCACACTGAAACTGGCCTCTCTGTGATTCTCTAGGAGTAAAATCAGATTTGAAACTATAGTAATTTAAGAAAAAAATACCAGAATTGCTGTTTAGGCTGCACATAGCCTGGGATCTGGTTTCAGAAGCTTTGCAGGGACATTCCATGCCACTTCCAAGGAGTTGTTAAAAAATACTTCATACCATCAGAGTCCTGTGGGATTTTTTTCTTGCTAGTCCTGCAGGCTACCATGGAGAAATTCACTAGCAGGATTTCTGTAGGACTCTGACTCACTCAGGAACTTTTATTACTGCTTTTAACTATTTGACTGCCTTTTGGCTGCTGGCAGAAAAGTTATTAAATGTTTTACCAGACATGGCCAGAAACTCTTTATAAAAGCATCTTGGCCTGGCATAAAGCATATGTCTCTACTTATCTCTGTAGCATGTGCTCAAAGCTCTCACATGTCCCCTGGCAGTGGAAGAAACTTGGGACCTTTATGTTTCTAGGCTGTAGATAAACAGAGCATCCGATCTCCTGGCATGCAAATAGTCCCGCTGCAGTGAGCATCAAATTTGCAGGACTGAAGAGGACAAGGCCCTGGTACAGACTCTAGATCATGGTTCATATGCACAGCTCTGTGGTCTGATCCTGCCTGGAACTGTCTACTCAACCATTTAACCCTTACTCAAGGGATTAAATTGAGTGAGCAGCTCTTACTCTTGCAAGTAATTAATGTCACTAGGTTGGGTGGCATTTTCAGTACTGTGTGACACGTTGTTTCTTTGCTCAAAGCCCTTTCCCCTCCATCATGGTTTTTTCTCCTTTTATCTTCCTCATTCAGATTAAGAGGAAACAAAGAAAAAGCATCCCACAAACCAGAGTAGAGAACTCCATCCCAGTGCTGAATGGAAGAAAGCAGAAATAAAATATTGCTGCCTGTTTCTGCTTTCACAACAGCAGCGAATCAGAACATTCTGCTAAAGGGTCTGTTCATCAGAAGGACTCGCGTCTGATTATTTTGTCGTGTGTTACAGTGATCAAAAGCAGTGTGTTTTCACTAATTGTGCCTGCTGCTTACCTGCTTAAGTAGCTGTGCTTCAGGAAAGTAGCAAATGCTGCTTCAACTTCTCTGCATCCCTCTGTGGGCATCCTGTAGCTGAATGCACCTGCGTAGGGATAAACACAGTGGGTAAGGTGAAGGAGAGAGGATCTGCGTTATCAGGGGCAGAGCAGACTGGGAGCGGTCCCATTCCTATCGCACGGGGTGGGGATACAGCTCGACCGTCCCCCACTTTACGGGGGTTACCTCTAAAAGGACCAGTGTGTTGCTGCCATTCTGTGCTGCTATCCACACAGCCTCGGCAGCTCAGGTTTGCTGGGGAGTTTGTGCTCAAGCAGACAGGCTGCTCTGGCCTCCTTCCTAAGCTGGCAGCAGCGCTGGAGTGCAGCAGCTCGGAGCTAGCTCAGGGCTGTCCCTGCGGGCTTCGCTGGAGGCGGATCTCGCGTGTTACACAGCTGTCAGCGAGGCTGAACTCCGCTGTAATGCAGGGGAGACTCGGACCCAGCCTCTGACCTGCACCACTGCACTGCAGATTAACCTCAAATTCCCACATTTCAGTAACTTCTGCTGGGGTGCAGATGGCAGGGTCGGGCCCTGTCAGGCAGGAAGCGCAGGGTGACCATTTGAGGATTCCGAAAGGGTGCCCTTCTGGGTGTGAGCCCTCTCTGCTCCCAGCCACGTGTGCCCTGCACCCACACACACTTTCACCACTCCAGCCACACATCGCTCTCTGCGTTGTGCGCTATCACCAACACCCACGCAGACCCACGGGGGCGAGCAGGCATCCTCCGAACGGGAGGAGCAGGATGGGTTTCGTTTGCAGGCTTCTTCCTCCCACAGGTCCGCAAGCGCTGGGAGCAGCCCCGGGTGTCCCGGAGGGCCGGGCAGGGCAGAGCCCGCACTAGCAAGGGCCGCTGGTGCCCCCTGTTGTCACAAGAACGTATAGGAGTTGCTGGGAGCACGAGTGGGACGTGCCACCCGCGATGGGCACAGGGCACCCGTCTCTTTGAGCTGCGGGTGTTGGGACACGGCTGAGCCTGGCAGCGCCCAGGGAACAGCCCGGGCTGGCTGCAGTAAGAGCTCAGTGGGTTTGCACCCACAGAGGGCAAGAACAGCTGCTTCTCGCTCAACTCTTTCACCTGCTGGCTGCGCCAGCCAGGGAATCTCAATGCATCCCAGGATGCCTTCCTAAGTACTTAGAAAGATGCATCTGAAACAATCCATGAAAATCATGTCGAGGTTTCCCAACTAAATAGTATCCGAGCAAAAGAATCTGTTTTTCTTTAAAAAAAAAAAAGGAGTGCAGAATTGCGGTGGGCAAGAGCTGATGGCTCAATACATGCTGTGGCACCGAGTCATCTCTGCAGAGGGCAGGGTTCAGCCCTTCCTGCCCAGCTCAGGGAAAAGCTGCTAATTCACACACCACTTTTCTCAATGCGACATACCAGCATGTTCTGACTGCTCCGAGCATTTCCCAGACTTGGGCACAGGATCACACTGAGTACTTGCAGGGCTGTAAGTGCTGCTGAGAATGACACAGTGACTTCTGGTTTGCTTATGGTTCTGTCCCAGAGACCCACATTGTGGGATCTGCAGCCTATGGCCCCAAAAGACACATCTGACACACCAGCATACAGCACAACTTCCCCCCATCCTCTCGAGGGGCAGCATGACTCACACCAGCCTCCAAGCAACAGCAGAGCCCTGGGCATCATTCAAGCATAAGGTTTTGGACTCTGAGAAGCCAGGTTGCAACCTCCCACCTCATTCCCAGACATAGCAGGATGCTTACATTCCCTACTCATCTTCTAATAGAAGCCCAGCATGGCTGAACAGGCATCCATGTGTCCTGGAGAGTCCTCAGGCTCAGATACATTTCAAGGCTTGCAGATGATATGATGATACAGCCATCATCTTAAAAATTAATATATGAAAACACAGTCTTAACTGGAGCAGACAGATTTGACTCCGTTCAGAGCAGAACAGACATAAGCAAGAAGTGGCTGGTTTCCACATCCACAGCAATGGTCAGCTGTAATTCGTGTGCACATCACAAGGCAGGGCTAGTTAATTATTATTTTAATACTAATTTATTTAGCACCTATCACAAAAAAAACTCCTTATGGTCTACATATTTTTTGGTAACTAAGTCTTAGCATTAATTGTTATCAGAGATGGAAGAAAAATTGCTATCTGGTCAACTCAGTTGAAATTTTACACTGTGAATTATCTCTGGAAAGATGTAATTTCTCCATATTTGTTATTAAAAACAGCTGCAACAATTACAGCCTGTGATTCCTGTTAACTCCTTGCTAATACTGCAGCTCAGGAGTTTCAGATGTAGCAGTTATGTGTTGTACTACTACTGTTTGGGATGGTAGTAATGACATACAGGAAATTTCTCCTAAAAAATTGCATTGCTTCCTTTAAATCCCACAAACACACCTGCCTCCAGAGGCCTCAACATGAATATCGGTGGGAACTACAGGCTAAGGAGTGACACCCACAGCTGGGCCAACTCACACAGCTCTGAGAATGAATATCAATCAAACACTGGGCAGCGTTGTGCCTTAAGCAGAGATGACCCCCCTAGAAGTAAAAGTCTTTTCTGAGAGGGCAGCAGGACTCTGTTTTTCACCAAAGGAAAGTTTTCACACCAGCTGTCTGAAACTCTGCACCATTGCTTGATCAGGCAGTCACAGAGCAGAAATGCAAGGTAATACAGTGATCTGACCTGTTCTCTGGGTTCTCACAAGCATGACTGAGAGCAGACCTTACACTTGCCATGCCAGACTGGACCCCAGCCCTGCATGGAGCTCCCTGCAGACAGAGCCTCTCTCTGTGGGCAGCACTGCTGGCAGTGGAGGCAAGTGCTGCCAAGCCTGTACAGCCTGCCCTAGGAACTCCTAGATCAGTGCTGTCTATTTTATTTAACAATCCCATTTCCTTTTCCTGAATTTCTGGAAAGAGCGTGGCATAGATCCAGGTTTTTCTCTCTAAAGCACAGCCTATGTATGGAGATAAAAACATTCAGAAAGGGACTGGCCACACTAATTGACTGAACACCTCCAGCAGCGCCGAGAGATGCTCAAGCAGCAGAACAAGGTGAGGAGCTTCACACCTTCTCCTGTAACCGCAGACAGTCTGTTTCCAGTGCCAGGTATGTTTGTTTGTGCATTGTCTCCCTCAGCTGCCCCTATCACTCTGTATTGATCCACTGGAGACAGGGGCTGCCAGGCCAGACAGGGCTCCTGCACACAGAGGGATAACAAGTTTTAGGAAGGATCGATTTCATGACAAAAGCCATGTAGGAGCACGGCACGCACAGTGCTCTGCTTGCTGTAGACCACACAGATATGCAGGACTCCTTGCAGTGGCCTCAATATTATTTAGACAAAGTAAATGTTAATATAATAAATAACAAGTAGCTTAATTGCGTTTTGAAGATAGGCCTGATCTTGTAACAAAACCCTTCTGGACACCCCAATTCATCTGCATAAACCAGGCAGGACCAGGCAAAATGCTATAAGGATCCCATTGTGTGTTACAATAACATCTTTAGGATGCTTGTGGTTCCATCTGGATCCACATCTCTGGAAAGTGCTTTGGCAATGTCCCCTCTGAAGGGTTCATTGAAATAATTTACAGAGGGAAGATGAGAGAGGAGAGCAAACCCCTGGCTAGAACAGTGCAAAGAAGGACCGAAGCTCGTCTTTCATGGTCAAGATTGCTCTTTGGTTAATTTAAAATTTCTCAGTCCGAGGGAGCTGGGACTGTTCAGTCTGGAAGACAGAAGGCCCCGGGGGGATTTATGGATATATATAAATATCTGCAGTGAGGGTGTAAACACAACAGAGCCAGGCTCTTCTCAGTGATGCCCAGGGAAAGGACCACAGGAAATGGCACAAACTGAAACGCAGGTTAAGCATAAGAAAATACATATTTACTGTGAGAGTGGCCAGATACTGGTGCAGGTTGCCCAGAGAGGTTATGAAACCCCCATTCTTGGAGGTATTTGAAACCCAGCTAGACATAGTACTGGGTGACCTGCTCTAGTTGATTGTGCTATAATCAGAGGTGTGGAATAGACAATTTTGCAAACCACCTCTGACCTCAACTATCACATGATTCTATGAGTAGAGATCAAGATTAGAATTAATAGAAAATAAAAATATCACAAAAAATTGGAAGAAACTGTTGAATGAGGCATGCCACAAGTACTTCAATGGATGCTTAAGTGAAATGTCCTTTGCTTACAGATGTTATAAATGTACTGTGCTTTTTTGCATCCCGAAAGCCAAACAGGGACCAAAGGGAAGCCAAAAAAAGGAAGCTGGTGGTCATCAGGATTAGTGTTTTCACTTGTCAGACTACTTTCTTTCTGAATGGGAGAGCCAAACTAAGCCATTGCTAAAAATATATTTTTAGGATGATCTTAAAATTTTTTAAATTTCATCTTTAAAATAAATTTTATTTATTGTTTTATTTTAAAATATAACCTTTGGTCAGTGCAGTTTATTCAGTTTGACCCTGTATTTCTCCTGGAAAATAGGATTTATACTCAGACTCAACATTTTTTCGGGCTTTTAGATGCACAAATTAAACATACAGTAAAACTAGATATGTCTCCCCATGGCAGGTAGAGAAAAGCAAAGAATTCTTGGCATTTTAATCACCCCATGAAGATCAATAGATGATTTTATGCTTTTTTGTGGAGAAAGACAGGACGGGGGAAAAAAATCACATATATTGATTCTCAGGCATCAGTGAAATGAGTAATAGGGTGAAATGTCCTACGTTAGTTCTTTGCAGGTCTTGTGAAAGCTGCCTGCCAAGGAAATGTAGCTGTGCATGTAGGTTGTGATTATGCTAAAGAGGCACTAAATTAGTACATTACATGCCCCATTTAGCACTACTGTGCAAAATCTGAGAGTGCTAATACATTTTGTTTCTAGGGTCAAGAATCATTAAAGGATGGATTCATGGTCATTCATTAGCCAGGAAATTAAAGTTTGACAGCTGCTTTTCAGTTCTGATTTCTCTTAAATGGCAGTATTATATTAGGAGGGTTTTTCCTTTTTTTTTTTTCAAGCCTCCGAGGCTGTAGAAAGGTGTGTGTCATCCCTAAAGCACAGTATCCCCAAGCCATCCAGCCAGACTTTCTTCATAGAGTGCTATATGGCTTTGAGGATTAATTACAGGAAATGCTGCTCTGTGCTACTGAGAGTGGTTTCTTGCTCAGCTGCATGGTTGTAAATGATCCGGGTTTGGAGCTGTAACCCTGCTCGGTTTGCATTACAAAGGAATTCTACATTGTGCAAGTAGAAACAGGGCCCTGCAGTCCTCTGTGGGCCACCAGGCTCAGGAGGGCAAATGGCAGGTGTGTGTTTGGAGAGGGCAAATGTGTGTTTGGAGAGAATGAACCTCTTCATTAAAACAAAACGAGCAAGTAAACCAGCAGTCTTCTCAACTCTCAGCAGGGCTCAAGGTAGAAGAAACCCTGCTTGCCCACTAAGGTAGGCATGTAACACAGGGCTCAGGGAAAGTCCTCAGTAACCCCAACAAAATTCTTTGGATTAGGGTCTCTGATCTGCAAAAGCCTCTGCACGTGAGACGCCTCCCTGAGCTCAATGGTACAACTCACGTGACTACATGGCACAGGCACAAGTGTTTGCCAAACTTCCATCCAGCTGACAAGACGTGTAGTCCAAAGCAGAGATTAGCTGACACTTAGGATGGCTTTGTTCCCTGCTCTGTATCAGCAGCCACTGCAAATATATAAGCAGTCATTCCTCTTTTCTGTTTTCCAGTTTGCTTCTATGAAATTTATATCACTAGAAAGGGTCTTGCTTGCTCCACACAACAACCACCCTAATGAGAGCCATGTTTTACACCTCCACAGCACTGTTCTTCCTGACATGCCTCAAAGCATTTCATACACTACAGCCAACATCTGAGCACGCTAAGTGTCCTACAGAGCTAACCCTGATTTTCTGTGTGAATTGAACTAGGTTCATGCTGATCCCTCTGAAGAACTAGTACCAATCTCTGTAAAAAAGCAGCTCTAAAATGGCAGCTTTGCATGGGAGAAAAACTTAACAATGGAGGAAAAAAAAGTTACTCTCAGAAAAAAAGCAAAGTAAAACAAAACAAAAACCCCAACACCTGGAGCCTTCTATTGATCAGAGCCCACAGACTGCCTTTGATTAATAATCTCTACGTCAATACTGCAACTGATATAATATCCAAATATATTGCATTAAAAATGCCAATATCCAATTGAATTGATCTGGTTATTTGTACTACAAGAGACACTCAGTTCCAGTAAGAAGAATAGTGATATGACCGACTGTATGGCTACACAGCAGAACTTAGAAAAACGTAGAAAAACCAGTTATTTCATGTTGCACTCACCACAAAACAGTCTCTTCAAATAACTCCATAAAATTACAAGGTACATCTGAAAAACTAGGACACTTAAAGAGCAGAAACAGACTAAATTCAATAATTTATTCATTAGATATCATTTCCTTCTTTATAAATTTGTAGAATTGAAAGATCATATTTTATAATGATAAAGCATTGCACAGTTCTAAGGATCCTGTGCTCTTTGATAAAATTTCCCTTTTGCTGAAATGTTGCTATCCCCAGAGAGCAGAGCAGCAGCCAAGGAGCACTAGCAGTCTGACTTCAGATTTAAGTGCTTTACGCAGTCCTGTATCAGAGGTCTTCTTCACCAGGATGACATGCCTCTATCCTCAAAGATTATTCAGTTGCTCGAGCATTAAACACCTTGCTTTTGCTGTGCTCCCAGCCCAAGGGTGACATGATGCTGAAGCTGGCCCTCAAGGTTGTTCTGGTTAGGAGGTCAGTGGAGATCCTGCCTCTGCAGGATTTGATCCCAGGCTGCTTTCAGTGGGCACCTCGGAGCCTTCATGGTGTGCAATGTTTCTTGGACCCATGAAATTATTTCCACAAAACGCAGCTGATGGTCTGCCATAACCAAATGACACCAGGAGCTGCAGCCATTCTGAGAACACAGGAGTACCCAGAGAACACTCAAATACCCAGATCCTCAAACCAAACCACACAGGCAGCTGACATGCAGCTGACATGCAGCTTTGGTGCTGGCAGCCCAGACGGTGCTTTTTCAGTCCCTGCTCAACTTCTAGTTGTATTTGCTAGTACAGTCACAACTGAGCAGAGATGGGGACCCAGACAGCCCTGCTGTGCTGGGACCAGCCAGCACAGCCCCGTGGTCAGGTACCCTTGTTGTGCCCTTTCCTCTTGCTGCTTTCTGCCACTAGACCCAATGCAGCCATCCCGCTCCGACAGCATCTCTGGGCCATGTCTCACAATGCTGGCAATTATTCTCTTGCCAGGCTGTGAAAAACCAACTCTAATTAGTGTTTTCTGGAGAAACCCTCTCCCCACCACCCTAGAAAAGATACTGCAGGAGGCAGATGTGCAAGCACAAGGTGGTGGGGCAGAGAGGAGGGTGCTTGAAAATACTCCAGGAGTCTTCTGGGCCAAGCGTTATCTCCTGCTTCCTTTGAGAGCCCACAAGAGACAGCCTTCCCAAAGCAACCTCTGAGGTGGCCTGTTCAGCTTTTGTCTCCCTCAGCAAAAAAATTTCTGCCCCAGCGGCTCCGAACAAGGCTTCCATTAACTCCGTCCCCGCGAGGGCAGCACGTGGGACAAAAAGCCCAACACTGTGTCCCGGCCCTCAGACAAGCCTGGAAACAAACGTTGCAGGAATTTGTCAGAATAAAATCACCCGCTCGGTGTCACTGCATAAATTTACCTACCTCAGTGCCTATTCAGGGCCCTTCCAAAAGGGCAATATTAACAGAGAGAGATCGGACACCATCTCTATAGCAACACCAACACGGAAAAGTTATGGTTTCCCCAGCAAAGGGGATGCCTGTTTTAGCTGCACCACCAAGTCTATGGGTTAGTCCTGATTTTAAAAACAATTCCCCTTCGACTTACTTTTGTTCGTGTGATAAAAATTATTTAAGGAACAAGAGCAGAGCAACCTGTGTAGAAGGAGAGCGATTGGAGGAAGCCCAGCACAGAAGGGATGCAGCAGAGTGAGGGCATGTAGTGGCTGCAACACACACATCTGTCAACAACTTAAATCACCAGCACGCTGCTGTGGGGAGCTTGCAGGCAGGGAGGGCTTTTCTGGTGCTATTAGACTCACAGCAAATCCGAGGGCACAAAATTATCTGATGCCACACGTGAAAACTAGGATAAAAAGCATAGATCAAAATTCCAGTTTTCGTTGAATCAGTAATCACCAATTTCCCTTCAAAGAAAGTTCCTGAAATTAAATGAAGTGCCTTTAAGGCAAGAAGAGCAAAGAAAGCTGCTAGAGAGCATGAGCTGGAGGAGGAAAGTGGGACTCATTGAAATGAGAGCTTGATCCTGCAGAGGATATTAAAACCAATCTAGCCAATCTAAAACAATCTAGCCTTTATATCACTCTAAATCTGCTGTATGTGAGGTAGAAATGAATGAGGATTTAGTTATACCCCAAACTGGATGAGCACAATGTTTGTGCATATAGAGATGTGAGCCTGTGAGCAGTGACTGGGTGACTAACGGGAACAAGCATGAGAAACAGTGTCATTTGGGGAAACCAGCCCACGCAGGGTTACCCCTTGCAGAGCCAGCAGCAACTCCATCTGCATGCTTTTTATGCTAGTGGCATGATCCAACCCGTAGCCTCTGGTAATGCTTTCAGATGCTTTGGAAAGCATTCCATACACTTGGAAGGTTGGGTCTCAGGTGATGAATTTCTAAATTTAATATGCAAGAAGCAGTTTTGGAAAGTAGGTGATCCAGCAGCATTGCAGACACTCTCACTTCATGAATCTTGACAATTTACGACATTGATCTGCATTAAAACCAAATGAGAAAGCTTGAAATAGCCCCATAATTATGCTGCAGAGAAGCCTTAGATGACCTTCCATTAACACCTGCTCTGCACTAAATGCTGAGCATCAATTCACACCAAGATGAAAACTGGGCTTGTAGCTGGGTGTGACAGTGTTCAGCACCTCATGGCTACCCTGACTGCAGATTTGTCCTTCTGCACAGCAATATCTTAGTGAAGGTATCCTGAGTAAAGGGGGAGGCTCAATAAGTTCTGCTAGAGAGGGCTTTGGATGGACATATGGACAAAAGACTCTAAAGTGCATAGCTGAGCTGTGGCTTTACACATGACTTTCTCCCACTAAAGTAAAGACTTCTGGAACTATCATAACCTGCTTGGGGCTAGTCTGCCTGTCCAAGCTCCAGCTGCAGAGCAAACTTGTCCAGCTGAAATGCCATTGGAAATATTAAGGCTTAGCAAACGCATTTAAGTCCTGGGAAGGAAGGAGCTAAGTCAGTTCAGATAAATAAGGGGAAGTCTACTTCTAAGTCATATTTGTACAGTTACATTTCAAGTATGCTTGCCAATAATATGTACTGTGGAATGGCTTCAACAAGTAGAAAAGATAAATTGCAATATATTCACACCTGATAGTTTGACTAGGAACACCATGCAGAGGTGCCTTCTCTTCTCTGTGGTTCCTTTCTCTTACAGATACACAAGACTCCTCCCTCTGCTTGCTCACCCACCCTTCCCAGGTCCATGGGCTTTTCCAGTTCCAGAGCACTGGGCCCAGCATCAACAAGCTTCTTGCCTGGAGCTCTGGGATTCCTCAAGGAGAGAGTGGAACAGGTAGGAGAACATAGCAATGGAAACCCCCCCTGCATGGCTCATAAGATCTCTTATCCATGACCAATACACAATCACAGTTCATAACAGAAAATAGCCCCCTCCAGACACCTGCCAAAAGCTTTTAGAGACCAGTATGATCATAAGAGATGCTCCCTTCTTGGTCCCTGTTTCTGCCCTGTCAGATTTACTGGATAACCTTTTCTGCAAAGTGTTTCTCTCAGTCCCAATGGTAAGAAATATTTAGAGGCTGATGCTGCATGTGATAAACAGCACAACCCTTGGCAGCAGTAAACCAGACCCTTCTCCTCAGCTGTGACCACAGCTTCTCCTTGTTAAGCTCTTTATGTCATTAAGTGGCCCCACTGGGAACAGCAGAAAGCACAACTGGGAACATTAATGAAGATCTACAGCATTACAAGAAAAAGCTCAATGAATCAATGCCTCGTGCCTTATTCCCATGGCTGTGACCTGTCCCCATTAGTAACAGGAGAGGGTCTGAAATGGGAGAGACCTCCCCTTCTCCTCTTTCTCCCTTGAGAGGTCTGTACTGCTCAGCACTGATAGATGCTTGCAGGCAACAGAGGTGACTCTGGCTGACTTGTTGCCCTCATGCATCCCTTATGTCAGTCCAAACATCCAAATGGTGCAGATTCCAGCAGCTGGGACCAGCACTGGCTCTGTCACACATCTCTTCTGTCAGCTGGCAGCAGCTCTGTTCACTGCAAAAACAAACACCCACCTTCTCTTGTGACAAAAATGTGCACAAGGGCTCAAAAGTGCAGCCAGCAGAAAATATAAGGCAGAAAGGGAGGATTAGGAGATTTTTAGGCTGCTTTAGGAAAACCTCAAAAGCATGCATAAAACAGCAGCTTGCTCAGCTGAGAAGCAGCTCTTACGTCCTGAAAGGAAGATCAGAGGCACACGTTCAACCATAGGAACCCAGGTGCATGGCCAGGGGATTATGAAAGGGTTTTACACCTGCCCACATTCACTCCCAGCTGGGTTCATACTCTGATCAAATAGCTCAAGCAGTGGGAGGGATTGGGTGGTGGAAGGGGTCAGGGGGATGAAGCTTCGTGACCGTTGCAAAGTGATTAAGACAGACCCACATCAGACACAGCCATGAGCGGTTGTACTCTGTGAACAACACCAGCATCTCCTGTCTAGGTCCTCTGTCCTGCTGCACAGCCCTGGGGAATGAGAAGTGCTTGAGAGATTCCTACACCCACAAGGACTGTCTGCGGGAACAGATGTATGCCTTTCTGCACTGGGTCACACCATAGGAACATATGGGTTTCTATCTGCAGGAATGAAGAATGATGAAAAACTTGGAAACTTGATCACATTTTGCTGATATTTCCTGCACACCCTTGGCAAATAAACCAGCAAGCCTCGGTTGCTCAATTATATTAAATTCCTTACTTAGGGTCATTCAGCCACAGGATAGGGAGATACATGCCTGTACCTATCCATGGCACAAAAGCAGCTCCAAGGCTGCCTACAGGGAATTATTCTGCAGTGCAGACACTGGTTTCCCTTGCTGTCCTTAATACCTAGTATCATACTTTCCTTGAGAGTAGTGGCAAGGACTATATGAAATTAAATGATTTTGCATTTCTTTGCAAGGGATTTTTTTGTAGAGGCAGGAGTCCCTTCTTCAGCAATGGTAATATGAGAGCTAAGTGTTCATGCAGGACAGCATTGAGGGCACACAGCAGTAATACGGCTTATACTGAGGGTAGATCAAAGGATCTCTGGACCTTTAGAGCTTTCTAGGAGGCTTAGCAGAAATTTTTACAGCACGCTTGTCACAGGTCCAGGACACTGATGATGATGCTTATACTGGTACCAATCAATCCCATCCACCTTTCCCTGAGGCGCTACTTTCTCGCAAAAAGGATTACCAACACCAGTTGTCTGTGGAAAGGAAGAAACAAAAGTCATGGATTTGTCTGAGCTCCCTGTGAGTATGTCAGGAAGTCACAGCTTTCCCTTCCTAGGCCTGCTTTGCTCCTCATAAAAAAAAGGGACTTGGGTTTTGTGGCTTCTTTGTGAGCCTACTTACCCCTCCCTCTAAGATAACAATTTATCTGTGAGAAGACTTCAACACTTCTCTCTTATGCCTTTCTTTAGGCACAAACCACAGCTCCTGCTCTCTCCAAACCCTTCTCCGCCCCATCAGCCCATCGGTGTCTCTTCTTCCTCCAGGTTTCTCCTCTTGGCCCTCATGGGTGACCAGCATCACTGAGTCAGTCTTGATATGAGCAGGATGTATTCCTGACCCAGTGTTACTGACACAGTGGCCATGTCTGTTCCTTGCAAGAGAGCTTTCCCCAGGTCACCTCCTGGTGACTTGCATGGCCAGTATCAGGGAGCTGCAGCGAGGGGCTGCCTGGTACCAAACATTTATCCAAGTGACCGTGATGGGCTCATTCAGACCTTGCCACTGGGCAATTTAACCGCAGGGATTTAAAACTTTAGAGAATGTCAGCCAGATAGTAACTTGTCCTCAGATTGGAAAATCCCAGAACAGGACAGTGCAAAGCAACTCCCTTCAGCAGACAGCAGCCCCCAGTCCAAGAGGGCCACAAATCTCCCTAGAAAGAGAGGACATAGAAAGGATTTAATCTATTTTGGCCTTTTTTCTGGAGAGCACAATGAAAGAGCATGTTAGCAAGAGCTTACAGCAAAATCTGCCTTTCACAGCACTACAGTGACCAGTGGCATTAGCAGTGGCTGCTCTGCCTCTTCATAAACACTTCGAGAGCAAAGGACTCCAGGTCCCAGAGTCCAGTTCCAGCTCATGCTGCCTCATTATCTTCTCAGTCTTGTTTAGTCTTTGTCTCTAATGTAGATGGTAAACTCTCAGGGGCAGTGACCATGACTCAGTTCACTTAGTGCCAGACAACTGCTGGAGCTTGGTTAATAATGAGACAATTCCCATGGGCCCATTGTCTTAAGTGGGAGTTTTGGCTAAGTGAAGACTTCTGGGATTTGCCCAATAATAAGTCAGTAATTCAGGATGCGCTTAAAGACACATTCAATGCGCCTTTGCAGCAACATCCTTGGGAAGTGAGCATTTGTACTCCAGACCACAACTGCGAGGAAGTCTAATATTAATTAGGAAGCAAACTCAAGGGCCCTGAATAAGCCCTTATAACAAAAGATCTTTTATTGAATAACTGTAGAGGAGCGCAAAGCCAAAGTTTTCATGCCAAAGTGACAATAAATGAACTGCAATTAATGCCTTTAAGGCCAGTCTGTAAATTCAATCTTAGCTTAAACAAAACAAGGAGCTTCTAAAAGCATCTTTTAAAAACAGTAAGAGGAAAAAAGAATGAATATAAACCTAAATAAAATACACAGGTTGATTCAACCTGTTTCAGCTGATGAACGGCATGGTACTTGTTCTGTGCCAAAGTGACACTTGACCTCTATATATCTTCTTAATGAAGTCAGCAGAGAAAGACACCCAGTGAGCCTTTGTAACACTGCAAGCAAGTTGCAAGCTGGGCTTCACTAATGGGAGCTGTCACTTGGTTTTTTCCAGGTCACAAACTAAGAAGAGCAATTAAATCAAATTGGAGGCTGTACAGATTGGAGCAAGCCTCAATAGACCAGGTACCTAAATCATTAAAGACATAGTTCTTTTCCATGATAAATTGTTGAGGAGAGTGAAACATGCTGCTGGTCATTAATCTAGGCTAATCAGCTTGAAAGCTAGGTTGTTTTATTTAGTAATTAACTGGTTATTTGAAAAAAATGATACATGGCCTATAGAGCTGCCATCCAGCAGATAATAATGCAGAGCAGTGGGGAATCTCTTGAGGGCAATTCATGCCTTTTCAATTATAGCCATTGGCAAACTCTGAAAAATGGCTCTAGGTTTGTATTGACACAGAGGAAAGAAACACACTCCAAGCAGCATAGCAGGCATCTTGTGCATGCTGGTAATTGCTCTGGCCTGCCCCTTACACAGACCATGCTACAGCAAACCAAACATTTTGGTGGAGTCCTTCCTTCCCGTCCCTTCGGTTTAGAGTTATTGTTTGTCAGACTCTTCTGCTGGAATTGGGGGAAAAGAGCTGCTGTGTGCTGATAGCCAGCTCTGCAATAAAGGGGTCCTGGCCTACTCTTTTACAGGTGGGGGCTGCATGTCCCCACACCAGTGCACAGTAACCGGTCTGCACTTCTCCAGAAGAGCTCCACAGGGTCCCCGACTGGCTGAGACCAAATGCAATTTAGGCAAAGAAGCTGAAGCCTAATGCCTGGGAAAGCTGCTGAGAAGGGACACCAGTTGATCAATCCTCGCTGTCACAACTGGTTATTGATGGACAAAATACACAGGACTGTCTGTCTGTCTTTGTGCTGCACTGAGAAAGTTTCTTTGCAAGAACACGCTGTAGGGACAGTGTGATTCCCCTGAGAGGAACCAGCCAGTCCCATCTGCCACATCAGTGGAAGGTCAGTGTCTCCCAGTCCCAGCCACAGCTACAACAAAGTTTTTTCACACTCAGCCCTTCCAATCATTTTGCACAGGAGCACCTAACTCCTTTGCTCCAGCCATGGATGTATAAACAGTTTGCATTTGCTGACAGAGACAGGTCTTTTAGCATTACCAATAATTGCTTCCAGGTGTCCACAAAAAGTCACTCAAATGTAGGGATCACGTAGGCAAATAACATATCCCCAGAATATTTTTTTGTCCTTTGTTAAGTACAAAGGACAGGAGAGTGGTTAAAATTCTGCTAGTAAAAAGCCTCTGGACATAGAAGAAAATCTCCATTAAGTTATATTGAATACACAGACAACAGCCCTGGCTCAAAAAGCTCCTAACCATGAGTTGCTGGCAGACCACACTGGAGTATCATGCACACTTGTCCTGTTTTTCACTCTAACCTAGGCATGTGCTGCTGGCAACACATCCTGGAGACAGGATACTGAGCTACCCAGACCAGTGGTCTGGTGCAGCATGACTGCTCTTTTGTTAGGTATGTCCTCTCCTCTAAGATTCAGGGGAAAATAAACCTATGGCTGACACAGCAGCAATAAGGATCCAGGCTGGAGGGAAGGGCAGTACCCTTAGTAGGTGGGTAAGCACTGTGCAGATGGATGGGCTTGTTGCTCAGTCACTGTATCTAACCAACTGTACTTAAAAAAATATTTCCTGTTTTGAGAGCCTTTGATGGAGATTTTGGAGGCAGGAGGAGAAAAGAAAGAGCCTACTCAATGAGGCAGGAAACAGCATCCACCACAGAGAAACAGCATCCACCATATACACAAAGCTTGCAAACACAGGCCATGCAGGGTTATTAAACCTGGTTGTGGGGGTCAGGAGAGCCCCTGAGCCAGTAACATCCCACAGAGCAAGCAAAGCAAGTTCCAACCAGCTTAAAAAAGCACCCGCTAATGAAAAAAACTTTACCAGGAAAGCAGATCACATCAAGGCCACACAGAAGCCTCAGATCCTTTAAGCTGCACTTTGAAGACCAGTGGTGACAGACTGACAGATAAAGGCAAGGTCACAGGCCATCGAGACCCCCTCCAACACACCGTGCAGCTGAGTTGGAAAAAAGAAGAAAAATCATTGTTGCTATTTGACTAAACATTATAAACTAAAAATAGCTGAATATCTCTGATTAGGAGAATTCCAAGGGCTTACAATCCTTGCCACTTGGGGTCCAATTTTTCTCTCTTTTATTATGGGCATTAGGTTTTGGACAATACCATGGCTACAGAGGGCATATGTTACGTTAGTCTAAGCCGGCACCACGCGAACCTTTGCACCCCCTAGGTTACTTTGCCGAATATTTCTGTCTCCAAATGAGCTGTAAAGGTTGCAGTTTTTCTGGCAGCAGCCAGCACAGCTCCCATTAACACATTTCACAAGTATAATTTTCAACAGTATTAATAATTGTCCTCATAAAAGTCCATGAGAGGAACTTAATGGACTAGACTGTTTCATTTCCATGAAATTCCTGCTCTTTTAAAAACTCTCCATGCCTGGATTTAATATTTTCTACTTTCAGACCTCGACCAACTGTTTCCAGGCATAAACTTTCCTACTTCAAGTGTGCTAATGCCAAATGAAAAGCAAAGTGATTTAAAGTTCTGCCAGACCCTGCAAGCTGTGTTGAAGAAGTCAAAGATGAAAGGGGTGCACCTGCCAGTCATCCTCAGATGACCAGTGTGGGACTTCAGGGAATCATTAGCTCTAAGCAAGGACTTTTTGGCTGCACCAAAGACCTCATCAGCCTTTGGGAACGCTCACTGCAAGGCCTATCCCACAAGGGATGGCAACCAGCTGGATATGGCCATAAAGATGTAAAAACATGATCCAGTTTCAGACCAGGAGCTTGGGCCAGGAGTCAGGTAGTAAAGGAGCAGCATCCAGGATTGCTGAGATGATTTGTTTGGCTCATTCAGGCATTCTCAGTTTCCATCAGCAAAGCAGGGCACCATCTCTGCAGGCACTGAACACTCTGAGCACTGAAATGCAAGAGCACAAAGTATCCTGGCGGAAGCTGGGAGAGTCTGCTTAGAAACCAGCTGCAATACCTGTGCTTAGGGCAGTAGGGAACAGAATAACTACCCTCTAAGTTCAACATCCAGTCATAATTAACACAAAACAAATACAATTCAAGAGAACACCTAATTCAGCAGATTAAAGGGCAGAATGAGATCTCAGAGCTTGAAACTATAGCACAAACTTAGTCAAAATAAGGTGGTAATGTTCATTGACTGGAACAAACTTAGAAAACTTATCTGGTGACAAGATCCATTACAGAGGATAGTTACATCAGGCCTTGATGTTTCTTTATCGCAGGTCTCTTTTAGCCTAGCAGAATTTAGAAGTTTGGTGCAGGTGACCACCGAGACCCATTCTGGTCTTACCACCTAGAAACATCAAGCAGTAGGAATTGAAACACCTGTAACAAACTGCTTACAAGAAGGTAATGAGTTTTTATTTGCTCCCTGATGCCTCTAAATTCCACAAGACAATTTGCTACAAGAAAATAAGGAAGAAATCTCAGATGTAGAGATACTTTTCTTTATGAAATATTTATCTTGCACTGGAAAATGGCTTTGTAAAAACAAAAAATCAAACAAGAAAAAGCACAAAAGCTGGGTCTGGCTCAAATATTTCATGCCAAGAATTGCTGAACTCCTTGATTTCCAGTGTCAGTGGAAACAAATAGCAAGAAAAGTTTCATTTAAGTCAGAGGACCCCCACCCAAGCAGTATCAAGCCACCCTGAAAATCCAAGATTAATGTTGACAGAAAGATACCAGATTGGTGTGCGTTATATCGCAGGATCTCTCTCCTTTTGACCAAGAAAACACCTCACCTTGGGTGTATCTCAGACCTAACAGGTCTGTTTTCAGCTTATTATAAATGAAATCAGTGTGTGTTATCTTGAAAATGTTTACTTGAAAAGTTATACTGCCAGCTGGTTAACCCTGTTGTCTTCATTATCACATAAAGCCCTCGGTTTTGCATGTGGGTCTTTGCCTGGGACAATCTTTTCTGAGTTAATTCTGGCCTTGTTTCTCATTAGAGTAATTGCAGGCAAACTTCACAGCACTGTCCCCGTGTTGGTTGAGCAAAACAACTAACAGGAATGACATTCTGTGGGACCTGAAAACCAGAATACTGGCAAAATTACTGAAAAGAAAAGGAAGTACACAAACACTTGGGAATTTATGCCATAGTTCTCCCAAAAGGTTTTTGAGTTAGACTTTGCACACCCCATCAGTCCTCTATTTTCTAACATGATGTGATTTCTAGGGGATCCTTTTGTCTCTTGACTGTAAATTAAGCCTTATATACAGGAAAGCTATTTCCAGAAGGGCCTGGAAACAGGGGATTTCAGACAGCATATTTCAACCATGAGGCATTTCCAGAGAAAAGGATATATGAAAGCACTACTTTTAGAATTCTAACAAGCGAAAAAGCCACCCTTGTATTTCTCGTCAGCCACGTGGGTTTGCACAATTAAAACACAATAGTTTCTTCCAGGGCTTTGTCGAGTCCAGAATAGCCCTATGTGAGTGTGCAGTGTGGCATACCATGCCCATTCTCTTCTCTCTGCAGGTCTGTCTGCCCAAGGCAGCTCCTCTGCTCCATGCAAACCTGTTTCTCCCTGGCTGTTGGAAAGGAGTTGTGGTTTTACTTTGCTGAGTTTGAGCAGTGTTTCTGATAATGTCTAGGATCAGGTGTTGGTAAACTCCAGGAAATATTTAGTTCAGATCACACTGAAGCCTTTGTTTGGTGAGTCTTTCATTAAAGCAGAAAACAATTTTCACATTGGCATTTATTCTAAAATTATCAGGCCCAATGAACCCGACAAATTCTGGGAAAACTATACATTTTGGAGGTTCATGAATTAACATTTTTGATAGAAAAAAGGTCTTATTCAGGGATTTCTAGGTCTTATTGAAGAATCCTTTTCATCCTAAAATTAACTGTGCAGGTAAAAACTAGTGCAGCCAACAGTTCCAAGCTGAATGCTTACTATACATTCTGAATACGGCTTAGTGCCCATTTCCACTTTGTCTGAGGTGGAGTTGATGTAGGCTACTTAAAGACTGCTTGGTTCCTTGTCATTATACATTTCTGATTATCAGTGGCTGAAAGAACAATTACCAACATATAACTGTTTGTGATAAAATTTCTTCTGCTTGTTGGCTGATTCCAGATGATTTCTTTGTTGCTGTTGAATATAGAATGAAAATGCTGAGAATCTCTGGAGCCTCTTTGCTTGGGAACTGCACTTCAGATTTATTAAAAGTCCAGTTCTCAAATATTTTCTTGAATAAAAATTGGCCTTTTTATGGTTAAGATACAGTTTTGGCTTATTTTGAAGAATACATTTGAAGACAACAGTTTCTGAAGGACCAGAGCTAATGAACTGACACTAGCCCATATGGGTACTCCCAGGCTGTCATACAAAAATAGGCAGTTTCTAAGGCGTCCACACACCAAACCTTTAAATAACAATATAAAATGTTCTTGATTTGTTCTTTGTTTAATACAGAACCCAGCTGTCCATCTGTACAGGAATGGCATTTTGTTACTGTGGGGTATGTCCTACTCCAAAGCCTTAGCAGGGAGGAGGGCTGCTGCCAGCTGTGTTTGGCCTGGTGAGCTCCTGCTGGAAGGGAAGCTGGAAGATGCTGCCTCACACAGAGCCCAACTTGTTCATCAGAAGGCTGCCATTCCCCTGCTCATAGGAACTCACTACTTTCTTTACTGAAGCACTAGACTGTCCTTTCTCCCTCTGATTCCTTCACCTAAATAGCCTGCAGGCTCTGGCTGAGTCTTTCTGGGAACTGCTTCTTTCAGAAGGGAAGGCAGGACCTGCAAGTTAGTTGCAAGTCCCATTCCTAGCACAGAGGGAATATGGATGTATGCAATCTAAAAGCAAAAATCACATGAGCTGAGTTTATTGTATAAAAATGAACTTTAAACATGTGAAAAACCCAGACACTGGAACTGGGTAGCAGTTGGGAAATCAGCTTCTGCTGCACACAGCTTTGGCTGGCTTGGCCAGAACAGGAGCCACTTCTGCCATCCACGTTTGCAGGTGGACACAAAAATATTGTAGCTCTATGGGATGGATAGGCTCATCTCTCTCACAGAGCTGATGATTGCTAACTTTCTTTGTCCACTTCACAGTTATGGCTGAAAAAGAAAAAAAAAGAAGTGCTTGCTTTTGCAAAAGCAAGAAACAGGTCTGACTTCTCCCTCCCGGTTGGGATTTCAGTCAAGGCCAGCACAGTGAAAGCCTTGTTCTCCCCTGGAAGTTCAAGACAGTTTTGTTTAGG
The DNA here is from genome assembly GCF_003945595.2 of Pipra filicauda. Classification (NCBI taxonomy): domain Eukaryota; kingdom Metazoa; phylum Chordata; class Aves; order Passeriformes; family Pipridae; genus Pipra; species Pipra filicauda. Next base: position 1,042,569 of record NW_024104317.1, read on the forward strand.
GGAAATAGAGGCTTCACCAGCTGCTTTTTGGTAAAAAGAACCTTATAGACAAGAGGTGAATCATCCCCAAAAGCAGTCACTTGACATCAGCCACAAAAGCTTTCAGCCTCATGATCAATGAGCCCCTCTGAACTAATATAGGAAGAATTACGATGGCATTTTCCTGAAGCGTGCAGCTTTGCCTCTCCCTTTTTCCTGGGAACACAATTACAATCCCATCTCCCAATCTCTTCATCTCTGAGTTACCCAAGACAAGTCTGCAACATGGCAAAATGGGAACAGTAGATCATGGGCCTTGTCCCATCTCAGCACCTGGCAGTGAAATCCATGCTGGCCTCTTTCTTTTCCTATGACCTCAGACTTCTTTTTAGGATGTGACTGCACTAACCTCAAAGGTGAAGCTGTTGTTTTTTTCTGAGACACAAAGGAAAAGGAAGCACCAGTAGTTCAACCTGAAAAGGCAATAAACAGCATGTGCTGTACCTATTTGTGTGTCCATCAAGGATATAAAAAGCTGTGGATTAATTTTTAATATTTCTCTGGAGGGGACTAATCCTGCAAGCTGGTGGGCACCAGTCTAGAGCAGCAGGGTCCAACTGTCTGCAAATACTCTTTTTCATGCAGGTTCACCTCTGATCAGTGTTTGGGATAGTGTTTCATATGTAATATTGTAACTGCAGATGTGCAGCTAGACACTTTTCAAACAGATTCGTTGTGATTTATGTTCTTTACCATTATAGCTTGCAAACTGTCCTAAATAAAGACTCCAAACACTTCATATGCAAAACAAACTGTAGGTAAAAGTGAAGATGTGAAGCAAAGGAAGGGCAGATCTGCTTTAATCTTCATCCTTGACCTAAATATGAAATAAATAACAAAGCTGTAGTAAACAAAGACCAAAGGTAGCAGGGAACAAAATCATTGTGAATGACACCCATTCTTCTGGGGCATGTCCCCACTGAATTGCACACAACTGGATCCCTCCAGTCAGATCCAGAGGAATGACTCACATTAGCAAACAAGTGAGCCAGAGATGCTAGCAAAGCAGAAGGGATTTAAGCTATGGATGCTGGGACACAAATGACTCTGGACCTTCACGGTAGTCATGGGGACGTTTAGTTTTGGAGAGGACAAGGAAGAGGCAACTAGCAGTGCTCTGCTCAGGTAACAGGATGCATGTGATGGAATTCTTTCAGCAGCATTTTGGCTCATTTTTGTTTTGTCTCTTCCAACATGGTGTCGTGGAAAAGAACGAACTGACAGTGGAGTTGCAATATAGCATTTCCTTTCCAGTGGCACTAGTGTTAACTGTATCAATCCACAGCGATTTTCTTATGTCAAGTATTATTCTTCACTTTTAGACTCTTGAAGCCTAGTCTGGGCTCCTCAATATAGACCTGCAACAAAATAAAGGAGAGTGGTACAGATAGTTTCCAAAAAGAGAAAGGAGCTCCTTCAACAGCAGCCATGCTGTCGCCCTCCAGTGTTTTCAGGAAGAGAATGGCTTTTTTCAATATCAGTTTGAAGTAACCATGGCAGAGACAGATGTTTGGTTTCAGAGAGCAGGCAGTAAGTTTATATTGTCAGAGCAAACACTTGGGACTCCAGAGCACAACATCCCTTGTTGTTTACCAAGTGTGTTATGCCAGAATTGGACGTGAAGATGCACTTCATGGTAACAAAAGAGGACAATGCCTTTATCCTGCAATTGTCAACAGTGTTACAGTGCTGAAGACTTTAGTTCAATATTTGCCAAGCAGTAAAATGAGCAACGCCTGTCAGTTTATTGACCTAGATGCATCAGTTACTAGAAAAACTATATTGAGCAGACAGTAGTTTAGTTTCAATTGTTGGGGACCAAATTCCAGCCACAGAACTAAGTGCTATTAACATACATTCAGATTAACAAGAAAACTGTTCGAGTCTTGTTCTGATGCTGTCACCGGGATACAACAAACAGCATCCTTATGCTGAGACACTTTGAAACAAAGTGTAACAACAGTTTTGTCAGAGCCAGGCACTACAACTCTTGCAGACTGAAATTCCATGGGAGATTTAAAATGCTGTAACATCCTTCCTGGAAAGACTGAAAACCTAAAAAACAAGTTACCTTTGCCTTAATGCAGATTGTTCACTGTGGCTTCATTGACTGATGTTCTGAAAGAATTAGGTTACAGTAAATGTTGGCAGGATGGTACATTTGTACCAAACCATAATTCTGTTCAGTTACCTGCCTCAGCACAGCCAGGAGGGTTTGAGCTGGAAATCCCTCCTGGGAAGGCTGATGAACCTGGGAAAATTCCTGCTCTTGCCACACACATGAACAGGGAGGATTAGTACTCCAATTGCACCCAGTCCTGGGTAAATGGCACAGACTCGAGGCTGACAGCAGCCTAAACGTCTTTCCCTTGCATTTAGTGTGACACCTCTGACTGCCAAATCAGTGTGTCACTGACCTACAGCTGCAATCCGTTTACGGGAAAGTCACAAGCCAATAAAACGAGTTTGTGCTACATCAGGGGACAGAGCAAACAGAACCATCACATTTCTGTACAGAAAAGCATGCAACAACACTGAGTTATAGCAAAGATATCCTCCGTTTACTGCAGGCACTGTTTCAGGCTTCAAAGGAATGACAACACTAAGACTTCAGCTAAAGAGCTGACAATCATCCCTAACCCACCAGGCTGAACATGCAACTTCATTCCTGCAGGTAAAATCTGTCAGAATCAGGACAGAATCAGCATTCATAAGAATCCCTCTTTGCCCACACAACAATGAGACAATTTTGCAAAAGCTTGATTGGTGAAATCTGCTATAGACTGTGCCTTTGTGCTGCACTGGGGAAAAGCTGGCAAAATATTTTTCCCCATCTTGCCCAAGGAATCTCCCTTTCACAGAGCATCCCCTGCTACTCACTGGTCTGTAACAGTGTCCTGCATCAATCACATACTGAAACTGCTTCCAGCTGTATGGACTGTACATGCTGGGTGTTTACTGACTAGCAAGCACACCAAAACTGGCATGACAAACACCCAGTATATTAAAGGCAGAGGCCCACCAGTTGGCTTCAACCCATGCTTTTCTAAGACAATGCACATATGTCACAGAGATTCCTCTCCAGCTTATCTAAGCTCTCAGAAAGGCTTTTCATTAAGTTCTAAAAGAGGCCTTGGATGCTAAGATACCATTCTGCTTTCTTAAGTAATGTCACAAGACTTCTGGTTTGGCCACACAGTTGCTTTTTAGAAATGAAAAGGAGATTCCGTGCTTCTGGTTGGGACAAGTGTCAAAATCACTGCAATCTTTTTTATAAAGAATGGAGGGGGAAAAAAGAGGATCAGGAACTGAGTTCACTCACTCTGGGAACCCAGCCTTTATGTACTGTTTACCAAAAGGATGAGCTGGGGAAAGGGGTGGGGGCAAATGTGTGCATTAGGTCTCACCTGCTGATTCTCAGGAGTCATGAATATTCTCATAATCCCCAACTCTTGGCCCAACAGGCTGCAGGCCTTTTCATCACAGAGCTTGATTTCATTGAGGATCTGGGAGTTGCTCTAAGCTTCAGCAAGTGGTATAATATTCTGTTGTTTCCACACAAAAACAGCCTTTTGCCATGAACCACTCTCCAATGTTTCTTCTCTGTTACTCATCTAGTAATGGCATTTGTCTTTCAGACTAGATTAGACAAATTCTGTTTTGGGCTATCCAGAGATCAGTCAGCAAGTCACAATTTCTGAGGCAGTCAGCACTTTTTTTTTTCTTGCACAGATATGCATACATAATATATATGATGAGATACTGGTATATTTATCAAATGTGATGCATGCTTGTAGATAAAACCAAGACAGCAGAAATAAAACTGCAAAGAGACATGAGCAGTAGTGGCAATTTTACCATATACTTTCAAGCTAGATTATTGTAAGCATCTGATCTGACCTTTAGCACCTCACAGGCCTGAGAATGTCACCTGGTTTGGGCATAATTTGCATGCCCATAGGGCTGAGGAGGTTGGGGAAGGAGGTTGTACTGGCAGGGAAAGCAAACAGGGTATGCCAAAACATGCAACAAAGCAGTATCCAGGAAAAAACCTTCACCAGATAACCTATGGCTGGCTGTACTTCCATAAGCTTTGTGGAATTCCAATTTTCAGGCACCAGGTAATGGAAAATTGTCTTTATTTCTGAAAGGGGACGCATTATCTCCTCCATCTGAAGGGATGGACTATGCAAAAACTGACAGGAGGGAAAAAGGACTTTTTAAAAGCTCTTATTTTCCTTATAGCAACAATATCCAGTGGTAATGAATCTTGAGTCATGAAAGAAACATTTAATAGCTTTAAAAAAACGCTTTCTTGGAAAAAGATCTAATTGATCAGAGCTTCCAGAAAAAAGTCCAGATAAAAACTAATCTTCTGACCACTGGTGAGAGCAGAGGTACTACACAACAAAAACAAAAGGGGTATCATTACCTTCCTGTTTATTGGTGGAGGATTTTAAAAATTTGTAGTTATTTATATATATTTTTGAAGGGTGTTATACAGTTAATATTTCTGCTGGTCTCGCCTGTGAGACAGTAGGCAAGGCCTCACACAAAGCTACATATCAGCAGTACTGGAATCTTGCAGAAGTATAAAGTGTTTTAGCAAGAAATCCATGAGCTGTTCCATTTGGATGAAACATTTAGTCTGTAATTAGTCCTAAATTACAAAATAGTTTGCACATGCAAACAGCTTTCAGGTTAGGAGGGTTTGATATTCCAACTGTTAGATAAACTCATTGTCCACCTGAGATATACAAACATATTCCACAGAGGAATCACAAATGAAGCATGAGCAGAGTTTGCTTTGGGGATGCCCTGAATCTATGCAAGATGTGGAAGTTTGCTTTTCAAGCTTAATACTACTTATTCCATAACGTGTCATTATTATATAGTTCTATAAGTGCATGAAGAAAATATGTTAATACTCATAGGCATAGATGTGATAGATAATATCCCTTATGTTTGCACAGTCAAGGTACAGTCTACCAACATAAAATAATTGGTATCTACATTTTTTAAGGCAAACATGGGTATGACCATCCTCCTTCATCCCCTTTATGTCTGTGTCTTTCATAGCAACTCTGAGGCCTGATGTTCTTGCAGATTTGTCCCAATGCCTGCTTTGGCTTGTGGAGGCCTTTAGTAAAGGATCCATGCAACACAAAGCGATGGGCTCAAATGACAAACAGGCCTCTCATTAGGTTTCTACTGGGCTAAGCAGGTGGAGACTGTTGAATGGAACTGAACACTTCAGATACTGCAAATACTGCAAACTTACTATGTACAACTTAAGACTTGGAGGGACCGGTATTTTTACTGGGCTGGGAGTTGAACCTTGATGATTCTTGAGGATCCCTTCCAACTCAGCATATTCTATGATTCTTAGGAATCCATTCCTTGGGAGATATGAAAGACCCTCCAAACATCATGGCATTGACAGTGCACAGTGCAAATTTATGACTATGCAGGACAGCTAGAGTGGTATTTCCACCTCATGTTTTGCTACCGGTCACATTCCTCTAGCCTTCCTTCTACAAAAGTATCTTCAAGGATGTAGAGCTCAGGCAACTCTGGTATGAAAGGTCTTATTCCTCATAAGATTCAGTCCTGGCATGCAGGAAATCATTGCCTTCCTTATCATCCAAGATCAATCCCTAAACAAACATGACTCTGTCTGTGCCAATTTCAGAGATTGGTCAGAAATACTCTTTTGCGACCCACAGTTGTTTAGTGTATGCTGTACTCAGCTCTTGCCTTAGCCTCAACTTCTTCCCAAGTAAAACACATAACACTGGGCTGTACAAAGGTCATTCTTTGCTTCTTGTCTGCTCTTAAGACAGATGTTTCAAGGCATGACAGAGGACATAAACACAGGCACACTGAGGGGAAAAAAAGGTGTCCAGGTGTTTAAGCAATGCCAAATATGAAAGAATTCCAGTTCACTGCTTTCTCCTTTAATCTGGCAATTCCAAGGGACCAAGCATGTCATGACTTGTACCCAGAACACCTTCCGCTCGGGTGAGCTCAGACAAGGTCTGCATTAACTCCCCAACCTGCAAGAAAATTATTTGAAACAAAAGGTTCAGATATGTCCTTTTCCCTCCAACAAGCCTGGAAACAAATGGTACAGGAACAAGGTCAGAAAGGAATCGTCCGCCTACCATACCACTGAATTCATTTACCTACCTCAGAGCCCATTCAAGGAAAGGGGTGGGATGGGGAACAAGGGATGATATAAAGCAGAATGAAGCTCTGGGGTCGCTTGCTACATTACAAGATTTGACAGGCCTTTGCCAGCCTTCAGCTTCTTTGTGTCTTTCACATAATAGAGAAACACAAACTGAGCAGCCTGTGATCTGGGGGTTGAACTATTAGATGGAGCAAACTCTTTGCAAATGCTAATAGTATTGTAGCATCCTGTCAGGCAGCAACACAAAAAAGGATGTTGATTTTCACATGAACCAGAACAGATGCATTGTAAGGAAGGGTGCAATGAATGTTCCATCTCTAAACATCAAAAGCCACAGGCAATTGGCTTGTGGACATGAGGCAAAATACTGCTTCAAATGTTCCTAAATATAGTGGGCATACTGTTACCTTAATACTTATTTCATGAGGCTGGCAAAAAGAAGGCAGTTGCTTGAAATGGAAGTGAAAATGGTCTCCAGTTATGATTTCTATATTAATATCTAGATCTAAAGAGGCTTTTGTTGTGCAATCTACTATTTTCCAGCAGTCTGGAAGAGATAGTCCTTTATGAAACATGAATTCATGGGTTGGTAAGCTGACTGCTCTTTAACTCTCAAACCCATTGCCCCAGTCAGCATGTTTATTCTAAATGCACCTGAAACTAACACCCCGTAACAGTCTTCATTTATATGCCGGATATCAGTTCATTATTTAAACTTCCAGAGAGGAGCTTTCAATGTCTTGATTTTTCATGACATCTTTCTCTAAATGTATTACATAGATGGTACATTAATTTATACAGTAAAAGAGAACACCTGGTACAGTTACCCCTAATTTGGTGCCGACACAGCACTTGCGAATCAGACATTTTGCTGTCATTAGCAGTGTACTTGTTCACGATTTAACAAATGAGAAAAAGGAGGTCAAAGTGACTTCTCAATTAGGTGCAACAGCACCATGTTCAAACCCCACATTTTATTATTCCTTCAGTTACATTTTTATTCAATAAATATCTAGTTTCCATGGAATACATCATGCTAAGTCTTAGATGAGCAGCACAGGGAAGTCAGAACTAAAACCTTAGGAACACACTAGAAGAGATGAACACGGGGCCACTGGATGCAAAATTTTGCAACATTTATATTACACAGAAGTTTTAAACAGTGATCTCTAGGTAAATGCAAAAGATTTTTCTTTGTTTTGCTTGGCTTTTTTTACAAAGTACAGACTTCTTTCATTTGATATACACTAAGGTGTCTGCCTTCAAAATTGTGCAAGCTTACATTTCTGAAGTTATCTTCAGAGAATGATGATGACATGCCAATTTTTTCCATTCTTCTGTTCTCAAACACTCATTTTCAGGAATAAATTTAAAAAAAAGAATCTCAAAACATTCAGTTAGACCACCCTGAAATATTTAACCTTTCAACATCATTTTACGAATACCTCTATGTTAGCTTTTTGTCCACATGGATGTTCAAATATTTGGGGAACATCTTACCAAACTTTCTGTTTCCTCTGAGAGTAAACCAAAACCATATTTTTTTGAAAATATTCAGATTCCTTTCTTTTCATTTCCACACATCAAAATCAATTGCCTTTTCAAAAGGGAAAAATAAATCTAGGAGTTTTTTAGTACATTATCAGACAACTGCAAAACAAACTCTTTCAGGACTAGCACCTTCCTCCACACAAGTATTCAGAGGTGTATCCAGATCATTTGTGGCAAACTGTGGGCAGAAAAATACGATGGTGATTAACCACCAGGCACCTATGTTAGAGAGCTTATATCATGCTTACATTTGCCAGAAGTGATATTTCTATGGCAAAACTGAAAGGCAGTGGAAGAAAGATTCCCTACTAATTTTACTACGCTGAATGATAGACATCAAGTGGGTGTGGGAGGACCTTGTGCATAACATTCTTATAGAAGTGATTTTGGTCTTAGAGTAGCTATTAAAAAAAATGAAATTAATGACACTTTTCCTTTTCTTAAGTTAGGAAGTCAGAAAAGTTGGAATTGTACATTCTATCTTTCTACATTTCACACATACTCGATCAGGTTACTCTGTACCTATGGTGAAGGGAGGAGTTAACAAGGAAATCTGAGTCTGTGCAATCCCAGAAATGAAATGTAATTGGCTGTGATTCAAGAGTAACAACATATATTAGGAAAAAACAGGTAGAAGGAGCAGTTGTTGACATTATTTCCTGAGCCTAAACCTTTTAAGATGTCACTGAATAGCAGTCTGTACTTTCACTTGAAAGCATTACAAGAATTGTTTGGATGACATCTCTCAATAGTTTAGGAGTTTAACAAAATCCACAACTTCCTCTCAAGATCTCAAACCCATGCTTTTAAACCTGTACCACAGTGATCAGCAAATGCTTCAACACAGAGCATAACAAATACAAATGGCATTATTTAGAAGGGCATTTTAATGTACGTACAAATACTAAAATGTTATGTCAAACTCCCAGGATCATTTGCAGGCAAGAAAATGACAACAGATAAAATCATCTCATGAATCTGATCCAGCTCTACCATACACGACAGATACCAAAAATAAAAGCTTTTTTCCCTTTCAGGAAAAAAACACCTTAAATGTACAACTTCAGCAAGCTCCCAAGCTATGTCATTGACACACAAGTCAGATTCTTCTGTGCATGTAGCCTCAAAAATTAAATGGGCAGGTGGATTTTATCTGAACTTCTCAACCCCATGAGACATTATTTTCTTTCTCCTCCAATGTTTTAGGATGCTCCCAAAAGACAGGAAAGAGAATGGGACACAAAAGCCATTTCAATTCAGTCTTTGTGCAAGGAGAGGCTGCACAAGAGATCCTGGAGAAAGCTGTATTCTTGTGTAAAGTTCTGTTGAAAGAAAAAGGTGATTATTTTAAAATATGTACAAATGCATGACAGCACTTGGGCTTATGGTTTTGAGAACTAATATAGAAGAAATTTGGAAATTACCTGCATGCACATAGTTTTGCTAACAGTATACAGTGTCTTTAAGCAAAACCAAAGAACCAAAATGCCTTCATAGAAAGTGTTCCCTTAAGACAGATAAAAATAATGAACTGAGAATAATCAACAGTGTTTCACAATATCTAAATAACTAGCCAGTAATTGTATTTCTAAGTTTCATATCTGCTTGTAGTGTAAAAGCTTAAAGTATAGTTCTGCAGTTTAAAAGCAAGAAGCAGCACCAGTCAGGCAATGGAATAAAACACATTGGAATTTTCACAAAGTCTGTATGAAAATGTGCATTTAAAAGAGATGGATAATAATTTTATACAGAAGAATGAGATAACTGTAGCAAATTTTATGATCTAAATATAATTACCTGCTTGAACAATCTATTTTTCTTGATGGAGGGCTTCTATGAAGGCTTCAAGTTTCTCCTGGATTTCCCGAACTTTTTCTGGAGGAATTAAAAAGATCACCATTCAAATACCTATTACTATTAAGTACCTGGGGACAGGTACAAAAAACAAACAAACAAACAAAAAACCCAAACACACAAAACCCAAACATGCAAACATGAGCAAGAATTAATGCTGTCATCAATATTACTCTATTAATTTTCTTAATTACGAAGATTTACAACATTTTTCTATATCAGAAAAATGAAACCCTGTCCCATTTGAAGAACTCCTACAAACATATTTTATGATTATCATGCTAACTTAATAATTCAAAAATTTACTGAATGAATCCAGTCCTAGAAACATTGTATTTCAAAAACCTGAAATTTCCATCAGATCATGCACAGAAGAACTACTGTACACCTGCTACATGCAGGGAGTTGTTAGTTTTTAAACAGCACCCACTAACCCCTTTCTTCTTCAACCAAATATCCTTACTCTCCACAGCAAGTGTAATAAATACCACTAATCACTAAACAGAGTTGAAAGCTGGTGCCCTTCCATCACGGAGAATTTCAGGGAACCACATGTCAGTATTCAAGACATCTCCTCAAAAGGGAATGCACAATGCTAAGAATGTTTAAAACCTGCACTTTATTTCCTTGCATTTCAGTAGTAACCAGATGATGTGGGTGGAATCTCATTTTATATAAAAACTAAAGCTGGGAGTTCATTTCTCTGCAAAAACTCGATTTGACCACAACTACAAATAGTTACTAAGAATGAAAAGGCAAAATTGATGGGGCAAAATCCAGGGGCTTAGGCATTTTTCCACTCTTTTCTCTATTCCATACAACACTTGTCATCATATAACCTATTTGATTTATTAAACTGGTTATGAAGCAAGATTTAGAACATAGCTGGAGTCCAAAGCCTGTGAGATTTCCTGCTTCTCTCTCACCACATCCTCATTTGAAGCTCCTTCTGTGTGTGATTATAGCCATGAAAAACACACACTTCAGAAATATGAAGGAACAGGGAGAGAGCAGTAGGACAGGCAAAAATAAGTTAGATGAGCATAAACACAGACAAATATTTTTTTCCAAGCTAAAAATACTATTGGATTAAAGCCATATGTTTCCTTGTATGAGATACAGGGATTGAGCTTTTTTAAAAAAACTTTTATTAATGTTTTCTTCTCTTTAGCAATTCCATATGTTTTAAACTTGCTTTGCTGAGCTGAAGTAACAGCAAAACAGAAAGAAAAATAAAACAATCTGCTTTAAATGGGATACATAAGAATGAGAGGGAAAAAAAGTTATCTTTTTAATGTAGAACATTTTAATGTAGGTATGGGAACCAAAAGTTTAATTGAACAAAATGACAACTCCACAAACAGACATAAAACACATTTTAGAGTAATAATAATAACAATAACAACAACTCAACAAACACCTGCAGTCCTTTTCTAACAGAAATAAAGAATTTTAGTTAGCATTTCAAAAATATGGAAAATAGCCCGAATGAGGATGAAGTAACCTCAAAGTTCTATCTTTATCTTGTAATTCTTAGGTGACGAAGGGCAAGTCACTGAGACTTTCAACACTTCAGTGTGCCTTTCCCCAGTGGTGCTTATCTGCAAACACAGAAGTACAGTGAAGCTGAATCACACTCTAGGCCCTAAACAAAACACCTAAGAACCTTCTTGGATTTCAGCTGATTCTTTTTAAAGTACTTTGATATTAAATGAAGATTACAGTCAGTGTGAGGGCAAAAGCTGTACCTTGGAAGTTAAGAAACAACAGTAGCTGATTTTTACCAGGATAAAAAAAAAATTCTGATTCAGTTCAGCAGAATCTATGAAAGTTGTCAATGAAAAAAAAAAGTAGATCCATTATCACTTCTCATTAAGCACATTCAAACTGTTCCAATTACTACCTTTTTAAATGAAAAAAAGAATATGCCTTGTTTGCATCTCAGTATATAAAACTCGTGTAATGAAAATGTTATTTCTATGGCATTTATTTAGAGAAATACTTAGCTCGCTTCCAATACTGCTGCTCTATGAATGTTTACAAAGTTAGCCTTTGAAATAATGTCATATTATTTTGGACAGAATTAACATATTCGTTCACCACACCTGGACAGACGAGGCTTTGAGCAACCCAGTCTAGTGGAAGGTGTGTTTGCCCACGGCAGGGGGGTTGGAACGAGATGATATTTATGGTCCCTTCCAACCCAAACCATTCTATAATGATTCTAGTTTTGGAAATTACTAATCCTGAACCTTGGTCTCCAAAATGAACAGCAGGTGCCAGTGATAAAACCCGAGATCGGATCTCACAACTCAGATGTCTTCATGTTGTGCTTTCAGTAGCTTTCTGTGACGCTTTTTTCCCCCCCAATTGCTACATGCTTTCCCAAGTGTGTTCTTTGTATTGATCAAGCCATTAGACTCAGAGAAAGCAGGCAGATTTAGCAGTATTAAATGCAAATATTTTTCTTCAACCTCTTGTTAATGAAATATTCCAGTCCTGAAAATTAATAGCATCAGCAAAAAACTGTAATTATTATTTCACCCTTAAAAAAAGGTTTGTGCCAACAAATCTATTTTAATTTTCTGATTATGGTATATTAAAATAACAGGATAGCAAATACATACTCCACCAGAATATACTGAATCAGCTGTGTTTGCTCAGAGAACAGACATACTAAAATTGACTTCATATTATGAGCACTTTATTAGTTTTTATACTTGGACTGAATTGAAATGATTACTTAACTGTAATAATTACGAGGTCTTGAGGTAATTTAATACTTTGAAATAACATGCTGGCTATTCTTAAAAAGAACAGTTACAATGACTGCCAAATAGCTGCAATTATTCATCCTATGCCCTGTATTTTTAGCTGCAGTAAAGCCCTTTGCAGCAGCAGACCTCAGCCAACCTATAATACTTTCCCACAAATCCATTCTGCAGCACAGAGCAGCAGTCTGATGAATTGGTTTACTTTTTAAATAGGCTAATGGCAGAGTTATGCATTTACACAACACTAATCTTAATAAACTCGTAAATATAAGTGCTCAGACAGAACTTTTCTAATGAGTGCAAGTGCAGGGTCTGCAATTCTGGGATAATCACCTACAGTTTCACCAGCACCATGTGATGTTGCACGTAGAACAACAACTAATTCTTAAAACTAAGAGAGATATTACCCATCTTTAAGAAAGTTTTCGGCTCTGTGAAATGCACAAGCTCTGTACCCACATTTGCAGGGTTTTGACTGACACTTAGATCAAAATACTGACTTACGCTTGTAAATTACAGTACATTCTGTTTTGAGGAAGGTTTATCAACACGGCAAACCCAGAAAATCCTTTGGGTTTCAGATAAGAATAATTATTGCACAAGTAAATTAAGGGATAGACAAAAAGTGACCTGTTGCACTTTCTAGGTTTTGTGATACTGTGTTTTTCCATGCACAAGTAACCCACAGATTAAAAGCATTCAGCTTGCTAGCAAATTACTTTTGTAACAGGTTGAACTACCCCAGCACTGTTATACAATGCTTCCATGTCACAGAAGGTTATTAAAGCACTACACTCTTATTACACAGTAGTGCAGAAATTTAAATATACAGTATTGCTTACGCTGGATTCTAGAAAGATGATGTGCACTTTAGTAGTGCTAATGCAGATCTGAAGTTACAAATATGCAATTTTTCCAGCATCTGTTAAACACTGATCAAAAATCAAGTCAATGAAGAATAACTGTAACTAAACCCTTGTTTCCATCTTAGAACAGTGAAATTCACAGCCCTAGGAACCATGAATGGCTATTCTATTTCCCATTTACCCCATGTTTACCTAAAAGATAAGCTGTTCATACATCAACTCACTATGCCTCTTGATCTGGTCATGAATATTCCCGTAATCCTCCCTCCATATCCCATAAAACTTCACTGACAGAATGAGGAAATTCTTTATTCAGATGTCTTGAGATCCTCATTCATGTTCAGTCTCTCCTGATCTCCATATGAAACGTTATTGCTACCCGCTCATTTTCTTTTCATTAATCCTGTGATCTTAAATCTAAAAGGCTCAAAACCAGTCTAATTGATCTGTAATGAGGATTTGGATACACTGTGAACATATAAAGACCCAGGCACAGATAAAGATTGGTTTTCCTAATATCATAAGCTGGTCAAAAGCGGAACCCCTGAAATATTCAGCCTCAGAAGGAGTGCTTGTTTTCTGGTTGTTGCCTTACATGCCTGAGCTTATGAGCAGTGCTAAAATGAAGCAAGTTATTAAGTGCATCTCCTGAGGTAAGGCCAAATAATCTCAAAATAATATTAAACACAAAAGCTAAGTACATTACTGATTTATTGCAAATATACTTAAAGTAGCCAGAAAAAGTTTTCTGGATACTTTCCAACTGCATTAATTGGTTTAATAAAAGATGTAGCCTTTGCCCACAAAACCTGTTGCTTATGGTTCTGAAGATAAATGAAGTTTGAGACATTCAAATGCATATTTACCTGTATAAAATCAATAGCTCTAGTACAGAATTTTAAAGATGTTCATGTCTGTCTACACCAGAACAGGTAGCAAACTGCACAAGTGCTTTGGGCAAATTAAAAAGCTTTCCATTCCCATTTACAAATTTGCCCATATGACATCAAATTTCAGTTGCAGCATCAAAAAAACCTGTAAAATCTTTCTGGACACAGATTCGTCGTTATTTTGTACTCTGATGAAACTTACAGCATTAAACAATCACCAAAAAAAAAGTGTTGAATACATTATTATAAATCCTCCTGATCTACACTGAAGTGATGTCTACCTCCAACAAATGTTTACACGACTTTGATATTTGAAAGCTCATGCTTGTTACTCCTTTGGTTCTTGATTGTATTTAGACTTCAGTTCTCTCCCTTCCTTTTTTTTTTTTTTAATCTTCCTTCCTTTCTTAATCCCTTCCTTGACTACAAACATTCTCACTGCTTGCTGTGCCACTTCTGTGTTATGGTTAATTAACCGTAGAGGCAGAAATGTTGAATTTAACGCTGTGAATGCATCATCTTTCCTCTAATAAAAAGGAAAGCCCAGTCAGTCAGAATTCATCGGAATGCCCAGAAGCACACCATTAAGAACTAGAGATGTCAATCCAAAGTTTTCTATTGGAAGTTGATTTTTTGCTTAGGGCTACCTAAGACACAAGCCTCATAGTTCTATACAATCCCTATGAACAGTCAGATGGAGAAGAGATGGAGGAAACACCTCTTATTCCTCGATTTTCCAAGGGTAATGAGAAAGCTTTACTTCTTGTGGAAATAGTATGAGGCAGCATTCTCACAGCCACTCCAAATAATGCCACAGAAAGCAGACTTTCCACCCACAGTTACAAGACATGTATCAACATGCTTACTCATGTCTCATGCAAACAATACCATAATTCACCGATCATTGCAAGGTCATGTCCTGCTCAATTTTAGAAAATCCTTTGAAAGTACCCATCACATTTTTTGCCAGTTTCCTCTTGTGCACATACCATACTTCCATCTGGATAAGACCAAGGGAAAAGCTAAAATTTTAAGGTGGGGGGTGTAAAAAAAAAAGGCAAAACCACCCAGGCTGCCCTTAAAGAGACAGAACATCATTTGTCATCTGCAAAGACAGATTTATAAGTAGAGGGCCCCCTCTGTTCCTTTAAGGCTGCAAAACAGATGGGAAGTGAATGGACAGTCAAAGGGTCAAGAAAACACATGGGAGGTGCTGCTTGTCTGCTGTATGTATGTTCCCAGCATAAGAAAGAGGTCAAGATTGTAACTGCATGGCTGGGTGCTGGAAAGGCCTTTTCTTTAAGCTGTTACAAAGACAAACGTTGTTCCTCATCCTGTTGTCAAACTGCTATAAATATTGTTCATCAAGAGAGTTTCAGCAGCTAAAAGTTTTTTTTAAAAAAGGCCGGGCAGGAGAATGAATCATGTGAATGATTCTTAAACAATTAGCTCATTAGTGTAATAAAAGCACTGCAGAACCTTGAAAAGTTTAAATGGAATTTATAATAGTTCATGAAGTAAATCCATGAATCATTAAGAATATACAGCCTTTAAAATGCAAGCTTGCAGAAAATAGCCAGCATGCTCTATAGTTACCACTAGTTATAGTGAATGAAGGTGTTAACTGATGCTACATTGTAGTAGCTACATTGCAGTATTGTTACAAAATGTTTCTTATGTGTTGCAATCCAGATTTGAATTTGCATCCAGTTTGAGTTCTTTTTAAAAATTCTGACTTCAGTTTAATTGTGTTCTTCCTATAAATTTTGACTTCAAAGAACACTCATTGGAATGGGATAATTATGATATAAAAACTGTTGTAAATACATTTATAAACCAGACCTCCTCTTTCATTCATAGAAAGCCATCCTACCATTATATTCACCAGACTCACAACTTTTTTACTTGCCCTAAATCTCTTTGCCATCCTGAGACAAAAGGTATTTTAATTTGGGCAATCTATGATACCTGTATTCCATTTATCAGCTGCAGAAAGATACTGAGAAGGACAAGGAGATGCTCTAACTATCCAAGTGCAACATGTGAGATGCTTTCAATATTACATAGACAAAGATAATATTTCAGTGTCCTCTCAAAAATATTTATTTTAAACCCTAGAATAAGACAAGGTGCTAAATGAATTATTTTAATATCACTATTAAAATCTCCAAGGGTCAGCCAACATATCAATTTCATGGATATGAGTTCATCAACAACTGCCTGCTGGTGACCTGGTTGAACATCTCCTTTTGCACGGCCTTAACAGGAAAAAACATCAAGGAGTCTGTTTCCTACAAAGATGTATTTTCCTTTTCCCTGTTGTAGGTAAATTCACCTCCAAAACAGGAAAAGATTGCCTCCAGATTGTATATTTAACCTGCTGTAGAAACATAATAAAATTAAGAAGCCAGTCTAGATAGAAAAAAAACCCCTGAGTCACAACTGCTATCACTGAAGTCACTTTTGTTGCAAGTACTAATATCACATCAATTATTAATCCCTGTATAGCATACCTGAGCAAAGCTGCCTGTATAAAAACAGTATTACCTTTATTTTAGACTAGAGAGAACTAGGCAGCAGAAGAAGAGAGCTTTTCTGAAAACACCTCAGCTATTTTTACAAGGTACTGAGAATTGGAATGTTATTTTAGCATTATTAATAATGATTTTTAGTTCCAGAAATGGGACTTGGGTATTGTGCTGATGAAATCGTAGATTACGAATCAATGTCTTGATCTATAGCTGCTTCAGATTCACAAGCAAGACCTCTGCAGATTAACAAAATGTTTTCAGCCACAAGTTTCCCACCTCCCCCAGTGGAACAGAACAGAAGCTGACTGTGTTTCTTGCAGCAGTCCCCAGGGCTCCTCAGGCTGGCAAGCACAAAATCCTTCTGTCTCTGACAGAGCCTTTGAGAACTGAGATACAGGGCCTTTGAGAACTGAAGCAAAACTGATAGCTGTGTAGACTACTGACTTTATACAAGACATGTTTCTATGGGTTATTACACATCAGCCCCACTTGTCTACGAAAAGGAAACCAAATAGTACCAAACCATGATATCAGATCATGAACAATATACATTTCTACACCATCATTAAGGTCAGCCTAAGGTACCAATGATCCTTACTCTGTATTAAGTTGCAACTTCATGAGAGTCACAGTGTCTGCAATAGCAAGGTAAGAGTTGGACACCTTTCAGTTCTCTGTCTCTACCTTGGATTTTTTAATTAAAACTGTTCTAATAACTCAATCTTTCAACAGAATTTAGCTGTGCTGCTTATTGGACAGCTAGAAGGAGCTTAGTAGCAGAATGACAAGGCAACCTTAAAAAGCAGACTCATATCTGGAATCAGACTTACAGATACAGAAAGACTGAATTTCCAAATCAAAATTGTTTAAGCTAGAATGAATCAGAACATGATGATATTCATTACTTTGGGTAGAAATAGTAAAAAGTATAAAGGCAAGTCAGAAATATCACCCAATGATTCATTCAGTGATATTACAAAATATTAATTTTTTCTTATGCAAAAAGGACATATACAGCTATGAAGGTAAACTACTTATGTAAAGGCTACTGTAACCTTAAGGCTATAAAACTGTAAAGAGACTAACATAAAAAATAACTGATATATGCTGTTTCTCCACCAAAAGAAAGCATACTTAGTAATTAGATAGATAATAATATGCTATCAGGACTATTTATGTGAATTATAGAATGTGGCAGAAAATAAAATGGTGATGAGATTAATTTTTAGATCATAAAAATAAACAACTTAATTTTGGACAGTCAGAAACTTAAGTCATCATACCCTGAAGAAAAACAGATGGATCTATTTTTCTTTTTTTAGTTATCATTTCTAGCTGAAAATATTTCCTTCTCTTTTTATATAAACTTCAAAATTAGAAGTGGGGTCCACTACAGTAACAATTAACAATGTACAACATACATACACTACACTGACTTCTCCAGCTTTCAGAAATGTGAATGTTATACTGGTCCATTTAAAAGCCTGTATTTATATAAACAGTAAATCTCTCCATGGTAAGTACTTACTTAAATTTTGACTAATAAGTACCCCCATAAGCAACCAGTACTAAAGAGAAAATAGCATCCAATTAGATGTTTTGATCCTTGCATCATTAAGGAAATTTTAAGGAAAAAAATATATTTGGCAGACAACACCAGAATGACCCTCAAGTACAAGAGACATGGGCCTAGGGTAAGATTAACAGGCATTAAATATGTCATTATTCATGTAGCAGTTTATCACTGTTTTTCAATGTCAACTTTAAGTGATAGGCTTCGTTTAGTCAGTGACAAATGTGCTGAACTTTGTAAGGATCCGTTTTAGGACCTGGACATCAGTGCCTAGCTCTTCATCAATAACTAAGAAATCACAGTAGACAGGCTTTGGTCATCTGGGATTCTTAAGTTAAGTAAACCATCACTCCATCACAGGATATTTACAAGTGATGTATGTTCTCCCTCGAGGATTACTTCCCTCTCTGAGAAGATGCAGCTTTCTGAAGTACTTTCTGCCATGACACAAAGCAGAAACCACCTTATCTGCACTTTGACACAGGCCGTCCTACACATTCTTCTGGTTTTAATTCATTAGTTTCATGCAGCTGCCCCAAAACTCAAGAGAAAACAACAAAAAAAAAAAGAACTTGAACATTTAACTGGTGTCTTTCACATCAAAGCACACTTGTTTGGGTTAATTTCTAAAATTATCTACATGGAATTAAAAACATGATAATCACGCAAAACCAATTAATTTGCATTCCACCAGAAAGTTAGCAAATCTACTGTGATATATTGGGACTTGCATACGTTCAAAGGTAGGGGAAATTGAAGACATGACCACACAGACTCATTTCAAGCACACTGTGCCCCAATTTCCTGCGTCACAGAGCACCAGGACCTCTACAGAGCTCAGAGGGAGCACAGGAGTCATGCTGCCACCAGGCACTGGTGACACCAGCACGGGCTTGAACTAGTTAGACACAGACAGCCCACATGATGTGACTGAGATTTAGGCAGAAATGAATGCGCTCTAAATGACAACCGGCCTCTGATAAGATACAGGGCCATGTTAACGTCTCCAGGGAACCTGCTGGCAGGGCACTGTGCAGCTATTCTGCACATGCTTAGCAGAAGTTGGAGATCTGTTCAGTGATTCCCAGAGGCTGCTCTGCTTCTGTCTGGTTAGAAGGCCACCACATCTCCTGGTGTAATGTTCTGCCAACTCAGGATCAAATGAGAACAGAGTGCTCCTCACTGCAACAACCAGAAGAGAGGAGCAAAGCAAGACTGTTGCCACCTCTGCAATTGCCTCACAACTATGAAGTAACTATATATTTACCTAAGTAGGTTCTGAAACTCCAATATTTAGGCATCATGGAAGAAAGGAGAGCACAAAATAACCCTAATTCTTTAGATTATAATAAGATCACTCCTCCATTTGCATTTCCTAGGATGCTTCCCTCTTTCCCATGTCTGTCTTTGAGCAGTAGAGGCAACATCTGGGCACTGCGATCAAATGTCTTGAAAATGATACCTTTTTTCTGTATCTTGAAAACACCAAAAATTACATTGGTTCTAAACAAGCACCTTAAGGACTGAATTAAGGACTACTAACCATTGCCTTTTGAGTTGTTTTGTCTGCCTCTGGTTTCTAGGGGAAAATTACCTAAAATGTGCTTATTTGAGAGGTCTTTCCCCTTACAGCTGAGCTTTGCCCCTATGAAATGCTGTGACCTTTGGAAAAAAGTTAAAGCTCATAACAGAAGAGCAAATGAAGGTAAAGACTTTAGAGAGCCAAGTCAAAGCATAATTTTAAGGAGCACATGTAATCAATAATGTCATGTAGGACAGAGGTCAAATCAAAATACTGTTAACAGTCATCTCAAGGAACTGAAATTTAATTAGGCTACAGTAATGACCACAATATACGATTATTTTCACACAACATTTTTTTTCTGCAGCTAAGAGTAACGAAAGAAAAAAAAAATGTAACCACAGAGTAAGTAATTATATGCAAAGTACCCTTCACAGACTTTATCCCTAACTTGCATAAAAGCATAACAAAAAAAGGAGACTTGCTTGGATTCAGTTTGTTACATACAACAGACACAACAGAAACCATTCAGCTTAGCCACATATATCACAGGATTCCAGATCCTGAGTCAGCAACTTGCATATGGAAGTACCAGCCTTAGCTAACATTATTGGCCTTCTAACTCCATTAAAATGGCAAGTTTATTATATGCCTATATGATATTAAATCACTCATGCTCCAAGTTGGCAAATGGTTTACATTCAACATGAGAAAAAGTAAATTAAGAATTTAATGCTGTGACTTCAAAGCAATGACTTCAGATATAAAACTTGGAAGTATTTTACTGTAACTCTGGTTTGTTTAGTTTTTATATGTTTTAGTTTTTACAGGAAAATAATTAAGTTCTGCAAACTCTTATATTTCATAGCTTACAAAAATACGACAGAATTGAAACAAATGGCCCTAAGCTGTCTTTTCTTCATGTGAGGGCTTTCTCCTCAAATGTTTCAAAAAGTTTTTCTGCAGAACAAAGTCTCAGCTAGCCCATGACACCTGTACAGGTGTCAACATTACTGACAAATGAACTTGGAGGCTGATCCATTCACATTCGTACCTAGCAATTTCAGGATCAAGTTTCCACAGGCATTCCCACCTCCTGCCAAAGACTCTCCCAAGCACATGGTTTTACTTATAATTTTGGTGAAGTTCTAGGCTTTCTTTTCCAGCTTGTGAGGACAGAGGATACTGGATGAATAGCACACTGACCTAGGAAAGCTGCTTTGTAGGACTGTGCTCTGTTTATCCTGTGCACGTAAAGGATGCCTTTGCAACATTCATCGTTTTTCTGTTTAAAAGGAATAAAGGAGAAGAAATAAATGAAGATAGGACATGTATTTCTTTGGGGTCTGTGAGATTTCAACTCCAGTGAAGTCAATGGCAAAGCTCCTGCTGACTGCCTGAAGTATACAACATCCATGTGCACCATCTAGCACATTTTAAATGCTACTGTAATATGGATAGATGTAGCTTAGCTTTAGGATAAAAGACACCGGAAGATACATTTCCTTTACAAAATGATTGAAGCATTCAGTTCCTAACAGCTTTTTAGTAACAAAGCTCACAAACTAATGCTTTCCACGCAGTTGCTAATGAGAAATGTGTAGCTGAGAAAAAAAATGACCATCCTTTACAATCGTCATAAATTACATACCACACAAACAAACAAACGAGACCCAGAGAGAGTGGAAAACATGAGGAACAAGGATAGGCAAGTGCATCTTCCTTCCAGAGGAAAATGTTTAGCATCCAAGACATCAGTGCCCACTGCCTAAGCTGCGCTCATGGGAAACACCAGACGTGGGAGGGCTGGCACTCGACTGGCCACGGGCTCAGCCTCCCGAGCCTCCTCCACAGGCCACTCATTGCCATCTTGTGTTGGGAACCTGTACGGCAACTTATTGCACAGAGCTCACACTATCGAGGAAGTTTGCTTTGGCCCTTAATACAAAAAGAGGAAGTCCAGAAGAGTGGAATTCTGGAAACAATTAAGTAGTTCTGGGAAGCCTTTTACTGGCACCTCAACATTTTCAAAAATTACCACACTAAAAAGTAGTCTACAGAAAGTTAAGATTTATCCACATGCTACCAGTTTTGCAAAGAATATGGAGTATTTCTGCTGAAATGACTACTCTATCATTTGTGTTAAAAATAAGGCAGCATAAAATATATTATTCATGTTGAAATCACATTTTTTCACCCATGTATTCATTTCTTTTCCAGAAAAAAAATCTTATTGCCCTGTACTGAAAAACATAGCTAAAAAGATACAATTCTAGTGAAGATGAGACTTCAAATAATTGTCTTTTATAAAAAAACAACCCACTTTGGCATAGCCATCAAAAAGATCCTGAAACCAAACAAATGCCAGCAGCTTTACTGTTTTAACAAATTTTGCAGAAACACCCCCATCTTGAAATACACTTAAAATTTAAAAACTTCAGTAACTTCAGAGGCAGCCTGCAGGAACGTTCCATGTCAGACACTTTGGAAAGTTAAACATAAATACAAAAGAAAGCAGTATGAACTAGTAAGTATCATAAAAGATCACTGATAAAATTAAAGGATATATACTGACTGATCCATCTCCGATGGTGTTGTAGAAATAAAGGTTACTCAATATTTTAAAAAAAGAGCAAGTGGAAAAGCTTTGCATCCAGCTGCACACACTTGTGCATAACAAGGCTGCAGGAATTTGAAGGGACTGACTCGCCATGATCAAACAGATTTTCCCTCCAGCCCAAAGCAGTGCCTTATAGCCTGTAATACAAACAGGGCATTTTTGCCCTGGCAAGAGGCATTTCTGTGAGTGGAAATTCTCCTTTTAAAACATTATTGTTTACTATTGTACTTTGAGCTCCCTCTACCCCATTTTACTTTTCGTGGAACACGGCACATTTAAGGTACTGATTCACCTAAGCGTACAGTAAAATACTAAGTTATGTGGAATATAAGTTTCAAATCAAAGTATTTTGTCCTTCAGCAATGAGCACAGTCAAGATGCAGGTGCCAACTAGAAAGTCAGTATAATTCTTCCTGTTGCTGATGAGGCAAGAAAGACCTGGCTATGTTCTTTAACTGGCAGACAAAATGGGAAAAGAACTTCAATATAAATAATGCACCACAGTTGTGAAGGAGGTTTTAAATTGCACTAAAACAGGTTCCTACCCACTGCTGAATAAGCCTGAACCACCCAGTTAGACATGTAAGACACAGACAGCAAATTCCTCGTTTCTGCATCCTCAGCAAAACAATAAACACATCTCAACTATACCTACAGTTTAAAAACAAGACAAGGGAAATGTCACGACTGCCACTTCTCACAAAAGAACTTGGGAGTTGTAGCAGATAGTTCATTGTAGCCATCAGCTCACTGCTCAGATGAAATAGGCTATAAGGAATTACTATAAAAAGACCAGAATAAAACCCAGAAAGCATCACAATACAACTGCATAAATCCATAATTCAGATATACTTCAAGTATTTTGTGCAGGTTCTGTTCTTTCACCTCTAAAAAGGTTTTATAGAACTAAGAAAGGGGAAAAGAGTGGCAGGGCTGACTGAAGCTAGGAAACAATGTCTGTGCAAAGAACAACTACACCATGAGAATTTTTCAAGCCAGGAAAAAGATCAAGCGCAGGTAGCATATACATCTATGAAGTCATGAATGGCACAAAAAAAAAAAAAAAGAATAGAAGAAGATTACTGAATGCTTTTTACAGAGCAAGAACTAAGGAGAGCCAAATGAAACTGGCAGGTGGTTCAGAAACAAACAAAAGGAAGTACTTTTTCACACAATGTGTAGTTGAACTCTGGAACTAATTGCCACAGGATGTTGCAGATGCCAAAGTTTACATGAGTTCAAAAAGCAATTAGAGAAATGCACAGGATGAAAAAAAAATCCTTGAATGGCTATTAATCACAAGGATATTACCTCAGGATTAGGAAATCTTGGAACCACAGATTGTTGGATGCTGTTAGAGCATAACAGGCATGTACTGCTGCATGTTTAACCTGTTCTTATGCTGTTCCCACATTGGCTCATTGCCAGGAACACTGGGATACATCAGCTGCAGGTGTATCTTTCAATACAGGTATTCTTATGGATTGATTGCATTTTAGGACACTTTCAAAGTCACTTTTTCCAATTCATATTCTCTTCTGCCCCTTTTTTGCACCTTATGATCCTTTCTCCTAAATAGTCTCTAATCCTGGAGCTTCTTTATTTCTATAAACTTAGTAATTTGCTCATTTCACTGGTACAAGTATCATAATATACTTATGTTAAAGAGTATATTTACATTACACTTAGAGCCTTTTTTTAAAGAAAAAAAACCTTCAGTAGATTACAAAACTAGTAATTTGTTAGAAACTGTTCAAAAGTTCTGTTTAACACTCTTTACCTAGAATAAAACTTGAGACATCAACACTGAGAAGCAGCAAGATTCATGGCATAAACATCATCAAGGAATATCCTGATGAGGGATTAAAATAACATTCAAGGCTGTATAACACAGATAACAAAATCAGCTGAAATCAGTTTTGAGTCTTATATGAGCTCTCATTACGATACTGGGTCACCCATGCTAGTAACAGTTTGCCATTAACCAGTATCCTGAACAAACAATAAAGCACTTCCAGTGCTTCAGCATTAAAAGACTGATGTAACAGCAGTGGGACAGTGTTGCCATATCATCATCATCAAGAGGAAGCATCCCAACCTCAGGTATATAAATAATTTACATTTGCAAGTACAGTTTCCAATCAGGAAGTGAATCCCAGCCTCATATTTACAAATTTAGATGGAAACTAAAAGACCATTTGTAACCACCAGAGAAATGACATCCTGGAACACGTCTTCAGTGTGAACAGTGAGCCTCAACAAGTTAACTGATTTAAAGACAAAGCTCAAGATATTCCAATCAGCTGGGTTACATAAACACAGCTGCCTGGGATAGAGAGACTGGACTTTGTGATTTAGGAGATCACTTCCCTTCCTAATTAAAATACCAATACTTCATGAACATGTGTTGTCGGAGCCAGGATTTTTTTCTTTAAGCAAAGTCCTGATCGTCACTAAATGCTATAAGAAGGAAATTACTTGTTGGCTATATGAGAGTTCAATGCTCTGTGCTTTCAAAATCTGTCTCAGGGGGATAAAAAAAAACCCCTGCACCAAAGAAAGGCACTATTCACTAAGGGAAAGGCAAAGAAACCCCATTTTCTTGTCATTTCCCCATAAAAATTACTGCCACTTAGCAATAAAAGCATGCAGAAAGAACACAACTGATCCGAGTACAGAGCTAAGCAGTGGTAGTTTTAAAATCTTCCCACAGGTACAGTAAAGCAGAACGTGCCATCACACATCGTTTTGTACTGAGTAACAATTATTTCCTTAGAATAATGTGAGTGGGATCTGTGACCTCCTGAATCTAAAGAAACACAGTGCAGTGACATGTTTTTGCTACATAATAATTTATGAAATGCAAACTACACACTTGAAGCATATACACCAATGTACAGACACCTCAGGTTATAAACACACACAGGTTGCTCCTGCAGGTCTAGTCTTAGCTTACAAAATAACAACCCCAGCTGTTACTGCTTTGAAATGGGAGCTTATTGCTGGAGCTTGGGAGGAGCAAAGTTGACAATGCAAAAATTCCAAGTCGATTTCAGTGCAAAATAAAGCCAAGTTAATTTAAACATTATGTGTTTGTTAGTATTCTTTTACTTTGTTTTGAAACATGGAATATCTAAGGATAAATCAAAGTTGCCATGTTTTACTCTATACCAGTGTTTGCTCAGGGGGGGAAAAAAAAAAAATATCAGCATCCAGCATCAAAGCAAGCAAGCACCACTGCTCACTGAGAAAAGGAGGTAATTTCCTCAATAAAGGTCTGAATCCTAATCTACAGGCTACCACTCATTTTACCTCAACACATATATAGAGGAGGAAAACCCCTTATTTTGTAAAACACTTTCTACCCATTCTAAAAGGATGTTTACATGAAGGTTGACATAGGGTTTCAAAAGCAACACAGGAAGTTTGAAGAGAACTATGTAGCTATCATAAAAATTCTATAGTCATACCACTTGTTTCAGAGATCAGTCAAGAAGACCAGACAATTTGCCTGAGATCACAAAATTCCTACTCACGGTTCCAAAATATTATAGAAACTTTCTAAAGGACAACAAATACCACCGACTGTGATTTTAATAACAACACTTCCAATAATAAGATAGCACTTCCAGTGTAACCAAACCAGCACTATCAAAAGCAAATCCTCAGATTTTGAGTTTATTATAAGCAAAATATTTCTTTTTTATAACATTTTGGATGTAAAAAATAGAATACATGATTCATACTTAGGAAACTAACAGCAATTGAAGGCTTTTCTGTCCCACTGAACCCTTGATATCAGAACTTTGCTAATTAAAAGAAGAAACATTGACCATAAAATTCATTCATTCTGAATTAAATACGTAAAGTCATATTTTAAAACAAAAATAAGTTTCTAAATTGAACACAAAATACAGGTCTCAGAAAAAGGTCACCTGTGATGTCAACATGCAGATATTTATATAACTGCATGTACTCCATTTATCACAAGCTTTTTTTTCCTTTTCCCTTTTGCACAGCATTGTTTTTTACCTTACCAGTGCAGGTGCATAGCTGGGGTTTAAGTGGAAGTCTCATAGAACAACAGAAAAATGCTGCCCAAAAATCAACTGTATGTGTGCAAGACAAGCCCCATCAGCTAAAAGTCAGTCTAAACCCTATTGGATGTGCAGGTATCAACCTGGACTGTCACCTGAAAAACTTTCACTGTTTAAAGCCTTACCATATTAATCACAAAACCCCTTAACACTTTCTGAGTGTTAATGTGAGCATTAAATTACTGTAATCCTTCTGAAAGGTTAAATCTGCTAGATTTTCTTCCTTGTTTAATCTCTTAATATAATGGCCATCTCATCTTAATAAGCACAACATCACAGAACTTCATGTCTGACAGGTTTTTTCTACATTTTGTAACTACATTTTTTAATTTACTGATGCAATATATCAGTGAAATTCTATTGTTCTATCACACTATACTACCCATGTCCACCTTTGAATAAGATCTGCCCATATTAAAGAAAAAAAATCCATGTGATATTAAATAAAAGCCAGCACATGAACAACCCATATCACACTGAATGTTCTCAAGGACAGTGGTCAGAATTTGCTTCACTTCAAGCTCATTCCAAAACACAACAGGATAGGTACTTACTGAGATCCTCTGCAAGCTGGACTCTCTTGCCAGTTAGGAGCATCACCTTTTTCTCATTGTCCTCAGCAAAATCTTCAAGCACTTCCTTTACGTTCTTCTCCAAGCGCCTTACTGCAAAAAATCAAAACCACAAAGCAACCAAAAAAAAGTAAGGTGTAATACTTTTGCATCTGTAATGACCTAAGGACAAAATTTGAGAAGGTCTGTTGGAGATGTAGTATATGTTACAATACTACCTAATCTGGCTGGAGAAAAGGCAAATTTCTGAACACAGAAGCCCCTTCTTTGGGCCATTAAGACAGGAAATTCTTTAAGAAAGATTGTTAACTTTCAAAGGGTATTTTTCTCTCTCATCAAAATTGTATTACTTTTTTAGGAGGAGATAATTTTTTGTTTCAAACCCCTCAACTGACTATGGGCCTTACCTTCAGTGTTAGTAAGCTGCTGCCTCAGTGTATTTGCTGTAATCGCCAACATTCGCTGTATTCTCCAGAAGAGGACAACGTCATTACATTCAAGCTGGAACGAGAGAAGTTGTGGTGTCAGACCTCTGATGTCCAGTAAACACCCTACAGGTACAAGAATCTCTTGACTTTCTTAGCAGCAACTGTAACCTCATGTATACATATACTGACCTCACACAAAAATCCCAGAGAACAACTGGTGTAAGAACCACATCAGCCTTATTTAATGCACTGCATCACCTTCACATCTGCTATTTTCAACACAAAGAGCCATATCATGGGAAACCATGGAAAAACAATTTGCAGACAGTATATGCAGGCTGGTGAGCGTAACCTAATGCTCACTGAAACACTACTCTGTTCATAGCAAACATGCCGAGAGACAACAGCTGAACTTCAGGTTGTGCCTCCCTGTCTGACAAACACCTCTGAAGACAGTGCTGGACAAAGGGCTATATTTGTTAACAACAGAAGAGACAGTTTCTACACTTGAAAGGATGGCAGGAGGGAGCATTAACTTCACATTAGGACACCTTAAAAAAGACGGTAATGTGAATAGGAGGTTAAGTGTCACGAAGAGACAGCTCTCCATGCTGTGATATCATTGCCTCATTCCTCAAAGGCAAAAACATTTCTAAAGTAGCAAAGATTTCTGGCTCCATGGTAATCACTGTTGCTCATTAAAATAAAATCAAACCTCCACAGAAAGTGAGGAGCTCTACCTTTTCCAGTAATTTCTTTTTGATTTAAAATACAATGGTAAGAAAACTATATATTCTTTGTGTGAATTCATGCATACTGTCATTTGTTGCACAAGCTTGGGTTTATGAAACTGGAAAGCCATTTATAAAGATGTTTGAAAACTCCATAGTTATTTTTTTCCCTATTGATCAGATGTAGCACCAAGTATTTGCTCTAAACCCTTACTGACCATACTTTTCCTATAAACCCATAAAGATGTTTTCTGAATTTTTTTTGTATCACTGAGGTAAATAACTATCAGTGGGAAAGTGGGAGAAATGGATAACAACAAGATACCAACAAAAGTATAATACTGCTTGTGTATTTTCAATACACATTGATTAGTACTAGATGTTTAGGAGATGGCTGATACCTAGTGGTCATTTTATATAATTACCACCAGGATGGTATCTTATCCATTGTAAGCCTCATGTAAAACGTATCTGGGATCACCAGCTAACTGGTCAGGCTACTTTAAAGTATTTTTAGATCTTTTTTTCAATTGAGATAGAAATAGTAAGGTAAAACACCAGTGTAGATGAAGAACATCTGTTCTTCAGTTTACCTCTGAGTCCACAAAATGCCTCTGATAATAATAGAAGCCTCTTCGACATAGATTGCAGTGGTTCAAGGCAGACTTCAGGAAGAATCTTCTATAAATTTGGTGCCATGTGTCTTTAATCTAGGAAAACAGTACTTAAATTTGACTAAATAAATAAACACATACACTCGCTATCGTGCATAGATTAATGATTGCATTTAATTTTAAAATGGAACTCCAAATTCCACTATCCATATCATGAAACATATGTTTAAATATTTCTCAGCAATTTGTCTGCAACTGGGCTATGATTAATGTGTTATTTACATTTGGCAAACGTTACAGATGACTGTCAATTTAAAAATCCACTCTTCCATGCATGTAACATAACTGAGTGCTTAAAAATACTGTCTGCAGCCAAAATACATTTAATTATACACTACAAAATAATCTTTACATTAACACCGAGAATACATTTTTTAATTGTACCCATTAATTTACCAATTAAACCAGATTAAAGTATAGAGAAATATTTCATGGGTCTTATGTAAACAAACATTTGTAACTTTTCTTGATTAGGCTTATTTATATTTCAGTTCTTCAAAATTAAATATGTGTCTCGATACGCCTCTTTGAAAAACCCACAAAATATAATTAAGAAAATCAATTGCTTAGCTAGAAGGAAAACTCAATTTGCACTCAGCTTCCTCATGTAGAGGATATGGATCACTAACATGACCTTTACAAAAAATGGTAAGTACTGTATAGGAAAGGAGTAGCAGGTGTTTAAATGACTCTTCTATCTAGAATAAGTACAGATATTAATGTTGAAAAGGTAGCCAAAGTTACTCCAGAAAATAAATCACTGTTAAAGGAAATCTACATCTATTACTTATTAATGTATGAATTCTCATTTATTTAAAATCTTACTTTTAATTAGATAAGAAGTCTAATTACCCCTAAGGGCCTTACACTGCAATGAGATATGTCTTTTTCCAGAACATTTCAAATGTACAATACAATTCCCTGTGACACTCTTAAAAAATCCTGCCTTTCTACAAGTATTTTTAAAAAAATTCTCTCTCTTCAATGCACCAATGAATTTCAAACTTCACATACAACCACACTGAAAGCTTAAGGATGCACAATATGTTTTCACTGTATTTTGCTCACAAAGGCCTTGATTCTTCTACGTAACACCTGAACAATAATTTCAAATAAGCTTTGTCATAATGTAGGTAAGAAAATCTGCTCAGCAGATTCTGACTTCAGTCTAAACTGACAGATTCCAGAGTGTTGTACTGCATTTGTCTGACAGCCAACAGAAGTGTGTGAATTGCGTGCAAGAATTCATTTAGTAACTCATTTGGAAACATCTGGATTACAAATTCAGTATTCAGAGGGAGTCTCTTGTATGCTATCTAGAAAGAACATTCAAGTGTTCACAGGGGGCTTCCATATGTCTTGTTACAATTCTGCATCTTACCAGACATGGGTCCACTGTTACTCCTCTTGCTTCCAGATTCTTTCTGACAGTCGTCACTTCATCATTTGCCAGATAAGCTGCATGGTCTTCATTGCACTTGATTAACTTCTCGAGTTCATTTTTTGTTTCATTACGAATATTCTAGAATAGGAATGATTAGTTAGAATTAATTATTATAGACTCAGAGATCATCAGCACCTCCTCAATAAACACTCCATTTGCTTAATAAGCCAGAACAGAAAATTCCTCTGATGCTATTAACTATTACATTTAAGTGACTCCAAAGGGTAGCTGTGCAAGGACACTTCAAATATAATATTTTTAAGGGATAATTCACTGTCAATTTTTTATTTTTGCTTTTCATTATGCACTGAAATTCAGAACAAGAATAGAAAGGTGGGAAAAAAAATCATAGGTGTTAGCCCCCTTTCCCCTCCATGAATATCCACTAGCAGGGTTCACATTCACATACCACATGTGACACTGATTAGAATTGTACTTTTTGCCTATTAGTCAGCAAGAACTCTCCATGGATTCATACCTTTAAGTTGCTGTTCATGAAATTCAAGTAATATAGGTTGAAGTCGCTACCTTTCCCCTACACCTGGCTACATACAGCTGACTGTAAAACTCCTTTCTCTGAAACAAATACTTTCTACTGTATTCTTTCAAACTCTACTTGCTTCTTTAAAGTATGACTGAGTTTGAGAAATATCTAGAAAAAGTAATATTAAAAGACAGTTGTCTCTGGGCATTGAATGGAAGTTGTTATTTAAATTCAAAAGAAATTTCCAAAAGTTATGAGCAAATGAGAAGAGAGGTTCAGATGAATGTGGCCAATCAGAAGATACAGCTGTTATTAGAATGCTATGATAATGCCATCACATACTAATTAAATCCAAATGGAGCATGATAGGAAACTGCATGTGACTTCTACTTAAAAGGCATGCTTGAAAATTATAGAAGAGAATAGCCCAGTCTCCACCTGCTTTCATTGATTTCTTTCTACTGGAAGAACTTTAATACACAAGTCAGTGGCATAATGGCAAAGATATAATTCAGCTGAAGAATGAAAAACAGTTTACAAACCAATCTGTAGCTACAGTATGGAAAAAAAATACGAAATTCCTTGTGGTATTTAAAACAATGAAAAGTAATTTTTTTTTTTCAGTCACCTAAAATGTGTGAAGAGGGTTGGTATTTTTTAAAATTCACTCAAATGTTTTACTCAAAGTAATAATCAAAGTTTTCCAAAAGTAGTGAACTACAAATTCTTTATAATTTATTTCCTTTTACCTGTTCTTTGGTGCGGCCTACCCAGTGTAACCATCTTTTTTTCCAGTCTGGACCCACCATATCTTCAATAACAGATTCAGCTGAAAAAGGAAGCATGATATTAACTATCACACAAAATATATGCAACCACCCAAATGTACAGTTCTAAACTTGGGTACATGAAGAAGAATGGACATTTTATGTCAAACAACGTAAGAGATGCCACACTGAGTCGAGTCACGTGTCTTTTACTTGAAGCAACAGTTGACGTATTTTATTAAAATTTAAAAATGACTGCCAACAGGAACATGCTTCAAAGAAATATATAAAACCACAACAACCCTCCACTGAGACAGCCCTCCTGGTTCCAAGTCAGGCTTTAAAAAAAAAAAAAAAAAATCTTACCTTGCTGCAACTTGCATCAAAACTGATTATGCTAGAAACTATAAAGAGACCACTTACTTTCCTTGCATTTATTCTGCTCTCCTACATGTGCATTTGTACCATTTTTTGACTTTACAGATCTCTAGTGCTTATCTTTCAGTTGCCTCATTGCAAGAGCAGGAGCACAAGCACTTGAGGCTGCACTTTGCTAAATATTTCTATCAGTATTAGTATCATTTCAAACAGTCCCCACTGTGTCAGTTGTGCTGATAGAAAAGCTTGCACTGAAGTGAACTAGATCCAGACACTGGGTCAGATTAAAAAGCACAGAAGAGCGGAATACATCACACAACTCACTGTCTTTGAGCCGACTTTGGAGCGTCTCTTCCATAAAATGAATGGCTGCATCCCACTGCTGTTTATCGGATATCGACCGATCTTCTAAGGCATTGTGCTGGATCACTCGCTGCAATACAGAATGGAATTCTAGCATGCAATAAACAATTTACTCAAGATTAAGTAAAAGTAACGTTTCTAGCATTATCTTAATTTTTTAATGTCTGATAAAGCAGCTTGTATTGGGCACATGTGATTTATTTAAGAGACACCATTCAAAGGACTGCCAAAAATATTTTTGTGTGCCTTTAGCTTGACTCTTTTCTATAGCCTAGCACAGATAAAGTAAAAAATACAGGAGAAGATATGAAACCCCTCTGGATTACAGAATCTATAAAGATGGTAATGAAATGATGTTAGTGTATGTGACTACACCAAACAGAACAAATGAGCTGATGCTAAACAATTCCCACCAGGCTGTCCTGCAGCCAGTGGATTATGGATGACTTTTCTGAACCAACCAAAACAGTCTTATTAGATGTTATTTAGGGGGAAACTAATAAAAGATAACAATGAAATGAATTGAGAAAACGCATTAAAACATTATATAGAAAATGTGAGATGGACACACCTCCCTGTCATTTCAGGATTAAAACAAAAGAATGCAAAAATACTGAATATGCAACTTCAGTAAAGAAATTTCAACAGCACTTAGTCAACAAGGCAAAAAAACCCACTACATTATACCAGGCTATCCTCTGCTCTCTCGTTCCATCTATGCCGTTTAATAGTTTCTTCTTTGACAGCTTGTTTCAGTTTATCAAAGATATCATCATGCTCCTTTCCTTTTTTTTCTGTCATGAAACGGGAAAATTCTTCTTGCAAAGTCTCCCACGCCACCTAGAAAGTTAGCAAACAATTCAGCCTGAAATGGACCATTACACTGTGCACCAGCTGCTAAGTGAACACTTATGACAATTCTTACAAGTATGAAAATTTGGAGACTTTCTGGAAAAAATAGGGTTTTTTGCTCTGTAGTAGGCAAAATTCACCAGAAGAGCAAAATACAATGTTTCTGCTCTGTATGCTTCTGAACACCAAAATCTTGCCAGTCTCGTCTGACATGTAAGTTGGTTAAAAGAACTGCAGTCAGTCCTTCAAACATCACCTTAACTCTTCTGGAGTTATGCTGTCATTTTAATAAGCTTTGCACAGATTGTAATTTTTTATTTTTTTATTTAAATAACTAAATTCTTACCTCTACTGCTTTATTAGGCAGTTGCTTGTCAGTCCACTGCTTCAGCTTGATGTCCACAGTGGTGTTAAACGTCCCTGAGTTTGTAGTCTGTGCTGCTGGAAGGTATATATTCTCAATCACGTGAGTAGATACCCTTTCCCATAAAGTTTTCTCAAGAATCTCCTCCCTAAAATGAAAGTTGTAACACATGTGATGGTTTCCAAACAAGCAACTAACAGGTATGCATTCAATTTGTTAGAAACACCGAGAAAACAAGACTACAGAACACAGGAAATACTCCTTAATGTCACAACAACTTCAACCAAAATCTGCATGGAACTAAGGACACAAATGCACAATGTTTTCAGCAGCAAAGACAGCTTCAGAAGTTGGCCTCTAAGACTCTCACAGTTGCCCCTGCACTGCACAACAGCTCCTTGCAGCCTTTAATTATACCAGGATAACCAGGCAGAGCTGTGTGTGTGTTTACATATGGGAGGTGGGGGAACAACATGGGGGCTGATTGCAAAGCATTGACATGATCTGACTACAGTCCATGCTCCCAAAAGAGCATGTGGGTTTTGTTTCTACAGTATTCTGATTTGATTGTAGGAACATGCTGTAGTTTTCCATTTGGGATTTTCATTGATTGCTCCCAGATTTGATAAACAATGAAGCAAGTTGACAAGTCCAACCTTTTACCAAAATGTATATTGACATTCATTAAAAAATGAGCTTCATGTCACTATCAAATGAAGCACTACTGTCCCATTTATCGTGCCTTTCATGAAGTAACAATGGAAACAATCCAACTTCAACCTTTCTAAATTGCAATACACCTTAGAGTTGCAGTGAGACAACTCAGTTGAGCCAGTGTAACAGGTACCCAGTACCCATGGAGTCAGTCACGCTCCTTCTGCTCCTGCCACAGTCTCTAGTACAGGTTGTGGGTTTCCTGCAGGCTAATTTTATGCTTGCTCAGAATGTTAAATCAGCTTAGATCATATGAATGCCAGATTTGGCAGAATGGTGAGAGCTAAGAGACGAAGAAAAAACTGTCCTTTTTTGGTGGTACAAGACTCAGGTCCTTTTCTTCCAAATGGGCTGAAGTTCAGGATGCAAGCCTCCTCCCTGATAATGTCCCTACTCTAACTGGGCCATCTATCAACAAAGACTGAAGAATTTTCCATAAATATTACCTCCCTCCCCCCATATCAACAGTAGCATAATTGAAAATTTCTATTTTGTGCTTAAAACATCCTTCCTTAAGAACTAAACAGTTTGAAGCTGTCCATCTTTCATACCAGTATTAATGGGGAACAAAGTCCCTAATTTTTCTACTGTTGAAAAAGCTGTTCAGCCTATTCAGCATAGTAAAAGTATTTATACAAAATTGAAAGGAACTCAAGGATTTAAATGTTGAAAAAATTACCTTTAAATAAATACTGCCACCAGAAAAAAAAACCGATTAAAAATCTTTTAAAGAGCTTTGTTTAAAGTAGGATAATTTAATAGTGTTCAAGCAGAGATCAATTATTGATCATTCTTGATCACCATTAAAAGAACCAGGGACGTGGCAAATTAGTTTCACTTGCATTCACTTGCAGAGTGTGCTGGAACCCATCTGTTATGGAGTTTACCACTTAAAATGCACTGCAGGAGAAGTGTACTTCTCTGATTAAGAACAAATACAATCTCATTCCTTCTTTACTGATTATCAATAAGAACACATTTTTGCTTTGCTTAATCTAATCAAACTTAATTGGAAGGAATGGAAATTTTAACAGGATAGAAACACTTGCATTCATCAAATGCATTGCTGTTTTTAGTCTGAATATAATGACATTTTCATAAAAGCATTTTTTTCAGGCCTTAGCTTTGCAGTGGTAATTTATAGCTCATTAGGTGTAATAAATCTAGAATCACCACTACACTTTAACTTTCAAAGGAAATGCACAGAAGCATTCATGTTGTGCACCCACCCAATCCATAACATGAAATGAAGCAGACTAGATGTGGGCCAGGGTTCTTCAGCATCTATTACACAGCCAACAACAGCAAACACCAGAACAACAACCTGCATTACATTTGGACTAGAACAATATTTCAGACTAACACACTGCATACAAGCCTTTCTCTGAACACAGCCACATACCCAGCATTATTCTAACATTATTTAGAGTCAGACAGTTTATCTCATTTTTTAACCTTTGACCAAGTTACAGTTCAGTTCAGGTCACTGAACATAAAGGCATTAAAGAAATCTTTTTTTTATTGTTCTCAGTTGTGATACAGGCTGTCAAAGTAACCCTCTGTGTTGGCTACTCTCCTCTCAGCCTACATGTACAGTGGCTTTACTATGCAGTGATGCTACACGATTAAAGTGCTTAGGTTGAGCTCTCTCTCTCTCACCTGTGCTGCCTTACAGAGAAGTAGGTCAGCGTAGTACAGTGCCAGTGATTGAGGCTACCAACGAGATCCACATGGAGGATGGAACTCTCAAACATCCAGATTAGCTCTTTTTACAACAAGGAATTACACATTCTTTCAATTTCCAAATCTGTGATACCCCGATTTCCAACATCAAATACATTATTTTGAAACACACAAGGACAATCCCCAAACATCAAGAGGAATTACTCATTCATACTTCAAATGAACATCTGAAAACTTATTTATTATGACTGTTCCTTTGCATTTTTGAGAAATATCTATTGTTCATTCTACTGTATAAAAACAGAAGTACAAACTGATATCATATAATTTTTGTGGAGGGGTTATACAAGTATTTCCCAATTCAGAATAACAAACATAGACAACTGTCACAGGGACAAAGGACATGATAATACATTGTCCAAGAAAACCAGTTTCTTACTTGTATTTGAGAATTTTGTTTACTAGAACTCTTTATATTTTAAAGGCAAACTTCTGATAGTTAACAAAACAACAAAAACAAACAAACAAACAACAACAACAACAAAAACAAAGGAAAAAAGAAAAAAATTACCATACCAGTGCTTTGGTGTGACCTGAGTCAAACTTATGACTTCATCGAGAATCTCATTCTTTGCTTTTTCAAACAATTCATTCTATGCAAAAGGAAACAATAAGATTAAGTATAGTTTGATCATGTTTCTATACAAAAAGTAAAAAAAAAAAAAAAACCCAAATCTTTTTCTTACAGCCTTTAAACCTCAAATGATACCTCCTGGTCATGTTCTGTCATGATCACAAAGAAACACTGACCTATTCCTGGGGGCAAGTTAGGTCAGATAACTGTGTACTAGAAGAATGAAGGACTTAAGTATTGAAGTATCACAATGTTGAAGAACAGTATTTCATAAAACAGAGCTCAGTGTTTCCTTCCCCTAGAATAATATACACTGTCCTCACACTTCAAAATGTCAGTACTTTATGTTAACTTTAACAAATCTTTACAAATGAGATTAAATGGCATAAATTTTAATTCTTAATCTTCAACCCTTTGAAGCACAGCAGTTAAAGCAGTTAAATTTACCCTGTCCAGCTCTCGCAATCGGGGGTAATTGTTCTTCCATTCAGTCTCGAGATTGAAACGTGTGGCTGCAAAAATCAGAAACAAGGCCTTAATTTTTTTTAATTGTCTATATGAACTTGATCATTATCTTAAAAGTTTAGCAGCTCCTAGAATTGCCACAATTTTGATTATAACAAAATTATAAGAAAAGACACACTTTAAGTGTGTCTGCAAATGAGCAGAATTCTTGGCTCTCTATGCCCAAATCATCGTCATCATGGTTAGGCTTCACAAACGAAGATTTGAGAAGGATTCTATCCACGCTTGCTACTCTGCCTTTAATTCACAGAATCCATGCATTAAAAAAACATAGTGGAAAGAGCCATTCAACTT
The DNA here is from genome assembly GCF_003945595.2 of Pipra filicauda. Classification (NCBI taxonomy): domain Eukaryota; kingdom Metazoa; phylum Chordata; class Aves; order Passeriformes; family Pipridae; genus Pipra; species Pipra filicauda. The sequence goes on from NW_024104317.1 coordinate 1,079,986, forward strand.
CCATCTCTGCACAAGTCAGTCCTGCCTTGACCTTTATGTAGAAAGCTATTTTAAACAACATCTGAATCCAGTGGAAGAACTGTGTTTTGCTCATAAAAAAAAAAACAACACCAAAAATGCCTTGATTTTTCTCTTCATACTTATTTGCTCCTTTGGTTTTTAGAGCAAGTGGGTACTTCATACCATGAATTACTTTTTTGGGTCTTTTTATAAAGATTTACAGGGGTGATCATCAATTAAGAAGAAATATTGACCATATAAAACACATAAAACATAATTGCCCAAGCATGTTAGCAAAAGTCAGTCCTTATATGTTACAGTCCTTATATGTCCTTATATGTGGAAGAACTACCTGTTTAACAGCAAGTTGCTATTTCACTTGTTTTTTTGAAAAGATGTTTACCTTTAAAAGCATCTGCTTGCTGCTCCACAGACTCTCTCACCATTTTCCAAAAGCAATCTGACACAGCAAGACTTAAGTTCTTTGTTGTTACTTGATGTGCTTTCAGCATAGATGTCCTATAAAGAAAGACAGCTAGAGGAGATTTGATGCTTACCAATGCTTTCTGGCCCATAATTTCTCCTCCCAAGAATAAAGCTTTGCTTTTTATAGCAGAAAATAACATGTAAATGTACGCTTAAACCAAATTCCAGTATCTTCCTCCAAAATATGCAGTGTAGATAATCACCAAAGCAGGGGGAAAAGCCCCAAAACAAAGCAAACAAACAAAAACCCCTCACCACAAATAATTTTTTATTCTAGAGGCTGCAGTGCAGGTACTCAGTCCCAAAGACCACGCAGTGTATCTTCCTGACAAATACCAGCCTGTGAAATCAAAACTCTGCTCTATCAACTTCCCACCAGGTTACCCTCTGAATACTACATTGTCACACTAAGATAACAGATATTCAGAGGCACCACAAGTCACAGTCGGGCTGGGTTCCCTCCTCCCTGCTGTACTAAGTGCCTGGACACAGGCTGGAACTTAGTTTCTGTAGAGCCAATGGAGAGACACAGAAAAACCTCAGAAGAGAGGCCCAGAACTCCAGTGGAATCAAGTGCTGCCTGTCTGTCTCCACTGTCTTAGAGCAAGCATTAGGAAACCAGGACAACTTGGTCACCTCAACATTGTACTTAATTTAAGCAGATTAAATCTCAAATAGTGTTTCCACATTGCAATCCTTTTAAGTTCAACAAGAAAAACTGATGCTAGGATTTACCAACACAGGTTCATTTTAGTAAAAAGAATAAAATAGCAACATACTTTAATAGCTTTGAATTTTGAAAAAATTCCTCTTCATATTCTTTAATAGATTCAATGCTTTCACTGCTGTTTCCTGGAGAAAGAAAAGAGTGCTGCAACAGTTCCATCTAGACAGTTTTCTCTGCTACCAAGGACAAAATAAGCAGAGCTAGAGCTCTCTTTACCTTTTCCAGTAACAACTGCAAAATAACCCAAAGCTTTCATTGGGAAGAGTTTGCCTTCAATGATTTGCTGGATCTATGAAAACAAAGGATTAAAAAAAGCCATGGTTAACTTTGCACAGAGACATCCTTTCCTTCATTTCCTTTGGCACAATTTTAAAGCCAGATCTGGTTACATCTCTGCATAGAGTACTGCAGGATGCAGTTTGTCATGGGACTATGAGTTCTACTGATATTTAAAACAAACAAAAAAATAAAGGCATAAAACAAATACGACATAACACAGCAAACACAAAATACAGCAAAAAGGCCTATTTGGGAAATGGAACTTGTTCAGGTCACCTTCATGAAACAAATCAGTATTGTAGCAAGCTGAGACTGCAGTCACACAGCTGATCACTAAAAGCAAGGCCTGAGAGAGATTAAAACAACAACCATCAAAAAAAAAAATCATACTGAATACAGAAATAAGCACTCAAAACCATCAATAACAGGTAGGTCAGGTCCAATGTTTACAATAGCGTCTCAAGTATTTTACTATGTGTGACTTTAGCCACCACAATGTGATAAAAACAGTTTCAACTCACCCTGTTTGGGCTAGCCACGTTTTTCTCTGCAAGATCAACCTTTGTCAACACAAAAATTGTCCTTTTTCCTTGGGGATCCATTTGGCTGACTAAGTCTGTGACAATGCTGCGTTCTGCATCCACCGACCCATCTAAAATACAAACAAAGTTGTGTTTCAGGGACGATGTAATCTAACACACTGAAGACACGGTAGGTGTTAAGTAAGTTTCATGTTACAACTTAAAACCAGTAAAATTAGACCCATTTTTGGGTACACAGAGTGACAATTTGCATCATAAAAAACTAGTTTGTTCTATTTAAGTTGAGAACAATACCAGCTTGCTCAAAATATTCAACTCCATTATTGTATGCTGCCTCCAAAAATACTTCGGAAGAAATCTTGAATATTATCACCACCATTTTTCCTTAACGATTAAAAACTCTTATCAAAAAGTTGCTTTTTGCCACAAATTCTGCACAGATTGCCTTAATTTGTTAACAGACATTCCACAGCATTCTGTTTTGTACACCATACAAATCAGCACAAAAGGTAATTTAATACAATCAGGGTAAATCCCAGAATAACATAAGAACCATCATGGCTAGGCTTCGCGAACGAAGATTAAGGTACATAAGAACCATGATTAAAACAAAATGTCCTGCCAGTTGGATAACTATCTAGACTCTGATTACCTTGAATACAGAGGATGATGGCATTAGGATTCTGCATGTAGGCCTTGCTGATGCTAAAGATAGTTTCCTTTGTATCTGGAGCCATACCTGATGTCACAGTCTTTAATATGTATATGGAAATATATATTTAAAGGAAAGAAAAAAGAAAACAAAGATGTTAAAAAAACCCCCAACAGCTAATGTTCTCACCAATAACACTACCTCAGTTTCATGTGTTAATTTAAATATTTTTTTTATTTATTCCATACTTACACTAATGACTCCAGGTAAATCAACCAATACCATTCTCTGTAAACCAGGACCTTTCACACTTAAGGAGATGGTCTGTGAGGTAAAATTGAAATTCAAAATTTATACACACACCTACTTTGCATGTAGTTGCATACACAAACACAGACATATAAAACTATATAAATGCATATTTACACACATATGCTTTAATCAGTAACAACCTGTAAATTTTAAATAGGAAGTACAACTTTAAATGCAAGTAACTTATATAAAACTGATTTTAACAGTTTAACAGTCAAAATACACTTTGCAAGTGCAAACTATTAAGTATACACTAACTAGATTCACTACAGTATCCTATTTGAAGGGTACTTACAAAAGATATACATGTACAGACATTTGCCATTAAATATTTGAGAAGTCTTACCTCAGTGCTAACAGTGCACCCTTCTTTCACACTGTTTCTCATTCTGATTTCTATTTCATTTCTCAAAGCTGCAAGCTGTTACAAGAAAAGCAAAATATCAAATTTCACTCCAATTAAACAGGGCCTTACAGATCACAAAGACACAATTTTTTTCAGAGTTAATAAAAGTCACACTGACTTCCAGTCACTTCTTTATACTTACATCCTCCTCTTTGGTCAGATCAAACTCCCGAGAGCTGTCTTTGAATAAAGCCACATGGTGGGGACCTTCACTAAGGGTTACCTAAATGGTAAAAGCCCAATGAGAAAGCACAGCAAATCTAACACAGAGAAACGTGAGAAGTATGTGCACTTCCCACTGTAGAAATACAACTATATATAATGCTTATTTAGCCAAGAATTACTTAATGTAGGCATTACTACTATACAGACAGTATACATGGATTATATATTGGCCTGTAGAGGTTTTATCATTGGCTGAAACAACCCTCTTGCTTAGAGGCCATTTTATAAACATATGTTTACATATACTTCAATTAATGGCATGATCAGAGAGAGAATAATACAGCAAATGCTGATTCAGAGATTAGGATGCTTCTTACCTTAACAGGGGAGCGTGTCATCATCTCCCCAGACCCTCGGGGGAATATGCGGGCTTGGGCGATCATTTCTAACACGCTGGTTTTTCCTGCACTTTGATCTCCAACCACCACCACCTTAAGTGAGAGTTTAAACAGCTGTTGGCTTTCAGCAAGACATTCTGAAAGCTTAGACAGGCTGACTAGAAATACATGAATCTGTCTCAAGAGCAGGTGTATTCTGTTTGATAATAAATGCATATGGAATCTTTGAAGAAGTACTAAGTTGTAGTCACGCAAAAAAATTGACTTAAGACAGTACAGTCCACAAAGCACCACCTAATGAAGAGAGGAAGGACTTGCTTCTCTCGTGGCAGGCAGCACTTCTCTTCTTGTACAAGATCCTTTTAGCCAGCAAAACACTACACATCTAATAGATGCTTATCCTGAAGCTGAATTCTGAAGTAGTTGCTGTCATTTCCCCATCGTAGTGGTTTCCTATAGAAGCTACCAGCGCAGGTGGTTGTGCAAGCAGGAAGCATTCCTGGCTGTCCCCTACACCAGCAGTCAGGACAGTCAAACCCCTTCCCACAGCCCCCTCCAAAATCAGCACTGCTGCAGGGAGACAGCCAGGACACCTTACCCTCTGAGCTCCACTCACACACACTGGCAAACAACAGCCATTTTACGAAGCCGAGGAGGATGGGGTACCTTGACTGAAACCATTTAAAATTAAAAGCTGAGCACAGCAGCAGTATCTGAATTTAGACAGAGAATATAATTAAATGCTTTATTCAATTATAAGACTGGTGTTTCATTAAAAAAATCACTGAATTTGTTATGTACTTACTCTAGGTAGGTGATCTTGAGTGTTATAGCTGGCATCATAATCAGACAGTATGTCAAGTACTTCAGAATACATATCAATCAAGGATTTCTGCAAAAAAGAAGTACAGAAAGAAAACACAGCCAATTAAGACAACAAAAACTGAGTTTCAGACTACTTCATCTGTAAACTCACGTGTAAAAATGCTTTTATTCTCTCCTGATGGTTTGAATTCTCAACTGTCTACACTGCAGCTCAGATCTTTGTTTCATGAAGTACAATACCAAGTAAAGTCACTCCTTGCCTCCTGTGGATGAAAATACTACAGCATTTTGCTGAAGGAGGAAAATGAGAGCTCTTACTTATGTACAGCATAAGAGAACAACAGAGCTCAAAATTCAGTTTCCAAGTTAAGAAGCTGAACTGAGTTCCTTCCATTAAACATTGACTTACATCTTTAGTTTGATGAACAATAAGCATTAACAAAGGTATAGAGTTATCAGTCTCATTCTGTACAAATAAGAACTCTTTATCTTCCAGTTCTCAGAGGAAAGAGCAAGATCAATATTGGTCAGTGAGTGATGCAGAGAGAGGTAGAAAACATCCATTTTTAGAATGCTCAGGATGTTGGCAGGCAAAAGCAAAAGCATACTTAGTTCAGTCTCCCTGGATTTATATAGAGCCATTAAATGATGTTTCCTGACCCCATAACTTATTCCTACCAAACTCAGTAAGAACCATGACACAGCATAAAGGTATCAGACTGTGTGTGTAAGAAGGTAAGGTGTAAGAAGACCTGGAAGCAAGATTATCAGAAAATACAGTGAAGCTAAATCAAATAACCCAATCCCATTTCCCAATCACTTGGGCAGGTTATTTAGTTAGATGTGGTAACCCATTTGTGCTCTTCAACTGAAGCCATTTCCAAAAGCTATGTACTTAAAAAAAAAAAAAAAAGGGACGGGATGTATAACAGCCTGGATGAGTCAAAAAATTAGCAGAAGTATCTTAAAACTAATGTTAAAATTTCATATATGAATTAAAAAATGGAACAGCGTCATGGAAATAGTGGAAAATGTGGGATAATTACATTTCTGTGGGGTTTTGCAGCACATAAATACCTTTAACTTCCTCTGATGAATTCCCTTGTCATCTCTTTGCAGTACCAATTTTCTTAATTCTTTGTTCTCCTTCTCTAGTCGCTCAAGCATTCTTTGGTATTTGAGCTATAAAACAGAAGGACAAATATTCTTGTGTAATTATGGAAATAGTACACTCACATATGCAAAGTTTTACCTATGGAAAATGTATAATCCCTCAGGCAAGTCCTTCAAAAATACAGAAACCTTTGTGACCATTAGCTATTAAAAATACAAGGCCATCAAGCAAAGACCATGAGAATTTTTTTTTGCAATGAAACTCCTTTGCTTCCAAAGTCCTAATAAGACCACACTGTTCCTATACTGATTATGTATGGGAATACATAAATCAATCTTTAGGCATCTTAAGCATCATTTTCAAAGCAGCTACGCTTATGAAATCAGACAGAAATTAGTGTCAGTGGGAACTGGCCATTCAACCAAAAAGGTCACAGGGCTTAAATGTGAATCAGCACACAACCTCAGCTCAAGACACAACTGTACCAGCTCAGTCCTGTTTAGGAAATTATGATAGTACTCTGAAGATTATATTTTTTTTTTTCTTTTTTTGGTATCTACTCCGAAAACCATTTTATATGATGTAGTAATGCGTTTGGCCTGAGTATATTTTTAAGAACAAAAGAAATTTCAAGCTGTTAGTAAAAAAAATGTAAATAATAAATGCATGCAAAACTAGCAAATATATGAAGAGGCTACAAAAACCCGTCTCAAAACAACGTGGCTGAGCCAAAAAGACAATCAATTTAGAAGTGAATAGATAAAAGAGTAAGTACATTAACTTTAGAAAAGTGAGTAAGCAAACCAAAATACTGATAAATATGATTAACATGCATCAGCCCTGAAAAAATTTAGCTTAAAAATAACTAGTTCCGCCTTGCTAATCAAGGAGATTAAAACTTTGTTGGAATGAGGTCTTGCATTCTGTAAGTCATTGTCAGAGAAAGAACAGACTAGATTGATCTTTGGTCTGTGCCAACACACAGAACTCTGTATTGATAAACTCAGACTGAAAAAAGCACTGCAGTTTAACCAAAAGTATTTCAGGGGTGCTTTTGTCTAGTAAATCTGAGTCTGCTGACCATAAATCACTACTTAAGACATCAGTAACTCAGAAAAGTCACCTGAGTGCGTAAAAGTTCTTCTTGAAGTTGATCAATCTTCTCTTTGTCAGAAACCTACAAAGAAAAACAATCATGGCTACTATCACTTGTTTAGTTCAACCACTGCAAATAACCAAACCACAAATCGAAAGCTTCGCTCCACATAAGAAAACTGACTTAACATGCATTTTAAAGCAAGTAAAATTCTTCAATTAGCATTTGAGATTTAAGGCTGATGGAAACCTCCACCTGCTACAGGAGATTCACATCAAAGAACTGTCTGAATTTCAGTACATGCAAATGCAAAAAATAATCCTTCAAGACCTAACACTAGGAAAGTGGGCTTAGGGAAAAGCAACTTTATACAGTGCTGAGGGAGTTTTCAGGCCAGTGAACTAAATGTAAGTTTTGTGGTCAAATTCTCAGGATCTCGTATGTTAATGCTCTGAATTAGCATGATGTTAATGGGATAAAATCACTAGGCACCTGATTGCTACAGAAACTACTTTCAAGTGAGTATTCACCAATTCTGAATATTCAGGAGGATTCTTATTTCATACTTTTTGTCAGAATTATAAATCTAAACAAGCCGCACAACTTCATAGATGTTAGTTAGGTAGGACAGTCTTGAAGGGTTATTTCAAAATTATTTAAATTACATTAAAAACTGGAAAAATTAAGATATTATAGTACAAGATATTTTGAAGTTCAAGGCATTAATGTAATAAGATCAGGCACTAAGAACCATTTTTAGACAAATTCATAAAATATGTTCATCAAGATCTAATAAACAGTTGTTTAAAACAATCCCCTTTTAATAACACAGACAAAAGTATAAATGGTGCAATACAAATTGCTATGATGTAAATATTTACAAACAGCATAAAATCCAATAGTTGACAGATGAAATATTCAATTTAGAAAAAATTGTAATCTAAACAACTACTGGAAGCTTTAATATTTAAATAAACTTTATGTAATAAAGCTCATGTGACATTTACAACTCAAGGCAGCTTCAGAAGAGCATACTATCTACTATGCAGAGGACAGCTGTCATTTAGACATAAATTAATTCTGTTACTATAATTTCACAACAGTTGTTACAGATTAAACAAGACAAAAATCTACAATTATTCATAGTGATCAATATTATTTAGCTATTAAGACTGTAATGTACAGAATTCTGTCTGCACTTTATAGAAAGAAATCCAAGCTGACACTTCCATCTTTGTCCAATTATTTTCTTGGTTGAGTAACAGCAAAGAGGAAGTGCTGTCAATTAGCTTTTCATTTCTGTTAATTAGTTCAGCTGTAGCAAAAGCGCATCAGAAACAGGGTTAGTTTAGCAGAGAGGACTTGATGGTGCAGCCACAAGGTGGTATATGTAAATAAATATTTACATATACACACACTTTCAACACCTCAGAGACATAAGGGGAAAATAAAAGTAGGAGGGCAAAGAGAATGGTGTGGAGAGTCATAAGAAACAAGAAAATTAAGGAAAGAAAAGGAAAACAAAGTGTTTCCATGTGGTACAGACTTTCAAAACAGTCAGTATTTTCCTGTTCTCTGCTCTTAAGCAAGCTGTTCTCAAAGGACTTGTGATGCATCTCTGAAACCCATCCCCACAGACACCTCTGACCACACGAGCAGTGTCTCTATGGGCTGTGTGCTTACGTTCAACACAGTGAGTCAAAATATTGCACACAGCGCACAAGTTGCAAGATACGAAGCAAAGAATTATCTGGCACTAGATGGTTAATTCTGACAAGGACAATGAGGTAAGCTATGTCAAAAATAACAAACAGCTCAAGAATGATGTATTTGCCTCATTGTTTAGTGCAGGTGTTATTTCAGTGTTAGTACCAACAGTGCTTTGAACAGGTACTCCACAAACAGTGTTAAAAATATTTAAGTTGCCAATATTGAAAAGCTCAAACTAACAATCTGAAGTATCGATAGCCACACGACTAATCTACGATTTCACCAAAAAAAAAGTAAAATAAAAAATTAACCACTAAAGTATGTCTATACAGGCACATCAGTTTTTGTTTAATCCAGTTAAGCATGGTTTGTATATCAAGATTCCTCCTTCTTTCCCCATTGCCAGCATAAAGAGCCGTGAGAAAACTGGAGAGCCATTTTTAATCAAGGATTCCTGCACACAGATGCAGATACCTGTTTACTAAGATTACCGAAAGCTCCTCAAATATTTTGCAGAGCTGTTGCTTCCCAACAATATTTGCTACATATTGTACAAAATAATGACATGCCTCTGAAAATCCAGTACCTTCAAAACCACAGTTACTGCTCTTGTATATTCTCTAACAATACTACAAATAATTTTAAATTGATCATCTACAAAACTACAATGATTTCCACATAAATGAAACTATCAAGGTCCAGACCAAATGCATTCAAGCAGCCATGCACAGTGCAGCTCTATAAACTCAGAAATTATACTGCTAAATATTTATAAGGCTGACCAAAAAAACCCAACAGGAAACAATCAACTTTTTGGTTATAGTATTCTCTCTTGAGTGTGAGATGGTTCTTACTATTATTTAATTTACAACTGTGATAGATCTAATACTGAGTAATTAAATTAAAATGGAAAAATGTGCAAGAAAATCGGCCGTAAAAACTTCTCTAATAGAGAGGCAAGGAAGCCAACTCAGTTAAAAAATAAACATTAGTTTACATATTTTCAAAAGGACTTATGATGGTTTATTTCCATGACAGGAATAATTTATTCTTCTAAAGGAGAATCTGGATCAATAATTAGGATCTTTGAGTCCTATCACCATATTAAGATATTAAAGAAAATAGTCTAACATCTCTTTTAATTTGATGCAAGCAAAAAGATTAATGTGACAAAGACACATTCCTTGTCATAAGGTATGTATGCCAAATGGGAGACCTGAATACTAAATTAAAACCTTTTATATGGAAAGGTAGGTAGACCTTCAACAATCAGAAGACACAAAGTACCTTCCACAGAGGGCAGGATAATATTTCCAAAGATAATCCTTGAAGTTGCTTCACAGCTTGGGAATTGTGGAATTAGTTGCAACAAAGTACTAACAAAGTAGAATTTCAGTCAGAAACAAATGCAATATCAAGCTCATTTTTCCTTCCTGATTGTGTTTATTAGGCTGATAAATTTTTATATATCAAATATTGTACTGCCTTTCCAGCAATTTTTACAATTCATACATTTTATTATAAACTTCGAGCTACTATTCCATACTCCAGCTCTCTCAATAAACTGTATACAATCTGACAGAGGCTGAAGAAGTTACCTTTATTAAAAAAAAAGTTACTGAACAAATAGAGAATATTTAGACCACTGAAGGCATCTTTACTCTTACTAAAATACACATCTGGAAGGGAATGAATGCAAGAACAACTGTAGGACACATACTGAGATAAAGTAATCTCAAATAATTAAATTTACATTATATTTTATTGTACAATGCTTAGACTCAGTATAACTGAAGATAGAATACATCAGTGTTATTTTAAATCCAGACAGAATATTAACTAAATAAATTAAAAAAATTAAATGAGGAAAAAATGTCTTTCACTATCTTTTTTTTTTTTAATTAAAGGAGCATTAACAGTTTAGAATGGCCAGGGATTCTAAGTCTAAAACACAAAAAATAATATGAAAAGAAAATAAAATAATTTGAGTATGAAATGCTACTATACTTTCAGAGAACAGTGATTTTCCTCTGTTGACTAAAAAGCATGACAATTACATTAATTGCTATACAATTATGTCTAAAAGTTTAGACATTAGTTCACATTTAGTGTATTCCTCTTTCTGTGGGATTTATCTTCAGATGTACAGAATATCAGGTTCTGTACTCAGTGCTCAATTCCAAAGCTGTTGAAGAGCACAAGTAATCAGAAAGCTTTTGAGGGGGCACAGAAGCAGCCAACAAATCAATGCAGTCAAGAATTACACGTTGTAACAGATTAGACAACTAAAATATCCCAATTTATGAAGAATTTCCAATTAATCTCAGCCATATAATAATTAATAACATGATGTTAAATTAAGTAAGTAAAGTGAACTGCAGACGTTCAACAACCACAACATATCAGTATAAATTCTGCTTTAAGATGGAAACCAAAGGACTACCTTTGGTTAATATACAGTAGATACTGTTATTGTTAGCAGTATTTCATTGTCTGTGCAAAATTGTTTCTAAGGAGTTCCTGTCATTTTCAGATTGGTAACAGTATAAAACAGGGAAAAAAGTTCCCAGACAGGTATTGCCTGAAAATAGTTACCCTGTTACAAGATAAAGCTACCATAAGCAACAGTAAACAGACGACATTAATTCACATACTTTCCTTAAAGGTTTTTTTAATGTATGAACACTAAATAACAGTTTTTATAGACAGAGAACATACGTTCAATTTCTATGTGACACAAATGACCTGTTCTGCTTTTAACATCACGCTTTAAATGCAACTTGGTTAAATTGAAACAGGACTATACATACACACTACACTGTAGTGAAGCTGGTTGTAGTAATTATTTGGGCCCCTAATTTAATTAGTTAGATTTTTCTAGCTCAAATGCAGAAGGCTGCAGTATTTGATTAGTGTGAATGCAGTACATATCGTCCCTTAAGTCATCACCTTTCGCTTCTGCTGGGATGAGCCCATGTTATATTGGCCAGTGGCTCTGCGCGCTTCCTCTTCGTGCTGCTGGATTTGTTGTTGTAACAGAATGAGTTCCCCAAGCAGGCCCTGCCATGAGTTTATAATAAAAAGGAGAGGAAAATTTGGGGTGTAAGGAGAACAAAGTTAAACCAAAGGGTATAACAAAGACAGATGAAAACCAGGTATGAATGGGTCAGTTCAAACAAAAGTGAAGTTTCATTAGCGAGATCTCTGGCTACCTGGAGTGGATAGAGCCAGCAAAACTATGCATTTTGCAAATCCAGCTAGAACAAAACAATCACCATTTAGCTACACTTCCTAATTACATTCAACGTTGACTAGGCATCTAAATATTTTAAAAATTCAACTATGCTGGCTTTAAAATATTCTCAAAGTGTTCAGAATTTCATTTCAGTTACTCACACCAGAAGTTCTTAAGCATCAGCAATTTTTCAGAATCTAACTATCCATGTATCTACAGTGTTTTGGATATTCTACACACAGCTGTGCACAACAGCTAAGAGGCTCAGCTTTGTCATAAAAATTCTCTTTTTGTTTTTATACCCAGCAAAACACAGACAGTTTATAGAAAGGTGATTTTTGCCTGCTACTTAATTTTCTCAAACTATCAGAAGAATAGTTTCTAGAGCATTAAAAATAAAAAAAAGCGCTCCCTCTCCACTTCTGCAACACACTGCAACTTAAATTGATGCTGTCATAATCCTTCATGATCACTTCAAAAATCCCTAAAACTTAATCCTCATTCCTTTACTCATTCAGCATTTCCACAAAGCTTAGTTTTCTCCTCTTCTCCCTCCACAGAAAATATTCTTATAATGGCAAGCTGTCTTTCAAAATTAGTTTAGAAATATCATGCCAGTATCTCCCATAACTTTATGAACAGGTTATTTCAGAGAATGCAGATAAAAGGATTAATGAACTATTTAAATAATGCTCTTTACAAAATAATACATCATATTCTAAGAAAACATGCAGTGAAATGAAATGTTTCAAAAATGTACTTCAGGAATGAAAACAAACCCTGAAATAGAACTTTGGTGTAAGGATTCAAGACATCTATGATCAAGTTATACATTTGTTGCATGAAATACACACACAGGCATGTACACATAAGGATAAACAACACAGGAGAAAATGCAAAAAGGAGAGAGACAACCAAATGACCAAATATAAACATTTGTTAAATAGGGATTTGTATCATTTCAAACACAGAAAAATCTTCTCATTTGTATTTTACTGAACCATTTTAAGATTTAATAAATGTCTCTATTGCCAGACTAGTAAATGCATTAGAGCAGCGCCAGGAACCAGGCAAAAGATTTCATTTCTATACAGCAGCAAGGAGAGAGAGCCTCACAGCTATACTTAATATCTGCGGAACAACAATAATATTTTGCCATTTTTGCAGACAGGGAAACTCTCAATATGACCTGACACAGTCTATTTAAACATTGTTATGAGTCAAAAAAATGCAGAAAAAACACTGAACAAAATCTGCCATGAAGGCCTTTTAGCATTTGAACAGGAAATGTAACAAATGTTTGAAGTCACTAAATCTAACTATTTATTGACCAATTACTTTCTAAGACATCTGGTACATGTGAATCTTATTCCATAGTAAAGTATGAAAAGCCCTTTTCAACTACAGTTACCCCATTTAATAAAATATTCAAATAAAAAATAAAGTGATTTAAAAGGCTTCTCTGTAATCCTTTCTTCTTTGTATATATCAGTCAGTAATCTTATTAATATTATTTCCTTTATATTCTATTTCTTAATTCATACCACTGTATTAAAAATATAAAAATTATATGTATATATTTTTATATATAAAAATATAATAATATAAAAATATTAAAAATCAAGAACTTTAAATAGCACAGAACTATACACACAACACCCAGGCTGCTAAGAATCAAGACACAAACAAAAATATTTACATCTCTCTCTTTGGACATTGTGTGTCCCCTCCGCCAAAATCAATCATTCTAGTGTAAAACTAGGTTTATTTTCAAGAATTTCATCTAGAAAAATCAACACTTAATCCATTAATGCAATTTCAAAAATCAAGTTCTTTACAATCATTTTATTCATTCTTTAAATTGTCAAAGAAACAATGTAAAGGGGAATAACAATAGTTGACAGACCCATTCAGATAAACCCTGCAAAGTCATAATGAGAATCTGGGTGCAAAATAAATTTAAAAAAAAAAAAAAAAGCAAAACAAGTGCTGACATTGTTCCCGCATGTACTTTAAAATTCCCCTCCGTTATTTGACATTAAAAGCTAATTTAATGTACTTCAGCTGAGTATGACTCTCTGTTTAATTTAAAGCAATGCAAAGGTATGAAAATGATAAGGAGGGTAAAGAGGCCAATTTTTAAAAATCTGAATAAATGTCATAGTTTTACCCAGAGTACCTAAGTTGGGAATATAATGGTCCTATTAATAAAAAAGAGAAAATTATGGAAATTTTATGGAGCAACTTGTGAGAACGAAAAGAATAGGATGTTTTTTAAAAAAATAAAACAGATCACAGTCAAGTGATATTTGTTACTCAAGTCTCTTTTTCCCTCTCCAGCAGTAGCTGTAGTGAAGGGCTGTGGGACACTGTGCTGCTTCTTCCACTGATGGAGGTGACCCAGTGCGGGCCGAGCGAGGCAACGACACGCTGCCAACTCCTCAAGAGTGCAGCAGGTTCTTCAAGGCATGAGATTTTAATCCAGGTACAAAGAGATTTAAACTCCATTTATTTAAATTACCATCTGAACACTCCACACTTAATTTAATTCTCTTCTAAAAATATGGTACCTTTTGGATTAAGTGAGAGATTATGAGGTAAACACAGTAGCTGACAGGAAGCAGTACAGTCTGATTCGGTGTTCAGGGCACATTTCACTTGCTCAGTTACTTAGCAAAGTAACTGGTTTCTCATTCATTCTACTCAAAGTTTTTAGAGACCCATCTGAGGATCATGCCCAATAACAATTCTCCAGAAGGTTTCTCCCAATAAGCAATTCCTAGATTCCTTTATCAGTTACTAATCTCTTCACAATGAAACAAAGAAAGTAAGCTCAGACACATTTAATACCACACTACAGCATTTTATGCATCCATACAATCACAATTCTTAAACTAGTATTGGTGGACAGTGGTAAGCATTGAATGTAAAAAGGCCATCTAATCCATTGTCTTGAAAATAATAATTTTGCCCAGCAACAAACAATGATTATGTTTTGTTAGGTATTCATATGTGACTTGTTTGAAATATTCTGACAAAAATGGATCATATTAATTAGTAAACCAACAGTTTCTAAGCACAACATATTGGATATGATTGGAATAACAAAAATCAGTAGACCAGACTAAATTTTCTAAATCATACTGATTTCATATGGGTAGATATTTTCCATACCATAGCCAAAGTTTTGTTGGCAACATTAAAATGCAGATGACACTGCATAAAAAAAAAATACAGGATAATAACAAGTTTTAATGGTACTACTGGTATTCAGTAAAAATTTCAGTTAATTTAGTTATTAAAGACAATAAACTCAGATGGCCACTTCTTCACAAATCAATAGTAAGGTATATTTTATGTTTTATACAGTGAAACCTGTGCTAAGCAATCACTCAAGAGAAAAAAAGTAATACAAATGGACAGTTTGCAGACAAATGGGAAATAAAAAGCATGTGGAAATTCATCACTATTCTATAAGGGAAAAAAATGGTAGTAAGATGTGAGCTTTGTACAGGTTTCACTATACATTGTCATGCAGTATTAATGTAGAATAAATGTATACATGCCTGCATATACAGAAAAGTCATTTATGGAAAAGCCCCAGTTCAGACACTTTTAGTTGCAAAAATAACTATATGATTATTTACAAATTCCCTGATATATATTGCTTTCCTTCCATTTTTAAAAGAATTTTTAAAAATAAAACGAGGAAAAACGAAAAGCCTTTAAAGAATGAGCAACATGACAATTTAGGAATTTAACAGAAACAAGATCTACTGCTCATGAAAACAAAAAAAAAAATAAATGCTAAATCTAATAAATGCTAAGTTATCAAAATACAGTAACTTTTTTTCCCAGAGAATAGTAACAAAAATGTCATGTATGCTTTATCTAGATAAAGTAAAAACCAGATTGCTTTAAGAAATGGAAATTCTTTATTAAGACAGGAATCGTTAAGTAAGAATTACAACTATGAAAATGTCAACACAAATGAGGTTGCAAGCAGAAATGCTTAAAAATAACTATAAAAGCCTAAACCAATTTCCGTAATAAGCTAGAAACTCAAGTGCCACTGAGAACATGCCCTGAAAAATTACAAATGCACATAAAATACCTAAAATCACATTTTTATAAAACCCCTGATTTTCTTAATAATGCAATTCCTAAAGATTTTTAGGACTGCCTCAAATTTCCTTACACCACAATATTTATTATCACTGCACTGTTCATATATATGAAAAGCAGTAATGCATACTCAAGTAATTTTCAATGATAAATTCTTTTTAAGGTGCTTCAAATAAAATCTGCAACTAGCTACTGATGCAGTTTCAAAAAATAAATACCCATTTATCAAGAAACGTTCAGTTTTGCAAGTGAGTCATTACCTTCTTGAACTGTTTGTCATTGTCATAGCCCTGGTCAGTAGCCCTGAATGCTGTTTCTCCTGGAGCACCTAGAACATAATTACAGAAACTCATAAGATGCAAAAGGCACTTAAAAATTCTCAAACTATGCCTACCATAAAATTAAAGCTTCAACCCCTGTGAATGAGTAATTCAATAATCTTTGAAGTTCCTATAAAAAAAGATTAATCTTAAGAAACTGAAGAAGAAAATCAGTTTAAAACTCATCTGAAAATTTTTTACCTAGATTGTGACTCAGATTAGTTATATCACAAGGCAGTAGGCAGCTTCAGTTAGACTATTAAAAGTTCTCAAAATATTGTAAAATTAACTCTGAGAAACACAGAAGCATAATACAAATTCCACTGGTGTTAATGTAACGAGAAAAAAAAAAAGCAACTTTCCTATTGTAACAACATAGATTTTAAAAAGAAGCCTCTGGAAAAAGCCTGAAATAAAAAGCATCTGCTAAAGACTGTGGCAGACACATATCAATTGTTAATCTATTCATTGTCAGAGGGGAGGATCTAAGTCAGGAAAAGATTTTTCACCTGGAGAGTGGCTGGGCACTGACCAGGCTCCCCAGGGAAGTGGTCAGAGCACTGAGCCTGACAGAATTCAAGAAGTGTTTGGACAATACTCTCAGGTACATGGTGTGATTCTTGGGGTGTCCTGTGCAGGGCCACGAGTTGGACTCAATGATTCTGACGGGTCCCTTCCAACTTAGCATATTTTATAATTCTATGAAGCATTTTTAAAATAGCTGGAAAGTATTTGTAAATGAATATTAAATTCCTGTAAATAGTTGTGTCTATATTGATATTCACTCCTCTTAGTACAGTAGAGCTTTTAAAGTTTGTTTTAAAAAGGCAGGTTAAGGGCAGGAAAAAGGGCTTTTACACACCTAACAACAGAAGTAGATCAGAAGCTCCTATGACTTCACTAACCAAATTGTAACCTGTGAAAAATCAGCAGAAGAGGGGAAATAAAAATTATAAATACAAAACAAAATGCAAAATAAAGATGAGGGATCTTTGTCTCATTTGGAGGACCACACAATCATAAATGGCCACTATGCCTGTGTGAGTATAATATCAAATAATAGGTGACATCTCACAATACCAGTCAATAACAACACAACTTTAAACTCTCAAAATTTTAAACAGCCAAAATACATAGGAGATGGTAATCTACTTGTCTCTCTGCTGAGCCTGGTCCCTACCTAGGTTCCTGCTGAGTTTGTAGGATTAATAAATTAATTCTTCCATTGACAGTACTTTAAAGAAACAAAACACACTTCTTAGGCACAATGATACGAAAATATTTACAAACACACTTAGAAGAATAACACCTCACAGATATCACCTTTCAGGAATACAAATTTATGTGGTTTGATAATTATTAAGGTATATAATAGGAATAATCTTGCACTTTATTACAAGAATGACTGGGTGTGCTCATTAGCAAGTCAGATATGATGATCAAATCAGTAATTTCTTAGTTTTAAAAAGACCACTGATAGAAATGTCTCATTTAAGTCTCCCAAAACATGAAAACCATTAAGCCTGCAACTGCCTGGGTACACTGAATAGACAGACCATTCCTGTGTCTTTTGTGAAGGATTTAAAACTCCTAGCTACTCCTTTGAAATGCAGCCCCTACCTAATCCAAATCTCCAAGAAAGTTCTGGGGCCATGTCCAGATGGAAAATATCATTCAATCCAAATTCAACCCAAAAAAATACTTTTGTTACAAATTTCTTATTTCACATGCTTGCAGTATTAAGAACCTTCATTCTTAATAATCCAACTCATTTCTCCTGTAACAGCTGTGATATTGTTACGATCCAGTGCCACTCCCACCAAGTTCTAGCCGGTCATATCCAGCTTCTCTGACTCACTGAAGGAATCAAGCTTTCAATCTGTTAGAGTTGTACAAGAATTCTAGTTTGCTATTCAATTTCACATTTTGGTTCTCTGGACTTGCTACTAGAATTCTTGCTTTTAAAAATACATTACACTTACCTGTATCCATAACACTTTCAGACGAGATATTCAATGAAACCATACATTTTCAGGATCCACTTTCTTTTAGTGTCTAAGGACCCTCATCTTGAATAGGTTATGCTTTTAAAATTAAAACTAAGCTGAAAAATTGTTCTCACCAGGAGATAGAAATCCTTTCAGTGAAGCGAAGCTCTCTCCAATCTTGTCAAAGTCGGGCAGAAGTTTGGCAAGGTCATCTGCATCAGGGAGGGCTTTGATAAGCTTTTCTAGGAAAACAGTACAACAGTCAGTGAGTAGGGGTTTTTTTCCCCACTTTTTTTGTGAACAAAAATGGCTTAGGCTGTAAAACCTAGCAACTGTTTCAGGATGCAGCTTTTTTCTTTTTTAAAAAAAGTATTAAGAAGTTTCTTCCCATGTACACCTCCCCCCACTAGTGTTGGGAAAGATTATCAGATCAGAAAAACCAATTGCTTTTTTAGACTTTGAACTTCCTGATAAGGTAGTTGCCTCAGGTACTTTATAATTACCTAGAAATTACTGCTGCATTTCACCACATTTCATACATTATCTCTCATGTATTTTGTAGAGGATCTTTTAAAATTACACAGAACTTGTAACTATGATCACATCTTGAACATTTTAAGAAAGGCTTAGTTTTCAATCTCATAATAAGCCAATTTTGTAATCCCTCAAAAAAGTCAAACTATTAGCTTTAAAGTACTATAAAAAGGTAGTGTCCACTAGCAATAGGAACAAGAAAACATTTGTTTCAGTTATTCAGTCTGCATTTATCTATGTAATGCTCATACACGGCATGGAACTAGATGGCCTTTAAGGTCCTTTCCAACACAATGATTCTACATAGTAAAATCTTCATAAATGATTTTTTTAAGAAAGAACACCACCTTTCTACCCTGCATATATCAGAAGCCAGTGCTTGATTTTCAGATTTTTCTCTTTCATCTGAAAATATGCAAAAACCTCTACTGTAACCTGAAGGTTCAGGAAAACAAGAGTCTATATTTTTCATTTTCTTTTCTTCTGTATCCTCAAGCTAATTTTGTAGACAGGGAGGTTCACTATTTTGCCTTTTCAACTGGTCTTTTACTCACGCATATTTTTTACTTATCTACTTATATCTTCACTTGTGTCATTCACATAGAAAGAAAGAACTTCATGCACAATACTACCAAAACCTGTGTAAGTCCCTTTGATTATGCTGCAAATCTTCTTTCAATAATAGGATTATATGGCCTTATGAAAGGACCAAGAACATTCTCAAATAAAAAGATGAATTATGAAAAATCCATGCTAAACAATGCATAATTTCTTCCTACAAACACACTCATACAAATGCCTTGGTGAGACACACATCGAAGTTTAAACATACAAGTTCAGTCAAATTACAGCTAAGAAGTTACTCCTGGAGCCTGCTGAGGACCTATGCTCTTATGTTTAAGTTTTACACGTGCCAGTCTTTAGATAGAGTAACAACTTTTGTGATACCGAAGTCGATCAGTTCATCAAGCTCCCAAACGAAGTCAGGAATAATCCACTTATATTCATCGAGATCTGGCATCATGTCCTTCCACTGATCATATGTCTAGCACAAAAAGGAAAAAAAATAATGGTAGAAATAGAAAAAGAAATGTACATAGAGAAGCTTATCTATTGAAAAGTTATACCTACATATAAAACATACTAAACCATCATCTTTAGATATCAGTAATACTTGGATCTTTTAAAGTCTACAGTAGTTCTCCAAAACAATGTTTTCCATATTCACTCATCTTTACTGTCATTAGTTAACCAAACAATGACATTTTGTATTTCTGTGGCTATACCAAGAACTACTGTTTTGAAGTATGTAATAAGAAAGAAAAAATGCAAAAAATAGCTTCCAGAGATAAATACCTTCTTGGCTGTATAACCACCTCCTACTGCAGAGCCTAATATAAGGTAGCGAACTTTGAGAAGCCTGGACGCCAGTCTAGCCAGCCAAAAGTTCCTGTGGAACTGGTATCCATATTTTACATTTAAAAGTTTTGTTTTGCGAAGGGGAAGACGATTAAGAGAAGAGAACAGCTGAATGGATATCCTTAAAGGAGGTCTTTGAAACTTTGAACTTGGATAGGAGGGATGATGTATACTGTGGCAAACAAGATGCAGGTTTTGAAGCGGCGATTTTCTCTTTATTCCACAGCTGCTATTTGCCAGACTTCGGCAGATGACACTAAAAGAAAGAAATAAAAGCTCTAAGAAACTGGTTTCTTCAACACACCATTAACTCAAACGCCTCTTTAGAAGCAATTCGCATTACATTTTAGCTGGTTACAGTTAATCTTATTATATCACTCTGAATGTACAATGTCCAGCCATCACTGGTATGTACCGGGAAAATAAAAAGCTGTAAACATCGTTAATGGGTATGGAATTTCTAGTGATTACAGAAACAAAAACCTTATATACCATTTATATGGTCTGTTAGGAATTCAATTTAACTTCCACACTGGAATAAGGCATGTAACATGTCTGTGGTAAAACACAGTTTGGGCAAACAGAATTAAAGTCCACAGAAGATTTGCAACATACAAAAAACCAGTTTGGCCTATCTTATTCTCTAAAAGAACTTTTAAATAACATTAAGTTTGTAGAGGATTTTCACAGAAACAATACAGAGAAAAAAATCCTTTGTAGAATATATTTGTCTTATTTTGGCAAAGTAGATTCTGCTTTGGGTTGAAAGGATGTAGTCAACGACATCTTTCAGTTCCTTTCATTTTAACACACGGCAGTTCTGGGATTACAGGACTGTGGTTTTGTCTTGGGTTGTGCATAGACAACATTACTTCTGGAGATGGCTGCACCATGTTTGTTGATGCCTTCATGAAGGAACTGAGATTTATGCAGGAGGGAAAATTTCAGTCTGAAAAATCTGACTCTGAAAACAGAGCTCAGCCATGAAATGCACACATTGAAACACAGGGACCACATTGGTCCTGCCCTGCCTACATTAAACACTCAGCCTGGGATAAAGCTCCTTGTGTATTTTCAATTACACTATTCTGCACATTTCAACATCTGGGGGTAGTTTGGTTAGTTTAGGGAAAAGACAACTGCTCTGGAAAAAACAATTTCTTCTGTAACGCTTTTAGTCCCACCATCATATCAGAATGGTTAATATTAAATCATTTACTGGATGCAAAATATGAATGAAGCTATGGTCTTGAAATTCATTACTCAGATATTTAATATTTTCAGCAGAGACCTGTAGTAGCACATTCTATGGCAGCTACTCCTCATTATTTGTCTTCACCTGGGCTAAAGGCATTTTGTGTAATATTATGTAACTTTCTTCTCTGTGACTGTTCTTTTAGAACACACTGTGTTTGACAGCATTCAGTCTGTATGTTTAAACTGAAGGAAAAATTGAATTCCATCTCATAGTCTTAAGGCAAGAACTCAATCAACAATTTCCTTTTGAGTGATATGCATATTTCAAACCCAGTCTCCTTTAATTAATATGAAATCTTATAAATAATTAAAAAAAACCCCACTATTCTTCCATTATACCAAACTTCCTCTTTCTTTCTTCTCTCCTCCCACTGCTAAAAACTCCTGATTAACACTGACAAAAAGAACACCTTCAAATCTTCACTGAACAACAGTGCAGTTAGATTGAAAACCATACTACAATATGCTATTAAATCAAGTACTTAACGAGTTCCAAATTTAAAGCCTTTGGAAAGCTGTTTTTAACAACAATATTAGCCTTCCAGACATGTTTAGCTCTGGCATTAGAATCTATTTGATTACAGGCCTGCAACCTGACTACTCTTATGTTGCCCTGGGATTATGTCTTGTAAAACAAGAAAAAGTGGGCTGTTACACCTATGATTACAAAGCAAAGGAAACTCAGCAAAAAGCACTGTGGCATTTTCTCATTCAGCACTAGACAACGTTTGTTTTCCTACTGCTGCTCCCAGAATGGGGGTTGGAACTGGTTGATCTCCAAGGTCCCCTTCCAACCCAACCCGTTCTGTGATTCTATGAAACCTACCAAGGAACATCGTGCTACTGCGGCCATTCAGTTTCCCTGCTCCTGTCTGGAATGGTGCAGGAGAAAGGTGGAAAACAAACGGGATGCAGGGACGGAAAAACGCCTGGACATAAGGGTGGCCCGAGCTCCCCAGGGCGAGAACGCGGGACACGCAGCTCCCTTCCACACGCACCACCTCCCGCAGGTGCCCGGGGAGCTGGAGGGCGGGGAATGCCTCGCCCGGGGGCACCGACCCCCGGGACAGCCCCGGGTCCGCCCCGTGACTCCCGCCCGGGGCACCCCGACCCGCGGGGCCCAGGCCCGCCGGCAACCCGCCGCGCCCGCCCTGACCCGTCCCGCTTACCAGGCCGCCGCCGCCCGCGTCCGCCACATCCTGGGAGCCGGGGGGAGCCGGGAGGGGCCGAGAAGGGCCGGGAGCGGCCGGGGCGGCCGGGAAGAGGGCAAGGGCAGGGGGAGCCGCTTCCGGGCTCCCCGCGGCCCGCCCGGCTGGAAACCGCGCCTCCCCGCCCAAAGGTTCCGGGCGCCGCGGCGGCCAGGGAGGGAGGGTTTTTGAGGAAACACCGCGGGGGCTGCGTGGCCGGGAGCGGAAAGTCGGGATGGATCCGGCACGGCGGGATCACGGATCCTCCACATTGGGGTCATGGATCCCCCCTCACCCCAGCGGCGTCAGGGCTGCCCTCAGCACTTCGCCCATGTGCCCGTGGCTGTCCAGGGCAACCCCAGCACCCCCAAGGCCGCGGTGGGCCGGGTTGGGGAGGATGGTGAGGGGAAGCCCAGCACTCAGTGGAGGCATCTGGTGGTACCAGCGTCTTGGACCCTGTTTAAATTAGTGTCTCATACGAGTCCCCGGGTGGTGAGGGGAAGCCCAGCCCTCGGTGGAGGCATCTGGTGGTACCAGGGGTTTACACCCTGTAAATAAAAGTCTCATACGAGTCCCCAGTTGTTGACCTTGGAGAGTGCTTGACATGGGCAGCAGTGCTGCCTTGAAAGCTGGAAAACACAAGGTGTTTCCTAGAGGGCTTTTGTGGGCTGTTGGTTTTTTTTTCCGGCGGGACCACATTGAAGTGGGAGGCGGAGGATGCACTGGGAGAGTTCATCGGATCTGTCCATCTGCCCTCACACAGGATCAGCTCTGGTTAGGTAATTTCTGAGCACTGCATGCCACACCTGTCCCTAGAGACCACAGGTGTTGGAGTGTTCACCTGGCAATGCCACTGCTGAAAATATTCCCTCGTGCCTCATCCGAGTCTTTCCTGCAGCACATTAACTCTGTCAACAGTGAACGTGGATATTTTCTCCAATGATGTGTTTGAAAACTGTTGCCATGTCTCTTCTCAGTCTC
Organism: Pipra filicauda; assembly: GCF_003945595.2. NCBI lineage: Eukaryota > Metazoa > Chordata > Aves > Passeriformes > Pipridae > Pipra > Pipra filicauda. Next base: position 1,103,744 of record NW_024104317.1, read on the forward strand.
CTTTTCCCCCCTCCTTCTCTCTAAATAAAACAACCCTAAGTTGCTCTTCCATATTTTAGGACATTTGTCATTCTTCTCAGTGCTCTCCTGTGGACTGTGGCCAGTTGATTCACAGCTTCCTTTCTGTAATGTGGCCAGAACTGTGTGTCACATGCTGAGAAACCAAAAATGAGGTTTGAGGTATTGTAGAAGTCAGGCTTCTGTTTATATTGTGGGATTTTTCAAAGAAAAATAAGTTGCACAAGGATGACATGCTACATATGTGTATTTTCAGGACTGAGATAAAAGTTGTTGGGATGAGGTGAGGCACATGTTTTTGCCTCTTGCTTCCCTACTTTTCAACTATTTATGTATTTATAAGTTTAAGAGAATATATTTTAAACCTTTGCTTTTGTATTTTGGCTTGACCAGTTTTACTTGTTATTTATACCTGATTTTTTTAAGGTAAGTTTCAATTGAAAAATAAGAATAATTATACTTCATAGAGCATGTTACAAATAACTTTTTATGTATAAACATAAATAGAGAGTAATTCTTACTCTGAACAGTAGAGAGCGTCATACAACTAAATGTTTCAATTCAGGAGAATTGAATGCTTTCGAAGTGTTTTCTCTAGGAGATGGTGAACCTGCTTAAGGTAATGAGGAAATGTCACTATCTTCTTTGGATCTGGATTACCAGATTTTGATGAAATATTATGAGAGGTTGTCAAACTATGGAAATGTTGAAAATTTTACACCTTTAATCTGTTTTTTCTTGGTTTTCAGTTGCAAAGATAAATACCCTTATAAGGGTGTTCTGTAGGAGCACAGATTGTCAATTGGAGCTGGAATAAACGTTTAAATAGTGAAAAGATTGTATGAGTCTTGGTTCTTCCTTGGAGACCCTGGTTTGCTGGGATACTCTGCATGCAGCTCATCTCTCGTGTCTGTGACAGGGCAGCCAAGGATCCCTGCTGCACCTTAGTCTGCTACAGACACCAGAAAGAGCAAGGCTGATGTTTGGGAAAGCAGCAAAAGCTGACCAGGCAGAAAAAGCGTGTGTGACATTCCTCTTTTCCATCCCTAGCACCTCCCAAAATAATGAGTAATTTCCCAAAACCATCAGCCTGCCTTAGAAAAGGTACCTTTGCAGTTGTTTCCTGCCTGTTATAGCTTCTAGATAGCAATGCTCATTTTTCCCATGTAATCAGGTTTATCAGAAATGGACTTTAATGCATTGGGTTTTTTTAAGTTTTATTTGAAAATTGTGACTCTCGTATACCATCTGGAGTTCCCTTTGCTTGGTCTCAAAAGAACAAAATGAAAAGTTGAGAGGCTCAGATCGAGCCTCAGAGTTGCAATGGGAGGAAGGAAGAGGTAACACTGTAGCTGGGGTATGGAGAGCACCTTGTTCCCCCTTGATCTTATGCAATAAATCATCCTTAACACAGCTTAGTACAGTTGTATCTTTTTCAGTCCAGCCTCTACTCTGGGCTCCTTTTGGAAGTGTGGTAGGTGTCAAGGCCAGATAACTTGGCTCCAGTGCCACCTGCTCTTCGGCAGTATTTTCAAACACATCTGTTCCTGTGCTGTGCACATCTGGTTTGCAGGTCTGTACCCGTCTCACATTATTAGCAATAAGCAACTTTTATTATATTAACTGACCTAACTCCCTCATTTTGCCTTCTCTTTTCCCTGCATTTCTCCTATTTCAGTTTCTCTGAGCCTGCCCACTGAAGGATAGGCAGTGGTCTTTCCTGGTGCTTGAGTTATCTGGGACTTGTACAAGCCCATGCCACATGCATAAGGAATAGGAACTAAATCCGTACCTCTTGATCTGTTTCAGTTTCCCTATAAATAATATTTTAGTTTTCTTAACATATTTAATGCTGGAAGAACAGGTTTTCCTTTCCTGACCTCATTCCTAAAATATTTGTTGTGTAACTTCTTAAAAAGTAGCAAAGTACAAGGAAATAGTAGTGAAATGAGAATGAATCACAAGACTAATAAACAAATGCAGGACAATAGTAGCAAAAAAAAAAAAAAAAGGAGTTGGTAAAACCCTCAGTGTTGTTTTCCTGCCAGCTTCCTTTTGGCTCTGATTTGAAGGTCAGAGACATCTATATCCAGCTCACTGACATCAGTGGGAAACTCCAGTTCCCTCAGGAGTGAGTAAATAACCTCAGTGATGTCTCCCAAAGCTATATGGTGAGTTCAGAAGGCATTCCATGATGATATTCTTGATAATGAATAAACAATCTGGTTACAGATCCTGCATAGCTGGATCCTGACACGGAGTCAGTGCAGAAATCCACCTGCACAAACTGGGGCCCTTGTTTACAATTCTAGAGCTTGGGTTTTTTTCCAGGGCATATGTGGGGAACACTGCTGGACACTTAGTTCAGACTGGTTGCTAAGAGTGTTAACAACAGCATTGCCTATTTTCTTCTTATTTGGACACACTCCTGGTTTCCAGTGATTCCATAATCTCTTGAAGAAAAAATACTCCCCTCCTGCCCTCCCCTAAAAGTTTCATGCCAACAGCACTTGCTTACACCTGTCAGAGTTATGACCCAGAGTCATATTATAGCAAACACTTGTGAGATTGAACTTTTTCTATCTTGCAGTGTTTTTGAGTGAATTTTGCACATACACTCAGAATTGCAAAACTCCAACAACAGAATGGAGGGAGGAGGGATGAATGTTACCTGCTAACCCCAGAGAGGGAGGAGCTCCATACTTCAAACTCAGCAGAGTTATGAGGAAGGTGTGTACTTAGAGCACTTCCTCAATGTAGAATTTCAAGCACACTATGCTGAAGACCTGTCCTGAGGGTGCTCTAGAAAGTCTCCAGAGGATCATTTCATGGGGGAAAATCCTGCCAAGAACCATTATGCACAGCTTAACCAGGGAGAAGAGAATGAGATGGTGAGTTTTATCTATGTCTAGGTCTTTCTCAGCTTGAAGTAGAAGGTGGCATGTGTTCTGCAATAAAATGCTACAGACTGTAATTGAATTATAGGTGGTTGAGGTGTTCCCATAGAAGAAACAAAGTTAGAAAGAGATACCTTTTTTTTTTTTAGCAGAAAGAAAATAAGGTTGGTTGTGTCCACTGGATTTAACTACTTATCTCCTCCAACAGGGGATGCCTCAACAGATTATTGATGTGTTGTTACAAATCTAGGTGGAAGTGGTCTAATATGAGCTTTAGGGATGGGCCAGAGTGGTGTCCTTAAACATTTGACAGCTGAATCTCCAGGGTCAGCTCCACTTAGAGAACTGGAAACCTTGGCTTTCTCCAGAACATAAAAACACATATGTTATGTTTGCATAAATTGTTGGCAAATATGGTCTATTGAATTGGCAACACTATTCCAGCCTAAGCACCTTTATAAAGCTGGATTCCTAAGCACGGATCTACCATATTTCTTTCCAGAGTTTCCCAGGAAGGAATATGTCTGCATGCATTCTGTAACATGTGGAAGTAAGTCTTATGCTTACACAAAATATCTGATCTCCTGCCTGGCACTTCTCTTAAATAATAATCCCAGTATATGATTGAAGTGAATTCAGTGTTTCTTAGCTGCTTTGGCATTACAGCGTGTTACGAATCAGCTATTCACCCAGATTCTGTCCATCTAACAGGTTCTGTTGGAGATATCAGGTCCACAATGCAGCTGTACAACAACAATTCTCATACATGGTAAATGCAGCACTTCTCAAAATTCCTTTGCTGCAAAGCCACTGTAGTTCTGCTGTAAGTGCCTGAGGATTTCTGGTGTAAAACAGCCCCAGCAAAGCTATTGAAACACAGTCACAAATAGATATGACTTCACTTTCAGAAACCCTGGAGAAATCCTCAAAATCTCCTTACTGAGAATCATGTTTTAGTGAAAAAGAGACCGTATCATGGAAAACCATGGACATTTGTTATCTCTAGATATGAATGTAGATTTTCAGACAGCTCTCCCAGCCATACAGAGAAGGGGAGATGCCACGTTTTGTGTAATGCAAACCTGGGTAATCTGGGATGTGCTGGAGAATGTAGTACAGGGTCACCCAGCAGCATGAACTGAGCAGTGCAGGAAGCACAAGGCACTGGCTCCGAGGGTGGGGACTAATTAGCTCAGTACAATGCAGAACCCAACTGGCTCTGCCGCCCAGTTACTAAACCTGCTGGTGGCACCTTGCTCCTGGCTCTAGCCCTGGTGCTGATGTGCCACTGCTCCACAGCTCCAAACAGCTGCTGAGTCTATGTCTGTACTCCACCCTCCCCTGTCCTTCTAGGACCGTAAACACCCTGTCATGCTCTCACCACTTATTGGCACTGTCACTAGCAATGCCAGAACTGAGCTTGAGCTAATTAGGTTTAAGTGGATTGTCTGGTGCTGCGTACAGTCACACTATTGAACTCTGCATGTCCACTTCCAGCTGTGCACTACTGGGACACTCAAGCTGTGCTTGCATGGAGCCAGTTATCCCAATGTTCTTGTTTCTCACCAGTATCATGCTGAGCCCATGTGCCCTGTGCTCAGGGATCTGCGCTGTGAATCTGACGTTTGAGTTCGTCTCCACTGTGATCATGAGTGTCTCACAGTTGCCATGCTCTCCATGCCTGCAGTGAACATGATCAGTGCTCATTCACCTGGGATTCCCAAATGAAAATCAAAGAAAAAGACTGATAAAAACTTGAGTAGTAAGTGGAATTAAAACTATAGCCAAATTATGCTAGATTAGGCAGGAATGCACAGGTGTTCGCTACATTTTTGTAAGAGAGAAAAAAGGTATGAGTATGAGATAGAGGAAGATAACCATGAAGGTGTATGAGGTACTGTAAGAGGAGGCAGAAAAAAATCAATATGTCTATAGAAAAAGAGAACAGCTAGTGTGTGTATTTGTGTGAAAGAAACAAAGAAATTAATATGTAGGTGAGAACAGTTGTGAAGAAAGAGACAAAGAAGGCTCTGTTTAAGCAGAGGAGTAAAGGAGAATACATGAGGTAAAGAAAATTATATGCAGATATTCTTTCTTTGTTAAAGTAGTGTATTTTAAGTTACTGGCAACCACAGCAACTGGCAGTGGCATGTAATGTCTCAGTGACCCTGCAACATCTTTTTTTAAATTCAAAGCCATGAAAAATATTTTTGACATTGTTTCAACAGTCAGTTTAATCCACCAGAACCAAATTATTTACAAGCAGTTCTTGACTTCTCAAACAAAATCAAATCACTTGGTGTAATAATGTAACAGCTGATACTGTGTGGGTACCAGTTCTTCCAGAGTGGAATAGTTCAAGTAATGTTGAGAGCAAGCAAGTAGTTCATTTGAACTCTGGACATGCAATGCTTCCCTGTGTTGAACTAGCTGTCCAATTTGCTGAGGCAAGTTGGGGAGCTCTAATGGGAAGAAATGCTTTAGGACAAGAGGGCATGGTCTTAAACTATGCCAGAGGAGGTTTAGGTTGAATTAGGAAGAAATTTTTTACAGAGAGAGTAATGAGCCATTGGAATGGGCTGCCCAGGGAGGTGGTGGATTCACCGACCCTGGAGGTTTTTAAGATGAGACTGGATGTGGCACTTAGTGCCATGGTCTAGTAACCACAGCAGTGTTGGATCAAGGGTTGGACTTGATAATCTTGGAGGTCTTTTCTAGCCCGGTTGATTCTATGATTCTAAGTTTTCTTCTGTATTTCCATTTCTTGTTACAGATAGTCCTGGATTTAAGAGTAATCATTCTGACTGGGTAGGAAATCCAGCCTCTATATCCTTGTGTATGTCTTTGGGGTTACCTTACATGGCTGGAGAACATTTGCTTGAATAGAAGTTCACTCTTCTGGTATGCAGCTAAAACTTAGCAAAGTATATTCACAGCATGAGATAATCTCTCTCTCTCTCTCCATAACCATTTGTAGTACCAGAAAGATCTTAGTAATGTGAGAGCACTCTGGACACAGCAGCTTGCCTCAGAGAGTGCTAATAATAAGCTACCCTGCAGAAAAATCTACTTGAAGGTGTTTTTGAGAAGAAATAAATTTTTGGTGGTATAGGAAGAGGAAGGAAAAACACAGCTTTATGCTCTCTGACAATTTGATGCTCTTCTCTGTACAGCTTGGGAATAATCATTCCCTTTGCACAGACCCTAAAGTGTGTAGCTTAAGTTTGCAATGCAAAAGTTTGTGATAGACTTTGACAGGCTACTGCTTTGGGAAGGATTTGCCAGAAGCCTGTCTTCAGCATGTGTTCCCCTGTAGCTTGTGGCTGAAGGAAAGGGAGAACTGCAGCCAGTCGGCTGGTGACCCCCAGTTTACCACTGCATATTGGCAACTGTCTGCCTCCTGTGGGATGCCAAATTTCTGAAGGAAATCTGATGCAGGAATTTTAAATATTTTGAGTTGGAAAAATTAAATTAAAATAGAATATGAAGGGTACAACCTTGTTTCTAATGGGACAATAGTGAATGTTGCTACTGCTTTCAGAGTGAACAGAAAAAAACCTCTAATGAAACAGATTCTGGTTGGTAATAATGAGATTCAATTATTAAATTCCTTGTGAATTTTAACCAGTCTTTCAAGTCTAATCCTATTACCTGTTGTTATAGAAACAGGTTGTTCGTAGTAGGGTACCTGGCGTTTGAGTTACCAGAAAAATGATCATTCACAGCCATTGTTTAGGCTCCCTGCTGGTAGCTACAGGCTTTGTTTTCACCAGAGAAGAGGGTGCCTGAATTTGTTTGATTTTGCATTTAAATTCTGCTGTGAAGATGACCTGGCAGCTAGAGGCATTTTTCTTTTTAACAAAGTAAAAGACTTGCTGGACACTAGAGTGATAAGCCCTTGAATGCTGGCTTTGTATGATTGTAAAAACAGGTGAGAACCTTTCTTGCCAACTGAGCAGGTCTGGCAGCTTTTTCTGTCCAATAATCCAGGGTCCCTCCCTAGACCCTTCACTCACTAGTCAAACCATTGTGTTACTCTTCTGACTGTTGGGAGTCTCAAGAGAAAAAATGATGTTTACAGATGAGGAAACAAAGTTTTACAGTACTAAATAATACTACAGTATTAAAAATTATTCTATAGAGATGAGATGAGCACTGTATACCAGCCTATTTTGTAGATATTATCACCTCCTATCAGATAATGAGAAGTCATTTGGAGTCTTACACATAGTTAATCTTCGCTTTGTTTTGCATCATATCTTAGTCTGATGCACTCGAGAACCCAGATTATTTGACTGTGCAATTTTATATATGCCAAATGCAGTCATTGAACTCTAAAAACTTGCTTATACACTAGAGAGGTTGTCAAGGTGAACCTGTATTCATCAGACCCCTCTTCAAAAGAAGCATGTCTGCACCAGCTCAGCCTCAGCGTGCAGTGAAATAAAATGCGACAAAAGTTATTTCCTTAACAACATAAAACTAACCTGACAGACATGTTCTTATTGGTGACATCAACACCAGGACTTCTGCCAGTCTTGAAATTATTGTTTGCCATAGTTGGAAATCCTTGTAATACAGGCCGAGTGAATTCTGAATAAGCTTGAAGAATTTCTAAATGCTAATTACTCTAAGTCATCCGTGTGGCTGAATAAACTTGCACCATGTGTGTGCCTGTTCCTCCCTTCTTCATGCACACTGTGGGTACCTCTGTTGTGGGTCTAATATTCACCTTTTTTTGGAGAAGACAATAGTTTTGAGAATTCTTCTAAAGAATTTCACTGTCGACTTATTCGACAAGTGAGAAGTTTCTGTTTCAACAACGAGTTATTCATGTATTAAATTTTTTTTATGAATGCAGCATTCATTGCTATAATCCTTTCAACTGAAAGAACAGAGTCAGGAAAAACTTCTCAACAGAACATTCTGTTCTGAAGTTAAGTATTGAAAGGTTCCGGCTCAAGGAACTTTGTCACAAGAGAGGTTTGGAACTCAGTCTATTTCCCTGCCTAACTTTACTTCTGAATGATGTGGCCCAGGTTACCTGCTCCAGACATTTCCAAACCATGGGAAATGCTTTTCTTTGGCTTTGGCTTTAGATTCCTTCATGAACACTCAGATACAAAACAGCAGTTAACATCTGAAGTTTATTCTTTCCCAGCTTACTCCTTTTAGAGCTCCTGAACAACTATGTTCTGAAATTACATGAACAAACAAACTTGAACAAACTCCTGTGTTTATACAGCAGGTCATGCCCTTGAAGGGTCAGAACAGCTCAGTGGTATCTATCTATCTATCTATCTATCTATCTATCTATCTATCTACCTGTCTATCTATCTGTCTGTCTCAGGAAAGTCCCTTGTGAGAAGCAGCAAGATCCATCTCACAGTGTAATTGGTATCTTAAAGACCATGGCCTTTTTTTCCCAGATGAGCTGTTTCCCTTGTTTGCCCCTCTTCTATTTTTCAAGATAAGGAATACTGATGTGTGCTTGGTTTTGGGAAGTGCCTTGAGATCTACGGATTCAAATCCCTTTTTGAGTGGAAACTGTTCTGGAATGAAAAGGCTTTAAAATATATGCAGGCTTAGGTGGACTTGGATACGTATTTCATATATCGGTGCATGGTTTCCTAGGCAGAAAAATACAGAGTCTGTACTAGCTCTGTGGTTGTGTTGACATACCTCGCCTGGGGAATCATTGAGCATTTCAGTGGAGAAGAATACTGACAACAGAAGATGATCCCAATGACTGCCAATCACATGCAGAGCACCCAGTCTCCCCCTTCTTAATTGTATTAGCTACAGCCTTCTGTGTCAGACTTCTCAGACATTGGGTGTAAGACACAGAAGCTGAAAATTAAAGGAATGATTCACTGGCAGAAGTAAGATGCACATGGCAGCAATCTTGTTCTTCCCCACCCTGATATTCATGCCCATCCCAATTTGAAAATATTGTTCCTGTTATTCCAGGTCCAGCTATATATTGGAGGAAGTCCAAAGGCATGTCTTTTAACAGTTCTTCCCTTAGGCATCTCTGTCTTCTTGGGAGTTCCTTTGCCTTGCTGACAAGCTGTAAAGTCTGGATCCAAGCACGTGGATCTTGCTAGTATTGCTGTGAACAGTAAATTCACACTGTCCTGTGTACTATTCTGTATGCTGGTGCTGACAGTAATTCTGCAACTTTTTTCTTAAGGATACAACTAGAGAGGGGAATGGAGACCCTTTACCTGTTTATAGGAATATGAATATAAATAGCACGACTGTCACAGCAACTACCTTCTAGCAACCTTGCCTATCTACTGTCCTCCGTGGGCTTCCTTTTGTCTGCTGCAGAGCTGCCTTATTCTCTTGGTCTGCTCAGAGATTATAGAAGCCTTTGAAAATTCTATATGTGCATCTCACAGCTGGTATAACCAGGTCCTGTGCAGTGCAGGCCACTTCCCAGTGTAGTTTACTGTATGTTTTCCCCCACAGTTGCCAACTTCCCTTTAGAAACCTCTTGGAGATTACCTAGGATGACAGTGTGACTTTTGGAGAATGTCATAGAGCAGGTGTGCCGAGGCAGCGTGTGGAACCACTGGGCAGGGCCTGAATTTCACATAACAAGCAAAGACACCAGCACAGAACCAGGAATTATGCATTACTCATCCTTGCAATTACGTTGCCTTTTCTTCTCACCTTATAAATGGATCTTGCAATATCTGTGGCTGCAGATATCTGATCTTCAGAAGCAGATTGCACAGTTGCTGCAGATATACTAGGAAGAGGGAGATGTAGGAACTTTAATCCTTATGTTAGCAAATTCGCCTGTCACCTGATATAATTGCAGCCTTGCAATCTCCCATCTTAGCACAGTCTGGGTCTCCTCTATAAATTCACTGTATACATTTCATTTCTTGTTTACCAGGTCCCTGCTAGCAGTACTGAGAAGAAATTTGGCCATGGTACCAAGACCTGCAGCTCTTACACTGTAATGCTGACAGTCATCCCTTTGAAGTTTTGGGCAAGTCACCTTGCCTCACTATAACCATTTCCCCAGCTTTAAAAATGGAATAATAATAATACCCACTCATACAGCTACAATGAGTAGCTTCTTTTGTCCCTCTGAACATGTAAAGCATTCTGCAAGTATTCATTAGTTGTTCTTACTAACAGTTGTTATTATTTTGTGATGTTGGGCCAATGGTACATAGTCAAGCCCCAAATTCCCCATACTGGAGCTATCATGGAAGATGGTAGCAGAACTACAAAGGCTATGTCTGTGCCAAGTTGTGCACAGCAGCTCCAGCTGGTGCAGGCACACGGTGTCATTCGGCACCAAGCAGGGATACTGGTTGATTCCCTTAAGTGTAGGTGCATTAATGCAGGGCAGCAGCAGTGCTTCTGATGCTGAAGCTGCCTCATCTGCTGCAGTGGGTCTGCACCCATCACTCATCTTCCCCTAGTGCAGATGTACTTAAGTTCTTCAGCTGTCTCACCCAGCAACCTTAAAAAAGCTGATCAGACAAATCTTCATTCCTAACTTGGGGTCTAAAGGTTAGGACCTCTATATTTTTGTATCATTCCTGCTCATGCATACACATAACAGTGTTTCATGCCAAGTTTCACAACTAGATAAAAATATTGGTCAGGCTACAGCAATCTAGATTTTATGAAGGTGGATGAAAAGTTTTGTGGAAGAGGCAAATTTTTTGTAGTTGTGTTTAAGACACATAAAGAAGCCAAACACATGTTCCAGGACTTGTTTTTTCAAGTGCCATATGTAACAAAGAGTACCTATGGGAGAGCAGTGAATGATGGGAAGGTATAGCATTCCAGGCATTTCTTTAGCACAAATAGTATTTTAAGGAATTTAATAGTAATTTAAGTAATAGCATTTTTCCCTTGTCTCTGCTGTACAGGATATATTTGGCTACAAAACTCAAAGCTGCCGAAAAGCCTTGTGCATTGCTGGATACATCTTGTCCTGTGGGGCTCTGTGGCTACTGTTTTACTGGAAGCCAGAGTGGGATGTGTGGGTAAACTGCATCCGCTGCAGCTTGGAAGAAGCGGATATTGTTCTCCTTAGAACAACAGTAAGTGCCTAGTTTAATCTTTAGATTAGTCCCTAGTCCACTTATTTGGAAGATAATTTAATTGAAAGGAATCCAGTTGGCTGAAATCTCTTACATTGTTGTTTTCCTGCAATAATATTTTATGTGCACCATCGTTGATCTAAAGAATTCTCAAGTATTCCACAAATTATGTGTATGATGATGATTGGAATGGATGATAACAGCTGATCAGACAAGCTGAAAGAAATTGGGGTGATAAAACTTGTAATATCCATGCTTTCAAGACCGTGTCATTTATTCTCAGTCCTTTCTCCTCCCTCCTGCCACCCCTGTGCTTTCTACCTTGTAGATCTGTGCTCCAGATTCTAAAGCATCTGACTGGCAGTGTCCAGCAGATCCTTTCTCCCTCCTTTTTCCTGGACTTGGCTGTCCCAGCGAAGATGCCCCTCTCTGCCCAAATTTATCTAGTGAGCCAAACTAAAGGTTTGTCTATCTCTGTCCCCAGCAGTGTCCAACAGTGTGTCATGAGGGATCAGTATAAGGAAGAGGGCAAGCTTAGATTGTTTGTTTTCTTGGCTGTATGGATCCGTTTTCCGTCGGCCCTTCCCCGTGTCCAGTAAGCTCACAGTCCTGCAGTTAATGCTTTCAGAGCTGTTATGTTTTGCTAGTAGTTTCCTAATACAGGTTTCTCTCTGCTGAGGACTGTACTGAAGCACTGCAACATAAGCAAACCCTGATTTTATTTCATGGAAGCTACTGCAACACTAAAGGAAGCAAACTGAGACTCGATTCTGAATCCCAGCTGAGCCTGAATATTCCAGGAGCTGGCAGGGTTGCTTTACTTCCAGAAGTTTGATTTGTTCTGCTTCAAAGGTTCCTGAACAATGGCATTTTCAACGTTTGCACTGTGTTTGAGCTGCCTTCTTAAATGAGCAGGGCAGCATGCAGTTAAAATCCCAGGTTTTGAACCTCATAGATCTGCCTGTTGAATATTTTATAATGAAACAATCTGCATCCTAAAAGGCTGGGGGTATGTTTTTCTTTTTTTAAAACAGCATATTAGGTTTAATATCCCTTTTTCATCTTCAATTCAGTTTGCATTTTTAATTACCTAATCTCGTGTGTCATTTTAAAAAGCACTTTTCAAATAAATGGGGTTTTAAATGATCCTTTATGTAATTAAACAAGAATTGAGTCATATTATATGGTCTTGTTATCAAGAAGCTTTCTCAAATTATTCTCTGTGCATTTGAAAATTTCATCAGCAATTTCTACCAATAATTGCTATCAGGCAGTTCCAAAGTTAAACTTATTTTATAAGATATAGGAAGATTACGAACTCAGTTTGTGTTAAAGGCCTGTCTAAGGTACCATAAGGGAGGCATGGTGCTAACACACTTCTTCCAATGAAGTGTTAACTCAGGAGTGGCTGTGAGAAGGTATTGGCACTAAACATCTGTTTTTCAGCCCAGCGCTGTGTTCCTTTTGATCTTCCCTTTACAGTACGGTCACTGCATCTCAGATTGCCCTGTCCTGTTTGCCTGTCCTAGATCATGACCTGGGTGTTCACATTCCACCCTTATCAGCCAAGCACCAGATCTGTGGTCACTGAATTATTTGCAGTACTCACATTTTGACAGGACGGTGGTTCTGTTCCCATTCTGCTGATTTTTCTATCAGTCACAAGTGTTGTGAGTCTCCTGTTGGTTAATCCTTTCAAAAAGCTATGGCAGTGCTCTAGAAATGCCTACTGTAATCATTCTCTCCAAGGTAATAGTGAGTTTGTTCTGGTTTTGGGGGAAATTGTGACACTTCTATTTTATACTCATTTAGGATGAATTTCGAATTTATTCTCGTGAGACTGTGACATGGATCTCTGTGTCTGCACTTATCAAAAGTAGATCAGATTATCCAGCCACTGCTGAGGAAGACTCAATCTTCAGCAAAGCCATAATGAAGCCAAGTTTTCAAGTAAGTAAAGTATTCCCTGCAGCATCTGGGAAATGATGGCAAATCTCAGCCACACTTCATGGAGTGAAACTGAGTTGTGAAACCTACCCAGCTAAGAAACTTGCAGCTTGAGAAACACAGTGAGCTGTTGAAAAACAAGATAGAGATTTTGGAGAACTGTACTCACCTCTGTAAGGACTGTACTCACTCTGAGGTGGGTCATGAAAAAAGAATCCTCACTACTTCTGAGAGAAAACATACATTACAAGTCGGAGAGCTTCAGGACACTAGGGTTGGCAGAGAAGAATCAGAACTCCAGATCAAAACCTCATTCCTGGCATAAGAATCAAGGAATTTAGGGGTGACTGTGTTTGAAGAGAAAATGTGCAGAACCAAAAACAGCTGCCACAGTAACATGAAAACAAGGATGAACGCAGGTGATGGGGAATAGAACAGAAAAGTACCTATGCAGAACTGCATCAGTATTTCCAGAAGTGTTTCATTAACACATTTTGCTTCCTTGCCTTTGTATGCAATTTGGGCTTTAAAGTACATTTGCTGGAATCAGGTCTTGTGCTGTTAACTGTTCTTGTAAAAATGTATCCTGATCTCTATCAGCTTTGAGATCCCAATTAGGCACTGGGGAGAAGGCACACAATTAATTGATCCAACCAGATGACAAGGTCTCTCATGAGTTGAGTAAACATAATTATCTCCTGTTTAGAATAAGTACCAGACAGTTCAGTTATGTGTCTTGCTTAGCATTACGTGTTAAATTGGTGTGAGCAATAGGAACGCAATGATACATTTGTTAATATCCGGCTCTTGATTATAGATACTAGATCACTGCACTGAGGAATTCATAAAAGAGCTATTTTCCCTTTCAGGAAATAAATTTCTAACTTACTAGCATTTCTTTTTATTTCTACAACAATTTTTAGTAAATATTTTTATTATGAACCTAATTTTAGCTGAACAAAGATGCTGCAGCTGTTTGTATGGACATATATTAATGTACATAAGAAAGTTTAGTTTCAACTAGTTTAATCAATGGGCACAGTATGAAGAAAGTGGAGGCTGGTCTGTAACACTTTTCAGAGGATTGAATTAGTAACATAAAAAAGCCAGATAACCTCAAATAATAAGCCCTTTGAATTCATATCAATCAAAACATCTAGATAGAAATGACCAGATTTCAAAGCAGCAAAGAGCAAACAGTTTAATCCTTCACTAGCAATTCAAAAGCCCCTACTTATAAGTTAATTATAAAGCATTTTTGCCATTTAAGCTACCTAAGTCCACAGGGTTATGTGTAGCGCCCAAGAGCTGTCCAAGGACAGCTGTTCTGACAGAGAGCTGAGTCCCTCATTTCACACTCCAGTTTTTAGCATTGCAAACATAGCAGCTCCTATTGCACTGACTCCAGACCTCTTGTTAAGTGAATGACTGTGATTATAGCTCCATTTTGAGATGGTGAGTGATTTGAGTACAGATTTCATTGGCCTGTAATAATGCTTATTGCACTGGGTAGTCCCCTGGTATTGTGCTGAGAGTCCCCTGGAGCTGATTTCTTTATCATTAATGTGTACAGGTGTATGGCCCTGCCTTCTGCCAGCTGATAGGAAGCACCATTATCTCTAATAGGCTTTGTTACTCTTGCACAGGACAGGACAGACTCCTTTTGCAAGTTATAAATGACAGTGTGTGTTCCTAATGGATAACTGCTCTGCAAGAGCTTACCATTAGCAGTGACTCAGTATCCTGGGATGGCCTTTCTTATCTCTTGTCATATCTGTTCAGCTGAAGGGCACAGCACCATGCCTGGAAATGGCCCAAAGCCCCTGCTTTCCTCAAAGCCAGACAGAAGATAAGGGAGTTGTTGGCTGAAGACAGGATTTACCAGCTGTTTGTGTACCCACCATGGCATCAGTGATCTCTTCCATTCGTGCTATGAAATGAGTGAAGACTCTATTCCTTTCTTCACAAAAGTGGGAGAGATGAACACTGCTTTGTACTTGATTGACCTAAAGATTTCTAAAGCTTAGTGGAATCTGACTGACATGGGGATCCCACCCTATAATTTAACTAGAGAGTTAGTGTATGCAATCCTGTCTTCTTCCCCTTCTTGCCCCCATATAATTTGCCTTATCTGTACTTGACCCCAGTGAGGATGCCTAGCTGACACATGTGAGCAGGCCTGAGAGAATTTTTGTTTGCTATGTTGCATGTATTGTTGTCCCTGTCTTGTTTTGCAGGTGAAAACTATCCAAGTACAAAAAATCCGCTATATCTGGAATATCTATGCAAAACAGTTCCAGAAAGTTGGGTGAGTGCACTGCACTGGTTGCACAAGTGTCTGAGGAAGTCAAGCTTCTTTGTGAATAATGTCCTAAGGAAGACACTCCCTTTGTATTTTAGAGTCCTAGAAGACCACCACACTTGTTCAGCTATACATGCAAAATTTGGTTCTGGTCTCACCTGCAATGAACAGGATGTCAGGTACATATTTTAAAACATGATGACTCAACATACAGATTTCAGAATGTAAATTCACTGCTCTTGGTGCACTTTCCAGGACTTTCTTCTGTATTTAGTAGTATGCACATAATTTTAGATGAAAAAGCCATGTATGAGCACATTGAATGAAAAGGGCTAGAGAATTTTGTGTATTCCTTGTCAAAGTTTTTGAAATGTCTCAGTATTCATCATTGTTGCAGTTACTGTTCTCAATCAGGAAATAACTATGTCCTGTAACTAACTTTAAGCAGTTCTT
This sequence comes from Pipra filicauda, assembly GCF_003945595.2. Taxonomy (NCBI): domain Eukaryota; kingdom Metazoa; phylum Chordata; class Aves; order Passeriformes; family Pipridae; genus Pipra; species Pipra filicauda. The sequence continues at coordinate 1,119,436 of NW_024104317.1, forward strand.
ATTTGGAGTAAGAGAAAGTCTCTGTGAAACAGTGCAGATAAGTTGTGTGTTTGCTTCTTTGGTGGGGCTCCTTGTAATTGTATTGAACTTCTAAATCAGCTAGTCCTGGTAATTGAATTTATTCTCATAAACTACTGTATCATTAAACAAGTTACAGAATATGTATTCTTAAAACTGCTAAATAGTGAAATGATCTTCAGTTGATTGAATGCAGAAAATCCAGCTCCTGACCTTAGCTCATGTTAAATCTTACATTCAAATCAGCTTTAACTTTTTGTAGAATTATTTGGTTTTAGATTATTTAGTTTTCTTGAAGAAAGACCCTCACAGCCTTTATACCGGGATCATTGCAAGCTCTCAGGAATATTTCTTGAGTGATATTGTCACTGTTTTATCTGTAACTGATGTGTCTTTCTCACATACAGGAGAGTTATATGTGGGCCAAACACTATTGATGTTCCAGTGATCCCTATTTGGAAACTACTCATCAAAGAGGTTAAGCATTTCTGTTGCTTTTATTCTAAGCTGCTTGGGGAGGCAGAGCATGCATATAATTGATTCTATATCTGAATTAGCTTCCCACTACTCACTCTTCAGGCATACTCCTTTTTCAAATCCTGTTTAAAGCTGTTCTGTGAAATCACCATAAATTCATTTATTCTCTATTGTTCCCTATCCTCCATCCACATATCTGTATGGCTGGTTGGTATTTGTATGTATCTGTGTCCTGGGAGCTCATTTTATTGTCCTTACAAGGGCCAGTGAATGTTTATAAGCTGCACTGGAAATCAAACCTTCCAGGCCAGGGCTGTCTCTTAATCAGCAGAGATTAAGTGAACAGCAGTACCTGGTGCATGCCCACAGCTGCAGAGAGATCCAATGAGCTCATGACTCTGGGCACAGCACCATATAAAGCAACATCTTTTCAGTCGGGGATTGGTTATATGTGGCCTAAACAGGGTGTTTGTGGAGATGTGCCTGTGGTATGTGAGCTCCATGCTGACAGCACAACCTGCTCTTCTCTCACCTTTGTTACATTTCTTGTGAGAAGCAAACAAAGCAAGGATTGGGCTGAGTCATTCACATCCCAAATAACATCCTATTGGTCCAGATATCTGGTGCTTCTGTCAGATGGAAATGGTTTAATCTGATTAGACTGAAGCCACTGCTAAGAAAATTAGAAAGGGGGCCAGGAGACACATCACTTAATATCTTTTATTCCCGCCCATTTCTAACACAATGGACTGTTTAGGTATACTGGGACCACTTAAATGTGACCTGCTCTTTACTGTTGCTGTCTCTCCAAATAGGTCCTAAATCCATTTTACGTGTTCCAGCTGTTCAGTGTGTGTCTGTGGTTTGCTGAAGATTACATGGAGTATGCTACTGCCATCATAATCATGTCTCTCCTCTCAGTATTTTTGACTGTATATGATCTCAGACAGGTGAGACACCTCACCTTTTTCCACAAGGACGATTTATTTCTAATGTCTGGGAAAGGTGAGGATGTTGCAATATGCACACAGTGCTATGAGAGTTACTCAGAGGTTTAGTTCCATAACATTGTGTAGTACCAGCTGCAGTGACCTGGGCTCCTAGTCATCATAGTCTCTGTGAGGTACTTTACCCACATCCTCCTTCCCCATTCCAGTGTTTCCCTTTGTGACCTTTTGTTACACCTTCTCCATAATTAGGGTGGGGAACTTCTTTCTCAGTGTGATTGTATAATTCCTGGTAGGGCTAGACCCCGGTTTGAGGCCTCTCATAACCACAAATAACGAATGGAAATAATTGTTAGTGGATAAATTGCATCATGTAAGATGTAACACTTTTGTGTGTTCTCCTTTAATTTATAGCAATCGGTTAAACTTCACAGTCTGGTTGAGTCTCATAACAACGTCATGGTCACTGTCTGCAGAAATAAGGAAGGTGATTCCTGTACACTTCTTTCTTCAATATGTTTTATTTCTATAGCAATTTATATCAAACACAAGCATGTATAGTATCAAATTTCTTCTAGAGCGATTTCCTGTTCTGTCACTTACAGGTTTCCAAGAGCTGGAATCACATCATCTTGTTCCTGGAGATATGCTGGTTTTGAAAGAGGGCAAAACCCTTTTGCCTTGTGATGCCATCCTGATCAGCGGGCAGTGCATTGTAAATGAAAGCATGCTGACAGGTACAGCTCATCCCTTCCAGGTTTGCCATCTAAACATCATCATAGCCCCATGGTTTCAGCCAGTGACACAGGGCATACGGTGTTATCGTGTATCATCCTTACAATGAGACACCCTTACTATGGCCTAAAAGGGGATTCTCAGTTGTTTGCTGTAATAAAGCCTAAACTGTAGTCGGTTGTCTAAATAGATGAGATAGACTTTAAGAAGGGCAATTCATCCTTTTCTACCCGTCTGGGGTGCAGAATTTAGGAAGAGATCCTCTAATTAGAAAGGAGAGAGAGGACAGTGAAGAGGAGTGAGCAGGACAGGAGAAGAAACAGTAGATGTGAAGCAAAGAGTTTCCCACACAGGGCTCACAGTCCACTCAGGCTGTTGGGGTTCCTGTCACTCACCCTGAATGTCTCATCACTGCAACATCTTCAGCCTGTGGGATGTCTGTTTAGCCCTCCAGACACTTAGCTCCACATCCATTGATAGCAGTGGAGGGCATACCAGGTGGGAGAGTTCACTGCAAAGCAGGAGGTATTCATAGTTTCTTGTCTTTAGATTTGGTCCTAGTCTGAATCAAACTGAAACCAACAGTTCTGAAAGTTCATATAAATGACAAATTCCAGAAACCCCTTGCATTCAGAAAGCTTCAGCTGTCAGAAAATAATTAATCTTTGTCACATTAGTATCTGCTTTGACATAAACAGGATATTTGTCACCTGTCAAGCATTGAACTAAAGGCTCTCCTTTTTACTAGAGAGGGAAAATTGGGAATGTCATGTTTAATCTCCTTGAGGGAATAGTTAGTGACCTGCACATGAGGTTCAAACCAGGTAAACAACTTGTGACCATCAAGTGCAGCCATGCAACAGAAGTTCAGGCCTCTTTTCAAGTCTGTATATCTACAGCAGGGGTTTGGCATCCTTGGAATGCTTTCAGTTCTCAGACTTACAGGAAGCTGTTGTACTGATGCAAAGGAGAGCTCTTCTCTGGCAGTCTGTTTGCTAGGCTTCAAACTCCATTCACTCTGGAGATGTCAAAATATAAAAGTAAAATTTCTCTAAATTGGTTTCTCTAGTAAATACCTCTGACTTACAACCTAGATATCTAGGTACTGTAGTTATTTGAACCTCTGCAGGCTGGTTTTAAGTGTACTGCAGTTTTCCTTATCTGAGCTAATCTTCCCTAGGGGAAAGTATTCCAGTAACAAAGACCCACTTACCCCAAGCTGATGACTTCAAGCCCTGGAGAACATACTGTGCAGAGGATTACAAAAAACATGTCCTCTTCTGTGGAACAGAGGTCATACAGACCAAGGCAGATGACAGAGGAGCAGTGAAAGCTGTGGTGCTGCGGACTGGTCAGTCAACACTTGTTTGCTTCTCCTTTCATGATTTTTCTTGCTGGAACAGTCTTATTTAATGTATCCAGTCACATTTAGTTAAAGACATAAATCTAAATTCACAACAGTCAGATGAAGAATCATTATCCTGGGCTGGGCTAAGCCAGAATGCATTGTTTCTGTTTGCTTGGCATAACTTTTACAAAAACTACCAGCTTATGATTAAAAATGAGAATTTTGCTTTGCTTCCAAAATCCCCTCGTTAGGACAAAAATAACTTTTTTCTATACTCTGTAGATTAGGTCACATAGACCAAAATGAAAGATCTGGGTCTTCTTTCATAAGTTGCAGATATTGAGTAACTTTGAAGCCCTCCATTCTTTGTAGAGAATTTTTGGAAATGTTTTTTCCTCGGAATGATTTTAGTTTGTCTTTCTAGGTTTCAATACAGCCAAAGGAGATCTGGTGAGGTCCATTCTCTACCCTAAACCCATGAACTTCAAGTTGTACAGAGATGCTCTCCGGTTCCTGATGTGCCTCATAGCGTTTGCAGCCATTGGAATGATCTACACAGTGTGTGTATTTGCACTTAATGGGGTGAGTTAATAAATGCAGGAGAAATGGTCACACTTAGTTTTAAAGAGATTTGAAACTTGAGTGACTTCATAAGCATTTATATATAAAAACATAGCCCTTGTTGCTCTCCTTTTTACCTTAGTATATGAGGTCATTTTACAATGAATTGGTGACAGTACACAAGCTCTCACATATTCAGTTCCAAAGTGCCAAACCCACTGTTGGCAAATCCTGTGCAAGCCCTGCATGCCTTATCCACAGTTTAGCACTCTGTAAGAGCCTTTTACAGACTTTTTTGTGGCGCTTTTTTTGTAAATTCCCAGAAAAAGCACAGGTGAGTCATGAGTTAAATGGGACACAGGCTTATCTGTCTTTGTGAAAAGGCAACTTTCCAAAAATTTCAGTTTAGAGCAAAGACCCATCTATCCCTGTCCTTTGTCTCTGAGAGTGACTGGTGTCAAATACTTATGGAAGATGGTTAGGAAGAAGGGCAAGTATAGAACAATTCTTCTCTGTTATAGTCTTCTAATTTCTTGAAAAGAAAGGTTTAGCAGTTCAGTAAGCTGTCTTTTGTATCTGGATCATCTTGCTGTAATAGTCACTGAAAATCTGCCACAGGGAGGTTTAATCTATTTCTGAATTAATTTGTCTTGGAATTGACAGCACCTGTGGCAATGATCCCCACAGTTTCATTATGTGCTGTGCAAAAGTGTTCTTAAAGCTTCTGTCTGAAATGCTGAAGGCACTGCAGGTTTTTGTTTTAGAGAAGTAGCAAATAGCTGCTTTCTGTTTGATTTTCCTGTACTAATTATGACTTAAGAGATCACTGGCCATCCCTTCAGCCACCTTTCTTCCCAGTTACAGAGCCTTGAACAATACAAGTGTAAATGAGATCCCTGAAAATCGATCCCTGAAAATGCTGCAAAGAACTCTCTGTTTTCTTCTGCCTTTTTTCCCCCCCATATCTTTGTATAGTCATTTGGGGAATGGTGGGGTAGTGAAAGGGAGATAACCTACACTTAGTTACCACTCAGCTTAATACCTTTGAGAACTCTGGGGATATAACTTTTGCAAAGGCAACTATCTTGTATCATCTGAGTCACCAACATCTCGATGTGGAACTAAGACTTACTGTGTTTGGAAGCAGCAAGGGCCAGCTATTCCCTGGGGGAGGCAAGCCAGGAGCCAAGGGTGACCAGAACACAGATAGTTTGCTCACCGACCAATGCACAATCACAAAGTACCTGAATGTGGTGGGGAGAGCTGAGTGCAGGTAACAGCCCATCAACAGTCCCAGGCAAGGCAAAGTGGTAATTAATCTGGGAGTACAGTCAGAAGCAGAAGAAGATGAGGACAAGAGACAAGGCTACGACACACATCTTAAGGTGTCCGTCCAAGAGACTGGGCCAGAGGCAGGTACATCTACAGCCTGGCTCAGACAGGGACTGAAGACCCAGGCCTGAGCTTAAATAAAGCTCCTGAACCCATGAGCAGAAGGTGTGGATGGAGATGAGGCTAGTGAGGGTAACTAAGGCCTATTAGTGTACCTAAATCTCTAAATCTCTGGAGAGTTCACCTGAAATCCTTTTAAAACATTTCACTCATTCTCATGCATTGAGGTCAATGTAAGAAATAGTTATACACTGTAAACAGTAGTTATGCAAGTTTTAAAGCCTAATTGATTCAAAACTTTTCCAAAAGCTTTCAAGAAATCACTTCATGCCTTGATAATTATCTGTCAATGTAAAGTCCAAGTCCCAAGTTGCAAGGTTCATTCTGTAATTCAGCTTTTGAATAGTTTTTCTCCTGGGGAATAATTTGCAATCAGTTGGCTCAAAAGATTATTTCCCCTTAGGATATCAAAGCAAGTGTGTTTAAGAATGTGTGCTGGTGTCTACTTTGCAGTTTTTCCCTTTTTTTTAAAGTTAACTTCCTCCTTATAATATGTAAAATACATGCTGATGTTATCTCAACTGCTGAAATTGTCTTGTCAGACTAGTGTAAGATTGAGTCACAGGATGTACTAAATGCTTTCTTTTCTGTGAGTGTGTTTATCTAAAGGTGGGTGGTAAGTGCTTCATTCTAACATAAAATAGATAAAATATTATCAAACTTGTGCCTTCTGTGGGCAGAGACAATATCAATGTAGAGATAATCAGAACATGAGGGCAATTCAGCACGTCAAATGCAACATGATTTGTGGTCCAAGTCTCAAGCTCAGAAGTAGTAATAGTAGATCTCTGTGATGGTTTGCGAGTCTTTCTGAATTGCAAATCGGCTTTAGTTTGCAGTGTCTCAGTTCTGGGGCCTGAACTGAAACCCATTCAATTCTTTAGCAGTGACACCAACTGCCAAGAGTAACGATGCCGACACTGAGCATACTGGCAGTCAGTTTTACACTGACCTCTAAACTCCCAAATTAGAGATTGCTTTTAGAATGTAACTGTTACTTCCATGTCTCTTACTGCAGGTAAAAGCAATTTCCTTTCGCATCTCCTAGAACATAAGATCAGAAGAAATCATTAGCTCACACATTCTGCCCTCCTTTTCAGCTCTATCCCATATGTCTCACCTGTCATCCTAATATGCAGTCCAGAGCTATGCCTATAGGCAATTGGATGAATGCCAATGCAAACAGCAGATTCCTGTGTGCTGTGTCATGGGAAACCGGGTTCAACTGAGGGTGCAATAATCTAGTTGGCATGTTTGAGCTGGTGCTTTGGAGGAGACTGTGGCAGGTTTGTTTGTATGGAGAATGAATGAAGACCTGGAGGCTGCTCTTTAGCAGTGGTGAGGCCTTAAAGCCTCTGGTTAAATCAAGCTGATTAATTTCTTATGGAGAGTAATACATAATGTACCACGGCCAGAAAACAGTGCAGCTTGAAGCACCTGCAGTGGAGGGGAGGAGGGTGAAGAAGTCTACACTTGGTGCAAGCAGCACTCCTTGACGCTCTCTTCCTGGTAACTGCCTTTGTTATTATGTCAGGAGGAGGCAGGAGAGGTGGTAAAGAAGGCTTTGGATGTTATCACTATTGCTGTCCCGCCAGCTCTGCCAGCTGCCTTGACAACTGGGATCATTTATACTCAGCAGAGGTTGAAGAAAAAGGGCATCTTCTGCATCAGCCCACAGAGGATCAACATGTGTGGACAGCTGAACCTCATCTGCTTTGACAAAGTAATGGCTGTGTGGTGGTTATGCTCTTATTGGTAATGAGAGCTGTGCTAGGGGTGGGAGAGTATGTGGTTTGGTTTCCATTGTATTTTAGAAACACACTGACCAACCCTGTGTACTTAAGTTTTTGTTGACTGCACAGAAGCTGTTGCAAATTCTTGTTTTTCTTGGAATCTAGGAATTGCCTGGTAGCCCTTTTGCTCCACATTGTGCTGACATTTTCTGGACAGTAACTTCTTAAAATAAGTCTTGATTTTTATTCCTCTTGGAGATCTCATGTGGAAACTTAATTTAAATGTACATTTTAACTTAGACTGGCACCTTAACAGAAGATGGCCTGGATCTTTGGGGCTTGCTGCCCTCTGAGAGAAACTGGTAAGGCTCCTTGACATGCCAATGGTATTTAAATTTGGTGGGATGGTGACTGGATTCTTCTCCTAGACATATGAACAAATCTGAAAGACAGTTAATGCTAAAGAGCAGTTTGAAGCTCCCCATGTTTAGATTTTCAATTTTATTTCTATAGCCTCTGGAAAATGAGTGGTTTGCTTCATCCCAGGGGTCCTGCTCCACATGAAAAGATGCAACCACTGTTGTCAGCATTTGGCATAGCCTGTCCAGGCAGGTAGTCTCAGTGGACGTGCTGAGTTAGATCTCAGAGCTGCAGCGTCGCCCCAACCCTTTATGACAGAAAGTCACTGTTAACCATGAGATTGACATTCAGTTCCTTCAGTGGCTGTGATTTTGCCCACTTACATTTCCAGAAATGTGGATGCACAAAGATGCTCAAACTTATGTCAGCTTCAGAACTCAAGAGTCCTTGCACAAGCCTCGAGAAAAGTATTTTATAATAATCTGTTCCTCTCCATCCCAACAGACTCCTTAACCAGGCAGAATATACCTGTTTTGAACATGTGTATCCCAGACTTAATAGATGCACAAGAAATAGCTCATGGGGGAGTACAAGTCCCTAGAATATGCTTGTGGTCTGACCTCAGGATGGGATTTTAACTGCCCTCAAATTAGGATTTTTTTTCCCCTGTAAGTCATCTGTTGTTTGGTGTTCTCTGATAGTAATTTTTATGTTCTCTTTTGTGTTAGCTTCCAGGACATTCACAGCTTCCCTGCAGACGGCAGCCTGCCTTGGGGCCCAGTGTTCAGAGCAATGGCAGTTTGTCATTCATTGATCGTGTGGGAGGGCAAGATCCAAGGAGACCCACTGGATGCGAAAATGTTTGAGGCCACTAACTGGGTAAAGCTGTGCTTTGTTTTTATGCAAACAGTGGCAGGGTGTTTTGGTGGTCTCGAAAAAGAGAAATGTCCCAAGCCCTCTCATGCAAATAGCTACTTCCCACACAAGTAAAACCCAGAAGAGATACTGCATACTCAGGCTTTTGAAGAAACGTTCCTTGCTTCTGCCTAGAGCTTTCACCTAGAAGTATATGAGTACTTAGCTCATTTGGCTGGAAGTGGTGGATGTCATGCAAACCACTCTGGCACAACAACTCTGTCTTTGGCTGCTGCCAGACAACAGGAATTCCCAGATGTGTCTCACGTGCAGATTAAGACCACTTTTACAGAGCATGTAAAAGACTTCTGCCAGCTTTGAACTAGGTACAAGACTTTGAAATCTGTTAGAGCTCTGCCAGTGTGGAGGTATTTCTACCATCTTCGGGTTTGAAATCCCGTGCTCTAAATGGATCCTTGAGGTTCCTTTCGGCTATAATGGTGTTGTGATCTGAAATATTTTTGTCTTTCAATACACAGGTGATAGATGATTCCAGTGGACACCAGATTGAAGGTCAAGGATCCACACATGCCACAGTTGTTAGGCCTGGACCTAAAGCCACCACTGTAAGCTATTTGTGAGATTCACATTAATGATCAAGTTAAACTGTCAGTGTAAGACTTACCTTTCAGAATAGAAATGCTTGATTTTCCTAGTCCAAGAGAACTCTTCCACACTTCATCTTTCCTGTCCTGCCTGCAGAGAGATTGCCTTGCTCTCTCTGATTACAGATGCCAGGGAGAGCTTGCTGCTCACACCAGAAGCAGGGGGATGCTGGATGATAGATTGTCCAGCTCAGGGATTTACCTGTCCTGGTGGCTCAAGACTCAATCCAAACTCAGCTGAGCAGTGAAGATCTCCAAAAGCATTTGGGAATGCAGTGGAGTCTGGTAGCTGATGTCAGACCCTTACTGGTGACATACACCAAGGGGGATGCTTTCAGACATCCATTTTCTCTTTGCAAGACCAGTGTAAGCAGAATCTTGTTAAAAAAAGAGGACTAGTGAGTTCCTTTCAGAAAACTACGTCTAATTGTCTGCTAAAACTGTCAGTGAACTTTTCCTACTGCTTAAGGTAACTATTTCTGTACCAAGTTAATTTTCTCTTTATATACCAGTCATTTCTAAGTGTGACAAATCAGCCCATTATACATGGTTAGCTTCTTACCATGGCCCAAAGGACAGACCTAAAATCCTTTGACCTGAGTTTAAAATCCTTGCTGCAGTATATAATCTACTTGCTTTTCTCCTAGGCCCCAGTGGAAGGAGTTACCATTTTACACCAGTTTCCATTTTCTTCATCCTTGCAAAGAATGTCTGTCATTGCTCAGGAAATTGGTGGGGATCAACAGGTCTTCACAAAAGGGGCTCCAGAAATAGTAGCCATGCTATGTAGAGCAGAAACAGGTAACTAACATTTATAAATGCTTCCTAGAAACACATATGTGTGACTTTTGATGGTGAAATGAAGTGGAAGGTCCAAATGAGATTTCTGTGTCTAAGACTTGATACTTCAGCCCAGGAAGTCTCTCTGTTGTGCTCCAAGTCTAAGGCTAAGCTCTCATACAGCCCTTCTCAGCAAAGAAGGACTACAAAGAGATATATGTAAGTACCAACCCTTATAGAAGGTGTACAGTCTCTGCCAGAATAGCTATTTGGAAAGTTGTCTACTAGTCCAGTAGACACCAAAAAAAAGTTTTCTTTTTTCTCCAAACCTTGGGAGGGAAACAAGAGGAGCACAGATCCTTCACAACATGCTGGAAGAAGGTAAGTCTTTGGAGAATAGTTTAGGACCTAAGTGCAACATGACAGAGATGCAATGAGTTTCTTATTGAGTAAAGTTCAGTTCAGCACCTTTCCTTGATGTCCTTGGCCTACTGGTAAACTCTAGGTCTACCTGCCCTTATGTCCCTTATGTGGGACATAAGCCTTCCCTGCTCCAAGGCTTCCTTCCATTAGAAAGCAGTCAAATGCCCTGATGAACTGTCTTTTCCTCTTTTGCACAGTCCCATCGAATTTTGAAAGCGAGCTCCTGCTCTACACAGCACAGGGCTTTAGGGTCATTGGACTGGCATGGAAATCTCTACAGGCAGGGAAGCCACCTACTGCTCTAACGAGGTAAGCCATAGGCTGCTGCTTCTGGCCACATTCAACCACGGGCTAGTGGTGCCTCACATAGTACCATCACCACAGTCTGCCAAGAGCAGGGTTGTAGTACAGAGTTTTGTTACCTTCAGGCCAGAGAGAATCTGATTTACATCTGGATAGAGGCCTGAGAATGGGTAGAGAGCACTCTTATAGCATATGCCCAGAATCCTTGCACATTTCTTAACTTTCTCAGCTTTGGAGTAGCATAGGAAGCATAACTCTAGTACATTCTGAAGACTAGTACACCCCTCCATTGTTCCCTCATTTCTACCAGTCTCCTTGCAGACTTATCCAGGCTTTCAGTTGAAGAGAAGTATTTTTTTACCCCCCCCTTTTTTTTCCAGTTATCCAGACTCCTTGATTAAGCAAAGACAGCAAATGGCCCCCAATACTGTTCTCTAGCCCAGTCAAAGTCAGCAATTCTTCTGCTGTTGTCTTGGTCCAATCCTTTAGCTTTTGAGCTTTAGCTCTCTTTAGGTTCTGGAGAAGTCAGCAAAGTCTTCTACTATGCTCATGGTATTACTTTTTCACAAGCCTCACATGGATCCGTATAGTTTTTCCCAAATCCCTCTGGCTTTTGGCTGTGATTCTCCAGAAACTCCACTTCTGAAATATCTGCAGTTACTGAGGATCTGCTGTCCTCTCTCTTTGCTAGCTACAGTTCCTAATCCAGGACCTGCTCACTTACAGGAGCTCACTTGCTTTTTCACAGGGCTTTTTTCTTTGCTGAAGGAGCCAATAACACTGAGGCAGAGTTCAAGTGGTTATTTCAGTCTTGTGACAGGAGTCATAACAGATCCATCCAACCCAACGAGCAAATGTGTGTGATAGGGCCCAGCTTTTGAAGTTGTGTGTGCAGTTACAGCATGTGTGATATATATACTACCAGGAGAAAAGAGAAGGCTGGTGGTCAAATGCAAGATCTACAATGAAAGCAGTTCAGCCCCCACCTGACCTGGCTACTCTGCCATGCAAGTGTTAGGCTAACTAGCTTACTACAGTGGCTAAAAGAAGTGTTTGAAAGCTTTTCTTTTCAGACTCTTCAGAGTCAACCTGTGTCCCTGGAAGACCTCTAGTTCATGACTCAGGGGTGGGGTGTTTATCAAATTCTCTTCTCTACTGCATGTATTCAACTGTAAAAAAGCAGTATCATAGATGTAAAGAAAATAGTAGGCCAAGACAGTATTGGAGTTCTCACATACTGTTTGCTCAGGCCCTACTGTCAAGAGGAGCAGATACATTTACTAAGGTGTCTTTCTTTGTTGTACAGTCCTCAAATGAGAATGACTAGTGCACATAAACTTTCCAAATCAGACCACCACAATTTGGGAATCCTGCAGAAAATTCAGAGTGCTTTCTCATGCTGGCTAAAGATAGTGTGTGAATAGAAAACAGCCTAATTTATCCATCAGACTTTATGTTGCTATGTGGAACAGGTAGTTTGAAATTGGCTCTTTTGATTTGATAATTAAGTAGATACGAGCTGGAAGCTGGCTAGGTACTGAACTCCTTCTTCAGAACAAGGAACAAAGAAAAAAGAAGGATGAAAAATTAACTGAAGATTCTCCGTACACAACCAGCACCAATTGCTGCCAGTGGGAAGCAAGCCCTGCTGGTGTTGAAATAGCACCACAAAAAATAGACAACCTGGGACTGCTGAAAACACAGAAATTATTTTAATTGGTTTGAGTTAGGTAGGATGGTTAACATTTATAACTGGCTATTATCAAATTCAATACAAAAACAGGCCAAAGGCAAGAAGAAGAACTAAATCTGTCTATCTCTCTTTCACTATAAGGGAGGAGGTAGAATCTGATCTGACATTCCTGGGTCTGCTGATAATGGAGAATCGATTAAAGAGGGAGACAAAGCCCGTCCTGGAAGAGCTCAGTGCTGCCTGCATCAGGAGTGTTATGGCCACAGGTATCTAAATTGGGTGGATTATTTATGTGGCCACTGGCCAAGACAGGGAGTTCAACAGTGTTTAAGTGAACAGTCTGTTGTCGTCACCACCGTTGGTAGGAAGGCACAGATATTTAGTCCAAGAAGAATCTCTGTTTTAGTAATGACATGAGCTGAACCATGTTGTCCCAGGCAATTTCACTAGGCTGTGTTAGACACCTAATAAAGGTACATCATGCAAGATCCCTTCTTTATAAGGCCTCCTGAAATCCTCTTGTTATAAATGAGCAGAGATGGAGCATCAGTGCCAGGACAAATCACTGAACCTTAAGACATCTGGTATGCCTACCAGTCCCTGTTTATCCTTTTTTTTTTTTTCCTTGAAGGGCTATTCCAGCCAAATCCAAATCAGGATTTGGATAGAATAACCTCCAGTTTTTCCATGGTCTGAAGATATTTTTTCATGAGTAGCACAGTACGTCTTCTTGGGCCTCACCCCTTTCAGCACACATGCACCAAAGCCACCTGAGGCCAATCAGTGAGAATTAGTGATACTCGCAGCAATTTAGCATTTAATCCCTTTTTGGTTTTAGTCTAAAACAGAAATTTTTAGATAACACACCTCTTGATTTTTATAGGTGACAATATTCAGACAGCTATAACTGTTGCCAAAAATGCTGGGATGATCTCTCCAACACACAGAGTAATTCTTGTGGAAGCAAACAAAGAGCCTGGATCTGTTTCAGCATCTATAACCTGGAAACCCCTAGGAGAAAACAAAACTGAAGATTACAGAAGCATGGTGAGCAGAAGCATAAGAAGCAGATGTTTTGGAGTAGGGAAACAAACTAAGCTGTAATGCTTTAAATAAGACAGTGGAATTACACTAGAATAAAGAGACCTGTCATTCACTATCGTTTGCATGTCAAAATATGTGCTAGAAAAGTGTTTAAAAAGAAGGAATCTTTATAAAAATGTACTCCCCTAGAGCTTAGTTCCTAGTATATTATCTCATAAACAAGTTTTTGCTAGCTGTCTAGCTAGGTTTGAGAACAGCTTTGCAGAAATCCAGGAGAGATTTGTTCCTAGCCCTCATGCTTAGCTGATGTCTGTTTAAAGCGTGCTTCCTTTCCCTGCAAGACAAATTTGATGGTATAGGTGTGGACTTAAAACCAGTGGAGGTGCACTGAACCAGCCCTGCTCAATCAGGTAGAGAGTTAGCACTTTACCATACATGCAGAATTAAAACACAGACTAAGTGTTGAGAAATTGCATGTACACAATGAAACATAGGCAAGCTACACTAAGAAATTTCTTTCATCAAGCATCTCCTCAGAGAAGCTGGGCTGAAAACCAGTTACTTTCTCCCTGAAGAGTAAGTCTGAAGGTGCTGACCCTTCTCTGATAAATGGTAAAAGTCAGGCAGATGGTAGGGAATACCTGCAGGGGCTGTTGAGTGGCTCCTTGCTACCAAAGCTCATCCTGAGCTGTATCTGCTCTGTATTTCTCTGTAGAAAGACTTGGCTAGACGTGGTTCCCAGACACTGTCTCTCTAGCCCCTCTCTCTCAGAGTGCAGCCCACCACATTGGTACTGTGGCATGGGTTTTATCAAATGCAGCAATGCTGAGGGCCAGCTTTTAAAACTTAAGAAGCACCCAGTTAACACTGAAATTAATGGCACTATATGCCTCAATCCCTTTACAAATTCAAGCAAAGGCAATTGGCCTTGAACCCAAGGCTCCCAGAGTCTTCAAGAGTGCCCTCCCCATGGTATACCCTTTACTTTGTAGTAGTTCCTGTGTAAATGTACAGAGCAGCTTTTGAAGACCTAGACACAGCATTGATTCTGTCTTATTTTACAGGAGGATGAGGGTCAGACTGAGCGAAGAACCAATCTGACATTGGGACACGACCAGTATCATTTTGCTATGAGTGGAAAATCTTACCAAATTGTAGCACAGCATTTCAGGGACTTACTTCCAAAGGTAAGATGTGGATTTTTTAACTGGTGTGGGCTTGCCTTTCAGGAGATTCCAATTGTCCTGGTATAATTAGCTGAAGGGATCTGTACTAGGACATCTTTTGGGAACAATTCTAACCCTGAAATCCTTAATGGATGAATCTCTGACATTAACATATGTTAAAAATCCCTAGATTTTTTTCTGCACATGAGAGGAGCAGATCTGTCTCGTGATGTGAGGATGTGACTTAAAACATTTGTGCCCATATGCCTGGTCCTTGTACAGCACTGATTCTATCCTGTTTTGGAGAACAGGAGAAAATGTGGTATTACACATTATGCACTTCAGCATGGCTTGTCTGTTTCATGGAGAGGATAATCTCATGAATTCTCTTCTTGTAATTACCTGCCTGGTAATTTGTTTTCATCAGGTAACTCAAATGACACACCAGGCCTCTTGTCCTTATTGTGATTGTTATTTTTTCAAAATATTGATTAAGAACCATTGTATCTTTGATTATCAGCATTTCCTACTTCAGGGTCTACAATCAGTTGTTTTTAAATATGATTTTTTTTGTGATTTCTATTCCAGATCATCACTGAAATCACTTGCTTCAAGTGTTTAAAAAATAATTTCCTTTTTTCTCCTTACAGCTCCTGCTGAATGGAACAGTTTTTGCTAGAATGTCTCCTGGTCAGAAATCCAGCCTGGTAGAAGAGTTTCAAAAGCTGGAGTAAGTTCATAATGAGTTTGAAAGTGTTTGTTGAATTTCCAGGCTTGAAAGATGTCTAGTAGGAGCTAGCTTTTGTCTAGCAGAGCCTTTCATGGAAGTGCACAAAACTGAAACTTCCACAGATAACCAACTTTGCAATTAAAATCCAAAAGCCTGTTAAAAAAAGATGCTGAACACTGTGCTGGTTTGGCAACCTGTGGAAGATCTAACACTCCCATGATTCTGGCTTTTTTTTGTTCACATCATCCTTCATTCTTACTTCCCTCTGGGCCTGAAGGAGGGGCACTTGTGTCCCTAAGATTTTTTGGGAATATCTCCCAGCACTGTAGCTTCTCTGATGCTTGCAGTCTTTTTATTGCACTACTGCTGGCTCAATGGGATGGGTTAGAAAACGTGGCAGGGCAATCTGGATTGGTATGCCCTGTGCTGCTCAAGTCACAGAGGTGTATATATATTCCTTAGTCCCAGGCTCCTTGTTGCCTGTTGTTCAGCTGTTTCCCAAGTCTTTTGAAGACCCTCACCTCACGTAGACCCAGGCCTTGCTCTACAGCAAGATGAGTTTTAGGCTGTTTCAGATTAACAACCTGGTGTGCACAGTTGTGAGCACCTCAGCTGCTGTCTGGCCTCCCTGGATCACCATCAGTGCCTTCCAGTGAGAACTTATCCTGCACTGAAATCAAGGCCTTGGGAGTAAAAAGCACTTTCAGGGCTCATCATTCCACAAGGTTATTTCAGCCTCAGAGTGGAGAGCTGTCTCTAGATATCCTGTTAAACTCATGTTCTCCTTTTCCATCTGCTCCAACTGTCTCTGTCACTCCCTGTCTGTCCCAGGAGATTCTGGCAGTACTGGACCCCAGAGTCTCCATTCATGTCTATTCCCAGTGAACACGAGGTACCTGTGCCTACAGTCCTTCCTTTCTGAACAGGACTGTCCCCATTAGCCCTGTCTTCTGGTGTGCTTGACCTTAAAATCAGGGAGACCAAGTCCATTGTAGTAAATGTAAAGCTTCATGCTAATACGTTCTTTATTCCGTCACAGCAGAAACTCTTTACTGTAGTCAGACCTGAGGTGCAAGCCTAAGGCCCATGCACAATTCAGAGTCCTGGGATTATATTTTGGTCTTTCAGCTTTCCAGAAAAGATTTTAACAAAAATCTTGCCTGACTTGCACAAATAACTTGCATGGACTAGTCTCTGATTCCTCACTTTCCTTGGAACTGAACTCTAGGTCACTTTATTTTTTTAGTTACTTTGTGGGCATGTGTGGAGATGGAGCCAATGACTGTGGGGTAAGTGAAAATTCTTTAAAACATATTTATTTTAAAAATGAGAAATGAATGAAATGTCAGTGAAATATTCCAAACTTAGCACATGCTGGGGATGGGAGTGCACTGCTTCTTCACAGAGCAGCTGTGCTGTCACCAGTATTGATTTAGACCTGATCCTACAGTGCAGTCCTTACCATGCAAGAGCTGTCCTAGGCAGAGATTTTTGCAGTGTGTGGTCTCTAGGACTGATGCATTTTCTTTGCAAAAAGCCACTAGAAGGTTCTCCAAATCCTCCACTGAGGTTTATGTCAATATCTTCAGTGTTTGGGGTTGGAGAAGACAGGTGAGGAGCTTTCATGGGGAACAGTTGTAGTCCTACAAGGTTTTTGCAGAAGAACATTTTAGAAGGGCAGGAAAGCTTTGGTTTTTCTTTTTCCAAAAGGAAAGGTTTATGTTCAGGAGGTACTCACAACTCCCTTCTGGGCAGGTTCATATCTCTCTATGACTTCATGCATCCTCGTGGCAGTGAGAGCAATGCCACCTCAGCAGTGCAGCTCTTGCTTGTCCTAACACAAAGTCCCAAGGATCCTCTTGGGGGAAGCAAGCAGAGAACCTAGTCTATCTGCATGAGGTGTGACAGCAAGTAAGTGCTGACAAAGGAGGCAGAGCCAAACCTGTCTTCTGCAGGTGGTAGTGGATGGCTCTGGGGTCTGTGGAAAATGATCTTGCCAATGCTCTCATCCCCATTCTTTTCCTGGTCCCAATGCCTCACCACATCCCACTGGAGGAACCCCCTGAGTGGAGCACACATAAGGAGTAAAGAGGGACTGCTGTTCACAGCACACATCCTGTAATAAGGGATCACTGCTTGGCAGACATGTGAGTTGCTGTGTCTTCCTGGTTTGTGAGTGTTGAAGAAGAATGTGACTTTCAGGCTTTGAAAGTGGCACATGCAGGGATATCACTGTCAGAGCAGGAGGCATCTGTGGCTTCACCTTTCACATCCCGAACCCCCAGCATAGCCTGTGTGCCAGAGCTAATCAGGTAAGCACAGAATTTTGTTCCCTATTTCATAAAGAAGACAGTTCCCACTCCTCTCAAATATTAGTGTTGGGTGTTCGCAGCAAGCCACAACGTGTATATCTAGAGAAAAATAAATGTCTTTGATCTTGAAATTGCCATTTGCCTTTACATTAATTTACATTCCTTTACATTAATTACCTGCAAACTACAAGAGGAGGGCATTTAGAGTTGAGCTTTATATCATCAACAGTATTTTAAATGCAAAAACATAGCAAAATGAGCAATGCTCCATAAAGCTGAATCAAATGTACACAAACCAACCTGTACACTACTGTTGGGCCCTGCCTCTGATACCCTATGCAAGAAAAACTTGGCATCTGTTATTCCAGGATCCTGGTTTTGCTTACTGGGGCAGGGGGAGTGTGTTACCCTCATTGGATACCATATATTCACTGCGGGAGGAGAGGACTTGTTAGCTGGAACTCACTGAGCAGCTGCTTGGCTTTGAATTTTTTTCCTCATACAAAATTGCTATCTGTGCTATTAATATCAGCACAAAAAGTTGCTGGGGTAAATTGTATTCTACAGAACATAGGTGACTAGAATCAAGCCTGTTTCCTTGCAACAAGATATCTGCAAGTGAAGATTTCACTTTCATTCAGGCCAGATTTTATTTGTTTCACCTCCCAGCAAGATACTGGCAGACTTCACTGCTTGTGACACATGCCTTGTTTTTCAGCAGCCCTTTGAGAGGACTAGCAACAGGAGCACCCCTCACCTAACTGCTGTCTTTTATTCGTCTTCACACAGGGAAGGCCGTGCTGCTCTTGTCACTTCCTTCTGCATGTTCAAGTACATGGCACTGTACAGCACAATTCAGTACCTTGGTGTTCTCCTACTTTACTGGGTATGTACTGGGAACATGTTGGCTAGAACTGGATGAGCAACACTCCCTTGTAGGAGAAACAGGGCATAAAAGCCACTATAAAACTAGGGTATGGAACTTTAGCTTTATGTGAGCTGCAGACTTCTGTGGTGTGATCATATGGTCCTCCTGTACTCTCACACAAAAATCAGAAAGATTCTTCCCATTAACTTCAGCCATTGGGCTCAAGATCCAAAAAGGGCAAAAAGAAGGCTGAGATACTGAATGGTGTTTTGGATGAGGGCATATGTCTGTGAAAAGGAAGAATCTGGTGTAAGCCTATGCTGTTGCAATTTATTCAGCATTTAAACCATGAATTAACTTGACAGTAAGCAAATCCCCTGGAGTGCCTTAAACCACTTTTGCATGACTTCTTCCCAGATGGAGAGAAGGGCTTTGCATTCAGAAGTTACCCAGCAATGAGAAAGCACGTCACTTCAAATAGTCTTCTTTTCTATTGCATGGAGTGAACTGGAAGCACAGTTAGTTCAAGCAATGTGCAAAGTGAGAATATTCACTGCAGGCCCAGTGGTGACAAATCTATCGGCAGGGTGGTGAATGTGTGGTCCCCTTATCTGCAGAGTAGCATTTCAAAACAAACAGCAGAGCATTAGCTCCATGGATATAGTGTGGCTTTCTGGAGACGATATAAACAAGCCCATGGCAAATGTCTGATTTGTGATATTTTTTCTTTGTGTTCCTCTTTTCAGCAACTAAACTCCTTTGGGAATTACCAATTTTTGTTTCAAGATCTGGCTATTACCACTGTCATTGGCATGACAAGTAAGCCCCTTAGTCATCCTATGTGTTAATGAGAGAATGATCTCAAATATTTTTCACTCCTTGGGAATGCATAATTCTATGTACAGAAAAGAAGAAAAGGGTGACTAGACATCCTGCAGAGTAATCCTCTCTGTAGAGTATAGGATGTTTGGATTAGTAGAAGAGTGATCTTGTTTGAGAAAAGCTCTGAAGTAAGATGGGTAATTCTTAGTGGTGCATTTGCTGAGCATGTAGGTTGTTGCTAACTGGGATGTTATCTCTAGAAGGAGTAAAATCACACTTTATGCAGTGGAAAGTCTATTCAGGCTTTTTCCAGTTGACTTAGGAAGGCAGATTAAGGGGATACCTAAGGCACCATGCCCAAATGAAAAAGTGTAATGATTGACTGTTTGGAGACCATCTCACCATTGAACCTGTGTAGGCAAGATCCACAAAAGGAAAGAGAGGTGGAAATGGAGAAGAAAGAAATGACAGATATTAGACATTATAGAGCAGGAAGTTGTAAACTAAGAATGAGAGGGAACCAGTGTTGAGGAAGAAAGACAATGTTGTTGAGACAGAATAAATGCAGGGAGAGGTTCAGAAGCAGGAATGGCAAGGACAGGGCCATTAAGAGCATACAGCAAAACCACAGCCTGGTGTGTTCCATCCTTGCTGGAACACAGACAATAGGAAAAGACTTTGGTTAAATCAAGCCTAAAAGAGTCAGCCACAGTACTGGGTGCCAAAAGCTACACTGCTGTAAGTAGCCCATCTGGAATATTGCATCAATGTATATCATCATGTACAAAGCCTGGATAACTTTGTTAAACCTAAGAAGAGAGGAAAACCTGTTGTGTCAGCTAATGTAGTCTTCCTCCAGCTCAAATAACCAGGCACTAGGCATTTAGTCCAGGAGGATGCACAAAACATGGGCAACAGAAAATCCCAAGCCACAGGTGACAAGTGACAGAAAGAGAATAGGAGAGCATGAGTATGTTTATATCCTTAGTCCTGACAGTAGCAAAATAAAAGAAAAATCCAATATTTTATTTTCAAAATATGCCTCATGATAGTCATATACCTTTAATTAGCCTTTTCTGTGTCGATATGATTTTGTAAGAAAACAACTCTGTATTTTGTACTTGATGTATTTTGTACAAACTTCGTACGTTTTATAATGAATATTATAGAGTGGCCATTGATAACAGTATTATACAGCAGCACTGCTTGTATTTTGGACACACTAGTAAATATTTCTGTCCATGTTTCAGTGAGTTTCACAGGTGCCTACCCAAAGCTGGTTCCCTACAGGCCTCCAAGCCAGCTTATCTCACCCCCATTGCTGCTCTCTGTTGTACTTAACATCCTCTTCAGCCTCAGCATGCAGATTTTCGGGTTTGTGGTGGTCCAGGAGCAGCCTTGGTATTCCAAGACTGATATACACCGGTAGGTCGCCTTCTTGGGACTCTTAGTAACACAGGGTTGACCTAGTGGATGATACTATTGATCAGCTTAACTGCAGGCCTGGTCAGCAGCTGCAGGCAGACCCTCTGCTCCCCACAGGGTGCAAACATTTTAACCACTGTTGTCTGCAGGTCCCTATGCTCTCCAGCAATCTGCCACACAGCACAGTGCATGTGGTGAGAATGCTTCTGCTGAGCACAAAGAGGAGGACTTGATTGCAAGAGAGGCCAGGGTACCTGAGTAGGTTGAGCTACTGAGCAAGCTGAAACCAGAGGGTGAGATTGGGGGCATTGCCAACAACTGATATCATGGCTGTGAGGGAGGATTCCTGTCAGTCATAGTAGAAGTTGGGGGAAATAACCAGAACAATAATCATTCATTGACCAGCGTGGCACTCTTTTTTCAGTGCCTGCCTCTCAATGAAGAATCACATGGAGAATTCTTCCTACAGCCTGGGGCTCCATGGGGTGGGAGATGGAGCCCATGAACAAACAGACAATGGCTACAAGAGCTATGAAAACACCACAGTGTGGCTGCTGAGTACCATCAACTGCCTTATTGTAGCATTAGTGTTTTCCAAGGGAAAGCCTTTCAGGAAACCCATCTACACAAACTGTAAGTATGGGGAGAGAGGAAGGGATATAAGTCAAATCAGGAGGTCAATTCACTACAGAAAAACTAAAAACTTGATCAAAAAGATGGTAATCAAAAAATCAGGATCCTGATATTAGATTTTTAAATGACTAAAAGCCACCTGTTCAGGTACCTTTTCAGTGCCAGTGGCATCCAGTGACCAGCAGCTCTCTTCTGTAATGCTAAAATCCTGGACCTGGTGCTTGGATGTCTGAAATGGACAAAAGGAGTAGCAGGAAAGTGGTGTTTGCTGGCAGAAGCATCATGTTATTTGAGGCAGCCTAAATGAGACATCTCAAGAAGAGATAAGGTGGTCTCATTTTAGTCTTCAGAATAATTCTGGAAGAGCCCTATGTCTCTCTCCCCAGAGCATGCTGGGTGAGCAGTATTTGAGCGAATTCACATTCAGGGCATTCTTTTGGGCCCATCTCAGAAGAAAACATTCAATGACATCTACATGTTTGCAGAGTCCCATTTTCCAGAACCGGAGATATTTAGCATTTGCTAATTCTAAGACCAGTAATCTTCTATAATAAAGGCAAGAAGCTGAGATTGCTCACAAATCTGTGGCTTTATTTGTCTATTTTTCTCCCTTCAGATGTGTTCATACTGGTGCTCATAGGGCAGCTGGGCATTTGCCTCTTCTTGATGTTTGCTGATATTGATGATCTCTACTCTAAAATGGATGTGAGTATTGTCCTAAGGCAAGGGGGAAAGTTTCTTCCTACTACCAGTCCCATCATAAGTGCAGTGGGATTGTTTTAACAAATGGCACAGACTTTTCTAGGGATACATGGCACCTCTGAAGAAAAATGAAATTTAAAGAGATGGATTTTAGATAATGGTATTGTAGAACCTTCTGGATGACTCCAAACTAAGATCTATGCACTGTGACAGCTGGACAGCTACACATGTACTTTTGATTGTTTCAGCACATTGTCTATGCAATAGAAGATGGCATCACTGAGCTTAAAATGCTTGGTGTGTTGGTGGCTTGATAGTTGTGAAGCCAGGACAAGAATGGGGCTAAGCTCTGCAAATTTAAAGTACAGCACCATGTGATTGTGTTTCTCAAGCTGTTCTACTCTGAGCAAAGGTCCTCTTGAAATGAAGATCTACCAGCTGGTGCTCACAGAAGCTCTCATTTCTCAGTCCTGAATCTCTTCAGGTTCCCTATTTAAATCTCAGAGAGCCTGCAGTTTCCCAAAGCATTATTTGGGTTTAGAACAGTGGTAGAGAAAGGCTAGCGTGGGCTTGCATGACAATAGACAATCTATCTTGATCCTTGATAAATAAATGCCAATAAAGGCTTGATTTATTTTGTCTGTCAGAATGCAAGCTGGAGTTGTGCAAATCCATCCTAAGGGAAATATGAGGGAAGGACAAGATCTGCATCGGCTGTAGGACAGGGTTGTCAGTGGACATGACAATTAGTATGTTGAGACTGGGAGATGTTAACCTCCTCCACTGTGACACTCTCACAGTCTTGCTGCAGGTGTGACAGGAACAGAACAACAAAAGTAACTCACAGCTATTTTTTCTGTACATTTGTAATCAGAGAGATGAAGTGTGGTGGCTTTGAATAACAGGTACTGAACATGGTGCCGCTTCCAGTCCTGTATGTTTGCATGACAGTCAGCAAGTCGATTTAGAAATGGAAGTAATGAAACACGGAAAAAGGAACATAATCAAAGGATGTGGCTCTCGATTTTAAACGCCAAAAAGCCCAGCAAAAGCTGCCTCACCGTGTAACGATTTCTAGACCAGCGGCTCAGCGGGCAGAGCCAGTTAGAGAATCTGCCACGAGATGGCACTTTAAAGCAAGTCTTAGTCCTGTTGTGGACAGTGGTGGCACAAGATATTGTCAGCACTGCAGCTGTGAGGGGCTAAAATGCTTTTGGGGAGAACTGCAAAACTCCCAGCCCAAGCAGTCTGGAGGAAATACACTGGAATAAACTGGATTTGCTGAGAAGAGAAAAGGGTGGAGTGGCAGTAAAAAACTTTTCAATAGCCTGGCCTGAAGAAACTGCTGATAAAAACTTTGGATCAGAGCTTCATCTCCAAAAGAAATTGAGCTACAGCCAGAAATCTGGTGCTTTCAGCTGTGGGAAGCTGGAACCAGGTTTGGAGAGGAAATACTCAGACTTTGAACTATTTCTTACGTTAGAAAGAAAAGAGGCAGTTAGATTTCTTATTGCAGTTGTATGGTATGGTTTTCTCTGTTTTCTGTACTGCATCATAGGTTTAAAATCATCTTTATCAATAATTCCTGAAGACAAGTAGCAATATTAGCTCATCAGCTAGTGTGGAGTGTACAGCCAGTGTGGAATTCTGGCTTTTCATTACATGAAGCTGATGAAGGGCCTGGAGCACAAGTCATGTGAGGAGTGGCTGAGGGAACTGGGTTTGTTTAGTCTGAGGAAAAGGAGGCTCAAGGGAAACCTTAATTTTTTCTATAACTACCTGACAGGAGGCTGTAGCAAGGTGGGTGTCACTCTTTTTTTCCCCCATGTAACAAGTCATAGAGGGGAAATGGCCTCAGGTTGTGCCAAGGAATGTTTAGACTGAAGATTAAAAAAAAAATCTTAACTGAAAGGGTTACAGAGTGGAACAGACTGCTCAGGGAAGTGGCTGAGTCATCATCCCTGGAAATATTTAAAAGAAGTGTAGTCGTGGCACTTAGGGACATGGTAGACTTTACAGTGCCAGGTTAATGATTGGTCTAGATGATCTTAAGGATCTTTTCCAACCTAAATAATTCTATGTTCTATGACACCAGTGTCTACTGTGGGCACATGTTACTGAACAGCTCCTGCTTTTTTCCCAGCTCGTTTGCACCCCTACCACGTGGCGGATCTCCATGGTGATAATGCTTGCAGTCGCACTTGCTGTGTCCTTCCTTGTCGAGGTGAGTGTGCCTCCTTGAACAGACTGGTCAGCACTAATTGGAGAGATGAAAGGGTCAGGTCTCGCTCTTTCTCCCTCCTCCTCAGCTCAGTTTTGGCAATACCTAGTAAAACAGAAGTGATTCCTGCTACCTCACCCTTACTCCTCTTCCTCAAAGCGTCTCATCTGGATGATCAGATATAAGGGAATGCAAGGCCAGGTCACCTTTCTTTCCTCTGGTGAGTGACATCTATCGGACCCTGCCCCAGGCTAGGAAAATATCGGCAGTCTTTGGTGTTTTCTACTCTGATCCTGAAAACTGCCAGAAAGAGCTCATTACAGTTTTCTGGTGGAGAGCTCTGGTGAAGCTGGTGTGAGAAGTGGTCAGTAAAAGCCTGTTTAAGGCATGTGGATGAGCAGGGCAGGGTGGGAAACCTAGGTGTCCACTGTTTGCCCTGTCTGTGTAGCATGGATGAAAAGGGAAAACTGCTTCCAGATCCTCTAAAATCTTCCTTTTGCTTTTGCCTTTACAGGAAGCTGTCATTGAGAACAGACCCCTGTGGCTGCTTCTGAAAAAGACCTTCCGGTACCACTCAAAGAGCCACTACAAGAGGCTGCAGCACGTGTTAGAGCAGGACTCAGCCTGGCCACCTCTGAATGAAACCTTCTTCTCAGATTCTGTGGCAATAACAGTAGAGGGAAATATGGGAGGCCATAGCAATCCAACATTTGATAGCAGTGAGGACTCACTCTGAAGGAAACTGCAGTGGACACGTGTCCAGGACTGTTGCAGGTGGCTGTAAAAGGACTCTCTGAGAGACTTAAAAAAGAGGCAAGACTGTCTCATCACTGCTTCACCGCTCTAGGACTAATCAGCTCTTGCTTATCTTTAAATTGACTGGAAGCAGAAAAGCTGGTCACAGTAACATAAAGCCACAACTTGTCCTCTGTCCCCTTGCCCACATACAAATTGCTGGCAGCTGCAATTGAATAGCTTGCTGAATATTGGCAAAGCGTTCGTGGTTGAAGCACCCCACTGCTGCATCCCTCTCTTGAACTGCATTATGCAGTCCATACAGGTGGGAGCTGTTCCAGGTGAAAAGTAGCTAATTGAGATACCACCACTCCTCTGGGGAGATCCCCTTTGAGGAAACAAGTAGAACATCCTCCTGATAGAGGCTGCTGAACAAAGGCAGGTGCTGGGGTTCCTCAGAGGGTTTCAGATACCATTGCCTGGTGTCTGTCTTTTGTTGGAGATTTTAACCCTTCTGGCAATACTTGGCTTTCAGAGCTTGAAGGAGCTGCAAATAGATGAAGATTTCTAGAAGCATCCACTCCCAGCACCGTTGTGCTCTTCCTGTGATGGGAACAAAGCAGAGCTCTCTTGCTAGCTCATTGCTACCAGGCAGCCTGTTTGCCCTCTTGGTTTAAGACTTGTGATACTTGCATTTTCTGGGTGAAAAATCTATTTACCTGCAAAGCAGAATGATTTAATTATTTAACAATTCTTTTTGGAGAGAGGTATTTGTTTGGGATATTCATTTAAAAAACATACACTGAAACATGATAATTGCAAATTGTGATCTCATTCTGAGGGTTTTCAAAAACATGCCGCCCTTGTGGTGTGAACTTCCTCTGCTAGGGCAGGTGCTGCACAGCTGGGCTGCCACCAGGCATCAGCTCCTGCTTTACGAGTGCCAAAAGAAACCCACATTGAAGGGGTTATTACCCCCTAGGACCTAAGGCCTGAAATAGAGATGGGGAGCCAGCTAGGTCTCAGAATAATTTTATTAAATTCTGTGGCATGCTTTTAAGTTGAGCCATCTGAGGTTTTGGCTCTGCTTTTCAACCATAATTGCAGATGCAATTAATTCACCAGCTTCTATTCCTCGCCTATGAAACTTTGGTGGTGACTTTTACTCACTCTGCTGTGCTGTGTCTGCTATACATAAATACAACAACACTGCATATTTCTGCAAGTGTTACCTGCTTATGACAAGTTTGACATAAGCAAATGTGTAATACCTGCCTACCTAACACAGTTTACCTAATGGTAAATACCTGCCACAAAAGCATTGACACAAACCAGAAATGTTTCACATTTATTCCTAAAAGTATCTCCAAAGTTTTCAAGAGTTCCCAGTTCGCAGCAAAATCCTCTGGAAAGTGAAGGTTAGGTGCTCTATGCTCTCCTTACTCCTTGAGGCACGAAAGAGCAGGTTGGTGGAGTTACTCCTGCCATCCTCTCTTTGGATACAGTAACATTTTCCTTGGAGACAAAATTCAGTGTCCTATTTATGGACTCTGGCACAAAACAAATAAGTTGCTGCAATATGACACATATTGCTGTCCAGTAGGACAACTACAGTAGCATTGCACACTGGGCATATAATTTATGTTTATGCCACCACTGACAGTATGAAACTATAAACTCATGGCAAACCCATGGCAATGGTTGGGTTGACATTATAAAGACCTGCTTGCCTGCTGCTGAAGTATATCCTTACCTGCAAGGATACAAAATTCAGATGCTAGATGATGATTTACCCTGTCACTCCAACCACCCTAACCATCTCTGACATTTTAACTGCAGTTCTTTTTTAAAGAGATCAATAAGTCAGACTAGCATCTGTGGGACAGGTATGAAGTTTTTTGAAGGCTTTTCCTGGGTGCTTTGGGATGGAGTGACTGATGCTTCATAGACATAAGCCACGGGGGAAAGCTGGTGAACCTCCTTTTTGGCTGTTAGCACACATTCCTAACAGATGGTTGCAGGGAAGAATATGAAGCTAAGAGGGTGCTGCATGCTTAGAAGAGCTAAATATTTCCCTTGTGATGACTGTGTCCCTTCTTGGAGAGCAGTTGTTTCAAAGACTGAATGGCTCTGCTGTTGGCCCTCATTCCTGACAGAACAGTTGTGGACAGGGATATCTTACCTCCTGACTGAACAGCGACATGCCTGGCGTGCTCATGCTTTTTGCAACTTCTAGGACTGACCACAGACACATCATAACTGCCCAGAGAAATTTTATTGGTACAGCTAAGGCACACTCGTTTTGCTTTAATAGCCTTGGTTTAGTAGTCCAAAGGTAGTACAAAGCATCAGAGAAATGCTGCTGCTCCTGGGCTTGCCTGTGGCCTCAACAGCAGTGTAAAGCATGAGTGTGCTCTAGAACAGGGGAAAATACTTGCAAAATTGCTATTTTTAATGGCTTTATTCTCCTATGACATAGACATATGTCATAAATAGGGACACACTGCATAAATAGGGACACACTGCAGGACTGATCTTCCTCTACAGAGGATAGAACAAGTACATCCTGTGGATAAGAGGGGAAACAGTTATGGAAGGTTACTTGCTGAGTTTGCATAGATAAATGCTTTACATGTATTTCTGCCAGACCATAAGCAGAGGTTTTGCATGCAGGATGCCGCCATGTCATCTATGTTCACATTAGTGGAGTATGGATGCTACATGAATGTCCTTGAAAGGGAAAAGAGCTATGAATGCTGGGACTCTAAGCTAGTATATGTCTGAACTTTCAGTGGAGTATGTTCGAAACCCTACAAAACGTGAAAAGCTCCAGGGCTCCTGAAATTCATTGGATTTGATGTTGCTAGTCTTTCAGTGCCCTCTGGAGATGGTTTTGAAGAGAACTCCAGTGTTGCACTCTGAAAAGTTTATTTAATTTGAACCTTGCATTTCTATCCAAGGCTGAAACTTCCTGCCTGAAATAATAATGGTGGTGCCTGGAGGCAGACTGGTCCTCATAAGCTTGTGGTATTTCAGTCCAGATACAGCTTCAGTGTCTGAAGGCTGGCACACTGATTCAGTGTCTGTCTTTTGTCCTAGTGAATGTTGAAGAATGTATTAAATTTTCATGGAGGAACCAAATTTGTCAGATGAAGAATTCATTTCAGTCCCAATGTTTATGCAGAATGCACTTCCAGTGGTTATTCTAGTTCCACCAGCTCTACAGAAAAGTCTGTCACTTCTTCAGACAAGTCAAGTGGGGGGAAAATCTCTCAAAAACCTTCATCTAATTCTTTTGTTGTTAGTTAGGTACCACAATAAGCAAAATTATGTTCTCAGATATCAGCAGGGCTTGTGGCCTATTTTAACATAACACATTAAAGTGAATGATGACTGGTTTTATAAGGTAGACACAATGCAGAGTAGCTAAAAGTATGGAAGTACAAGGAAATTAGGCTGTCAGTTTAGCAATAGTGTAAGCCTGATTATTGCTGGTTTCATAGACCATTAGTTTTTCTTTACAATTCTTCTTTTCCCAAATAAATATCATATTCATAGTAACTTTCTTAAATCACAAAGTTTTAAAGACTTTTATGTTAATTCAGTATTCCTCCCCACCTCTCGCTCCCCTCTTTCTCCCCACTCCCACCTTCTCCATCTCCCTCCCACACTTTTGGATACTCTCTCCTGAGTAGGAATTATTTAGAGGTCTTCTAAAGGTCAGCTCTGTTAGACGGCTGTGCTGAGAAATCACGTGACTTACAGTCCCTCAAGCCGGACTTTCGGTTTCCAGAATAGTTGCTGCCTAAAGGAATTGGTTAGCAGCAGCTTCTAATTATAAGCTGCCAAGTTCACAGCTGGAGGTTACTGATGCTCTAAAACAGCCATGGAAAACCTTGGAATAGAAAACTAGCCCTTTAAATGGGTTCTTAAGGCTCCTGGATGCTGTAATGAAATGTTGCCACACACGTCAGTCTCTCCTTACATGTGTTATGTCCATCCCCCGACATGTGTTCCAGTCAAGTTTGCAGATTTTAAACCCCTTTTATGTGTTCTAAGTCTTCACCCTCACGCTGTTGCTGAGCCAAGGCTACATTCAACATGCCCGTTGATCATTTCTGTTGGCTTAACTGTGTATGCCCAGAGACGGGTGAATCTGCTGTGCAGCCTGCCAGCCCCCCGTCCTGAACTCTGCCAGCAATTCCACCTGTCACAGACACAAATAGTTATTTATATATTCTTTCTGGTTATTTTTTAATTGCTGTGTATTCTGCCATATTACTACAGATGTATTTCTATAGAAGAGTTAAGACTCATACCTGGGGGTCTTGACATTCCAAGAATTAAAGAAGACTGAATACTGATACCTGGGGTTTGTAGGACTTCATGAAGGGGTACTTTATCAGTGAGTCTGCCTCCTACTGTAGTTTCAGGAGGATTTAGTCCTCCTAAGGTTTGCCAAGTAACAGGTCTTGGCAGCAAAATGATCCTCGTGCAGCTAGATGACCTTCCCGGTGCTTCCGGTTGACATTGCAGAATGTTCATGCTGAGAAGTTGGAAAACATTTCCTTGATTTCTGAACTTGCTTTAAAAATACCCAGTGAAGGCAAAAATCACACGGAGAAAGGATATAAGAGGGGAAAGAAAGAGAAACTATGTGAATGAAAGTAGGGATGGGAAGGAGTGATAGGAGTCTGGCAGGCAACAGTTTAGTCTCCCAGGTCTGGATATTAGATATCGTGTTCTTCTGTACTGTTAAAATGTAAAAGTAAAAATAAACTGAGGATAAGAGTTAGAAGTCAGCACTGAGAACTGCAGTTCCTGCAGATAGTGTGATGTGATAGAGGTGGTGGTGAGGGTGAAGGGGTGGCAGCTCTGAGGTTCGCTGACCTCTTTGTCATAATCCCATGCTGCTTCAGAGCCAGGCACAGTTCGCATTGCTTCCAAACTCACTGCTAAAATCATTGTTCCTGCACTAAATTACTGGAAAAGGGCAAGATTCAGCCCTTTGAAAGGTTCCTTGACAAGGTGAAGCGCTGTCCAGGAACATTTATATCTCTGCCTCTCACTGCTCACGGAAAGGGCTTCGTGAATAACTGGGACTTTTGCCAGCACAGGTGTGGTGGCTGCACATCACGTTTTTGTATCTCTAACATCTGTAGGATGACTAGCACTCCCATGCTGAACTAGTGCTCAGAGATGCAAGTGTACCTTTGTACTCGGAGTGTTCATGTCAATCATTTTGCAATTGCAATTTTTAAATCAGGATAAAGCATTCTCTCTAATGGCCTTGCAATGACAATTGACTTCATCTCAGGATATTTAATTGTGTGAATTAGATGGCAATAACTGACAAAGCACAGACACCCAGCTAAATTAGAATTTCTGTATTTATTCTTGCAATGGCATTTTTGTAATGTTAGTCTTCATAACTTGGTTGTCCTGTTGATGTTCTCCAAGTGAGGGGAAAATTGTTGAGCACAAATAAGCCCTCTATTAAGGGACTGCAAATAGCAATGCCGCACTTAAGGGAGCTGACTGTGGTATGAAACAGGAACTGCCTTTTGAAGGTCCAGGAAGATATAGTGGCGTGAATTGGAATAAAACAGAAAATTAGGTCTTTGTTCCCACAGCAGCTTGTTCTGCATTAACTCAATGAACTCACATCCTGACTTCTAACAAGTGATGTGAAACCTCACTGGACAACTCAGTGAAGTTCAGTTTCTGTGCTGTTAGTGTGACCACTGAATTGTAACCTCCTGCTTCACTTGAGTACTGGTGTCTCAACACTGCAATTGCTTTCCCATCCACAGCAGCCAACAAAGCTGCACAACCACTCTGAGGAGCATAACAAAGTTCAGGTTAACATCTGCACCAAGAGCAAGAGTGAGTCATCTGCATCTCATTTTCCTCACCAGTCTGCAGAATGAAATAACATGTTGAAATGTATCTGGAATTGCACAGCAAAGGAAGAATGGGGCAGAGGGAGGTGAGGTGGCTGGGCAGCAAAAAGTGCAGGCACAGCCTGTATGGTGTAGTAATGATGCATCTGTATCTGCAGCATCTGTAATGATACAGGTGAACCCAGTAATTTGTGTTAAAAGTCAAGAACAGCTTGGATTTCACTAACGAGCAACTAGATAACAACTCTGGCCTTCTGAGACCTGCTTCCCGGCTCTGCCATAGGCTGCTTCCACAAGCTTGTCAAGAAGCTTGTGAGTGATTTTTAAGGTGTCTAGACATATGACTCTCATCGAGGTATGTGCTTTCTTTGCCAGTCTCAGTCCCTTGCCCATAAAATAGGGGTTACAGCTACTTTTGCCCCCCAAAAGACACTGAGATGAGCAATTGCTAGGGTGATGGGAGATGTAAAGGCCTTGCATAGGTTTTCTTGGTCGGAGTGTTTTATGGACACTAGGCAAATGAAACTGAAGACAACCGCTTGGAGAGAGATGTTTAAAGGGCTGATCTTTGTGCTGTTGTTTTTCAGCCAGTATTATTTCTAAGGAGCACTGGTTTCAAATAATGCAGCGTAGAAGATCAGTGATGTTGTGTGTGCCTTGAAACTTAATTTGACTGCCCAAGACGTGTGCACAAGTAAAGGTAATTTTTTTTCTTTATAGTTCTACAGGTCGCAAAAGTCTGGAATCTTTTTGCTTAGTCCCTGGAGAAGTGTTTCTTTTAGAGGGAAAAAAGTTCTCTCTCCTCTGTGATGCTGTCCTGATTGATGTAAGCTGCTTTGTAAATGAAGGAATGCTCCCAGGTGCAGCACTGGACTTGGACACGGCAAGGTCCTATGCAGGTTCCTTGACAGGGAGATGTCTCTATCTGTTCTAATAGCAAGTTGTTCACTATTTATTAGAGTAGTTTGCAGCAGGAGGTAGAAAAACTGTGGGTTGAATAATTCACAGTTGTCTTGGGCTTTTGAACACTGCCATTGTGTAATGTGCATTTCTTATCTACATTAAAAACAAGTAGGATTAATGTATTGTCAACAGTAGAAAGCGAAAATACTCAGATACACTGAATATGTATTTTTTTTATTTTTTGGATTCTGATCTTGCATCACTTGAGTTCAAGCAGGCAGTGTATGAGCACAGAAGTCAGTGTTAGCCCTAAACATCAAGCCACTGCAAGGCATGATCTTGGTTCAGGGACAAAATTTGACCCAAGTTCCTCATACTTAATGTTCAGAGAAACATACCATAGCATGGGTGGGAGGAGACATGAGAAGGAAAGGGGCTGCTCTTCTCGCTGCCATGTCCTGCCATGTCCTGGAGGGGTTCTGGTTCTCTACATTTAACTATCTTGTCATCTTTTCTCCTTCAACCTTTTGCTCAAGAGAGACATTTGGTGTGTTTGGGGAGGCAGAGTGCAATGGGTGTCCCTGCTTCCTGCTCAGCTCCTTCCCTCTGGGGAAGGCACCTGGCCACTGCTGTGGCAGGGGTAGCCACAGAGGTCACTGCTAATTCAAGGCAAACAGAAGTCAGCAGCATCCTGAGTGCTCTTAATTACCCTGAGGGGGTTAGGAGAATGTGCACAGGGATTTTCAATTATGTCATTCTCAGCACAGTTCAATAAATATTCTTAACCTAGTCAATAAACCTTTCATCATGTAAATGTTAGGATAATGCTCCTTCTGTTGGAATTAAGCTTTGCTGACTTAGGTGCTCATCAAGTCTCACCTATGTTCTGTAAATGACGTGAAGCAAAATCCATGATCAGAGCTACAATACTCATATGTCTTTAGGGACTCCTTCAAACCCCGTCAGGCTACATCTCAGTTCCAAGCCTAAAGATCCTGGAAATCCTAAAGGAATAACATCTATGTAAACATTAAAGTTGACTACATTCAGAATTATACTATTTAATTCATATTACTGTAATACAATAAGAGACTTCAGCTCTGCACTGCATGTGGTGCCAAGCTCAAAATATTAATCTTTTGCAGATGCCAGGACAAGTCATACACCCCATATCAACCCCCAGGTTTCATTAGTAGTTGTTAATACATCAGATACTTCAGCCCCACAGAGATAATCATGCCATAATGAATGAAAGAAGAAATTCATTGCAAGAGGAGAAGAATCACATTCCCAATACCTCCTCAAAGGACAGAGAGAAAATTACTATCTGATGCAAATTAATGAGATGAAATTAATGAGTATCAACAAATAAAATACTCCTCCAGTGGGACCAACCACAGGCACATAGTAAAATGTCTTCTTGGCCCTCCTCCAGTGCTTCAGGGAGGCCCCCCCAAATAGGTGCATGTTGAAGAGGCTTGGAGCCCACCAAAAGGCAGGTAGCTCACAGCAGTGCCAGAGTGATTTCCACCAAGGTACCCTTACAGGCAGTGTCTGCTCAAATAAGCAGCAGAACAGACCTGGATGTATATGACAGAATACGTTCATGTAATTAAAAAAAAAACCTCTGTAAGGTATAACAATGTAAAGCTCTTTTTATAGATGTGTCCAATGTGCACCTAGCTGGGAATATGCTGTTGATTTGCCAAAAATGCGAGGAGGAACCATTGCTGTCTGCATGCATGTCATTAGCCTATTTGCATAATTACTCTTTCTTAAATGTTCACATTTTTAAATGTATTATAACCCTAACTGTCAGCTAAGCTGGATGCTGTAAGGTGGTGACAGTAAAGGAATTTAATTCTACTTAGAAAATATCCTATTGTATGTTTAATAAGATATAAATGTTTGTTGGTTTTAAGTGATGCTTAGCAATTTCACGGTGTCTCTCAAGTATTATTTAATTAATAAGCCAATTATGATCAGGCTGAGAACAAGGTATAATGTGCTGGAAACAGAACAGTCTTTGAAGGACCAGACGGACAACAGGTCCTGGATTCATTGTGCTTTTTAATAGGGCTGCTCGCTTCCAGATTCATTTTATGTGCCTGTGTTGGTAACAGGGGATGCTACTGGTGATCAAAGGTAAATAAATCTGTTTAAAGTCTTCTTAACATGCCAGACTAAATGGTAATGGGCTGTGCTGTGGTCTGGTAGACATATCTTGTCAGCCATCATCTTCTTAGAGGGGAATATGTGAGTGTGTGTGTGTGTGTCTGTGAGTGAGAAGAGAGGACTCTGATAAATAACTTTCATGATGAAATGATAGAGTCTTCGCCCAGTCCAGCCTCACATGTGTTCAGTCTGTACTGCAGTGCCAACAAAGGAATAAACCTGAAGGTTGAGATGAAAGAGAAAAGAAAGAAAAAGAAAGAAGTTTCTTTCACAGAAAGATTTTCACAGAAAGAAACTGGGGCATGAATCTGTGAAGGGACACTCTCCAGGCAGGCAAATCCAAGGAAAACACCATAATGTCCTAATCAGAGCAGTCCTTGAAAACACTGAGGGATACAGCCTATAAGACCTGCCCTTCCTTCCTACCTCCCATCCTCCCAGGAGCTGCTCAGTTTAGGCACTGCAGCCACCAGCTCTAAGACACTTTACATGCCTTGCTTGCCCTTTGGTAGGCCTGGGAACCAGGGGTTTTCCACCTACACAGGCCCTCAGCTGGAGGACACATAGTATATGCTCAGCAATACTTTTATTTTATTGTGTCAGAAAGTTAAGGTTAAAATCCATTATACACAGAAAGAGCCCACAGGAGCCAGCTGAGAAAAAGAGGATGTGGGTAGAAAGCCTGCACCAGTCCTCAGCAAAGCACTGGAGGGGAGGTGGCAGGGAAGGAAGGGATACTTTGCTTGCAAATGCTCCCAAACTACCAAAACATCATCATAAGCAATGAAAAAAAAAGCAGATATGGCAAACAGGCTGGTGCTGCTGGGGTCACATTGAATGGTGATGCTCAACTTACTCTTTCTAAAGGGATGGGAGAAGGAAGGCTGAAGTGTTTAACTTGCACACAAAGCTACATTCAAATGCATAAAAGAGGATTTTATGGCAATATTACTTTGATGGTTTTCTAGATTTTATTACTGCTTTGCTTTGGTTATTTCAGCAAGAGTGGCTGTCGCTAGTAGGCCCAATGGCAGTTTTGGCAGAAGCTGGGCAATGACCATCCACAGTCACAGGCTCCCTGCCTTGCTCTGAGCTCTTCCTGACAAGCTGTCAGTACTCCTCTCTGGATTTGCCCCTGGGCGAGCCCAAGACAGTGGAGACAACAGCAGCAGCTCCTACTGCCAACATGCTACCAATTGCTATCTTGGCTTGTAAAGGGAAAGGAAAATACAGGCTGGAATCATGATAAGCACTTTTATTTACCCCCAGGCACGTTAATGAAAAGCAGGCAGGGATAATCAGGGAAATTAAAAGAATGAGAGACATGTACCCCATAAATAGAAGGGTTAACATCCAGGTTTTTACCCTTAGATGAAGGCATTCAGTAAGAGGGCAATGTCAGGGTCCAGGGTGTCTGGTGAGACCAGAGGCAGTGTTGGTTTGACCCCACACCTGGGACTTGGCTGTGTCCAGGCAGTCTTTTTTGCAACATCGTCATCTCCGTCCCCGACTCCGCCGCCGCCCGGTCCCTGCGCTCCCGTCCCGCCCGCACTCCCTTCGGGGCTCGGCTTGTGCCGCGACCGTTCCCGCTCCGCTGGCGGGACGCAGCTCCCCGGGGGTGCCCGCGGTGCTCAGCTCGTCCCCAGGCTCCGGGACAACACCGGTCGCTCGCCAGAGCCGCGCCCGCGACCAGTCTTCAAAGGGGCCGCATCCTGCTGGCAGACGCCCGCTCGCATCCCCCGAGCTCCGCTCACCTTCGCCCCTGTGCCGCTGCTGCCGCCACCGATCTGCCGGCCCGCTCTAAATGGAAAGGGGCCGGGTACGCCCCGGGAAGGTGAGAAGGGCACGGTCGTTCCCGGGGTCACTGCCGCCTCTGCCCGGGAACCGTCCCGTCCTGTCCCTCCCCTCCGTTCGGGGCTCCGCTCCCGAGGGTGTTGCCAAAACCACCCGTTGGGTGGGAATTGTGGTCCTACCACCCAGGATGGTGCACACCGCCACCATGCAGGGAGCCTCTACGTCCGAGCGGTGCTTCCTAGCACTGCCTTCACAGCACCGACTCTGTGCCCTGTCACTTCGCAGAACGTTCTCTTGCAGAACAAGAACCCCTGGCTGCTGATTAAAGCCTGGCTTAGGAGCTGCTGTATTGTTTCACCAGTTTCTGTGTCTTTCTGTCCACATACACCATGGAGGAGAAAATGCCAGGAAAAGCCAAGCTGCAGCCACAGGAGGTGCTGCCAGTGTTCACACCTGGCTCCCTCTCTGTGGCCTCCGGTACCGAGGGGAAAACACTGTCTGCAATAAAGTGGCAGAATTTCCTTTCCCATTACAGCCTCTTTCAAAACTTCATCCTCATTTTGCACTGTGTACTCTGCCCCAACCCCTCTCTATATACATTG
Source organism: Pipra filicauda (assembly GCF_003945595.2). Taxonomy (NCBI): domain Eukaryota; kingdom Metazoa; phylum Chordata; class Aves; order Passeriformes; family Pipridae; genus Pipra; species Pipra filicauda. The sequence goes on from NW_024104317.1 coordinate 1,155,821, forward strand.
TCCTCTGGAAAGAGCCATTGCCTTCTCCAGGGCCAACCCTACTGTGTGGGCAGGTGTGGTGGTGGCTCCTCTCCTGCTCTTGTTAATCTCCTCTCTTTCAGCCTGTGGAGTGCTGGGACGAGGGGCTGCCCAGTGCTATTGTCGCCAGCATTTCCCAGGTTGGCCCATGGGTACACTCCATCACATGTGGCTGTAAAATCCTGTCTAGAGGCTTTCAAAATCCTAACATACACAGTCACACAGGATTATCCTTTTGGATTTCCTCCTCAGAAAAAGGGGCAAGAGACTTTTTCTTACACATTCATTACACAATTTTTTATCTATTATATTATTATTTTAATATTTATGATAAACTAGCCAGTCAATTACATAAAGCATAATAATATAATACTATAAAAATAAACATGCAGCAGCTTGCTTTGTAAAAGTTCTCTTACAATCTCTGAGCCTCTTATCCCTCTTACCCCCACACCAGGAAGCCCAGGCCTCTGAAGGACGGGTTTTAAGTCTTTTTTGCAACATTGTCATCTCCTGCAGAAACTCCACTTCTCAAAGCAAACAGAAAACAGCTCAAAGCAAGCACAATGGATTTTATGGCAATATTATTTTGGGTTTTTTACATTTTATTACTGCTTTGCTTTGGTTATTTCAGCAAGAGTAGCTGTTGTTAGTAGGCCCAATGGCAGTTTTGGCAAAGGCTGGGCAGTGACCCTCCATGGCCACTACTCCTTCTCTCTGGATTTGCCCCTGGGCGAGCCAAAGGCAGCGCAGCCGACAGCAATACCAGCGCAGACAAGAATACCAGTTCCTAGTGCCAGCATGCTACCAACTCCTATCTTGGCCTGTAAAGGGAAAGGAAAACACAGGCTGGAAACAAAAGAAGCAAATATATTTACCCCCAGGCATGCTAATGAAAAGCAGGCAGGGATAATCGGGGCAATTAAAAGAATGAGGGACATCTACCCCACAAACGGAAGGGTTTTTTGCCCTTAGGCTGTGGCATTCAGTAAGAGGGCACTGTCAGGGTACAGACAGACCACAGTGACCCTCCTGCTCCAGGGTCTCCAGTGAGGCCAGAGGCAGCAGAGGTATGGACCCCACACCTGGGACTTGACTGTCCCCAGACAGTGTGCGGGCTGTGTCCCTGTCCAGGGGCTCACAGGGAGCAGCAAGGAAGTGCTCTGTGAGGCACAGAGGGGCTTATCTCATGGTACTTACCTGGTCAGAGACACTCTTGCCATAGCGGAGCATTGTCACAAAGTGTTCACAGTTTTCGCAGAACACATTATAGGTCACCTCCATGCCAATGCAGCTCTCAGCACGCTTGATGATCTCCTCCACTGGGAGGGGGGTGCGGGAGCGGTCATACTTGTTGTTGACCTCCCAGGCATCAGTTCCCACCACCTCCTTCAGGAGCTGCTTCTTCACCTTGGCCTTTTTGCTCAATGTTGTGTCACTACTGCCTGACAGGCATCGGATCCCTTCATCTGGGAAAGGCAGGAAGGAGATAAGCCAGGCAGAACCTATGTGGCCCCTCCAAGACCTCAAATGGGTTTGTGGCAGCTCTTCGAAAGGCCATCTATATACACAGTTTTGGTCAACCACCAGCTTAAAGAGGGAGACAGGGCTGCTGGTGGACCCCAGCACCCCCTCTGCACCCTGCCAGGTTGCACCAGCCTTACCTGCGGACGTCAGGTGGACGACATATCCATCCCCCAAGTAGAGGGCCCAGTGTTGGTAAACTGATCGCTTGACCTTGATCAGGTCGCCAGGCTTGGGCTGGTGCCTGCGGCGTGACATCCCAGGAGCCTTCGGTCAGGACACGGCGATGCAGCTGGTCTGGCTCAGCGCAGGGCGCAGCGGAGCGGGGAGGTGTGGGGTGTGCAGAGGCACCTGCCGGGACGGCAGGCACGGAGGGCGTTAGTGCCGGGCACCGAGGGCATGAGCTGCCGGAGCGGCGGCCCCTCCGCGCCGGACCCGGCTCGGGGCGGCCCTTCCGTGCCTTGCCCTGCGCCAGCGGGCGGGAGCGGCCGCCCCTCCCACCCAGAGGATGAGGTCGACTCCCCCGCCGCCCTCCCCGGCTCCCCCCGCCGCCGTCCGGTCCCTGCGCTCCCGTCCCGCCCGCGCTCCCTTCGGAGTTCGGCTTGTGCCGCTGCCGGGCCCGCTCCGCTGGCGGGACGCAGCTCCCCGGGGGTGCCCGCGGTGCCCAGCCCGTCCCCAGACTCCGGGACACCTCCAGCCCCTCGCCAGAGCCGCGCCCGGCGCCGGCCCCCGACGGGGCCGCATCCTGCTGGCAGACGCCCGCTCGCATCCCCCGAGCTCCGCTCCCTGCCTTTTAGCATCGCCCCGCTCACCCTCGCCCCTGTTCCGCTGCTGCCGCCTCCGCGCTGCCGGCCTGCTCGAAAGGGAGACGGGCCGCGCACGACCCGCGGAAGCCAGAAGGGCAGGGTCCTTCCTGGCGTCACTGCCGCCTCTGCCTGGGAACCGTCCCGTCCTGTCCCGCCCCTCATTTCGGGGCTCCGCTCCCCAGGGGGTTGCCAAAACCACCTGTTGGGTGGGAACTGTGGTCCTGCCGCCGAGGATGGCGTGCACCGCCACCCTGCAGGGAGCCTATACTTTCGAGTGGTCCTCCCTTCTAGTGAAGGGCAACAGCACTGACTGCAGAACAAGAACCTCTGGCTCCTGATTAAAGCCTGGCTTGGGAGCTGCTGTACTGTTTCACCAATTTCCGTGTCTTTCTGTCCACATACACCGTGGAAGAGAAAATGCCAGGAAATCCAAGCTGCAGCCACAGGAGGTGCTGCCAGTGTTCACACCTGGCTCCCTCTCTGTGGCCCCCGGTACCAAGGGGAAAACACTGTTTGCAATAAAGTGGAAGCATTTCCTCTCCCATTACAGCCTCTTTCAAAACTTCATCCTAATTTTGCTCTGTGTACTCTGCCCCAATCCCTCTCCATGTACCTTGTCTTCTGGAAAGAGCCACTGCCTTCTCCAGGGCCAACACAAGTCCCTGCTCTGAGGTACCCTCGAGTGCTAAGCCGGCTGTGCTCCACCACGGGATCAGCTACATGCAAGGCTTGTGTTTTCCTGATTCTCCCTCCATCAGTTACTGCGTGGGCAGGTGTGGTGGTGGCACCAATGACTGTGGGTACGTAGGAGCTCCTCTCCTGCTCTTGTTAATCTCCTCTCTTTCAGCCTGTGGAGTGCTGTGATGAGGGGCTCCCCAATGCCATTGTCACCAGCATTCCCAAGTTGGCCCATGGGTACACTCCATCAGGTGTGGCTGTAAAATCCTGTCTAGAGGCTTTTAAAATCCTAACATACACAATCACACAGGATTATCCTTTTGGTTTGGGGAATGACTAATATGCTGACTACGAACTGCTTAAAATCCACTTGTGGTCACCAAAGAGACAATGGTCCCAGATCTGGGAGACAAAGGCTCCTGGCTGCCCTTGTCATCTCCAGGGATCTTTCTCTAAGCTCCAGCGTTTTGGCAGCCCAAAGATTAGAATCATAGAATGGGTTGGTTGAAAGGGACCTTAAAAATCATCTAGTAAACTTGCTCAGGCCTAATGCCAACAATCAGTGGGCTTATAGAGGTGAAGAGGGAAAGTGTGATGGCACAGTGGAACAAACAGTTGTCTGAGAAGGATCCAGCTAGGTTTTTTTGTCAGACTTACCCAGATTTGGGGGTCTGCTGCTCCCAAAGGGAGTTAGAGGAGCCAGGGAAAGAGGTACTTTCCAGGCAGGGAAAAAATGAACAGAACACCATCCTGTCCAAATCAGAGAACTGCTTGAAAACACTGGGGGAACAGCCTATAGGACCTGCCCTTCCTTCCTACCTCCCATCCTCCCAGGGACTGCTCAGTTTAGATCCTGCAGGCAGCACAGGCTCCAAGATGCTGCACATGCCTTGTCTGCCTTTTTGCAGGCCTGGGAACTGGTAGTTTTCCACCCAAACAGGCCCTCAGCTGAAGGACACAGTAAAACCTCAGCAATACTTTTATTTAACTTTTTCAGAAAGGTAAGGTTAAAATCAGATATTCACAGAAACAGACCACAGGATTCAGCTGATAAAAACAGGAAGGTTGGATAGAAAGCCTGCACCAGTCCTCAGCAAAACACTGGAGGCAAGATGGAGGGAAGGAAGGGATAATTTGCTTTCAAGTGCTCCCAGACTGCCACAAAAATCATCGCAGGCAATGAAATAAAAGCAAATGTGGCAACCAGGCTAGTGCTGCTGGCAATTATCTTCCACTCTTGACTTGTTATTTCTTAATGGGATGGAAGAGAGAAGCAAGGCTGAATTGTTGCACTTGCACACAAGATTATACTAAGAAGATAGAAGAGCAATTTAGGTCAACATGAGTTTGTTTGTTTAGATTTTCTTGTAATTATTAACTATTGCAGGAAGGGTAGCAAAGTTGCTTGTAGCCTTTGGTATCAGGTGTGGCAAATACTGGGGAATGACCACCCCCAGCCAGGGGCTCCCTGCCTTGCTTGGAGATCTTACAAATGGCCCATCAGTTGCTCTTTTTCTCATTCCACGATTGTCTAGAAGAAGAGCTTAAAAACAGCTTAAGGAAACCAGTACCAGCAGTAGCACTAATATTAGTAGCAAGAATAGCAGCAACAGGACTAACACCAAAAGTAGTCAAAACCAGAACTGTACCACCCACAAGTACATAAGTGAACACTTCACGATTGAAATCCATCATCTCTTGAATTCCCCTGACCTGTAAAGGGAAAGGAAAACACATGCTGGAAACAAAAGAAGCAATTATATTTACCCTCAAGCATGATAATAAAGAGCAGGTAGGTATAATCAGGGCAATTAAATGAATGACAGATATCTACCCCATAAATAGAAGGGCTAACACCCAGGTTTTTACCCTTAGGCTGTGGCATTCAGTAAGAGGGCACTGCCAGGGAGCAGACAGACCACACTGACCCTCCTGCTCCAGGGTGTCTGGTGAGGCCAGAGGCAGTGCTGGTTTGGACCCCACACCTGGGACTTGATTGTCCCCAGACAGTCTGTGGTCTGTGTCCCTGTCCAGGGGCTCACAGGGAGCAGCAAGGAGGTGCTGTGTGAGGCACACAGGGGCTTATCTCATGGTACTTACCTGGTCAGAGACACTCTTGCCATAGCGGAGCATTGTCACAAAGTGCTCACAGTTTTCCCAGAGCACATTATAGGTCATCTCCATGCCAATGTAGCTCTCAGCACGCTTGATGATCTCCTTCACTGGGAGGGGGGTGTAGGAGCGGTCATACTTGTTGTTGACCTCCCAGGCATTATTTCCCACCACCTCCTTCAGGAGCTGCTTCTTCACCTTGGCCTTTTTCCTCATTATTGGGTCACTACTGCCTGACAGGCATCGGATCCCTTCATCTGGGAAAGGCAGAAAGGAGATAAGCCAGGCAGAACCTATGTGGCCCCTCCAAGACCTCAAATGGGTTTGTGGCAGCTCTTCAAAAGGCCATCTATATACACAGTTTTGGTCAACCAGCAGCCCACAGAGGGAGACAGGGCTCCTGGTTGACCCCAACACCCCCTCTGCACCCTGCCAGGTTGCACCAGTCTTACCTGCAGATGTCAGGTGGACGACATATCCATCTCCCAAGTAGAGGGCCCAGTGCTGGTAAACTAATCGCTTGATCTCGATCAGGTCGCCAGGCTCGGGGTGCTGCTTGCTATACGCCATCCCAGGAGCCTTCGGTCAGGACACGGCGATGCAGCTGGTCTGGCTCAGCGCAGGGCGCAGCGGAGTGGGGAGGTGTGGGGTGTGCAGAGGCACCTGCCGGGACGGCAGGCACGGAGGGCGTTAGTGCCGGGCACCGAGGGCATGAGCTGCCGGAGCGGCGGCCCCTCCGCGCCAGACCCGGCTCGGGGCGGCCGCTCCCGCCCGCTGGCGCAGGGCAAGGCACGGAAGGGCTGCCGCTCCCACCCAGGGGATGAGGTCGGCTCCCCCGCCAACGTCCCCGGCTCCATCTCCCCCCGCCGCCGCCCGGTCGCCGTGCTCCCGTCCCGCCCGCGCTCCCTTCGGAGTTCGGCTTGTGTCGCGGCCGGGCCCGCTCCGCTGGCCGGACGCAGCTCCCCGGGGGTGCCCGCGGTGCCCAGCCCGTCCCCAGGCTCCGGGGCACCTCCGGCCCCTCGCCAGAGCCGCGCCCGCCGCCGGCCCGTGACGGGGCCGCATCCCGCTGGCAGACGCCCGCTCGCATCCCCCGAGCTCCGCTCCCTGCCTTTTAGCATCGCCCCGCTCACCCTCGCCCCTGTTCCGCTGCTGCCGCCTCCGCGCTGCCGGCCCGCTCTAAAGGGAGACGGGCCGCGCACGCCCCGCGGAAGCCAGAAGGGCAGGGTCCTTCCTGGCGTCACTGCCGCCTCTGCCTGGGAACCGTCCCGTCCTGTCCCGCCCCTCATTTCGGGGCTCCGCTCCCCGGGGGGTTGCCAAAAACCACCTGTTGGGTGGGAACTGTGGTCCTGCCGCCGAGGATGGCGTGCACCGCCACCCTGCAGGGAGCCTCTACCTTTGAGTGGTCCTCCCTTTCAGTGAAGGGCAGCAGCATTGACTGCAGAACAAGAACCTCTGGCTCCTGATTAAAGCTTGGCTTAGGAGCTGCTGTGTTGTTTCACCAATTTCTGTGTCTTTCCGTCCACATACACCGTGGAAGAGAAAATGCCATGACATGCCAAGCTGCAGCCACAGGAGGTGCTGCCAGTGTTCACACCTGGCTCCCTCTCTGTGGCCCCCGGTACCGAGGGGAAAACACTGTTTGCAATAAAGTGGAAGCATTTCCTCTCCCATTACAGCCTCTTTCAAAACTTCATCCTAATTTTGCTCTGTGTACTCTGCCCCAATCCCTCTCCACGTACATTGTCCTCTGGAAAGAGCCACTGCCTTCTCCAGGGCTAACAGAAGTCCCTGCTCCGAGGTACCGTCAAGTGCTAAGCCAGCTGTGCTCCACCACGGGATCAGCTACATGCAAGGCTTGTGTTTTCCTGATTCTCCCTCCATCAGTTACTGCGTGGGCAGGTGTGGTGGTGGCACCAATGACTGTGGGTAAGTAGGAGCTCCTCTCCTGCTCTTGTTAATCTCCTCTCTTTCAGTCTGTGGAGTGCTGGGACGAGAGGCTGCCCAGTGCCATTGTCATCAGCATTCCCAAGTTGGCCCATGGGCACAGTCCGTCATGTGTGGCTGTAATATCCTGTCTAGAGGCTTTTAAAATCCTAACATACACAAACACACATATGATTATCTTTTTGGATTTCCCCCTCGGAAATAGGGGCAAGAGCCTTTTTCTTACACATTCCTTACACAGTTTTTTATGTATTACATTGTTTTAATATTTATGATAATCTACCCAGTCAATTACATAACCATAATAATATAATACTATAATAATAAGCATGTTATCATAATATAATTTTATAATGCACTAGCTTGCTTTGTAAAAGTTGTCTTACAGTCTCTGAGCTTCTTATCCCTCTTCCCCCAACACCTGAAAGCCCAGGCCTCTGAAGGACGGGTTTTAAATCTTTTTTTGCAACATTGTCATCTCCTGCAGAAACTCCACTTCTCAAGGCAGACAGAAAACAGCCCAAAGTAAGCACAATGCGTGAATATTCCCACACTAAATATTCTTAGGATCTTCCAGCTCTGAGGTCATCTTGAGCAAAACCAACTCTATGGCAAGTGATGGATTCTGGTGCTCCTCCTCACACACTCACCTCGTGGTTCAGGCAGTGTTCAGCCAAATCCTGTCAGTGCACCCACCAGGCTTGATGGAAAGGCAACCAAATAATAATCAGCCTGAGCCTGACTGCACAGACAAGCACGGTACTGGAGCAAACCCCTGCACTTAGTGAAATGCTACAGCTTCCAAGAAGTACAAGAAAATTCACCAGCTGAAGTAATAGCAGTATTCTTGCCCTTTCCAGGCTGAATTAGACATGGGAGAGGTGCATGTGCTGCTCTCACCCAGTGCTCCCTTGCTAGGTGTTGCAGACAATGTTCTGAATACGGAAAGCTTAAAGCTCAGGGATTGCTGTCAAACCACCGAAATAGTTTAGGCAGGAAAGCAGTTTTGATCACATTTCCAGGAATCAAGAAAGGACTTTCAGTTTCAGTTTTAGGAGAATGTTTTCCTGTGTTAAAAGAAAGAATTTTATTTAAATGTAATAGCAAGGGGCTTTACAAAACACAACCTGAAGTCTTGGTTTTGTTATTTCAAATATTAAAAAACTAACACTGAAAAAACTGGTGACTTAAGTCCTTGTTTTGCTTTGCTTGTGTGCGTGGCTTTTGATTTAGTTCCTGAACCATGTTTGTTTCAATCCACAAGTTTTTTCCCTTCAGCTCTTCTGGTTCTCTCCCCAGTCCTACTGGTAGGGGATTGAGCGAGTGGCTCTCTGGTCCTTAGTTGCTGGCTGGGATTAAACCTCGCCAAGATGTGAAGAGCAGATAAAACCAGCAAGCCTCTTACAGAAGCTGTTTTGCTCTTATCTCTCCTTACAAGCCACAGGCTTCCAAACACTTAGGCTAGATACTCCAAGTAAAGAGCAATAAACTAGACTTTTCCAAAAGAGTTTTCTTCTCAGACAATCCACACATCAGCTTTGTGACAAGGAAATAGCAGGGCTCAGGACATTGGGAGATGAGCAATAGGTGCCTCACAGCTCATTCTCCACAGACATCACCCCCAGCACTGCAGGGATCCCAGCTTTGCCTTTCTGGTGGCTGGGGAAAGATTGATGTGCTGACTATGAACTGCTTAAAAGCCACCTCAGATTTGGGGGTCTGCTGCTCCCAAAGGGAGTCAGAGGAGCCAGGGAAAGGAACACTTTCCAGGCAGGAAAAAAAATGAACAGAACACCATCCTGTCCAAATCAGAGCACTCCTTGAAAACACTGAGGGATACAGCCTAGAGGACCTGCCCTTCCTTCCTACCTCTACCCTCCCAGGAGCTGCTCAGTTTAGATCCTGCAGGCAGCACAGGCTCTAAGACACTGCACATGCCTTGCTTGCCCTTTTGCAGGCCTGGGAACTGGTAGTTTTCCACCTACACAGGCCCTCAGCTGAAGGACACACAGTAAACCCTCAGCAATACTTTTATTTTACTTTTTCAGAAAGTTAGGTTTAAAATCAGATATTCACAGAAACAGCCCCCAGCTGGTAGCTGATAAAAACAGGAAGGTTGGATAGAAAGCCTGCACCAGTCCTCAGCAAAACAGTGGAGGTTGGGGGGGAAGAACAGAAAAGTTTCTTTCAAGTGCTCTCAGATTGTCACAAAAATTATCCCGGGCATAAAATCATCCCATAAAAGCAAATGTGGGAAATAGGTTAAGGTTGCTGGCAATCACCTTCCACTCTTGACTTGTTATTTCTTAATGGAATGGAAGAGAGAAGCAAGGTTGAATTGTTGCACTTGCACACAAGACTATACTCAAATAGATAGAAGAGGTATTTAGGTCAACATGAGTTTGTTTGTTTAGATTTTCTTGTAATTATTAATTATCTCAGGAAGGGCAGCAAAGTTGCTTGTAGTCTTTAGTATCAGGTGTGGCAAATACTGGGGAATGACCACCCCCAGCCAGGGGCTCCCTGCCTAGCTTGGAGGTCTTTCAAATGGCCCATCAGTTTCTCTTTCTCTTTTTCCTGATTTTCCTGATTGCCTTTGACAATACGGCCTTCTGAGCTCTGTCAAGCAGAGCAGCAGGACCAACAGCAGCACCAAGAGGACCAGCACCAGCAGTAGCCACAGCCACACCACCGGCAGCTAAAAAAGTGACCACTTTACTAGCGAGAGGGGTCCAAACTCGAATTGCTCTCCTGACCTGTAAATCTCCTCTCTTTCAGCCTGTGGAGTGCTGGGACGAGGGGCTGCCCAGTGCCATTGTCACCAGCATTTCCCTGGTTGGCCCATGGGTACACTCCATCATGTGTGGCTGTAAAATCCTTTTGGTTTTCCCCCTCAGAAATAGGAGCAAGTGACTTTTTATTACACATTGCTTACACAATTTTTTCTTTATTACAATATTTTAATATTTATGATAATCTAGCCAGTCAATTACATAAAGCATAATAATAAAATAATATAATAATGAACATGCAGTAGCTTGCTTTGTAAAATTTGTCCTACAATCTCCGAAACTTCAGTTTTAGGGCAGCAAAAGTAGCAGCAAGAACACTAGCACCAGCACCAACAACAGCAACAGCAACAGCACCAAGAGGAGCAGCAGCCGCAGCCAGAGTTGCACTAATGACAAATCCAATGCTGGATGCACTCTGAGCCAACACGCCTATCCCTACAATTGCATTCCTGGCCTGTAAAGGGAAAGGAAAACACATGCTGGAAACAAAAGAAGCAATTATATTTACCCCCAGGCATGCTAATGAAAAACAGGCAGGGATAATCAGGGCAATTAAAAGAATGAGGGACATTTTCCCCATAAGCAGAAGGGATAACACCCAGGGTTTTAGCCTTACGCTGTGGCATTCAGTAAGTGGGCACTGTCAGGGTGCAGATAGACCACAGTGACCCTCCTGCTCCAGGGTCTCCAGTGAGGCCAGAGGCAGCAGAGGTATGGACCCCACACCTGGGACTTGACTGTCCCCAGACAGTGTGCGGGCTGTGTCCCTGTCCAGGGGCTCAGAGGGAGCAGCAAGGAGGTGCTGTGTGAGGCACACAGGGGCTTATCTCATGGTACTTACCTGGTCAGAGACACTCTTGCCATAGCGGAGCATTGTCACAAAGTGCTCACAGTTTTTGCGAAGCACACGATAGGTCATCTCCATGCCAATGTAGCTGTCAGCACGCCTGATGATCTCCTCCACTGGGAGGGGGGTGTAGGAGCGGTCATACTTGTTGTTGACCTCCCAGGCATTATTTCCCACCACCTCCTTCAGGAGCTGCTTCTTCACCTTGGCCTTTTTCCTCATTATTGGGTCACTACTGCCTGACAGGCATCGGATCCCTTCATCTGGGAAAGGCAGGAAGGAGATAAGCCAGGCAGAACCTATGTGGCCCCTCCAAGACCTCAAATGGGTTTGTGGCAGCTCTTCGAAAGGCCATCTATATACACAGTTTTGGTCAACCACCAGCTTAAAGAGGGAGACAGGGCTGCTGGTGGACCCCAGCACCCCCTCTGCACCCTGCCAGGTTGCACCAGCCTTACCTGCGGACGTCAGGTGGACGACATATCCATCCCCCAAGTAGAGGGCCCAGTGTTGGTAAACTGATCGCTTGACCTTGATCAGGTCGCCAGGCTTGGGCTGGTGCCTGCGGCGTGACATCCCAGGAGCCTTCGGTCAGGACACGGCGATGCAGCTGGTCTGGCTCAGCGCAGGGCGCAGCGGAGCGGGGAGGTGTGGGGTGTGCAGAGGCACCTGCCGGGACGGCAGGCACGGAGGGCGTTAGTGCCGGGCACCGAGGGCATGAGCTGCCGGAGCGGCGGCCCCTCCGCGCAGGACCCGGCTCGGGGCGGCCGCTCCCGCCCGCTGGCGCAGGACAAGGCACGGAAGGGCTGCCGCTCCCACCCAGGGGATGAGGTCGGCTCCCCCGCCGCCCTCCCCGGCTCCATCTCCCCCCGCCGCCGCCCGGTAGCCGCGCTCCCGTCCCGCCCGCGCTCCCTTCGGGGCTCGGCTTGTGCCACGACCAGGCCCGCTCCGCTGGCGGGACGCAGCTCCCCGGGGGTGCCCGCGGTGCCCAGCCCGTCCCCAGGCTCCGGGGCACCTCCGGCCCCTCGCCAGAGCCGCGCCCGCCGCCGGCCCCCGACGGGGCCGCATCCTGCTGGCAGACACCCTCTCGCATCCCCCGAGCTCCGCTCTCTGCCCTTTCACATCTCCCCGTTCACCCTCGCCTCTGTTCCGCTGCTGCCACCACCGCGCTGCCGGCCCGCTCTAAATGGAGACGGGCCGAGCGCGCCCCGCGGATGCCAGAAGGGCAGAGTCGTTCCTGGCGTCACTGCCGCCTCTGCCTGGGAACCGTCCAGTCCTGAATATTCCCACACTGAATATTCTTAGGATCTTCCAGCTCTGAGGTCATCTTGAGCATAAACAACTCTATGGCAAGTGATGGATTCTGCTGCTCCTCCTCACACACTCACCTCGTGGTTCAGGCAGCGTTCAACCAAATCCTGTCTGTGCACCCACCAGGCTTGATGGAAAGGCAACCAAATAATAATCAGCCTGAGCCTGACTGCACGGACAAGCACGGTACAGGAGCAAACCCCCGCATTTAGTGAAATGCTACAGCTTCCAAGAAGTACAAGAAAATTCACCAGCTGAAGTAATGGCAGTATTGTTACCCTTTCCAGGCTGAATTAGACATGGGAGAGGTGCATGTGCTGCTCTCACCCAGTACTCCCTTGCTAGGTGTTGCAGACAATGTTCTGAATACAGAAAGTCTAAAGCTCAGGGATTGCTGTCAAACCACCAAAATAGTTTAGGCAGGAAAGCAGTTTTGATCACATTTCCAGGAATCAAGAAAGGACTTTCAGTTTCAGTTTTAGGAGAATGTTTTCCTGTGTTAAAAGAAAGAATTTTATTTAAATGTAATAGCAAGGGGCTTTACAAAACACAACCTGAAGTCTTGGTTTTGTTATTTCAAATATTAAAAAACTAACACTGAAAAAACTGGTGACTTAAGTCCTTGTTTTGCTTTGCTTGTGTGCATGGCTTTTGATTTAGTTCCTGAACCATGTTTGTTTCAACCCACAAGTTTTTTCCCTTCAGCTCTTCTGGTTCTCTCCCCAGTCCTGCTGGTAGGGGAGTGAGCGAGTGGCTCTCTGGTCTCTCGTGGTTCAGGCAGTGTTCCACCAAATCCTGGCATCCACCAGACTTCATGGAATGGTAACCCTTAATAATCACGTTAAGGTTGACTGCACAGACAAGCACAGTACAGGTGCAAACCCCTGCATTCAGTGAAATGCTACAGCTTTCACGAACTAAAAGAAAGTTCACCAGATGAAGTAATTCCAGTATTCTTGTCCTTTACAGGATGAATTGGAGATGCGAGAGGTGCATGTGCTGTCCTCACACAGCACTCCCTTGCAATTCTCTGAGTACAGAAAGGTTAAAGCTCAGAGATTGCTGTACAACCTCCTAATTAGTTTATCTGTGAAAGAAGTTTCAATTATGTTTCCTGGAATCAAGAAAGGATTTCGGTTTCAGTTTTAAGAGAATATGTTTTCCTGTATTAAAAATAAGAACTTTATTTAAATGTAATAACAAAGGGCACTACAAAACATGACCAGAGGTCTTGGCTTTGCTACTTCAAACATTGAAAAACTGATGTTGAAAAAAAACAATGAAATAATTCCATGTTTTACTTTGCTTGCATGCGTGGCTTTTGGTTTACCTGCTAAATCAAGTTTTTCTCAACCCACAAGTTTTTTCACTTCAACTCTTCCAGTTTTCTCCCCAGTCCAGCTGGTACGGGAGAGAGTGAGCAGCTGCCTGGTGCTTAGTTGCTGGCTGGGGTTAAACCCTGACAGCATGTGAAGAGCAGACAAAATCAGCAAGCCTCTTAGAGACAGCTGTTTTGCTCTCATCTCGCCTTACAGGCGAGGCTTTGAAAATGGTCCATGCAGTGATATCACTGTCAGAGTAGGAGGTATCCATGGCCTCCCCATGGCCTTCACCTCCCAAATATTCCCAACATCCAGTGCGTGCCAGAGTTGATCAGGTGGGTTTGCTGGGTGCAGTCATGGGATGCTGCTGCCTGCTCGAAGGTCGGTGTGCAGGGTTGTGGGTGGGAGTGCACTTTTCTCAAAGGTGCTGATAAACCAAACTTCATTCCCCAGTAACTGTATAAAATACAGAAGAAGAGGGGTTTGAATTGGTTTTGATCCTCAAACTCCAATGCTGGGAGGTTTTTTGTGGTGTTAGGAGGGCTTTGCTTATTGTAGCTGGTATTTCTGGAACAGGTACAGGAGTAGAGTCACATGAAAGGGCAGAATATAACAGTGACCACAGAATAGACTTTCTTGCCATTACTTAAAAAAATGTTTATTCATAAGCTGAAAAGAGATATGTAGGAGCCAGCAATAATGCCGTTTAATGAAATGTATGTGAAGATAATTAGCTGTTTGTGTAGAAATGTGCTTGAGTCCCAGGACCGCTGAGCAAATTAGTAATGAAAAAGCAACAGCAGCTTAAGCTGGGTATTAAAATCATAGCTGTAGAATGAAACAAAGGAAACAAGCCACTGCAGATGAAGGGTAGTAAAGTGGCTCTGCAGCATCTTAAGGAAAAAAAAGTTTGTCTATGGAATTTGACCTGTTTTCTATTCTTCTTATAGAGCCTAAACCCAGGACCTGAAAGCAGAAACCACCTGCAGCACTAAACTTGCACTGTGGGAGCTGCTTGGGTTTGTGTTTTATGTCTTGAGCAGGGAAGGTCGAGATGCTTTGGTTGCTTAACTGTGGTTAAACATCTGTCCTGATTCAGTTTGTTGGTTCCACTCTGCTGTTTTGAGTAAGTGCTGCATACCCATTGTTTGTCATACGCTGTGCTCACCACAGAGTTTTATCCTTTGTGGTATCACTTAGTGGGGAGAAAGGTCACACAGGGCTTCAAGTTTAACAAAGATGTGAAAAGCTGTAATTCCTGTCAGAGGGTAGATTGGTTGTAGGGACGTCAGAACTGGGGGAAAAAAATCCCATGACATAACTTTAACTCTTCCAAAAGAATAAAGGGAATTAGAGGAGGCTGAGCCCTTTCTAGCTGGGTGAGGAGGCAAAGGAGCAGGACTTGATGTAAAACTGGGGCTTTGGGAGAGCAGCTGCTTCCCTCTGTTGGGAAAAAAAAACAACTTGAAAAATGAGTGAATGTCTCAGGCAGGTGAAGGAGGGTAGTTTTTATAGGTTAGCTAAACGTAGAAATTTTTTAAAAAATTTTTTCATATCATCATAGAGTTTTGGAAAGCGCGAGGGACACGTCCCCCCTCTCTCAATGCAGGCCGGGAGCAGCTGCACTCGTGAGAGCTCCCCTCTGTGAACTTCATGCGTCGCCCGCTCTTGCAGCCACGGCTCTGCTCCGGATACATCGCGATCGCGTGACCTCAGTCGGGACGGCGCTGCCGTCTCAGTAGCACAGAACTGAGAGGGTGGTTTAGGTCATGTTTTTTCTGCTATTTGTTTGGGGTGTTTTTTGTTTTGTTCTGTTCTGTTCTCAGTTTTTAGTAAAACTGTTATTAATTTTCCTACTTCACTGCGACACCTCGTGGTTTCAAAAAAATTAGTGATTTAGAGGGAGGGAAATAAATAAGGAGAGGGTTTGACCTGATCAGAGGTCCCACCTCCTAAAACATATTGTCAGTAAACCAAGACAGTAGTTAAGGAGAAATTATCATTATGTATCACCAGTATGTGCCCAGAGCACGGTCCTTAGTCACAAAGACATTACAGCTGTGACCACTCTCTTCTATCAGCTGCATCACTGTGGCCCTGTGTCTTTTCCAAGGGAAAGCCCTTCTGGAATTTCATCTATACAAACAGTGAGTAGAGCTGAAGCAACATATACTCTGCAGATGCCTGTTCTTGCCTCAAAATAACCCTGGCTGGAGAGGCTGCTAGGAAAGGGGATACTGTGGATTTTTCTGTCCCCATAGCACTTTCTGGCATGTAAAATAATTGTTCTGTGTGAGCTCCTACTTCTCCATTTCAAAAAGCTCTGCATAGGTCCTTCTTCCTTGAGAAAGGAGGCAGCAGAGCTGAAAAAGGAGACTACATCTTGGTTTGGAAAATAAGTGCTTCCAGAAGATGATATGCTGCACAGTTTTTCTGTTGCCATATAGGAATCAGAATGTGCCAAATCACTTGTGCAAGAAAAAACAGTGTAGATGGTGAGCTTTGCAACAGGCTGCTGGGAAGTAGCTCCTGCACTTTTGATTCCCCAGCTCTTCTATTAGCAGGAGGGTGAAAAGGAAGGGATTTGACTTGGAGGCAGTTGTACAGCATTAGTATTTGGGGCTGCTAACAGCACACTTGCAGACTTTGGTCACCAACTCCCCTCCTTCCCAGGGTCACAAATGCTCTTCTGTCCCTAGATGTCTTTTCAGTCCTCCTGGCCCTCCAGCTTGCAATCTATCTCTTCCTCTTCCTTGCTGATATTGATACTGTGCACAGTAACATGCAGGTAATCACAAACAAAATGTGCATTTCCTTTCCATGTCATGGAAAGGGCAGCCCTTTGTGTTGCACGGCCAGCTTTTGATAGCAGAGGGGGGCTATAGGGGTGGCTTCTGTGAGAAGCTGCTTGGAGCTTCCCCTATGTGTGACAGATCCAATGCCAGTCAGCTCTGGGATGGACCCACCCCTGGCCAAGGCCAAGCCAATCAGGGATGGTAGTAGTTCCTCTGTGATAATGTGTTTAAGAAGGAGAAATAAGTTATTGCACAGATGTAATTGAGCTCAAAGAGAAGAGGAATGAGAATATGTGAGAGGAACAACTCTGCAGACAAGTGTCAGCGCAGAAGGAGGGGATGAGGTGCTCCAGGTGCCAGAGCTGAGATTCCCCTGCAGAGCTGAGATTGCCGTGCAGCCCGTGGGGAAGACCATGGTGACACAGGCTGTCCCCCTGCAGCCCATGGAGGTCTGCAGTTGAGTTGTGAAGAACTGTAGCCTGTGGGAAGGACTCACTTTGGAGAAACTCGTGAAGGACTGTCTCCCATGGGAGGGACCCCACGCTGGAGCAGGGGAAGGACTCCTCTCCCTGAGGAGGAAGCAGCAGCAGAAATGATCTGTGACGAGCTGACCATAACCCCCATTCGCCATCTCCCTGTGCCATTGGGAGGGAGGAGGTAGACCCCAGGAAAGAGGGAAGGGTGTGGGGAAAGTGGTTTTAAGATTTGTTTTGCTTCTTATTATCCTGCTCTGATTTTGATTGGTAATAAATTCAGTTAATTTCCACAAGTCAGGTCTGTTTTGTCCATGACTGTAATCGGTGAGTGACCTCTCCCTGTCCTTAACTCATGAACCTTTTGTTATATTTTCTCTCCCTTGTCTAGTTCCAGAGGGGAATGATAGAGAGGCTTTGGTGGGTACCTGGCATCCAGCCAGGGCCAGCCCACCACAGCCTTTCAAACTTCTCTTACAACCTGCTGACAAGAACGTGAGTAGTGAAGCAGTCCTCCTCTTCTTTAAAGACTGAGCAGCAACCAGGAGAAGAAAAAGCATTTGCTCCTTGCTGAGCTTTTCTTCCTCAAAGAAAAAAAGAAGCACAATAGGGTGGATTGTGGATTTGCATGTTGGAGGAGGCTTGTTGGCTGGAGAAGTGAGTGGGCAGGGATTGCTGTTGCCTCCCCTCACGTCCCCCCGGAGCACCATGAGCTCACACAGGTCTGGGCCACCTCAGCCCTGCCAGGCACTCATCCAGGGCATGGAGCAGACAGACAGCTGCTGCCAGCTGTGCTGCCCAGGCCAGGAATGGCCAAGCCCCGCGGCTCCTCTCCGGCCTTCATGCACAGGATGCATTCGGGTGGAGGCCTGGCACTAGGGCCAGCACAGAGGGAGGGGAAGCACACATGTGCATCAGCTGTGGCTGCCCAAAAGTACTTGGGCTCCAGGTTCTGCCCAGGCACCTGACCTGCAACTTTCAGCAGTAGCCTAAGTAAGACAGGCAGATCCATGCCATGGGGAATCTGGCATCAAAACTTCCCAGATCTCTGTGGCAAAGAACTGATGTCACCTTCAAGTGCCTCCTCCGTGCTTGCCACTTGTTAGACATCTCAAATCATTAGGAATAGATGCACGTCTTGGCAAGGGATTTAAATCTAATGGCTCTCCACGTCTTTTCCAACAGTCTCTTTGCACTCCTGTGATCTGGAGAGTTTATGTGTGGCTGGTGCTCTTGTTCACCTTTTGTGTACCTTTTTTTACAGAGGTGAGTGCATCTGTTTATCAACCATTCCCTAGAGCAAACAGGGGTTGAGTCTTTCTAGCCCTACCTGCAGCCACGCTCTCCTCCTGTCATAGCATAAACCCCCAAGCCTTTTTTTTTTTCCCTTAAGACTCAGTGTATGCCAGTCAAATCCATTTTATGCAGCCTTGGGGATGATTCAGATCACAACCCTTAAGCCTTTAGAGAGGGAGCTGTAGTGCAGCTGCCTGGGAGGAGCACACTGCCCGGCTCACAGCAAGAGCCAGCCACAGCATGGGTCAGCTGCTTGGCAGTGATTTTGAAAGGACTGTTTCCCTTTTGTCCTACAGTTGACCAGGCTAGAGACTGCGCTGGGTTGTGTCTTGGATATTGCAGTAATGATTAATCCCTGAAGGGCCCTGTGGGCTGGTACCAAAAATGGCAGAGAATGCTGCAGACAGATCCCAACTGGCCTCAAATAAATGCAAAAGACTTTGCAGCAAAGAGCAGGGATGAGGTTAGTCCCACCTGCAAAAACATGTGGGACTGCACAGTGCTGGGGCTTCCCCAGCTTACACTCAATAGCCCAGGTTTTCATCCTCTGGTGTGCAACAGATTCAGATACATGAAATCCCTACACAAACCCACCAATTTAGGGGCAGGCTGGCTGTGCCCTGGAGCACAGGTAGGGATTAATCTCTTGTCTGTTTGTAAATTAACAGCCTTGTTAACTGCAGGAATCAAAAAAGGAGTTTCAGTTTCACTCTTATGAGAATATGTTTTCCTGTATTAAAAATAAGAATTTTATTTAAAGGTAATAAGACAGCAGTACAAAATACAACCAGAAGTCTTGGCTTTGTTATTTCAAACATTAAAAAACTGACAGTGAAAAAACTAGTGAATTAAGTCCTTGTTTTACTTTGCTTGTGTGCATTGGAAGTTTTTTGACTTCAACTCCTGCTGGTAGGGGAGTGAGCTTAGTTGTTGGCTGGGGTTAAACCTCGACAAGATGTTAAGAGCAGATGAAACCAGCAAGCCTCTTACAGAAGCTGTTTTGCTCTCATCTCTCCTTACAGGCCAGGCACTTGCCTGAAACAAAAGCAACACAGGAGTCTATTTCTTACAGGTGGGCTGCAGGGAACACTTAGGCCAGATACTCCAGGTAAACAGAAGCAAACCAGACTTTCTCAGAAGTTTTCTTCTCAGATAATTCACGCATCAGCTTTGTGACAAGGAAATAGCAGGGCTCAGGACATTGGGAGACGAGCAATAGGTGCCTCACAGCTCATTCTCCACAGACATCACCCCCAGCACTGCAGGGATCCCAGCTTTGCCTTTCTGGTGGCTGGGGAAAGACTGATGTGCTGACTATGAACTGCTTAAAAACCACTTGTGGTCACTGAAGAGACAATGGTCCCAGATCTGGGGGACAAAGGCTCCTGGCTGCCCCTGCCATCTCCAGTGGTCTTTCTCTAAGCTTCAGTGCTTCTGTGGCTCAAAGTGTAGTACCACAGAATGGGGTGGTTGAAAGGGTCCTTAAAAATCACCTAGTAAGCTTGCTCAGGTCTAATGCCAACAATTACTGGGCTTACAGGGGTGATGAGGAAAATTTTGGTGGAACAGATGACTGAGAAAGAGCCAGCTGAGTTTTTTTTTGGTCAGACTTCCCCAGACTGGGGGGGGGGGGTGTGATACTCCCAAAGGGAGCCAGAGGAGCCAGGGAAAGGCAGGCAAAAAAATGAGCAAAACACCATCACAGAGCCTGTAACACCTGCCCTTCCTTCCTAACTCTCACCCTCCCAGGAGCTGCTCAATTTAGGCACTGCAGCCACCAGCTCTAAGACACTTTACATGCCTTGCTTGCCCTTTGGTAGGCCTGGGAACCAGGGGTTTTCCACCTACACAGGCCCTCAGCTGGAGGACACATAGTATATGCTCAGCAATACTTTTATTTTATGTTGTCAGAAAGTTAAGGTTAAAATCCCTTATACACAGAAAGAGTCCATAGGAGTCAGCTGAGAAAAAGAGGATGTGGGTGGAAAGCCTGCACCAGTCCTCAGCAAAGCACTGGAGTGGAGGTGGCAGGGAAGGAAGGGATACTTTGCTTGCAAATGCTCCCAAACTACCAAAACATCATCCTAAGCAATGAAAAAAAAAAGCAGATATGGCAAACAGGCTGGTGCTGCTGGGGTCACATTGAATGGTGATGCTCAACTTACTCTTTCTAAAGGGATGGGAGAAGGAAGGCTGAAGTATTTAACTCACACACAAAGCTACACTCACACACAAAGCTACACTCACACACAAAGCTACACTCACACACAAAGCTACACTCACACACAAAGCTACACTCACACACAAAGCTACACTCACACACAAAGCTACACTCACACACAAAGCTACACTCACACACAAAGCTACACTCACACACAAAGCTACACTCACACACAAAGCTACACTCACACACAAAGCTACACTCACACACAAAGCTACACTCACACACAAAGCTACACTCACACACAAAGCTACACTCACACACAAAGCTACACTCACACACAAAGCTACACTCACACACAAAGCTACACTCACACACAAAGCTACACTCAAATGCATAGAAGAGGATTTTACGGTAATATTATTTTGGTGGTTTTTCAGATTTTATTAAGGCTTTGATTTGGTTATTTCAGAGTGGCTGTTGTTAGTAGGCCCAATGGCAGTTTCGGCAGAGGCTGGGCAGAAACCCTCCACGGCCAGAGGCTCCCTGCCTTGCTCTGAGCTCTTCCTGACAAGCTGTCAGTACTCCTTCTCTCTGGATCTGCCCCTGAGCAAGCCCACCAAGACAGTGGAGACAACAGCAGCAGCTCCTACTGCCAGCATGCTACCAATTGCTATCTTGGCCTGTAAAGGGAAAGGAAAACATAGGCTAGAATCATGATAAGCAATATTTACCCCCAGGCATGCTAATGAAAAGCAGGCAGGGATAATTAGGGCAGTTAAAAGAATGAGAAACATCTGTTCCATAAGCAGAAGAGGTTACAGTCCGGGTTTTAGCCTTTGGGTGTGGCATTCAGTAATAGGGCACTGTCAGGGTGCAGATAGACCACAGTGACCCTCCTGCTCCAGGGTGTCTGGTGAGGCCAGAGGCAGTGCTGGTTTGGACCCCACACCTGGGACTTGGCTGTCCCCAGGCAGTCTGTGGGCTGTGTCCACAGTCCACAGGCTCACAGGGAGCAGCAAGGAGGTGCTGTGTGAGGCACACAGGGGCTTATCTCATGGTACTTACCTGGTCAGAGACACTCTCGCCATAGCGGAGCATTGTCACAAAGTGCTCACAGTTTTTGCCGAGCACATCATAGGTCACCTCCGTGTCAATGTAGCTCTCAGCACGCTTGATGATCTCCTTCACTGGGAGGGGGGTGTGGGAGCGGTCATACTTGTTGTTGACCTCCCAGTCATTATTTCCCACCACCTCCTTCAGGAGCTGCTTCTTCACTTTGGCCTTTCTTGTAAATATTGAGGCAGTGCTCACCAACAGAGATGGGGCCCCTTCATCTGGGAAAGGCAGGAAGGAGATAAGCCAGGCAGAACCTGTATGGCCCCTCCAAGACCTCAGATGGCTTTCTGGCTGCGCCTGGAAAGGCCATCCATCTCCACACACAGGGTGGGTCCACCAGCAGCCCACAGAGGGAGACAGGGCTCCTGAAGCACGTTAACATCCCCTCTACACCCTGCCAGGCTGCACCAGCCTTACCTACAGGTGTTACGTTGAGGACATATCCATCCCCCAAGTAGAGGGCCCAGTGCTGGTAAAGTTGTCGCTTGATCTCAATCAGGTCGCCAGGCTCGGGGTGCTGCTTGCTATACGCCATCCCAGGAGCCTTCGGTCAGGACACGGCGATGCAGCTGGTCTGGCTCAGCGCAGGGCGCAGCGGAGCGGGGAGGTGTGGGGTGTGCAGAGGCACCTGCCGGGACGGCAGGCACGGAGGGCGTTAGTGCCGGGCACCGAGGGCATGAGCTGCCGGAGCGGCGGCCCCTCCGCGCCGGACCCGGCTCGGGGCGGCCGCTCCCGCCCGCTGGCGCAGGACAAGGCACGGAAGGGCCGCCCCTCCCACCCAGGGGATGAGGTCGGCTCCCCCGCCAACGTCCCCGGCTCCATCTCCCCCCGCCGCCGCCCGGTAGCCGCGCTCCCGTCCCGCCCGCGCTCCCTTCGGGGCTCGGCTTGTGCCACGACCAGGCCCGCTCTGCTGGCCGGACGCAGCTCCCCGGGGGTGCCCGCGGTGCCCAGCCCGTCCCCAGGCTCCGGGACACCTCCGGCCCCTCGCCAGAGCCGCGCCTGCCGCCGGCCCCCGACGTGGCCGCATCCTGCTGGCAGACACCTGCTCGCATCGCCCCGCTCACCCACCTCCCGTCTCGCTGCTGCCGCGACCAGACTCCTGACCCGCTGGCACGCTATAAATAGCGAGGAGAAGGCGCTTGCGCAGATCCTGCCGGGATCACTGCCAGGGCTATCCCGGAGCCCCCCCGTCCCGTCCCGCCCCGCCCCGCCCCTCCCGAGGCTCCACTCCCGAGGGTGTTGGCTAATCCGCTCGCTGGGTGGAAAATCTGGTCCTGTCCCCGGCGAAGACGGGCCACCGCCGCCTTGCCATCTCCTGCAGCCGCGAAGGGGTTCTGCTTCTACGCGGCCTTGCAGTGAGTGAGCATCCGTCACCAGGAAACCTTCCGAAAGGGAAAGGATATGCTGCCGTTCCAATTCTTCACTGTCAGGAGAAACAACAGCGATGGAGCTCAGAATGTAGTCGTTTTATGGCAAAGAGATTTTTAGGATGCGTTTTTATTTTTTGACGCGGCCCAGGCATTTCTTTCGGGACATCAGCGGAATCTGATGATTGTGCCCAGCAAGAGCCTTGATCCGAGAGGGATCCCGATCCTGTACGGCCATCTCCTGGGCTGTTGCCTGCACAGTGTGCTAAAAAGGAAGGTTCACTAACAATAAAACTGTCTTCTTGGTGAGTTGAACTCAGCAGTGTATTTAAAGCCCAGCATTTAAAAAGTCAGGTGAGCAAGCTGGTTTATTTAAAAGATGAGAGCAGTGGGAGATTTGTCAACTTTCTGGCTTCTAGTGACATGAATTAGTTAATTTAGTGGAGCACTGAGTGGCAGTTCTTTCTGTATCACCCCCTACTTCAAGTCTGAACTATTTGCAAAGCTTTGTAGTGGAAAGCCAGGGCCATTCTTGTGGTATTGACCAATATATATATATATATATTTATATGTAGAAACCCAGAAATCTGCCTTACCTGGGCACAGCAGGGTTTGTTGCCCGGGGGAGCCCAAGCTGGGATCCTACAGGGCAGGGACTGGCCTGTGCTCCCACCAGTGCAAGGGGAGGTGAGCATGGTCAGCACCACTCAGCAGTCACAGAATCGCACTGTAGCAGGCACACAGTGCAATAGGAAGCTGCCACTGAAGAGGCAGGACAGATGGCATTATAATCACGGTAAAATTCCATCATAGGGTTGACAGTTCATTTGTACACAAGTAGGTCTCTCTCGTTGATTCATTTTCATTATGTAATGAGGTTGAAAGGCCCATTCTATTCACACACTCTCCAAAATAGCTGTGGCCTGTGTGTATGAACATGCCACATGAGCAGGCTGGTGTGTCCTTGAATGGACCAGAATAACCTAACTCACCATGGAGACTACAAATACTTCTCTGGCTAACAATACACATGAGTTTATGGATAAAAAGGAAAGGAGAAAGGGTAAGTAAATAATAACCGGCATTATGGCAGAAACAACAGGAGGCCCACACTGTTCCTCACTGTAATCATTGTTAAGGAAACCCTTCTGTCTGACCACCCAGGAGCCCCTCTGGCAGGCACACTCACACCACCTGAGCTGGGACTGCCCATCAGGGCAGGTGGCTCCAGTGAGCCAATGGGTGCCCTGCTCGACTCCCTGTACATCCCACACTCACACAGTCAGACAAGGTTTCCTCACTGGCTTGACCCCAGGTTTCCCCTAGCAGAGTCTCAGACACCCAGACCCTTAAAATAAATTGCAACAACAAAAGAGCAGCTTGAGCTGGGTGCCTTCAAGGAGGGACCCCAGAAAAAGAAACCCTGCAGTTTTTATACCCTCACAGTCTAAGTGTGAAAGTCTGCTGTCCCTGGTTCCTGCTATGTCTCTGAGTGTCTCTTCACGGTGCCACAGGTCCCCATGCCCTTTGTTATGTAAAAGGCTGGCACCAGTTCAGGGCCCTTTGCCTCTTGCACTGCAGCTGCACACTGAGCTTCAAGCTCAGTATTCCTAAACAATCAGGAGGTAACCTGCAGTGAACTGGAAAAGCATCAGTGAAACTTTTGTAGTACTTATGTCTCAAAGCTTCACTCATAGCACTGGAAATTCATTCTGGCCTTGTACAAGGCTCAGGCAGTGCTTCAGTCCCTGAGCTTTGTGACTGGTCTGTTATGGGGTAGGTGTCTCACATATGGCATGTTACCAGGCCTTGCTGCAAATGCCTTTGCTCTCCTGATGTAGGGGGGTCCTTAGCGTGCTCTGGAGCTGAGCAGATGCAAATCTACTCTCACATTTACCATTTCGGCAAAGACCCTCAAGGAGAGTTTATGACAGGACCTCATTCTTCAGAAAGTTTTTGTGAAGTTATGCTCTTGCTTAGCCCCCACAGGGACTGATTACAACCCTATTTCTTTTCCCCCTTATCCCCTCCACCCTAATAGCAAGGAGGCAGTTCTCCTTCAAACAATCACTTCTTTCAGTCCAGCACTCCCAAGGGGGACAATAGGGGTTATTTGTTTTACTACGTCTGTCCTCAGGTGAGCTCAGTGTCTTCTTTATTATTTCTCTCCCCAGTTGGATATGCCTTGCCAGAAAAGGAGTAAGAACTGTGTCCATGTTAGTCAATTAATTCCCTCCCCATGGAAGGATTTGGGTAGGATGATCTCATGAAGACCTGCCTGGGATGCTATAATTAGTTCATAGAATCATAGAATGGTTTGGGTTGGAAAGGACTTTAAAGATCACCCAGTTTCAAACCCCCTGCTGTGGGCAGGGACACCTTTCACCAGATCAGGTTGCTCATAGCTCCATCCAACCTGGCCTTAAACACTTCCAGGAATAAGGCAGCCACAACTTCTCTGGGCAACCTCTTCCAGTGCCTTATCACCCTCACAGTAAAGAATCTCTTTCTTAAATATAATCTAAACTTACTTCCTAATATCTAATATAAACATACTCTCTTTCAGTTTGAATTCTGACCACATCAGTCTACACATCTACCACAGTCTACCATATCAGTTTTGTACATCTCTCAGAGGTGAGTAGGTGATGGTGTGCAGCACACTTGGGCTGTCAAATTCTGTCTGGACTTTGTGTTTTTCAAACAGCCTTTGAAGACAACAGAGTCTCTCATGTCAGTTAGAGCATATTCCACTTTGGGTCTACAACATGAGATCCAAGAGATATTTTAAATTCACAACTTCAAAGGTTTTCAACAAATGCAATGATAAATTTATTATTATTTCTTCTCAAAGTAGTAGAAATATAATTAAAATACAAGAGCAGAAAGTATGATAAATGAATTGGAAAAATATTGTTAACTATAGCTGTGTATTTTGGGATTCATTTTGATCAAATGCACTGTTTACGATGCAGCCATAATCTTGCTCGTGTACTCTGGCATCCAGTTCATCCCTGGACCACTTCAAAGAAGAATCCCTTGTTATTGTCTGTGTATCCACATTTCTCTTTCTCCTATACAATGAGAAAAAAAAAAGAACAACCAATTTTAATTTCTGTTCTTATCTATAGTGAGAAGTCAAACAATGGTCAAAAGAGATCTCAGAGTGCTGTGGTTCCTTTCTGGTCCTTGCAGGTATTTGACTGATGGGAGTTTTGAGGTTTACAGGTGCTAAAAGGGGTGTATATGTTTTGAATATTTTGAATGTAGCAAAGCTGGGAAAAAGCCTTACCTGTACAGGTACACTGTAGATGAGATGAGAATGACAATAACAATTACACCTGCCACGACTCCGATGACGATGGCATATGTATAGTCCTTGGGATCCTCTGTGTCAGGGTCTTCAGCTGAAGAAGAAATAAGAGCCCTGTCACTGAAAGCTGACCATACTATGAACAGATTTTTTTTTCTCAATCCTTGCCTATGTGTTTGGTTTACGCTGTGTTCTCTGATGAATGTGGCTTTCTGGAGTGGTGTCAGACCCTGATCCTGTATGCTCTACAGAGCCCTGCTGTCATGATTTCTGGCACCTCTCCACTGGGCATCTGACAATTCTTTCTGCTTGGATGACCACAGGCTCTCACCCACTGGGTTACTAATTTACATAATGAAAATGAAGACCAAGCTCAGTTTTCTCCATAATAACATCCGTTTTTGAAAGTGGTGTGAGTAATGCAGATAGGGAAATCCAAAATAGTTTTATTACCTATCTTTTCAGCCTCACACGTTGCTCCTGTGTACAGCTCTGAACATTCACAGTAGAAGAGGAGAGAGGTGCCATTGGTAGTTTCAGAGCAAACACCATCATTCTGACAAGGGTTTGGCATACATGGTCCACCTAGTGAAAAGGAAAGAGAAATACTTGATTCTCAGATAATTCAACACTGAGAGAGCTGTTCTTGCTTAGATTACACTGACTCCTAATGCTGCACATCCCCTGTATTTTCTAAGGCAGTTACTTGTATCTGACAACAGGAATAATGGAAGGAAACTGTTTCTGCAATGAAACATCAGAGCAAGATCCCCTACATGCTTTTCTTCTGTACACGCTCCCTTGAAACTATCCCCAACCCAGTGATGTCTTATAAGATAAGTCAAGACTTCATAGCATCAAAGAAAATATGATAGTGGTTGACTCACTCCTGTAGCATCCACGAGTGTAGTTGGAGATGCCACAGATTTCATCAGACCCACACACTTTGTCAGAGCAGAAAACAGTGGAGCTTTCTGTGCACTGGCATGTCTGAGAGCAGTCATCAGTGGTGAATATTTCTCCAATCTGGAAGACAGCAGTGAGATGTTAAGAATATCAAATAAATCAGACGGAAAAAAACATGAATAGAGCACGGGGCCCCATTATAGTCTCTTCAACACTTTCCTGAGGAATAGCAACAGGGCAGATTTTTTTTTTTTAATTAGTTTGTACAAATAAAACAAGCATCTTACTAATCCAGCTCTTTGAAACTAGAGGATGGCCCAAGAAAGAAGGCAAAAGAAGAGTTTGTGGTATGAGATCCTAGTCCCAGGTGGGGTACATATGCAACCAACAGTGTCTAGCTGTTGCTAGAGATAAGGGTGGCACATGCATCACATCATACCTCCAAGGCAATGTGGAAATGTTATCTACCGTATTAATTAAAAGTGCCTCCTGCTAATAGTGTCTCCCTCCTCCAATAAAAAAATGTTTACTGGCTTAGGCCTTTTCTGTACCAAATCTCCAGTGTTAATGCAGAAATATATGAGATGTTCTATCCTGCAGCGACAATGAAGGATTCTCCTCAGAATCCAGCCTTGCTCAGGGCTCTCTTCATGTCCTCCCCAGCTCTACAGTCTCTCAACACTGCCTATATCATTCTTCACTGAGATGACTGGGACCACAGTGACCCACAGAATTTCTCTGTAACTGGTATGTTGTAAACTTTAGTGGCTATGAGGCTATTATTTAGCCTAATAAAGCTGAGGCATTAACATGGAGGTCAGAGTGCAGTCATATACTTTCTCCAACTGCCTGCCTTGAGTATTCTGGCAGACAGAGTTTCAGAGGGAGACCAAGGGATCTCCTCTCTCTTCCCTTTCTCCAGAAACCAGAATTTTATTAAACAATTGCTCTTTGTTTCTAATGCAAAATTACATGCTGAGCATTACGAGGAGATTGTCAAAATAACTAATGGAAGAAAATACTGTTTAGTGCTGCAGGAGCTGTCTGAGCCACAGAGACTGTATGTACCTCATAGTATTTGTTCAGGTATGTGCAGCCACACTCTTTGTAAGGCACACAGTCAAAACCACTAAGAACATAGCCAGGGAGACATTCACAGCCTTCCACACAAGGTGATTCACACTCAGAAGGGCTGGTCAGGTCGTTGCAGGATGCTGGGCATGCAGACGTGCATGAGCTGTAGTTGCTGTTGGCAGGACATGATATACCTATAAAAATAAGGACAGTCCAGTTATACCAGGATGCTGTGCATTACTTAAATATAGAATTCTCTTTCAGATCCAGAAGGCATAATTTTGCAGGAGGCCATATGATGAACATACATACACAGAGATGTGCATACCTATATGATAGTGCTGAAGTTGTAAGTAAAGCACTCCAAAGTCAGGAAATGCATCATCTAAACTACTTGTATAATGTGCTCTCATTCCTGATATACACTGATCTCAAAACAGCTTCCCACACATTCAAGGTAGCCATCCCTGCGAGTGCCAGACCTGTTTCACAACTTCAGGAACTGTGTTTCACCAGGAATAGAGAGTCATAGGAAACACAGGGAAAATATGGTTTGATTAATCTCCCGACCTCCAAAAAAATTAGTAAAAAAAAAAGTTTGAGATGATTATAAGTTTTATTCCAGCATTTCTTAGTCTGAAAAATTTAGTGTTTTCAGTTGAATCTTTTTTTTTATCTTGAAATTTCACAGGCAAAAAAGATAGTATATTTTGTAGATTTTAAAGGAGATTGAAATTAATTGTTTTTCCTTCAGACTTCTAGCTTGTGATGGTCTCCAAAATTTTTTTTTTTTTTTTGTCCCATTGGGACGGGGGACATTTTTTCTCTCACAGAACTTCTGATGACAGTGAGCTGACAGCTCTGATTTCCAAAGTGTCTTTGTAAGCTGGAGGCTAAATGTGAAAGTCAGCATAGGACACAGAAGAGAGGCCAGAAAGGCAAATGTGCATGTTAAACTGTGAAGACTGAGCAAAGTGAGAATCAACATGTTTTTACTCCCTGAGAAGTTTTGATACATGGTGTGTCTAGGAAAAGCCTTAAACCTGATATTTTGAGAGTCCTGTAGGCAGAATCCATACTTCCCATTTCTTCCCATGCTTACCACAAACTGTCTGTTGTCTCCAGCCATCCATACTGACTCCTTGCTGCTGACAGGCCAGCACATATTCCTCCAGACTGCGACACAAGGTAGTGACCTCATCTCCTTCCACACACATATCAAACAGGCAGCTCCTATGTGAAACATGAGAAAACATTAATTTCCAGTACATTTGTTATTGCTTATTTTCATTTGCTTTTCTGCCTGACTCTGAGTTAGTTCTGTGTTCCAGTATCTGCCTGATAGGAAACAGAGGAATAAAAAGCACTCCAGACACATAATTGGAAGATCAGGTCATTTGTTGTGCAGCTGCTGCTAATATGTGAGGTGTTCATATAGAATCATAGATCATTAAGCCTAGAAAAGACCTCTAAGATCATCAGGTCCAACCTTTAACCTAACACTGCCAGGTCCACCACTAAACCGTGTCCCTAAATTAAAAATTTTCCTGATGTGCAATCTAGACCTCCCTTGGAACGAGCAATAAACTGTTACCTGACTTAGCATAATCAGTTATTCTTTGCTATCTGCTTCTGTTTTGAGCTACATCTTGCTTGCAGAGCACTTTTTAGCACTGCTAAGTCTTACAGCTGGCCTACACACTTCTTTCAATACATGGGTACCCTCCCCATGTCCACGTGCCTTAACAGCACAGAATGCTGTTTTACCCAGTGTTTGTTTGCCAGTGCTACTTTCTCGGTTTTGCTCATCATTTGAATATCTGTGGCCTGATTTTCAGAGGCACTGAGATTCAAGATGAATGGAATCTGAAAATATGCAGTGCCTTGGTAAGATCAGGGCACCACTAGGCAGGTAGAACAGGCTGCCCAACCAAATTCTAGAGTGAGGAGAAAAGTTATGTTAAGAATCAGCATATATACAGAGATCCACTTTATTTGGCTTAAGATACTGTAACATTCTTCTCCCAGATAGGAGATGGGCATTGTCTGTCTCTAAACACTAGGTACAAGCATGTAACTAAAGAAAACTGGCAGCTACTTGGCATATTTGTGACTAATGACGGATGAATGATGAATGTGGGGATGAATACAGCTCAAAATTTAGTATGTAGGAATTGTATGGGTAGGAGGCAGAGCAACCCTGAAACACAGCAGAGGGAACTTTCTTAAAGATACCAGGTTAGTTACTCTTCACTACTCTGGTTTTTGTACTTCTCCATGAAAAATTCAAGAAGCATCACTGACAGCTTCAGCTTTTGGCTACAGCATGATATAGATTTTATGAAGCTAGAATTGCTTAAAGGAAGCCAATAGACCTAGGTGCTAAATTCTCACTGAATGTAGATGAGAACTGTAAGCACACTGGAAATCCCAGGCTACAGGTATAATGCTTAACACTGCTGCTTTATCTGTGTGCAAATATATATATATATATATAGCTAAGAGAGAAGTAAACTCTAAATAGATGAAAGAAAGGCCATCACGTTTATGTAAAAATAAATAAGGGGATGTAAATATATCAATAATGGAATCACTGGGCCCAAAGACACTTATTATCCTCAGCTCCTATTAATGCCCTGGAGACTGAAGATGCAAAGTTCTTGTCAGAAACTATCGCCAAAATGATTTTGCAAACGGGGAGAACAACTGTCTGCAGTAAACACTTACGTGAAATAGAAATCCGGTAGGACTGTGGAATGACACTTTGCAAAAGGACCATTCAAGTCAGTCAGGATTTGGCATCTTGAAGTTGCATTTTGCTGTTCCAGCTGATTTTCGTTGCAACCTTGGTAAAGCCCTGGATCTGGCTCCTCCGCAGACTCATTTCCTGAGTTGACATCTCGTCTATAAATGAAGTCATTATGAAACCATCAGTGTTCTGTGTACATCCAGCATTCATGGTACTAGTCTCTAAGTAACACTGCAGGAATACTTCTGCCTCATAGTGTAGATGTAAGCTTATTTATCTCTCATGATTTATCCTGAATGGGAAGGACATAGATGTAGCAAATCAAAGACATGCTGGAACACTTCCTACGATCTCAGAGATTTATGGTATTTAAATTAAAAGGGATGTCTGTAGTTCTCTCTTTGGAAATTCTGCATGACACAGAACGCCTCCTTCATCCAATCTATTCAACAAAATTGGAACGTTAGTCAGAAGCATACAGCTGAAATAAACCCCTGTTCCAGGGGAAGGACTGACATTAAATCAGGATTTACACTTGGTATAGCATGTACTTATTTTTGCCAGCAACCGTGAGCTTGGCAAAGATGTTTTTTATTCCTCTGCCCCAGCAGTTGTAATGGCTGTGACTCCAAAGAGGGATACTGAACCGCAGTAATGCAGTAATTCAGGCCTCTTTTGGCTAGATAGAAGGGCACTGATAGCTCACCTTAGTGATGAGCAGAAAAAGTCCCTACACGCAAACAAAGGGAAAAAGAAAAACCAGAAATAAGACAGTGTAATTATTCCTGGAGGTTAACTATGGCTTAATTCTCTCACTTCTAGAGGCAGTACTTGCCATGGATATTAAGTAGAAAATGAAGTACCTGAAACGAGAGCTTCTTTTTAAAGGAACTTTCCAACTTTCACCGAATACATTCACGTTCTTCACCCAAACACCATCTGGATTTGTGAAGTCATTTCTATATCTCCCATCAAAGTCACCACACAAGCCTTCCACTCTGCTTCCGTAGGTGTTGGCCAGCTTTATATCTAGGGAAGGTCAGAAGAAAAAAAAAGCTGTTACACAGAAATCGTTGTCTCTGAGTGTAGGAAGAAGTGGAAAACAATGCCAAGTGCCACATTTTATGACTCAGATTGAAGTTCGTAACATGACATGGGCTTCACATGTAGCATGTGAGCACAGCCCTGAACATACATGTTCATACATGTAGTCACAGGACTGTTTCTGTGCTCCGCAACATGGATCATGAAAAAAAAATTTCTTGCAGTAATTTCTTATAATATGTTATTATATAGCACAACATCATTGCCCAAATGCTCTTAGTGCATGCTGCTTACTGCTTTGCAACAAACTGAATGCATCACCCACTTTTTGCCCTTCACTGACAATCCACTTGACCACTGAGAAACAGAATTCCTACAAGCAGACTGTTTCTTTCTGCGGTTGGAATTTTAGGGTTGGGAATGAGGGTCATGTAAATAAATTGCCTGGCCCTTTCACCATACACTTAGAAATAAAATAGCTATATGCTGTTGTAAATCAGGATTAACTTTGGAATGACAACATTTTTTGAGACAGTGCATAAATATTTCAGCACATTTTTTTTAGTATCACTTACCTGCATTTTGATTGCCATCAAAGCTCACATACAAGCCAAAATCTGTCTCTAGGTAAATTCTTGTTATCCTCTGATATATATGAATACCTTCATGAGGTCGAAGAGGGGGTCTCACACGGACACCATCCAACTAACAGGGAAATAAATTAAAATTCATTATATGTAGGCCAAATTAAAATCTGGCTTCAGTACAGGTCAGTGCTACATATCAACATTTCTTGCTTTTCATGATAAATGTATCAGATAATTTAACCAGTAAAAAACTCAGTATTTAATTTTTTAAAGTTAACAAAATCATATATTGAGGAAAGTGATCTGGACACAGTACTTTCATATCATCATAAGAGATTTCTGTTATGGAGCTAAAGTGAATATAGGGGCTATGTATATTCTTACACACCAATAAAAGGGAAGGAAATTAAATTATCCTAGCCTAATTCACACTTTTCCCTACCACTGATAAAAATTTGTGTGGCTTTATTTTAAGCCTTGGGATATTTGGTGTTTTATTCCCAAAACTCTATTTATACATTTATTTGTTTGAAGTAGAATCATATCCTTCATAGCTATGGAGCAAAAAGACTCAACACAACTGAAAATCTCATTTGTGGTTGTCTCATAGCACTGCTGTAACAATACAGTTTAGTACTTTAGTACTTTAATTCTTCAAAACAAACATTTATTACCCAGAGGTGTTTTGCTCCAAGGGAGAGTCTTTCTCCATGCTCTGCTGTCAGGGAGAAACTTACCAGAATCTGCTTGTTCTGCCTGAATCGCACTGTGTGGTTGTAAACATTGATGAGAATCTCTTTCAGGTAGGTAATGTGTCGAAATAGGAGTAAAGGAGAGTTAATGCCTTCAATGCTGAACGGCGTGAGAGTATCAGGTAGGTCAGGGATGGTCTGAGCCAAAATATACGTGTATTTCCCTTGGAAGTGGTGCACCAGACCGTCGAAGGTGGTGTAGTGTGGGTCGCCCAGGATCTGGCATCTTCCAAAACCTAAAAAGGAAGAGCTTCATTACTCTCCAGTTTAAATGTGCATGTGTCAGATCCCATGCATAGATTGGTTCAAAATGGTAGATAAAAATTATTGCTGCTGGCATGCAGGTCTGAAAGTAAAGGTGGGTGCTCAGGCATCACCCTAGTGAATGAACACTGAAACAGAGAGATGGACAGAAAAACTCATTCCTCTGCTGAGAACCAGTGTGAGCCAGATGAGCTGAAGCAGAACATTAGAGTTTATAGACATTATAGAGACTAAGTTGTGCATATTGGCCCTCTGCTGCCACACAGCATGGCTTGCAGTGGGCTCTTAGAGATGTCGATTTCATAAACCTCAGCCGTGCATTGCTACAAAATTGAAAAGCAATGTCTAACTTTGGCTTGCTCAGTGCTGTCACTGGTTTCCTCTGAGGTTACTAAAATGGATGATTCGGTTCACCAGACCCAACAATCAGATGCAGTGACTATCATCTCTGTGTTCTTGACCACTGAGCGCAGAGTAAACCATTATACCAGGAGCAAGGCTATCCTTAAGACTGCTGGGGTGCCTCTGCTCTGGTATTTTGCCAAAATGTAGCAGGGGGACACTGGATTTGCATTATGCTTTTGTACTGATACTCAATACACTATGATTGATGACATACTATTCTTCAAAACTGAAGTGCAGAGGCACTAGGCAATAAGCTGTCTCCCAAACAACCCAACATACCTAGAGAATATGGAATTAACTTTGCTTAGCCAAAGCACTAATGAACAAAAGTACAAAGTTCTCTGACTGGCCTATTATGTATCTGTTCAGATCTGCTCTGTCTTGGATTTTGTTTATTGTTTTTTTTTTTCTGTTCTCAAATCAACATGCAGTGAATTTTTTCTTAAATTTATTTATTTATTTAAACTAGTCAGATCGAACTAGATTTCTAGATATAAGTAAATTTTCATACCCGAGTATCCATTTCCCTCTACAAATTCTCTGTTTGGAGCTGGAACATTTTATTATGAGAACTGAGGCTTTTTATATTCAATAATGTGTCATCAATAACACTGTCAGAGTTTCCTTCTTTCCCCTTGAAAGTCTGGAGTTGCCATGGAAGAAAGAATGGACACACACATTCTCCCTCCTTCTCCAACCCCCATGAAACACCAAATGAAGACTTGCTTGCACGTACCTGTTGGATGGCACTTGTATTTTCCATTTTGGATCACACATGTTTCTCTAGAATCACAGCTATAGCTGTTACAACTGATGACACCGTTCTTCTGACACTGGCATCTTCTGGCACAGTGTGGAGTTATCCATGTCTCCCCAGCCTAAACACAAGTTATGGTGATAAGACGTTATCAAGGTGTTCAGCTTTGCAATGCAATAATAGTTCAATAGCTAAGGGTGTGGGGACAGGTTAGGTGCAGCCTGTCCAGTTGGTGATTCCACAAAGGCTCAATCCAAGCGTAGTCTCACCAAGAGTGTGGGAGTGGGGATCTCAGTCCATTTATCTTATTGTCTTTGACATGAGAATTTGAACACAAAACAGGATAGGAGAGACTGCCTGCATATCTCTGATCAATTGACTGTTTTCAAATATGCCTGAGTTTTGGCCTCAGGTGCAAAGTACAAAGCAAGCTTCTGCATCTCCTAATAGCCAAGCCTGAAGCTTTTACTCATCAGATGGGAGGTATTTAAGAGGTAGACCCTGAAGACTTTGATCTTTCTCTCTGTCTTTCTCATATTAAGATTGTCAGGAGACCAACTTTCTGCAGAAAAGCCACAGATTTTGAAGCCACAGATTTGCTCCACAGACAAACTACTTACACTGTAGTAATTGTTGTCATCATCCCTGCAGCCACAACTGCTCAGAGGTACACAGTTGCCATTACTGAGCACATAATTATCATCACACTCACAGCCCTCTGTACATTCTTCTGTCTTGTCACAAAGGGAAGAGGCAAAAATGTCATTGCATGTTGATGGGCAGGCGGAGACACAGTCTTTGTAATGGCTCCGGGATGGGCAGGGCAATGCTGTGTGGGAGAATAGGAGCAGCGTTATTAAATACATCTACAAAGTGCACTGCAAACACTGAAAGCTACACATTGGCCTATGAAATGGTAGTATGGAGTTACCTTTTAATAGCTGATTTTGATGATCAACCAATTTTTATTTTTGTATTTTACTTAAAAAAACCCAAACAAACCAAAACAAAGCAAAGAACCCTTTCCGGAGCTGCTCATGCAGTTTTATTACAGGTATGCCTGAACTGGTGGCACCTGGCACTAGATCATTCCGGTTCAGTGTTCCAGTTATGCTGCAAATGCCTCTTTGGGCACTGCTGGAAACGTGAATCTTAAGGGCAAATATTTTAGAATGTTCCACCCTCCATTGATGCAAACCAGGTGTAAATTTAGCTTAACCACAGACATAAACACATGCAAGATATGCACTGCACTTTCAGACTGCAGATTCATCCAGCTCCATACCACATTTCTGCCAGTGACTAGAGACGCATAAGGGGACAGTTCAAGAAACAGGCTAACATGACAAAAAGTTTGTTAGTCCAGTATTTTCCTCTGCTTGTGGCAAAGAGGCAACTAGGGATTTCTGATAGACCTATTCAACATTCATCTGGCTTGTTTTTTAACCAGTTAATTGTTTTGTCCTCCACAACATTATGTGATAATCCCACAATATGATACTAAATTGTGAAAAATCCCCCACAAATAAGCCCCCCACTACCTGATCTTTATTTATTTTTGCATAATTAGTTTGTAGCTTTGTTGAATTGGTGAAGTGAGGCACATACCCTGGAAATTAATCCGAGAATATGGCCTGTAATAAACAACTGGGTAAACTGACAGTTTTCATTCAAATCACAGTGAGTGTCATTGAGCCCTGTGTCCTATGACAGTATCCAACTTTCTTTTAGTCTTCTGGTTCTATTATTTCTCCATTTTAGGCTCACTGCAATATCTCATGGCACTCATGTGGCTACTAAAACCATTCTAACTCCACATTAGTATCCATAGCTTGCCTAGTCCTGAGTTATCACTGGGCTTATATGAACCTGAACACAATTCAGCACAGCAATGGAATCATAATAGTAGAATTGTGTTTTGTGAGAATTTGGATTTATTTTCCTTTGACATAACTTGTTCACGTAATTCTGCTTATTTGTTTTCATACTATCAGTCATCCAAGTTTCAGTTTTTTCCCTTGCTTGTGCACTTACGACAGAATGTGTTATTCCTCCATTTAATGGTGATTCCATGGTTCTTGCAGGTCTCCACATAGGCTTGAACTATGTCGCAGAGAGCAGACTTCATGCCGTCATACTGGCACATGTCATAGATGCAGATCTCTACAAAGTCTTCAGGGTTGACTAGATTATGGCATACTTTGAATTTGTCTGATTTTAGGACATTACACTGGCTTTCAATGACTTGTTTATTCTCAGCAGTGCAAGGAGGATTATCATCTTCTCTTAAGTCTGGTAAGCAACTGCAAGAAGGCACAGACACAGGCATCTAAGTTCCAAAGGCATGCTGAAGACATGAAAATTGAAAAGTTTTTTCTACTGTGAGGTAGAAAAGGCTAGAGACTACAGTCTTCCTTCTGCCTGAGTGAAAGCCTAGGCAGAATTAGACCTGCCTGACAACCACCATGCTGTGTCTCACACTTGTTACTCTCACTAAACTTGACCCTGACTAGAGGATTGGCGCACAGCTTGATCTTGGATCTGTCTCATCACTGCAAATTCGTGTGGTGATCTGGACTGAGCCAGGCTGTCTCCAGCTTCCACTGCGGGCCTGAGGCCACTGTTTTCTCAGCTGTGTTATCAAATATGACTTCCTGTCCCCTAGGGAGCAGCTGGCCCTCACCATTCCCCAGCACCATCATCTGGTTCTGGGTGTTATCAGTGTAAAATAGACAGAGGCTGTGTACACACTGTGGAGTGCCCCAAAGACTAACTCCCCAAGTGTGTATGTCAATTGATAGAACGGCTGTGGATTCCCTCTGGCCTGTGCAGTGGTTTCCTGTGGGGATGGCCTTTCTTTGGGCTTCAAATTCAACAAGAGAAAAGTCTCACACACGCTGCTTACATGTTACAAAGTAGCAGACAGTCAAAACAACTGAAAACAATTGACTGTTTTCTGAAGCGAGATGGAAGGTATGAAAAGACATTAATATTTACCCCTTATCACTGTCTTCCTCCACTTTCCAGCTATTTCCAAACTGTGTGGCACTGACGACTGTTCCATTGGGCAAGGACAGATCATCTTCACGAATATCATTGAGATTACCACACATGCCATGCACCTGCAAACAAAAAAGAACCATATTCTAAGCATGACCTGTTCACATCAACTTCCCCAATAACTTCTTATTCATTGCCTATGAAATAATGTGACCAAATCAACCACCAATCTTGTACTAGACATCTTAGACATTCTGACTGCACCCATGGAGAAACAAAACAGATATTGCAGTAAATCTGTGATTCCCTGAGGCTTCAAGGTATTTATTTCTCTAAGTTAGATGTATTACTCTAGACAGGTAATTTTCTTTAACTACCCCCTCAGAACACAAGGAAATTGTTGCGAAGAGAAAAAAATACAAAGGAAAAAATTGTCATGTGTTACAATACAACTACAAAGAAAGATGCAATAGCAAAACGCAAGAATAAAAGGAATTAGAAGTAAATGCAGAAAGCAGTAGTTTTGAAGAGCCAGATGTTTGCACACTAAATCTTACCTGTGAGAAGTAAGATTGTGGGAGGGTGATTTCCAGATGGTGATTGCCGTCGTATTTCACTATCACACCAAAGTCAGTTTCCATGACTATAAATCTGCCAACATTTCCAATGGACACGCCTTGCAGTCGGTTCTCCACTGGAGTGTAGACTCTCTCATTGTTCAGCTGGAGAGACATGTCATTTTGTCAGTATGGACATTATTCCATGAAAGCTTTTCTGCTCACAGTCTATAGTTCTAGCAGTGCTGAAGATTTCTCTGTGACAGTTTTAGCTGTTTACACTTCCACCATTGCATATTCCAACTACGGGTTGCAGGAATAAGCCTTTTAGCTGAGGAGAGATGGGCAGGACTCATATCCTATACCTTGAACAGGGAGCTGAAAAGATCACTGGTAGTGAGCAAGCTCTTACTCACCCTTAGGGTAGACTCCCTGCCTCCAGGACTGCCATGGATCCCCATGTTTTTCTAAACTGATACAGTATGACTTGCCTTTCCTCTGCTCTTGTTAGCCCACTATAGGTGATTGGCTTGACAAGAACTGTTGAAGTGGGGAGTCCCATACTTTACTTCAAGCAACAGTTCTCCAATCTGGAGGCTCTGGGCTCCATCTCAAAGATATGACCAATAAAACAGTAAACCCAAACCAAAACCCTTGGGAACTACTGAGAAATTATATCTGCTCGTGATATCCACTTAATGGAGGTGCCCACAAGTATTAAGCATATGCGTACATATTCCTTAGGAAACATGAAGATCCTTTTTCCTACAGCTACTGTAAGTGAGCTAATTTTAAGATACTTCTTGCTAGAGTAAAGAGCACCACCACCTACCAGGATTCCTTGGTTTTTCTGAAGGGTGATTCGTACACCATGCACATCTATATAGACTTCTTTCAGGTATGTGGCCCCTCTCAGTCCTCTGTCTTCATTCTTGCCCAGTATGGTTATAGGAATGACATTGGT
Source organism: Pipra filicauda (assembly GCF_003945595.2). Lineage (NCBI taxonomy): Eukaryota > Metazoa > Chordata > Aves > Passeriformes > Pipridae > Pipra > Pipra filicauda. The sequence continues at coordinate 1,194,758 of NW_024104317.1, forward strand.
GGAAGTGTTGACAACCTCAACCAAAGTGTAGGTGCAGGTTCCCATGAAAGTGTACTTCATTCCATCAAAAGTGAAATAATGGGGATCTCCTACCACTTGACATGTTGCTTGACCTGAACGTGAAAAAAAAATATCTAAGAACTTTGTACTGGACTTAGTCATGGAGTCAGCTGATAAAGGAGTTTGCATAAGTGTAACAACCTAATCCTGATAAATATTATGTGAGCAAACTTTCACAGAGGCATCTCAGGTTCATGCCAATGACATTTATTTGAAAATAAGAAATTTCTAGAAAGCACCTCCTAAATTTAATTTGCAAATTACATACAAAATGACAAACTGGCATCAAATTAACTTTTGTATATATTTCTATATGCTGTTGCAGCTACAATTTATGGTATTTGAGAGTAATACAGAGCTTTTCTAATTATCTATGCAAAGATATAGAATTATCTGTATAAATATGGGTGTAAAAGTAAATAAAATTTCATCTGTATATATCAATATATAGTACACTCATCATAACCCAGACCCACAGAAATGCAATTCTCAATTATTCTCATATTTATAGCTTGCAGTACTGGTGATGTGGGACATGAATTTTCATTATCAGGACAAACAGAACCCAAGTGACCTTGGGCATCATCAGTTTTTGCTGATATTCACTACAAAGGAAGGGCCTTTGTGCTTGCAAGACAGAACATCATATTTCCAACTCTTAGCAATGGCAGCAGTCAGTTGGGACTTCTTTACTATCACATGGGAAGAGACATTTATAATGAAGTTAGAAGGAGAAGAGGATCTAATTAAAGAATTGATATTGGAATGATTTTCAGGCAGGACTTACCATTGGAATGACAGCCCAGCACACCATCCTGAATGCTGCATTCCTCTTGGACTCCACACTCCCAGGATGTGCATTCAATGGTGTTATTAGCCTTGCAGGTGCAGCGTTCAGTGCAGGGATAATGGGTGAACCAGCTTTCATCCAGCTGAGTGGAAAAAAGTGTGTAGAATTATATACTATAAGATAAATAAGAACGTAAAACTGTAAGGAAATAAAATTATCAATATTTGAATGTGCATGATATGTGATCATTTGGGCAATTGTAGCCACGCAGCTCATGTATCAAGAAGACTGGCAAAGTAATTCTATTTTGAAATTATTAGTGGTGTAAATATTAATTGTGTAGTGTTATTAACATGCTTTTTCTCTCACAGTGATAAGGAATGAGATTCTCCCCCTCCACCTTTTTTTACTTTATTTATTTATTTACTTAAATGCCTGAGGTAACTTGCCTGGTGATACTGGTTCTTTTCATCAACACAACCACAGCTGCTTTCTGGCACACATTTGTCTCCACTCAAAACATAACCTTCCTTACAGAAGCAACCTTCCACTGGTAAAGAACTGCAGGAATCAGCTGCTGAGATGTTCAAACAGGTAGAGGGACACCTAGTACCACAGCTCTTGTAGATGCTGCCTCCAGGACAGGACATTGCTAGATAAAGAGGAAAAATAAGATCACTCTAAAGGGCAAAATTGTGGCAAAAGTTTTCCTGATGCTTTCACTGTTTGCTCCTGAAAATACACAAAATTGCTGTTAGAAAGCCTGACACAGGACAGTGCTGAGCACAAAGGACTCTCTTTCCGTGTGAGATGGGTGGCTTTTGATAAAGGTGGGCAAGACATGTGGGCCACCCTTGCATTTCACCTCACAACAAAGTCAAACATTGCAGGCCTGTGTCGAGGATAGGTCTCATGTCATCATACACGACAACCAATTGTGTTTGGTTCAGTAAACCTTTTTCTACTGGTTTGAAGGCAGAAAGTCACTCCACTAAGGGAATAGAAAAATCTCTACCCATACCAGATGATATGTCCCCCTTACTGTTGTTACTATTTGAACATCTGCCATGTATTTTAAAATAGAACTAAAAATGACACTCCGTCTTTCACTGAGAACACTTGAGGAAAATATATTATATTTTCATACCCATGCTGTTCATGGTAAAATTGAGTTTCTATCACTCAAAGCATTGTCCCCAGGGATAACATTACAATTTACAGAAATCTAGAAGCATTTCTCTGTTTCTGTCATCTAAAAAAACACAGAAAAATTGTTTCTGGCTAGATTCTGTGATAAATCACTACATATGATTCTCTTTTATCTTATCCGTACTCAGAACGTTGCATAAAATGAAATAACGTGCACAAAGAGGGTAGAGGACAATGAAGTTAAAATCCAGAATAGATGTTTATATCACAACACTCACGGCAAAGAGTAGCATTCCTCCACTCTATGCATATGCCAGCATTGATACATGACTCAGCATAGGCCTGTAGTCCATAGCATAGGGATGTTGCCTGTCCACCAGTGAAACACATGTCATAAACACAATTTTCAAAGAAATTCTCTGGAGGCACTTTGGTATGACAGTCCTTGAAGATTCCTGTGTAAATCAAAAAAGATATATAGAAGGATAGAAAAAAACAACTGGAATGCTAAGATCATAACCACCATCTATTTTCTGTCACAGCAAATGTATTGTGAGTGCTCCAGGCTAACTTTGTTTAGTAAATTAAACTAGTACTTGAAATGGACGCACAAGGCAGAATCAGAGTGAGCTCTGATTCAGGTTTTCTTCTTTTTGAAAGATTGATACTACATAGCTTACATAAACTAAGCGTTGCTGCCTAGGAAAACCACTAATTCTAGACAACTACAGGGACTGTCCAATGCAAGGAACATGTACAGAATTTTAGTTAAAGTATCTGTAATACATACACTGACAGTGCCCTCTGAACTACTCTTTTAGCAAGCAGAGTGCAAGTCACTATAAAGAAAAGAGCAGCTTCCTGAACATGTCCTGAGATAACGTTCATGGACACGTGGGCACTGTCTGAACAGATGACATATCCTGACCGAGCACCTATGAGTTTTACATTGGTCATTTACACTGGAGGTTTTATATGCTTCCAGTGTGAGCTCAGGAAAACAGACTATAAAGAAGGGACAAGACAAACTGTAACATGTTCCATCATATGGCTCACAGAAAACTACCAGCATATTACCTGTTGGGTCTGTGATCATGCCACATGCTATGTTCTTCTTTGCTTCACTCTCCAACACAGGATCACACTGCTCTTCTGTCCCACCACTGGAGCATCTGGGGAAAGCAAGCAGAATCAAATGTGTGTTTCTCATCATTTACTATAAGATTTTCAGTGTAAGATTGACACATGACAACCCTGCACAACACAGTGTACTTTATGTCAGTCACAAGACTTTATCCAGCTTCTTTGAAAAGCTGATGTCAGCCCTCTCACTGAATGGGCTCATTTTTTTGATCCCTTCTGGGCTATTCAAAGGCTTATTCTTAGCTGAAAAAAAACCAGTTATGGAATCCAAACAGTTATGCTTTCCAATTAGAGAACTGGACTGAAGTCCCATCCTCTCTCACACTCAACAGACAGTTCCTGCTTTGGAAAACAAGACTTAAAGGACATAACCCTCTTATCATTCTCTGGTTTACATAAAGGTACAGCTCCCTACTTCTAATGGGCAGCTGGAAGATGTGGAATGGTACCAGATGATAAAGCCAGCAAGCAAGTGGATGGCTATTTGATTTTAAAGAGTTTGGTTAACAAATGCCATGTGATTAAATTATTATACATACATGGTGTTATTCTCAGGCACAAGCCAGCTTTCTCCAAGATCAGTAGAACCACTGGCAATATCACCATTGGGTTTTATATTGTCATCATTTGGATCACCATTATAATTACCTGTGAAGGTAAAAGGAGATTTATGGAAAACATGAAGTTCAAACGTGTAGAACAATACTAGGTTTCAGGCTGTAAAATAAAGTAAAATATTAAAGGGAGAGTAATCTGCAACAGCAATGTGTACTGGGCAAAATAAGAAGAGCAGAATTGTGTTTTAGGCTTTGACTGAGCTGCTGTTCAGACACTTGTGGACTTGAAGCAGGAAGTCTGCAAGCTCCTGTGTAACCAGATTACATTGCATCCAAGAAAGAACTTCTTAGCTTAAAAAAAAAATCCCAACTCATTTTCTTGTTTCCTACGTGTAGAATGTTGGACTAAAAATTACACAGCGCTATTTGCACCTCTATATTCTTAGGTAGATTTCCTGCATTGAAAGCACGAAAAACCCATGGAGAGATAATAGAACTAGGAAGTTCTAGATGATCCAAACCAAAGAATAATCAGAAATGTAGTAGTCTAATGTTTCTTCTTTTTCTTCTTTTCTCATTCTTTTGATTGTTTAAACATGATCATTCAGGTTGTATAAATGCCTTCTAAGAGCACAGAAAAAGAGAAGCAGGAAAACTTGATGATGCTGACAGTAAGCTATTAAAGATTTCTCTCTGCTGTGCAAACAGCCTCAGGTTTTTATAATTCACAGAATGAAATGATATATCATTTCCACACCGAACAAAAGACAAATACATCAGAATGTAAATAACATAAAAATGTGTTTGTAGAATTCTTTAATAGCTCCATGGAAAAAATGACTCTCCCTAATTTTAAACTGTAGAACTTAAGGCAGCTTTTTTATTTGGCTAAAAATGTTATTTTTAATTATACCTCGCAACATTCCAAATGGATAGCATGTTACCAGGAAATTTTAAAGTTCCTCTTAGAAACTGAAAAAGTCTAGCAAGTTTTTTTCAGTGCTGTAAATTCTAGTCCATTTGACAGGGACCAGTTTTGTGTAGAACAAGTAAGACATCCTAAAAAAAAAAAGCTGAAGCAATCACTGGCCTCCACAACTCACTAAAAAATGACTAAGTCTGTAACTTACCACAGAGGCCACAGAGCAGATGACTGTAATTAGAGGGCACGGAGACTTCCGCATAGTGGTTTCCATCGTATCTCACCCACAGTCCAAAGTCAGTTTCCAAGAGAACATATCCACCACTGCTTTGAATACTGATTTTCTTCTCAATAAATACAGGCAGGTTCATTCTGCGACCATTCACCTGTACAGCAAATTGTAAAAGTTAGTGCATGACTGCTGGGACTCCTACAACTACCAGCAGCTAGTACAGATTACTGAAAGATATGATCTTGTGCACAAAGCAACTGGAAATAATTAAAGAACATTTACTCTGAGCAAGTTTGTTGGAGATCTCATTAAAAGAGGTACATGTCATTAATAAAAAGAGAAAGTCTCCTATAAACTCTACAGAGGAAATATTTTATTATTGGCATGTCAGTTAAAAATATGTTATATATCTCTTTTAATCAAGTATTTTCTTACATTCACTTTCTTGTTTTTCTGTAGAGATATCTGGTTGTCATAGACTTCCACTTGCACTGACTTCACATAAGAGACTTTGGTGTTGGCTCCTCTGTGCTCATTTGTTGTGGACACATCGAAGTATGGAAGCTTCTCAGAGACATTGCACACTTTGGAGAGGGTGTAAGTGCAATTTCCCATGAAATTATGGACTCTGTGGTCAAAAGTGTTATAATGTGGATCTCCAGAGGCGCTGCAGGAAGCACGGTCTGTGAAGGAAAAAAGACAGACTAATTCCCTCCGAATCTTCATCAGATTTTTGCAGTTGCTTGGTTTCCACTTTGTTTTACTTTGTATTTGCTGCTCTGATATAATATTGACAGCAACAGCACTCCAAAGGCCAACCCAGTCTTCTATCTTTGGACCCATAAAAAAACCTGTACTTGTGTATCAGAAATCTATGCTAGAGGTTGAGGAACAAATGTGAGCAAAAGGCTTTGATATGAAAGAAAAAAAGGCACTGCTGTTAAGACATCATTATACAAACTGTAGCAGTGAGTTTTTAGTGTTGATATCTGAAAGGCTATTTCTGACTAAATAGGAAGAATTTCCATAACATCTTTACAGTGTTGGTTAGCCAGAATAGCTGCACTACCAGCTGTCTGGGTTTCTGTACTCACATCATTTATGGAACTTATATTGAACATTGCATACACAAGATATCCTTTACACATTTTTAAAAAATATCGAAGTTAACTAGTCAGTGATAATATGTACAAATGGAAGTACAGTGTGCGTTCATTGAAGTGTGTAACATGGAGAAGATTTTGAATGTTAATAAGAAATTCCCGTTTTGAAGAAAAAAAATTCCCATCAACTCTTAACAGAGTTGAGATTGAAGGTTCTTCATGGTGCTTCCCAATAATAAAAAAAGATAAAGAAAGAGATCCTTTCCTCTTTCTTTTTCAATGGCATGTTAAAATGTAGCTACACGTACAGTTGTTGTCTACATGTGAAGCTTAACTCCTTACACAGAAAGTGTTAATGCTCCCAGAATGACATACTTAACAGTTACCAAAAAAAAAGCAGAAAAATTCTAAACTGATTAGGTGAGCTAGGACTCTCTTGTATTTAACAAGCTGACATATGCAGATATAAGTGCTTAAAATTGGAGGAAAGAAACAATTAAAATTTATCAAAGGGTATTTTAGTATATATCCTAAATATTAAACTAACACTAATTGTACAGAATCAGACTTTGACAAGAAAATACAACTGGCTTATATCACACCCCAAAAATAAAATTTGGAAACTAAATTAAATTTCAAAATATACAAAAAATAACATCTGTATAATAGGTGAAAACTTGCCATAGAAAAGAGTAATTTAAATATTTATGGACATGGAAATAAAGAGTATGTGAGATAACTATTAGATGGCTGGTCTACTCTTACCAAAAAGCTTGGCATTGTGGCAAAAGAGACCTAGAGGAGAGTGTACATAGTCAGAACTCAGAAGGAGTCCCAGACATAAAGAAATATTATGCAAGTGCAACTGAGGGAGCAAGGAAAACTCTGACCCTCCAGTATAAAAACTCTGTCACTTAGCTCTGACACTACAATTCAGAAAATAGGAAAGTTCTGAGAGCCAGTAAGAGAACAAGATGGGAAACAACAGTACCTGAGCTGGGTATTGGTGTTGTTGGTGATGTTGTGTGGGCAGGCTGCGTTGTAGTGCCTGGCAAGGGAATCGTGGGTGTTGGTGCTGATGGACCTAGGGCAAGAGAGAGTTAGAAGAGATGTGCAGCAAGCCAAGCACCAGACCAGTTAAGTAAAATATGAGTCTTAGAGTGATAGAGTGAAGGTGGGGCCACCTTTTCCACTGTCACACAATGCTCACGTACAGCCACATACACACCCATGGTATGTCTGTGGCCAGGTGAGGGTGGCCAGCCAAGGGGAAAGGCTTAGCACAGCCAGTAAAAAACATGGATAGGAGACAACTGTACCCGTGCTTGTCCCAGGTGCCGGTGAGGTTGTTGTATGTGGAGGCCGTGTTGTAGTGTCTGGCAAGGGGGACGAGGGTGTAGGAGCTGATGAATGAAAGAGAGTGAAGCAGAGGTGGAGAAGGTGTGTTTTGTAAGGGGATTTGCTCCCAAATGGGGATGTTGCACCCTTCCCAAACACCACCGCACCATGGCAAAAGAACTGTAGGACAGGGATTCCACAGTGTCCCCATCCCAAAGAGTCTCTTCACCCGAAGCCTGGCACACCAGGCCAGTGAGGTGCTACCAATTATAGCAGTACCTGAGGTCGTCCCCGGTGGTGCTGTTGGTGGTCTTGGTGTTGTCTGCGTCGTGATGTTAGGCAGTGGGGTTGAGGGTGTAGGAGGAAGTGGACCTATGAAGAGACAGAGGAAGAAATGGGCAGTGTCAGCATGGGCGTTTTGTTGCATGCAGCTTGTCCACCCTTCCCGAAAAACCCAACATTCTGACTCAAGAGACCCAGGGCAGTACCTGAGGTCGTCCCCGGTGGTGCTGTTGGTGGTCTTGGTGTTGTCTGCGTCGTGATGTTAGGCAGTGGGGTTGAGGGTGTAGGAGGAAGTGGACCTATGAAGAGACAGAGGAAGAAATGGGCAGTGTCAGCATGGGCGTTTTGTTGCATGCAGCTTGTCCACCCTTCCCGAAAAACCCAACATTCTGACTCAAGAGACCCAGGGCAGTACCTGAGGTCGTCCCCGGTGGTGCTGTTGGTGGTCTTGGTGTTGTCTGCGTTGTAGTGCCTGGCTGTGGGATCGTGGGTGTTGCTGTTGATGCACCAAGCAGAAGGGACAGTTAGAGGAGATGTGCACCAACATGGGAGTTTTCTTGCAGCAGCTGCATCCTTCACCCTTCTGAAGCACCCAACTCCACTACCAGGCATGCCCAGAAGAGACAGTGAAGCGTGTCATCTCAGGAAGAACCCTCCCACCCAAGGGCTCAGCCAGCAGCACAGCTGGGTGACAAAAGCAAGTAAGGCACTTCAGTCCCATGGTCAATGTCCTGTCTGTGGGCCTTGTAACACATGAACTAAACCAGGCATTGCCAGTGCTCCAGTCTCCCAGGAGAAAGCCGGCTTGGGCACAGGAGGCATCAGTGCCCTACAGGGCACTGCAGAGACAACCTGTGCTCCTGCCTCTAGCACAGCCTACCAGCTCAGTTGGTGACATGTCTCAAGCTGCCCTTTCCCAAGCCAAGCCTTGTACCTGCACAGGATCCCTTTTCAATGGACAGATCATCCAATGCTACGTTGCTCCGGGCGTCTTCGCCCCACTGTCCCTCCAGCAAAATCTGAGGGAAGGAATTGTTCCCAGCATTAGCTCTGGCCGCACGTGTGAAGCGCCGTTAGAAAGGACGGTCCCTCTTAGGTGGCAGTGAGAGCCTGTGCCCTTACCTGCGTATTTCCTGTGATGTGCACCGTCACCTCTCCCAAGTGCCACGTGTCCCCATGGTTCCCTTCTTGATTCCACACCTCCACTTGCTCAAAGTCCTTTGCCACGTACACCCGCAGGGCCATTTCAGAGTTTCCGTACATGTGGTACCAGAAGCGGAAGCAGTGCGTTCCTTCCCAACTGCACACCGGACCGACCAGGACAGCCACAAACCCGGAGAGAGCATCATCAGTCCCTTGCAGGTAGATGTAGTAGCCGTCTGAAACCAAGCATGGGCCACACTGTCACACACACATCAAATCTAGACAAAGCAGCCAGGGACAACCCAAGCCCAGTCCTGGGAGCGCCGAAGCTGCATTTTCAGGCAGGCAAAAGGAGCGGGGAGCAAACACAGGTCCTTCACAAGCCACAAGCCTCCCTGGACCCGAGCGCCCCTACAAAGGTGCTCTCTGGGCCACGGCAGCTGCATGCCTTGGCCTGGGCAACGGCACCACCTCCAAAGCATTGCCACAGCCCTTGCGCGGCTCTGCAGCTTCGGAGACTCAGTCCTCACCTTGTTGTTTGGAGAAGCCAGCCTCTCTGTCTAACAGAGAGACAGACCCGTTCCTATTCCCCAGAGACAAACGGCTCATCAAGCTCTGCATTACTTTCTCCCCCGCATGGTAGGCCCTGGCTGCCCTGTGGCTACCACGGACCGATTCCCAGGGCTGGAAATCTTCCCAAAGGAAGCCTCCGGCTCTGGGAGACACTGCTTTAAATTTCTCTGGATCAAGACCAGGAAAGATGTGGCCTGTGTTTGCTGCTAGCAGAAGTTTAGGGGTATCTTCCCAGGGACACTCCCCAGCCTGTGTCCTGATTGCTGTTTTTACCTCCAGTTGTGTGGTCAGAGGAGGGGCCGGTATTTGGTGTGGGCGTTGGGCCTCTGTTCCTTATCCAGTCAATGCTGCTGTAGTCTGCCTGGACCCAGCCACAGAAGTCCTTGTCGAATGTGCAGGTGAAATTGCAGTCTGTCGGGGGAGCTGGACGTGGTGCAGAAAGGAAAGCAGAGGTTGTAGAGTGAAGGTGGGGCCACCTTTTCCCACTGTCACACAGTGCTCACATACAGCCACATACACACCCATGGTATGTCTGTGGCCAGGTGAGGGTGGCCAGCCAAGGGGGAAGGCTTAGCACAGCCAGTAAAAAACATGGATGGGAGACAACCGTACCTGTGCTTGTCCCAGGTGCCGGTGAGGTTGTTGTATGTGGAGGCCGTGTTGTAGTGTCTGGCAAGGGGGACGAGGGTGTAGGAGCTGATGAATGAAAGAGAGTGAAGCAGAGGTGGAGAAGGTGTGTTTTGTAAGGGGATTTGTTCCCAAATGGGGATGTTGCACCCTTCCCAAACACCACCGCACCATGGCAAAAGAACTGTAGGACAGGGATTCCACAGTGTCCCCGTCCCAAAGAGTCTCTTCACCCGAAGCCTGGCACACCAGGCCAGTGAGGTGCTACCAATTATAGCAGTACCTGAGGTCGTCCCCGGTGGTGCTGTTGGTGGTCTTGGTGTTGTCTGCGTCGTGATGTTAGGCAGTGGGGTTGAGGGTGTAGGAGGAAGTGGACCTATGAAGAGACAGAGGAAGAAATGGGCAGTGTCAGCATGGGCGTTTTGTTGCATGCAGCTTGTCCACCCTTCCTGAAAAACCCAACATTCTGACTCAAGAGACCCAGGGCAGTACCTGAGGTCGTCCCCGGTGGTGCTGTTGGTGGTCTTGGTGTTGTCTGCGTCGTGACGTTCGGCAGGGGGTTGCGGGTTTGTAGGAGGATAGTTTGACCTATGATGAGATCAGAGGAAGAAATGGGCACGTGTTCAGCATGGCGTTTTGTTGCAGCAGCCTTGTCCACCTACTCCCGAAAAAACCCAACATTCTTGGAACTCAATAGACCCAGGGCGTACCTGAGGCGTCCCCGGTGGTGCTGTTGGTGGTCTTGGTGTTGTCTGCGTTGTAGTGCCTGGCTGTGGGATCGTGGGTGTTGCTGTTGATGCACCAAGCAGAAGGGACAGTTAGAGGAGATGTGCACCAACATGGGAGTTTTCTTGCAGCAGCTGCATCCTTCACCCTTCTGAAGCACCCAACTCCACTACCAGGCATGCCCAGAAGAGACAGTGAAGTGTGTCATCTCAGGAAGAACCCTCCCACCCAAGGGCTCAGCCAGCAGCACAGCTGGGTGACAAAAGCAAGTAAGGCACTTCAGTCCCATGGTCAATGTCCTGTCTGTGGGCCTTGTAACACATGAACTAAACCAGGCAGTGCCAGTGCTCCAGTCTCCCAGGAGAAAGCCGGCTTGGGCACAGGAGGCATCAGTGCCCTACAGGGCACTGCAGAGACAACCTGTGCTCCTGCCTCTAGCACAGCCTACCAGCTCAGTTGGTGACATGTCTCAAGCTGCCCTTTCCCAAGCCAAGCCTTGTACCTGCACAGGATCCCTTTTCAATGGACAGATCATCCAATGCTACGTTGCTCCGGGCGTCTTCGCCCCACTGTCCCTCCAGCAAAATCTGAGGGAAGGAATTGTTCCCAGCATTAGCTCTGGCCGCACGTGTGAAGCGCCGTTAGAAAGGACGGTCCCTCTTAGGTGGCAGTGAGAGCCTGTGCCCTTACCTGCGTATCTCCTGTGATGTGCACCGTCACCTCTCCCAAGTGCCACGTGTCCCCATGGTTCCCTTCTTGATTCCACACCTCCACTTGCTCACAGTCCTTTGCCACGTACACCCGCAGGGCCATTTCAGAGTTTCCGTACATGTGGTACCAGAAGCGGAAGCAGTGCGTTCCTTCCCAACTGCACACCGGACCGACCAGGACAGCCACAAACCCGGAGAGAGCATCATCAGTCCCTTGCAGGTAGATGTAGTAGCCGTCTGAAACCAAGCATGGGCCACACTGTCACACACACATCAAATCTAGACAAAGCAGCCAGGGACAACCCAAGCCCAGTCCTGGGAGCGCCGAAGCTGCATTTTCAGGCAGGCAAAAGGAGCGGGGAGCAAACACAGGTCCTTCACAAGCCACAAGCCTCCCTGGACCCGAGCGCCCCTACAAAGGTGCTCTCTGGGCCACGGCAGCTGCATGCCTTGGCCTGGGCAACGGCACCACCTCCAAAGCATTGCCACAGCCCTTGCGCGGCTCTGCAGCTTTGGAGACTCAGTCCTCACCTTGTTGTTTGGAGAAGCCAGCCTCTCTGTCTAACAGAGAGACAGACCCGTTCCTATTCCCCAGAGACAAACGGCTCATCAAGCTCTGCATTACTTTCTCCCCCGCATGGTAGGCCCTGGCTGCCCTGTGGCTACCACGGACCGATTCCCAGGGCTGGAAATCTTCCCAAAGGAAGCCTCCAGCTCTGGGAGACACTGCTTTAAATTTCTCTGGATCAAGACCAGGAAAGATGTGGCCTGTGTTTGCTGCTAGCAGAAGTTTAGGGGTATCTTCCCAGGGACACTCCCCAGCCTGTGTCCTGATTGCTGTTTTTACCTCCAGTTGTGTGGTCAGAGGAGGGGCCGGTATTTGGTGTGGGCGTTGGGCCTCTGTTCCTTATCCAGTCAATGCTGCTGTAGTCTGCCTGGACCCAGCCACAGAAGTCCTTGTCGAATGTGCAGGTGAAATTGCAGTCTGTCGGGGGAGCTGGACGTGGTGCAGAAAGGAAAGCAGAGGTTGTAGAGTGAAGGTGGGGCCACCTTTTCCCACTGTCACACAGTGCTCACATACAGCCACATACACACCCATGGTATGTCTGTGGCCAGGTGAGGGTGGCCAGCCAAGGGGGAAGGCTTAGCACAGCCAGTAAAAAACATGGATGGGAGACAACCGTACCTGTGCTTGTCCCAGGTGCCGGTGAGGTTGTTGTATGTGGAGGCCGTGTTGTAGTGTCTGGCAAGGGGGACGAGGGTGTAGGAGCTGATGAATGAAAGAGAGTGAAGCAGAGGTGGAGAAGGTGTGTTTTGTAAGGGGATTTGTTCCCAAATGGGGATGTTGCACCCTTCCCAAACACCACCGCACCATGGCAAAAGAACTGTAGGACGCACACCAGGCCAGTGAGGTGACAGGTGGGGAAACCTCCAGCACAGCTGCCCCATTCCTTGAATCAGGGAGAGAGTCAGGGAAATCAAAGGAGATGGACAGAAGACTTACCACAGACAGTGCCAGCACTCCAGTCTCCCAGGGCAACCCCTGCCTCCGCGCAGGCTGTGGCATAGGCCCCCAGGTCATTGCAGAGCTGCTCCGTGCTGCCGCCTGTGGCACACTGGTCATAGACACAGCTCTCAAAGTAGGTCTGGGGTGGCAGAACTGCATGGCATGGCTGGAACGGGCCACCCAGATGCGTGAGGATTGAACACTGCTTGTTAGCTGCCTCCTCCTCGGCAGGGGAGCAGGACACAGGCGGGCTGATGGCTGGGTCACACCTACACAGCAGACAGACAGCCCTGAGCTCACCGCAGCCACACCATTTCCTCACCTGCTCCCCAGACAAAACCTCAGCTTCCGGAGCCCAGATCCCCCCCTAAGACAGGCACCAATGGCGTCGCTTGCAAGGGTGGAACGCATGGCCCACAGTCACCAGTCCCACCCCTGGAATTAGGTGGACAGAAGAAAATACCTCAGGCTGTTGTGATCCCAACAACTTGGGAAAAGTGTCATGCCCAGGCCCTGGACCACCCTCCCGGAGGTCAAGAAACTGCCTCTTCTCCCTTGGCCCATGCCTGCCATCACCAACCCTTCCTCCTGATGGCCCTCATAGCTCCCCTCTCCCAAACTCCCTCTTGTCCTTCATCTGCAGGATAGATCAGGGACTCACGGCCACTCATCATCCGGCACCATCCAGCTGGCTCCAAAGTCATTGAAGTCGGGCACGACAACTCCATCGGGGCGCATGAAGTCGTCCTGCTGGCTCCCAGTGTACGTCCCACACAGCCCACAGAGCTTGCCCTTGTGCTTCTCAGACACCTTCACGAGGAGCTCGTGGTCCCCGTTGAACTGCAGCTGCAGGCCCAGCTTGGTGGAAACATGCACGTAGGAGCCGCTCAGGGAAATGGTCACACCGGGGGCAGGAGAAGCAGGCAGGGAGACCAGAGCACCGTTGACCTGGAGTAGGGGGAAAGAGGGAAGCATAAAGAGGTGCCCTCTGCTGAGAGGTCCCTGTTCCTCACTGGGGTGGTGCCAGGGCCCAGTGAGTCAGAAGCACTGATGGCATGAGAAACCCTGCCCAGGCCTACGAGGACACTAGCAGCTCTACACACGGCCCACCCAAAAGTCAGGAAACCAGCCCAAAATCTGCGGCTGCACAAGCAGCCACATCTGCCTCACTCAGAGCCTCGCCAGGCTCTTCTGCGAGTGCACAGCAGGCTGAGGGAATAGCAAGCTCTCCCTGGGGACAGAGTGGTATTTAGGGGTGCTTAGTGCATCTGTGGTTCCCAGGTGTAAAAGTGAGGGGCTTACGTAGACGGCCTTGCGCTCGCGCAGTGCAACGTGGAGGCCTTCCAGGGACAGTGCCACAGAGTTCAGAGCTGTCCAGCTCTGGCTGCCACGATGTTCATTGCGGGTGGTGACACTGAACCCGATGGAGGAGTTGTCACAGCCTGTCACAACGGTGTAGTTGCAGGAGCCCTGGAAGTGGTGAAGCTTCCCATCGAAGGTGCTGTAATGCGGGTCACCGTAGATGTGGCAGAGCGCAGTGCTGGCTGGGTAACAGCCCCTCTGGCCGTTCTGGATCTTGCAGACCTCCTCCTCGCCACAGGACAAGGCAGAGCAAACCATCTGGCCATTGGCTTCACACCGGCACCGGCGAGTGCAATTCTCGTTCACGAAGTACTCGCCTTCCTGCAGGCAGGTAAACGCCAAATATCAGTGTAAGATGCATGAAAATTGAGGGAAAGGAGTCCCTGGGAGGGGTGCAAACCAGGGCAGGGCTTTCACTCACGCTGTAGTAGTTGTCCTCAAAGAGGCAGCCACACTGGGCCTCGGGCACACAGGTGTCTCCGCTGAGGAGGAAGCCAGAGGTACATGCACAGCCCTCCACGCAGGGCTTGGAGCAGTTCTGTGGGGCTTGTTGGTCAACACAGGTGGCAGGACAGCCGGTCATGCAAGGGTCATAGGAGCTGTTGGAAGGACACTTCAGGGCTGCAATGGGGAGGGGACAATTAGGACCAGCAAGACTTCAAGCAAGGAAGGCCTTCTGGGAGGGGAAAGGCCAAAGACCGTCTTTGGCCAGAGGTTCTGGGCAAGGGGAGCGGCACATTTCCCTTCTGGCAAGGGCAAGGCAGGTACTCACGGCAGAAGGTAGCATTCCTCCAGGGCAGAAGAGTCACGCCGGCTGCCTGGCACGCGTCAGCGTAGGCCTCCAGAGCAGCACACAGAAACTCCTGGCCACCATTCAGGGCACAAAGGTCGTAGAGGCAGGTGTCAAAATAGCTCTGGGGGTTGATCACACTGTGGCACAACTCAAAAGAGCTGGGCGTGCTGGTCAGTATGCCACAGAAGCGATCCGACTTGTAGAGCTCCTCCTCCTCTGCACTGCAAGGTGGGGAGGGGACGGGGACACCGCAAGAGGGATCACTGTCTGGGACCTGCCAGCTCTCCCCCAGCGCATTGGAGTCTGCGGCTTGCTGCCCATTGGGCATCATGTATTCGTCGTCTCTCCGGTTGTTGAAGTTCCCGCACATGCCACAGGTCAGGTTGAAGTAGGTGGTGGGCACCTTCACCTCCACCGAGTGGTCAGTGTCATAGGACACTGTGAGGCTGAAGTCTGTCTCCAGGACGACGTAGCGGCCGCTCTTGCTCACCGTGATCGCACCTCCCGCTGCCCTCACCGGCAGGGTCTGGCGCACGCCGTTCACCTAGGGCAGACACAGCACCATGGGCCCTGGACTTGTCCCTGGCCTCCCCGGGGTCTCCTGCCTGGGGAAAGCAGCTGCCAGGCCAGGCACAGCAAACAGCTGCCTGGGATGCCCTCACACCCCACACCCCTGGGGCCCACAGAGCCGTGTCTGGGTCCTGTGCTCTGCAGGGGCCTCTGCTCAACACAGAGCACATTGCTTGGTTGCCTCTTCCTCCTCCAACCCCTCTGGAAGGAAAAAACAAAGGGGCCCAGTGGCTTCAGGGGAACCCCCCCAGGCCTGGAACAATGGAGACAGCTGGTACATGCCAGGCCCTGCCAAGAACAGCCAGCCCTGCCTTGTACCCACACCACGCCCGTGCCAGCCCCGCTGCCTACCAGCACTTGGCTCTTCTCCTGCTTGAGGATGGCAATGCGCTGTCCGTACACCTCAACCAGCACTTCGCGCACGTAGGACACCCTGCTGTTGCCGCGATGCTCGTTCTTGGCCTCCACATTGAAGTAGGGCAGGGAGGTGGTGTTGGAGCACACTTTGGCCAGGGTGTAGGTGCAGTTGCCCATGAAGTTGTGCGTCACCTTGTCAAAGGTGTTGTAGTGAGGGTCCCCGTGGACGTGACAGATGCCGTAGGAGTGTTCGAGGCACACGGGTTTCCCACCCTGCACCCCGCAGTACTGTCCCACAGGGCATGAGGCTTCGAAACACTGGACTTTGCTTCCCCGTGCGGGACACGTGCACTTGGAGGAGCAGCTGTTGTCCGTCCAGAACTCGGAGCCCACGGGGTAGTGCTGCCCGTTGTACCAACACCCGCACTGCTGGCTGGGCACACATCGGTCGTGGTAGAGCAGGTACCCGCTGTCACACACACAGCCCTCCACGCATGGCAGGCTGCAGGTGACTGGAGCCATTGGGTCAAAACAGGTGGCAGGGCAGGCAGTAGCACAGGGCTCATAGTGACTGTTGGCCGGACAGGTGATCGCTGCAGAAACAGAAGACGCGGCAATTACTTGCAGAACATAACTCAACACTTCTTTTGAGGTATTTTCCCCTTTGAAAAAGTAATGGTCTCCATTTTCCCTGTGGTCTGCTTGGCTCCATGTGTGTTCTCAGTCCTACCCGATCAAATGAAACAGCAAATGTGATGGTGCCTCTAATACAGACAACTCCCTGTAAATCCCCTCAGCTCACAGTGAGAATATTTCTCTGCCTCTCTCTTTCCTTCCTGTCCTGCGTTTTCCCGAGAGTAACGATCTGTGCTACCACGTGTGGACTTACGGCAGAAGGTTGTGTTCCTCCACACGGGTATCTGGACCCCAAGGGCCTGACAGGCATCCGCATAGGACTGCAAGCTCTTGCACAGGGTCTCCCGGTCCAGCCCCAGCTCACACAGGTCATACGAGCAGGTCTCAAAGTAACTGCTGGGGCTCAGCACAGCGTGGCAGATCTGAAAGGGGCCACTGGTGTCAATGAGGAGCCCACAGAAGTGGCTGCTGGCGATCACCTGCTTGTCCGTGTCATTGCAGGCTGGGGTGGGGAGTGATCCGGCTGAGCAGCTGTGGAAAGACAGGGAGAAGGGCCCCTGGGTCATCTCGGGGCTTCTGCTGGTGCCTCTTCCTCCCCTTGCCTGACGTGTCCCCAGACCTGCTGGGGAGGCACACCCACCTGCTGTTTTTGGACACCTCCCAGCTGTTGCCCAGGCTGGTAGAGTCTGGCTCCAGCATCCCTTCCGGGTTCAGGAAGTCATCTGCTGCCATCCCGTTGTAGTTCCCACACATGCCACAAACCTTCTGCTCAAAGGTGCTTGGAAGTGTCACCTCCACCCGATGGACCCCATCAAACTTCACTCTCAAGCCAAAGTCTGTCATGACCATAGTGTAGAACCCACTGGACAAGACCTGCACACCTGCGGATGGGCTGCAAGGCAGGATCTCTGCCACTCCATTCACCTGGAGGGACAGGAAGCAAGACAGGATTGAAGCAACCCATTTGGCACAGCTCTTTCCTCTTGCACAGCCCCACAGGCTCTCCCCTCGAGCTTACCGTCACCACTCCACCCTGCCCCAGCCTTATCCGCTGGTCAGCCACATCGACATCCACGTATCGGACGTAGGACACACGAGTGTTGCTCCCCCTGTGCTCGTTGGCTGCTTCCACGTTGAAGTAGGGCAGGGAGCTGTTGCTCTCGCACAGCTTGGAGAGGGTGTAGGTGCAGGTGCCCATGAAGCTGTGTAGCTGCTTGTCGAATGTGTGGTAGTGAGGGTCTCCTTCCACCACACAGGTCTCTGACAGTGGAAAGACCAGAGGGCAAGTTTAGTTGAGCACCTCCTGCTGCCTCTTCTCCCCAGATCACCTTGCTCAAAGAGCATCTGACCCATGACTGGTCTGTACTCACCTGTGCCTGGCATGGGTGTTGATGTGGGTGTTGACGTGGGTGTCTCTTCTGAAGGTGTGGTGATGGTGGTGCCTGGTGTGGTTGGAGTCATTTCTACAAAAGAGAGAATGATATAAAGAAATGAATCCTCCTTGACCAGCTTATGTTCTGACAATTGTTCTGACAATGCCCTTCTAGGTCTAATGAACACGTATTCATGAAACATTTGAAGATGTTATAATGAAATGAGTAGAAGTGACTAGTACTGAAAAATTGACTAAAAAACATGAAATTTTAAGTGTCTGAGAATGTGTGGTTTTTTACAAATCCCTTCCTCAGTTGTCATCATAATACATTAAGATCCTATATTTTTACACTGTGTCAGTCACAATCCTTTGTCATTGCAAATTGCTCAAAGATGTCCTATTTGGCATAGTAGTATTCAGCTGGCTCTCAAAATCCTTTTTAGGTGGAAATCTAGACTTCATAATGAGAATTGTCTGACATTTCTTTTTACTGCTCATAAACTGGTATAAGAACTATTGTTTTGGAATTCGAAAGAGACTACAGAATGGCTTTTCATGTAATAGCCTCATACTTATGCTGTCATTTCTGCTCGCTTTGGTAATCACCTCTGGAGGTTCTAGAAAAAGCAATTTAAAGATACAAGGAAGAAATTTTTTACAATGAGGATGGTGCAACAGTGGAAATATTCATGGTCAGGTTGGATTTTGAGTAACCTTGTCTAGTTGGAGACATCCCTGCTTGTTGCAGGGAGGTTGAACTAGATGACCTTTAAAGGTCCCTTCCAACCCAAACTGTTCTATGATTCTATGAATTTCGTGCCTCTAGCCTTACCTCTGTGTTAACTCATCTGCCTAGATAAGAAGGACCTAAGGCTGCATGGATCTCAAGCTGCAGGATTCTTTTTTGTAGTTTTAAAGCCCTTTTTTATGCTTGGTGAAAATTCGGAGCTGTAGAGAGTTTGGGTAAGTGATATGTTAACACTTCTCAAAAAGATAAAATATTTTATTAAAGCCAAAGCGGTGATTTGTTAGACAAATGTTCAATTGTCCCTGGCTGAGCACTTAGCTGACAGTGTATGTTGTCTCTCCCAACCCAGTTTTGATAAATAGTCTTGGGTCAAAAGTGTTCAGACATCATGTTCTAAAGCGAATACAGGAAGCCCATTAGAAGCTTAGATTAGAAGCCAAATTTACAGAGATGCTAAGCATTTGAAAGCTTCCTGTGTTTCATTGAATCCCCATTTCTGAAATTCTGTTCAACTTCTCAGGCATTTGAATTTATATTTGTAGTATAAGGACTTAATTGGATGGTTATTTGCTAAATGACCTAATGACTTACTGCAGATGGTATCTTTCCTCCATTCACCCAGATTTACACCTCCAAGTTCACAGGCAGCAGCATATGCCTCTAAAATCTTGCAGAACTGGTCAGAATCCGCCTCTGTGGCACACAGATCATAGACGCAGCTCTCGAAGTACAGCTGTGGGGGAATGTGCCAATGGCAGGCCTGAAAAGGTCCACTATTTTGCAAAACAATTTTGCAGAGTTCTTCATATTCTTTCTCTTTTGCTGTGTCACAAGCAGGCGGCACAACTGAAACTGCATTACACCTGCATGGAAAGTACACAGCAGAGTGGTTATAGAATAAATCTTCGTATTTTTTTATATCCTGCAAGGCATATCTCAACTACAATAGAATCCTATGCCAAATTCTGCAGATTTCCTGTGTATAGTCATCTTTAGTGTGTCAATCCCAAAAGTGAGAAATATTACAACTTAACTCATAATACCCCATTAAGAATATAATAGTGAATTTGCAATATATGGCTGTCTATCCATAAAATGAAGTCCAGAAGAAACCAACAAATTAGCTATCCAACACAAGCAAGATAATTTTGATTCTTTATTGCGTATAGTAAGGGCAGTAATTTGTATGTGAAAGCATTAATAGACAGATAAATGCCCCTCGCCTATGTTAAGCAAGGTGCAGTTATCTTGCGATCTGAATCTAAGATATATTTAGACTTCTTATAGCAAGAGGGAGGAATATAAAGGAGACATTTTAGGATAAGAAAGTAAGGAAAAATTCAAGTTATATGCATAAAAAGGAGCCCAATCTCAAGTAAAATCTATAAAGCTCATGTGGAAAAGCTCTGAAGGGTGATTTTAAAATGTCAATATTTTCTGTTGAAAACTGGAGTCATTCAAAGGTGAAAACAATAGCAAACCAGTAATATCAAAGAAGGGTTATTATGGAATGTAAGCGATGTATATTAGACCTATAACTCCATGATTTATGTTTCAGGCACTTTGCTGTTTCCTAAAGTATCATCTGATACTTACGTCCTGTTGTCATCCTTCACTATCCAGCTGTCACCAAATTTATTTGGATCCTGTTCTAGGACTTTATCCGGGTTTAAAAAGTCATCTAGTTGGTTGTCATTGAATGTTCCACAGAGACCACACAGCTGTCCTTTGAGACTTTCATCAACCAGAATGAAAAGCTCCTGGTCACCATCAAACTTAACCTGGATCCCTAGAGAGGTATCAACGACCACGTAGTGTCCTTTTGTGGCTACTCTGGCTCCATGGTTCAAATCCACAGGAAGTTTAACCTGAACTCCATCCACCTAAGGAAAACAAAACCCACAAAATCCAGTAAAATCAAATCAATAAAGCTCCCAGGAACAAAGGGGAGGTCTGCACTGCCAGCACTATAGTTTTCTCCACCGAGTCAGCCTTATTCTAGTGAACAATGGAGATAACAGAATTTTGAGGTTAAGCAGAGACTAAAGCAGTATACACTTATTTTCTACCTTCAATAGTGCCTTGTAGCACAAGTTTAGCTTTGTGCTGTCACAACTACACACAAAGCAATACTTGGAATAGTTAATTTAAAGCTAAATCTTTGAGACTTAGTCCAGTAAAAGCTTTCTATTATAGATGAAGTCATGGATGAAGCTGTTTCATCCTACAAGCTCATTTAGAAAATATCTGAATAGACAAAAAGAAGCTATGCTGATTTCTGCCTTTTTGGGAAAAAAAAATTCTGTGACTTTTAGCATGTGCAGTCTTGGAGGTGAATAAATCAGACAGGGCTGATTCAGTTCTTTTGGGCAGAAATGTAAAGTGCATAGTGATGGATTGTTTATGCTAAAAGTAGAACACTTACATAGGTCTCTCTATTTTTCTTCAAAACAATGTGAAGGTTTTCCAGTGTGACAGAAACTGAGTTCAAGGCTGTCCAGTTTGGGTTTCCTCTATGTTCATTTCTGGTAGTCACTGAGAACTTTTCAGAAGAATTTGTGCATCTCTCAACAACAGTATAATTGCAGTCTCCTTGGAAATGGTACAGTCTTCCATCAAAGGTTATATAATGTGGATCCCCAAAAATGTGGCAGGTGCTGGGATTCAATGGGTAACATCCCAAGAGTCCATTCTGTACCTTGCAAACTTCACTTACTTCACACGTGTCTGAATTGCAAACTACAGTCCCATTTCCAGCACATACACATTGGCCTACACAGTCTGGTTGCCAAAAAGATTCTCCTTTCTGTTAGAGAAATTCAAATAAATACAAATTAGAAGAGTTAATGGCAATGTTGAACTGTGAAACAAGCCCCAGGAATATGTACCAGAACAAACCTCATAATATTTGTCATTCTGAAGGCAGCCACAGTTGCTCATGGACACACACTGTCCCCCGCTGATGACAAAACCATTGTTGCATTCACATCCTTCTACACAAGGTTTGCTGCAGTTCTTAGATGCAAGAGGATCAGTGCAGGTTGCTGGACAAGCACTGGTGCATGGGTTGTAATGACTGTTGGGAGGGCATGCAACAGCTGAGAAACAATAAAAGGCACTGAATTAACAATCACAACTCACAGGAAACCACTATTCAATAATGTGATTGTTTTGCCCTAATGACAACTGTACGGGTTTTTTGAAGCCTGAAGTTCTACTCCTATTCGATATCAGAAAGTAATATAGTAAATATTCCACATGGAAAAAAAAGCATGAATGTCTAACAATATATCCTGCATATTAAGTATCTCCAAATCCAAATAAAACTTTGCCTCTCTACACCAGATCTTGTACACAGACAATACATTTCCATGAGTACAGGGATTGCTAAATTGATTAGATGTAGCCTGGAAATTAGCAAGCTGATTCAAGGCAAAACATCATCTAGAACTCAGAGGTGATTTCACATTAACAGAGGCATACTGCTTACTGGTTTGATAAAGATTCTTGAGATATTGAACAAAATTCTCCTCTGTTCTCTGGCAAAAAACAAGACTTTTGCAGGACTTTATTTCTCAATATTTTGTTGTAATTATGTGAAGAATTTAAGATATTTAAGCTGTGTCAATTATTGGCAAAAATTAACCTCTTAAGACAACAACAAAGCTATTGAAAGACTCATGTCACTATGGAAACTCACGGCAGAAGGTAGCATTCCTCCAGGGCAGAAGAGTCACGCCGGCTGCCTGGCACGCGTCAGCGTAGGCCTCCAGAGCAGCACACAGAAACTCCTGGCCACCATTCAGGGCACAAAGGTCGTAGAGGCAGGTGTCAAAATAGCTCTGGGGGTTGATCACACTGTGGCACAACTCAAAAGAGCTGGGCGTGCTGGTCAGTATGCCACAGAAGCGGTCTGACTTGTAGAGCTCCTCCTCCTCTGCACTGCAAGGTGGGGAGGGGACGGGGACACCGCAAGAGGGGTCACTGTCTGGGACCTGCCAGCTCTCCCCCAGTGCATTGGAGTCTGCGGCTTGCTGCCCATTGGGCATCATGTATTCGTCGTCTCTCCGGTTGTTGAAGTTCCCGCACATGCCACAGGTCAGGTTGAAGTAGGTGGTGGGCACCTTCACCTCCACCGAGTGGTCAGTGTCGTAGGACACTGTGAGGCTGAAGTCTGTCTCCAGGACGACGTAGCGGCCGCTCTTGCTCACCGTGATCGCACCTCCCGCTGCCCTCACCGGCAGGGTCTGGCGCACGCCGTTCACCTAGGGCAGACACAGCACCATGGGCCCTGGACTTGTCCCTGGCCTCCCCGGGGTCTCCTGCCTGGGGAAAGCAGCTGCCAGGCCAGGCACGGCAAACAGCAGCCTGGGATGCCCTCACACCCCACACCCCTGGGGCCCACAGAGCCGTGTCTGGGTCCTGTGCTCTGCAGGGGCCTCTGCTCAACACAAAGCACATTGCTTGGTTGCCTCTTCCTCCTCCAACCCCTCTGGAAGGAAAAAACAAAGGGGCCCAGTGGCTTCAGGGGAACCCCCCCAGGCCTGGAACAATGGAGACAGCTGGTACATGCCAGGCCCTGCCAAGAACAGCCAGCCCTGCCTTGTACCCACACCACGCCCGTGCCAGCCCCGCTGCCTACCAGCACTTGGCTCTTCTCCTGCTTGAGGATGGCAATGCGCTGTCCGTACACCTCAACCAGCACTTCGCGCACATAGGACACCCTGCTGTTGCCGCGATGCTCGTTCTTGGCCTCCACATTGAAGTAGGGCAGGGAGGTGGTGTTGGAGCACACTTTGGCCAGGGTGTAGGTGCAGTTGCCCATGAAGTTGTGCGTCACCTTGTCAAAGGTGTTGTAGTGAGGGTCCCCGTGGACGTGACAGATGCCGTAGGAGTGTTCGAGGCACACGGGTTTCCCACCCTGCACCCCGCAGTACTGTCCCACAGGGCATGAGGCTTCGAAACACTGGACTTTGCTTCCCCGTGCGGGACACATGCACTTGGAGGAGCAGCTGTTGTCCGTCCAGAACTCGGAGCCCACGGGGTAGTGCTGCCCGTTGTACCAACACCCGCACTGCTGGCTGGGCACACATCGGTCGTGGTAGAGGAGGTACCCGCTGTCACACACACAGCCCTCCACGCATGGCAGGCTGCAGGTGACTGGAGCCATTGGGTCAAAACAGGTGGCAGGGCAGGCAGTAGCACAGGGCTCATAGTGACTGTTGGCCGGACAGGTGATCGCTGCAGAAACAGAAGACGCGGCAATTACTTGCAGAACATAACTCAACACTTCTTTTGAGGTATTTTCCCCTTTGAAAAAGTAATGGTCTCCATTTTCCCTGTGGTCTGCTTGGCTCCATGTGTGTTCTCAGTCCTACCCGATCAAATGAAACAGCAAATGTGATGGTGCCTTTAATACAGACAACTCCCTGTAAATCCCCTCAGCTCACAGTGAGAATATTTCTCTGCCTCTCTCTTTCCTTCCTGTCCTGCGTTTTCCTGAGAAAAACGATCTGTGCTACCACGTGTGGACTTACGGCAGAAGGTTGTGTTCCTCCACACGGGTATCTGGACCCCAAGGGCCTGACAGGCATCTGCATAGGACTGCAAGCTCTTGCACAGGGTCTCCTGGTCCAGCCCCAGCTCACACAGGTCATACGAGCAGGTCTCAAAGTAACTGCTGGGGCTCAGCACAGCGTGGCAGATCTGAAAGGGGCCACTGGTGTCAATGAGGAGCCCACAGAAGTGGCTGCTGGCGATCACCTGCTTGTCCGTGTCATTGCAGGCTGGGGTGGGGAGTGATCCGGCTGAGCAGCTGTGGAAAGACAGGGAGAAGGACCCCTGGGTCATCTCGGGGCTTCTGCTGGTGCCTCTTCCTCCCCTTGCCTGACGTGTCCCCAGACCTGCTGGGGAGGCACACCCACCTGCTGTTTTTGGACACCTCCCAGCTGTTGCCCAGGCTGGTAGAGTCTGGCTCCAGCATCCCTTCCGGGTTCAGGAAGTCATCTGCTGCCATCCCGTTGTAGTTCCCACACATGCCACAAACCTTCTGCCCAAAGGTGCTTGGAAGTGTCACCTCCACCCGATGGACCCCATCAAACTTCACTCTCAAGCCAAAGTCTGTCATGACCATAGTGTAGAACCCACTGGACAAGACCTGCACACCTGCGGATGGGCTGCAAGGCAGGATCTCTGCCACTCCATTCACCTGGAGGGACAGGAAGCAAGACAGGATTGAAGCAACCCATTTGGCACAGCTCTTTCCTCTTGCACAGCCCCACAGGCTCTCCCCTCGAGCTTACCGTCACCACTCCACCCTGCCCCAGCCTTATCCGCTGGTCAGCCACATCGACATCCACGTATCGGACGTAGGACACACGAGTGTTGCTCCCCCTGTGCTCGTTGGCTGCTTCCACGTTGAAGTAGGGCAGGGAGCTGTTGCTCTCGCACAGCTTGGAGAGGGTGTAGGTGCAGGTGCCCATGAAGCTGTGTAGCTGCTTGTCAAATGTGTGGTAGTGAGGGTCTCCATGTATACTGCAAATTGCTTCTGGAGACAGGAAAAAGGAATATGTTCTCATTAACACATGAATACATCCAGAAATCCCACTTCATTTTGTACTGGGAAAACACAATCATCCTGATTGTATAGATTACATCTGGAAGAACTGAAACAGAAAGGCAGATTTGTAAGGCATAAGGCAGTGTCAAAGAAAGATACCTATAGAAATTAACTGAAGCAAAGTGGTGGTGGTAAAAATGCAGGTGTCCTACAAACCATTAACTAGCATATGAGGTTGTCTAAAATTACCTGTCACTGGTGGTGGTGTAGGCTCTGTTGGTGTAGGTGTTGGTGGTACAGGTGTAGGGCCAGCTTCTGTTAGTGGAAAAGACAAGGTAATACAATGAGCTTTAACATTACAGGGTGAACACTACTTACATGCTAACATACATTAGTTTTCACTTACTCTTCACCACCATAAAGTTAGAAGTTTTTCAGTGAAGTAAGTAGAACGGCCTATTTTTAAAATTGGGGCTATGTGGGTTTTTTGAGCACTAAGGAAAGCTCAAATTGTTAGCTTGATCAACAACTGAGCTCAGATGGCCACTCTAGAGCTGGAAGTGTATTTACAATCGGGTATGTGACTCCCTCTGGTGTATGTTAAGACACATGAAGGTCCTGCTGGCAGCAAGTGTTGGCAGATCTGATAGCGAGATGAACAGAGAAGCTCTTGTCTCTTGGAGTTATGTTTGTGCACCATCCGGTGGCTGAATCATGTGCTAATACACCTGGAAAAATGAAGAACTGGTTCTCCCTAGCCCTCAAACAAAAGAAGGCTCCAAGTCTTGTTCATGGCATTTTAAATAAAATCATATGTTCTCAGGGTATGGACCTGAATGGAAAACTTTGTCTTGGGTAGTGTAAATTTGAAACATCCCATGTCATTAAATGAGTAGTATTTCGCAGAGAAGAAGATCTATTAAGACCAAATGACACTTTCTGTAAGTTTTTCTGCGAATTTCTTGTTCAATTCACATTTTGCAAGTATTGTGTGCTTGTCAGTAAAAGTGGATCCCAGTCACCCACAGCTTGTGCCAGTCTTGGCTGATTTGTTAAGGGGTCAGAGA
Organism: Pipra filicauda; assembly: GCF_003945595.2. Taxonomy (NCBI): domain Eukaryota; kingdom Metazoa; phylum Chordata; class Aves; order Passeriformes; family Pipridae; genus Pipra; species Pipra filicauda. The sequence continues at coordinate 1,221,087 of NW_024104317.1, forward strand.
TCAAGCTCAAATTGCTGATTCGTAGTTAAAGCTGACGGTGTAACTTGGTGTTACTGACTCACTGTTATCCTTTTGTGACATATGGCTGTACTGTGTATTTGACGAGTTTGTACGAACTGATATTTGCTGTAAAATGCTTATCAGTGTATTTAATGTGGAATCCAAATTCAGTGTGCATAGCCTGCTCTGGGTTTAGAGATGCACTTCAGACTTAAAAGTGAAGTAAACTTTGCTGGACCTTGTGAAAAAGGTCACATGTGCAGACAAAGGGGGGTAGCTTATTTTGGACATTTGAGGTGATGAGGAAAGAATTAGGAAGAAACTACAGCGAAACACATAGCACTCAAACGAAGTGAGCTGTAAAGTTTTTTGCGATTTCTCTTTTGTGGTTCGAGGTTCTGAGGAGTTGCTGCATTGTATATGGAATAGAGTAATGGTCAACAGCTTAAACAGAGATGAAGAAGCAGGACACACTCAGGTGCAAACACAAACTTACCACAGGATCCATCCCTCACTCTCACATTGTCCAGTGCTGTATCCCCATACTCTGTTAGTCCTCGGACAGCCTCAAAAATTACCTAGGCAGGACACAGAGTGATCACCGAATCAGAGTTGCTCAGGCAAACACAAGACTATTTCTCTTAGCATTTTTTTCAAAATAAACTCTCTGGTTTATTGCTAAAGGTATCAAGTCAGCTGAGGTTATAACAGTTTTTCTAACTTCCCTCAGAAGCCTAAAATATATATTCTGTAATAAGGTAAGGACTGCAAGAAACATTGTCCTCTCTTTTGCTGACTTCTAAATGATTTATGAGAATTAGTTGTCTGAATTCTACAGAGGAGTCCAGTGTAGGCAGCATCCCAAAGTTCAAACCTTCAAACTCATAGCCGACAAACTTACATTTAATTAAGACATCTAAAGTCCTTGATTTCATGATAAAAATAATGAGGGAAGGAAGGACAAAGAGAGAAAACTAAATTAAATTTTATCCGCTAACTAACAGCACTATTAAAACAAGGTGGTTGTTTGTTTCTCCTCTTAGTTCATTGACACAAATCATGAGGCCATTATATTCACAAAATCTTGGTTATATTTTTAGCTTACATGCACAGTATTTTGCAACCTGCAAATGGAGAACAAATACTGACACTGTACAAAGAAATTCACTTTGAAAATATATTACCTTTATCTTTCTCTGTGTTGGGAAAGTGTGAGTGATGGCACCATAGTTCCAAAAAGAGCTCTGGTTTCCCTTCCGATGCCATATCACAGACTCCTGTGTGCCATCTTGGATAAGCACTCTCAGCTCATTCATCTCCTCTGATCCAAACATATAGTACCAGAAGTCGATGCATATTTTTTCAGAAACAACAGTCTCTGGGCTTTCCAGCCTGTTGATGTCGAACGGGATCAGATTACTTGCTTCTTGGTAGATGAAATAACCTTCTGCAGGGTGAAAAAAAAATAAAATACAGTTGAATCTTCCTAATTTGTTAGATGTTGTCTAAAATTGAAGTACAGCCCAACTCTGGAAGAAATCAAGGGCATCATTATCAGTGCAAAGAAGCAAAGTGGAGGGTGTTTGGACTTCATGTTGCAATGGTTAACCCCATATACTTATCCAAAGTAGAATGTGAGCCTGAGAGCAAAGCAAATACATTTCATCTCATATGAACACTTATTTTGGGATCACAATTAAAGATGCAGGACTCTTTCGAGAGACAGCGCCTCCAGACACAGTGCCACACTGATCCAGGTTCAGTTTCTGCTTTCCTCAAAGGAAAAGAATGTAATCTGCTATACACCTTCCCATGTGGGATAACTTTTTTTTTCTCTAATGATTTTGGTTTCAAGATAAGTAAATCCCTGGCACAAGGAAAAATTCCAAACTGTCAGCATTTGGTTTTGTCTCAAAATTTAAGAAATAGAAAGTAATGCTTATATTTTATTCAAAGTATTTATATTTGACATTATGAAAAGGAAGGAATTTTTTTAAAATTCAGAAACTTGCAATGTTTCTTTTAGGATTTGAAATGCTTTAGTCTGATTGGTCTTAGGCTTGAAATATTTTGCTTCACGTAGACTAAGATCAAAACTACATTTCCCCAGTGCAGCTGGAGTCAAGTTTTTCCCATCTGACTATGGAAAGGAATCAAAAACAAATGAATGACCACTTCTATATGGTAAAGTATAGGTCCACACATTCAGTCATATATTAAAGCTGGCAAGAAAATCTAAGTACTATTTAAAGTGATAAGGTCTCTGTCAATTAAAAAAGTAAAACATTATTATTTGTGTTAATCCAAATTAAAAGCATTCAATTTCTTCTTCCAACAGGCATTTTTAATTGTTATTATTAAATACTAAAAATTCAGAAAATTATTTAGCAAAAATCCGAACTAATACCATTCTAATCCGCTTGCTGACTCTGACAGTAGCTGACATTTCATTCTTGGGATAATTACAAGCAGGATGACTGCAAACTGATCCTCATAAATGGATATTCTAGTGCAAGGATAGTGGTTCAAGCACATAGAGATGGAGCCATGGAGCATTTGTTTGATAATATGACCATGTTAGACTCCAGTTTTAAAATCATAGGTAGCCGAGGACAGACTTTTAAAATATATTCTTTAATTTCAGACTTGATTTTGTAACACTTTTCCAGCATGAACTTTATCTAGGGCCAGCACAGTGATCATTAAATTTGTTGCCATTAACTGATATCAGTGTAATTTGGCCACAAACCCTGTCTTGAAAAATGGTCTGTCACATGGCACTACATTCTCTATTAGGTCTTAACGTGATATAATTAGCTTCCTTCTACTTCCATGCACTGATAAAGATATCCAATCTATGATAGGCAACCCAATTTAATTTACTCTTAAGTGATATGGTGAAAAGTCATAAACAGGTGTCAGCATGAAACGAAACCAACACATTTCAAGATCTTTAAGAATCTTTTTTCTCTTCCAAAGAAATGATAAAGGTAAGTCAAGCTTTCTTCAAAAAAAAAAAAACAACAAAACAAACAGCCATGCCACAACCAAGCACTTACTTCCATCAGGATAGTCTCCATCAGGACCTGTTCCATCAGTCGGAGTGTCATGCTTTGTCCGTATCCACACCCCCTGGTTGATACTGCAGGGCTGGGTCCAGTCACAAAATGGTCTTGAGTTATTGTTGAAATCACATCTGGTGAGGTAAGCTGAAATACAACACATTAAAGTGAGGAAGAGGAGCTAGTATGTTCAAAATTGGATGTTAATACCACTAATGACATGCAGTTACCTGTTTCAGGATCCCATGTTCTCAAACCACCAGTTGGCCTTTGCTTGATCCTGCCAAGAAAAGCAACAGAGTGAAGCCCTTGTGGAATTAGTGACTCAAAAACTGTTTAAGAAAGCATATTGGGACCTCAACTTTTGCCTTTGGGTGTTTCACTGAATAACTGAATAGACCCTGAGTTTGATCCATATCTGACTTTCTCTTCCCATATGGAACTTCTTCCTGACAAAGCTCTGAGAGTGAGCCAAAGGTGGGATATGTTCACTTCATCTAGCGTGGAAGGATTCTCTGCTCTGTATTCCACTGAACTGAAATGAGAGGAGTTCTACTAGGTACAGGGAGCTATGGAAGAGATGGATGGATATAGCACAGCTCAGACAATATCAGGATAATATCAAACACTTTTCTATTAACTTGCTCATGTCATTATTATCCCCACTGTTTCAAAGCAAAGTGTGTAAATGCCAGTAAGATAGTGTACTGTGTAAGTGTAATTTGCTGGAAGGCTACATATTTCCTTTAACTGCTGCAAATCTCCCATGACACAAAACTTTCATTTCATTCAGCTCTTCTGATTTACCCTGAAAATGCTGCAAAAAAAAAAGAAAGCAGTTACAAATGCACAGTCCTTGTGTGTTACAAAGTCCTGCAGAGATAAGTTGACACAAGGCCAAAATCCCACCACATATCACAGAATAAATGGTTCTGCTTTTGGGGTGTTTTGCATAGAGAAGGGATTTCCATGACTGCAAGGCTACAACAGTGGCTCTTGACATACTCTGTCTGTGGTGCATAATTTCAGGTGGCAGGTTTCAGTTCCAAATTCTGTGGTGCCCTCTCCTTAATTATTCTTACTGTACTTGACACAGTCTAGAGAGTCTGTCCTTAAGTGAATGCATCACAATGAATGTCCACACTGCTCAAAATCCAAGCAATGACATTCAGAAAACTAGGGGCATCAGGAGCAAATATCACAATTAATTCATCATGAAATGATGCAATGAAATGCAGCAAGCAACTCTAAAACAGACTGATCTAGAAGATAAGGAGGAAAAAGAATATGTAAAAACAGATAAAATAAGAAAGTTTTCTTCATTGTTCTTCTTGGATTTCTTCTACCTTGAGAAAGGGAAAGCTGAGGGAAGTTTCCACTTGGTCTCTATTCAGTGTTATCTTTAAACTGTTACACATTATGCAAGTCCTAAGCCACGGATTACTATCAGTATATTCAAAGAGTTTTATAATGACTGGGGTTATTTTGTCCAGATCTCTCCTCTTCAGATGTGCCATTAGAAATCCATGTTACAGGTTTCTCTCTCAGACAACAGCCAGTGTAGAATTAGGCAACCACAAAATTCAATTATTTCTTTTTTAAAATGACGTGGTTCAACTGTATAACATTCCACATTTAAAAAGTGAAGAAACATTCCACATTTTAAAAGCAAAGAAAGGATATTTATCATTAACAGCTAAGCTTCCTCAATTAGGCTATATTCATTGCTGGGCTACTTACCCTGTGGTATTCAGCACTGAAATACAGAGTAAAATTAGAGTGTATTGTAAATGCCAGAGAGTCCCCATGCTAGAACACGGAGTAAAGTCTTCTCTGTGGTATGGTTTGCATAGTAATCCACCAGCTGTACTCAGCAAAGAGAAAATGAGGATGACCTATGGTGAAACATATAAATATATCGACAAGAGGGTGGAGGCGATTATAAAAATCTGTCCAACCCTGTATCATGTTCCCTGTGTTATCTACCCTGAGAAAAACACCTATGAACTGAATACTCATATTCTGTGTCACTTGTTTTGTCACCCTTAGCTGCTTGCTGGAGAAATTGATGTGATTTTGGCAATTTTTGTTGCTGTTGTTTTATATTAAAGAAGCCTGTAGTTTTAAAGGGATTTTTTTCTGACATAGATAGCAAGACAAATTATTTCATTTTAAAACTCCTGCCCAGCTTCCACTACCAGTATAAGTGAGATTTCTCATTTTGACTGAATTTGCTCCCTTTCTGAAACTAACATTAAGCAGAGCAGATAACAAGACTTCAATTTACTCACAACAGTTAAGTTTTCATGGGCACAATTCAGGAAATTGCTGAAATATTACTGATACCACATTTTCCCTGCCAAAAATTAAAGGACCATTTTCTGGGCTTCCATGAAGTCTGTTGGTTGCTGACAGCCCAGGAGAAGCAGGTGGATCCCCCCACACTGTCACCTGGACTTCTACTGTTCTGGTGTTTTTCAGCATTCCTTGAACTGGGGTCTGAAAAAAAAAATATGGCTCAAAGGCAGACAAGTTCCCTACTTCACTTGGATTTCATGGCTGATGAGAATCAAAAGTGTCAGAAAGTGTACAGTATTTCCTTGCACTGCCTGGAAACCCCAGACAATGGCTCTTTTTCTTTCTTTCTTTTTTTTTTTTTAATAATATTCTGATGATAAAGATAATTAAACCTTCATAAATTAATCCTGGAATTTCTTCAATTCCCTTTCACTCTGCTCATGAACAAGTAACTAAGGAGGCTATGTACAGAAACAAGAGAAATAGGGACAGATCAATGGAGGCTAAGCAGAAACACAAAAATATTTCAAGTTAGATGTTAGCTGATGTGTTGACAATGAGCCTGGGGCTGCATTCTGCCACAAGCTCATGCTCTACACAAGCCTTTGCAAAGCAAGAGGGTAGATGCTCACTTGACTAACAATAATCCCTCTCTAGTGTAAATCCTTTCCTAGGAAGATATGTGTACTTTTGCCAGCTAGTAAACAGGGAAGAGAATTCCTGTGATTTCAAGACAAAATATTCATTCCCTGCACAAAACCATTGACTACACTTTTCCAGTTCAGTTGAGAAGAGCTTAATGTGAGGGGGAGAATACAAGTGACCATCAGGTACAAGTTTCATTGACACACTGCATTTTCATCAGGGCTGCTGAGGTGATGGTCAGCAAGTGTTAATCTGGGCAATAGCTGTCCATAGCACTGTAATGGAGAGCAAGGAGCCCTCCATGTATGCACACACTTTCCTTCTGCAGACTAGGGATATTTCATTAATTTGGTGCTGCTCTGTATCATTCTGACAAGAAGATGTGAGTCTATCTTGGAAAGAAAGAAGCCCTCTGTTAAATCCATCCATCCATTTATCCATTCACATGATGCACTGTCTTTGACCCCTCCTCATCCAAAGCAAATGCGAGGCCCTGCAGCACCACAAACACTCCTTCAGCCGTGCTGTGGGCCCTTTTCTGTGACTTTGTCACTCCTGTTTAATGGCATCTCAGGCACTCTGTGAAAAGTGAACTGGAGTACTCATTAAAGCTTTTCAGGGAGGGGCAAAATTAATAACCTCTTTTCCATATAGGAAGGATGACAAGGAAATGACTTGCCATCTGGTTCCAGTGGGATGTGACAGTATCCCCCATTTCTGACAGTCAAACCGATCACTTTGTCCCAAGCAAGACAACTCAAAAAATGAAAGAAGCAAACTCAGCAGTTCACCCATTCTACTGAGTGCTGTCCAGTGCAACTCACTGCACAGTTACACGTAATTGTCCTAAAGTACCTAAATCTGGTTCCTCCATTTTCTTGAATACGAGTGTTCTCTGATGAATATCAGTTGCAATTCACTGTGTGGCTAATGCTCAGCATATGGTGTTGAAATCAGACAAAAGCTAGAAATCTTGAAAAGCTTAAAGGATGGGGAAAAATATGTAAAACCTCTTTCTCCTAACCCTTCAAGAGACTGCTACACTGCTACCTAGCACAAAGCAGAGAGGTTGCTGGCTGAGATGAAGTGCTGGTGTCTTGTTGGGATGCACTTGCAGCACATGTATATCCCCGAGTCTATTCTTTCTGAGGCTATATCTAGAAGAAATTTTAAATGAATTAACTAAATGGCTGTTCTTAAATGGCAGAATTCTGTGCAGGTTCTCTTAATTTAGAATACAGTAGGTTCTGTAAATTTGCACATAAATACTAAACATCTTTATCTGATTTTCCTACAGTATGATTGTATCTCACTGGGCGTTGCACAGGTTTAATGGCAATGTTTTTTTGCAACCATTTCAGTTAAACTTATACAATTTGTGTGAACAAAAGGATCTCTCTGTTGTTTCTATTCAGGCAATAATTTCTTCCTCTATCCTGACAAATGACCGAGTCAGTTTTTGCAGCATCTTATACCTCTGTCACTCTGGAACTCCCAGTGACCTTTGGCTCCACTCTGCCTTTACTGACATTGTGGGTGAGAAGGCACTGACAGATCTGCCATTTCTTCAGCAATCTCTCTATGTTGGACTATTGTTGCAGCTACACTCAAGTCACTGCTCTGATAAACATTCACCAAGGAGTTATGACACAAACAATCAGCATCCATAAATCTATAAACAGATACATTTAGATTACACAGGAGTCTAAGTAATCCCACTTTTGCTCTGTTGAGTAACATGCTTTGACAGGCTGATAGGACACAAAAAATGTCTGTTATAAATGGATGTTTCTCTGATGAGTAAAGTCTTTATGTTCTGTTGAGCACAGGCTGAGGTTGGTTTTTTTAACTGCTGACTCTCCAAATTGAAGCTTCAATTCGAAATTCAAGCTCTCTCATTCCTGGTCTGAAAGCTGTAATAATTTTGAAAATGAAATGTAGCATTCTTATTAGAGTATAGGTGCCAGATTTAAATTTCATTATCTTTCTTATGTTTTGAACAAAGCAGAGATAATAGAAATAAAAATATAGCAGCTTTTCTATTGCTTTTTCAGTTGTCAACTGCCTATGGACAAAATTCCTGAGGGCAAATAGTACTCTTATACTCTTATACTTTTTTGTCTTTGAGCTGAAGTACATCCCAATGTATTTTGTTTCTAGCATACAAAGATAAAGACCAAAACATTCCTCCCAATTAATGCAATAAAGATGTTTGGCTGGCATTCCAATGGATATTTGAATAAAGAAAGGACCATCATAAGTAAAACTACTTTCTTCTTCATTTTGGGGTGCTGCACCTATAATTGTGAGATTAATAAATCAGTTCATAAAAGCCCAGAAATTTTCTAAGTCTGTCTATTAATAATAAATGAGATATAAAATATGATTTTGAGTGTGTATTTTGGGAGCAGATCTCTGGCAGGAAGAAACATGATATTTATCTCTCTAACTGCCTTTTTTATTTAGGGTTGTTTCTTTTTTGATTTGATGATAATCTAAGCAACTGTTTCTGGCTCATTGGAGTTCAGTAATTTCGTATCTGCACCTTGATATATTTTACATTTATTATTGAATCTCCAATACACAGCACTCTTGTGATGTACAGAGACCATTCCTAAGAGTAGTTTCTTTCAGAGGCAGAGTGCTGCTTTTTATTTCTATCAATGGGTTTGTAAAACCAAGCTACCTACAGAGATAAAGGTCTGATTCTACTTTTGCCCTGTTTCAATTTCAATATTCTACTGTCAAAGCTGGTGGTGCTGGTCTTAGTTCATTCTAGTCTAAAAAAAGGTACTCCTGGCTCATTCTCTAAATATTATTTGTATTACAGCAGCAGCTGTGCCTAAAATTAGCAATCTCAGGCTTGGCTTAGTGAATGCTGAAGTTTGTTTGAATTTTCAGCTCACCACTGCATGCTCCTTTGGTACTGATGAAGCCTGTCTCTCCTGTCCTCAGCACTCTGACATAGCAGGCCTTTCACTTACTTGAACCAGATTTTAAACAACTGTCTGTGCCTGGTTGACTTTTTTTCTACAGATCCCAAAAGACTTTGTGCAGTTCTTTGCCTTCCAACCCAATTCCTCATGAACTGACTAATCCCGCAAGCCTCTTAACTCTTCCTGGTTGTTTCAGAAAGGGTGATTTCTCCCATCTGTTACCTCCTGGATAAATCTGCTTCCTCTCAAGGTATGGTTCTAAGGTATGGTCACTTCTTACAGCCTCCTCTGTAAGAGAGCCCTCTGAATATTAAATGGCTTCTGCAATTAAGCTATTAAACCTCATTACTACAGTTGCTCCACAAAAAATCCTAGTGCAATTTCATATTCATGTTAATATATAGAGATGTACAATTATGAATTACTTAAAAATTAAGAAATTTGTCAAAATCTATTCATATGGCCTTTTCTGACCTAAATTCTATGCTTCCCATGACTACTGAAGCTGTGCACTGCTCTGCATTACCTAGATCACAGGTACCTCCCTGCTTGCTCTACAGAAAAACCCACTGAGAGGTGACTGAATTGAGCTAAGAGAAGTGTCAGTCTCGCAGCTCCTGCTGCTTTTACAATGAGGGAGAGACAGGAAACTCAACCTGTTGCTCAGTCTGCGCCCTGATCAAAAGTCAAACCCACTCCAGACCCTAGCAAAGTATGAAGATTGTGAAATGCATTGCTATTTGCACTTTGTTCTACAAGTTCTACATCTGAAATAAACGAAACTGAAATGGAGATCACTTGTGTCATTGATGGGTTCAGAGTAGAGGGACAAGAATTCTGCTGTTTGCTTTGGAGTGAACTGTATTTACACAAGAGTACTTGAGCTATGCAGAAAAACAAGGCTTATGTCTCTTGAGGTAGTCAGGGTTTTTTATCAGCAAAGCATTTACTTCTCTAGGTGACAGCTGGGTGTGTTTGCATATTTACATATACATAAAAATTTATGTGAATAAAGTTTAGGAAATTAAGCTGACCAAAAGGGATGATTTTTTTTCTTTAAGTAAATGACTGTGATTTCCATTTCCAGAAACCAAAGACAGTTGGATAGCATTTTCTAACATATTGAGTCCACTCAATGTGGGACATTCTAGAAAACATAACTATATTTTGATCGAGCTAAAATGTTTCAGTTTGGGTTCTGCTGGTCAAAATTCAAACTTTACACATTTCCACTGAATCTTAAAATTGAAGTCAAATGCATATAGGTAAAAGATGAAGAATATCAGCTACCATTATGATGCAAAGTGAAATGTCAATTATCAAACAGAACACATGCATATAAATTGCTTTTAAGATCTAAATAAGGAAACTATCTTTCAACATTTAAATATTATATAATCTGTCGAGAAATGGTGCCTGCAGCAGTGAATTCCAACCCAAGAGGAAAGCCCTTGGATATGTTATTTTAGCATTTAGTAGGTAGAAGAGGGTGGCAACGTAGCCTCTTGCTGCTGAAAGAAAGAGACTGGGTAGAGGACATGACCTGGGAAAAGAACACCAAGCAAGGAAGCAAATAGTTCTTGGAAAAGATAAAATATATTGTTATTATGCCAAAATCAAATATGACCTCAGAAAGCTTCTATAGAAATAAGCAAACTTCACAAACTTAACAATGCAGTGTTTGAAAACTCTCTGACTGGGCACCTGCAGTGATGCCTCATTGAAAACAGATATATCTGTCACATACAATCTTCCTTCTTCCCTCTTTTCTTGTGCATAAGGAAATTGAACAATAATATTATGGTTTGCAAAGCAGATCAATAATATCAGAATATTCTACCCTTATTTCAGGATAGCATGCCCATGTGTCTAAATGTATGAGTAAAACTGTGGTAATGTTTTGACTCATCTGGAATTGTATCGGCCATCATTCCCCAGTTGGACAAGTCCATGGCAGTGCATACAAATTGCAGAATCATTAGAGGAGACAAACTCTGAAAGTTACCTGGTTCACACCCTGTTAAAATCCAAGTAGCTTCAAAATTACATTAAGTTGGTCGGGGCCTTGTCCAATTGAGATGGAAATGCCGTGACCTGGATGAGTCTCTCACTGATTCCTCTGTTTTACCACCTCCATTATGAAGGCTTTTAAATATAATAAGTAATATACACCCATCATGAAATGAGCTTTTCTTCACACCTGCATTCAGAAATGCATGCAGAAGTGCCTATAAATGTGCTCTAGTCGGGAATAACACAATACAGAGCAGACAGACCTTTCTCTGATAACCAAACCAGACAGGAGAGAACATGAGATTTACCTGGCTAGTACACAGTGCATCTGTGCCATGAGAAGGACTTAAAACTGTCCATTTCAAAATTTCATGTTGTGCTTCAGAAGTCATCTGGGCTTAATAATCACAAAGCCCAGATCTCTGCAGTTTCTTTGCTGCCCTAAGCTCTGAGCCTCCAGTTCACCACCAGGTTATATTTTCAGATTTTCAAAAAAGTAGAATGCTACTCTCCCTTTTTTTTTGTAAAGCATAACACCACCTGAGTAAAAAATATTCACTTCACAAGTTTCACTTTATGAAAACAGTTTCTTACTACTCGCATCAAAATGAGAGAGTTAGCAATGATAGAGAAACATCCAGTAAAGCTCAGAAACGGGAGCAGAGGCAATTCCCTTCTCACTGTTAAAGTACAGGGCTTCCAAAAAAGGCAAACCCATAAATCTTCCCTGTAGTTTTGAATAGGCCTTTTAGAGAAGGACTGTGTGACACCCCAAAGTCCCAGCAAGTTCCCTTCATTCCAGGCCTTCTATAGAAGTATAGCAGAGGATAATCTGTGAGAAAAGCTTTATTAAAAAAACCCACCTAAATAAAACATACTAATCAGTTAAGATTTTGTTATAGAAAATAGCTTTCATTTTATCCCACAGTTTATCTATTGTTTTATGTTAACATGTAAATTCAGATGAGGAATAAAACCAAGAAAATAATACGATAATATACCTAGAAAAATCTTTTAAGCAACGATGAGCTGTAAAACGTTACTCTGGGCTCTCTTTGCATGCTGGCATTCAGGAACAGGTCACCAAACCACTGTGCTCAAGGGACCAGGTGCAATAAATTACTGTAGTTGGATTCACTCAGTGAAACCACATGGGTTTGCTCCTTATTTCTGACTATTTTTTTCCCCCAGGCTTAAGTTTTAGAGCTACTGGTTTGTTCTCATTTTTCAGAGTGGAACAGCATGAGACGACAGGACTTGCCAGAGGTCACAGCGTGAAAAGGAAGCCCAGCCTCTCCTTTATCAGCTGTCTGTTCTGCAGGGTGAATTCTTGTACCTTAGTCTCCCACATCCCATGTGAGCAAGCCTGGCTTTCTGGCCTGGGGATATTTAATTTTTCACAGAAAATGAGCAAGTCCAAAGAAGAAAAACATGAGTGAAATTACCTGGTTAGCTCAGGGATTAGAGCATTCATATGATTTGTAAAACACCCAAGCTCCACCAAAGTGAAACAGTGGCAGTGATGGAGACCATGGGCATATGAGCAGATCAGCAGCCCTTAAGGCATGAAGGTTGCCAAATTACATTGTATCAGCCATCTAGGAAAATAAAAACTGCACTGGAAAATGCAGTGAAAGGTGAGGCTTCTCCCCATAAGGCAAGTGGCTGAGGCACTGATGATCTTCCCTGGCTTTGGTAAGTACCACTGAGCTTTGGGTGAGAGGATGGCCCATCACTTGTGGGTGACACCACTGGAGCCCCTGGGACAGCTGGCCTTACTTGGGACATTTCCTCCACCTGCCAGTGGCCTGAGGCATGTGCCAGAGATGTGGTAACAGCAGTAGGGAGTTAATTTTTGTATTTAAAGCCTGAACTAAAAAGCAGCCCAGTCTAGCGCCACTCTTTGGGCTTGCTGCAGCCTGGCCCTGCCCATCCATGAGCCCTGCAGGCTGGGTCCTGGCTGATCCCAGAGCCCAGCCATCCCAGGCTGCCTCTGAGCCTGACTCCCCTCCCTGAGGATGGCTCATGCCTCAGCCCAGGGGTCAGGAACTGCCTGGGCTGGTCAGAGCTGGCACATGAGGGGTCTGTGCTGCAGCTGGCTGGGGGGCTGGTGATGTGGTTTCCCCACCAGGGAAGAGGAAGAGGCTGGTACATGGATGGAAGCCATGGTGTGCAGGACCCCAGAGTCTCACACCACCTGTCTCCTCACAGGAGGAGATTCTCCAGGTTGAGATGGTTTTACCTACTACACAGTCCCCTATGGGACTTACGAACTCAGGGCATCCTGCAGTAATGCCACAGTGATTTTTCGTTCATGCCAGAATTGCTCTTTAATTTGTTTTCTGATGTCTGGTCTAATTTGAATATGTGGGATTCAGGTGTTGAGCAACCTCACGGCTTGCTTACTTCTTCCTTGAGTCCAAACTTCATTTTCACAATACCTGGTGTTTAAAAGAGCGAGCTCTGATGTGCACTGTGACAGCACAGCCCAGCACGTAACTGGCTGGAGTCCAGGATCTGTTCCTGTTTGTGCATCTCTGGAATTACCTCTTCATTTCAAGCCACCGCACCTCGATGTCTGTACGAAGTTGTCAACTGCTTTGATATCTGCAGACAAAGTGAGTAAAACAAGAAAAGAATGGTTTCACTTATCCCCGCAGATTTTAATGTTGGTGTGACGTTTGCCAGGCCTGAAATGCTTGGGCAATTTTCAAAGGTTAAGTCAAATATCCAGCTACCATGGCCTTTGCCTTTTGATTAATTTCCTGAGATTCAATAAGAGCAGATTCAGTCTCTCAGACCAGTTCAATAAGAGATTTAAGAACATCTTCTGGCAGGCCTGTGTTTTGTCCTATTGATCTCAGTAAGCCTAGCTTCAAGCCTTTTGAGCTTTCTTGGACAGTTTGCAGACTCCAGACCTGGAATTCTGTGAAACTGAGGCTGAACCTCCTCAATGTTCGGCAGACACTTTTGTTTCTGCACTTTAGGTGCAGCCCTCTCTTCCTTTTTCTCTGAACTTTTGGGCTGGATTTCACAAATAATTCTCTCTTCAATAGACTGAAGCAAAATTCATGGAGTCAGACACCCTGGCATTAAAAATGTGGACAGTAACAGAAGAAAGACAGTAATTTCTTTAGTTTACTTGTTTGATGCTATTCCTGTTAATTTTTGTCACCTCTGTTATCTCCAGAGACCACCAGAAACTGAGGAAGCTGCCTAAAATGAAGTAATGGTAAGGCTATGGGGGAGGGGGCATCTGTTAGGGCCAGTCTGCAATAATGACTGGATAATCCCAGAATTGTAGAGGGTGGCTGTGGTCAAACTGTGCTGTGGTCCTTTAATTAAAGACTTGCTGATCCTTTAGGCTGTAGAGATGTCTAAGGATGTCTTCAAAGAGATGTCCCGCTTCTGTAGGTCTGACAAGACTTCCGTGCATGGTCATTCACATGCTGTGAATACCTGACTAAACATTGTGAGTAAAAATATTTTTACATGGTCTCTACCTGGAAGTCAGTAGAGTTTGAAATAAATGCATTCCTCTAGCAAAGCCACATCCTATGCACTGTGCAAAATGTTTCTGTGAGAATGTTTTAATTCTTGAGGAGTTCCTTTTCCACAGCAATTATTTACTAAACCCCAGTGGGTAACTATTAACAAGAGATTATCTCAGTCTGGGTGTGTAGCTTAGGCTCAGTTCTTGGGTGCATGATGTTAAATATTCTGAGCAATGATGTGGAAGAAACCATAAAATCATGACTAATGGGGTGTGCAAGTGAGACAGATTTATGGATTTATTGGATAAGGAAACCTATAGAATGGTGGTAGAGAGATCTGTAGTGCCTGTAATATACATGCCATATTCACTTAAGGGAAATACACAGTTGTCTGTTACTGAAGAACAGGCTGTACTTACAGAAAGATGACAGGGCAAAAGAACTGGGTGTTCACAGGGTAAAATCAGCATAATTTAATACCATAAATAGAAGGGCAGGTCTGATCTGGGAAGAGGAATGCCAAGTCAGCTATGGGAGCTATAATCTATGGAACATAGCCTCTAATGAGGAGAAGACCACTAGAATTTTAAAATACAAACCAAGTAGAATTTTTGTCTCCTTTTGAGGGTGTCTCTTTTAAATGATTGGTGTTCTGCTTGGGGTACACCAGAAAAAGCCAACCTGAGGCTGATAATACTTTAGAAAATGTTTTCCCAAACTGTTCAGTTTGGCTACATCATTAGTAACTGAAGACAGCAGCAGAGTTCTACTTTTATTTACACAAATTCTCAAAAGGGGGTATTTGTTCTGACTGCCTCCATTTCAAGACATTCAGCTGCTAAGCTCCTGATAGCATCTGAAAACCGAGCTTCTTCAGGGTATTTTTAAGCTGGGTAGGAGAAGAGTGAAGTATCTTGAAGACCTAACACTTGAAAATGGAAGGCTGTTAGTTTCTACCAGGTATCTGTTGGTCTTTTAGGCAGCCTTTGACTAGGAGGTACAAAAGGGCGCCTTTTAAATGTTTGTCCAAACATGAAAATATTTTAACTCTTTTCAGTTACCTAACATAATCCCTGGTACTTTGAAGGCACTGAAAGATCTAAACTATTGAAACACAAGTCTCAACTCTGGAAGCTGTACATAGTGTAATTTTTTCAATGACTTCTGTGGGCCAGAGGAACTTCCACTATCTGATGAATCAGTGGTAGCTGAAAATCTCTGCATTGCACTGCCTTGTGTAGACATATCCTGAGTCATGTTCTTTAATTGCCTCATACCGTAGCTGTAGAAAGTACAAAGAGGAAAGGAATCCTCCAACTGGTGCACTTTGACATTGCATGACTGAGAGCAGAGTGTAAATGAAAGCTTAGGAGTCGTCTGTCTCTCAGGTCAATGTTGCAGAGTAGAGGCTGAACAAACGGCCTGTGGTCATTCTGGTTTGAAAGTAATGGATGGTGCAGCTTAGACAGCTTAAATATTTTTCAACATTTCCAGGTGTGCCAAGGTAGAGTCCTTAGCATAGGAGCATCCCAAATCATGAGCCCTAGTAAAAACTAGTCTCAATATAGAAGGGACATACTCTGAGGTATATATGGAAGAAAGATGGTACAAAAAAGATTCTTTAGGAATATGAAAGAGATCTATAAAAGATCATTTAGGAAATTTCTTCAAATTTCTGAAAAGATTTTCAACTTTGAGGAAAATCAACTTTTTCTTCTAGGATGTTTCATCATCTCTTTATATCAGGATTCTTTGAGTGACTTACATGGTGGGGAATGAAGCTGAACAATGAAATCTTTTTGTCTGATCTTATTGCAGTGATTGCTAAAGAAAGATCACAGTCTTATTGCCCAGCTCTTGCCAGCAGGAAACTTGAATCTTCCTCTGACTAGAACAAGCTGATGGTGAAATGTGGGCAACTAAGTATTGCCCTCTGTCAACTTTTCAACTTTGAAATCCATGCCCCTTTACTGGAGGCCAACTTGAAAGTTTCTTTTCAGTTAGAAACTGGACAGAAGACCCATGGTTAAACACTGGTTCTTACAGCCTGTTTACAGAGTGGTGGGTAGATGTTCTAGTGTACATCCAGATGTTGACTTGGCCACAGTAACTCTGATGCAAAGAAATGGAAGGAAATTGGGTGTTGGAGAGTCAGAGTGGCTCTGTAATCACCAGCCTAGTCTGGAAACAACCTAGCCATACTCACAGTGCACAGATATGGTAAGTTTATTCATTCTGAAAAAGGGTGGGTTTAGGGGTGATCTAATTGTGCCCTTCCAGTACCTAAAAGGAGTCTAAAAAAAAGATGGAGGGAGACTCTTTACAAGAGCATGTAGTGACAGGACAAGGGGCAATGGCTTCAAACTGAGAGAGAGTAGGTTTAGATTAGACATTAGGAAGAAATTCTTTACTGTGATGAGGCACTGGCACGCAGCTTTCCCAGAGAAGCTGTGGAGTGTTCAAGGCCAGGCTGGATGAAGCTCTGAGCATCAGGTCTAGTGAAAGATGTCCCTGTCCACGGTAGGTGGGCTGTGACTAGATGATCTTTAAGGCCCCTTTCTTCCCCGGCCGTTCTATGATTCTATGAAGATGGGATGAGAGGTGTGCTAACTCAAGGTAATGTTGTAGGATGCTACCCTTGCCTGTCCAAATGGTGATTTTTAGTAATACCAGGTGTTATCAGCTGGTTCAGAGCCCTGAGCAGCAGTTTGGAGATCCTCCGTAGTCTGCTTATAGCATAGAGACAAAAATTATCTCTTTTGCTCATCTTCATCTGTTAGGACTCAAGGTCTTTCAGGCACTGCCCATCTATTAATGCACTTCTGCACTACACCTTTTCTGACATGAAGCCTGATCTTGGCAGGGACACACAGTCTGTGGGTGGCAATAAAACCTTGTCTAATTAACATAATTTTCCTGTAGCGTGTCATGACTCAATAAAATGCATTGGTTTCCATTCTGCTAGCAGATTACTCACTGACTTCAATCTAAGAAACCATTAGGTCCAGACCCATTCTAGCTTACAGAGCACCTCTCCGTCAATGTGTTATCATAGCAGAGATCAAGCACAGTGTCTCCACTAGACCTACCCACTGGGGAGACGAAAGAATTTTAATGAGAGCTCTGCCTTTGACCATCAAATCCTCCCTCAATCGAACAAGACTGTCTAGATTGACAGGACAACAAACATGAATTATATTTTGGGTGAGGCATCTGTCTGTGGGTGGAATAAAGGAGAGGTTATTGGGTGAAAAACTTATTTTTGCAGCCAAATAAATGTTAATATTTAAATTGGGTTTATCTTGTTTCACGAACATGAAAATGTTCTACTCACAAGATGACTGAACAAATTTTCAGTGTCTATCAAGAAAGGATGCCAACAGGAAAGGATGAGATGACAAAACTCATTGCCCAAAGATGAGGAAGGTATTCAGTGATTGGAGCTGACAGGGTTGCCAGCTTCTACAAATTCCTCTCTGCCCTGGAGCTGACCCAAACCAGAGAGCAGGAAGACAGCAGAAAGAGCAGTTCTTTCCTAAAGAAAGCAATGCCAGATGAGGCAGGCAGGAACTGGTTGCTACTGTGGGGCAGAGAGCTGCAGCTCTGTTACGGGTGTATTTCCATTCTGACAGCAGCATGTGTGGTGGGGCAGCTCTTGGCCACCTGTCTCTCTGCTGAGAGGATTCCTCAGGGATCTCCTGTGTGGCAACTTCTGAGAGAATTCTGCTATCTATTCAGAAACTAAAAACTTTTGCCATATGGCTGCTATAAAATAAATCAAGGCGCATATTGATGTTATTTCTGTTCTCTGATGCTCACTACCCTACAGCAGTTTTGTTTTTCCTTTGTCCACAATATCGCAAAAAGACCTAAAAGCCTTACATCTTTGGGCTTCATTAAGTTGGTCTCTTTTCAGATGGACTGGACAGAAGATGCATGTTAAACAAATCAGAAGGAATGCCTGAGTGCACCCAACTGAAACAGATTTGTTTTCCAAGTATAAAAGAGTTTTTTTTATCACTCCTGGCACATACATTTCCAAAGTGTTATTCTGCAGGAACTCTTATTCTAAGGCTTCTTTGTAGCAGTAGTTCAAGGAATAAGAGATCCTTGTTAGAATATATTTTTCTCTAAAAGAAAATTGTAATCATAAGAAAGTGCTGGCTGTATAAGCCTTTTGCAGGATGCATTTGTGTAGACAGGAAATCTTCTCCCTTTTGGGTCCCTAGTGGGACATGTAATCTCTCTCAAATAACCCCTATTCTACAGCATTCCAATTAATGACTATTATGTAATAATGAGATAGCAAAAGCACATCACTACTTAAACATGGCATGTGACCCTCCCAGCTTCAGCTGGGCCTACTGATGTTGCAGTTCAGATGTATGATGGTGGATAGCTTCCCCCTGTATCACTGTGGAGGATAAAAGGCCAGTGGGATTCATTCACTCACAGAAGAGAAATGGAGATGCACTGAACCAGCAATTTACTCTGCATTAGTAGAGATGAATAGTCTCATAGTAAGAGAAGAAGAGAGTAAGATGAAGTCTCATAGTAACACTGATGTGAAAGGGACTAATGACCACAGTCCACTTCTGACTGGGCTCTGGTTTCCCCACATCCTGGACTGGCCCAACAGGAATGTCTCTTGAAAATGCTGATGGAGGGATGGAAAAAGAAAGGAGTCCAAACTGTTGCCAGTTTGTAGCAGGCCAGCACATTTTCCAACAGCTCAGACCTGTAAGAGTTCTCAGAGACCTTTTGTGGGAAACCATTCACCAGACAAATTGCTCACAGGCTGCACAGCAAGGTTGTGGGTCTCAGTCTCTGGAGATATTAAAAAACTGGACACAGCTCTGTGTAATATGTTCCAGGTGACCCTACTTGAACAGGGAGGTTGGACTAGATGATCTCCAGTGGTCCCTTCCAACCTCAGCCATTCTGTGATTCTAATTCTATGGTAGATGTAGTCATTATTTCCGTTCACCTCAGGCTGCAACAAAGCACATTTGTTACCCTGTAAAGCCTGTTGCCGTTTTTCTTTCTAATTGTAATTTTAGACAAAGGAAAAAAACTTTTCCATTGAAGCTCATTTAGACAAGGTGATTTTAATGTTCTCATACATACTTTTTTTGCCTCCATTATCTACAATTTTAAATTAAGAAGGACTGAAGTCTTTCCCCCAGGACTTCCAGGAGCAATCAAATCGTGGCTCCTGCTCAGCTGCACCAGGAGGTGACAGTGTGTAATCCCTGCTCACTGGGCTGGGACTGGCAACCAGTGGGGGCTGTGGGGCTGCCATGAGAAGTAGCCAGCCCTGGAGTTCATAAGGCCACTCCCACAACATCAACAACAAACCCATGAACAACCTTTTGTTATAAGAATTTCCAAGCTTTACAAGCTCATAAATCACAATTGCATTTATCTAGAAGATAACGCTATTACTAAGCTACCGTACACATTCACCTTTGCACCTGCAATACCAGACAGTGACATTTCTACCAGCTATAAAGTCAGACTATTCAGCCACAGCTAAATTAATTTTAAATAATAAAAAAATTAAAATACTTAAAAATTTAAGGACCTTTTGTTAGAGCAAAACAGATCTCAGCTCAGTCCAGTGAACAAAAGGTATTTTGCTGGGTTTTTCTAAATCACAGGCTCCAAGATACAGCTTCCAGTACACTGCCCTGGGATGCACACTGACTACTGCACTTATGAGAAACCAACAGAGCACAAAACAATCTGAATGCAAGTCAGACACAGCAAAGATTGAATGGTGTCTCAGTCCAGACTTGCAGTTCACGCAAGATAGAGTATTTGTAGAATGTTGTCAAGAATGCAGGAGTAGGTTTTGGACACCCACTGCTACAATTCTGGAAGTTTAGCTTCAGTTTCCCAAATCTTGTTATTTCTCAGCAACAGACAAAGGAACACAGGTGGGGAGGGAGCTCCAAAGTGACCAAACCCAGTCCCTGAAATCACAGCAACTAAGCAACCATTGAGATACCAGTGTCTGAGTCCTCCTCTGTTAGGAAACAAGGATAGGAATCACTTTTTTCTCAAAGAGGAACCTCATTCAACCAAGTCTGCTGCCTCTGACTTGGGCACCACTTGGGCTGTCAAGAGAATTCCATGATACTTTGCTGTTAATTTTTGCCATCGATACTAATTGGGAAAGGCGAGGGAGAAGCAACGGGGGAGTCCTTTTCCCTTGGCAGTGGGAAGGTAAAACTTCCCACAAATATCTTCAGTGTGTGGAAATGATTATCTGCTGGTGACTTTGGCAACGGTCAGATTCCCTTTCTTAAGGGTAAGGAGAGAACTGGTCACAATTTGTCAGAGGAAAGGAAGAACCTTATTCATTGGAAATTGTGAAGAGAATTTCTGTGTGAAAGTGAAGGGAAGTGGTCTCATTTCTCAGCTCTTACAAATCACAGTGAGATGACTTTTTCCAGCATTTTAAAAGAAATAGGGAAATTCATACCAGCCCTAAGTAGACTTGTGACTGTCTGTTCCCAACAGTTTCTACACAGAATCTCCTGTCACAAGGCATAATATCATGCATTATACATTTATTTCTTCCCAACAAGATCCCACAGGAATTTGAGGTAAAAATGGGTAATGACTCTAGTCATTCTAGCATTCTAGTCCCATGCCCTGAGAAATAAACATGCTCATCCCAAAAGGGCTTAGCTTTAATTTTCTTCCTCATGCTGTTGTTTTCTGAAGAAGTAATTTGCATCTCTTACTCAGTTTCTGCTTGGCAACCTGGAACAGACTCTGCTTGTCCTCCTGTTACTAAGGCAGGAACTGCCAGACTCAGTAATAGGAACTTATTCTGCCCCTGCAGAGGGGAGCAATAGTGCCTCCCAAAGCCACAGGAGCAAAAGGCACCTGGAGACGAGCCAGCACAAACTCCTGGTGTGGGCTGGGACCACAGCAAACACTGCAGAAGACTGAACGCTGAGCTTCATGGATGGTGGTCTGACTGTTTATTCAGAAGCCATTCTAACCTTTGAACACTGGTGAGATATCCCCAAACAGTAGAAAATATAGGACTGGAACACCTCTCCTATGGAAATAGGCTAAGAGAGCTGGGCTGTTTCAGCTGGGAGAAGAGAAGGCTGTGGGGATACCTTATTGCAGCATTCCAGTACTTAAAGAGGACTTATAAAAAAGAGGAAGAGCAATTTTTTACATGGGCAGACAGTGATAGGACAAGGGAGGATGGTTTTAAACTAAAAGACTAGAGATTTAGATTAGATTTTAGGAAGAAGTGCTTTACTCAGAGGCTGGTGAAACAGTGGCACAGGTGGCCCAGAGAAGTTGTGGATGCCCCATCCTTGATTGTGTTCAAGGCCAGGTTTGATGGGGCCCTAACCAACCTGGTCTAGGGGGTGGCATCCCTGCCCATGGCAGGGGGATTGGAAGGATGATCTTTAAGTCCCTTCCAACCCAAGTCTTTCTATTAGTCTGTGAAAATACATTTGTCAGCATCAGTATAACTAAATAACAGGGAAAAATACAGTTCTGTAGGAGATGGCTTTGACATGCTGCCTCTCTCCTTGCTCCAAACCCCTGGCAGCAGGCTGACTGGATTACTTGAAGTGGAATTTGATTATGGCCTGCCAGCCAGAGCCTCTGCTGCTTTGCTTGACTGCACAATGTGAGTGTGTCAGGACAAGTTCACTGCAAGGGAAAATCCACTGAAGTCAAGAGAGTTGTACTGAGAACAATTCCAGCCCATCACTAGGCTTTTTTGCAGTGTGAATTCAGTGCTGATGCAAGCAGGCGCAGCTCCCACTGCTGTTGGCAGCAGTCTTTTGAGAGACTCAGGCCTGCCTATTCTGTACTGCCCTACCCTGGAACCAGCCAAATCCTTCAGTGTTTCTTGCCACATGACATTCCTCTGCAGGGGGAGATATTGTTGAGGACAAATATCACAAGTGCTTATAGCTGTGGGGAAAACCTCAGAAATTTAAGATAAATATGCCACTGATAAAATAATATTTTTCTGATATGGCAAACGGTGTGGGAGACCAGTTTTGAGACATCCCTATGCAGTTATTACAACAGAGTTACTACTGTTGCTACCATGACAGTGCATTTATCAGTTCCATTTTGCCACTGATCATATTACAGAATCATCCATCTAATTTACTTATCATCCCAAATTGCCTTCTGTGGCAGCCTCACTGCCTTACCTTCCCACTGTTCCCACTATCTCCAACTGGAACAGCTTCTGCAGTCCCATGCTGAGCTACCAGTGTGCTGTCTTGATGTTAGATTATGCTAAGACCATCCTGGTTCACCAGACTTCAAATATACATCCTTTTTTTTTGAAACAAGATGTGACAGATAAACTAGTCTGTGAGCTTGTAAGTCTGTGACTACCAGTCCACCACTTCATAACTATAAAAGCCCAGTCCAGCTCCCCTATGGCAGATTGTTCCACATACTTCCTTGAAGTGTGGAGCTTCTCCCATGAAACAGAGACACCTCTTCATAGTTACGCCCCAGGGGTTAAGAGAAAGAGAGAGATCTGCCTGTTATCTCGTATGATGAGCTACATCAATCTCTACTTAATAATTATTTCTTTTGCCAGCTTTGATACAATTGCTTTAATATAATTGCTTTGTTACAGTGCACTATATTACTTTGTTATATAATATTCTACTGGTAGATTTTTTAGCTTTTACAGTATGTAGTAAGTAATTCTGATTAGGATATTTTATCTGTTCACCTGTTTGTTAATTTGTCATAATAAATAATTCATTTATATAAATATATCTGTTTTGCCATCATTAAAACCCGTGGGACAAAGTGGTTTAATCATACCTCTAAAATTCCTTTAAATGTAAACTGTTGACACAGCCTGAAGCTAAGATAGGATTCAGCCTCACCTAAACCCTTCACTGAGAAGGAGTTTAGAAAGCAAGGAAGTCCTTCCTGCACCTAAAGACTCACTGGCAAGGCTTTACTTTTTAAAACTTTAAGGAAGGCTTTGTCTAAGCCTTCCACTCTCCCATGACAAAGATGAGTAATGCCAGGGGAGTCTTCTGTCCTTTGGTAATAATAAGTCTGAAATATGGGGCACAAAACATAGAAAAAAAAGCCCTTCCATTACCTGCTTTACAAAACCTGAGGGACTTCTCATGCAAACACGAGCTAGAAACCATGCCCATGGGCTGCACGAGCCTCTTGTTTACAGGCAAGCTCACCCCTTGGCAGTGGTATCTCTAGAACAGAACCTCTGCAGTCATGTGGGACTGTCACTGCAGTCACACCCTGCTACAGTTTTTTAAAGGGCAGAAATATATATGTAAATATTACTTTGTGAACAGCATTGACATATAAGAGATGGGAAAAATCACTGATGCGTGCATGTGAATGGCTGAGATTTTACAGACTGATGTGCAGTCTGTGGCATTTGGGATTTCTGAGAGAATGTTGTTAAAAAGGATCTTACAATTCAAACTAACTGTTCCATCAGAGAGCAGGACAGGAGGGGGTGGGAGTGTTCTCTGAATGCAGGGAAATTCAGATGGTAAGTAACATGTGATGGAGAGACTACAAGGGGAACCCAGCCAGGTTTTGATTGTTCCAGTTCAGATCAGCACAAAAGAATCAGTGACCTGCTGGATTTAAATGGTCAGCTTTAGTGGCCTGATTCTAGCTTTTATGTTAAACCCCATCAATGCTTCTTTTACGTCACTTTACAAGCTCTTTGCCTGATTGAGACCACAGAGATTGAGCCAAGCACGCACTGAGGCTCAGGAGACACAACACTGATGATGTCAGGGAAACCCTGTCCACTCCCCCTCAGTGCAAGTTTTGGCCCTGATCTGTAGGACAGTCCTGTAAGGTGGCAGCTTTCAAATATGTATTGATTCATGTGTAAGCACCTCTTACCCATCTGCAGCCCTGGTCAGCTGTTATGCTAAGAGACGTGTGGAGGTGGGCAGCAGGGCAAATAACCAGCAGAAATACATTTACTTACTCATCTGCACATAGACTACTCAGCATAGGAGGAGTCCATGCAGCTTCAGCTGCAGGGACTGACAGGACAGATCCTGAGACCTGACCTGCATTGTCACAGACATGTTGTATTGCCACAGACAGATTGCTTCAGTTTGCTTTTTCATATTTTTACCACCTGCAAAATGGGATGTCTGTGACCCAGTTGCTGCATGGATAGGGGATTTGGAGTTTGCATTATACCCTGGTTTCTCTTTTATTTTATCAACTCACATGAAACTATATTCCATGTTTGTACTTGTGCTGATGTAAGTGAAGAACAGGAAGTCTAGTAGCATAAAATAGTAATTTCAAAGAACTGTGCATTTAAATGAAGACGAAACAGCTGGCCTCAGAGAAACAAGACTGAGACTCAAGAAGCTTAGGCTGAGTTCCTAATTCTACTGAGCTCTATACAGAGGTTGTGTTTTCAATAATTTTTCTCTTACTGTCTAGCCTTGAACAAGACAGCATTTCCAAGGCTGCTTCTTTAAAATTTATTAATAAATGTATTAATTCACCTACTTTACTAAGTGCAGGATGATTAATTTCCAATGAGGCAGAGGAAACAACTTAGGTGTAAGTTATTCCACTGCTAAGAGGAGTGGCATGAATTTACATGCAGATTTGTACATGTGCATAAATACACACATACAACTTCTGCTCACTATGCAGAAGGGAAGGGTGTGGTATATGTGTATTTACACAAACAAGGAAGAAGAAATTTTTTTAAGCTTTCCCTAATTAAACTACAACTAGGAACAAAAAAAAAAAAAAAAGTAGAATGTCATTATAAAAAGGATTCATTTTCTAAATCTCCGAGGAGAAAAAAAATTGAGTTGTTTTAGACATGGAAATGATTTCTTTTACTATTATGCTCGCTATGTTAAATGTAGTTGGATTGATGTGATAGGCTGGCTTGTAAATATACGCAGTTCCTGACTGTGCTTTTGTACATTTAGTTATCTTGTACTTTGTGGTGTTTTGAATACAAATATATGGCCAGATATGTAGGTAATGGTGTTTATTTGTTGCTCTTTAAAGCTACAGAAACTGTCTCCCCTGTATCTGAGTTATGGCTGAGTAGGTTAGAAGGATCCTCAGCTTATGAACATCCCCTAAGTCCAGCAGATTTCTCAACAGCCTTTCTGTTCATGAAATCCATCTTTGTCACAAATAGCAAATCTTGGGCTATGGAATATCACAATCTCATTATGGGATGTCATCCCACAGCACAAATACATTATTCTCAGTGGATTTACAAACAGCATAGCCAACATTGCCACCTGGATGTGACAGATGTACTGGGTATATATTTACACCAAAACATGATTTACACTTGTCAGGACAGTGGCAAGAACAGGCTGCAGAGAAGACTAGAAATACTGTCGAGAGAGTTTCTCCTTCATGGTTCCTTAGACATCATAATCCCTGTCCTGAAGCATGGGGAGGGGGAGGGAGCAGCTCTCCCTTGCTCTTCCCTTATGCATCCCAGTGCATAAGGAGAAAAATGCTGATTAGAAAAGTTATACCAGTAAGAATGGGTTGGTTTTATTTAATCCAAGAGCTGGTCTCTCTAAGAAGAGGAAATATAATTGTCTGTGACTGAAGATAAATCAAACTGAAACTGGGAAATCAGCTCCACCAGAGCCAAAAATAAATGTGAGCAAACCTCCAGGGTTCTATGAGATGAGACGAATGAGAGAGGAAATGATCTCCTTAGAGCTAGAGGAGTCTAGATAACATATTAGCATAGAAGGGACAGCAGGAAAGGCATTAGGGAGTGTCTGCAGAGCTCTGTCACCCACAGAACCAGCAGGACTGATGGCCCTCAGTATCATGGCAGCCTGTAAGGCCAGCAGGAACTCCCTGTATCTAGGGCACAGGGAGGACACTTTCATTCTTTCCTAATGAAGGAGGCAATCAGAACATCCTTGTGGTTGCATATGGGGCAGGAGTGTGGAGTGCTGCTGGGAAGAGGACATACTCTGCTCTCTGGAGACAGGAGAAGCAGTGCTGCCCTAAGGGAGTAGGGAAGGAAAGCAGCTTGGCTGGGATGTAAGTAGAATTTGGAGAGAGGAGCATAAGTTGTGGAGCTCATCCTGCCTTTGCAAATGGGACCTGGTCTCTTAAAAGTGGGTATTCTTCAACCTTAGCCTAAGCTTTGGACTACTACACATCCATAAAACATAGTACACTCTCACATGAATGGCAGGCTACAGTGAAGTGCTGAAGAGAGCTCTCGATCCAAATTCAAGGCCAGCCTGGGTCAACGATCCTCTAGCCCAGCAAAAGGGAAGCAAAGCAGAACAGAGCTGGCATATCTCCAACCAGCAGCTTACGACTTAATTTCCATTTCTCAACCATGGGCATTTTAAGCCCAAAGCCTTTCTGAGTAAAGTGTCTGTGAAAATCAGGGCCTTTCCAGTCCAGAGGGTTTGTTTATGGCTCAGGTCTGCATGAGTCCAGTGCTTGAATATCTGATGTGTGAAATTTTAATGGGGGAGCTATATAAAGAAGAGAGTTCTGCATGGTTTTACAGTAAAATCACAGATTTATGTTTTAAATATGAGATATACACTGTGCAAAATCACAGTCAAGTACAAAGTGACTAAATTAAAAAGAGAAAAGAAAATTAAAATTAAATGAAAAAAATATCTGCATGAAAGTGAAAATCTGTTGACAGATTATGATTATGTTCCCGTGGTCACCAGTGCTACTAGTCTGACTCCTTGAAGAGAAGTCAGGAAGCTAGATAGTCAATTATCTATTCATTTCTACTGGACATGCCTTTTTTTTTTTTTTTCAAGTTCATGTTAACACTGATTCATTCTGGACTTTAAGTATAAATGAAAGTACTCTTGAAATGTTGAAGAAAAAATTCATATAGAAGACAAACTGATAGTGTTGCCTAAGCAATGGCAACGTGACATCCGTTCAAAACTTATGCATATCAGACACTGCCTCTCCCTAAAACAGACGAGGTTTGAATTCAAAGTATAATTACACTGCTTTCCTAACCCAGAGAAATGGGAAGTCACATGCCCACCTGGGAAATGAGAACCTCTAATGACAGTGCAGCTGCAGAAGCAGCACACAGACGTTGCTATATCTCGTTAGGTCAGACTTGTGGGGGAAATTCCTAAAATTAAATTTCTACAGCCAGTGTTGCAACATGATTGACATAGATCTTGGTACAGGAAACAAAGTCGTGCTCCTGTCCAGCCAGTCCCCAGTATGTCACTCCCCCTTTGCCATCTTCTCAGGCCAGCACAAGGTTCTCGTGCTGGGGTCTTGCTGCCGTGAGCTTCGTGGCTGCATCCTCCCACACAGCTTTGAAATTTATCTTGACCTGTTTCTCTTGACAGATGAATAAAATTGCTTCTGAATGCAAAGACACACAGGGTATATCTGTGAATAACAGCTACCCTTGAGCCCAGTATTTCACCTCATTGTCTAATCTGTTGGAAAGAGAAGCAGGAGCCTTCTTGATGGTTGAGGGACTGAAATATTGATTCGGTGCTGAATTCACACTTCACCAAAGCCTGTCTCTTAGTCTAGACATTTCTGCTTATCCAAGATGTACTGACATTTACCTTCTTAAATCCATTAATCTTTGGCTATCCATGGGAGCAGCACCTCTTGAAACTCAGGTGATTTTTGTAGGAATCCAAATACTAACTTCCTTTGATTTGGTTTCAGAGAAAGGTTCAGAGTTGCTCTGAGGGAAACACTCTGCTTTTGAGTTACTAGCACTTCCCCTTGGAGTGAATCAAGAATAGCTTTTCCATTTTCACTCTGCAACTTACTGTCTTGCAGGCTGCCTTTCAAAATCTCCCTGACTAGCAGTCCCTGAGGTTATACACTACATCAGTACCAGGATAAGGGCAAAGATCCAGAGCAGGGAAAGAGTCCTGTGAAACTGCTTGGCCACAAGGCTGTAGGAAATGGCTGCTACATTGCTCAAGGCTATCCTGCCTTGATTTCCAGAATTTCCAGTGATTTCCAGAAGCCCCATGTATCCCGATCTGTTATGCTTTCTCAATAATAATACTCTGTTACTTCGTCGTGGGCTCTGTCTCATAAGAAGCCATCCACGGCAAAGTGCAGTCAATAAATGGATTTACCTGGAGGTCTTCAGTGGGTGTCATATCAGCTCAAAAATGTACTGGTGGCTCTTCCTAAACAGCATGTGTTTTAACTTTGCTAGGCAACTTTTCAAGTGTCTCTGCTTAGAGTTAGTCTTCTAAACCCTCCTTTTGGCATCTAGCTGAAGTGCCAGAGCCTTATGAGAGCTTTAGCTGACTGACATTAGTGACACTGCAGCCATGCCTCCAAGATGCCAAAATACACATTTTGTTTGGAGCAGGAAACTGTTGGTCTGAATTTGTTTTGCAGCAGGAATAGAAGTTTTGAGACAAAGTTTGCTGTCTGTAGTATAAGGAAAGGTTGTATTTTATTTATGGATGATAGACCTGTGAATAAATGCATAGTTAGTGTCTCTAATCTCAATACTTATTTCTGCACTACAATGTAAGTGAAGCATTTCATGACAGAAATACAGCAAGGCAAATATTGGCCTTTTGCAACTCTGGAAGACTTCCTAGGGTTTTCACTCTTGTGTGTACATGTGTGTTTTCACCATCTGTGGACAAAGCCTGGCTCTGTTTCTGTAGCTTTCAGTATGTGTCTTTGAGAAGAGATGAAAAAATATCTGCAAAGTTATCCAGCTTGGTCAAGGGTAATCAGACTCAAATATGGTGAGGCTACAGGACAATTCCTATCAGGTCCCTGATGCCTTGAGTCTCACAACAAAAGGTTCAGATATGTTGAAGGCCACTGAAACCATGTCAATCCACCTGGACAGATGATACAAACCTGAGATTTCTACAGGACTTCCATGTGAGGCGAGAAAAATAAAATAAGCTTGTGATTTTCACTTTTTTTTAAAGTCTCCTTTTCTGCAAAACCAAGAGGAATGTGACGCTGGGTGAATGTGGGTGCAGGACTCTCCATCTGTCATGCTGGCCAGTATTGCCTTGCTTCTGTGTTTCTTCACAGATTTATGCTTGTGTGAGAGCTCTCTGAAGTAGAGATCCTACTTTTTTTTTTTTTTTTTCCTTTTTTTTTGGCACAGCATCTGACACAGTAAGGTTTGAATTCATAACCAGCTCTTGTGAGCCAGCGTAAAACATTTCTGACATGGGCAATATTTAAGAACAAATTGGACTTTTAAAACTGTATTTTAAAACTTGCTCTTGTGCTAGGCTTCTGTGTACAGGTGAATTCCACCCTTTGAGATCTCATTATGGGGCAGGGTTTTATGTTCTGAAGATGTGGCAAAGTCAGTTAACTAGGGAATATTCATGGCTTTCATCTCACCTCACCTACCCACCGAGTTGTATCAGTGTAACTCTTTCTGAGGCACATGATGAGAACCAGAATAGAGAACAGATACAACTTTTTGAAGAAATAAATGGCTAAATAATGAAACTGTATACTTACTACTGGTCCCTTAAGCAAAATCTCAGACCCTTGTACAACCGAGATCGTTCATTGCAGCAAGTGAATGGGAATGAGCAGCACTATTGGACTGAGTGTGGGAACCAGTATGACTGCTAAACATTTGATATGATGAAACACAGTCTGGAAGTGATGCTCTGAAGTCTTGTCTTCCAGTTTCTCTCTACTAAAACAATAAAACCTCCTGCCTGCTTATTAAGAGCCAGCTATCTCTACTCTTAGGGAATATGTTGGTTAGGAGACAGTAGGAGCACTGAACTGATCCTCATTACCTGAATGGTCAGAGGTGTAAATCTGGGTCCAGAGGGACTGGTTAGGCCAGGCCAGGCCAGGGGTGTTCAAAGACCATTTCAGTGCTACACTTGGCTGCTTCACAAGCACTGATCTACTTGATTTTTTTTCATCTCATTCAGAGCACAGAATGCAAGGGGACAGGTGCTCTGATGCCTGTGATGAGCTGAAGTTGAGCTAGTTTACTCATCTGTGCAACAAAGAAATCAGTCAGTTGAGGTAACACGCTGACATGCATTTTGCCCCAAAGCCTCTCCAGCCAGAGCTGTGAGAATGGCTTTTGTTCTGCCACAATGGAGAGGAGAATTCTCATGTATATTTTAAACAACATGCTGAAAGCAAGGACTGATCTTCCTTGCTAAAACCAGGGAAATTCTATTGAACTCAGTAAAAATTGCATCTGAAATCCTTCAGAGTGATAACAGGATCAGGTCTTGCAAGCTCTCTGTTATGCCTATAGAGTTAATTTCCATTAGCAAACTAATTTTCATTTGCTTCTGTCTAAATGAGCCATGAGAATCCAGCCATCATTACAAATAATCATGCCAACACTGCTAGCATTGTCCTTTCCTGTCTACTGCTTCTCTCCTGTCCTGAGTTGATTTGGACACAAGTGACATCAGTCACATCCAGAGCAATTGCAGCCAGGGTAAGTGGATGTGGCAGAGAAAGGAAATTGCAGGAGGACCTGATCCGGCAGAGAAGCACAGAGACACTGTGTGAATCAGTCCAGGAGAGAACTGTGTCCATCTGCAAATCTAATGGAAGAAGTGACGTGATTTTATGGTGTCCCTTGTAATGCAAGGGACTGTAACTTCATCTATAATCCAAAATGGACTAAAAATTTCAGCAGACTGTTAATGGAGGATATGTCTCACCTCACATATGACAACAGAACATCTGAGGGCTTCTGTGTATGAATAAAATTGACAGGTGTTCTTCTGTTGTCATTGTCTGTTTCATCCTTATATTTACAGTTCCATCCCATCCTTAAAACTGGGCAGGCACAAATTCTTGCATCTAGAAGGATTTTCACACACAAAATTGTATTTGAAATTTGAAGGCCTCTTTTCACCCTCTGCTTTCACTGGAGAGTGCATAGTTGCTGACTATATTCCCTTCTGGGTTGCTAGACCCTCAAGTACACAGATAAAAAACTTCGAAATTTCCCTCTTTACTCTTGTGGGCTCACACAGATCTGGTTGAGGAAGCCACACTGCATGAAATGTCCCAACACACTGTAGGCTGGCTAGAAAAGGCAAGCTGATGTAGTTAGAGAAACCTGCCAGCAAGAAAATAAAATTTAACTTACCCATGGCATCTTCACTGCAACTTTTCTCCTGCGCTTACTGGATACTGCTGGTTTACAGCGTTTCACAGGTGGTCAAGGTCTTCTCCAAACTACATCATATGATTTGAGCTGTCACTGAAGGACAGACATGGGCCAATCCACTGCTGACCCACATGGGGTCTGTGCCAGACAGTGGAAGGCTTTTCTGTGCTAATAACCCATGTCTTCAGCTCAGGACTTAATCTAACAAGGAATTCTTTATGCTCTAGTGCCAGGAAATAGTGTGTAAAAACACAATTACAATTAATACTTCTCTGAGATATGTTGTGCAAGCCAACCTGGAGAGGACAATACTGTAATTTTTTGGTGTTATTGTAACCTATTGCCTATAAGGAATGGCAAATATCAGCTTCAAATTAACTGTGATACACACACTGAAAGCTAAGTGCAGTGAATGAAGAGAGACCAGAGATAAAACAGGCTGCTCTCTAGATATGATTCTGAAAATTAAAGTGAGTGGATGGAAGATATACATCACAAAAATATTCTATTATGCTCAGTGTACTAGAGCAGAACTTTCACCCTTTTAAACTCTCATTAAAATGCAGCCATTTTTGTTTCAAAGGATTAACTTGTTGGCTCTAAAGAGAGAAGAAAAATGTGATTTGTGGTGTACTTGGAATTAGATATTGTTAATTGAAAATAACCCTAGGCACTTACATAGTGCTTTTCAGCTCAAAATCTTGAAACTATTTTGTGTTCGTGTGTATGAAATTCATTCATGTAAAGGGGCTGCTGAAAGACTTGTGTGCAGCAAAAATCTCACCAAAAAGTATCGCAGGAGCTTTTGTATGTTTACAGTGTGTTTTTATATGTTTACACTAAGGCAAACACCACCTTTGGGAAGAAGGCTTTTGAAAATGTGGGGACTTGATGTCACGTAGGAACAAAATAGCTGTCTGTAAAAATAGCAGGAAATGATTTATAACGGTTTGGCTACAGCTGAATGGTTATTTGTACAGATAGATAAAACAAGCCCCCTGGAAACTCTGCAAAAGAGACACTGGTGCATTCTGACTTCTGTCACTCTGAACATAAAAAAATATTCATGTGAAATGAAGACTTTGTAGCCCTGTGCAAACTCCTAACCAAAATTAATTAGAAAAGGAATTACTAGTTGTGTGTTTTGGTCACAGTGAACTTTCTGATGGACTGAGTCCTCCAGTTTAGCAGGGAGGTTCAAAGCATCATAAAGTCCGCTGTGGTCGTCAGCCACTGCAAGATTCCCCCAAGGACTGCCACACAGACTCAAAAGGTAGGCAGCCTGTTAAGATACTTGTTGAATGAAGTTCAATGGCACTCAACTCACCTGGATCATAAATGTTCCTGCTGGGCAAGTGGGGAAAACAGGTACACGCAGTGGAGGGGCTTGCCTAAGGTTACAGAACTACTTAGTCTAGAGCAAAATGAAAACCCCTTGAGTCATGCCCTTTCCCCCACTCTTACAGTGTCAAATGAAGAAGGAGCACCACTCATGAGTTACAGTAATCTTATAAAGCATCAAGCAAAAGCCATTAAAATTAACAAAAGCAGAAACAGCTAACACAGAGAGTGGACTCTTTCCTTTGGTCTCTGGAGTAGTACAATGACATTCTGTAGTGTTGCTGTGAGGATTTCTGGTTTACTTACTTGTATAGTACTGGCACTGATGTTTTGGAGTGAAGATTTATCTAAGTCATTTGTTTCTGAACTCATTGTGACCTACTTTAAGTTTGCTATTAAGTGGCTGGGATTTAGAGTGGCTGGGACAGTGACATAATCAGTCACACTTTGGTACATGGAGGCAAAATAAGTCATCGGTATCAACGCTGGACCAGGAAATTTTGCAATGTGCCACCAGATGAAATAAATCACTGTGGAATAAAGATGAAGGACACATCAGGTACTGAGAGGAAGGATCTGTTTAAAGTGGAGACAGCACAGTTTTCATGTGGCTAATTGATGCAGCAATTCCAGCAGGAAGTCTTGTAACTGAGGAGTGTATTCAGCACCTCCAAAACACCCCTGAGAAGCAGAAGTGATAAACATCTTTGATAAGCCATTTTCTGCAGGCTTTCATTCTTTGTTAAGGTAAGGGGTGGTTTCTCACAGCCCTAGTAGCCCCTATGACCTTCTTGCATTATCAGCTGGGGTCTGCCATCTACAGCTCCTAGAAATAGGAACAGCTTCCTTTCACACTGTGTCTGGGAGGAAGGTAATGAGAAAGGGCAAGATTTAGGTACAAGAATTAGTGAAGACAACTAAATCCAAAGTGCTGTATTCTGTACCCAGCTTTGGCTCTGGTTTCTCCAAGGAAGAACCAGCTATAAGCTGCAAGTAAAAGGCCAGTAGTATTAAAGAACTTGGCTCTGAAGAGATCTGGGAATGAGAAATGCCACACACTAGAAGCTATTACTGTTGTCATTTTACCGTGGGCAGTTCACTGTCAGCCTCAAAGAGTGGTGGAGGAGAAGGGTGGAGTGAAGGAGGCTGGAGGAAAAGCCATTAGGATGGGCAGAGAGGGCACTACCTGGAGCAGACTTATGATAGGGCTATGGACAAACCTTACACATGAGAAACCCAGAAAAGTCAATGAAAAAGCTCTCACTGCTGTCAGCAAGGTCAAGATTTCACAGAGGCCTGACCTCAGCTTTATGTAGTCCAAAGTACAGGTCACAGTCTCACAAGGGGAGCTCCAACAAAGCATGGCACAGGAGTGATTTTTGCTTTTAAGCATTTTGAGATGTCACTGTGGCTTTTATGATCCACTCTTCCTTCATATTGTGACCTCTTCCTAAGTCTCTGCAGAATTCCCTGCAGAGGTCATTAGTGCATCTCCTGGGGCAGCAAATGTGGAGATAAGGGGCAAAGAAATAACATGGGTTCCACGGGAGCTCAGCCCAACATTCTAGAAACATTTTCTTTGTCCTCAGATGGCTTTCCAAGCACACAATGGGAAAAACACTAGTGGTGTTTCAATTAGCACTCTGCAGCTCTCCAGACATGCCACGGTTCTCAGAGCTCTGAGTTCACTGCTACACTGAGCCTCCATGTGTTAATGGAATGGCACCTGCTGCTGTGTGCAATGCCTCCACAAAGGACACATTCCCTGCCAGTCCAGAGAGATGTGGTAAAATCACTGACATAGTTTGGCTCTAGCAGACAGTGGAGTTTGATGTCCTTTTATAAATATCATAGACAGGGAGCCTAATCCTTGCTCTCACTGTCTCCTGAAACTAAGACAATTTCCCACAGAAATGAAAGGAAATTTTATCTTAATAAACCTTCAGTATTTACTTTGCTTAAATAGGCAAGGAGAATTTGAACTCATCATTTGTTTTCCTGTGGAAAAATCCCATGCACTGTAATAGAGGAGACCCTGAAAGGCTTTTATCTTAATTACTGCAGAAAATTACAGAGAATTAGATCCTTTCTAATGGTTTTCTGAATCATCCTTTGGGATTTGATAGCAGGAATCTAATTCGCTATTGAATTGTATAGACTAGTGGAAAAACAATACCTATAGAAAAGTTTTCACTATCTATTAATGTCTATAGGGCTT
Organism: Pipra filicauda; assembly: GCF_003945595.2. Taxonomy (NCBI): domain Eukaryota; kingdom Metazoa; phylum Chordata; class Aves; order Passeriformes; family Pipridae; genus Pipra; species Pipra filicauda. The sequence continues at coordinate 1,256,261 of NW_024104317.1, forward strand.
CCCTATAAAAGGTTTCTAAAAGCCTTTTATTTACGACTACTTCCAGGGGGTTTTATTATGCCATACACCTCTGTTTATAATGCACACTCATTAGAGTCAGAAAAGCAAAAACAGACAGCAGAGACCAATGAACTGGTTTCTGGGAAAAAGGACAGCATGAAATCCCAAGATACCATCTTCCTAACCCCATGAAAATACATCACATAGTCAAGAGATGCAGAAAAAAAGCTAAGCTTTTGATCCTGTGTGGAGTGAGTGCTGGCAGACCCTCGTTCCCACCTTAACTCTGCAGCTCTAGGAAGGTGCAAAGAGCTTTACTTTGGATTACAGCTTCATAAATACTGTAAATTGATTATGGAGTTTGATCATACCCTGGAAGCTTGCCTGAAAGAAACCATGATTGCCTGTGTAATGTAGCAATAACTGATCAGTTCCTTCCTTTAGCAGTTTTACTTCCTTTAGCTGAGCAGCCTGGTCTTTCAACTGCAATCACGGATCCCTCCTGAGCAGACTGTGCTGTACACAGCCTGTTTCTTACTCCCCTAGTACTTGTTGCACCGACAGAAAAGGACTCCCTCAACCTTTCTCTGCCCTCGCTTCCACCTCACAGGCATCAATACTGACACATAACTCCAGGGAAATCTGCGTCATGGTTGTGCAGTCATTTCCCACACAGATCCATCCTCACTGTCAACATGTTTAGGACTCTGAGGAATGCTTGCAATCCGAGTGTGTAGAGCATTATCACATGCTTTGTGTGTTTAGGGGCAATGCTAAGCTCCACTTCCAAGCCCCCTGGTCGACAGGCTTGCTTTGAGTAATGGCCACACGACATCTGCTTTGGGACTTTTTAATTTCCGATGGGCATTTCTGTTCCTTTTTTTGTTTATGCAAACTGCTTTTGCTCTATTCTTACAGAACCTTGAAGGAAAAGACCTTGCTGAGTGTACTTGTGTGCTTTTCAACAGATTTGTTATTTCACCACCTGATGGGGAACATGCTGAATGGTGCCTGACACCAGCACACGCTGCCAGAGTTGCCCTGAGTTTAAGCTGTACAGTAAGGCTGTCAAATGCAAGTGTTTGCAGGGCTGAGAACAAGAGAAGTCATAGCAAATATCTAGGTATCTATTCTCATTCACCTCTTGCAAGTTCACAACAGGGAAAATGGAAGAAAGATGACAGCAGCAACTTTAGGATTTGCCTGTTTCTGCAAAAGCGCTGAGGAGGGAAGAGGAAACACAGTGACTTTATGTGACTTTCTTTCCAGGTGACAACATGTCAAGCTTTCACAACAGGAGTCACAGAGGGATTCTAGCATCAAAGGATACTGTGGATTTTTTTGAGTAAAATTAAATTAGGAAAATGCTACAAAGGTCATTCTGTGGCAGGTGTCCCAAGACTGCATAGCCATGCATTGAAAGTCCACATGACAAAAGGTGTTTGATAATCTCAGACTAAACGATGCTTTTCATTTCCCAGGGACCCATTTATTTCGCAGGTATTGGTATTGCAGCTGCTAGCACAAAACATTTAACAGCAAATACAGACCATTCCAGAAAGCAGAAAACAGCATGCTCAGTACTAGACATAGAAAACAAATTTAGTTATTAGATTTATAAGTTGAACTAATGCTTGAAAAACCATTCATGCATGTTGCAGTTCTGACCAAGTCCTCACTCAGTAATACCTTTCTTTTGTGAAAAACAGAACTCCCTGGATTTTCAACAATTTTTCTTTCTCTTCCCACCTCCCCTCCCTATTTTTCTAATTATTTTTCATTTGCAACTCTCTGTCTTGGCAGATAGACAAGTTCTGTGTTCGGGACACAAACTCCTACTCCTTATTATCACAAAAATGTTTTATCTGACACATTTTCAGGCTGTCACAAGCATTACAGGAGATTTTTTTTATTATCATAGATCATTGCTTCCTTTTGTTTATCTGCCTCAGGTTTTCGCTTCCTCAGATATGAACCTGTCTACCAGCCAGAGCTGTGCTGAATGCTGCTTCTCAGCAATACAAAACATGAATTCTTAAAAATCTGTCAGCAGTAGCCAAATGCAGAAAGGTTTTTAGTGAAGTAGGGCAGTTAAATCCAGTACAGAGCTCAGGTCTCCTGGATTTCATTTTATGTTAATGTATTTTTATAGAAAGACACTCAGAAAGCTCTTAGATCTTCATGCTAATGAAAACGAAATTGATATAGAAGTCAGTGGTTTGATAATCAGATACAGGCTGGGGTATTCTAATAGGAAGAGGAATGTAGGGAAAGGCAGAGGAAAGGGATTGCTGGCTTTCAGCATGTGACAAAGGGACTGTGTTTTTTCTTTGTGTGGATGCTGCCACAGGGAATTGTAGCATTTCCTGCAAACCTCCATTGTCCCACACCTTTATGACAACAAGTAAGAAGCTCTCCATAGGAAAGAGTCTGGGTGCTGGAGTGTTTCTTGTTTTCAAACTTGGAAAAATATCAGTCTTTTACAGCTACAGCCACTACACAGTGGTCTGGAGAACTGAGTCACCCATGAACTCAAGGTGGGATTTTAAACAAGAAATGATGCTGAGACTGGTACATTATGAGGCTCCAAAGAAGTAGGAGGTATGTCTAAATCACAAGGACAGTTGCTATTTTACTGAGTTTGCATGTAGAGTGCTTGTTGAAATCTGCTCAAGAGCTGCAGAATATGATGTAAGGGTTAAACTGCTGCTGGTAGTCACCTTGTGAGCAGAGGGTAGGCTCAAGAGAAATGGTGTAATTGGTTCTTCTCATCCTGGATCTGTACACCACTGCAGGCACAGACCCACCAGTAACATTTCTAAGCTCCAGGATAGGAAGAGAGTTGCTGAATGAGGTTTCTGAGCTCACAGTGAAATGAAACAAAGTGCTAATGACCACTTCTTCATTATGTTTATATCTGGTTTCCAGTACAATAGGACCCTGATTCTCATTTGTGGCTTTTGATATTATTGTAATATAAGCAATTAGCTACAAATGAACAACAGCAATGAGTGTCAAGCTATACATAATGTATGTAGATGTGTAAAGGAGAATGTCTAGATGTTTGCGTTCTCCAATCTGCCCCACCAGAATTTATTTATTATATATGGAACAAAACCCAAACACAAACCTATATCCTCTCCATGGAGGGGGAATGTGCACATAGATCTGGGATTTAATGTTCTGTCCATATCCCTGTACCAGAGCATTAGCTCCAGTGCAGCACTCCAACCGCTCAGATCTGAATCCTAATTTTACTGCTTGAGATAATCCCAATTTAAAAATAAAACTAATGAAAGAAAATTAACATAAACCCAGGAAATGAGCAGCAGAAATATATCCAAACATTTCTTGCAGAAGCCCTGAGACAACCCACTTAGAGACTATGAAGTTTATCAGATCAACTTGAAGGTGTCTGGGTACAATCTAATGACATTTAACAATAACAAGATAAACAGACCACCAGTATTTTCACACACACACACACACAAGACACTGAGGGAAAAATAGTAAATGATCCATCTGAGGACTTTCAGTAGTGTCTGAAGCTGGTTGAGAATCAGGAGTTTGCTTCTTGGAACCTTACTTAAAAGCATCTACTATCCTTTTAGAAAATGCTTTAAGCATCCTGAGTATGGGTACTTTGAGGCTGGCTATGACATCCGATGCTATTGTTTCAAAAGATTTTAATGAGCACAGCTCTACTGCCATGTGGATGGCTCAATGCTGTGTTCTGCTGCCAGGATGTAGGAGATCACAACTCTTCACAGGGGAAGGCGATTTTTTAATCTGGAGGAAAATTTTAAGTCTGTCAAGGGAGCAACACACCCCTTTTTAAAACTATCTCAAAACTGTGGTGTGTGTTGGATGCCATCGGTTTGTCATAATCCTTCGCATACTGAAATTGTGCCTGTAAATCACCCACATTTTTATTTACAGACACTAGCTTAGACAAAGTGGTGCCTGGAGAAGGAATTAGGGGTGGGCAGTGGGAGGGTCAGAGCTTCTCATGGTCTCTGGGAGACATGTGGGGGACAGTAGGTGTTTGGAGAGGGACACTGTGGAGTATAATCCGTGCTGCTCGGGCTGGCAAATTTCTCAGTTTGGACCACACATGTGCCATGTGGAGACAGCTCCAGATGGTGAAATTAATGGGGGTCCCTGGGTCAGAATGCTAATGATTTTTCCCCAGAAATGGGGGAAGTGAAGAGGGAGCCCTGGATACAGAGCAGGAGCCTGATTCCTTGTCAGTTCCAGATCTCCAGAGTTTGTGAGTGCTCTGGTGGGGCTGTATGACTTAATGTTCACTGGCATTCCTTCAAGTCTTGCCCCTTTGAAGCATGCAAATTGACTAGCAGAACCAGGGAGAGATCATGAGTCCAGACTTCTTCTGAAAGGCTCTGTTTGCCCTGAGTCTGCACTAAACTCAGCCTTTGTAAATCCCAGCCTTGTGGAGCCTGAAGACTGCTACCTGTAAGTGCTATTTTGAAGATATTTTTCATGTATGTGAAATAGAGGCAAAGTTTGTGGCATCAGAAAGAGGGGAAGACCTGATCCAAAGAAGCACGAGAAGTGCTTTGGTGACATCACGGCATGATGTCCTGCCCAGGAGTCCCAAAATGCCTCACTCCAGAACCAGACCAGGGACTGCTAGTGGAGGGAAAGACCTGAAGAGCAATGAAGCAGCTGAAGGACACAAGGATGGATATCACCAGGGCAGCCAAATGAAAGTGAGGTCCTGATGAATGTGAAACTAGGTTTGGTGCTTCCCTGGGCTCCTTCCTACTGGGACTGGTGCATATCTGGGAACTGAGGTCACACAGAGAAGGTGCTCAGGGAGGAGAAAAGGGAGAAATCTTGGCCAGGATTCAGCTGTCAGTGGGAAGAGGAGAGCTAAGTGCAGAGCCAGCGAAGGAGAGGGAGGATGATGGCACAGCAGGATCCTTGGTCTGCTGCTGAGTGACTCTCTCTGCGCATAGCTCACTTCCCTGCTTTGTCACAGGCTGCACAGACAGCCTGTTCTATAGGCCAGGACCAGGTTTCTGCAACACAACACACAAAGGACCCTTGAACAGCTTAGAAGGTACTGCAATAATATGAAGCAGAAATTGCAGCCATCAGGTTGGAAAAATAGAGCACTTCCAGTCAGCAATTTTGTTCCTGGTGAAGCCCCATGCCACAAGAAGCTTTGAGCTACAGCTGCTTCAGTGCCAAGTACAGAAAAGGAAGGTGTTTCTGGAGTTTACTTTTAACCTCAAAAAAATAGGTACAATTTCTATGAAATGAGGGATTAATTTAGCTCATTTTGCACCATGCTCTAATTACCAGCTGCAGTGAAATATTCCAAGATGATGTATCTCAGGCTCCATCTTATTTCTGGATCTTGTTCCAATTAATTCCCCCTACCAGTTTAGAGCATCTAAATGAGATGGCTCTGGGTTTCCTGGTCTTTCATCCTTGGTATCCTGGGCCAATTGCTCTTCATAGCTACTGCAGAACCATTTTGCCACTCTTACGATCGTGGTATTAATACTCACTTGCTATCCAGCAGTTTTTTGAGAGAGCCTATGAGAGAGCCAAGTGTGAAAAGCATTTTGAGGTCTCAGGTCATGCTACAGAAGTGAGAACAGTTATTTCTTCTCTCTCACTTCATTTCACTGTGGCCTATTCTATTTCTAAATGCTGGACGTCGCACTGAGCAGAAAAGAGGATAACTGTTCTGCAGGAGAAAAAGAAGAGGAAGTCTATTTTGCAGGAGGAGAAGAGGAAGACTATTTGAAGGAAAGAGAAAACACATGGGAGAAAGGAAGAATGCATGTGAGAGGGAGGGCACAGACTCAAGTGCAGGAGAGAAACATCTTAGTAGTCTGGGTGTTCAATCCCTATCCCAAATAAGGTGAATGTCCTCACTGGTAAGTCTTGGAGCCAGTATGGCAGAGGCCATGGATTCCTCCTAGGTCCCAAATAGCACTCACAAGAGGAGCTTTGATGCTGCAATTTTTCCACAAAGAGTTCCATTTCAGAAAGAAAAAAGATTTAGTAGAAAACTCGTGGCCAACCGTACTTGCAATCTCATTCTCATTTATTTGCTCAAGTAATCCCCAGTGCTTGATTTACGTAAGACTTGAATTAACTGTGTATTTATTCAGAGATCTTAAATTACACTGATGTGATGAGGTAAAATTGCAAGCTGATGCAGTTTCAAGGGTATTAACAAGCATATGACAGTGTGGCAGATCCCGCTTGCCAATGAGGAACCCAAGCCCATTTAAAGATTTTCAGAGAAGGTGGGATAAAGGCTCTTTCTTTCACAAGTACAACTGCTTTTCATGAAGGAGAATTTGCCCTAGCACTGAGGTGAGGCAGAGAGGTGTGGTACCTGTCAGAGACTCTTGAAGAAAATTAAAACTGCTTGCTCGATGCTGCTCTTGTTGAACAGTCTTGGTTTGAGCTCAGACACTAAATGAAGCACATTTTTAGTTCTGAGCAATTTCTGAATAACGAGTAGTACCAGGAATGTAACAAACTCAGATGAGCAAGAAGAATGGAGCAGTTAACACTATGATCCAACAAAAACTTTCTCTAAATATGAAGGTGACTATAACTTCAAGCAGAGGTACCATTAAAAAAGACTGAAAATCAAACTGAAATTGTCATTGCTTCTGGCTTTAGCTGTTGCTGAAGTTTCATGTTTGCAATAGGTGTTTAGTGACTTCAGGCAATGAAAGCTAGCTATGAAGTTGTCACTGAAAGGGATTTAAACCTGTTAAATGAAGAGGGAGGAAAATGATACTGTAAGTCTATGGTTGAGAGTGGGTGGAGAGTTGGTGTGATCATTTGGAAGTCCACTGAAAGACAGAATCTGAGACAAAATACTCATGAAGAATACTGGAAGTTCCAGTATTGAAATATGAAGCAGCATATATGATATGGTTAGGAAAGAAAGCTACACAGTCCATGAAGCCTGTGGAGATCACCAGCCTGAAAAAGATGAGGCAAGAGGGTTGGGGATGAAAAGTGTAGTTGGTGTAAAAAGATCTGTCTGCTTTACCAAGTGGTGCCAATGAGGCACACAGCATGAATGCCAGTGCTTCACATGCCGTGAAGGGGAAACAAGGATAGCCACGCAGCTAAAAATGGTTATGGCTGGTACACGGGGGACTTACAGGTGTTCAGAGATGAACAGGGCAAAACAGAAGGTCTTGAAGTTGGCTGGGGTTCAGGAGCTACTGTGACTTCTGTGGGAGCGGCATTATCACAAGAGGGAGCTGTCCGCCTGTATGAGATTGTCACCCCAGCTAAAAACACACCGCGGGGATGCAGAACCAGGGCTCTCAAACCCTGAGAGGGGCAGGAGGAGAGAGATCCTGAGTGCTCAGACAGGCAGTGGTCACGGCAGGCTAGTATAGGAGGGCATGGGCTGAGCCGGGTTAGCAGAACTAATCCCACAGGGCAGGCCACCAACACTGCACACTGTTAATTGCTGTTCTGCAAGTCAGATCCTGCATTATATTAACACTATCTGCTAATTGTTTTTATTTGTAGGCTTTTCTGGGGAAGGAGGAAAAGGAAAGGTGCTTGTTTGGTCAAAGTCAGACTGTGCTAGTGAGAGGTTCATGTGACAATGCAGCTGATCACCAAAGCTCCAATGGTGAAGTCGAGCAGTGGCTGAACACAACAGGGCCTGTGTACCCAGCAGAGGGCATGTGCACACACACATACACACACACACATACAAACACACACACGCCTACTTTTACCTCTGGGACATCATTTCTTAGATAATGAGCATATCAGTGCCCTCAAAAGCTGTGTAAGTGGTTACAGGACAAAGCCAGAGGCATCAGCCATTCTGCTTTGAGCAGTCTGTATTTTCTGTTACAGGATCCAAACCACCCTTGATTTTCATTCTTGTTTCATATAAGGTCCCACTGCAAGAGGTGCTGAACTCCCATTTCTATCAAGATTGGTGGTTCAGAGGATCTAAGCCACATCCCTAAGATCAGGTCTGAACACTATCATTTGTATTTACTATGTATCAGGGAAACTAGCCTGTAACCTCTTCACACTGAGCTTAGTTTCATCTTCCAGTTATTTCTCTGAATGCTCATGCCTGATTTTGGAAGACACAATTTATCATAGTCTGGGACTGAGCTGAAAGCTTTGTTTCCTGCCAAGAGTCTTGAGAGGATAATACATGGCCAAACAGTTTGCACAAGTGCCATAGCATCTGAAATGCCCTATAGAAGGCAAACACATTATATTTGTATGCTCCCAGGGCAGGAAGACAGACAGTTCTTCCAGGATGCACTAAGGTACATAATGGACTGTGCTACATATGTTCAATGACAGGACAAGGCACAGAAGACCAGGTGAAAAGAAGAAAACCACTCCAGATTGAAAAGTTAGAAGGCATTAAAAATACGTATAGAGGAAAAGAATGCAGTCTTGTCGATGGGGAAAATGGATGGAGATCAGAAGTCTGGGCTCCTTGCCACAGGCTGCTTGACCTCAGGCAAGTCTTCTGAGATCCCATTTCCCCTCCTACCCTTTGTCTATGTAGCTCCCAGGAGCTTCGAGGGAGGGTTGGTCTCAAGCACAGCAGTAAAGATACTCTACTTGGTCATTACTCTTAAGACATACGGTAAAATTACTTCATATATATAAGTGTGCATATATATAAAGCAATTTTCGGATACCTTAAGAATCAAAAAAGAAAATAAACATAGAATGCCTAGGGAACATGTGGGAGGAGCAGAGTTCCCAACCGGTTATTAATCCACTTGCACGACAAGGCTTTCGCTGAAGTTTAAAATTAAATCTAAATTAAAAAAAAAAAAAAAAAAAAGAATTCTATCCCGAGCCAGCGGTCTGGCTCCAGCCTCAGCACCCGCCCGCCGTGACGCCGGCAGCGGAGCAACCCCCCCGCGGCCGCGGCCCCGCAGCAGCAGCAGCAGCAGCAGCGCAGCCCCCGCTCCGCTCCCCCGGGCGGGCGGCTCCGCGGGGCCGCTTGTTGATATCGCTCCGGGCCCCGCTCCGCCCGCGGCCGCCCCGCGCCCGGGCTCGCCGCCGCTCGCCTCCTTCCATTGCAACATTGTAAACCCCTCCTTTCTTTTTTTTTTTTTTTTTCCTTTCCCCTCCTCTCCCTTTCTTTCCCTTTTTTTTTTTTTTTTTTTTTTTTTTTTTTTTTTTGCATGAAGATGGCGGCGCCTCTCGCCAGCAAGGCAGGGTCCGCCGGCACCACCAGCAAGCCTCCCTTCCCGGAGCTGGATTTCCGATCGGGAGCCAGGGTGGAGGAATTGAATAAACTCATCCAGGAATTCACCAAGCACGATCAGAGGGAGTACGACGACCAGCGAGCCCTGGAGATTCACACGGCGAAGGACTTCATCTTCTCCATGCTGGGTAGGGCAGGGACCGAGCGGGGCGGGGATGGGGCGATGCCGGCCGGGAACCCCCGGGCAGGGCTCCCGGCAGTGCGGCACCGGCGGACCCTTTCCCCGCCGTGAGCGCGCCGGGCTGAGGGGCTCTCCGGTCACAGGGCGGGTCTTATCCCCAGGAAACTATTTTTTCCTGTTCTATCCAACTAGCCTTTAGCAGCGATGTATTTATAAGCACAGAGGAAAGGCTGGGTTGCAGAGCTGACCGGTGCCCGAGAAACACGCCGAGCCAGCAGGGCTGGAGGCGAGGCGAGCCGGGCTCATTATTGTTTTTCTCCCCAACTATCAAGGCTGTAGTAAACCCGAATATTTTATCCGGACCGCATACTTTGGTTATTAGACCAGCTGATGCTTGAACAGGAGTATCCTCTGAACCGCCTTTCTTGCTTAGGTTGCAAAACTCGCTGCGAGTAGAATAAGTCAGATTGTGGCGGGGGAGTCCTCATCTGCGTGAAACTTTGAATCGCGGGCAGGGATCCTTACACTAGGGTGAAACATGCGTTGACCCTTGCAGAAATCACCTGGGCTCTGGCATGACTAAGGCTTCTTAAGAGTAACAGTGGAATGACTAACAGCTCTGATTTTCTAGGTAGTCAGTTTCTGATAAATATTTATCTTGAATTGACTAAGAAATCACTCACACGAGAGCCTTCAATACACAGAAGGATGCTCTTTAACGTGCAGATTAGACCTTGAAATCAGTCATCCAAGTTTGAATCATTATCACAAACATTATCTGAAATATTTTTGCATGTAAAAAACCAACATGTGTAAACAGCTGCTGTGGCCAGTGAATGGTTCTTTGTAGCCCAGAGGTGCACATACACCCTTAAAGCTTATTTGACACAAACCAAATGTGTGGTCTGCATGTCCACTGTGAATAACCTCCATTGCTTTTCTCATCCATAAACACAGAACTCTCCTATTGCAATAATTATTATTTTCTGTATCAAAGGATAGTCACTATAGTAGACCGCTTCCTCTATAGCCATGAACATACCTACACTCAGTAATGAGAATCTGTGTCCAGCTGGCTATCTTGTAAGGTACCTGGATAAGTATAATTGCCTGCTCTATGGGATTTGCACAATTTTATGTGTGTACTGCTTTTTCACTGAGGGCTGGACAGGATATAGCAGACTAAATTTAGCTTGAGAACAAGGACAACAAGTTGAAAAGTCAGTAGCATGTATATTTATAGTTGCTGTTATAAATATTTTTCCCTTCCCATTTAAAAAAAAAATAAATGATGTGGTGAAGCTGTGGTTGCATCAAAGCCTGTAGGACTTTTGTTATTGAAAACCTGATCCAGTGGAAGTCATCCGCTATTATGATCTGATACATTTTTCAGTCAGGGGTTTAAATAACTGGCTGAGGAAGCATGGCTGGATGGGATGAAGCAGAGTGGAGAGAAAACGGCCGTAGCAGCAGTTCGGGGTGTGTGGCTAGCAAGTAGAGACAGCTTTGTATGATCCTGTTTAAGCATTAATAGTCTTTGCAGGTTACGGGGACCACAGCATTTCTTTCTGCCTCACGCCAGAGAAGGCAATAGAAGACAGAAGAATGAACTGGAGCATGCCTCGTGTTTCTGCAAGTGCACCCTAATGCCTTGCTGTTCATGAAGCAGGGAGCCTTAGGCTGTTTAGATATAACATAAATTAATGTGGTTGTCTTTGTTAATATAATGACTGGGAGATGAGCCTTCTTCAATTTTAAATATATAGGCTAAACCTGTGGTTTAAACAAAGGCTATATGTCTGTCTAAGTTATGCATGGTAATTTTCAATAAGTCTTGTTTCTGAATAAAAGAAGAGACTTAATGACCAAGCCCAGGACAGAAATGGAGATGGGATGTCTGATTTTTCTGCATTAGACCCAGACATTGTGTTTGTGGATCAGATCCTTCTTAGCTAGAGAAGCTCTTAAATCTAAAAGGATTTAACTTATTAATAAATAGTTCTTTCCCCTGTGCCTCATCCCTCCCATACATACTGCTCTTATCTTATCAGGCGATAACAGGAAAATTAAATGTACCTTTTCTGATTTAATTACATTGGTGTGTAATTGGTGGATGAATGATAGGTGAGGAGGCCTTGTGCAGAATCTCAGATGTTTGTACTCTGCAATGACTTGCCCTCTAGGTCAGATCTTTGCTTTCTATTTGTATTAACTCTTTTTCATCTGTGTTGTCTTGCCCTGGCTGTTAGCAGCTGAATTTAGGAAGATCTAAAGAGCTGGGCTATGAGAAAATTAGGGAGAGGTACTACTTGTTGTGCCTTTGTCCAAAATCTTGTGCCCCAAGCATTAGAACAGGACTGCAAATGAGCTACCTCTCTGGTGGGGGAAGTGAGTATTTTCTGAATGTGGGCAGTTCCTGGGCATTCACAGTCCCATTTACAGTCACCAAGACCATATGGTCTTGCCAACACCCTACACTGAAACAACAGGTGTGTTTTGTTTCCTTTACTGGGTAACTGTCTGTATTCACACTGAGCTGTGCCTGATAAATACTTGTCTCTTTGACTCAGGTATAACTGAGCTTCAGAGGAGGGAATTAATCAAGAAGAAGAGTGGACAAAAGACAGTCTTGTTTTCTGGGCAGCAGACTGGCTGAGAGACCAAGGCTCTGCCTGCCAGTCATGAAAGGAGCTAATCACTTATTGTCCCCAGGACTCGGTTTTGGTTGTTTTTTTTGTTTGTTTGTTTGTTTGTTTGTTTGTTTGTTGTGCTTAAAGAGTGATAAAGGAGTATTTCTATAAAGTAAAGATATTACAGTCAATGATATTTTGATTTTTAAAGCACTTGCTGCTATTGTGATGAGAGGTACATAGCAGACATATTAAAAACCTTTTAGGGGTACCTAACCTAGAGAGTATTGTTTCTGCAGTACAAGTACTTTCAGAAAACTTCTTTAATAAACACTACCTCTCTCTTTCTGTTCAGCACCTAAGTAGAAAATGCTTTAGTGCATAGATGTGCTATGCTTAAAAAAGTCATGTATTATGCTCTTGGGAACTACAACACTGCATATTAAAAAACTCCTTAAAATTTCTAGTGCTATTGCTGCCTCAAACCGGCTCATGTTATTAGGGATACTGACCCTAGCATTTGCTTATTAACAAGAGAAAAGAGCAAGGAGATATGAATAAGCACAGACTGTATAGAGCTATTTTCTCCACTTCAGGTACACATCAGTGTTCAGTCATCTAGAGCAGTTCTCAAGCTCTTCAGGTTGGTATTTTGTTTCCTTTTCCTATCAGGAGAGTTCTCTTTAGAGTCAGAAGAGGGATGCTTAGGACATTTCATGCCATTCTCCTTCCTCTCATTGCCCTTTCTCCCCCAGTTCAGGGAAGGGACTGGTTTAAACCAGTGCTGAAGTGGCCTTTTATTATTTCAAGGCCTCTAGTGTATCTTTTCCTCACTTCCCTGGTTACATCTCATTTCTGCGGGAACCGCCCACCAGGACAGGACGCACTTTGAGAATCTGCAGCCAGCTGCAACTTAGAGCTGTTGACAAGACCTCTAGAGAGCTTGTCTCAGCACCTGATACAGGAGAGGTGGTGAGCCTATTCTGAGAGCATTTCCTATTTCTCTGGTGTCTGCCCGGTGCTGTGTTGGCTGTGCTAGCAAGTGTTTGTGATAGAGGCAAGTCTCAGAGTGGAGGCAGAGCTGGCATCAGCAAATTATTTCTGCTGCCAATACCAGCTTCCCAAATGGAGTGAGTTACCCTGCTGAGCCCCTGCATCTGTAGCAAGGCTTCCAGCTGTTTCTTGGACTGATGGACCCCTAAAATACGTGCAGTTGAGGTTCAGATTGCTGTGCTGAGAACACAGGTGTCCTGACAATAGCTTGCTTTTATCAGCAGCTTCTACAAGAGAAGAATTTTATAGTTCTCCCCTGTACCCGAGGTCTGTGTAGCAGAACAACATTGACAGTGTGACTGTTGTGTGGGTTTGTGTGGCATTTTTTCTCCCTTTCCCTACCTGTCATAACTTGCTGATGAAACCTATTGTAGATTAGATTTCAGGCATTGTTGGAAGTGTTGCCTGTTTGTCTGTGATACATCATGGAAATTCTCTGGTTTCTGTTGCAGTGTCGAGCTGATGAAATAGCAACAGGATTGGAGTGATCTCTCTAGGGTTAAGTCTTTTATGTGTGTTCCCTTCTCTCAAGAGAGGCCAATCATGATAGGAGCACACTGTACTCTGAGGCCTATGTTAATAAAGGCTCCCTGCTGGCATTCCCTGTGCTGCTGAATGCATAATGCACAGCTGTTAAAAACAACCTTACTGTATTGCAGATTTCATTTCTGGCTTCGCTTGTGTCTCCTCTCCCTGCAGACCACATGTTTCCGTATTTGAATTTGAGGCTGTGGGTGTTTCTTGGTGTTTTGTTTTGTGTTTTTTTTTTTTTTTTTTTCTTATGGGACAGTGTGCTAGACTGGTAAAGTAACCCTAGCAAGGCATTGTTAGCCAGAAATCAACCAATTTCATCTCACTGGGAATTCTGTCTGTGTAACTAGTTAAAAAGGTTCGGTACCCTCCTCTGTCCCTTTGTTTAAAGGGATTGCTGGTCCATGTATGTGTCAGTGAAAATAGCTTGAAAATCTTTGTCTCAATTTGTTTTGAGATGCTGGTATTTCACTTGCTCAACTACTGTTTTGAAACATTAGTCTGTGATGCAAAGTATTTAGTGTAATAGCTAGGAACATGTCCTAAGGGCACAAATTCTCATGGCAGGCTTGTCAGACTGCCCACCGCCTGTTCCTTGGGTCTGTGGAAATATTTGTAAAAGATTTGGGTGAATACTTGCCAAGCCTAATTATGCAATTATGTCTTAAGGACAATTTTATAATTATAGTGGAGGATGGTAACCAGGATACAAGAGTTGTTGGGGTTTTGACTTTTTTTTTCCCCACATGACTTTGAATGAATGCTAAAATACTTGGAGCAATTCTACTCAGAAAACCAGTCGTTCAACTTTCCTTTAGGCAGCTGGGTACTTTTATAGATGAAGCTTAATTAAAGACAACTCCAACATTGCTCAGGAAGGCTGGAGGACATGTTTTATTATAGCTTTGGTAATCTCCAGGACAGATGTGTACTCAGAGACCCAGAGTAGCCCACAGGCAATGTCCAGTCTAGAGGAGACTCAGATGTAAAAGTCTTGCTTGGACTTCTCAAAGGGAATCTCCAAGCTGTGCAAGTTTTTTGGGCAGTGGGGATTGTCTGTTGTAATTTTTATTTGACAAATGCCAGGTTTCTGCTTTGTCTGTCTCCTGTACAGCTGTCACTTTTGCATCTTTTCTTGGGCCTTGAATGCACACTTTTGCATCTAGGTGCGCCTTTAGGTGCATGTCCCAGTCCTTTTGCTGCAAAAATGGTTTTCCCAGGCACACCTCTGAAACCTTTTTCTGCCCAGGTCAGTCCCTGTTTGTACTCTGCAAGATTGGTTAGGTGAGAAAGTGCCAGGAAGAAATGTGGTTAAGGCCAAGAGATTAGCTGTCACCTCCAGTCAAGGGGTCTTCAGCTGCAAGGGCTGCTTCAGCATGACACTGTGAGCAGTGATTGAGGTGACAAATTGTAACTCCAAGCATGTCTGTGTGAGACCCTGTGGTGCAGCTGCAGGTAGAGGCTCTGCCGTAGACTTCTCAACACTCTCTGAGTTTAAGAAAAATGAACCACCATGGAGTCCATTTACCTTTTTCTGCGTGTATGAAACTCACTTGAGAAGCAAGAGCTGCAGCTCATTTGCTATGAAGAGAGAAGCTTAAGAGTTGAATGCATTATGAAGGGTGACATACCTTCTGAGCCAGGTTTTTCCTTAGCAACAGCAGGGATGGGTTAAGTTCCATGTCCTAAAAGAAAGCCATTAATTCTGCCTGTTGGTAGCTTGACCTGCTATCCTGTGAACAAGGAGAAAATTCCTTGAGAGTGACAATCTGTTCATGTGTACAACATACTGTATTACCTTTAGTCTGTCTTTAATTTGCCTATCTTTGGTCTATGAAAAAAGCAGTAGAGTAGGTGGGGTTCTGGGGAAGCAAAGAAGGGTATCTGCCCTGTTGTTTTCCCTTGGAAAAGCAGAGGACCTATTATGAGAGCTAAAGCAGAAGGGAGCTTTGGATGTTGTATTCACAGAACGTCCTTTATTGAGAAAAGAGCAGTGTGCCTGCGTGGGAGAAAGGGTGAGAGAGCTGAAAAATGACCTTTAGATGGATGTCTCAAGTTATTTGCCCAAGTCTTGTCCCAATCACTCGTATTGTGATGTGAGTTCAGGAGCTGAACTGTAGCTTTATTGGAACTTACGACCATACCTCAATGGCTCCCAGTCTTAACTATGGATTTTATATCCAGTGAAGGTTTATGACTTCTGTTAGCACAAACTTCTCTTGCTGTCTGACTAACAAAAATATGGGGGTTGGCTTTACTCCCCCCGCCAATGCAGCCGGAAGGCAGCTTATGAGACATTCAAAATAAATCTTTCAGCAGCAGCTGATGTTGCAATTGACAGATGCTGCTATGGATTTTGCTCTGTTTCATTAAGAGAACTCCACTGTTTGCTTTCATTTCTGTTGTTGTGTTGCATTCCCTTTTACTGTAAATAGCAATTGTCCTGGACTGAGTGGATTAATCTGTGCCTTACTTCAGCCAACTTGACAGGTCCCTGAATCATGTACTTCTGAATTAGATAAACTTTCTGCAGCTCTTTCGAAGCAGTGTTTTGGTGACTCTCTGGTTTTAAGGGAATCAATGTGTGCTGTAGAATTCAGTTTGAAGAAGATAGATCCCCTGCTCCCCAACATATTGACTTTTGAGCTTTTAATAAACACTTGATGCTAAGTTACAACAATCCTGTTAATGCGTTGTATTTCAACTGTCAGACCATATGATTTTAACCTAATTTAAAGCATTTAATTAGAAGATCGTTAATGCATTTTGTTACAAGTAGGTTGATGTCAAAAGTCCAATTTGCATACTGTTGAGTGGGGTGATTAGTTACTGTAAGGCTCATAATATCCATATCTTTGAAACAGCAATGGTACCTACTGCCACCTACTCATGTTTAGGGCTGTGGGCAGACATTTGCACAGCACTGGATGGCTCCAGCTTGTAGAACAGGAGGTGGGTGGCAACCTAAGAAAATTACTTTGTAGGTAAAACGCTGAGTCAGGACACCCTAGACCACTCTTCTATTCTGAACTGCCCCCAAATTTACACAGACCTGTGCGAGTTTCTGAATGTAATTCTATGTAGTAGGGTGTTGGTACTACCAGAAGCCTTCCTCATCTCCTGTGTTTCAGCAATCTGTGGAAAGTGGGATGGTACTGGAATAGTGGAACATTGTGGTGCTGAGGTTCTTCATGATAGGATGGTTTAATCATGCAACCCTCTGAGACTGAAGATGGAAAGGGAAGTCTGGTCTTGTGAGTCTTGCTACAAAAAACATTTAAATAGTGAAGGCAAGTAGTTGCTCTGTCATTTGGTGTTGATCTGGTGGCTTTGAGATCAAGTACAATTCGGCCTCTGTGAGAGAGATTACAACCTGACCCAGTTCTAGCAAGTAATCTTATTTTATACTGAAAGGATCCCAAAGAAAAATTGGGACAAATTAATTTAAGAATACATCCTGTCCATAGTGTTCATACTGATGTAATTTGTCAGAGTCAGGCAATGCCAATCAGGAGAAGGCAGCAGTTTGGGACAGAAAGCAAGGGTAAAATACAAGACAGCCAAAGCTGGAAATCCTACCAGGATAGCCATAAGGAATTGGCAGAGAATTTTTTTTTTAATTTTTTTTTTTTGGGGGGTCCAATGACATTTCTAAAGTAATGATTTAGAAGAAAAGTAGAGGTTTATGTGTGGGATGTCATTGGTCTGCCTAGATCTTCTCTACTGTGGCTTGCAGTCAGACCATGCAGAATTTCTTCCACCCACTGATGGAGTGAAAATTCATAAATGATTTTGTCCAGAACTGTTGAGCAGCAAGAAAACACTTGCCATTGCATCTGGAAATAACAAAGTCAGTTCTTGCTTTACCGCACAGTGTGTTAGGCCATATGCTTATCTTTTTCTAAAAAATCTTAACTCTCCTGTTCCTGTTGTAGGATCTTTTGACACTGCTCCACAACTGTCAAGGAAGGATGTTTTTATTCAGTGGTGCATATTTGACCTAGTTTAGAAAATCAGGTGCTGAGGTTGTGAGGAAGGAGTTGTATTAAAGAGCTATCAAAAATGCTAAGACAAACATTGCAATTAGCTTCAGCACTTTTCCCTTCAGCACTTCTACTCTTTGCATTTTAATAGATCTCTCGAAAAGCTAGAGATGCTTTGGGTGACTCCTCTTGGAAATGAATCCTGTGCTAATAGCTCTGGCTGTGTCCGACCCACAGGCACATGCTTGGAGATATTTCATGTTTGTTTTGTACCTCACTAATTAATGTATAACTTATTGGTAGAACAGCAGGAAAACTGCATTTGCTGACACTTCATGATATAATGATTTAATCCTTTGTGACACATTCCTGCTGAGTGTCAAAGCTGATAACACTAATCTCTGTCCCTCGCTCAGTGTGACAGGAACCTGTTCTAGAGGGCATTTTGCAGGATCTTGCAAGCTCTTGTAGGTACTTTGTGACCAATTCATGAAAACGTTTTTTGTACATCGTTACTCTTGAATGTGATTACAGGATTGCCTGGTGCACTGAGGAATCTGGGGCTGAGTGCAAACAAAGAGCTAACTGACTACATCCAAATAAAATACAGCTTGTCCCGTGAGGAGGGGGGAAATACCCTTGTCTTCTAAATACACATCCTGCTTTGCCAGCATTGGGAGTGGTGTGGTTATATTGATTCAAAGGTGCCTAAACCCACTGCTCTTTGTTCTATGTGATTCTGAAGCCTGGGTATGGATGCAGATCTGTAGGCAGGGATAGCTGTGCAAGTACTCTGCAGTAGTTGGTTCCTGTGATACAACCGGCAGAGCTTGCTTCTAGTCCAGCATGGACTGTGAATTTTTTAGAAAAAAAAAAAAGTGCAGCTCTGCAAACAGAGAAGGGAATGTCACTGTAACAACACTTCAGAGGCTCTGTTGCCTTCTGTCTCTGAAATTTGCTTGTTGAAAGTTGCATACAGTGTGCTGAATGGCAGGTCGGGTATTGATGTTGGCCCCTTGATATAAGGCCCTTAAAGCTCGAGCTGCTGGAATGTCTGTATTTCATAGACAGTAGGACAACCATGTGCTAAGCAATCAGCAACTTGAGGAAAATAAGGGGAATGCAAGTCTCTCTGCCAGCGCAGCATGTCTCTGACAAGCTGAATTAAATGCCTGTGTTTTTCTTCCAATGTGCAAGCTGTAATGCACATCTAAGTGCATTATGGAGAAAAAGGAGCTATTACAATTTCATTTAGCATCTATCAGAGACTTGGTGTTATCTACTAAATTGTCTGTAAAAGCTTGATCCTGAACCCCATTTTTCCCAATATCCTGTGGATTTTCTGAATGTGTAAAGTATGCAGTTGAAGCAGCAATGTTATAGTGAAAAGAACTCCGTTGACAAAGGCTTGAAAGATCAAAGAATGACTGTGTCTGTACAGTTATTTTAATTGTCTTGAGGAGGGGTTCATATGTACTGTATAAGCACTTAGTAAAACTATTTGCACATTATCAAAGCTGCAGAGTTAAATTACAGGTTAGTCGGGAAAATTGAAGTTAAAAAAAGTTATTTTGATCTTCTTAAACCCAAGTTCTGGTTCTGAACTTGGGCATTCCTGAGTTACTTCAAAAACTAGACAATCTCTCTCGCTCCTTCACCCAAGCCACATACAGGAGATTTAGAATCATCTTTTTATCTAGGCTGCTTCTTAACAGTGCAGCTAAAGAAATCAGTGTCTAAAAATCTGCTCTTATGCTGAGACCAGTCTTGTAAGACATTGCTTGTGTATATGAATCACTCTACTGTGTTGTGTATGTCACTGTATTCTCTACTTTTTTTAACTAAACCTTTCTTTACCTTAAAACGTGTATCTGCCTTTATTTTATTTTATTTTATGTCTTACTTTTCCCCAAACAGTTAATTTACGTGGGAAATATCTGCTGTTCAAGGGCGGTGATGACAGTGCTTTGGAGTGTAGAGAGTGCTGTTGAGAAGTGCTACAACGTGGCTGTGGAGGTGGAGGTCTCATCCCCTCCCAGCAGAGCTGTTCCAGTGTGACAGGCTTCCCTGGGCCAAAGCCAGCCAGCACTGTTCAGCGAGGACTGTAGGAGTTCTGTGGAAGAGATTTCTGTCTGAGGAAGACAGGAGTGAGGGAGACAAATGAACAAAATCTTCAGACCCACAGCATGCTGATAGACCTCCTGTTGTTCTTAATTCGTGTCTGTAAATGGCACTGGTTTCCGCTGTTGTGCACCAAGACAATAATAAATAACAATCCTTAGCATTTATATACCACTTCACAATTTTCAGACTGTTCAGCACACATTAACTAATTCAGCTGAGATGTACATACTCTGTGAGCAAAGCTACTCTTCTTGCTGCCCAGGGGAACCTTTCATTACAGCTGGGACAAGGCTTTTCTTTTTCCCCATAACTGGAGCTCTTGGCAGGAATGTTCTATATAGAGACTGTGTCTTTCTTCCTGAAGGTTTTAAGCCTTTGCATGTACCCCTGTTTTCATAGGAATTGGACTACTCTGAAGTCATATCTGGTCCTATTAACAAAATTATGCAGGAGACTTGCCTGTATGTTCTGTGCTGCAAATATGCAGACACACGGTTAATAGATTTGTGGTTTCAGAAGCCATTGAGTTAGCCAAGATGTGGCTACATTAAGTGCATCCTTCTGTGCTTGCATAAGGCCTTCAGGGAACGCCATCTCAGTGAACCTCAAGGCTCAGGAGGAGAATAAGCATCTGTCAGGTTTGACCATGTTAGATCATCACACCATGTGCTTAAGAGAATTGAGGATGCTTAGTGTCTCTGGTCCACTAGATCCAGCACCTGCTAGGCCACCAACAGTTATTTGGGGCAGGACAAAGCTCAACAGAGGCGTATTGCCAGGTAAGAGGTGTTTTGAGGGCAATTAAAGACATTATGCCCTGTCATTCGTAATCCTAAACTCTGGACATGTTGTTTGGGATTCCAAACATGCACTGGCATGAATCTAATCTGTCTGGCATTTGATTCACTTTTTGCCTTGGCATTTTGTGTATGTGCATAGAGCTGCTGAGAGGGAGTTTGAGGCATTACTGTCTGTATCTTTAATCTGGGTAGGGTTGGTTCCACATTTTGTTTGAAGAATAGCACCTTTTTAGCATTCCTTTAGGGTGCCTAGAAGTTAAGCATCTTATTTAATCAGGTCATATAATGTGGGATTACTGATTTACCTTAGAAATAATTATTTTGTAGTCTTTCTAAACTGATGCCTGGTACTTCAGAACGGCTTTGCAGTTATAACCCTTTTTCTAATCCATGAGGTTTAATTCTAACTAAGTGGTTGCACTTCTGGATTGCCTCTTTGTCCACAAAGTTTGGTAACTTTCTGGTTTAGAAGTGGTGCCTGCAGGTCTGACCTGAAATTGATTCTGCAAGAACAGCATAGATTATAATTTTCCTATAAATGATTGTATGAACAGGAACACCATTAGCCTCTTAGTGACCTAATTATGCAGGGAGGTAGCAGAACATTTTGAGATCAAAACTCTCCTCTTGCTACAGCTCTCCCTTCAGCAAACAGTGCATGGGAGAAAAACAGCATGTTTCTTGCAGGTGATGATTTCTCTTTCAGTGGCTTTGATATCCTCATTTTGTGTTTGAAGGTAATGTGCAGATTGCTGGGTGGTGTCACTCAAAGTGACTGACTGAGCTGCTGTAGTATGTGAAGATGTCTCCAAGACAACTAATTTACTGGTCAAACAGCACATTGGCTTCTTCCACAAGACATTCTAAGGGAGCTGGTGAGCTGAAGGAGCAAGATATTTTAACAGTTTATTATTAGCACTGTAGCTGGCAAATGCAGCTCAGAGTCTAAGGCTGAGAATGTTCCTATTAAACACTGCAAATGAATAACTTCAAAAAAAAAAAAAGAATTTTGTTATTTAACTAGCAAACTGATTCATCAGAGACCTTCTACAAAATAACTGGAATTAAATCCTTACCTTCAGGTTTTTTCTCCAGTTTTTATATGTGGAATTTAGGGACCTTCTTTCACTCTCATATTTTGTTGTTCTATGTCCAGACTTCCTTGCTACCTTTCAGCTCTGCTTTTTTAGTGTTAGCGGGCCATATTTTTTCTAAAATATACCCGAAAATCAAATGTTTGTTGCCATTTCTCTTCTGCTCTAAAACTTAGAAAGGTTTAGTGACTCTGCTCTGTTCTAGTTAGGATAATAAAAACTTGAAGCATCAGATTTTTTTCTCCCTCTTTTATCCCCTCCTTCCAGTCCTCTTTGTCTCCAGAGGAGCAATGTTACTGAACAGGTGTAGAGCACTTAGAAATATTTTTGTTCTGCATTTCAAATTTGTAAGTTTTCTTCATAAAATAGTCCTACGTCCATCCTGTTTCAAGGTACTCGGTCCAAACCAAAATCAAATATGCCCACATTTTTTTTTCGCCTTCCTTGCAAGGAATGGCTGTTCTCCCTAGCTGAACAAACCCCACCTTTGTCTTCGCTTTGGAATTAGAAACAATCAGGCTTGTTGATTCCTGCTGCATTAACACTCTCCTCCTCCCTCACGCTGATGTAGTGGTTATGGGGGGGGGGGTGTGTAGGGTGGAAGCTGCTTGCTGCTGTTTTCATGAGACCTCCCAGGAGGCTGCTGCAGTGTGGATCTCCGGCCCCAGAGACTTACAGCACGTCCTCAGGCTGTAAGGAGTGGAGGAACACAGGCAAAAACTGCTTTGTGCAGTAGTGGGTAGCAAGAGGACACCGAGAGCGCTACACTGAGAACGCTTGAAGATCTTCAAATGAAAGTCCAGGAGAGACAAGGGGCTGTATCAATGCCCTGAGCTCTGTCTTTTGGCACAAACTGAACCTGAACTCTCAGCTAATAACCCCTAAGCTGCCTTCTCTGAGCATGCCTGCATGCACTGGGGAATTTTAGGAATGTGGACTTCAGCACAGTGTTGCTGCTGCTCACCCTCTGTTCAACTAAGAGCCTTAGAATCTGACATGGGGTTGCTATTGCCACGATAAAGCCCCATTGTGATTGTTTGCAGCATTATTTAACTAAAGATTTATTTTCCTGGGTAAGGTTCTGTTTAGAACAGCAGGAGTCAACATCAAAGAACTGGAGAGAGGCCTCTTCCCTTTCCCTGACACAGCACAGGGACACACACCCCTCTCCCTTTACCATCCCCTCTCCCAGTCCCTTTGTTTTTAAGGCATTACAACTTTAGTGACCAGAATAGTGAAGAGACTGTAGTTAGTGTTGTATTGCTCCAGATTATAGGGGCAATTGATGTAAGGAGGTAAGAGGAGAAAGCCTGTGGGTGGATGGAGCTGGTATCACTGATGCAAACTTCTTTCTTTTGATGTCCCCTCCATGATGAAGCAATCCCATCGTTAGCCTCCAGCTACTTAAATTGTTCCAGTTGGAGGATGTGGGAGGTCTGCTGTTGCCCTATATGGGAGGAAGATAGGAAGCTGGTCATACAGGCCCCGCCACCTGCTTGGCTTTATCCACAGCTCTGTGAACTGTGCGTCTTTGCTGTGTGTGTGTCTTGCACAACAAGGCAGCTTGAGTCTGTGGATTTGGTTTTTGGCAGATATGGTAACCGGGGGGTGAAGGAGTACACTCCTTGGTCAATCCCTGGCTCTGATTCTGGTGAATAGTTGAAAGTCCTCCTATTTGCTTTGAAAAGCAGCAAAAGAGACAAAGGAAGGCAAAGCAATTTGTGTCTTCAGCATGGCAGAACAACCATGTGACCAGCATCTCTGAAAGATCCCAACAGTGCATCTTGGAGTCTCATCCATACTCAGCACAGAGTTCCTACACTTGCAGGCATTCAGTGCCACACTTGATAACTAGGCAGTGGTTTAAGTTATTCGAGAGGCTAAGTGCAAGAAACAACCTGGACCCAAATGAGAACCCAGTGTGATTCTAGAGGAAAATACGAGGTTATTTTTGGGGTTGTTGTTATTCTTCTGTGCTCCAAGGAAGATAATGCTCCAGTTTTGCACTATGGTTCAGCGTTGTTCTGCTTCATTCCTCATTTCTTGGTCCCATCTATTTTAACAAGCAGATATTGGTTGCTTGAGCACCTCCTTTCCTGACCCTGTGTCTTTTCATCTAGGTGCTGGACAAGGCTGTGGTTTGAGGCAATCCAGGGCTTCTGTTCTTTATAAAATACACTTAAAATTGTTCCTGGTCATCTTGCAGCAAATCTATTTGTGCCCTGCTTATGGCCTGGCTTGCAAGCTGCAAGTGTCTGGATAGGATTTATTATGCTCTGACCATAAAATTTTAAACTGCTTTTAATGGTAGATGTTAAATCACTGCTGCCCCAATTCCAAGCTCTATGCAGAATTTCTGAATTCCTAGGAAGGCATTTTCCCTGCCAGCAACCTTTGGTTTCTGAGAAGGACAACAGCAAGTTCACAGGATGATGAAACACTAGTTTGGTGAGGGACCTGTGTGCTGGCCAACGTCCAGGCATCTGTCTGGCTGCAGAGAGCAGAGCCAGGCAGACCTGGTACGGCTGTGATGTGACCGAGAGATGTTTGTATCGGTGTCTGGGTGCAGACACTCTGCTGGGACACAGTGACTGAGTGTCTCTGCCCTTGGCTTTTTTCCTCCCTGATTGAAGTATCTTTGACACAGCAAGAAAACTGAAATTCAGTGTTTCAGCACAGAGCTGCTTACAACGAGCTATTTTATTTTTGTGCATGTCTAACAAATACCGAACTATTCAGTGTTGTTACTCAATGTAGCTTTGTCCCTTGCTGCTGGGAGCCTCTGTGTAGATTTCTCTTGAGACTGGCAAAATGTGGCTGTGAAGTCCTGCAACTCTGTACAATGCTGGCTGCTTCCTCTGGTATGGCATGAGATGCACACTGTTCTAGCTGAGACTGTTGTTTGTCACCTTTGCCTAGAGAGTACTAGAAGCACTAAAACAGAATTTAATGTTTCTCAAATAAATTAATAGTCTTAAAGTCCTTTTCATCAACATGCAAAGACAGCTGTGGCAGGTGGGCAGGAGATGACTTCCTTGCCAAGGAGAGGGAGATGCCTTCTTCTCTGCTGCATATGTTTGCAGGGGAGGCAGAGAGCCACTCTCAGGCCTATGCATTTTGCACAGCTCCTTCTTCCTCACAGTAACCTAGCATGGGGCTTTCCATTTCATCAACTGAGTACTACTTAGTGTGTTTTGCTGTAACTCAAGACTGTACATCATAAAAAACAGTAATCCAAGACTAGGCTGGTTGGAATTGTTTGACATCAGCATATCAAAAAAGGCTGTGAAAAATTAGAGTATGCTGTGACAGAGTTTTCCAGAGCTTGTGCTTTATGAAAGCAGGATAAGTCCAGTCCTTAATATGGTGTTTTAAACCACTGTTCATAGCAGTACCTGCAGTTATGGCAACTAGAAGCAATCTTCTTGACCAGAGTAGCCAGAAACTTAACACTATCTTGTGTTTGATAATTTTCGTCTTCTGGAAGATCTGTGCTCTCTAACTGGGAATATTCCACTTCCCTTATGGTGGGAGAGGCAGGCTGTCATCAGTAGGGACTGGTGATCCTGGAGCAGAGGTTTAAGCAAAACCACTCAGCAAGAATGCTTTCCACAAGTGGTTCTGCCTCTCTCAAGTTAAAAGGAGACTCTGACTTTTTCTCTGCTTATTCTCACACCTGTAAAGGTTGAGGAGACCATTTTAACAGCGCTGCCGTATGGCCTCTTCCCATATTAGAAAGGAAGGCGCTGAATATGGACATCCCAGTGTGCATGCGTCTGTCTGCCTGGACCTGTCCCATCAATTAAACAGGAGCTGACGTCATATTTGAAGGTCAACTGTTTTATAACCTAATATTACCATTTTTTTTTCCCTCTGGGTTTATTATCTCTCTCCAACCTGCAGCTCGGCACCATCTGGTGCAGGCACACAAGGGAGAAAGATTAGAGAAAGTAAAGCAGCTTTGTTCGCTTCCCCCATTGCTTCCAATGTACAGAGGAGTCGTCAGTCTCTTGCAATATTGAATTTTAAGTGGTGGGAAGGGCTGGACCCTGTTAGCTGTCTAAGAGAGGGAGAAATAGTCTGTGCTTACCAGTGATCTGTCAGGAAGTTTCTCAGGATTCCTAAGGGACTTATTGTGGCCACAAAGTGCACTTTGCTGCATTTTATTTTGTAGTTAAATAGTCTTGGTTTTTTATGACCTGTTTTTCCCAGCACCCATATTTTCCGTGCCTGTAAATTGCCAGAAGCACTCCTAAATAAAGGTACATGTGCAGTACCAACTCAGACTACAGCCTGCTTTGGAGGTGAAATCCTGTGAACCCTTGGAAGTGTGTTTACAGCTGACAGAGCCACCAGGCTGTCACTCCACAAGCATGTTGTGCCACACAGAGATAGCTTCTCTTCCCTGGTGGCATCTGTTTGCACAGACCAAGGAGGTACATATTTGCTTGTCCAACCACTGTGAAAACGCACCAGTTGTTTCCGTTTCGTAGGCAGGGTTGGGTTTGCCCTCAAGCTTCACCCTCTCTCTGATCCTCCCTCCTCCTTTTTCTCCATCCCTCTGGAGGTGTGACCGCTTTCTGTCCAAACTACATGATGATTGTTTTCTGTAAAAGCAAAGCTCTTTTCTTTCTAATAATTTAATGATAATAATTCAGGAATGCTAATCTCCTAGGCCAGCAGGATTACTTGCAAACTAGTATCTTGTTGCTTTGCTTCAGTGTTGTAAATTTTGCATTTGACTATTTTGAAACAAAATGTCTTTAGCCATAAAAACAACTATTGTATTTGGCTATTGGGAAAGGATGGCTAATTAATGTGCAGTAGTTTGACATGGATATACAAGTTTAGTTATGAAAACATTTGTCTGACTGTGATTCATGGTATGTACGTGGCACTGTATCATAAGGCATACAACATGTATAGAGGCTTATTTGTCCCCCTTTGCTGCTGTGTAGCCTTCTTCTAAACTGTGATTTTTGTCAGGTCAAGGACACTTTGTACAAATTCCTAATTCCTGGAGAGAAGGTAAACTTGGGGCTTTTGGGAATGTTTACTTTTTTAGTTTTAGGCTTTTAAGAAAAAATAAAATTAGTTTCTAGCCTCTACCATTATATACAGAATCTTGAACTAACAACAGTAGACATTCAAAAGAGGAACATTTATTTGGAAACAAGGAGGGAGCACTGGAGTTTCCAGTGCTTTAGATTTAGCTCCAATTTGTAACAGAAAGATGTATGTCTCCTTTTACACATGTTCTGATGCAGTTCTTTCCACTGTAGTCTTTGAGGTTGGGATTGGACTTTTTCTTCTCCTAAATCATTGTAATGTATGGTGCTTCGTCAATACTTGATTCATCTTTTCCTGTCCCCAGCATCTTGATTTATACATGGTTCTCCCTGGGGGAGATTCATAGTAAATGGAGCAATGATTCTTGCATTTCTTGACAGGTTGTAGGTTTGTAAAGTGTTCTTTTCCAAGTACTGAGACAAACTTAAGTCTCTGCATATAACAGTAAAGAGTTGAGAAGACATGCACACAACAGAGGGCCTGACCAAGTCACCACAGTCTTCTTAATGTGGATCTTTGTCACCTTGAACTCATTTGCAGATTAACTCTGAAACTCTGAAACAAGTTGTGTTATGTCCTGTTAATTGCCTAGAAAGGTGTTTATTCCTTTTTTCCCCCCACCATTTTATTTTTAAGACCAATCTTGAAGTAATTTTAATCACTCACAGCAGTTTACAGCATGTTTTGTTTCCAGTCCAGACTGGCTCAGTTTTTTCTATATTTAAGCAGTATCTAAATGAAAAAAAAAAAACAAGACCAAACCTTCTTTGTGGTAATTTGTCATGAGGGAAGACTAGATCTAGGATATAATGAAATGGCATTTGAAGAGAGAGAAGGAAAGAACATGGAAGGTTTCACTGTTTTTTTGCAAGTTGGCTTAGTTGATCGTAGTGCCCAAGAGAAAAGGAAGGATGATTTTTTTAATTATTATTCAGGTCATAATGTGGCCTTTACAACCTAAAATGCTCCTAGACATATCACTTTTGTGCTTCTAATGCTCTCTCCAAAAAGACCTCTCCCTTCCCTTTTCAAGGACAATATAAAACAGCAGTGCTTGGCTTGGATCATTGTGGAATCCTCTTATCTGCCTGTTCTCACTTTGTTTTTCTTCCAGCTCTGGTCTTTGTTGGCATTGAAAATGTGCAGCAAAGGTTGATAAAGGCAAAACTTAAGTTTTGGTCAGTCTCTACCTTAACTCTTTGCAGTTTTTCATCAAGGAGGACTGTGAGAGAGTAAAGCTATTAAATCTTTCTCTTCTTTAAATTTGTTTTTTCTTTCTGTCCTAATGCAGCAAGGAGTTTTAATCTGCCTTTTGAAGAGCTGAGAGCTCAGTCACTGATCTGAAATGGTGTGCTGTGCCTGGTGGTGCTGAGCACCCTGCAAGGAGCTCGGATTCCTCCATCCCTTAGTCTTTTCTTCTGGATGCCAGAAGATGTGTACATGTTATGATTACTGTAGGCGAGGTTGTACATGCCAGATTGCCACATGTCACACTTCAGAAAAGAGACAACGTGATAGCTGGCTTTGCTACCCAAGATTTCTGTCCCAGAAGAATGTCCTGCGAACGGACATCTTCATGTAGCTCCTGGTGCTGTGGCCAGAGAGGCACCAACACTGCCTTGGTGATGTCCTGGAAGGGAATGAACCAGCAGTACTGGTTTGTCTCATATGCACCGAGCAAAGCCATCCCACAAGGGTCAGGTTAATGGTGGCAGTAATACTCTAAACCACGTTTACATGTTGAAACAGAGGCTTTTTGGTTTATATTGCTAGTACCTCTAGGAGTTCTTGGTTGGGAACAGAGCTCCATAGTACTCAAGTCTTTGAAAAGATTAATGGAAAACTGCAATCTTGCTTTGAAGATGTTTTCAACATATAAGTAGCAGCAGCATTTGAAGTGGTCCTGTGCCTTCTGCTAACTTTGTTAGGTTTCACTTTCACTGGATTGTATTAACCATTGAGTGAACTTCTTGCAGTTGCTTGTGTTTTTGTTTCTTTTGGATCTCAGCAAAAATCCCTGCTGATCATCCCTCAGGATTTGTCTTATTTGTTTCTGGAAGTTCCCCTGTTGAGGAGTTTGGCTGGGGTTTGCTCACTGTCTCTAGTAATAAATGAGGTGGTTTAGTGAGTTATGGAGAATAAACTGGATTGATTTCCCTTTTGCAGTCTGGACTAGAAAAGCTGATTCCCTTGGTCTGCTGTGTGCTCAAGGCCACAAGCCAAGCTGCTATCTATCAATTTCACCTTCTCCTCCTGTGAGGAGCTAAAGAAAAGATGCTTTCCAGCTCAAGTGTGTGGGACAGATGTATCTTATATTACTAGATGATTCAGCTAAGATTGGTGCCAAAACATTTTCCAGAACTCTCAGCTGGCAGTCAGATTGAGAAATAACTTGATAGAAATGCTGGGCTGGCTCTGCCATCCGTGTCTGTAACTGCAGCCATGTCAGGTACAGTTCCCTTTGATGTAGCAAAGGTCTAACAGAGTGATGGGATGAGGGGTGCACACAGAGGTTTTGTGCCATGAGACCAGGGAAACATGGGAAATGTGTGTCCAGAACCGGGTGCTGCCAGCCTGGGAGCCTGAAAGGAATACAGAAGTACCTTTGCAATAGGCTTGGTTAATGTGTGGAGGTTACACACAGCTTGTGGCCAAATTACACATTGCTCCTCTCCCTCCAAGTGTTCCTTTACAGTCAAATACCATCAGCATAGAGATCACTGGGGCCTTCTTGGCCAAATGTATTTCCTTCCACCTTCTGCTGAGATGGAGAAAATTCTGTTTTGATAAATAGGAATGTGATTAGCTCACCTATGTTTCCCTTTGCAGTCACACTTGGCAGTTTCTCAGAAAGCCACTGAAATGATCTTTTCTGAGGCTATAGGTATATATAGACTCATGCCAGAGATGGGACTGGGCAGTTGCCTGAAAATCTGGCACTGTTAAAGCCCACTTGTTTGTTTAAAACTTATATGTATTTAGACTGAGGAGAATGAGCTGAAGTGCTTGATGAAATTGTCAGGACGTGTTAACAACACAGTTCTTTGGACTTTACTGCTGATATAAATTGGAGCACTTTAACCCTAAATCAGGTTAAACGTTTATATGTGGGTGAAGTCCAAGGGAAGTGTGCTGGTGATGGGGCCTGGGGAATACAGCCCAAAGCGCAGAAACTGGCTGTTTTATAACCCATAATAGGGAAATCTTAATCTCAACTGCTGAACCAGGCATGACTTTTACTGCACAGAGGGCATTTATGGTAAATACCGAGTAGCACGTCTTGGCACTGGAGAATGTGGATTCTATAGTCTTGTGTCTATGACTGTCAGAAAATACATTTATGCAAAATGATTGCAGGGTACCAGCAGCCAGAACATGGGGTACTAGTCGCCTCACTCATGGGGGCATCAAAGGAAAGAAATGTCTACAAGTGGTGGTGGGGATTGTCTCCTCTCCGTGTTCCCAGAAAACCTTAAGCTCCATTAGTCTTCTGCTGAAATATGTATGACATTCTGCCTTAATAAGGAGAACTAACTATAAGAACTGTGGATTTTTTTCTGCAAGTGCTGAGTCAGGAGGGGGTGGATATGAGAAACTCAGAGTTGTCATTCTGTTCCCATGGGAAAGCAGTTCACAGCTTGGCACAATAGTTACTCTCAGTATCTGTCCTCTGGGAGCTCACTCTATGGTTTAGCAACCCTACCTGCCTTCCCTTAGAAATCAGGATACCTCCCTATTGCTACTTGTTCCTGGGCTGTGGTCTATAAACAGATCTCCTGTGCCAGTGAGTAGAGCAACCAGTCTCTACTCAATGCCACGGGTACAGCTCCTGGTAATTTGGAAGAGGTCAAGTGTGGTATACTTGGGGTACTGCATACTGTTTTATGTAACCTTGGTATTCTGTGGGAGATGATGGTCCTTTAAATGGTGGTGCTCCCCCCACTCTGTGCCTCTAGAGTCCGGCTGCCTGGGGAGGGAGCAGTGTTTGCACACTCTGGCTTGTCTCTTTCTATGTAATTATTAAATAAGGCAGTTGGGGTCCCAGCTGTGCTTCTGTGGTTTCTTTTGTGTTTAAGGTTGTCTGTTCTCTATCCAGCCACTGAAGATTTTCACACAGCTCAAAGTGCAGGGGCTGGTGCTTTCAAAGCAGGAGGCTCAATGTCCTTTCAGGTTAGTAAGGGCAGGCTCTGTCAGCAAATCTTTCCAAGATGCTTGTACTTTTTCCCAGGAAGACTTTTTCCTACTTTTGCCTGTGTTTGAGCAAAAGGCATCACCAAGTGGCAAACTGACTGGGCTCATACTGCAGGGTTTCAATGGCAACACTCAGCTAATCATGAATAGTATTCTTGCACTTTTTGGCAATGCTGACAGAAGAGCTTGCAGTAGAGGCTGGGTTAATAGCGCTTTTCTGTTGCTACCAAGTTCTTTTTAATGACAGTGTACTTTGTGGCCCCTGGAATTTCACTCAGAACTCCATGCATGCTTTGGTAGTAAGCAGTAAAATGGTGCATATTGCAGACTGAGATGTACCTTGGTAGGAGAAAAACCGCCCAGTAACCAAAAACCCAAGCCCAAGTGGATGCAAAGATGAAACAAAATGTATTTACCAAGTTTTTATTTACTTTCACCACAAGGATTTTGAATTGAAGCGTGGGTGCTTTTTGGATAAAGAGGCTGTTTTGTGTATTCAAAGTGTAAAAGTTTTTAGTCACACTCTGATTAAGTTGCTGAAATATCAGAAGTTTGCAGTTCCTCCCCTAGCTCTGTAACCATTGAATAGTGGGGAGGATACAGTAGGCAAAAAATATTATTTGAAGGAAATTAATTTCTCTCTGCTCCACCTCTTCCTGTGAGCAAAAGGAGGGGGAAGGCACAATGAAGACATCTGTTCCTTTGAACCCACTCACAGCCTTGCTTAGTAATAAAACTAGGGGAGAGGAGGAGAAGCTGTTGGTGCTGTTCAAGTGTTTGCTAATCGCTTTGAGTACTGAGGGGTGAGCTTTTATCAAGTTGACCTTCTTAGGGGATATTGAAAAGAACCTGGCACTGACCTCTGCCAGGATTTAAATGCAGAAGATTCAGAATCCCTTTGTGCCCCTTTCAAAGAGGAGGCAAATCTCTGTGGTAGCCACACTCTCCCCTCTGCCTCAGGGTAGGTGCCTCAGCTGTACTGACCCAGATGCTGCACTCTCCTCTCTTGGAGGAGCCCTTCACTGCCAGTGTACCACCATGATCAGGGCTGTAGCAAACTGAGTGGGAGTCCTGCAGGAAACCCCCAAAATTATCCTATCCCCTGGACTCAAAGCATGCCCTGTCTCCCATCCACTCTTTGCTCCTGTTATGTGTAGTGCTTAAAATCTTGTGGCTGTAAGCACAGGGCTGCAGGGCCCTCCCCATCCCCCGCTCCTCCTGCCTAATCTCATTGTGCTGCTTAGTCACAGCCAAGACCCTTCTAATGGGTTTAGGTGGCCCTGCTCCTGGCTGGGTGCGTTGTGCTTTATGTCCAGCCTGGAACCGTTGGTGTAAGTAAGAGGTCGGGTTGCACACATCTACTGCCTCGGAGTCCTCCTGGGCTGTCAGCAGGTGCCTGCATGAAGATTAGGTTTCCCTCTAAGTATCATATCTGGAAACAAAAGCAGTGCAGGAACCAGCACGTTAAAAAATGCCAAGAGGGTGATATTAGTCTGATCTCAGACTAATAAAATGTGGCCAACAACCCTTCTATGAGCTCAGCCACAGAAGGCAGGAGCAGATGGTCTCTTAAGGGCTTTCCCAGGCCCTTAGAAGTGTCTTAAGTAATAAACCAATGGTTGGGGCACACACTGGCACCAGTAAGGTTGATGGGGGCATTCTTCAGTTGTGGATTTCAAATTTCCTGTGTATTATATTACATTCTCCCTTAGCTAGTGAGGAGCTGTCAGATAAATGGCTGCCTGGGAGCTGATATAAAGTCTATAAAGCTGGAATTTTTTTCAGAGTGGGAATGGCTCTGCCTTAAGCAAAGGTAAAAAGAAGGCAGCTGCTAGGGAGAAGAAAGATGGCTTTGTGCAGTGATGCAAGGTGCAAGTTTGCCAAACCCACACAATGGAGGAGAAATAGGGACTTTGTTATCGTGGGTTGCACTGAAGCATGATGATGTGATTTAAAGTTATGGGGTTCTTTAATTTGTGGCTATAAACCGTAGGAACATATTTAATAGAGGTGAGAAAGGGTTAAAGGAACTGCCCAAATACCTTCCTAAACTGTAATGGGTGACATAAGATGAAGGCAAGAGACAGCACCACAATGTAACAATGCATTTAATGTGGTCTGTGAAGCTGAGCAAGGTATCAGGGCAAGGCTGTTCCAGGGGCCTGGAGAAAGAATTAGCCAAACAGGAACAGAAGAAAGGCAAGTGAGGCTGGTAAAGCACTAGGCAAGAGCAGAGGTTGGTACTGAATTAATCTTGTGAGCTAAATGGGAGTTTGTTCCAGAATTAATCACTTGAAATATAAAGCAATAGAGACTGGTAAGGTGTTAAACACAGTGTCCCTAATAGGCACAATTGTCCTGCACCCCAGGGACCCTCTGATTGCAGGACTGAAAAAAAAAATTATCACCAGAAAGAACCCTGTGTTTCTCCACTCAGTGTTTTGATCTCCTTTCTCTCACTTATGGCATGGAGCATCTTGAGGTGATGCAAAGAGCCTTTCAAGACAAATTCACCCTTAGCAACAGGAATAGGTGGGAAAACCCAGCACTCCTACATCACCAAGCTCCTCACCAAGAGGAGGCAACAAGTGCCCCTGAACAGCAGAAGACTGCTTGATGGCAGCACGAAAGTGTGTAATACCTGCAAGAGCTTACCAAGGGTGAGGAAGACAAAGACAAGGATGTAGTTGATGGGAGACAGCCCTCAAAGATGTCATGTGTGTACTAGTCTGTGGGTGAAGTGAGCAGCTGAGTGGGAGAATGTTGCTTCAAGAAAACCTCCTGAAGCTGGGGATGGAGCTGATCTGTCATTAAATACCTGATAGTACCACAAGCTGATCTGATTATGCAGATGGCTGCTCTAGCAGTATGTTTGCTTAGTTTCAAAAGCAAAGCTATAAGCAGGGACTAGCAGGAAGGAAGGAAGGAAGGAAAGTAAGTTAAAAGTAATTTCCTTTATAATAAATGCATTAAGGTGGTTAAAGGGTGGCAGATCTCTCAGTAATAAGTGGCAGCACATTTCCTAGGCTGGGTTAGTTTTAACAGATAGAAAACAAGAGCAGAGCAAAGGACAGGTTAGATAAAAAGCAATACTCTGTCTACCCAATGAGCAGGAATTCAGGAATGGAATTCAGGCTGTTAAACTCTACGGGGGTATCTGAGAAAGGCTGGATCATAGATGCTAATTTCAGGCACTCTCCTTGTCCTTGAAAAACATCTGGAGTAAGTGTGAACACAAAAATGCAAAACTTAGCCAATTTTTCTCATTCATCAGAACACTAGATGGTATCAGACTTTACAACTGTATTTAGAGGAGGTTACAACACTTCCTAACAGAGGTTACTGCCCAATTATCCTTATGGGGGTTTTTACACTGCAAGATAGCTTGAATAAATTATTTTATTTTCTTCACTAAAGCAGCGATTTGATTTTCTCCACTAAAGGTGGAGGTCGGTCTCTTCTCCCAGGTAACAAGCAATAGTCCAAGAAGAAATGGCCTCGGGTTGCATGAGGGGAGATTTAGATGGGATATTGGAAAAATTTCTTTGCAGAAAGGTTCGTCAAGCATTGGAATAGACTGGCTAGGGAAGTGGTTGAGTCACCATCCCTGAAGGTAATTAAAAGATGTGCATATGTGGTATTTAGAGACATGAGTTAGTGATGGACTTGGCAGTGACAGGTTAATGGTTGTACTTGATAATCTTAAAAGTCCTTTTCAATCCAAATGATTCAGTGATTCTATGAACACCAGAAATGCAACCCATACTGAGAGTTTGTCTCAGAATAGGCCAAGCTTGTTCTTTCTTTTTTCTGTCAGTCTCTAGACAGTACTGAGTTGATAGTTGTATTTGTATGCAACGCTAGTAAGTATGGACTCTACTGTGTACTGGGACTTAGAGGACACTTGAAAGAAAAGGCTGGAAAGCAGAACCTGTGAAGTATTATTCTCCTTTGTCCTTTTGTGAAGTGCTAGCCCTGGGCCTGAAATGTCCTGGGTAGAAAAATTGCTTCCAATAACCCATGATGCTATTGGCTTCATGGAAATGAAATCTCTATGCAGCACTGCTCTCTCTTCACCCTGCCTTTCAAGACAGAGCTTGGTGCAGATCCATGTGGTGCTGCTGGGAAGTGCAAACAAGGAGTTGCAGTGCCCTGGAAGCCACTGCTTGGCCCACAGATTTCTCTCTAGTTGGGAGCAGAGTCTACCCTTAGGAGCGTGCACACAGATTCCCAGCCAGACCCGTGTCAGATGGCTCCTCAGGAATGCGAGTAGCTGCTGACCTCCACAAAGCACAAGGTCCCAGCCACTGTGTAGGGAACCACGAAGCTGTCAGGCCCCACTTTGTAGGATGCTGATGCTCTGTGCTGCCATCCTGGAATCCAGGATGGAAGCAGGCTCTGGGGAGTGTCACCCCACAGGCTGCAAGGATTAATAATTTTCTGGTGTCTTGGGCAGTACAGTTAGAAGAAACCTTGTGGTCTTTCCTCCTCTCCTGAAAGAACCAGGCAGCTGGCTTTGCAGGCAGAGTGATGGACTCAGTAGGCAGTTGCTTCTTCTCTGAGGTGGTTGTAGCTCTAGTCTGACTGATACATGTCAGCAGGGTGGCATGGACAGAGAAAGGGTTTTTGGCTAACAAATCCCCATATCTTCCCTTTCATTCTGACAGCATTCTTCTTGTACAGCTCTTCTTACTAATCTCTCATATATCAGCTTTAATTTAGCAATGCACAAGCCAGACAAAGTTTGTCAGTTCTTTCCCCTGGAGCAGAGTTTGTTAGCCAGCAGTGCCAGGAGGGATGTGTGTGCCCTGGTGCCCTTTCTCTTTGCCCCAGTCTCTTGTTATGCAGTGATTTGTCTGGACTGATAATACTCATACCACTTACAGAAGCAGTCTGCCCAAACCTGTCATTGCCTGATAGAGAAGGTTTTTTCCTGATCATGAGGCCTGGGCTGGAATATAATCTTTCTCTTCCTTGTAAAGGAGCCATACAGCAGCCCAAACTGTTGAGATACTTCTTTAGGGAGGAAACAGCTTAAAATAATGAAATGATCCATGGCATTTGCTACTGCAATCTAGGAGAAGTCTCCTCTATGTGTTAAACTCCTTTTCCCTCTGATGGGAATGATAATGGGGTGAAAAGGATGATATAGTATGAATTTTTGTTGTCTTCCGTGCTGCAGAAGAGTTACAGGCACCAATAAACTTAGCAGGTGGCCACCAAAATGCAAGCATTTCCCTTGACCCGTAGTTGCAGCACAGAGCTTGTTGCCCCATGACACATGAAGGCTAAAATACAAATGAGTTTAAAAGGAGTTGTGCAAATTCATAGAGAATTTGTCTACCAGTGACTATTTAACATTTACAAGTCTTCATGCAGAAACCTCGAAGCCGTGCACTGCTGAAAGCTGGGGGAGCTTGTGCCAGAGGAGGCATTGCTGTAGGCTACTCTACCCTTTCACACTTTTCCCTGAAGTTTCTACTCCTGGTCTCTGTCAGGCAGTCCATGGTTGAGGAATTGACCTAGGATTGTTTTTCTAGTGTTGTGGAACACTGACTGTTGCTTTACCACGATCTCTCTCCCACCCACTTGTCACAGGCATCCCAGTCAGAGCCTGCTTGTGTGAGGCGTTGCCCTAATGAGCTCTGGAGCCACAAGTTCCCTTTTCACACAAGTAGGGCAGCTGCTCCAGTGTGGGTGAGAGAGGAAAAGTGGACACAAGTATCATGAGCAATAAAGGTGTTTAAAAATAAATGGCAGAGCAGTTCAGTTGTGCAGATAGATCAACTGTTTGGCTCTTTTCACCTGTGTGAGCTTCTTTGGTGTGCCCGCCATTGTATTTTGCAGCTCAATACGTTCTTTTTTCATTTGTTGAGCCCTTGTCTCTGACACTTTGACTACAAGAATCTCCAAGTATGTTAAAGAGATAAATGTTGAAGAGATAAATGCATATTTTCTGGCATCTTAACTATCTTCACTCATAGCAGTGGAATTTAAAGTATATTATCCAAACCCCTTTTCAGACCCTCCATTTCAAGGGGTTTGGATATGAAACTCAAGAGTTCTGCTGCTGGGAAGGTGATGCTGCTGCTTGTGTAACTAGTGTCTGGATGGGTGATTTGTACACTACAGATCCTTCTCTCTGGGACCAGCTTAGGAACATGCTCTGTAGCAGACTGTAGGTCACAGGCTTTCTTAAGGATTTTAATCCAGAACATGCAATTCACAAAGATTGTTTTGCTGGAACAAACATTATGACCAAACGTAAACAGCTCTTATTTGTGGGCCTGATTGGTTGTGTGTCTCTCTGCCTTCCTTCTTCTACCCACTATCCTCTCTGCTAATTGCTTTTCATCAAATTTATCTGATATTTCTTAGTAGACAGGAATATCGTCAGCCTTTCATTAAATCTCTGTTGAGATGACTTTTTCCTAGGTGGGGATTCAGGCTCTGGTGTCTTTTATGCAAAACTTCAGGGTGGAAAGAGACTTCCCATGTTGGAAATGCTGTGCTGTTGACCTGTATCTGCTGCAGTTGGATACCTTTTGGCCAGGATTGTTAGGAAGAGGCATCCTGACAATGTTCAGTCTTGGCTTTTTTCCTCATACCAAACTCTTCACACACACACACATATACACACAGACACACTAATGTTGCTGTGTTTCTATTCCAGTTTTATTTCTGATGCATGCACCTCTTTTCCCAACTCTTACTCTGCCTCTGTCACCTTAGCACCCACCATGGGGCTTCGAGTGAGACTTTCAAACCCACACTGGGTCAGCTTCTTCAACTCCGACAGCAGGTTAGACAGATGGCTGGGTTGATTTTTAAGGCCATACATATGTGTTAGGTTTCCTTACTGTGTTTCTAAGACTTTAGAAGCCTATGTGTGCTCGGAGATCATACAACACTAGTTTCTATGATACAAAAATTTGCGACTTAAAGCTCTTTAAGAAGAACTGTTGTATTCCTTTAGGACTACTTGCATGTTTCATCTAAACCCTCTTCTCAAAACATCACATTAAAATGTGACTCTGTTCTCAAAAGCTGCATGCATAGCCTTTCTGGCATATGCAAAAGAGGTGCTGTTGGTTTTACCTTAGCTTTATTCCTTAACTGGTCATGAGTTCATTTATTTATTCCTGTTTATTTTATTATTTGCAATGCCCAGCTATGTAACCTCATTGCTTACTCCATTCTGTAATCAGTTCTTCACGTCTGCTAGGAAAGAAAATAAGCCCATGCAGTTTGCATTACAAATCACTGCATGCTGGTGTATCTCGGCATTGACAGTGTAACTGTTCTGCACTTTCATGTCTTGTGAAAGCTCATTGAGTAAATGTTTTATAGCATCCAACCCAGTCCCCACTTCATGGAAAAAAATCTTATTGCTTTCAGTGGTATATGGATCAGTCTTCTAATCCTATGAAGGAATGTAGCTATATTCTTCTGTGGATTTTAGCATGACTGTATGCTGAATGCCATAATGACTGCTGCAATACTAGCCTGCATATTTTCCATTGGGGTGTGAAATCATCTTGATGTTTGGAACTGCTCAGATATTTTTCTAAACCATTGCTTATCTCTGCATGGGAGCAGCGTGCTGTAATAGCCTTAGGACTGACTGAATATTGCATGCTACTGGACTGTGAGTTCTCCCTTAATCCAGGGGATTCCTACAGTCTTTGTGAAAACAAGCATAGGGAAAGGGGAGGAGGATGTGAGAAAGATTTTAAAAGGAATTTGTAATGAACCTTTGCAGACTAGCTATTAGGTATTACAGGTCTGTTACTGCGGTTTTCTGTACAAACTGACTGATGTCTTACTTTGAAGCCATGCTGTAGATTTCCATCATGTTTTTAATCTTTGTAGCACTATTGAAGCATATCTAAATGCTACCAAAAAATTTTCACTAACTTATAATCTGTGCAGTCTCTGACAATGTTTCAATATAATAGTAAAATATTTCCGGCAGGTGTGCTGCATATACACAACAATTTAGAAAAGCGTTTAAAAATAATTTTTGTGTGTTACTAACATCTCCTGTATCAAGACTCAAAGCAGAATTCTGTGTGGTGGGTTTTCTTTCTTTATGCTGTCAGGTTTAACTTGCTGCACTGGATTCATTGGGAAGAGTTCATCAGAAACAGGCTGCTTTCCCTGCTTCTGCACTGAGCTTGTTGCTTTCATGCAGCACCAAAATAGTGATTCCAGATACTAACGTCACATCTACAAAGAACAATCCTTATAAAACCAAGACCGTGCAACTTCCCCTTCCCTTTCCTCTGGATATAGCTTTGCTTTTTCTACCTGGTTAGTTTTTAACCTTATTTAGTTTTCCTTAGAACTGACAGCTCTTGCTATTGATATGCCATTTCTGTGAAACATTTTCTTTATGTGGCAGAGTGGATGCATGTCCCTTTAGGGTGGTGAAGGGCACAAGCTGCAGTGTGCTGGCTGCCTTGTTTTGGTTCCTGTTTCAGAGAGGTTTTTTGTTGTAGTGTCGCATTTCTGCAGACCACTTGTCAATCTTCTGGTATCCTTTTGCATGGCAGTGGGAGAGCTGAATGACACTGGTTTAAACAGATTGTGAGGATCAGCTGCAATGGCTGAATGGGGCTGCTGAAGTCCTTGGCTGAAAATTTGGTACCCTGAAGTCTTAGTGACCTTGTGCAGCACTACAATTGCTTTTCAGAAGGGGACATCCTTTGACTTTATCCCATGGTGACAAAGAGCTCTTTTCAGGAGCTCATCCCCAAACACTGATAGCATCAGGACAAGATGTATCAATAGTGTCCTCTGAGGCCTGACTGGCAGGTGAGAACAGACCTTCCTAAAGCAATTCCTGCTTTTCCTCTCTTTTATTGCTCTGAGTGACCTATCTATGCAGCAATGGCAATGAGCTGTAGAGCCCTGCCATCCATCCTCTGTGTGGATGTGGAAATAGCAGCTTCCAGGCCACCGATGGTGACAGCCTGGGGAGAATTGTCTTGGCATAAGGAGTGCAGAAGTGCTTCACTCGCTTTTGGTGCCAGATGTCTGCTTATTTCTGGCTATTGGAGTAATGCCAGCTCTGGGGTGGGTGTGGAAAAAGGGATTTGGGCAGTTAAATGCGGGAAGGGGAAGAGAGGTCAGGCCTGGCTGCTCCTCAGTGCCTTACAGGATCTTCTTACAGCAGAAGCCTTAAGGGGCTGAGTGTCTTGCTGTAACACCCATGGGCAACACCCTATGACCTGTCCCCAGACTCACTCCTAACTACTCTCCTTTTTTAATATCCATGTGAAATAATAGGGGTCTGGGCTCACACATGCTTGGCACGAACAGAACCAGAAACATGCCATGGGAATCACGCTCATCCTGAGAAGTCTAGCCAGGAGCACAATTGAATCAAGTCAGATATGGATCACAGGGTCAGGATAACGATTAGTCCTGCCCTTCCCCCTAGTTGTAATTAGCTGTGGTGATGTCACCCTCTGTTCTGACTTCTCGCTGGCATTAATTACAGAGCTGCAAATTTCCTGCCTTTCCCTTTTAATCGTTCTCTGGGAAACTCAGAGTTTACACTCTGTTTAATGTCTGCCAGCAAACTTCCTTATGACATGCTACAGGGCCTAACCTCTGGCTTATAGCATTGCCTGGAAATGGGCTTGGTTGGGGTGCTTGCTCAGATGCCTTTCTGAACGTGAACACTTCTGGTTAGGAATGATCCCTCTGCTTCTCTTGAGATTGCATCCTTTCATCCCATTTCATTTCAGATTGAATCTTGAGGAGCAAAAAGTGTTTAAAACCTGCAGTGAAGTTAACCCTCCCTTTAAGAGAATTCTGTCCCCCACTAGGGGAGCCTGTTTCTGTTGGAGATGTCACCTCTGCTGGTGAGAAGGGATTCTGGAAGTCTGAACTGGTGCACTTCTGTATGGTTTGAGTGGCCTGCGATCTTTCCCAGTCCTGTGAGGACCCTACAGTCCTTGTCTTAAACTCTACCTGCTTCAGGAGCTGTGGCTTGAACCTATCCAGTAGTAGCTTGTAGTCTGTCACCTATGGACCCTCTATGCAGCCTCTAATCACTAGGGTCAAATGGAAAGGGTAAGAGAGTAGGCATACAGGAAGGGGATAATAGTGATTGTACTGAGAGTTGTCAGAGGAGAGAAGGAGGAGCTGTTGAGTGCAAGTGAGATCCTGGGGGCCAGGAATGTGTCAGCATGAATTGGCTGGATCCCCACCAGTTCAGAGTGGGCTGTCCTGGTTAAGTGCTGAAGCTCCAGATTCAGTCTGTGAACCCCTGAGCCAGGCTGGTGCTGAGAGAAGGAAATGAACTTGTCTCCTCTGTTGGGGTGCTCCTCTTAGCATGTGGGTATGCAGGGTTGCTTGTACCTCCAAGCAGGCTCCCCAGGCAGCTTCTGATGTGCAGTGTGAGGAACCAAGGTTCTGCACTAATACTCATCCATTTAGAGAAGATTGTAAAAATACTGTCCAGATCTTGTTCTGAGGAAGCTAAATCCAGAGCATCCATACCCCTGATCTTCATACTTGTTTTGCAGCCATTTATTTTCCTGGATGACTTCTCAGACTTCTGCATTTAGCTCTGTATAGATATCAGCAAGGTGGCCTCCTGGCTTCTTCAGTCAAGCATCTCCCAGTCAATCCTCCTTTTATTTTGGGTGCCTCTCTCCTTTCAAGTAGGGTGCGTCTATGACAATGGATCCATCATTAACATGAGGGGGAACATATCCCATAATCAGGAACCTTCTGTCTAGAGAGAAGTGTTTATTATACACAACTTGTTAGGGAGTGTCAATCAACTAGGCTCCCTTTGTTACTCCATAATGCATCATTAATGATGGCTGCTGCTGTGCATTTAATTTCATTGCACACAGGGGCCTTGTCTCTGTCTCCTCACCCCCTTCCCCCTCTTTATAATCACCAGCACAGAAGAAATTAATAAATCGATCCAGGGAAGGAAAACTACAGACTTGCTATGGGTTATCTTTGGTGTCCTTGCTCTCACTGAGTTGTACCTTACTCTTGGAGAAATCTTTTGGATGTCAGTAGAGCTATTTTGGGTTTACTACTTGCTCTGCATCCTGAGAAGGGGGATTGGTGCCTGC
This sequence comes from Pipra filicauda, assembly GCF_003945595.2. NCBI lineage: Eukaryota > Metazoa > Chordata > Aves > Passeriformes > Pipridae > Pipra > Pipra filicauda. The sequence goes on from NW_024104317.1 coordinate 1,298,240, forward strand.
CCTCACACATACGTGAGCATGGACAACTGGCCATGTAAAGAAAGGCCAGCGGGATCTCACCAAAATGATCTGTTGAGTCCTGGGGGTGCATATGTCACATCCTTTTCAGATCTTCATTTCTACTACACCCCGCTGGATCTTTGAGCCTTAAGAACATTCTGATGCTTTGCTGATTGACATCTTGCTCATTCAGACCAACTCAAGTAACTTTAAAGAAAAAGAATGTTCAGCTGCTCCAGGGCTTGTGAAAGGTCGATGGGAGAAACAAGCTTACTGGAGGCTACATATTCGCAAGAAAGTCAGTGCCTCCCCTGGAATTTTCAGGAAACCACAAAGAGTTAAAGAAAAACAACCTGGAAAATCCCCCGTTTAGAGTGATAAGAGAAAATGCTAGTTATAGTGTATTTGTTTGTTAAATAAACCTAACTATGTGGTTTGGGACCAGTCTGTTGGAGGCCCTGAAGCTGATTTTCTCCTACTGTCAAAGTTTGCAAGCCTTCATCTGCAGCTGACATTCAGCATTCCAGTGATGGCTAGGATAATTCTGCCTTCTGGTTGGAGTCTGCTAATTGGTTTTGGTTGATCTCCCTGTCTCATTTCTTTCTGTTTGAGTTTCTAGGGCTTTTTTTTTTTGAGCAGAGGGGGCCAAGTCCTGATGTGAACTGTGGATGCCAAACTCTCTGGTTTTGTTGCACTTTCCAGGATTAGAAATTACTTGGATTGTCTGGGTCCTTTCTTGCTCTGTTGAAAATCCAGTCCTGTTTTGTGGTCCTGAACCAGCTGCCTGGTGTCTATCTTGGCACCCAATCTTACCAAAGTCCTTATGTGGTGCTGCCTGCTCATTTATGTCACTTAGGTACACAAGACACTGATGTTTGTTCATGTGGAAGCAGTGGTTTGTGTGGTCATTCTGACATGAAAGCAAGGAGTGGATTGCATTGAGGGTAAGGCATTTTCACAAATATTTCTGCCCATTCTCCTGGGTTTTTCCAAAGGAGGTCCACTCCTTGTCCTGATACCTGTTCCGCAGAAAGACCTGTAGCTACTTCCCATCAGTCCTGAGGACACTGCATAGCAATTGGAGGAGGGGGAAATTCAGTCAACTTCAGATGGACTTCTTTAATTCTCTCTCCCCACATCCTTGGCTCCAGGCCACAGTCTTTTGGGATTTCCCTTTGGCAAACAGCTTTGGCAGAGTGCTCCGGGCTGGGTTCCAGCTTGTTCGCCTTTGTCCTGGGCGTGTTGGGGCAGCCAAGCCTGGCTGTGGGTTTCCGGTATTGTCGGATGGGATCCCACTCCTGTCCGTCTGCATGGGCGTGACCTCTCCCCTGTGTAAAAGCAAGGGAAGAGGAAGCTACACACGTGTCCTCTGCTGGTTACCAAGAGGGAAAAGCTTACCTGTGCTGCCCTTGGCCAACAGTTTGGCCTTTAAGTCAAGAGCATTCCCCTGTGGAAGGCAGAAGGTCTTGAGTGGAGCTGTTTTAAACACCTGATAAGCAGAACTGTTGCAAAAACCTTTGATCATTTTTCATCTGAAGGGAGTAACTCACAAAACTGCATTGCCTCAATTTTCCATTGTAAAGGAAAAATAACAAGATTTGATGTTTCTTTTCTGGAACAGAGCACTTGAAGTTTTTGAAATGTTTTGCATATTTTCTATTTGTTGTTCCTGTACCCTTATGTCTGAAATATTTTTAGATTCTTCCTCTTGTGAATAATTTCAGAGGTTTTATGTCCTTTGTTTTAACTCCAAAGGAAGTAAAATTTTAGAATGTTTAAATTTTAGTCATAATGGATTTCTGTCTTCTGTACTACTCTGTGGATTTGTTTGGTATTTAACAAACACAGAGTTCAGTACAGAGGAGGATAAATTTTACCTTTTGTTTCCAAATTTTTTCTAAGACCTGCTGTTTCACTGGAGTCACAATTCTGGAGTTGCTGTTTCCACTCTAAGGTTACTTTCTCCCTCCACTCAGCACTAATTCTAGGGGCCACCAATGGACCAAATGATCTTTGGTGCTGGGCTGTGAACCTGTTTTCCCAGGATAAGAACATACCACTTTGGTTAAAGGAAGTCACCATGCATTCAACATGGTGCTGAGGCATAAAGTGCCTCTCAGTGTGATAACTGGTAGAGTTTATACAAATTGACAGAGATCCTAAATGCACATTACTGGGAGGAAAGTGTGAAGATGTAGTGACCAGTCTTTCCTGAAAAAAAAAAAAAGAAATTGGGGACTTAAAATTTTACTGTACTCTTTAGTAGTTTGACCCTGTTGGTTGAATTCAGATTTCAATAAATGTGTTAAGTAAAAAGGATTTACCAATTTATCTGCTAATACTTTCTGCTCTTTTAGTGGAAGGTTCTTCAGAGAAGACCTGATGCTGAATTTCATCTCTAGACAAACTACATGAGAAGCTTAACTGTCTAGGTCTTTGTGATGGTAGGAGACTGAGCAAAAACTTGGTATGAGAATAAAACACTCTCAACTTCACATTCTGAGTTCTTTGCTGAATTTTGTTCCTTTACGTGCAATGCACTTTCAGGCTTGTTTTATCTTGAGGATGGAACTATAAACCTGGGTACTTCCCCCCTCATTCATGGCCAGTGTAGAGCAAATAATTAATTATGGAGTCTTAAATCACTGCTTGAAGCCGTAACAGCAGATCATCATTCCCTTTAAATGTCTCTGGCACAAGCTCACTATCTCTGATTTTCATGTCTCACCAGTTGCTATTTTTACATGTTTTGTATGGAAGAGCCTGCACCAAATAAAGCTCTGTGTTGTAGTAAGTGCTTGAAGACCTTAAAATGGCTCCCACTCTGTTGTGTGCCTTATATCCTGAATCCCAGCTAAGCTTTTTTCCCATGCCAGGAAATGTCTCCCACCTTCGAAACTCCTCTTGAGAGATGAAAGATTAGCTTTATGCTGTCAGGAGCTGTCATTTCAGGCAATTAGAAATAGAGCAGCTGACACCCGGTAGTTTTGCAAATATCTCATTTTCCTGCAACTGCTTCATTTCTGGCTGGTTTTGAAGATGGCATGCAGGGTAACCCTTCCTTATTACCCACATGCAGTCTTTGTTCCTGGCTGCTATTCTCTGCCTGCTTTTTCACTGTTGGTGAAGTTATTGGTAGCTAGTAAGGCCGCTGTGAGATAGCTTTATTTGAGGTGTAAGAGGGGTGGAAGTGGCAGATTTCTCCCTCTTAGTTAACCCAGCCTCTGAAGAAAGAAACAGAGAAGATAGAAATTGTTATTGCTGAAGGCAGAGGCAAATGAAAAAGGAGCTTTTATTGCTCTAGAGACCTGTCCTCTACTAGGACTGGGAGGAAACATGCAGCAGGAGCTAGAGAACTGCATCCATAGAGTAAAACTCTTTGCATGCCCTTCGGCTACATCTTTCATTAAGAAGCGCCTGCCAGCCCTCTGCTGAGCATGGATCTCGACCCACCTGTCTGGTCTTGTGCTCTCTCTGCATAGAGGCTTCTGCTTTCATCTGTTTCTAGGTTAAATATTGCCACCTGAAATATGCAGTTCCCAGAGTCAGTCCATGTTAGTGAAAGGCTAGGATCTGTTTCTTTGCATTTTGGGTTGAATATAAAATCAGTGTAGGAGAGTGTGGGGGAGGCTGAGCCATGGCACTAGGAGGAGCACAGCACTCTTTGGTGACCTCTGCATTGCCTCCAGAGCATCCTTTTTGTATGTAAAATTATGAACTCTGGGACTCGATTATGCTGCCAACTTCATTTTGGTTTTCTCCTCTACCTCTGAGGCTGTATTTTAGCTGAAGCAGAGCTAGCAGGCAGTTACCCTGAGAGCTCTACCTTGGAGATGTGCTACCCTAGATAATAACATAGTTTTTACTAAACTGTTGGTTGAAAGAAGTCTCCTTGACAACTAAGTTTCTTGGCAGGGATTTGTTATCTCTGGATGGAAGCTAAACAGAACCTGGAAGGTAACCAAATGCCAGGAGCTGGCCTGTCTGCTATGTCTGACATCTTCAATGGCAGAGGCAGAGGGGGGTCTGGCCACATCCAGAAATAGTGAGGGAGTGAGGCTCTGGGCTCCCTGTGTGCATGTAGATGGGGCAGGGGAAGGAAAAATGAGCGGTCTCAGGGAGCATTGCATTCAAACCCTTGTCTTGTCACAGGCTGTGAGCCCCTGAGGGAACCCTTTGTGAGGGGTCTGAAGGGTGGAAGGTTCTGGGCTCTGGTGCTGAGCTGCTGTGCCCCTGAGGCATCAGATGAGTGCTGAAAAAGGCCAGGACTTGGACAGATGGAATAACGGAGATTGGAGGCGGGGGAGCCTGGCCTTGTGCCAGCCTGTGGAGTGGGGGGGCAGATAACAGAAGAGGAGCTGGAGGGGGGGTCACAGGAGGATAATCCTCAAGCAGCATGAAGGCTGCAGCTGTTGGTGTTAGAGCATGGCATTGCAGAGGTTTTCTGCTGCTATGCTGTGGGTATCAGCAGAAGTCTGCCAGCCCTGAGAGCTGGGTGAAGTGGGGTGCTGACAGGCTTGTGCCCTTCCTTTGGTCAGTGTCCCAGGGAATGTTCTGGGACATTCAGCTGAAGGTGTGGAGGAGCCCTGAGCAGAGCCTCGCCTCACTTGGCATGTCTGGGGCTGTGAGAGCTATGTCAGTAGCTGGAAGGGAAGGCAGGAGCTGGCATTTGGATATGCTGGTGTGTGTTGTGTGAGAATAACTGCTGAACTCAGCTTGAATTTCTGTCCCTCTTTGCTCCAAGTCACAGTATTCTGCCCTGTCAGAATGCTCCTTTGAGGTGCCCCAGTGTGGCAAGTGGGGCACTCTGGTGGGAAGGATTAACTCAGGCTGAGCAGGGAAGCAAGTGAGGAATCCAGCAGTAAAGCTGGTGAGCAAGTGAGGGACCCAGCAGTAAAGCTGGTGAGCAAGTGAGGGCTCTTTAGGCTCCTGGAAGCCACTTGCTACTGTCCCTGGCAGAGGCACCCGAATTGTGCTGCACTGCAGGACCTGGCAGGAAGGCATTGAAGTAAAGCCTTTCTTCCCTGCTCAGTGTGGTGTTTCTAACTTTTCCAGTACAAGTGTACATTGCTGCTGTTTTGCTTTGAGTCTGAAGAGAGTTTGGCTGCATGGAAGAACTGTGAAGGGGATGATAGAAAATCCATCAGAGTTTTTGATGTGAAAGTGGGCACCTAGAAGATCGCAGCAAGGCAAGGACCATTAGGTGCTGAGTAGAGATGCACTGCATTCCTGCACTCCACAGAAGGAAGGTCTCTGTCTTGGAAAGAATATACCCTTATCCTTGCCATCTCTAGGGCTGCAGGCAGATCCCTTTTTGGAGAGTTTTTCTGGGACATCACTGTCCCAGGGAATAATACATGAGATCCTTCTGTCCCTTTCCTAGCAGTGCCATCTCTCCACATCTCTATATGAGACCCAGTGTGTTTTACTTTGGTATTCTTTTATTCAATAAATTTATAGAGAGACCTGATGCCAGACATCCAAAGGGAACCTCAGAGAGAAGAGCAGTGAGCTGGTTTGCTAAACTTGAGGCACTCAGAAGCTGAGTTGGACTCTAAAATGAAAAGCTCTTTGTGTATTTTTATTTCTGTTCTGTTTTCTTCAGCTTTTTAGGTGAGCCTCATCTCCTTCATGGTATTTTTGGTTATTTGCAGCTGTGATGGGTAGGAATTGCTCATTTCTTTTCATAAATTGAAGCTGAGACTTTTGTCCCATCTTAAGACTCTAGAAGCTGGGGTCTTCAGAAAAAGACAGAAGACAGGTAAGAAAGAATTGGTTATATGGCCAAATGCTGAATATTGAACACTTGTCAGGCGCTTCCAGCACATCTTTGCTGAAGGCCTGGACCTTAATGCGATGCAAACACTTGTCTGTGGCTCAGGATTTGGAGGTTTTGAGAAGAATGGGTCTGTAGGTGTCAGGTTGGTACATGGAGGTGATGGATGAGAATGGATCTTGTGTGTCATAGCCAAAAATGGTTTGTAACAGAACATAACAGTTATTTCTGTCCAACTGGCAGGGACTATTGACAACTTCTGTCTCAAAAGTGCAGATAGGTTTCCATTTTCCTCTCTCTGTTCACTGGGAAGTTTGAGATCTGGCTCTGGCAGGAATTTAGTGCAAAAGCTGTCTAAGCCCAGCCCCAACCCTGCTTGTTCTCATTCTGCAACTTAGGATGTGCTGGAGCAGGCACATCAAATAGTTACAAAGGGTGTGAATAAGCCCTGGGAAAGAGCAAGCAGGCAGCTTGGTTTATATTTCCTTCCCTGTGTTTGTGTGAGTCACAGAGCTGGCGGCAGTCCTGCTTTCCCCTCGCAGAGAGCAGAAATAAGTGCATAAGAGCCCCACACTAATTTGCTGAAAATAGCCAAAAGCCAGGCTCTTAAGATACTCAAAAGAGATTGCAACTCCTCAGTTTATTGATTCTTTTTCTCCCTGCTTCAAGTTAACAGCTTTTAAAAGACAGTAAAATTGGAAGAGCATGAATGCTGCCGGCACTGTGTGGCTGTCTGTCCCAGCCCGTGCCTGGTTGGTGTGTGTGTGACCTTGCAGGGTGACCACAGGGCAGTCAGTGGAGTGGTGTGTGGAGATACACATTTGAAGGAACAGAGAAGAGGTAAAAAACGTCTTCCCCTGTTACCTTGGAGGCTGCTGGCATGCCATGCCACTGCCATGGCAGCAGAGGGGCTGGCTCTCCATCATCACACACCAACTCTGCCCTGAGCAGTCAGGGGCCAAGGGGGTTTACACTAGAGCTGGTGCAAGCCTCCAGCAGTTGGGCCATGCCCCTGCCATTCTCCAGTGCAGGGGGCAAAATACCAGCTGAGTGCCTTGCAATGGTGCCAACTCATAATTGCATTTTTTAGTGTGTTTTTAAAAAAGAGTGGTTTTAAATTTTATGCTGTCATTAAAACTCCAGCTTCTGAGCCAGTAGATGATGCTGTGAGAATCCCAGCTTTGTTTCTGAGGAGGGGAAGGAAGTCAAGAAGGGAGTCTGGCAGCTTGTAGCTTGGGAGCAAGTAATGGACCCCATGTTTCTTCTGTGTTTCCATGGGCCAAGTCCACGTCCTAGGTTTTGAACATAAGGGTTGGCAGAGAAGCCTCTGATCTAGCTGACTTGTTGGGAAAAGCAGGAAAGGTTCTTCAACTTGCAAGGGACGCAAGGCTTGCGTGATGGTCACGTGTTCAGGTGAGCTCAGCTGAGCAGAAGGGGAAATAGGTGAGAGAGGCTGCTCTCACTTCAGCCACTGGTGTGGGGAGTGCAGCTGTGGTTTGGGCCTCACCGAACCAGGGCTGTTTATGTGCTGAGCATCTCAAGCAGGCAAGAGAACCATCCATCTCCCAGCATTCGTCTTTCATGCAATCAAGCAATTGCTCTTTAGCAATCCAGGTTCCCTCAAAGCCCAATGCTGCATTTCCTCCCTGCCTTAAGTGGCCTTTGCTTTACGTGTTTCCACATTTGTTTTTTCTGTTACACAAACTCTGGTTTCAAGCCTCTGAGCTGAAGTACTCTGGGCTTTCAAAAGCATGACTCTGAATTGCAGAGTCTCTGCCTCCTCTCTGCTGCATGCCCAGCTCATCTTACTCTTGGCAAAGTGAACAACAAAATCAAGGAGCTCTAGTGAGCGTTGCTGTTCAATGCTAAAAATCCAAATGTGTCTGCCACAATTTTGCTTTAAACCCAGACCACATTCCATTGGATTCAATAATTATTCCTCATGGAATCTGCAAGCTTTGTAACCATGTGAGGGCTTTATTTGCTACTTCATTCACTTTTCCTGCTTCCTCTGCTATTTTCTGGATGTGCTCCAGGTCCTCAGGACCTTTGTCGTTCCTGCTACCCTGACTTCCCCAAAGGAGAGGATTTCCTCCCGTGGTCTTTAAACGAGCCCTCCACCCAGCCCCCTTGCAACAAGAGATCTGCCCCTCATACTGACTGCTGGGGCTGGGCAGACATGCCCTACACACCATCCCTTTCCTTTTAACTGGAGTGGAATAGGAAAATGAGTATGAAGTTATCCATCCACCTCCCTGTTATCCAGATTCCTGACTAAAGATGAGTTATGGGGGAAACAAGAACATGACAGGACATTCTGCATCCTGCCCTGGACATCAGTGTGCTGTCTGGGAATTATGTTTCAATACTTGGAAATCAATTCTGGAGCTTGAAATGGGCTTGCTGGTGGGTTGTATCCCAGCAGTATCTCCTATGACAGTGTCTGAGCAGTGCTCACAGGGTGGGGAGTGTTCTGGAGTAGAGAAATATGTGTTTGTGTCATCCATTAAGGTTTGTGCTGCCTTACAGCTACTGTGTGGGTGTGACAATAGCTATTTAAATGCAGCTTCAGAGGTGTCTGTAGGAGATATCCAGCCCCCCTGGGAGCTGATGCTGTTGCTGGGCACGGTGCTGTAGTGCATGCAGTGGCAGCGTTACTAACACAGTGCTTGTGGGAGCTAGTTTGCTATTTCTGCAAACTCAAAGGATGCTTGGTTTTGTTCCTTTGATGCTCCCTCATCCCAGCTGTGTTATACATTGCCAGATGTTCATAACTGTCTGTTAGGGCAAACACATCTGAGGCTGCATTAAATGCACCCACTTCCCACTCTTTGTTCCTTTGCTGGTCCATAACTCAGCTGACACATGGGAAGTTTGTTGGATTTTGGTACTACAGGTGGAGTCATGCTGTAACCTCCTACCTCTTCTGCAGCTCACAGCACATCTACATTATTCACAGAAGAGGGTCTGTATCTTGAATCTCTGAGGAGTCACACTGACAAAATAGGCATAAAATTTCCTTGACTAAGATGCTTTTTTTGGTTTCCTTTCTCTCTGCTATTTAGGTGCATTTTAAATTTATTTAGTTCACAAATTTTATACATGCAAACATGACCTTACAAGAACACTGGTTTTGTTGTTTCTTTCTTAATGCTTTCTCCTCCTCCCCCATCTCTGGGTGGACTCTCCATTTATTGCCTTGAAGCAGTTCCAAAACCCCAGTTCTGCTCTTCAAATACACATGGGTGTATGTGCATTCCTAGATGTTCCCCTTTGCATTTAATTTTGAATGCTTCTAGATTACTTTTGTTGTATTCACTCTGTTCTGAGGATGAAAATAAAACAGGGAAACTGATTAGTTTCACCTAAGAAACATGTTGGTTTCACCTTTAGTCTGACTTTGGAGGGCTCCGTCCTTAAAGCGAAGTCCCTGCTTCCGTTGAACACAGGAACAGCTCCTGTGCAGGCGTGTGCTTGCTGTGAGTTTGCTTGCTTTTCAATGAAGAAATAGGAAATCTAAATTTTGAACTAAATTTACCTGCAATGACTCATCCAGAGCACTGCTATTTTCATAACTTAGCAAAATACGTAAGCAATAAATTCTTGACAGTGCTTCTATAAACAGCAATTGTTCTGCTTTGAAGCTGTGATGCTCAATGCCTGCTGAGTTGTGCTGCTGTGCAAAGTGGCATAAATACTCCAAGAGAAACAAACAACACAAAAGGAGCCCTGTACAGATGGCTTGGACAAAATGCTGGCCTTTCCCTTCAGTCGTCACAAGCTGGAAATCTGGCATTAAATAGGATTTGTAGACAGGTTTGGTGTCTATCTTCTGGCTTATCCCCTCTTAAAGATGTGTCTCTGTACGTTGTTTGCTACCAGAGAACTTCTGGCATACACCAGATGCAGCAAATGTGGTGCAGCAAAGCTGGTAGCCCTGCGCCGGAGGTCTCCTTCCTCTCTCACCAATAATTGTGTCAGAGCTGGCTTCCTCTTCACTGTAAACCCTAGCAGGTGGCGGGGAGAGATGTTTGTGTGCCTGCATGAGGCTCTTTCCCCACAGCAGCGGGAAAACATTCCCGTTAATTCCTGCCGGGATCCGGGTCTCCCTGCGCTCGCTGATCCCGGTGCACTCCTGCCACCTGCTGGCGGAACAGAGCACTGCACGCACCACTTTTCCGGGAGTTTTCGCAGCTGTGGGATCTCCTACATGGAAGGACAATGACCGTGCCCATAGCAAGGCGGAATGTTTCCTCTCTTCGTGTTAAGGTGACTGAGTAACCGACAGTAAAGTTTGAAGTAAGATTTGAAGCTCGATATGATGATCTAAAGGACCAGCAGCAAAACAGAATGTGGGAAAGCACAGAGATGTTTTAGCAGCACTGTGATTTCATAAGACATCTTTCTGGGAAGGGGTAAAATGCTGCTTCTTCCTCAACCACAAAGTTCTGTGGAATATTTCTTGCTTAGTTGCTGAGTGTTCACAATGTAATTTGGGGAAGGAAGCTGTGGTTTAGCAACCAGTTTTAATTTACAGGGTCCTCCTAGTGGTGCCCCTGTCTATAGGCAGAGGATGCCAGTGACACGTCTGAGCACAAGCAAATGTTGTCTTTTTGGTAATAGCCCTCCTCTGGGCTATGCCTGTAGATAAGCCTGGCTGATGTCTGAGCTTAGCAAGGAAGTGCCCTAAATCCCATTCAGCATGACACCTTCCATCCCTGGTGGGGACAGAAATCTGAAAGGTCTTTCTGCACTCTTCCCAGTGGGTTGTTTGTGAGCCAGGGAGAGCAGAGGAACGTATATTTGGGTAGAAGAGCTCTTGGCCCAGCTGTCATACAAGGCAGGTCTACGTGGGCACAAGTAGAACAACCCCAGCCAGCCCCTTCCTCAAATGCAGCCAGGAACAAACAAGTAGGATTGTGCTCAGGTATCTTCTGGGTATGAGGTGTACATCAGATTTGTCTGACTTCAGGGATGAACATCCTTGTTACAGGACCAGCTCACACCCTCATATTTCAACTTCTACCTCATGCAATTAATTCTGCAGACTGTGTTAGCAAATTTAGGAGGTCTGTAATCTTCTTTCTTTGTCTGTTAATCACAGGGTGGGGACCAGCTGTCAGTGGGAAACTAGCAAGGATTGTGTTAGTCGTTGCTTTCTGTGTAGCAGGACTGTATTCAAACAATATCCATCCCCATTGTGCTGGGAAGTGTTTCCATGCAAGGGATAGCAAGCCTTGCAGTAGCTGAGCATCCATGGGAAAATTTTACAAGGTATTTTCACAGCAACGTCTATAAAATACAGGTGATAATTCTAATTACTGAATTAATTTGAAGGATCTGTGTTCTCCATGTGCCTGCCTCTTCTAAGCATAATTTCCGTATCAGCATTTGTGAACAAAGCTTTTTAGCATATTTCATTATTGCTACAGATATATTAGAGAATCTGTAGGATTAAAATTCAGGATTATGCACTGTGTAAGACAATAAAGAAGGTAGATTAATTTTTGAAAGAGACTTCAAATGCAACAGACCTGCTATGAAAATTCTACCTGTATACTGTGATTTTCCTTAAGGTTTATTACTGGAGTGATGTGAGGTTCTCTGTTAAATGAAGTAAACAGAGCATTTCTTGTTCTCATATTCTCAGGGGAAACCTAAGTGAACTAACTGAATTTACTGTATTATTGAGCTTGAATTTTGAGCGATAGCTGCCTTTCCTTTGTCCTCCTTGCAAAAATGTCTGGAAAAAAATGAAACTGGGAAAGCATTGCTGTGATTTCATGGCCTGTCTCTTCATGTATGTTTGGACTGAGGACACTGCTTCCTAAAACCTGGGGGGATGGGTGAATGGGATTCTGTTCATCTGAGCTTTCAGCCAGCAAAGTGAAGCAGCCCTGATAGGAGATGAGAATTGAAGAATGAGCTTTGATTGTCATCAGCTTTCCATTATAAGAGACTCGGAGATACTACTTCACAAGGTCTTTTGCATAAGTTCGTGACAGTTCTGTGGGCCCTAATCTTGCTTATGTCCATATTCCACTAGATTTTTAGATGAGGCATTACTTTGGGATAGGCTACTGGAGGGGATGGCTTCCTGGAACATTCTTTGTGAATTTTCTATTTGATCAGCAACAATTTTACTTTCTCTTCTCTCCTTCACCTCACAATGTAGCTGTCACCCTGATGAGCTGAGAGATCACCAGGCCTGCTTTAAATAAATATGTGTGTGAGGCTTTATTTCATTTCAGGTAAGAACAAAAAGGCTTTGCAACAAATGTGACTGGTCCCCTGGAATTTCTCCCGAGTGAGAGGAGCAGGCAAAATGGGATGAAAGAACTGTACAAAGGGCATTTCAAGCCCTGTTTCTGGTAACAGAGAAGTGCTGTCTGTCCTGCAGGGATAAGAAATCCTTGACAGCTGCTGGGGCCGTGGGCTTGATGCTCAATGAAGATCAAATCCACACAGTGCTTCCTGTTACGCTCTTTAACAGATGACGGTGCTCAGCTGCACATAAATGACTATAAAATCTGAAAATTTGGGACTGACAATCACCATTAGAAACTTCTGCTGGCTTTTGTGTGCTGTCAAATATGACCTCTGCAAGGTGAAGCTGGGGTAGGACAGTAGGAGCAATGGGACATGGACAGGCAGGTTTGGAGGGCTTAGGTTTTCCTCTGCCTGTTTCTCAGTGAAAGCAGGAAGGAATGCCTTTGAAATTTCTGCCAGGTGTTTCCATTCATTTCAGAGAAGCTGCTCTGTTTTCTGCCGACAGCAAATTTGGCCTGCAACAACTTCTCCTGGTGATGTGGATGAAGAGGAATTCTGCATGAATGTCAAAGCCAACCGGCACTTTTCATACAGCTGATGCTGTACATGGGGCCTTGACAGAAGTATTTCATATAGGTGACTTGATCCAGCTCCACCTGGCTTTGGCAATGTTCTTGGTGGGTGGGAAATTGGTTAGTACTGCAGAAAACTTGCTCTTCATGATCTCAGAAACACCTGTGTTGTTTAAGCCTTTTCATTTCAGCACTCTCTGACAATGATCTGCATCCCCTGCCTCATTTTGCTAGTCCAATCCATGCTCATGTGCAAGGACACAGAAAAATGGTATTGTGGTTCTGCCATTGACTGTCTCAGGTGTATTTGGCCTATCTGTCTTGGCTTCTCCCAGTGTTTGGATACAGGATTTGTCAAAGGGGCTGGGTTAGGTCTGTATGAATTGAGTCCAGTGAATTCTGGGGGCTGGAGAGAGAATGTTTTCTTCTCCACCAAATACCTCAGAAAAGCTTCTGAAGGCACCTGCTTTCCTTCTGTACTCATAGAACAGATTTCCCCTGTGTCCAACACTTCTGGCGCTTGGCTGGTTTTCTGGAATCATCCTTCATTCCCTCTTTTTCCGATCTGTCCCATGGTATAAACCTAAATGGATTTAGTCATTGGGAGATGAAGAGAATAAAAGCGATTGAAGGGCATGCCATTCCAATCCTGTCATTGACCCCAGGAGCCAAGTTTGATTTTAAGAGAAAGTCAAGAACATTAGATGAATTACAGCTGTGGTTATTCATCTGGTTATTCTGATGGCTGTTAGTTGCCATGTATACTCCACATGTAAGTTTAGTGAAGGATTGTTGAGTCAAGGACAAATCTCCTGCTGCTCTGCAGTGAGGTAGAGCTGTTATTACAGAATAGGCAGGTACTGAGGATGGGCAATATTAGTTCAGGCCCAGTTCATAAGGAATAGAGCTGTGATTTGCTCTGGCTGTGACTTATCTTTGTAGAAAACAGCTGCTAAAGAAACAGAAAGCAGGCTGGTAAATTAGCAGCTGGGGAGAGAATTTCTGGGGTGTTGGATAACTGTAAGCAAGAGGCTTGGCAGAACAGCTCAAAGTGCATTTACAGTGGAGGCTCTTGTGTTATTTAGAGGATGTGAGGGTGTGGTGGCACTTCTCTGGACACAGTTCTCTGCCTGGCACCAGAACATAAAGTGGTGTAGCAACTTAGCCCTTTCAGGGTGGGCAAAGAGATACCAGATGGTAACTGAGAACAGAAAACCATCCCAGAGAAGCCCAAAGTGCTTTTGCAACCTTGGAGTCAAGTTCTGCCCGATATGTACTCATGTCTCTCTGGCTGACTGGAGCAAGAGGAGAATTTGTTCCCAGGTCTGGAAGGGAATGGCTTTGCTCATCACTGGAGAGCTGCCACGTGTTTTCTGTGAGAGGCACCTGGCGCTGACTAGTCAGATTGGGATGAGAGCTTGAGGGAGGCTCGGGACTTTGTTCTCCTATGCATCCTCCAAAACCTTACCCTGTCCTACTTCCACTGTTCTTTTCCAGTGTCAGCAACATCCCCTGTAAAGTGATGGGATTGGTGTTGGCTTTTTCAAGGGGAATATCCTGAAGGTGAAATTAAATTTTGGGGAGGAAGACTCCATTACACTGAGCAAACCTGCAGTGGAGTGGGGCTAATTTAGCAAGGAAGGCTGCTGAAGTATTTCCCAGAGGACTGGGAAGACATCCACCTAGAAGTCACCTTCTCATGTGCCATGCAGTGTTGACCACCTCATTTTACATGGAGTGTAGCAGTACAGGGGCCCATGCAAATGCAGAGAAGGACAGTAAACTATATGAAGTTTAAATAAGTTTTCCCTTCCAACATGGAAGAAAGATGACTGATGGAGTCATGTAAAATCTTCAATGATCTGCAGAAGGTGCCGTGGTTAGGTAAGTTTCTTCATTTCCTAGCAAGCCAGCAAAAGGAAGTCCTTTTGACACAACATGTGCTTTGTGAAAGACAGTGCTGCAAGGCACTGACTATAACAAAAATATAACTGATTTAGAAAGCAATGAGAGACATTCTCAGCAGATAAGTCTGTCGGTGCTGTTAAAACTGCAAAACCGCGTCTGGTTTAGGAAATCGCAAAGCCAGAGACGGCTTGAAGATTGCAGAGGGAAAATTATTATGCTGTATTTTCCTCACTCTTATGTTCTTCCCCTGAAAGCACTCAGCAGAAGTTGTCTGAGACGGGATTCTAGGGTAGATAGACGTGTTATGTATCTCACTGAGGTTGTTGTGCTCTTGTAAAGATCTCAGTAACAATGAAGGGACTAGGGAAACGAGGGCAGAACAGCCTCTCCTGCAAGGAGCTGCATGTTTGCACTCAAGATGCTCAACCTGGTTTGTGCCCACTGCTGTTACCTTGTAAGCAGATCCAAGAGAGGAATCCTGGCGAGTCTCCCTCGATGTAACATTGTGCTGAATACTTGGCAGTGCTCTGTGAGGGTGTGAGCAGAAGTGGCCCATGTAGACCCTGTGTAGCCCTTGCCTCCCAGAGGGTAGAACTGTTAAAGCAGTCTGTACCCTGGCATATTTTGTCTCTGGGATTGCAGTTCCAGGGTAGATGGTATCTTGTGCCATTTCCAAAGGGAATTTTATGTCTTATGCACACTTGAAAATATGGACACCGTATGGACACAGTGTACAGTGTTAAGCAGAGTGTAGCAGCAAGCTGTTCTTATAAGTATCCTTTCTGTCCCCTCTTCCTTCTATTCTGCTTGTCAGCTGCTCTCAGACCTCATCACCCATATCCTTCAGACCCTAGAGCACCTCTTTGACTTGCACTTCATTTTCTATGTTGGCTTTCAGCTTTCATCACTCTTACCTTAGTTTGGCTAATATGACTGGAGTAAGTCCACTGGATAAGCAGACTGGCAGGCTGGAAACCCAGCATCGTTTTGGAACACGACTCTCAAACTCTTCCCTGCCCAAAGCAGAGGTACACAGGAGTGAAGGGGGGGCTCCCTCAGAAAATGCTGTTTCCAGCTCTGGAAGCAATCTAGTCCTGCTTTTGTGGTCTCTGAGACCTGACTGGTTTAGCCAAGCAGGTCACTACAGTACCACTGCTGCTGGTTTTGGTGCCAGGGTGGGTTTGGGTGTTTGTGACAGCACCACTCTTTGCTGTACAGGCTCACCCTTTCAATCTGGACTCTTTCTTTCCCTCTCCCCCCCCCCCCCCCCCTTTTTTCTGCTTGCACCATGAAACACCCATCTCCGTTGGCAAACAGGATTTCGGCTAGGTGGGTGGCTTCCACCAGGGCACATGAGAACTGGAAAAAAAAAACTGGGACACTGCTTTTAAGATTGTTTTTAAAGACTTTGGAGAAAGAAGCTGATTTCTTTTACGAGGGGGTGCTGTCTCCCTGCAGTGTGTTCTGTCACCATGTCACAAGATTTCTAAAAGGAGCAGAATCAGTAGGACACTGGTGTATCACTCTGCAAGGAGCAGCTTCTTCCTTCACTTACCTCCCATATTTGACTAAACTGATATCACAGGATTCAATCTCCCCACTCTTCTCCCACCCCCTGCCTGCTTCCGCCAGCAGTCCTCTCCAAATGTGCTTTGTAACTAAAGACTCCCCTAAAGAGCTGACTCTTTCAGTTCTTCTGCGTAACAAAAACTTGTGCTGCTCATAAATAGATTTGCAATTACTGAAGGAAACAGAAGAATCTGTGCAGTCCAGATGTATCAGAGTGGCCTCCCATCCTGTCCTAAAGAAGCCTCTGAAATTCAACATGCATTGCTTGGGCATAGCTGGGAGACCTCTGCAGAGATCTTTGAGCAGCATTCCTATTCTGCAGGATCTGCTGTTTGCAGCAGAATTGTCAAGGAACTGCAGAGTCCCTGTCTAGTGTCTTTATAGAAAATGACAAAAGCTTTTTGTTTTTTGGCTAGCCTGGGGTTTCATGTAGTTCTTATAGCAGTCAAGAGTAAGAATTGCCTGGTCAGTGTGGAAGATCCCGAGCTTACAAATTGGTTCTCTGCCAATAGCATCTGGTGTGCGATTAGTGCTGTCTGAGCAATTCCAAGCACTTTCTGATCATCCAGGAGGTCGGACTTCCTTAGCTTTTGGGGCTTACAAGGTCGTAATGATTTCATATAGAAGAAAAAAAGGCATTCCCAAGGATATGCATCAAACTGGGTAGACTTGGGAGGAAAAATCAAGAGCCCTGACTATGCTGGGTCCTGTGGAAGGATTAAGCAGAAGAAAAGAGGGAGGCAGTGGTACATGTGGATGATCTCTAGCTTTCCCTAGAAAAGAGATCACATATATAAGGAAGAACCCTTCTATATATCTTCTCTTTTCTTTCTCCCTTTTGTCAGGGAGCACAAGGGGGGCATACACCCAGCACAGTGTTTTTTGTCCACCCTCGTAAAATGAATAGGCACTACCCCTGCCTTTGATACAAATATGTCAACTCCCTGCAAACCTGGGTGGACTCAGCTTGGCTTAGATCCTGAGCTCGGGCTCTACATCCCCACAAAGTGTGATTAGTTTCACAGTGACACGTCCCAGAAAACATACCTGGAGCTGGGGCATGCAGGGTCACAGGGCAAGCTTCCCTACAAGGGCTCTGGGCTGCTTCTTGCTGAAAGCACTGAACCAATGAGAGCAAATCACATCTGTTGAATCAAAAGCAATTTCTAGCACTGTCTTCTCAGAAATGTTTGCTTCCTGGAACCCTTCTGGAGGCCTTCCCTGTGTGGGAGTTCACTTGCCCAGAGACTTGGCTGGGTCTATGGAGGAATTTAAACATACAGCTCTATAAATGTCAGTGGGGACTTCC
The DNA here is from genome assembly GCF_003945595.2 of Pipra filicauda. Classification (NCBI taxonomy): domain Eukaryota; kingdom Metazoa; phylum Chordata; class Aves; order Passeriformes; family Pipridae; genus Pipra; species Pipra filicauda. The sequence continues at coordinate 1,315,644 of NW_024104317.1, forward strand.
TGATTGCTTTTATCAGGGGTGACCACCCATATTTCTTCCCCCTTGCTGGGGTTGCAATAGGAGCAGCATTATACTCACTTTCTTTCAATATGATTACTAAAAAAATGTTGGTTAAGACAATAGTCAGGTCTGTGCAAGACTGGCTACAAGTGATGTAGAGCACAAGTTAATGGTTTGAAGAGGGCACACTTGAAATGTAAGGTCAGCCAATGATCAGTGCCAGAACACCACATCATGGCTATTGATTGAGGAGATGATCATCCAAACCTCTTGTTTTGTGGAGATCAAGTTACCTGCAAAGAAAGAAAAGGGGGAAGAAGATATCAATGAGAATGTCAGCTCAGGTATTGTGTTTCTCTAGAGAAAATCTCAATTTTAATTCTGTAGACTTTCTCCTAGTGTGTGAGGGAGAGAGAGAAGCTGGGAGAAGGATATTTGTAATTTTTTCTAGTTCTCCTTTCCCTCCCTTCTGTCCAGGTGGATGTGTTGAAGTGTGTAAAGCATCTGAGTGTCCCAGTTCTTGTGATCCCTCACAGACAGCACTCTGCCTGCGCTGAATTCACAGTGCTTTGGGTCTTTGAGCAGGGTACTCTTTGAGAGGGTACTCTGGTACTTCAGAACTCCAGTGTGGGGCTGAAGGGCAGGTACCAGGCATGTTTATTTTGTGCTGCAGCTATTTTTAAACAGCTGATGTTACACAGACTTGTGCTTCTTCTCAGATTAGATGGCAAAGTCAAGAGGTGAGCAGAGCAGTAGCAAACATCCCTCTGCTTGCTGAATTGCACAGCACAGCTGCCTGAGGGCTGCAGCCAGCCCCTCGCTGTTAACATGCAGTCTTTTCCTCCTGGAGAGAAGAGGCAAGCTCCTGGCTTATCCACAGATAAGCTTGTGCATGTTGTTTACACATGTCTAGGGATCATTGTGCCCCTAAAGGTCTTCGGCAGCTTGTCCACAGTATTTTTTATGGTTCACTTGCCTCCTGTGCAGGTAATGTATAGAATACATTTGTGATCTTAAGAAGCTGAAGATGATCTGTGATAGCTTTCTGGGCCGGGTTGCAAACCCTTCCTGGCACAGAAAGTCTGTAAGGACAGGGATGTTACCATAACTCATGGTCCCAGCAGCTTACAGGAAACCCTGCAGGCTGTGCAGAAGTGGGTGATGCAGGGGTCAAGGAAGAAAATTGAGGCTGTGCCCCGAATGGACTGTCTCCTCGCCAGCAGGGTGATGTGGAACACAATCAAGGCTACTGCAGATGCTGAGGTCTAAATTGGAGACCAGGAGCAGTGCAAGCTAGCGCCTGGGTCTGGCTTGGCTCCCAGAAGAACTCCCATGATAGGCTTCTTCTGTGTGCAAAGTTCTGCAGATTCTCCTTTGTGGAGCCTCTCTGAGCATCCCACTGTTTGTTTGACCTCTCTCTTGTTCCCATGCAGAAGAAGTCTCCCTGAATTCAGTGACTGCCCTGAATGTCACCCCATTCAGTTTGGTGAGACCAAGTTAGACTAACAGAACAGCATCTATTTTTGCTTATGTTTCCTTTTGGTCGCAATGGTTGCATATCTAAGGCATCGGGAAGGAAGGCTTCGAGAAGGAACCCAGAGTTAGGAAATGCATATGTTATAAATAAGTTTTTATGTAATTTTTTTCTTGTGGTCAGTTTCTTCAAAGGCAAATCTGTGTTCATCCTTACTTACACAAAGCTAGTCATGAAATAGTAGCAGATCCCAGCACACACTGCAATGATCCTGAAATCAGTTCATCTGAAATTCTGTAATTTCCAAAGATAGAGAGCATCTTTGAATTGCTTTTTTGCCTTTTTTTTTTCTGTTGTTTTTTAATGGGAAGAGTAGTCTGTGTCATCTGCACCAGTCACAGTTCATTCAAGGATGTGTCCCAAATGTAGGTGTTATATAAAAGTAAAATTTCTTTTCTCTGTCTTTATTCTCATTGTGTCACAGTGCTTGGAGTAGAAATAAATCCTTTTTTCCTGACACTGAAGAAGCAACAGTGGAATGAAATTCTGTTGGTAGAACTCAATTGCTCGCCTATGTTACTCTGAATTGATGTTTAGTAAACCAACCAGCAAGCTTGACCTGCAGGTGCTGCTCCTGCTTCTCACATTCCCTGCCTTTCTCATGATTGTAAGCATACTTAGCTGTTAGGATGCCAAATTTAATAGCTTGGGAAGGTCCTAGACTAAGTTACAAGTCTAGGAAAACAGAAGTCCTTTAAGGTGCTTTAGATGAAAGTGGTAACTGAACACCAGTCTCTTACTTAGAAAAATACCAGCTTTGCCAAACAACCTTTTCAAAAGAACGTGTCACACAAGGTGCAAGTGCAAATTATGTGTTTTGCCTGGTAGCAGCAGCAGGCTTCTTAAGTATCTGTGAACCTACTTTGATGCCGTGAGAGCTGGTCCTTCAGCTAAAATAATTTTTTTTGTGTTTGACCCTACAAATTCTGGGTTTGGTTATTACAGACAATTTCATGGGACTTCTATAAATTTCATAAGGTTATCTGTAACCTCTGTTCCCTCCTCCTCCCAGGTGGTCCTGGTACTGAGATGGAAAGAACTCAAATGGCTCACTGGTGCTATTACCTTAAGTACTTGGGTCAAGTACCAATCTTGATATTTTTCCTTTTTTGTGTTTGCACTTACATGCTTGCTGAACTGGAGTGCCTACTTCTATTGTACCTTCATGTGATTCTTTCAGCTGGCATTTGGGCTCTAGAAACTTGGGATGAAAGCTTGTGCCAGGGTAGTGTGTCATGCAGTGTTGGCTAATGAGATTCCTTGAAATCCCTTCACATGTCAAATAAATTTTTCAATAAGGGGGGGCAGTCTGAAGACATTGCAAACCCCTAAAGCCTTAGTGAATCCTGAATTTGGCCGTCTTAACTATTTATAGAACACTCTATGCCTATTCTAAATATATTTTTCTCAAGGAGACCTCAACTCCCTGCTCCACCTCTTCAGTTGGATCAGCAATGCTGTTGTGATCTGTTAGCAAAAATTCCTTCTCTAGTTCTGTGGCAGAGCTGCAGATGTTTTTCGTTCAGGCCTTGAAGGGGAAATTATATGCCAGGCAGAGCTCAAGGATTGGATTTAAACTGCAGCCAGCCAGGTAGAGAGATATTGATGATATATTGGATCATTTCCTGTATATTTTTTCACATTCCTCTTCTGCTGGTAGTTCTAGAGTTCTGGAGAGGAAAAATTGAGAGAATTATTAGCAATGTACAATGTACACCTTTCCGTGTCAGGAGTCTTCAGCCTTGCAAACTAGGCTTAATGGTAAGCACTCAAAACATTTTCTTTCCAGAAGGAGTGTAAAGAGTGATCTGTGGGCAGAAAGCATTTTTTATTGCAAGGATGCTTGAAACTGGTCTTCTCTTTTTCTTTCTCTGCTATGGGGAAAAGTATCTCTTTGGTGGGAGTACCTACCTGACAGTGCTTGGAGAACTGTGCTTCTTCCTGAAGTGTTTGCTACTCACCAGGAGCAGAAGTCTCTTCTTTGCTAGCTGGTGTTTTGTGACCCCTCTGGCAGTACAGCAGGCAGTACAGGTTTTGTCCAGTGCAAGCTTTGCTTTGTGTTAGTGGAGGCAGGAGTGCTGTAAGATGGTATAGAACTGACATTTCAGGAGTGGCTCCTGTTCTCAATTGGCTTTGGAGGTGGGTCATGTGTGTTCACTGTTATTTTCCAGGCAGATGAACATGGGCTGTTTAGAAAGCAGGGCTTGAGCCCATCATGCTATTGGTTGAATGGGGTCAGACTCATTTTGCTCCCACATAAGGACAAAGGATCTCTTCAGGCCAAGGAGAGCAACTCATCCTATGGTAGATTCCATAGTGGAAAATCTCTACCTTTTAGAGAAATCATATGATTTTCTTTTTCAGTTAAAGGCTCTGGCTGTACCAGAGAATAGAAGTTTTGCTGCAAAGGGCAAACTGCAGAACTTCACAGAACACTTTTCATCCTTCAAGTTTAAAACTATTTAGAAAAGTGCATACTTTATTGAGTCCTATAGGTCTGAACAGTTTCTTCTGTAGGATAGTTACATTCTGTATGCCTATCTCAGGAACAGTCCTGAGTGGAAAATTCTGGGCTCAGTGTAGAGGCAGGATTGGCCATCAGAACCCTACATATCCTGAATAGCTCTGCTGCCCCACAGTCAGGGCCAGTAGTGATTTAGGAAGTAAAAGCAATTGCTCCCTGTCTCTGTGATGTGATTGACCCAGATTTTACTTCGTGGGTCATGAACTCAACTTACAGGTGGGCTGTAAAGCACTAAGGCTGCTTGCACTGTTTCAAGGACAGGATTCAGAAGCAGCGTGTCAGTAGTGGCTGCAGAAGTCACGTCCATTTAGGTACCTGTTAGAAAACCCCTTCTGGGTACAACGAAGGAGCGACTGCTACTTATTTCGCCTCTGGGATAGAGAAGCCTGTGCAAGGCTTTGCCACTCCACAATCAGGGTAACATAGCTCACTGTGTATCTAAGCCTCAGAGAACGTTTTTGTGGTTGACAGAAGCTTTTCCTGGCTATTAGCCTTTGAGGATGAACAGGGCAGCATGTGGCAAGATCACAGAATGGGATTAGCTCAGGATTTAACAGGAAGAGTTTCTTAGCACTCCTTCAGAGCTATTTCCTTCTCTTGCAGCCCCTCCAGCTGCATGAAATGGAAAGGGTTATGTTCTTGCCTGCCTGGCAGGAAAATCATCCCAGCTCAGTGTAGCAGAATGGACTGGGTCCAGTGCTCTTGGAAGGAATGAAACAGATAAAGTGTATTTAACAAGGAATTTCACATGGGGGGTTGCATAGTTACACTGAATATTGCCCCAAGACACATTCTGCTTCGCACAGGCCTCTTCCTGCAGTCTCCTTGGCTTTTCCAAGGAATCAGTGTCTGCATAGCTTTGGATTTTGCTCTGGTCGTGGCTCACCTCTGTGCCTGCAGATAGCATTTCCTTTTTCCTGTCCTATCAAGCAGGAAGGGACAGGTGAGTCTCTCCCAAAGCACTGCAATGCCACTCAGCCTAGTGCAGCCCTCGGTGCCTTGCGTTGCTGCTGCTGCACTCTGCTAGGGAGACCCGCTCAGTTCAGGCAGTATCTGTGATGCCATGGGGATGCATTACCTCAGGAAATGCTCTGCAGTACCTGGGGCTATGCCAGGATGGGCGCCTTAACTGTAGCTCTGACCATTTGTGTTTCAGTAAAAAACATTCCTAATGTGTCTGTCTGTGGTTCCTGGGCTGGCAGTGTGATTGGCAGCTTTCTGGCTCACTCCATTATGCCTCTGGCTAGTTATTCCCACTGATGTCTCTCTAAGACTGGCTTCCTTGTAGTGGAAGGTCTCCATTTGACCACCCTTGATACAAACAAGCTATATTGCCTTTCAAGAGCTTGAGTCAGTAATGCCTGCCAACAGAAACTAATACGTTTGTGCTTGTAAGGAATAATGGTCTATGCCTTTTGCAGTGCTTATAACAGCTTCAGCATCTCCATTCAGAGTTGCTGGCCTTTGTTCCCTCGTGGCCTGGGTGTGCTGGCTGAACTGAGGCTGGGAAGGAACCAAGAGCATTTAACCACAAGGCAAACACCGGGATTGAAACAGCCCAGACAGCAGGAGCAGACTACAGAGCATTTGAAGTGCAGAGCACAGTTTTAAACCTAATTTGAACACTTGAGGTGCTAATATCTCAGCTACTGTGTGGAGTCTCTTCTCAGTCTGCTGTTCATGTTTCATGAACACGGTATAGGGGTATATATAGAATATCCAGTGAAAAGTCAGCTTTGTGCAACTGGTGAGGGCAGCACAGGGTGAAGGGAAGTGTCTGCTTTTGGTGATGAAAATAGAAATCTGTCTTCATGTCTGCGTTCTGGGGAGCTGATCAGATATTTTATGGCATGATACCGTCATTGCAGCTCGAAGAACCAATTTCAGAGCTGGTTTCTCTAGGTGCCTGGTCCCTTAACTTGTCTCCATTCGCCCATAAGAGGAGGATGCATTGCTTTTGTTCATATTGCCTTGTTAATCAGTAAATGTAAAGCAGATTGTAGAATTAGACCTGCTTGAACTAACATTTGTAGCTATTCATTTGGGGGTCCAGCTCTTTTATTATACCAGAGAGAAAATAAGAATTAATATTCTCCTTCCTTTTTGAGCTGTTGGTGGAACATTTTGATACCATGGAAATGAGTGTCAGTATGGTGAAAAACTGGTTTAGAAGGTGTTTAAGAAGTTAAATTTAGTCCTGGAAGTAGCTTTGCTGTGTTTTACCAGGGGCTTCGGCTTTTTTCCATTGCTCTCAGTATGATGTTTAGGGTGGACTTCACCCATTCCCAGGAATGCAGGGAAGGCCCTGCCATGAGTCAGGTGGGACTAAAAGTTGTCTGAGTGCTGGGCCTGATGTATGTTTGTGTCACACAAACAGTGATGGATACCTCTGATTACCTTTCTTTCCTGCTGGGTATGGAATGAGTTTTAATCCTGGTTAAATCCCGTATCCCAGATCTGTTTGCCTTTTTCTGAAAGGACTTCTCTTTCTGTCTTTTGCAGGCATGGTTCAGAAACTTGACCAGAAGCTGCCTGTAGCCAACGAGTATCTGCTGCTTTCAGGCGGTGTGCGGGAAGGTGTGGTGGACATTGACCTCGATGAGCTGAATGTTTATGCACGAGGCACAGACTATGACATGGACTTCACCCTGCTTGTGCCTGCGCTGAAGCTGCACGACCGCAACCAACCAGTCACGCTGGACATGCGCCACTCGGCTCTGTGCCACTCCTGGCTGAGCCTGCGTCTGTTTGATGAAGGAACCATCAGCAAATGGAAGGACTGCTGCACGATCGTGGACCATATCAATGGAGCTACCAATTACTTCTTCTCTCCAACAAAAGTTGCAGACTGGTTCTATGATTCCATTAGCATTGTCCTCTCCGAGATCCAGAAAAAGCCCCAACGAGGGATGCCCAAGGTGGAGAAGGTAGAAAAGAATGGGACTATCATATCCATCATTTTGGGAGTGGGCAGCAGCCGCATGCTGTATGACATTGTCCCTGTGGTGTCCTTCAAAGGCTGGCCCGCTGTGGCACAGAGCTGGCTGATGGAGAACCACTTCTGGGATGGGAAGATCACAGAGGAGGAAGTCATAAGTGGGTTTTACTTAGTGCCTGCGTGTTCCTACAAGGGGAAGAAGGACAATGAATGGAGGTTGTCATTTGCCAGGAGTGAAGTGCAGCTGAAAAAGTGCATCTCCAGCAGCCTCATGCAAGCCTATCAGGCCTGCAAAGCTATCATCATCAAACTGCTGTCCCGCCCCAAAGCCATTAGTCCATATCACTTGCGGAGCATGATGCTGTGGGCCTGTGACAGGCTGCCAGCCAGCTACTTGGCCCAGGAGGATTACGCAGCCCATTTCCTCCTGGGTCTCATTGACGATCTCCAGCACTGCTTGGTTAACAAGATGTGCCCTAACTATTTCATCCCCCAGTGCAATATGCTGGAGCACCTCTCTGAAGAGACTGTTATGCTGCACGCAAGGAAGTTGTCCTCGGTCCGCTCAGACCCCGCCGAGCACCTTCGAACTGCCATAGAACATGTCAAAGCAGCCAACCGACTGACACTTGAGCTCCAGCGGCGGGGCAGCACCACCAGCATCCCCTCCCCGCAGTCAGATGGAGGGGACACCAACCAGCCTGATGACCGATTAGCCAAAAAGTTGCAACAGCTAGTGACTGAGAACCCTGGGAAGTCCATCTCTGTCTTTATTAATCCAGATGATGTCACAAGGCCCCACTTCAGAATTGATGATAAATTTTTCTGAGCTTTCGGCGGTGTTTCTTGGGATTTTTTATTTTGTTTCTTTTCAAAAACTCTTGCAGTGTGCAGGTTTTTTTGTTTGGTTTTCCTTGATGACTTAGTCTCTTGGTTTTTACATATCCAGCGTAGATTGGATCTGTTGAGAACAATCTGAATAAATTATAAATCCTGGTTCTGCGGGAGGGTGCAGATTTTGAAACAGTATATTACTATTTCATATGCTGCTTTTGATTTTTTTCACCCACCCTGCCCCATTGTCTGTGAGTAGTTTCTAAAGGAGAACATGCATCGTAAACACATGCCACAGTGTAATGTAACAGTTTTTTTCAAGCTTCCATAATTTATGTACGTGGTTGAGCCCGGAGAAAGGACAACTCATCTTTTATTGCTTTGGAAATTCACTTCTTTTTCCATGAGCTTCCATCACCCTAAAGAAATGAGGAGAGACTGGGTTGGAAAGCACTGCTGGTAATTTGATGAGGCCAAATGTGCTGGGCTGAAGCCCAGTTCATCTGTTCTTCACACTTCTCACACTAGGGGAGAAAGTTGACTTTAAAGATGATGCAGCATTTGGGGGAAAGAGTTGTTTCTGTTTTGATCTACTTTTTGAATGTAATTGTTCATTAATTGGACCTTGTACAGTCCAGAGGGTTGTTTCTGCTGCTTTTCCATGCGGAATAAGGTTATGGAATGTTAGTTTTAGTGTGTGTAATTATTCAAAGCCTTATTTAAATTCTATTAAAGAACATACCATTTTAAATGTAATTGCACTAATGAAATCTCTGCCATTACCTCAGTCCCACTGTTTGTGTTTCTTTCATGAATAAGCATCTGTTATTAGGTCTCAGTGTTGCTGATTGCTTGAGACCCCTCAGGTCTCATGGTTTCAGGTGATTTCTTGATTGTCTCTTACAAAAGACTCTTCTTTGTTAGCCTGGCTATGTGTGAGCAATCAGAGTTTTGCATTGGCATATTTCTTTGGATGCATATTGTGTGTTGCAGTGCATATTGCATTAATATGTATTGCATGTTGTTGAAACAGGTTTACCATTAGATAAGGATGTAATGCTAAAGCAGTGGTATGTGCAAAGTGAATCAGCCAGACCTCGAGCAAAGGAGCTACCTTGCTTCTGTAATGCATGTATTAGGCCTGATCCTTTATGGCAGTTACCATTCCGTGGACTCCTGAGGACTTTCTGACTTACCCTGGGACACGTGAGATCTTACTCTGGTCTCATGTTTGCAAAAGTTGTGTTTGTATGTAAACTTGTGGTGCAACAGTAGCCTTGAAAAACACATACGCTTTTCTTCTGTGTGTAGGATAAGATGTATGGTAACAAGGGTTAGTCTGAGCCAAAAATAATTCCAAGAGTTCAAGGATAGAGTGACTTATTGTGGCTGGCTGGCCAGTGACTGATATTTAGGCCTTAAATCAGCAATTTGGGCTTACAGATTATCCCAGAGATGCTGTTCTGATCCAAACTTGATGCATGTGTTAAAATGTGATTATTAGAGCAGGTTGAAGTATTTTTTAAATATTTGACAGACAAATGAGGTGCATATCTAGTAAATTCTAACTGATAAAAATTGTGTATGAAAAATGTGTCACTTTTTTTGCCCAGCCTTTCTGGTAAAGAAACCAGGCTGGTGGAGCAACACACCAACAGCTTTGGAAACTGCTTTATTAGATGGCAGGGAGGTTTCAATACCTGATCTAGTGCCCAAGTCATGTCTTAAAACAAACTTTGGCTCCTCCACCTCTTGGGCATATTTACAAACTTCACACCATTGCTGTAGCCAAAATGTTCACATTTACCTGAATTTACTGGTACACACTCACAAGAAGCTCTCAGATGGCTAGATGGATTGGATGAGGATTTAACTTTAAAGCACAATTGGCTAGTGATCATGAGCCCCAGTGCAGCTGCAGTTATGGTCCTGGGAAGGATATGGATTGACTTCAGTGGAATCAGAACCAGGTCCTAACTGTGTGGCTATTGCCAAAGATGAGCCTCCATGTAAACCTGTGTAACCTGCCAGGGGAGGCAGGAGAAACAACTGGGAATCCTCTCCGGAAGTGCTTGGATCATGCAAATTTGCTGAAACAGTCTTTTCCCCAGTCTCTGGGACTGCTGTTTATTGAGAGAAGAGTCTGGGCTTCAGGATGAAGTTTCCCATCACCACCTGAGAAATCTGCTCAGCACAAAGCAACGGTATCCTGGCAGGCAGAGTACTTTCCTGGGAGTCCCTGCTCCTGAGATATGCAGAAACACAGCCTTCCTCATGCCAGTTCAACGTCCCAGTGACCAGCAGTTTGACTAGCCCATGCCAAGCTCTGGTGTGTGCTCCTTTTTTTTGGTTTTAATTAAAAAACATTTTGAAAAGTATCCATCTTGTTCTTCCTGCTTTGTGTGTGTTGGGGGGGTTTTTGTGGGGGAGAGGAGGCTTGGCTTTTTACTGGACTGAAAAGTAATTTTCCAGATAGGTCTGCGAGAATGTTATATCCTCTACCTGGACCATCTGTCTCCCGAGGAGGCAGAATCCTAATCTCTGGTAGGTTTATGTCCGTCTAGGATTTGTTCTCTCCACATACATAGTTCAACTTAATGAAGGAGGCTGCCAGCCCAGAGAGGTGATGTGTGCTTTGTATATCAGAAAACACTGAAGATTTTGTTTTCTTCCTCTCCTATGGTCCCCTCTTGCCTTTGAGTATATGCTGGAATAGACTTGCAAAGTCCCTAGGTCTGTATGTGGAATTTCAAAGTAGTCAGTGGGTTTAGATACAGATGATGTGTTATTCTTCACTCCTCCTTGAAAGTTTCAAGGGGACCATGTCATTCACACAATCATTTTAGAGCACTCAGCCCCGTGGGGTTAGAGACTTGGCCAGTCTGACAAGCACTGGAATAAGTGGGGACTTGCTTTAAACTAGCAATGTAGGCATCTTCCCTACTGATGTCAAGAGGAGACAATCAGTGCTGTGAGCCTGTATCTCCATGTGGGCTTTGGTTCTTCATCCACTGCTATGGTGGATAATATTCTTTTTTGCTTTGCTTTTGCCCATTAGCTTCCTAATGGCTTCCTGCTGGCTTCTCCCTGCGGTGAGAGATGTTGCAAAAGGACTGGGACAATTAGTGAAGGGCTGGCTGCATGTGTAAGAATGTAGGAGGTCTCATTTGTGAATCTGCATATAACTGACTCCTACACTGTTAAAAGGGAGAGTCCCAGCCAAGAGAGTCTGGCCTTGAGGCATCAGAAGGGTGGGGAGGAAGAAAAAGTGCCCTTCAGAGGCTCCACTTCCACTTGTCAGTGTGAGCCTTCTTGGGCATCCTGGCTCTGGTCCTACTCTTGGAGAAAGCTTTTGCTCCCTCTTTTTGCTTCTGGCCAATACCACAATATGAGGAGCAGCTAATTTGACTGGTTCCAGTTGTTGTAACTTCTGTGAGATGTTGGAAAACCTGTCACTTCTTCAAGGGGACACCTAAGCTGCTGCAGAGGTGACAAAACCACCAGCCAGTGGGGGGGTTACTCTCTCTGCTGCATTGAGAAAACTCATTTTAGAGCAGAAGGAAACAACAGGCCAAGAGCTTTGTGAAAAGCTGCAGTCTCTGCTCCTTCAAGCATGTTATGTGAAGCTTCAGTCACTTCTGTCTGGCTGTGATAAATCATTTTATCCACATTTTCCAGTGCTTTAGCCTGGGGAACTGTTGGTGCTCTAACCAGAAAACTACAACTGAGCATCAAAAGCCTCTGAAAGAGCTGTTTTTTAGTGTTCTGCCTATTCTGTTGTCCTTCTGTCACTGTTAGAAATAGTGCTAATTTTGATCTAAATGCTTGGACTCCTCTTGATTGCCTTGTTGCAGTGGAGAGCAACCTTCTTCTGGCAGCTATGGTGGTTCTGGGCTCGGCAGGGACACCCGAACTCTGTGGCCTTCCACTGCTTGGTCTCCTCATGGGTACGCTGTGAGATAGGCTGTGTCTGCTCCAAATTGACAAGTCAGTGACTGAAACAAGCACTGAAAGATGGCAGTCACTCTTGACATGAGATGGCCAGCACTGTGGGACGTATGAAATGATGTCCATAGTCCCTGCAGGCACTGTGTTCGAAAACAAGTGCAAGGTGACTGGCTTTGAGCAGGATGCTGTCCCAGTGCCAAGAATCCACCCAGAGCTAGTGGTCTCCAATCAGTTGTTTACATTTTCTGATAAATCTGGGGATACAGGGGAAAATGACTACATAAAAGCCTTAGAAAGCTTGAGATTCCTGAATTCCTCCACTCTCCAAAGGCTGTAACTGGGGCCTTTACCCAACTCCACACAGCTGCAGCCTCTGAAAACTCACCTGTAACAAAGGTTTGTTTGGGTGTCTTGCCACTTTGCTTTCTGTATAGTGATGAATGCACATGGCAGCTGGGTAATCACACCAATAGTGTCCAAGAGGTGGTGGCTGGGGCTGGAGGATCACAGGACAGGACCCAGATCCTATTAGACTGCATTGGGAGACTTGAAAATATGCTTAACGTGCACTTTTCTGGACCAAGCTGATTGTGATCAGACCAAAAGTAAGCAGGCATCTACCATATTTTACTAAACCATGCATAGTACAAGTGAATATGGCAGAGGGAAAGGAAGGTAGACTTTGCTAATGACTGTTTCTTAGAAAAAAATTTTTAAAAGGTGTGCATAGTTGGTGCCTAGAATTTCTTAGAAACATCTGTCACTTTTTGCAGGTTCAGTGCTGGATACATTTTTGCCACTTTGGTTTATATTAAAGTGAGCATGTTCGAAAGGTCACTGGACAGCTGAGTGTAATAATGTTCACGTTCTACTGGCATTGCTCAGTGGTTCAGCATGCAAATAGCTTGTTCAACTTCAGCAAGTACATCATCTCCCTCCTGCCAACCTTGCTTGGGGTGAGCTAATGGACTTTTAACATTATACAGCTTGGAGAGCGACTGTCTCTAATAGCTCCTGATTAGGCTCTCCAGAAAGGCAAATAACCATCATGGGGCAAAGGCTAAACAAGGGGAAGGAGGCAAAAGAGCACAGAGATTGAAAAGTTACTGACCAGGGCTCTTGCTGACACGTTTTGTATTTAGGGAAATTCAGCATTATATTTAGCACATTTTGGCTGTCTGTCAAGTGAATCCCAATTTATTTCCTCAGAATGCTTTTAGAATAGTGATACAATAGCCCTCACTCCCTTCTCCTCCCCCTTTACCATTTATAATCTATTATTTTGGGGCTGCTCTGAAGAACTATTGTGTTTTCCCTCACTCCCTTCTCCTCCCCCTTTACCATTTATAATCTATTATTTTGGGGCTGCTCTGAAGAACTATTGTGTTTTCCTATTATCGTTGTCCCTGGCTCAGCAATGTGCTTCCAAGCTGAATGTAGGCTTTTGGGGGTTATTTTTATCTTACTGGCCTTCTGTGGTAGAGGAACATGCTCTCATTCAGTCTCCAGACAGCCTGATTTGCCGAGCAGAGATGTGGGTGCATATTGGGAGCATCAGGCTCTCTTTAAACTGACTCAGCCCTGTCTTTTCCTCTCAGTTTTTGTGTGTTAGGAATATCAACATGGAAGACATGACTGAGGTCTTGCTAGGCACAGAGAAGACATGATATGTGATTCTGAAGTCAAGCAAGCTCTAGTGTAAAGTGAACATTTAGCCCTAACAGCCACTTTTCTCCCTGATTCTCAATCCCCTCTGACCCCTTTCTTTTAGCTTTCTTTTGGGGAGGTGGAGAGGAAAGAGATGAGCTGCTTTTGACCACTTCAGTGGCTGCGAATCATAGCTTTGGCCTAGGATGTTAAGCACTTCATTCAAATGGCTTTGTCTCCACGTCTCCCTATTGCTTTACACCCTATCATGATATTGATGGGACAGGGAGAGGACTTTATGATTTATTCAGCCAATTCACCACAGAACTGTGGAGAAGAAAGGAATGGGCATGTTTCCTGAAGGGCTAGAGACCTTTGTGTTCTTCTGCCTCCTGCATGCTAAGGCTTACACACATGGTATAATAATTGCCACTTCTGAGGGCTTCAGCTGATCAGAGAATAAATGCCAAGGTGCTTCTGTGCAAACCAGCCTTCAGCATCTCTTGCAGGGTAAGTCTGCTCCTGTCTGAAGTCAGTGCTCTCAGAGCAGACTTTGGCTGGTTGTGTTTGAAGAGTACTGGCTGGGCCTGCATATGCTGATGATGGCAGGCCAGGGGACAGCTTCCTACAACTGACACATCAAGAGATAACTCCACTTGGCTGATCTGAAACAGCATGGAGAAGAAAATCCTTCCTGCAGGGAGGCCACTGCTAAGTCTAACCTGCCCTACCGGCATGGTGACTTGTGAAGTGACTAGGAGAAATCTCCATGACTAGTACTACCATAAAGGCACTCTTGTGTCTAAGAGCTTATGCATGTCATGCAGCAGCCACTGTCCCCTCTGCAGCCATATTAAGTTACACAAGAGCTGGGGGAATGAGGAACAAGGACCAGCAACAGTGTCTCTGCAAAGGACGTTTCCCCTCTGCCTCCCATCGTTTTCAGTACATGGGCATTCAGCTGTGATTGTCCTGTGAGGATCCTCTACTATTAATTATTGATACAGGACTTTGAGGAGCCACTTTGGCTGTGCGTTTCAGCCACCACTACAGTCAAAATCACCAACACTGGTGCTTTTGATGTTTAGGCTCCAGAGCATGTCTGGCCTACCCCCAGACCCACACTTTCTAACACCCTGTAACAGGCAAATGGGCTGTTATAAGAAAAAAACCTCAAAGCTGCAATTTTCATTTAGCTTCACCCACAGGTTTCTTCTGTTTGCTAATGATTCTGGCTGCTCTTGCTTGATGTACACAGCGCTGTATTTATTACATTATTATGTTAATAACTGGTGGTAAAACCGGGATTGACAAGTCTTGTCTTTAACCACTGGACTGCTATGGGCACATATGCATGTTGTCTTGTGGAATACTTCAACTAGTTGCTCTAACATCATCTCTGCTACTACTTAAAAGGAGGGAACAGTGGTGGAAAGTCATTACAGAAAGTTTCTAGAAAAAAGCACAAACCCATCAGTTAAAGGAGATTCTAGAACTGGAGCCCAACTGTCCTGAATCCCACCAGCCCATTGTGACTAAGGACTGGTAAGTCCACTGAGGCATATGTTACCAGGTCAGTAGCACACAACTAGTTCCTCACTTGTTCTTTCCCCAAGGCATGGCTCTTTTCAGCATCAAAACCCACTGAAGGCAGAAAGTGAAATTCAGCTCACAAGGAGATAAGGAAAGAAGTGTGGCTCAAATGGTTCCTCCAGTCTGTTTCACCACTGCACCCAGCTTGCCCCATTCCCCTCTCCAAAGCATCTTTAAAAAAATTCTCCAGAGGTGTTCTGCTACACAGTAATGAACTCAAATGAAATTAAATTAAATGCTGCTGAATGGAGCTGCATAAATGCCTTGTCGTATTCTGTTATAATCACCTAGAGCAACCTTATCATCTGTGTCACCTGTCTCTCCAGCTTACTCGTGGAGCAGCAAGCACCATGGTGACTGGGCAAAAAAGGAAGAGAAATGCAAGTTCATATGAGTTGGAGTAAATAATTCAGAGGCACTGGTTGTTGTTCTGATACGCAGTGCTACCCAGGCTGCCGGGGCAAACTGGTCCAGCACGCACAGAAATCACGCTCTCCCAAGTAAAAGCAAGATATGGAGGAAACTGAGTGAACCCTCCAGATTGTTAACTTTCCAGCTCATTGAGCAGGTGGAAACTCAGTAGTGTGGCTGTGTGGAGAGCTGGAGTGATGCTGCAGGGTGTGGGAGCAGTGTAAGTGTGAGCAGGCTGATAGACTCTTCAGCAGGTGCTGTTGTACCTGCTGTTGTACCTGCAACCTGCAGTTGCTCTACTATGCGCTGTTGTGAAACTGATTGAATAGAGTCAGTGCTTGAGTTTGAAAGCCATGTTTGAATAACAGATCAAGAGAAAAGGGGTGGGAAAAAACCCCCAAAACCACCTAAAAAGCAGTACATCATGCACAGCCCTTCCACAGAGCAGAGCTGAGACTGAAAAGAAGCTTCACGTGATCAGTTTTAATGTTGTGGTAGACTCGGATTTCCTGCCTAACTGCCAACTCATATGGAATCTTACTTTGTTGTGCTCTGGTTGGAAGGGGTTTTGTTCTGGCTATACAGCTGTGATAACTTTGGAAAGATGCAGTCTTGGAGGCAAATGCAAACCCAAGTCTAACTGCTCCACTGAGCACCAGGCACAGCAGTGGTTTGTATGTGGGTGCATATGTAAAATCCTTGAACTTTTAGTCTTCCAGTTTCTTGCTATATTAGTCTTTTAAAAATTCTCCTGAACAGCGAAGAACTCTCTGAAGTGTTTCTCACCTTCATACTTTTTTCTTAAATTAAAAAGAAGTCAGTACAGCAACAGTGGAAGGATGAGGCATGTTTAGTAACTCCCATAAAATATGCCATAGGATCTTCATGATGTTTGTGGAACATGGTCCTGCCTGGTTTGCTTTTCCTGCCCCTCTGAGCCTTCATACCTGGGCACACACAGGAGAGATTTCAGGTGTGGTCTGGAGGTGCTGGGGACAGACACAGCTGCCCCTCCCTGGCTGAGGGGCTCTGGTTTCAGCCCAGCAGAGCAGTTGGTAGGTCGGGGTGGTTGTGTCTCTTTGGAGTCCAGCTGTCTCAGTGACCAAATCAATGACTGCTCACTTTACATTTCAGGCATGAATGTGCAGTGTACAGCTTCACATGCCTTGAAGAATGAAACATCTTTGCACAAAGCTGAGGGGTTATGAATTGCTGAAGTTTATGACTGGGAATGGGATTTATTTTTCATAAAGAACTGAGTTAACATGACTATTTGTGCAACCAGATCTGATGTCTAAGGGACCAGCAAGGTATTTAGACATCTGAGTCATGCCCGCCCAGCATCGCAGGTGCTTGCTGGCACAGACCTGGTCCCTCAAATACTTGTTTAATGTCATTGTCATATAATAACACCCCAGCAGCTGCCTGGGCCCAGTCAGCCTCTGACCTGACTTCAAAAAGGTTTCTAAGATCCAAATGCTATTTCTCCTTCAATAGTTGCCACTCTCTCACTGAGCACTTCCCTCAACAAGGCACCCTGTGAGCCTGAAGAACTCTGGCTGGGAGCCAAGGGCCACTGCCAGCCGGGAGGAGATGGAGTGTGTCTGTCTCACTCTCCCAGTGCTCTGTGCTTGGCTTGGAAATAAGACCTGGGTCTTTTCCTGGGGATATTCAGCACCTGAACAGCACAGCCCCACGCAGGACCAGCCCAGCACTCCCAGGTGAAGCAGCCCTGTACATAAGCTGATCTGCTCTTTCCTTCCATGGCACTAACGGGACCGCATGCAGCTCCCATTTCTGCAAAGAGCTCTTTTCGAACCAGGTCAGGTATCAGCTGCATGGCATTTGCCAGATGGGAAACATCCACTCTGCTTACAAAGCTAGTAAAGTCTCACAGCAGTATTACAGCCTCCCAGTTCTTACTGGAAATAGCCTTGTGGTCTCATTTGCCCATGGCCTTGTCCCTTCACATGTATGGCAAGAACAAACATTATTTTGAGGTCAGGGTGATGATGAGGAAGATATATGCTGAAAACACTATTTTGAGGTCAGGGTGACGAGGGGGAAGATATCTGCTGTTGTCAATTTTACACCCAGTACTTCAGAAAATGTCCATGTTCGCCAACCTGAATTCAAAAGATTAAGAGAGGGGCATGAGGACAGAATAGCAACACAAATTAATGAATATGTTTACAAAATAATCTCTTGTATGCATAGCTCATTTTTAGTACCTGATTTTCAGTCTAGGCACAGAGAGATTATGTTGGTTTGCACTTCTGCAACCACTGAAATTCCTTTGCAGTCAGTTAGAGACAGGAACTTCTGTTAAATATATATAGTATTTCTCCAGGTTCATTTGAAGAGAGTGATAATATATCATTGCTCCCAGTGGGGACATAGCTGCCTCATAGTTTATGTCTGCTGTCAGCCATTAAAGCTGGGCTTGAATGGTGGCAATCGATAGTGGGAAATGCAGTGGCTGAAACTGCTAAGTGCAGCTCTAATGTTCCTTATGCAAACCTTAATGCTCACCAGAGAGCACACCTGCTCGAACAGCAAAGAAACAGGATTGACTCCTCTATCATTCCTAATATTTCCTGGTTTTGGGTTTTTTTTGTGGTTTGCATATCATGAAAAAAAAAGGTTGCTGAAACTGCAGAGGGTAGTAGCAGCCAAAATTAAGAAAAGAGCACCTCTCTTTTTGGGATAAATGTGTGTTGCCCACATACTCAAGGACAGGTGGGCTATCCTGGGCTATCTCCAAGCCCAACTCACTGGGTTCTGTCCTCCTCATCTGCTTAGTGCCTACCAATTCCTGATTTGATTCAGACCAGAGCAGGTACATGGCCCTGAGTCAGCTCTCAGGCAGAACCACGTGGCTGTTACATCCTCCTGTGTAGCTCCTGAGCACTCCCATGCTCCATCCAACACTCAGGCACTAACCAGCTGCTCAGCCTGAAGATGACTGCCCTAGTAGCTAGGAACCCGCTGGTCACACCAGATTAACAGGAGCTACATGGCCTCAGGACCTCCAGTGATCAGACCTGGAATGTGCTCATGCTAAAAGCCAGTTCATCTGCTCTGACACATGGAGAGAGACCACTGTTATGACAGGCAGGCCCTGAGGGTCTGCGATCACCTTCTTATTCCGTCTGCAAGCTGGAGCAGTTGCAGTGATGACTGAACTTTATCACAGTACTGACCTCCTTCCCTCTCTGTCATATACAGAAAAGCGAAATAGGAGAAAAAAACCCCTTAGTTTTCTTATTTCATTCTGCAGGGCAGCCCTGACCTTCGTGGCACACCTGGCCATCGCTGTGCCTGGGAAGATTTACCCTTCCCAGCTGGTCCCAGCACAGCAAACTGATTGCTCAGCAAGGCTGGGCACAGCAGCAGCCCAGGTGAGGGGGATTTGTGTTAGCAGCCATGAGACAGAGCAAGGTTATAAAGAAGGAAAGGGAGCATTAGGAAATTCATGCCGGTGTGTCTCTGTGCTCTAAGGGTGACTGGATTGGGGCTGCAGTCAGAGGAAGGTCAGCGATGGACTGAGAAGTAGGTGAACCTTTATATGGTACTAATCTGAATCTGTGCATGGTGTAAAAAACAGCTCTGTGTCCCGGGTCTGGCCCCTGGGGAGCTTTGGGCAGACTCTGTGGTCAGGAGGGGGATAGATCTGGAGCTGTGAAATGGTGGAAAAGGCAAACCCTCATTTGGATGGATGTCTGTGCTCACCTTTCTCACTTTACCATTTCTTCTTATCATCTAGAGATAACAGCAGAGCTGCAAGCAGCCTTGTGAGCTGAGTAAGATGAAAGGGCAGGGTTTGCTTATGTATGCCAGGAGCTGGGGTGCCTAGAGAGCCTGAGACAATGTTCTGGGAATTTGAAGCAGCAACTGTCCTGCTGCCTGCTCTTTCCCTAGGAAAGGATCAAGGAAGCAAAACAAGAAGTTAGTGTGAATGCCTTGCAGAAGTGTTGTTTGGAGGAGTCTGGTTTGTGGAGCTGAGCAGGAGAAATCTGCTTGATCTTGAAGCCGAAGAGCCTTGGAAATGCTGCTGGGCTTAAGTTGTCTGAAGTTATTGGTTCCGTATGTGGTAACACTGCACAGCTGACACCACCTGCACACATCTCTCTGTGGGGAACTGTGTGGTCAGACTGCAAAGGGCATATCCTAGCACACAGTCAGCTGAATAATATCACTAGTAAGCTGGACACTAGCAGGTGGTTGTAAACCCTTGTGAGGTGTCATGGAAGGAAGGTGGAGTGTTCCCTTGCCTTGTTTCAGATTGCTAGGAAAGGTGCATTCTTTTATGCTGCAAGCTGAGGGAGCATAAGCCTGCAAAGTCTTGTGGTCCATATGCTTTGTGTTTGTCCTACAGGGTGCTCACCTGAACACAGTTTGTGTGCAAGTATGTGTGTGAGCCCTGTTTCTGTTAGCTGGGTGCTTCAGGGCTGTGTTGTAGAGGTGCCTGCTGTGATGCTGGGAGTTTGCCCCAGCTGGGAACACAGACCAATTCTGTAGCTTGATTAGATCCTGACTTGAGGAGCATGTTGTCTGTGGGTTGACTTTGGATTTTCCCTGCCTGAAACGCTTGCAGTAATGACTTCACTGACCCAAGTAGTGTGAGAGTCATCGGCAGAGCACAGGTGTACTTTTTAATGTTAATGCACAAGTGTCCCAGGCTGTGTTCTCAAAGTCCTTATTGCCTCCACAAAGTCTCCATCTTTTTAAAAGCCGAAACTGTGCAACAATATGCTCTCCAGTGTATCACTATCAGTGAGTCCCCACCCAGTAGAGCCTGATTTGGGCTTCTCATGTTTTAAAGACCATGCTACACTGCCTCATTTCTTTAACTTTCTTAAAGAAAGAAGTATGGCCTGGAAAAGCAAAGTCCTGTTCTGGAGAAGAATTATTGCTTAGACCACAGTTTCTATCCTGTCATTACATCTCTCCTCACCTCTGAGCATCGCTAAGCAGTGTGATTATACTGTCCATCTCTGCTGACTCTAGACACGGAGATGAGAGCATGGGAGCAGTTGCTGTCTGATTTCTTAGTGAAGTCCTTATGTGAGCTATCTTGAGGCTGTGGAACCACAGGAGAGTTTCCCTATGGGTGACTTGTTAAAAATGCAAACGAAGCTCCAAAGAATTAAATCCACTGAGTTCTGGAGAGGCTCATTCTGTCGGTCCTAAAATAAGAGTTTTAGGCAGGTCTCTCAGGCAGGTGGTAGGTGCATTGTCATTGCTCTCTGCATAGCCTGAGTAGCACATCAGTGTAAATGGGCAGAAATTAGTTCTCATTTCAGTGTTTTAATGATAGAGCATGAAAAGCAAAGCCACCTCCTTCTTTCTCCTATGCTATGCCTTCTATAAGGCTCTAGCAGCTACCTTTAGACATTTTTTTATTGAATTTTTAATCTTCCTTCAACGTATTTCTCCAACCTTCCAGTTTCCATTACAGGTGGTAGAATGGGAGTTTCTCTTTTCTGAATTCCCACCTCTGGTCGAATCTGAAAATCTAACAGGAAGGGTGTTTTTTTTATCTGCTCTTGTTTTACTTGAGGTGTATAAAATGCATGATGAATGTTCTCATGATAAGTGTGCTCACTTCTTGGTGTTTGACTCCAGCCAGCTGCTGTTCCTGTTTCCCATCACTGATACTTAGTGAATAAGAGCTGTTGATTTCTATATGGAGATGAGCTAAATCAGCAGTGATGCTCCAGATCTTGTGGATTTTCATAATTGCTGGATGATGTGGCTATCCTGGGTAACAAGCCATCATCACTGGTGGGAGATAAGATGGTTTCATGCAGCTGTTTTTATTCTTGAAATGATAGTGCCCTTTTACCTTTGAGATTTTTAACAATGCAGGAAGATAGTATTGCACGACCTTGCTTTTGGCAATGAGTAGGGACTGAAGGCAGCCAGCAATGTTTTCATTTTTTCTCAGCTCAACTTCTTCTTTGCCAGTCGTCTTTTCCCTGTTTGCCCTTGTAGTTGAAGATAAGATGGACCCACACAGTTATGAAGCATCAGAAACGTAATCTAGACATCTATATCATGAATCATGTTTCTAATGTGCCCTTCAAAGAGACATCAAATGCCTACAATCTATTTTCTGTGAGCTGCTTGGAAAAAATCTGATCTGCAACTATTGAGAGATACATGTTTGAGGGACACCTGGAGGTGTCGGTTCTCACAAAAACAGCACAATACTTCACTGAAAAGCAGCTTTGCTCAAGGACAGCTTTATCTTCTTCCTAAAAGGAGATCAAACTCTTCTTGGGAGGGCAGGTAGGGGCCACTAGAGACTTTGATAAGGTGATGAAAGCCTCTAAGTGATTCATTTTTTGAGCAGAACAGGAGTTCAGACTGTGCAGCTCTGCAGAAAAGATTTTTAAAATACCTTCTCATGCTGTCTGGGAACAATGAAGGACTTGGTGAAAGATCAGGTTCATTTTCTGTCTTTGTGCCCTATCCGGGCCATTTTGTCACTGAACAAAAGCCCTGCTTGCTGTGTGATGAGAGCTAGCCGAGTTCAGATTCCCAAAGCTGTATCTTCTTTTCAGAGCATCACTAAGCTCCTAACTTCTATTCCAGAATGAGAAACTTGTATAAATATGGGGAGGAAAGTCTCAGCTGAGAGGAGGCTAGACTGGAGATGAGCAATTACATGCAGGTGATAGGCAAGAAATTTTGACAACTGAGATACTGAAGTCCTCCAACTGTAAGATAATTCTTACCTCTAGATCTTGTCCCTAACCTCAGGTTTTCCCTGTTGGAATTTTCATGGCTGCCTACAAGAGTGTATGTTATCTGGCAAGGCTAAGGCCAAGGAAATGAAGGAGGGTCAAGGGAGGTACCCAGACCAAAAAAGCTATTTGGACAGTGCCATTGCTTTGAGTTAGATGAAACTGCATGTAGCTGCTCCTGACAGATGGGTTGAGATCTTGAGGCTTTATTAAAAAAAACAAAGGTGTAGATTCTGGAGCCTGTATACATGCGGTGAGATGCTCAGATAAGTGATTGCTCTGAAGTCCTGGTTGTGCTGAGTCTGTGGGCTCTTGGAATCCCAGCAGTTATGCAAATTCTATTGCATTTGACTGAAATTGTGAGTATGTTCCTTAGCCTTCCCCTCTGCTCAAGTCTCTAGGGTGTTTGAATCCTTTAAGTGGTGGAAATGGGATGTAATGCTCTGGAATGCCCTGGCTGTGTGGTCAGTGAAATCCTGTGTTGTGAGGCCCAGTAATGCGGGGTTATCCAGATTAGACACTGCATCTGATTATCCTGCTGATAATCCTACCCTCAGTAATTTAATCAGGATAGGGATTTTGAGGCCAGGATCAGGCAGAAATAATGGGCGATTGCCCCCTTGCGCATATATAACACTTGGAACTCCTTGTTTGTGGCAATATCTGTAATGCATTTAAATAAATATACATGTGTGGTAGTGCTGTGTTGCCACTGACATTGTAACAGGAGTCTCCTGTTGTTCTCACTCTTTGTAAGTGAGGAGTTGGTTGTCAAGTGGTTTGGGGTGACCTGGATTCCTGCATTTGCTTTCTTTGAATTCTCACAAACTGCATGTGAGAGAACTGTTATGTGATGCCAATTTAAGCAAATTGGGATGGTAAAGAGAATGATCCAGTCCAGTAAGAGAAATAGGTGGTGTCAACTGTGGCAGGACTCCTTGTGTACTGCTATGGGAGAGCTGGGTGGAGTGGTACCTGTCCTGAAAATTCAGTACTTGGGGAGTGGGATGACTCAGTTGGTTAGAGCATGGTGCTTATATTGCCAAAGTTGTGGGTTTAATCCCCATATGGGCTTAAGATCCTGATGATCTTTGTGGGTCCCTTCCAACTCAAAATATTCTGTGAATATCCCATCTCTGGCAAAAGCTCCCCTAGTGTGGGATGGGAATGAAGCTGCCTGTGCATGTGTCTGCAGTAGTGCCTAAAGGGGGGCTATGTTGTTGTTACCTAATTTGGTCCAAAAGGCAGGGATTTTAGGCTACCTGACATTTGGAGCACCAGGTCCTAAAGAGAAACTGGTACCCAGTTTATCTAGCTTCCCCAAACCTGAGATGAACTAAGACTTTATTGTGAGACCCACCTAAACATGCACATGAGAATAAGAACTGCTAAAGGGAAAGTAAAGAGGCAGGATTCTCCATGTACTGCACAAACCTGGCTCCAGTAGCTAAGGAGAGACTTATTTAAGGATAATTGTATTTTAGGATTTGGGATACAGGCTGGAGGATAATGGGTGTGCTTGGAGCAGCTCCATGCATAGCTGAGCGTCTCAATTTACAATGGGCTTTTATCACAGTGCCTATATGTGATCTATTGGAAAGGCATTTGAGAAATGCTAATATGCATTTGCAATATACATACTCAAAAAGGTATAAAATCTGTATCCTGTGCAGACCTGCAGCTTCACAAGAACTGTCAAAATAAGGATAACATTAACTGTTGCGAAGCGCTCTCCTGGGCACAGCGCAGGGGGTGGGCGAAGCCGAGCTCGGGAATTCCTGTTCCAGCCAGGAGAGGGCGGAGGCTCACGCATAGCCTCGGGAGGCTGTCGGTTCCTGCCAAGGGGCTGCGCGCTCCCAGCTGGGCTCCCTCCTGGACCAGGACACTGCGGAGCCGTGGGGCAGCTGTGAGACAACGATGCTCTCCTATGTCTAGAGAAGGAGGCTCGTCCTAGCGCCTCCTAGGAGAAGGAGGGAAGGGGGAGGAGTGAAAAATAACAAGAAGAGAATGGGTGCTGTAGGAAGGGGAAGAATAGCAGGTGGCAACGGGCAGGGAGATGAGCTTTCCTCCATGTGGCAAAGGCAGCTCGTGTCTTTGGGCAGATGCCAGAATTGCAGTGCTTCGTGCACGTAGGAGGGCTGCAGCCAGGGAACGGGGGAGATAGCTTAGCTGGAGCTCACAGTCTGAGTTTTGCCTTGGGAAGGAGTCTGCACGCACTGGCCCAGGGTGTTTCAGTTCAACATGACTCCTACCTGATGCTATCGCCTTAGAGGTGGCGCTCTGAGCACTGCACTGAGGATGTTATTTTGTTGCTTAGATATTTGCAACATGGGAAATCTTCAGGATCAAGCAGTGTTTCCAGCAAATCTTTTGTTTTGGAGCCCTTTGACAGTTGATGTTTCTTGGTGCAAACAGGAAAACATCTTCCTGCTGGAAAGCAACCTCATTGCTTTTCCCTCTTGCTGGCTTTTTTTTTTTCTGCTGGCAGTTGGCTGCACATCCCATCACTCGGTGTTTCTAGTGCTCTCAGCCTTGACATTGCACCTTCTTGTTTTCTTGCTGTCTGTCTCTTGTTTGCTACAGCTGGTCTCCTCTCATTCTGAACCTCTTGCCTTCTCATCCCACTGCATGTGTTGATTCCCGGTCCTGATTCACTCTAGCCTTGGCTTCTGTTCCTGTTACTTGGAGGGTCTCAAACCATATTGCCATGCTGAGTGTGCTAAACTTTTTCAGTTTTGCCACCTTACTGACTAAATAGTTTTGCTTCTCTAGCTTTCTTGCTGGCATGGTATTCTGTCACAACTGGCTCCCTGCCACCTTGAGTCAGTCCAAACCTTCCTCCTCTGCCTTAATTTCTTTTTCTGACCAAAATCTCTTCTACTTCTTCTAAGTTTAAAAAGAAATTCAAGATGATGTGCTCTCCTTTCTTGTCCTTGTCTCTTCAATGTGAACGCCAGCACCTTCTCCTGTCTCCCAGACTCCCTGTATCTATTCCTATCCATGCTGTTATTCTTCCCCTTCATCCCACCCTCTCTTCTGGCAGCTATTCCTTAAAAAAACAAACTTGCTTTTCAAGCCCCCACATGTTTCTCTAAATACATCCCATCTCTGCACCTTGACTTGCAAAGTGCCTTCATAGGTCAGCCCTTCTTTCCTCTCATGTCCTTACTCTTATCACCTGGGATGTTACTCCTCTGTTCTTCCTTTCCCTCTCTAGAGTGTCTTCCACAGTGTTCCCTGGAGGATGCTGTTCTTCCCTTTGGCCTTTTCCAATCTAAATTTGTTCAAATGTCCCATATGTCCCTTATTACTCTGTCCTTGGACTCTTTCCTCCCTTTACCTCTTATTTGACCGATCTCATCCAAGCAGTAAATTGCCTTTGTGGTTGCCTTGTCCTCTCTCCTCAGTATGAAAGCAGGAGGAGAGAGGTATGTCGTGAAGATCTCTGTGTAGGTCCAGCTATTTGTTTCAATGAGTCTAGAGCAGAGCTTTTCAGTGTCTCCTCACTTCCAGGCCATTCCTGCTTTTCCATTGACAAGTGACACTGTCAGACCCCCAACTTGCATGTCATTTGCCTTTAATATGGCACTGGATTCTCAGGTCACAGCTATTTTAATGCATACTGCTTTGTAAGGTTCCTTCTCCCACACCACACAAACTTTCACTGGCATCTTTTCTGTTACCAACACGGTTTTTTCCCCGCTCGATGAGAGGGATCACAGGCTCCTTCTGTCTAAGATGAAGTTGCTTTCAAGGCGATACTTTCCCTAGCTCAGAAAAAATGTCACTTGGAGTTGGTGTTTCTTCAAAGCCAACTCCTCATGCAGTAAATACTGTAAAAAATGCCCAAGGAGCTGTTTTTTTGTTTTCCCACCATTCTCTGTGCAGTTGGTCCTCTGACAAGAGAGGAATGTCCTCTTAGCACTGTTTGCTAAAGCTGTTGCTTAGTTCTGGTATTTTACTTTTGAAAGGTAACCACTTTGACTAAGAAACAGAAATAGACTTTTTCCCCATCACTGAGCTGAGAAAAAAGTTATAGAAATGCTGGGCAGGAAAGGCTAATTTTATGTGCAGTAGAAAGTGAGATGCTGGGAAAGGGCAATAGTGATTCCAATCTGATCCTCCTGGTGCCCATGGAGATCAGCTTTAGGCACGGCTGGGTTGGGCAGCAGCAAGACTGTGCTCCTTGACATAACCTCTTAGCTGGCTGTCATGGCCAGCTGTGGTCTGCATGGCAGATGTGTGCAGCACTGACCCGAGGTGTTTCAGTTCAACATGGCTCCTGTTCCTGACAAAAGCTCTGGGCCACAGCAGGATCTTCAAGGGCAAGGCTGGAAGATGAGCAGAGAAACATGAGTCTTTCTGGTCTTGTCTAGGTAGTAAGTTGAGTGTTTTCTGGCCTTGGCTCTTTAAAAGACCCATTCTGGTCATCTCTCCTTGATGGAAAATCAGCCTCTCATACTTAACATGTGTTAGGTTCAGTAGAATAAAGGAGACTCTCTGCAGAAACATGTGGTTCTTCCAACTCAGGGTTACACTGGCTGCAGTCTATTTGAACATCTAACAGGCAGCATGTTACAAATGCTGCCCATGATCTCAGCCTTGCTTCATCCTTTGCTCAAAAGTCTGCAACAGAGCAGAGATGGAGAACTGCTGTAGAGTGAACAGGATTGAAGTAACTTGCTGGCTACACTGAGTGTAATCCTAGATTCTTTCTTGAATCTCCACTATTTTCTACATTTATATTTAACTTTGAAGATGCCACTGCAAAGTTTAGAAAACGTAGAGGTTGCTATGTTTATTCCACCTGTGTCAAGAAGGAGGGTTGTTCTCATCAGATGAGCTCCTTCTAAGCAGTCATGCTTTGCAAGTCCTGGGTTAAAGTTGTGTGGTTGGGTTGTGCAGATGAGTGATGCAGCTGAACTCCTCTACCCCTTTTGGCCATGCTGTGGCCACAACTGCCAAGGGATGAGCAAGCAAGAGCCTCCAAATGGTATTCATCCTTTCAGGGCCAGGCATGTTGATTTTCATACTGTTTGGCTTGGTTGGAGACCAAACTTCTGAGATAGGCTCAATGAGATTTCATCAGTCAAGGAAGGAAAGGCTTAAAGAAATTGCTATTTCTGTATATAAGCAAATCAAACCAACCAATCAAGCTTTCCTATAAGCGAAATATCAGCAGAGTAGAGCAGAGGCAGGCAGTATCTTGGTAGTCTTATTAAATAAGGTATTGAAGACTGCCTCTGCCTAGTGTTCAGCAGACTTGGGAACAGGTGGCAAGTCAAGTGCATCTCTGGATACTGTGCTGGTTGGAAGACAGGGTTCTCTGAACTTTAAATTGCAGCCATGAATATTCTGGGCTTGACTGGTGCTTTCCTGTCAGTGCCAGACCCCTCTACCTCCAAGGGAAATATCATCCTTGTAGCTTGGTCAAGGTGGCCACAAGGATTAGTATTCTCACTAAATAGCTTATATACCACTTAAGATGCTGGAACATAAAGCAGCATCACCTCTGATGATAATGGTCTTGGCTCTGCAGGTTTTATTCCATTTGTTATTTTCTAACATTCTGGAAAAGATAGCATTAAAATGAACTGAGTAAACACAGACAAGTGGAAAAAGATGTTAGAGCTGGATAGAAAGTGATTCTTTGTGCCTAAGGCTCTGTTGTCCCTTACCTTAGGGTCACTGGAGCAGTCTGGCACATGCTTAGCATTTTGGGGTGTGTCAGCTGGCACTGAATAGCCACCTTAGTGGTGTCTCAAAGAGCTGTGGTGTTTGAGGGAAGAGATCAGTGTTCTAGAATTGGCTCTTACCAGGTAGGAATAAAGCAAAGAAGTTGCCTCCTGGGATTTGGGCCTCAGCAGGGGTCAGCTTGCTATGACTTCTTGACACAGAAGATAAAGAATATGAATGTTACTCAGCCCTGATGGCTGTAGAGTAGCGATGAGCTAATAGATTTCTTCTAATTGTGGGAAATAGGCATAGGCAAATAGAATTTTAAGGTAAATAGTCTATTCTCTGCAAGAATTCAGACACCTGGCTCTTAGGAGGGCTGAACTGCCAGCAGGAAGCTCTTTCCTGCCTCTGCCCTGTAAAATCTTTTTTGCTTTGCATAAAGTATTCCACATGCATATAATTACCTTTTCTAATCAAGTCAAAAAGGGGCTAGTGTTTAAGTAGCTTCATTTTGCAGCTTATTTTCATATTTTATCTACTTTTATGTAAATCTTAAGCCTTTATAATGGTATAGCAACCTGATTTCAGACACCTTCCTCTCTCTCCCCATCTGAATGAGGGGGTAACAAAGTCATTTATTATACTGAATAACTAGAAGCCCATGGTGAAGTTCAGAGGATCAGTGAAAACACATTTTGCTGCAAGGACTGAGAACAACCTCCATCTTCCATGGGCTTTGAGGAGCTTGGGGTGCTCAGGATGCTCAGGATCCCAAAGAAAACTAAAACTGGGAGTTGAGAACTGTCTGTGTCAGATTCAACTACCTTTAAAATGAACATCAAGACTCTTGTTAACGTAAATGGATGTATATGGATATTTGTGAAGAATAGTAGCAGAAGGAAGCTGATGTTTCTACCAGCCCGGTACTGGTGTTCAGAAGGACCTTCCTTGTATTGACATACAATTCCTCTATGTCAATACAATGATGGTACCCTCCATCCATGATTTTTTTCCATACTAATTTTTGACTTAGTAGTAATTGATTGCAAAACCTCCCTTGTTTTGGTACTTTTGTGACATTAGTGCTTTTTCCTTTATTAATATAATACCAACTGATTAATCTCAACAACATTTAATCAATAATTTTATGTAGTTAAACTGTCTGTGCTAGCTCAAAAGTTGTGGCTTACTTCAGTCTTTATTTCAAACATCAGCTGTAATGCACTTATTCTATGCTTCCAGAAACAACTTGGGTGATGTAAGGAAGTGACATCAGCTGATGATGTAGTTCTTTGTGTTTTGTTCATAACCAGAAGCTACCTACATCATCCTCAGGGTGATGGATTACAGCTTGTAGAATGTTCTTTGTATTTTACCCTACCTTATATTATTAAAAGCTTCTAGTCTCTGTTTACTCCTCTTTCCCCCCACTGTGTTCTTTGCTTTCTCAGTAGTGTTAGAGGTCCTTCCTGCTGCTGCTGTGTCATGGCCTACTTTTTTGGAACCTGCTGCTCTGGCTTGTGCTTATCTGAGCACAGCTCACGGCACATTGACATCTGAGCATGGTGTGGTACAGAGCTGGTTTCTCTCTTAAGGAATCTATTCTTCTGGCTATTGATGGCAGCTAGCTAATGATGCCCAGTGGTTTTTTGGAGTAGATGCTTCAGAGTCCAAAAAGGACTTTCAGAAGCACTTGACTGAGTCTTGCTCCCCGTTGCAGTTGGTTAGATCCACGCTGACCATCAAGATTAGTAGTCAGAACTCAGTGCAGCTCTTTTTGATTGAGCTGTTTAAGAAACATTGTCTTTCTTTCTTTTAGAAACAAACATTGTCTTTCTTTTAGAAACAAACATTGTCTTTCTTTTAGAAACAAACATTGTCTTTCTTTAAGAAACATTGTCTTTCTTTAAGAAACATTGTCTTTCTTTAAGAAACATTGTCTTTCTTTCTTTTAGAAACATTGTCTTTCTTTAAGAAACATTGTCTTTAAACTTTGGACAGGACAGATGCTATTCTGTCACATGCAGTGAGAGCAGCTCTGTCTCTAGCTGGGAGCTCTGTTCCGGGTGCTGAAGTTGGATTTGTTGCCGTTTTGGATTGTCATCACTAGAAACTGGGACTAGGCAGATGATATCCCACCACTGGTGATGTGCTCCCTCCAGTCTCATGCAGAAATACCGCGTGTAGACATGGCAGCACGTGTGGCTGTGTGCACAGCCTTGCAGGCTGGCTGGTGTCTCTGCCCTCGTGAATGGATATTTCCTCTTAGAAAAGGAGGCGCTCTGCCAGGGTAGCAGATGGGCAGGAGCAGCAGCAGCTGGGAGACCATGTATGATTATCATGTGGGCTTATTGTCTGCAGCAGTGCCAAAACGGTCACTTGGCTTTATCAAGTCTGTGCTCAGGGCTCTTTCTAAGCCAGCTGCTTCCAGAGGCAGGGTACAGAAAGGGGGCAGACAGCACTGAGTGCAGGAGGCAATGAGCTCTGCCCAGCATCCACCATCAAGAAGGGAAGCAGCAAGTTCCTCAAGGGCTGAAGGCTACCATCTCTATTTCTGTCTGGAGCACTGTGTGAGAGCAGCGAAGCTGAGCCCTTGCTGTTCCCTCTCACCTGTACAGGTTGAGCTCTTTCCTTTCAAGCAGAACCTTATCTCACCAGTAGAGCCTTACACACTGCCCTGCTGCCACTGGGGTCAGGGAGTAGCTCCAGGACTGGTGTTCAGTGTGAGTTGGTCTGGTGGGGTGGGCAGGTCTCCAGCAGAGCATGCTGAGCAAAAGCCCTGCTGATCAAGCAACAATGCAGGGGGCCATGAAGAAGCCCTATGTTTACAGTCCCACAGAAACCACTCAGGACTAACTTCCAGCCAGAATAACTCTGCCTTTCCCAAATAGCCATCTCCTTGCCATGGCAGGGGCTAAGGATATGCTGAGGCATTATGAAGAGCAGGGTCTGCATGGGCTGGTTTGTGCTTGGGTTGAGCCACCTTCTTATTTGTACTGTGATTTCAGCTTACTCCTGAAGATTGAAAACATAAAGGAAGCAACCTTGGCAATTCTGTGGACTTGGTACTGGAGGGCAACGCTTCAAATGTTGTCCTTCCACCTTGGCTTAAAAGGTGTGGATGGGAAGGAGTCCAGGCTCAGCACATCTGCATCTCCTGAGCGCTGCATTGCTTTCTCTTGCTGTGGTTTTGAGGAGAACTTGATGTGCTACTGAGATGCCATCAATGTGTGTATTGTTATTTGATGCCTGATACTTGTAAAGCCAGAGTAGGCACAGATCTGACTTTCCTGAGAGACTAGAGGAGAATCAGTGATCTAACTTGAGCTGGTATTTTAATGCAGGATGCACAGCTGAAATGTAGAGTAGAGCACAGGCAATATAATATTACCTTCTACTGATAAATAATTTGAAAGGTGACCTGTAAATGGCAAGGGAGGAAAAATATTCACTGGATTTAGTCCCTTGAATTTACTTCTTTGCACTGAGGAAAGAAGCCTTGAAGGAGTACAGGGAGGGACTTCTCTCTTCAAGAAGGCTTTTTAAGAACATGTGTGTTATGGCCTTGTGATGGTTTCATGATCTGGAAGGGAAATCATGATGTCCCAGATGAGACCCGAAAAGATCTCTGATAAACTATGTTTGAAGATCAATGTCTGTGTATTAATGGGTTTGATTGTTTTGCTTGAACTATGTTTCTACCACTGTTACCTTAAAGGGAGAAATGCTTCACAGCTCAGAAGCAAAACAAAAAAAATAACAGAAATGTTAATTTTGCCTTGCTCTCCAAGGGTGAGCCCTGTGAACTAATTCATTTCCTCCTCCACAAGGAAAACAAACCTCCACTTACATTTGCCAATGTTATGGCTATCCATTTTAGGACATTGGAAAAATATATTTTCAGTATTTGGGAAACTTGGTCTTCATGTATTCTCATGGCAGTGGGGCTCAGTCTGATGCCTGCAGCTAGGAACTGTTTCCCAGATTTTTCTGTGAAGCTGAATTATTGATGGCCATTAGCTTTCCGGGGAGTGCACAGCTTTGAAAGGAGGCTCTTGGTTCATTGGTGCAGTGCCTGCTATTACAAATGATATCTCAGATTGTGTTCTTGGTAACCAGCCCAGCTGTACCTTAAAAGTTTTCTTTGCCCTCTCTTCTTTCTGTTGAAAGCTGTTCTTGAACTTGGATGCCAGGAACCTAATGTCCTCTGAGAGTTTACCTCAGAGGAATCTGCCTTTAATCTATGCAAGTTGGTAACCTGAGTCCAAGAGTTTTAGGAAACTGACTGAGAAGGTGTGGAGCGCTCTGGCGTATATTTTGATTATGTTTTGGAACATTAGTGAGGACTAATAGACCTTGAAAGAGTCATTGTTGTGTTGTTTTTCAGAAAAAGCACACAGGTTGACCCTTCAAGTGCAGTCTGGTCAGTTTGGCATTGACGGTAGGTAAAGGCATAGCAATGAGGAAATAGGATTTCACGTGTCAGTGAAAGAACTGAAGAAACAATAGACATTTACTTTGACCTTCTAGACAAATAATAAATTCTAAGTCTGCTTCATAAGTTCTGTAGTGAAGTTTGACTTGCAGCTCACCTACAGTACCTAAAATGAAAAAACCCTAATCTTATTCTTCACGATAACGTAGGACCTAGTAAATGGATAGGAGCCAGTTGAAATGAGAATTTTATGTGCTGGGTCTTCATCTTGGACTGTTTCTAGTTGCTTTTTAGGGGCCTGTTCCTGCACTAGTATGCCATCTCTGACTTGTGGGGTGGCAGCTGAGATTAGAGCAGGTGTTGCTCGGAACTGACTGGACCATGTGCTAACGTGGGATCACATGTGCAATGTTCACTTCCACAACCAAACTCAGGGATCTGCTTAGGGATGGGGATGCCCATGAGTAGTGTCTGCAGGATGAGTTGCAGTGTTTTAGAATGAAGAGCATGAGAGAGTATATAACCACTGAGTGGTCTGCTAGTCCTGAGCTGTAGGTGAGAAGGAGAACATAAACACCAGGATGTATAAAGGAATAGTAGGAGAGAGGAATTACTGTTCCTATACTTAGAAACTTACATAGTGCCGGAGCCATATATCCTCTGTGTGTGCAGCTCTCAGCACAGTGGATGCCTTGAGCTGCTTTTTCAGTAGCACAAATTATAAAAATGAGCACAAAACTGGGTTTTACCATCCCCATTGCACCAAAGTTGCAAATCTTAAAAAATCTTAAGAGGTACAGGAATAATACTGGTGTGGAGAAACTTTCTTACAGGGATTAACTTAAGGACGAACTCTTTGTTCTCCAAAAAAGTGACTTGATCCTGGTATGAATGTTTTAATGACTTATTAGCAGGGCACTCATTACTTTATTAATGAGTTAGAGGGTGAATGAAATCTAGTGGCTGGATGTGAAAGCAGAAAAGCATAAATTCGCTGTGAGGTGGATGTTTTATGAATCAGCATAATTAATCTTGAAACAACATATCCAGAGAAGGCCTGAACCTGAGACTGAGCAACTACTGAGAGCTCCTCTCTGTGTCTGCAGGTGCGTGGGCTCATCTTGGCTTGCAGGATACAGGGCTGGGGGCGAGCACAGCGATCCCCCTGACCTGACCAGTGCAGGAGTTGCAATCTGGGGGTTCGCACAGCACCCGCGGGCACCGGCCGGTTCTCCCGCAGCCGCCGGGCCGTGCGCGGAGCTGTGCGGCGCCGATGCCGCCTCCCGGTACGCGGGCCGTGGCCGGTGCGCCC
Organism: Pipra filicauda; assembly: GCF_003945595.2. Taxonomy (NCBI): domain Eukaryota; kingdom Metazoa; phylum Chordata; class Aves; order Passeriformes; family Pipridae; genus Pipra; species Pipra filicauda. The sequence goes on from NW_024104317.1 coordinate 1,349,251, forward strand.
GGCGCGGGGAGGATGCTCCAGCGGGACTCCCGCCGGCACCACCGCGTTGTGTAACGCAGCGCTCCCGCTCTCCGGGACGGGGGAGGGGGGCGCGGCGCGGCCGGTCCCGCCGCGCGGCCGCTGCTCCTCCTTCCCTCCCTCGCTCTGTCGCTCGCAGCGGATCCCGCACCGGGGGCCCGGCGGTGCCGCGGTGCGGGCGCGGGGGCGGGGCGCGGGCGGGGCGCGCATGCGGGCGGTGCCAGGCAGCGCGGCGGGCCGCGGAGCCACTCGCCCCCGCAGCACCGCTCGGCCAGGGACAGCTCCCGCCGGCGCACAGGTAACGCGCTCCCCCCGCGGCCGCGCCCCGCTCCGCCCGCGCCCCGCGGGGCTGCGGGGGGGGCCCGGCGGCTCACGCCGTCTCCCCCCCGCCGGTTGCTTGCTTGCAGCTCCGGGGCTGTGACAGCGCCGTCCCCCACCGCGGAGCAGGCAGCGGCGGCCGGCTCTGCCCGCCGGGCTCTCGGCTGAGGAGGGAGCGCGTCTTCCCGCAACTTCCCGGCGCTCGCAAGGCTCCGCGATGGAAGGGAAAGGTGGGTCGGGCGCAGGGGGGGCGGCGGCGAAAGGACCGCAGTGGCCGGGCTGGTGCGGGGCCGGGCGGCCGAGGCTGCCGCTGTGCTGGGGACATTGCAGCACCGGCGGGGAGCGGGCGGGAGGCGCGTCCCTGCCGATCCCGCGGGGTGCTCGGCCCGCTGCGTAGGGAGTGAAGGGAAGGGGTGGCTGTTTTTTTTTTTTCTTTAATTTATTTATTTTCCTGTAGGGCGAGACAGATGTTAGTTGGTGATTTGTTTTCTTAATGCTAAGGATTTGCATAATAAATATGAGGTCTGTCCCGCGTTTTTTTAGCCAGTCGGCAATGGAGAGGTTTTTAACAGATGAAAAGCATTTCATTATTAGAATGGGTTTTAAAATTTATTTTTTTTTTCTGAAACGAGAACAGGGCTATAGAGCTCTGCCCTCGTTACATTGCATATTTAACACATCAGAACATAATGATAGATTGGGAGAAATGCAATGAGTATTGTGTTGTTGAACTGTCCACCCTGGAAAGACCAGATCATTAAATATTGCCTGCCTAGCTTGTGTGTTTGCATACAGAGATACCTCATCCACGTATATCCCTTCAGATTGAGCATATGTATTTTGTTTCCATACATAGCTATGTAGTCCTGCATGCTTATTTACCTATCTACCTCTACAATTGCTTTGGAAATCACACATTCAACTGGTACGTGAACTCAAAATCTGTACATGTTAATTGCCAATGAAATATTGATGGTAAGTCAGTCCACGCAGAAGAAAGGCGAGTTGCCATTCCCACTCAACATAGCTGCCTGCTCTCCTGTATAACACAAATCTGGTAGCTGTTTAATTGATAGCGATCAAGGCAGTGGGACAATATGGACTACATTAATTCAAGGAAAATTATGGTAGACTTGTATAACACAATACTACATACCTTCCAGGGAGACGAGCAAGCTATATTTAAACCTCAGGTTTATTTTTGTAACTATCTTGTCAATCAGGGCTATAGTTCTCCTGTGTGGGAATATCTGATTATATGCTGATTAAGGAAGGAAGCTATTTCAATCATAAGGAGGCAGTATGTCCTATAAAGTACAGTTTCTTGTGGGCAGTGATCGATAGAATTTCCAAGGCATCAGGACAGGTAAGTACCTCTTAAAAAAGTGTATCTGCAAAGACTTTACTTAAATTAAAAAGCTCACAGCAGTCATGTTAGCCTCAAATATTTTTTTTTTATTATCCCTGCTGTTTTCACAGTTAACCTGAGATGGGCCACCTTTGCCTTTTGAACATCCTACTAGTACATGTCTTGATGTGAAACAAATGGACTGTGACTTTAGTATAACACATTACGTGCCTTGTCATGCACTACACAAGCAGGCAAAAGACTCTCCGTGGAACTTCTGATGGAGCTTATGTAGCTGGAGGAGTTGTGCATGGGGCAGAAAGAAAACATCTGCAATAAAATAAGAAGGGTCCAGCTAGTTGGTGTCAAAAGTACCCCCAAAGACAGCGTCACCCAATTCCCATGTTGTGCAAACAGAAACTGTTATGATGCAGTTGCTGCCGGAGTCGGCAATGGGCATCTGAATGAGGCAGCTTTTCAGACCACTGGTACTTGTGTTTATTAGTTGCAAGATGGGCTCCACAGCATTCCATGTTTCCTTGTGCTTGGCTTTGGTGGAGGAGATAGTAGGAGCGAGAAGACCCCAAGAGTCCCTACTCTGAGAATTTTGTGTAAAAAATTCTCAGCGGTCTTCTGTTGCTAGAGATTTTCTTTCATGAGGTAGAGGTAGGGAACAAATACTCTCTGCGTTTCCTCTATCTGTGTAAAAAGAAGGGCTGTCAAGAACAAACCCCACAGAAATCAAGGCACCAAAACGGGATGGGTCCCAAGCAGAGATGACCTTAAAGGAAATACACAGGGAACTTTGGCATCTCAATGAAAAAATGAGAAGGCAGAAGTCTTCTCACGGCAGGGATCCAATTGTGTTGGCACTGAAGTAATTGTTGAAACTCGCATAGTGTTGGAGAAGCATGAGAAGGCCTGTGGTGCACAGGTCTAGCAGACTAATTTTGTGTACATGTATAGTGAAGCACAATGTAGGATGTCTCCCCAGAGGGAAGGTATGAGCCAGCCTAAACTCACGTTTTCATTTTTTTGTGACTAATCCTAGATGGACTTGCAACTGCATTGCCTTACTAAGCACTTGTTTACGTTTTGTTTTCATTACTAACCAGGCCTCTGCATTGCGAGTCCTATGTTATGAGATTGCTGCTTGCATACAGTGTTTCTCCAAAATCATCTCACTTTTTAAATGCTTTCTCCTGCAGTCTTTCTCCCACCCCTCCAGTCTTCCTTGGTGCAGATCTTAGAACATCTCAAACTCGGCGTTGTACAGATACTGGGGAAGAATGTGTGCTATATTAAGCAACATAGTCTGTTTAAGAAAACCTACCTTCTGGTCCCTGAATTCAGCTGTCCCTGATGACTGCTGTGGACATTTGTGCTGGGATTTGCCATCCTGGTAAAACTTGGTTGTCCAAATGTGGCTGGTGCTGATGCTTTGCAAAGCCTGCAGTCCTCTGTAAAAACGGGGCTAGAGAACCATCTCTGGTGCTGCCCAGAGCAGCCATAACTGATTTCACTGGTTGGAATTATTCATGAGAAAGAGGGAAGAAGGACATATTCTAGTTTTTGTGCAGTGGGATGCAGGACTAAGGACTTTACTGTTAGGACTGTAGCAGTAAGAATGCAAGCCAAGAGAGTTCTGATGTGGGCTGAGGAGGTGGTGCAGCCTGTACCATCTTCCAACAGTCAAAGCTGGCTGGAGCTGAACATCTTTATCTCTTCAGGGCTCCTTAAAGATAAATAGCACTGTCTGGAACTGCAATGTTACCAACACATCTCGGTGGTCTAAACGTAGCATTTGGCCTCATCTAACTTACAGCTTCTTTGATTTACTCTGTTCTGCACATTCACTGTCTCCAAACCTTCTCCACAAGTAAGAAGCTTAAAAGTTGTAGCTGTTCCCAAAGCTCATTAGGCAGTGGGGGAATGGAGGGCACTGTGGGTGAGAGCTCTGTTTTGCATCTGCTACCTGATCCCTGTTCTTGAATCTCGCCACTACAGCAGTTCCTGTAGGCTGCAGCAGTAAGCGATACCACACCAGGCATCCCAGGAGCTGGGTTTGCCAAAGCTAACAATAGTTAATGTGGAGGTTAAAGAATACTTGGTCACTTGCCAGATTCTTCAGTCACAGCTAGAAAGATGCTTAGCAGAGGAAGGAACGTCACGCAGCGATGTTCAGACTCAGAGGCTGCAAAAGAAATCAGCCAAGCAAGAGTCAAGCTGCACAGTGTGGAATGTGTCCCTGGGCTTCTGGATGGAGTAGAGAGGGACTGCAGGGCTAGCCTTGCTGCAGGGAGGACTCCTTTCCTCTGACAGTGCTATACCCTTTTCTGTACTCCTGAAGACACAGGGAAATCCCTTTCTCCCTCATTGCCATGAAACACATATTACTACTTTTGTCTTGCCTGAGGTGGGGATTGGGGTCTTGATCTGTCTGTATTGTATGGGAGGCAGGGGAAAGCTGTCTGACTGAACCTTCTTCAGGGACCCAACCAGTTTTTGGTGCTCTCTGGTCTCCCTGGAAGTCAGTGCTGGGTGCTGGTGGCTCTGGGGCAGTTGCACTGCCTGGGTGCAGGGCAGGCTGCTGACAGCATAGGATGCATTCTGTTAGGTAGGAAATACAGCAGGGTTTGTTCTTGTCAGGTGGTCTATGGGGACAGCAAATCTAAAGCACACTGTTGGCTGAGACGTGGAGATGCTCTTGTCAGTCCTCTGTGCCCTGGTCCTTTCCTGTTGGACAGTAATCTCAGGTTGGAGAGACATTCTTCATGCAGTGGGTCTTTCCACAGGAACCCCATCCTCATGCTCAGAAGGCTGTGTGGTAGCAGCCAGGGGACCTGGCCTTATAGCTCTCTTCTACTGAGGGTCCCAAAGCAGCAGGCCTTGGAGGAGATGTCTGCAGAGGACATCTCTGCAGTGTGACTGTCCTAGGCAGATGCTGCCACAGTAGTGCTACCTGAGTCATGTTCTCTTCTCAGTCACAAAGCTGGGAGCAGGATTTTTGCTTTTGTAGAAAAACCATAATGCTGCTGTTCATAGACGTGTGATGTTCAGGCCTTCAAGTGAGATCTTGTAAACCAGCAGTAAGATCCCATTTACCTAGGGCACAGTTACTCTTCCTGTGTCTGTCAAACTAGTCTGAGCTTTTTGCATCTTGCCATCTCGCGGATATGGGAATCAGCAATGTGGTTTGATCCATCCCTCCCCACTGGAGCTGCTTTGAAGCCTCCTTGTCCAGCCCTAGAATTGTGGACCAGCTTTCTCTGTGCAGCTGCCTTTACACTATGCCTGTAAAGGGCAGAATCTTCACCTTGAAGAACTTGTGATTAAAACCCAACAAGAGCTGAGGAGTGGTAGGATTGAAGACGGGCTTTGTGGACAAGGTGAGAGAGGGTGGCAAGTAAGAACATGCAGTTCTGGAGATTGCTGTGCGCTGTTCCCACCTTCATGGCTTTCTTCAGTGATCAAAGAAAAGATCTTAGAGATCCCAGCCGTAGTTCATGTCCTGAGGTTGTTTGGAATGCCCACGTCAAAATGTACCTCATAATGCGTCTTCCTGACACGTCCTGTATTTGTTAGAGGTGAGTCTGCAGCATTTACTGTTGCATGTGTGTTGGAGTAATGCAGATTGCTTTGGTAAAGTCTGGGTCACACAATTCATCTTGCATACTTGTTTGTAATGGAAACAAAGTAGTGACACAGTTACTTTTGCTATGAAACTGCGTCCTTTGTTAAGGGAATACTTTCATTTCTGTCGGAATGGTTGGAGGCAGCTCATTTTCCATGGAGGAGGCAGCTCTGTGCTCTCAGCCTTTCACAGAGATGTGCCTTGTGAGATCCAGGGCATATTGCTGAGGCTAACAGTTCTCAAACTGGCTGCTTGAAGTTTGACATAGGGAAGGAAGTTTGGGGATGTAAATAAATGGCCTGATCTTTTTTTTTTTTTTTTAGTGTCTCCCCCATGCCATGCATTTCAATATGGGTATCAGTTTTCTTTATAGCAGGGGAACATTTTAATTGTCTGACCTTAACACCTTATCCCTGAGGTTGGAGTGGGGTGCTCTGAAAGGTTACTTTGGTCCTGTGCCTCAGATTAGATCTCTGCTGCAAGATGAAGGAGGAGAGCGTAAAGCACTAAGCTAGCACTGCTTTCATATTTTTCTTTAATGCATTTCAGAAAGGGAGAGAAATGTCTGTTCTCCTCACTTTAGAAATCATGTTAAACTCAACACAAATATGACTGTCCTGGAAGCACTCAAAGATGGTAAGAGCTAAGATTGCTATGTGGTACTTGCAAATGAGCAAACCTTGGCTATTTGCTGCCACCTAGAAGAGCAGATAATGGTCTAATGCCTTTATTAACCATCATTTGGTAGCTGCTGAAATACTCTGGGTGGGCATCTGCAGCTTCTGAATAAGAAGGGTGACCCAAGACTATCTGATGCTGGGGGAAGTAGACATGGTACCCAGAAAGTGTGTGTGCTCTAATGGGTCTCATAATGAGGAGGGAAAAGTAAGTGGCCATGCTCATGTTCCTTCATACCTACAAACCCCCCATGTTACTAAACAAAGGGAAAAGAGGACCCTAATAATAGTGTAAAATCTTATAAAAATTGGTGGAGGATTTGGTCATCTGGCTCTTATGAAAATACCCAAGGAGCAAGTCCTCTAATCCACTTCCACAAGTTATGTGGGAGGTGTGGATGCTGCTTTTGGGCTGAATGAAATGCTGGAGAAATTGACAATGTTTTGTTTGTTTGTTTTTAATGCATTAAGTTGTTCTGACGTACCACTTATTCATATAGTGGCTGGAAGCATAATCTGTGGATACTTTGAGTAATGACTTGGATACAGCTGTTTCATCCTTATGTCATTTGGGGTCCAGTAATTTAAAAAAAAAAAAACCTTGATTTTTTTAAAGCTTTTTTTTTTTTTTAAAAAAAAAAGAGGGGCTTAGCTTATCGCAAGACTTTTCTTATCTGCTCTTGTCTTTCCCTCTCTATCTACTCAACTATTCAAATCCTGTGTGAATTGCATTCATTTCTAATGTGCCATAAAACTTGATATGCAAAAGCTAGATATTTAGGAAGAATTGCGGAAACTGTTTTAGTCTGTGTCTTTTAACCTATAAAAGAGGTAACATGATTAATTTTTACATGCAAAGCTTGGTGTTTATTGGCATGGTAAAAGGCAAACTGACAATGAAAAATATTCCTGATGGGTATAATAATTAATGCTTTCACTCAAAGTATAAAGGCTTTAATAATGCTGTTATGCTAAAATGATTGAAGAAAGAATTTACTATTTTCCTGTCAGTGATTCAAGGATGTTTCCTTTTAATATATCTCCTACATCCCTGCTTTTTCAAAGTGTTCTTTATACTCAGTAAGAGTACAAATCATCGTGCTAATTCATTGAGTTTCTTCTCCCAGGTCTCAGGTTTGGATGAACCTTATGATTTGATACTTACGCAGGACACACATTGAAAGCTATGGCTTTTTTCTTCAGATTGAATTAAACCATTTACGGTGTCGTCATGTTTCAGTAGAGATCTTGTGGCTTGAGATGATGGCTGCTCAATAGAGTGCGGGAGCAATACTGCGGCGTGCCGTGAGCCACGTGGCTGAGGGAGGGCTGTGTGTGCATCAGGATGTGTACTTTGAGAAGTAAGGCGTTTTTACTTGCTATTTTTAATAGC